>NC_054376.1:3160000-4598750 GCF_017654675.1 Xenopus laevis | reverse complement strand
CTGCTGGGAGGAGCTACTGGTGAATAAAGCATCCGACCCTTCCTTGTACCTATCTAATGTATCAGCCTGTACCACTGATTCACTTCCCAGCTCTCCCTGTAACACCCCTTTCCCTCCTCTAATCTCATTGGCTCCCTCCTGTCTGCTGGGAGGAGCTACTGGTGAATAAAGCATCCGACCCTTCCTTATACCTATCTAATGTATCAGCCTGTACCACTGATTCACTTCCCAGCTCTCCCTGTAACACCCCTTTCCCTCCTCTAATCTCATTGGCTCCCTCCTGTCTGCTGGGAGGAGCTACTGGTGAATAAAGCATCCGACCCTTCCTTGTACCTATCTAATGTATCAGCCTGTACCTCTGATTCACTTCCCAGCTCTCCCTGTAACACCTCTTTCCCTCCTCTAATCTCATTGGCTCCCTCCTGTCTGCTGGGAGGAGCTACTGGTGAATAAAGCATCCAACCCTTCCTTATACCTATCTAATGTATCAGCCTGTATAATTGTGTTCCTTTAAAGAAAAGTCACCTGTACTGCTAGGAAACGTTACCTTTCTCTGCTTCCGATACTAGAGGCGCTTGATGTGCGTATTGGTGGGTGAAAACCGCCCATGGATCCTAAGATAGAAAACATTTGCATAAACAACACGGTGGTGGAATTGGGAAAAATGTAATGCAGAGAATAAGAGGTTATAAGAGTCATGTTACAAATTAAAACAGCAAATTCATTATATGCTCTACCCATGTGATTCTGCCATTTTGCCGCATGCATATAGATGAGATCTGGGCTTTTACTGGCAAAAAGTAAACCTATCAAATAAGTGAATGACAAGTAAACCTATCAAATAAGTGAATGTAAAATTGATGAGAGTGCTATTCTATGTGCTTTTGCTATTTACTTTCATTATTTATTTTCTTTTTATTCCGAGATATTAAGGGATACATGTGCTGTTAATATGAATGAATTTTGTTCCAACAGCGCCACCTGCTGGTCAGTTTCTGACCAGTCTGACCACCAAGTAGTCAAGGAAGTTGTCAGGAGAAAGAAAGAGGCTGCTCTGATTTTCTTCTGCTTAGGAAAACAATTAGAAACCTTTCTCAAATCTATCCTAAACATCAGAGCAGCCTCTTTCTTTCTCCTGACAACTTCCTTGACTACTTGGTGGTCAGACTGGTCAGAAACTGACCAGCAGGTGGCGCTGTTGGAACACAATTCATTCATATTAACAGCACATGTATCCCTTAATATCTTGGAATAAAAAGAAAATAAATAATGATTGTAAATGACAAAAGGGCTTAGAATATCACTCTCATCAATCTTACATGTACTTATTTTGAAGGTTTACTTATCCTTTAAGAACCAGCAAATATGCAGCCAAATTGGGCAGTAATCTGCTTTGATTGGCCAAGCCATCCTATGACAAGTGAACAAGCTGGTTGTTAAACTCAACCTTCAACTATTGAGAGGTTAACGGACAATATTGTCTTGAAGCTATAGGGGAACAAAAGCCGCTAGAATATTTCAGCCGCTGTTTACAACAGGCTTACACTAGGAGGCCAGGAGCCAATCAAAGGCAGCCATGTGGCATACAAGTACCTAAGGGCGAGGGTACGGAGGAATTAGGCGACTGAACAGTTCGATGAGACAACATCCTGTGGTGGTGGTGGTTATCCAGGTTTATATCCTTCCTAATCAAATTGTCCAGTAAAACATTAGCGGTGCTATCAATCTGGAAGAGAACGGAGGACAAGGCATTATTACTTCAATAACCCTGAAAATACAGAGCAAATTATACAGAGAAATTAAGGAACCTTTCTCAGCAGCATAACAATTATTTTAAAGGGCTTGTTTCACCTTTAAATTAACTTTTACTATGATATAGAGAGGGATATTCTGAGACAGTTGGAAATGTTTTACTTTTTAAACTATTTACATTTTTTAAGCTGTTTTTTTCCCCACAGGTATAGGATCCATTATCCAGAAATCCTTTATCCAGAAAGTTCAGAATTATGGAAAGACTGTGTCCCGTAGACTCCATTTAATCCAAATTTTTTTTTTTAAATGATTTCCTTTTTCTGTGTAATAATAAAACTGTCGCTTGTACTTGATCCCAACTAAGATATAATTAATCCTTATTGGAAGCAAAACCCGCCTACTGGGTTTATTTAATGTTTATATGAGTTTCTAGTAGAATTAAGGTATGAAGATCCAAATTACAGAATGATCTGTTATCTGGAAAACCCCAGGTCCTGAGCATTCTGGATAACAGGTCCTATACCTGTATGGGGTCAGTGAATGGAAGCTGGAAAGCGTCAGAAAAAAAACTAGGTTAAAAACGATTAAAAAAAATTACAGACAATTAAAAAGTTGCTTAGAATTAGCCGTTCTATAACAAACTAAAATTATGTATAACCCCAACTCCTGTGCTGTTAATATGAATTTTGTTCCAACATCGCCACCTGCTGGTCAGTTTCTGACCAGTCTGACCACCAAGTAGTCAAGGAAGTTGTCAGGAGAAAGAAAGAGGCTGCTCTGATGTTCTTCTACTTAGGAAAGATTTGAGAAAGGTTTTTAATTGTTTTCCTAAACAGAAGAACATCAGCCTATTTCTTTCTCCTGACAACTTCCTTGACTACTTGGTGGTCAGACTGGTCAGAAACTGACCAGCAGGTGGCGCTGTTGGAACAAAATTCATTCATATTAACAGCACATGTATCTCTTAATATCTTGGAATAAAAAGAAAATAAATAATGAATGTAAATGACCAAAGTGCTTAGAATAGCACCCTCATCAATTCAACATTCACTTGTTTTAAAGGTTTTCTTATCCTTTAATTAAATATTAGTATAAACAAGTATAATTTGTGCTAATGCTGCAAAGGGCTGAGCAGATTTATGTCCTGCCCAGAACTCAGTGACAGCTGTACTTACGTCAGGAATAGGCGGGAGGTTGAAAGAGTTGGCAGCGGAGGTTACCAAGTCGATGACTGGAGAAGACATGCCTTTCCCATCACTCCCTGCGACGCTGGTGATGGTAGGACTGGATGGAGTGGAGGTGTTGCTACTGGCCGCTGGATGGGCCATCGTTTGGTTGCCAGATACCTGCCACTGTTGGAGATAATGGTAAAACCAATAAATGGAGCAATCAAAAATGTTTGAGGGATTGTTATATAAACTGGACACAATACTGCTTACCTGTTTCATGCCGTGATGGGCCATAAAAGTGACTCTGATTGGAGGATGCCCAACAGGTCCAGGTCTCCTCGCCATGTTCTGATTGTGCTGCATGTTCTGAAGATCCACTGCATTCGGAACATTGTGAGGGTATCGCATGGGCTGATTGGGCATCACCAAACCATTTGGCCTCGGGTTCATGTTCTGAACATTCACAAAACGTTGCATCTAGCGAGGGAAAACCTCATTCGTTTAATATGATCTTCCACAACTTCCATTATGAGACTCAACACAACAACATCACATGCAACTGTCATTAAGACATATGCCAATGTAACACCAGGAAGTAATACCTGGTTAGCTGGCGGTTGGTGCGGCATGGGGACTCTGGGATTATTATGGACCATTGGCTGCAGAGGTACAGGGGGATTCTGCAGCCCCATTGGACCCGGCCGTCGCTGGGCTTGTTGGCGCTGGGCCATAATCTGCTGGTGCATGTGCTGGATTCGGAGCTGAGCCAAGCTGATTTGGGTGGGGAATTTGGACAGCTGGTTGCCTGGTTGGGTTCCCTGAGTATTCTGAACTTCCATAGGAGTCGTTTGCTGAGAGGGGTCGCCCTCTTCAATCCCCAGAGAACCTGATCGAGACAAGAGCTTGGCAGAGTTAAGGACATATACAGAGTCAGAGAGGCATGCTCACAGCTACTTTATCTTGGCCTTGTTATGAGCTAAGGGGGCTCAGGCTGAAGGGCAGTTAGGGGGAGATTTGGGGTGAGTGCTTATTTGTGCCCTGGGTACCCCTGGAACTATAGCAGGGTGACTGTTACCCCAATGTTTCTATATATCTGTAACCTTGTTATGAGCTAAGGTGGCTAAGTCTGAAGGTCAGTTAGGGGGAGATTTGGGGTGAGTGCTTATTTGTACCCTGGGTACCCCTGGAACTATAGCAGGGTGACACCCCAATGTTTCTATATATCTGTAACCTTGTTATGAGCTAAGGGGGCCCAGTCTGAAGGTCACTTATGGGGAGATTTGGGGTGAGTGCTTATTAGTACCCTGGGTGCCCCTGGAACTATAGTAGGGTGACACCCCAATTTTTCTATATATCTGTAAACTTGTTATGAGCAAAGGGGGCCCAGGTCAGTCAGAGTAAGTTTTGGGGGGGGTGCTTATTTAAAGTGCTAGATACCATCATCTGCTTTATTTTAAAGCAGTCAGGAACGAGATATTTCAATATATATATATAAATGTTTTAAGGAAAATATAAAAAGATGTGCAGAGGAATGTCCCAACAAGAAGTAGGGGACATTAGCAAGGCAGGGCAGTATTAAACTCCACAATGGGAGTGAAACGAATAAGAGAACCTCAGCAGAATGGAAACCTCAGAAAGAACATGGAAACGAGCACCTCATAAAAGCCATGTTTTAACAGGTATATGAGCAAAAAGACATAATGGATGAAGATGACCGTTACCTAGGTTAAATATATTCTGAGCCCACGAATTGGCATCACAGTGAAACTGAACAGTGTTGGTTACGGGGGTGACATCACACCTGGCTCGCAGCAAGTGCCTTAAGCGATGAGTGATCTGGAACGGAGAGAAGTGAATAAATGATTAAACACGGTCAGTAATTCAGCCTCATAAAATATTTAGGCATTCTAGCAACAAAGCATGGCATGTTCCCGTGCTGAATTCTGAAAATTTCCAGCAATTAAAATCATTTTCACAGGTCTGAACCCATGGTGACATTTTAGCTAGGTGGAAAAAATGACTTTCCCACCCAATTAAAATCACTAGTGGGTAATAAGTGGGTGCCTTCACTGGCACCAATCATACAAAATAATATTCAATATTTTTTATCCACAACTGATATTCGTAAGTGTAACCTTGGAATCAATATGTTGTTCGTAATAGCTCAGGCACTGCAGAACAACAGCGGAGAACAAATAATTCATACACATTTGAAAGTTGACTATCAGAAGGGATTCTAACCAATCCCTACAGTCGATGGGAAGCCTTTACTTCCCCTTTAAAGACAATACCTGTGCCAGACATCAGCGACTTGTGAAGAGCAACAAACAAACCTCGACTTGGAGACGTAGAATGCAATTAACTTACACAGAAAGTTTATTTACCCGACACTTCATTTAAATGAGAGGTGTGAGCAGCACTACTTTGCACCTCTACTATTTAAAACGGCATTTGCATTAATGAGGCCTTATCTTCACATCAAAGCTGCCGGCTCAGAATATTCGACAAAGGTCTGTTATCCGGGCAGCGAGTGAAGCAAATACAAGACGCAGGAGGCTTTTAGAATAAACAAGCCTCATCTTTTATTTATTAAAGTCCAAATGACAAAAATTGGAGTTTACTATAAATTCCGAATTTTAAGTGGAAAAAAACTAAAAATTTTTAAGATTTATTAAACCCAGAGGATGGAAAAAGTCCAAATCCGAAAATTCTTCATCTCAGAGCTGCCGAGGTTGTATATAGGTCAATGGGAGAGGTCAATATCTTATTTGGAAGTTTCTGTGGTCTGCGCTGGAATTAGCCCAAAAATACGACTATTTTAGGCTTTTCAGACAAAAATCCGAAAAATTCGGACTTCTCCAAAAAAAATCGTATGATTCTGATTTTTGCCAGATTCTTTCGCGTTTGTCCACGATCCAATGAAATCGTGATTTTTTAATGATAAATGAGGTCCAATCGTGGTTTCGGCAGAAACATGGATATCGGTCTTCTGCCGTTGATTGGACTGGCCAGAAAATTTTGATTGGGTGCCTTTGAAGGTAGAATTCTATTGTTTCTCTGTGTTTATCAGACGATTCAGCTCTACATGCGTTTATTGAAATGAACTTTTCCAGGAAAGATGGTAATTGTTACGTCTATGGCCACCTTTTAGGGGTTGTTAACTGTTAGTATGATGTAGGGATGAACCGAATCCAGGATTCGCTCAGGATTCGACCTTTTTCAGCAGGATTTGGATTCGGCCGAATCCTTCTGCCCGGCCGAACCCGAATTTGCATATGCAAATTAGAGGCAGGGAGGGAAATTGTGTGACTTTTTGTCACAAAACGAGGATGTAAAAATGTTTTCCCCTTCCCACCCCTAATTTGCCTATGCAAATTAGGATGTGGTTCATTCTTCGGCCGAATCTTTTTTAGCTTGTTTAGCTTTTTATTCAGCAGCTCTCCAGTTTGCAGTTTCAGGATTCCTGTTGCTATTACCCTAGCAACCATGCATTAATTTGAATAAGATTAGAATAGGAGAGGCCCTGAGTAGAAGGATGAGTAATAAAAAGTAGCAATAACAAAAAGTCTGCAGTCTTACAGAGCATTTGTTTTTGGAAGGGGTCAGTGACCCCCATTTAAAAGCTGGAAAGAGTCAGAAGAAGAAGGCAAATAATTCAAAAACTATATAAAAATAAATAATGAAGACCAACTGACAAGTTGCTTAGAATTGACCATTCTATAACATACAAAAAGTTAACTCAAAGGTGAACCACCCCTTTAAGGCTGTAACTTACCAAGCGCTTGCTGTACAGTAAAGCAGTGCTGTTGTTGCTGTTAACGGCCCATTTGGAGAAATAAACCCCGTGCTCCAGCTGCTTGGACAGACCGTCTACTTCATGCTGCTGTTTCAGGAGCTTCATGCGCCGATCCTTCGCCAAAGCCTGTGGGAGAAAGTGGAAACGGACAGTGAGGATTGTGAGCTTGGAAGTAGCACCTTATGGGCAGTTTTGTTCAGATTAATAGCAGTCCAACATCACTGACCTGATCACTGGTTTTGGTGGAAATTATATTTCTACATGGCACATCATTTACTAGTAGTGTAACGGGCTTGTTCCAAATAATAGCAGCGTGGGGTTCAATTAGTGAGCTCAATCATTCTGGGAATTAGGAGTCAATTCCTGCCCTTATTTAAGCAGTTGTGCTGCTGGTTATAGTGTATTTCTCTCAAATGGCTCCTTCCAGAAGAACAGCGGACTTTCATTAAAAAGTTGATTGGAGAGGGGAAAACATATAAATAAGAGCAGAAAATGACTCCGTCTGCTCAGCTAAAATGATCTCAAATGCTTTAAAATGGCACCAAAACCTGAAAGACGTGGAAGAAAAGGGAAAACGACTTATCGGAATGGATAGAAGAATAGCCAAAATGGCAAAGACTCGGCCAATGATCAGCTCCAGGAATATGAAATAAGGAGTAAAGTTACCTGTGATATTGTTACAATGTGAAGCCAAACTATCGGCAAAATCTTCTATATAGTAGGGTCTCTTAGTAGTACAATGGTTACTCACCACATCAAGGAAGTGGCCAAGGTGCACCGCCCTGGGCCCTCAGCACAAGGGGCGGATAAACCGAAATCTCGAATAGAAGCAGGCACTCAAGGGCAAAAACTTCCAACAGGCAGCCTATGATTAAGTGTTTGGAACACGAAACGCGTCAGGCTGTTTTGACACAATAAACGTTTTCACTTTTGGAACATCTGCCTGGTGGAAGTTTTTGCCCTTGAGTGCCTGCTTCTATTCGAGATATCGGCAAAAAGTCCCCCGGCAAAGTCCCATTGTTGATAAAAAGACGTGTGCTGAAGAGCTTACAATTTGCCAAAGAACACATTGACTGGTCTAAAGAGAAATGGCGCAACAATTTGTGGACGGACGAAAGCAAGATTGTTCTTTTTTAGGGCCCCAGACGTCCCCCAAACACTGAATTGAAGCCCCAGTACAGAGTGAAGCCGGGGGCACAAGCATCATGATATGGGGGTGTTTCTCATACTCTGGTGTTGGGTTTATTTATCCCTTTATACCAGGGATCATGGATCAGTTTCAATACAAATACTTGAAGAGCTCATGTTGCCTTATGCCCAAGAGGAAATGTCCTTGAAATGGGGGTTTCAACAAGACAACGACCCCAAACTCACCAGTAAACCAGCAAAGATTGACGTTATGGAGTGGCCCAGTCCCCCCAATCCAATAGAAAACTTGTGGGGTGACATGGGGTGTGAGGCAAAAGCAAGAAATGCATTTGGAATTGTGGAAGAGGTTGTTGGAAGTTGGTGGAGTCCATACAACACAGATGTGCAGCACAAACACTGTTATACAACTCAATATTAGTTCAGTCATTCAAAGGAAAACAACAGCTCGGAACATCTTTCACTTGATCCAGTCAATGAGTTGGGAAAGAGGAATGCAGGGACTGCTATTTTTTTGAACAGCCTAATATTCTCTTTTCTTAACACAAATGTGATCAGTTTCTTCATGTTTTGATTTGGAATAGAATGAGCAGTGTTCCCAATGCATTTGTGCGTATGGAAATAAAACCTATAATAAGGATTTAGAGCTGGATTCACTTTTTTTTAACACACTGCTATTATTCTGAACACAACTGAACCCTGATTGATAATATCTAAATAACTAACAAAATGTTTGATACATTTCTGCCCATATTCATTTTTAGTTCACCTTAAAGGGATACTGTCATGGAAAAAAAAACATTTTTCAAAATGAATCAGTTAATAGTGCTGCTCCAGCAGAATTCTGCACTGAAATCCAATTCTCAAAAGAGCAAACAGATTTTTTTATATTCAATTTTGAAATCTGACATGGGGCTAGACATATTGTCAATTTCACAGCTGCCCCCAGTCATGTGACTTGTGCTCTGATAAACTTCAATCACTCTTTACTGCTGTACTGCAAGTTGGAGTAATATCACCCCCCTCCCTTTTCCCCCCAGTAGCCAAACAACAGAACAATGGGAAGGTAACCAGATAGCAGCTCCCTAACACAAGATAACAACTGCCTGGTAGATCTAAGAACAACACTCAATAGTAAAATCCATGTCTCACTGAGACACATTCAGTTACATTGAGAAGGAAAAACAGCAGCCTGCCAGAAAGCATTTCTCTCCTAAAGTGCAGGCACAAGTCACATGACTGGGGGCAGCTGGGAAATTGACAAAATGTCTAGCCCCATGTCAGATTTTAAAATTGAACATAAAAAAATCTGTTTGCTCTTTTGAGAAATGGATTTCAGTGCAGAATTCTGCTGGAGCATCACTATTAACGGATTCATTTTGAAAAAAATTTTTTTTCCCATGACAGTATCCCTTTAAAGTGCAAGGCTAAGAGACACAAGTGGATGGAGGCCCTCTGTCCTGCAATGTTTGGAATTCCAAGTATTTTATACTGGTTTGTAACAAATGCAGATCCAATGGGGCAGGTTTTATAGAAGTTTCTGCAAGGGTAACAATGCCGGGGTTCAATCATTTATTTGTACAAAGTAGTTCCGAACTGCCGGGAGTTATTATTATTATTATTATCTATAAATATTTCATTGTGTCCAGTAATGCGGCACCGGGAGGCGTTTCATTAACCGTCATACTGCAAGTGATCCAGTAAATCCATAACAAGAGGCATTTAATCTCGCCCATGATAGAACATCCATCTATCCAGTAATACATTATTTTTTAGTTGTATAAAATAAAGTAAAATAAATTAAAAGGGAAAAATGTCAAGATGATCAGAACAGGTTGATGTTGTTCTGCTTAGGAAAGATTTGAGAAAGGTTTCTAATTGTTTTCCTAAGCAGAAGAACATCAGAGCAGCCTCTTTCTTTCTCCTGACAACTTCCTTGACTACTTGGTGGTCAGACTGGTCAGAAACTGACCAGCAGGTGGCGCTGTTGGAACAAAATTCATTCATATTAACAGCACATGTATCCCTTAATATCTTGGAATAAAAAGAAAATAAATAATGAATGTAAATTGCCTAAAATGCTCAGAATAGCACTCTCATCAATTTAACACTGACTTGTTTTAAAAGTTTACTTATCGTTTAACCCTTCCATGGCCTGTGCTGCCTAGGAATACACCAAGATCATGAGAGATTACACAGAAGGCACACCCAACCCAGAGAAATGACGATAAGGGCCAATATTTGAGTTACCTCAAGTTGATGCAGTAAGGCTTTGCCTTTTTTGTTGATCTCAACCATTAGCGTGAAGACGGCGACTTTAATATCCTGTTCCACCTGCTTCTGGTTCTGATTAACTTCAAGGATTCTAAAGGGGGCAAAAAAAGATGCTTTTTACATTGGCATTACAGTTCATTATTGCGGGTGAAGAAGCAAAGTGCTGCGTCAGTGGTTCAAGAGTTTGAAGATAAGCAATCGAGACAGTCCCTGTTAAGTGAACGGATCCATCAGCTCAGGAACCAAAAAGACTGCAATGCAGCAGAGGGTTATGTCATTGGTAGGAGACACAATCTGCATACAAATACAAAGTGAGCTGGTACCAACAGAAGAGGCTTTATGCAATGGGGGTTTTTCAGATAATGGATCTTTTTTTTTGGATCTCCATACCTCAAGTCTACTTGAAAATAATTTAGATATAAATCCCAATAGGATTGTTTTGCCTCCAATAAGGATTAAAGGGGTTGTTCACATTCGAGTCAACCGTTAGTATGATGTAGAGAGTGATATTCTGAGACAATTTGCAATTGGTTTTCATTTTTTATTATTTGCAGCTCTCCAGTTTGTAATTTCAGCCGTCTGGTTGCTGTGGTCCAAATTCCCCTAGCAACCATACATTGATCTGAGTAAGAGACTGGAATACTAATAAGGAGAGGGCGTGGATAAAAGTAGCAATAACAATACATTTGTAGCCTTTGAAAGCATTTGAAATCTGGAAAGAGTCAGAAAAAAAGTAAAATAATTAAAAAAAAATATATATATATATAAAAAAAAAAAAAAAAGAAGTTGCCATTCTTTAACATACTAAAGGTGAAACCACCCCTTTAATGATATCTTAGATGGGATCAAGTACAAGGTAAAAGGAAATCATTATAATCAAATAATAATAATCAAAGATGGAGTCTATGGGAGAGGGCCTTTTCTTAATTCTGAGTTTTTTTTGATAACGGGGTTTTCCGGATAACAGATCTCAAGCCTGTACAAGAAGATGGGGTTCTTTTTACAGCAATTTAAAGCCGGTCCGTTTCTGTGCGTCTGTGTGACCCATTCAGCGCTTACCGGTTTTGGATTTGGTCTCCGGTAAATTTAATGTATTTGTTCTTCTCCGTTAATTTTGCAATCAACGTGTCCATGATGACTTTCTGGCTCTGAAATGCTTCTTCTATAAACTGATACCTGGAAAACAAACCAACAAATAAAAAGTTAAATGAAATTGCACAAATGGCAGAGCAACTATCCAAAGGGAATTGGCTAAAAGCGACAAAGAATAAAGGAAACAAAGGGCGATGGCTTACACGGAATAATGGATACGTATAGCAGGAGGGCTCAAAACATTCTGCAATGGGATAAGGGGACACAGAATTTAAAAGCCTGAAGAATAGGCCTTGTGCTGAACATCATTTAAAAAAATGGCAAAAATAAATAAATATCTATGGTTTTTGTTAGTTCTTGCATTAAAAACTAAGCAAATAAATCTGAAACCGAAACTAAAATCACAATACACAATCATAAAACGAAGCCCTCTGTATAAACAGACCCCCTCCCGCGCCTTTGCTCTTTTAAGCAGCAGCTTCGTTTGGATGGTGCTTAATTGAACCAGGAAGCAGACTTTCAATTTCCGATTCTACTTTATGTTCAAGAAATATAAAAAAACACACAGATAAGTAAAGTAACTAGGGATCCCCCGAATCCACTATTTGGATGCACGAACCCCCAGTCAGCTGAGAAGCCCTCTGTATAAACAGACCCCCCTGCCGTGCCTTTGCTCTTTTTAGCAGCTGCTCCGTTTGGATGGTGCTTAAATGAACCAGGAAGTAGACAGTGACTTCATATTCAATTTCCGATTCTACTTTATGTTCAAGAAATAGATAAAAACAAAACACACAAATAATTGAAGTAACTAGGGATGCACCGAATCCACTATTTGGATGCACAAATCCCCAGGCGGCTGAGAAGCCCTCTGTATAAACAGACCCCCTCCCGTGTCTTTGCTCTTTTTAGCAGCTACTTCGTTTGGATGGTGCTTAAATGAACCAGGAAGTAGACTTTCAATTTCCGATTCTACTTTATGTTCAAGAAGTATAAAAAAACAAAAACACACAGATAAGTAAAGTAAATTAGGGATCCCCCCGGATCCACTATTTGGATGCACGAATCCCCAGTTGGCTGAGAAGCCCTCTGTATAAACAGACCCCCCTGCCGTGCCTTTGCTCTTTTTAGCAGCTGCTTCGTTTGGATGGTGCTTAAATGAACCAGGAAGTGACTTTAAATTCAATTTCCAATTCTACTTTATGTTTAAGGAATATTAATAAACAAAAACACACAGATAATTTAAGTAACTAGGGATGCGCCAAATCCACTATTTGGGATTCGGCCGAATCCTCGAATCCTTTGTGAAAGATTCGTCCGAATACGGAACAAAAATCTTAATTTGCATATGCAAATTAGGGTCGGGATAGGAAAGAGTGAAAAACATTTTTTTTACCTCCTTGTTTTGTGATGAAGTCACTTGTTTTCCCATCCGCCTCTAATTTGCATATGCAAATTTGGATAAGGCACGGCCAGGCACAAGGATTCTGGCGAATCCTGCTGAAAAAGGCCCGTCTCCCGCCATACACGCACCGAATATCGTATGGAAACGTTTTGTACGATATTATCGGCGAGTCTACGGCCACCTATAATCCGTATGTATCAACAGGTTACCTGTGTTCTTTGTGTTCCTGGAGCTGACAGTCTCTGCACGTGAGTTTGTCGCAGGTCTCGCAGTAAAGCTTCAGTTGCTCCTTCTTGTGGAAAGGGCAGAAGACCGGCCGCTGGCTATTGGCTCCAACTGCTTCAGAGGAGAAACCATCTCAGTCATAAATAGGAAACTACAAATATACATTGCTTAGCAACTTTGCAATTGGTCTTCATTAAAAAAAAAATCTAAATTACAGGTATGGGATCAGTTATCTGGAAACCTATTATCTAGAAAGCTCTGAATTACGGAAAGGCTGTCTCCCATAGACTCCAATTCATCCAAATTTTAAAAATATATTTTTTTCTGTGTAATAATAAAACAGTAGCTTGTACTTGATCCCAACTAAGATATAATTAATCGTTATTGGAAGCAAAACCAGCCTATTGGGTTTATTTAATTTACATGATTTCCTAGTAGACTTAATGCATGAAGATCCAAATTACGAAAAGATCTGTTATCCAGAAAGCCCCAGGTCCTGAGCATTCTGGATAACAGGTCCCATACCTGTATTTGCTTTCCTATTCCGTCTCTTTCCAGCTTTTAAATAGGGTTCACCGACCCCATGCAGCCGGAATAACTACTGCTGTATAGGGATGCACCGAATCCACTATTTTGGATTGGGCTGAACCCCCGAATCCTTCACGAAAGATTCGGCTGAATACCGAGCCAAATCCTAATTTGCATATGCAAATTAGCGGTGGGAAGGGGAAAACTTTACTTTTTACTTCCTTGTTTTGTGACAAAGTCAAGTGATTTCCCTCCCGCCCCTAATTTGCATATGCAAATTAGGATTTGGTTCGGCTGGGAAGAAGGATTCGGGCAAATCTGAATCCTGCTGAAAAAGGCCGAATGCCGAACCGAATCCTGGATTCGGTGCATCCCTAATACTGTATGAGGCTACAATGTCACTGTCAGTTATTACAGGTATGGGACCTGTTATCCAGAATGCTCGGGACCTGGGTGTTTCTGTATAACAGAACTTTCCATAATTTGGATCTTCATACTTTAAGTCTACTAAAAAATCATATAAACATTAAATAAACCCAATAGGCGGGTTTTGCTTCCAATAAGGATTGATTATATCTTAGTTGGGATCAAGTACAAACGACTCTTTTATTATTACAGAGAAAAAGCTGAATTAAAAAAAAAAAACACCAAAAAAAAAAAGACCAACTGCAAATTGTCTAAAAAATAGCACTCCCTAGGTCATACTAAAAGTTAATAGGTGAGCTACCCCTTTAATTGTAAGGCAGTTTTATACTAGTTTTAACACTTTAAGCAGCTAAAAAAAAAAGCTAATAAGAAAAACCCAACTCAATTCTATGCAACTTTTCAGTTGGCCTTTTTATAGTTTTTTATTTGCCTTCTTCTTCTAACCCTTTCCAGCTTTCAAACGGGGGTCACTGACCCCATCTAAAAAGCAATGCCCGTTAAGCTACAAATGTATTGTTATTGCTACTTTATTTTTTACTCCTCTATCTATTCAGGCCTCTCCTATTCATATTCCAGTCTCTCATTCAAATCAATGCATGGTTGCTGGGTTAATTGGGACCCTAGCAACCAGGCGGCTGAAACTGCAAACTGCTTAATAAAAAGTAAAATAACGCAAAAACCACAGTTAATAAAAAATGAAAACCAATTGCAAATTGTCTCAGAATATCCTTCTAGACATCATACTAAAAGTTGACTCAAAGGTGAACAACCCCTAGCTCATTGGTGGGTCTTCCATGAAGCTCGTTGGTTTGTCTTCTGTGAAGTTTTTGGGAAAACAGATGAGGTTAAAGGATGCGGATAAATTGCTGAGGCTTAAAGGGGCAGCAAATCCAAATACAACAGTGTCCTTGCTACTGCTCAACTGCAAATAACGCACTTTTTTTTGTGTTACTGCTCCTTTAAGCAAAGCTTTTCACTTACCAGGCGGGACTTCTTCCTTCTGTCGCACAGTGTGGTCCTTGGTGAACTTCACTCTCTGATGGGCCTGCACACAATTCTTGCACAACCACTCCACACACTCCACACAAAAGCCCAGAGCCTCCGCGTTGTCCTCACAGCTTGTGCACACTTGCTAAACGCACAGGGAAATAGAAGATTTATATCAATAAATGATCAATTGAAGGGGTAGTTGGTTACTAGGGTACTTTGGATACACAGTAGATAACAGATAAGCTCTGTAGTATAAAATGGGATTCTCCAGAAATTATCTGTTATCTACTGTGTATCCTGTGCTTGAATGGCTGCCCCCATGGCTACACAGAAGCTTGTTTATATAAACTATAGTAGTACTGATCTGTTATCTACTGTGTATCCTGTGCTTGAATGGCTGCCCCCATGGCTGCACAGCCGCTTGTTTATATAAACTATAGTAGTACTTATCTGTTATCTACTGTTTATCCTGTGCTTCAATGGCTGCCCCCATAGCTACACAGCAGCTTGTTTATATAAACTATAGTAGTACTTATCTGTTATCTACTGTGTATCCTGTGCTTGAATGGCTGCCCCCATGGCTACACAACAGCTTGTTTATATAAACTATAGTAGTACTTATCTGTTATCTACTGTGTATCCTGTGCTTGAATGGCTGCCCCCATGGCTACACAGCAGCTTGTTTATATAAACTATAGTGGTACTTATCTGTTATCTACTGTGTATCCTGTGCTTGAATGGCTGCCCCCATGGCTACACAGCAGCTTGTTTATATAAACTATAGTAGTACTTATCTGTTATCTACTGTGTATCCTGTGCTTGAATGGCTGCCCCCATAGCTACACAGCGGCTTGTTTATATAAACTATAGTAGTACTTATCTGTTATCTACTGTGTATCCTGTGCTTGAATGGCTGCCCCCATGGCTACACAGCAGCTTGTTTATATAAACTATAGTAGAGGTTGTGTAGCAAACACAATATAAGTTAATTTTTAATATTTATTTTTTTATTGGTGTTACTGTTCCTTTAGGAAAGGCCCAAGCTTGCTCTACCCCATTAGTACAAGAGATTTAAAAGCTATTCCCCTCAAATAACCAACAGCGGACAGGACTCACCTGACTTGGTTTCTCAACGGTACTACTGGGAACCTCGGTGGTGTCCCGGACAAAAAAGTTCTCAATAATGTCCCTTTCGGCGCACTCCTGACTGCACACGGGACAGCGAATAACCCCAACTGTAAAAAAATAAAAAGGAGGCAAATGTAATACATGTATAGTTCACAGGTCTTAGCATGTGGTGCTTGCACTATCGGTTCTGACTACTGAAACAATATAGAAAAGGCATTGATCGGAATGAAGTCTTTGCTGGAGGAGAGCTCGTGGGTAGGGTTACCGTACAGCTCGGGAGATTTTTGAACCCGTAGAAACCGGGCAGGACGTTCTGAACTGAACAGGCGGCAATCTTACCTCACATGCCCTTGGCTTATCTTGTTTCCCTGTAGCAGCACAGTCAGCCAGAGCTCTGACCTTCTCAATAGTTACAGTGGGATACATTGCTCTGTAGCTGTGTGCGTGTCATTGCCAAATATATAAACTAATGTAATATGACATTATTTGTGAAAGTGATTAACTTAAAGGATATTAACTTAAAACAAGCTGCTGTGTAGCCATGGGGGCAGCCATTCAAGCACAGGATACACAGTAGATAACAGATAAGTACTACTATAGTTTATATAAACAAGCTGCTGTGTAGCCATGGGGGCAGCCATTCAAGCACAGGATACACAGTAGATAACAGATAAGTACTACTATAGTTTATATAAACAAGCTGCTGTGTAGCCATGGGGGCAGCCATTCAAGCACAGGATACACAGTAGATAACAGATAAGTACTACTATAGTTTATATAAACAAGCTGCTGTGTAGCCATGGGGGCAGCCATTCAAGCACAGGATACACAGTAGATAACAGATAAGTACTACTATAGTTTATATAAACAAGCTGCTGTGTAGCCATGGGGGCAGCCATTCAAGCACAGGATACACAGTAGATAACAGATAAGTACTACTATAGTTTATATAAACAAGCTGCTGTGTAGCCATGGGGGCAGCCATTCAAGCACAGGATACACAGTAGATAACAGATAAGTACTACTATAGTTTATATAAACAAGCTGCTGTGTAGCCATGGGGGCAGCCATTTAAGCACAGGATACACAGTAGATAACAGATAAGTACTACTGTAGTTTATATAAACAAGCTGATGTGTAGCCATGGGGGCAGCCATTCATGCACAGGATACACAGTAGATAATGGATAAGTACTACTATAGTTTATATAAACAAGCTGCTGTGTAGCCATGGGGGCAGCCATTCAAGCACAGGATACACAGTAGATAGATAAGTACTACTATAGTTTCTATAAACAAGCTGCTGTGTAGCCATGGGGGCAGCCATTCAAGCACAGGATACACAGTAGATAACAGATAAGTACTACTATAGTTTATATAAACAAATTGCTGTGTAGCCATGGGGGCAGCCATTCAAGCATAGGATACACAGTAGATAACAGATAAGTACTACTATAGTTTATATAAACAAGCTGCTGTGTAGCCATGGGGGCAGCCATTCAAGCACAGGATACACAGTATATAACAGATAAGTACTATTATAGTTTATATAAACAAATTGCTGTGTAGCCATGGGGGCAGCCATTCAAGCATAGGATACACAGTAGATAACACATAAGTACTACTATAGTTTATATAAACAAGCTGCTGTGTAGCCATGGGGGCAGCCATTCATGCACAGGATACACAGTATATAAGTCTGGAGCTGTAACAAGTGGTTTATTACAAGCAGCACAAAGTTATATAAATGTGTTCCTATATAGGGTTTTTTAAAACTTAAAATAATGCATTAATATCACATGGCACATTTAGTAAATAGTACCAATGAGCTGCTCCTCATGGGTGGGTATTGCCTGCATAAGTGGTTTCTATGTGCTGCTCCTCATGGGTGTGGCCTGTGTAAGTGGTTTCTCTCTGCTGCTCCCCATGGGCAAGTGTGGCCTGTTTAAGTGGTTTCTATGTGCTGTTCCTCATGGGTGGGTGTAGCCTGTGTAAGTGGATGGGCGGGTACATGGGCTGTGTAAGTGGTTTCTAAGTGCAGCTCCTCATGGGTGTGGCCTGTGTAAGTAGTTTCAATATCGTACTTCACATAGGATGGTGTTAAGGACCTTAAAATGTATTATGGAAGGCCATACAAAGAACATCTTCAAATAAAATCATGTCATGTGAGACATAGGGATAGAAGACAAAAATTATTATTTTAGTCTTTTAATATACCGATGAAAACAAAAGAAATACATGTTTTTTGTTTTTCTTAAATTCACATTTCAGAACCAAATATGGAGATTTAGAGAAGAAAAAGAAATAGATTAAATTTGCCCTTTATAATTTTATTAAACAATTTGCAAGGTATGCCTAAAAATATAAAATGTTAAATAAAGCCTCCGCTTCCCAGTAACGAGGCTATAGGAGGTTTTTTTTCCCCTGCTGGATAGAAATTCAAGGGGAAACTTAATTTTCGCTTCTCTCTGCTCTCACAATGATTAAACACGACCAACGTGGCTTGTGAGATCAATCTCCAACAAAATCTCCTTTTTATTAGCACACTGGGCCGTCGCCTCTGGGAACTGCCTCAAACTGGTTTCCACTGGATTGAGCTAAAAAAATCCAGCCAGAACGTCTTTCAGCTTAGGTTAAACCATTCTGAAAGGGGAAGAGCAACCAAAAGCTTAAAAACATCCCCCCCCACTCAGTTTAGGTGGAATGTGCAACAATTATCTCTCAATCTTTTCAGGATTTAAAAAAAAAAAAAATTAAAATGATGAAAATTTTAAATTTAGCAATAAAGTTTAGCGAAATGAAAGAGTAAATTACTAAAGGCCACAAAAAAAAACTGCATTGTATTAATCTTGTTTGAAGGCTCTACAGAGCAAGGGAGAATTTCGGGGGGAAATAAAAACCCCAAGGAATTAGCCGAGATGTAAAGTTTTTGGCAGCCAGTCCATGTCCATTTCATAGGTTTTTTTCATTCAGTGTAGGCAATAAAAACTTAATTTAGAACTGTTTTAGCCGTCAACCGCGAAATCAAAACAGGCAGTTGAAAGCAAGGTTTCCATTCCAATGGAGATGGTTTCATGGCGGATGGTGGTTGAGGGATCCAACCACAAAGTTTCACTGAAATAGACATGCTCTAAAAATGATGAATATTAAGATGGTTAAAATTAAAATTTGAGAGTTAAAGGATAAGTAAACCTTTAAAACAAGTGAATGTAAAATTGATGAGAGTGTTATTCTAAGCACTTTTGTCATTTACATTCATTATTTATTTATCTTTTTATTCCAAGAGATTAAGGGATACATGTGCTGTTAATATGAATGAATTTTGTTCCAACAGCGCCACCTGCTGGTCAGTTTCTGACCAGTCTGACCACCAAGTAGTCAAGGAAGTTGTCAGGAGAAAGAAAGAGGCTGCTCTGATGTTCTTCTGCTTAGGAAAACAATTAGAAACCTTTCTCAAATCTTTCCTAAGCAGAAGAACATCAGAGCAGCCTCTTTCTTTCTCCTGACAACTTCCTTGACTACTTGGTGGTCAGACTGGTCAGAAACTGACCAGCAGGTGGGGCTGTTGGAACAAAATTCATTGATATTAACAGCACATGTATCCCTTAATATCTTGGCATAAAAAGAAAATAAATAATGAATGTAAAATTCAAAAGGGCTTAGAATAGCACTCTCATCAAGTCTACATTCACTTATTTTAAAGGTTTACTTATCGTTTAGGATAAGTAAACCTTTAAAAGAAGTGAAAGTAAAATTGATGCAAGTGCTATTCTAAGCCCTTTTGAATTTTACATTCATTATTTATTTTCTTTTTATTCCAAGATATTAAGGGATACATGTGCTGTTAATATCAATGAATTTGTTCCAACAGCGCCACCTGCTGGTCAGTTTCTGATCAGTCTGACCACCAAGTAGTCAAGGAAGTTGTCAGGAGAAAGAAAGAGGCTGCTCTGATGTTCTTCTG
This sequence comes from Xenopus laevis, assembly GCF_017654675.1. NCBI lineage: Eukaryota > Metazoa > Chordata > Amphibia > Anura > Pipidae > Xenopus > Xenopus laevis. The sequence continues at coordinate 4,578,859 of NC_054376.1, read as the reverse complement.
CTTAGGAAAACAATTAGAAACCTTTCTCACATCTTTCCTAAGCAGAAGAACATCAGCCTCTTTCTTTCTCCTGACAACTTCCTTGACTACTTGGTGGTCAGACTGATCAGAAACTGACCAGCAGGTGGCGCTGTTGGAACAAAATAAATTCATATTAACAGCACATGTATCCCTTAATATCTTGGAACAAAAATAAAATAAATAATGAATGTAAATGACAAAAGTGCTTAGAATAACACTCATCAATTCAACACTCACTTATTTTAAAGGTTTACTTATCCTTTAAAAGATATGGAAGCAGCAAATCATTCCAATGCTTTGTGCTTACAGAAAGTTACACCCTTATAATGTTTAGGAATCAACATGGCAGCCATACATATAAGCTACAATAAAATATGGTCAACAGAACCAAATCAACTCCCAGCCCACGACTAAGTACCTCAAGGGCATGAAATGCATAAGGCCCCAAGGATACGTTCATTATTAAATATAAACCAATAAAGATTTTTTTTAGTGCATATTTGGGGCCCCATGAACGCCTGAAGCCTCTTTCAAGATATTGTCAACTGCCATTTCAATTTCTAAAAGTGGCCAAGGGGTTATGTTTTAAAATTCACTGCACCCAGTTCTCCAACAACGCAGTTGATGCCCATTTAAAAAGCTTCAACATTTTTTTGGGGCAAAATCGGACAGGAGAATTGAGGTAGTCGTCAATAAGAGTCACTTTCTAAAATTCCATCCAGATTTAATGTGGAAGTTCTTCACTCTTAAATAAATAATGGATATCCGCAGGTTTGGACATTCATAGTCATTTCAACATGGCTGAAGTAGATGGAGCAGTTGTTAATACCATAGAGCAGTACTGGAATGGAGCGGTTATGGTGCTGGAAAAATATGTTGGAAATCTGCTCACGGACCTTTTATTCCCTACCATTTTTCATACACCCTTTTCATCTGGCAGTGTGTTGGGAGTTTCCTTAATTGAGACACATCTGGGGATTTTTGTGGATAACAAGTTGTCTAATTCCAGGCAGTGTCATTCTGTGACCACTAAAGCAAATAAAGTTCTGTCTTGCATAAAAAAAGGCATTAACTCAAGGGATGAAAACATAATTTTGCTTGTTTTTAGGTCCCAGGTAAGGCCTCACCTGGAGTATGGGGGCAGTTTTGGGCTCCAGTCCTTAAAGGATAAGTAAACCTTTAAAACAATTCAATGTAAAATCGATGAAAGTGTTATTCTAAGCACTTTTGTCATTTACATTCATTATTTTCTTTTTATTCCAAGATATTAAGGGATACATGTACTGTTAATAATTATGAATAAATTTTGTTCCAACAGCGCCACCTGCTGGTCAGTTTCTGACCAGTCTGACCACCAAGTAGTCAAGGAAGTTGTCAGGAGAAAGAAAGAGGCTGCTCTGATGTTCTTCTGCTTAGGAATAAAATTAGAAACCTTCCTCAAATCTTTCCTAAGCAGAAGAACATCAGAGCAGCCTCTTTCTTAGAATAACACTCTCATCAATTTTACATTCACTTATTTTAAAGGTTTACTTATCCTTTGAGGGAATATATTTATAGAGTGCTTGAAGTTTCGTGGGTAAATGGTGATGCTTATTTTAATAAACCACCTTCCTGGAGGTGGGTCGATAAGGAGAAAGTGCTCTCAAGCTTCACCAATTCATACATTTTATTGAGTTTTATTCAGCTCGGCTTGTTACAGATGTAAGGCTGAAGTTTATTCACTACGTTGTTTTTTTTATACACTTTTTGAGAAATTTCCTGTTATCTGTATTTTTTTTTTTTAGAAATGGTCAGTGGAAGCTATTGCTGTAGGACAGGTGATTCACTTGAGAGAGTCTTGACCATCTGCGTTTTATTTTACCACCGTGTTGCCAGGAAGAAATTGGAAATAGTCCATCAAAAATTTTTCATGATTGTAAAGTTATCGACCATCTGGGCCAAATGTTTTTCTGCTTAGGAAAGATTTGAGAAAGGTTTCTAATTGTTTTCCTAAGCAGAAGAACATCAGAGCAGCCTCTTTCTTTCTCCTGACAACTTCCTTGACTACTTGGTGGTCAGACTGATCAGAAACTAACCAGCAGGTGGCGCTGTTGGAACAAAATTCATTCATATTAACAGCACATGTATTCCTTAATATCTTGGAATAAAAAGAAAATAAATAATGAATGTAAATGACAAAGCTGCTTAGAATAGCAATTTACATTCACTATTTATTTTCTTTTTATTCCAAGATATTAAGGGATACAAGTGCTGTTAATGTGAATGAATTTTGTTCCAACAGCGCCACCTGCTGGTCAGTTTCTGACCAGTCTGACCACCAAGTAGTCAAGGAAGTTGTCAGGAGAAGAAAGAGGCTGCTCTGATGTTCTTCTGCTTAGGAAAGATTTGAGAAAGGTTTCTAATTATTTTCCTAAGCAGAAGAACATCAGAACAGCCTCTTTCTTTCTCCTGACAACTTCCTTGACTACTTGGTGGTCAGACTGGTCAGAAACTGACCAGCAGGTGGCGCTGTTGGAACAAAATTCATTCATATTAACAGCACTTGTATCCCTTAATATCTTGGAATAAAAAGAAAATAAATAGTGAATGTAAATGACAAAGCTGCTTAGAATAGCACTTTCATCAAAAAAAAAATGGAAATAGCTAAAATTACCTCCAAAACAAGAAATATGAGGCATCTAAAGACCTGAAACCAACTCACTTGACATCCACATGGCAGTTGGTATTGAAATTTTTGAAATGTTTTTTTTTAGAAAAGCTCCAGGACATTCTAAAGTGCAGTAAACTTTTGTGAAAGCATCTGGAGCCTTTCCAATGTTTGCATTAGAGGCCCACCATGGGGGGGTCAAGAGGCCTGCAACTGAACAACCAAAGATAAAAGAGTAAAGTCAGATAAGAGCATATGACTATATGAATGTGCACAAGGCTGATGTGAAGTGTCCACCATTGATAAACTGGTGAGGGAGTCTGGACGTGATGATAAAGGTGCCGATTCTTAGATTTTAATAACTGTGGGGTTGTCCGCCCAATACATACTAACAAAAACAAAAGAAAAATTTACTTTGACACATAGGGGCACATTCACTAAGCTCGGGTGAATGAATAGAGGGAAAAAAACCTCGAAATTCGAGGAGTTTTTTGTGCTCCTTTTAGAAGTGATTCCAATAGATCGAGCGAAAAAACGCTGCGACTATTCGCCCATTCGATAGTCGAAGTACTGTCTCTTTTAAAAATCATTTTTCTAAGTTTTTGATCGAATAAAAAGGCATTCGATCGAATATTCGATCGCTTGATAATTCCCCCATTCGACTATTCGCCAGCGCATAAATTTGCACAAATTCCCTAGCTGATTCTATTCCCCAGTCGAATTTCGAGGGATTTAACAGGGTTCATTTTCATTTGGGCTTCAATAGTCTGACTGTGAGATGGTCTGACATTACCCTCAAAACCCTCTGGCATGATTAATGGTGCTTGGACGCTGCAAAGCATTAAAGAACCATAACATGTCCACACTGTGCTTTACAGTTGGCAACAGGTTCTACTGGTGGATTTCCACCAAACATGTCTTCTGTCTTAAAGGGATACTGTCATGGGAAAAAACATTTTTTTCAAAATGAATCAGTTAATAGTGCTGCTCCAGCAGAATTCTGCACTGAAATCCATTTCTCAAAAGAGCAAACAGATCTTTTTATATTCAATTTTGAAATCTGACATGGGGCTAGACATATTGTCAATTTCCCAGCTGCCCCAAGTCATGTGACTTGTGCTCTGATAAACTTCAATCACTCTTTACTGCTGTACTGCAAGTTGGAGTGATATCACCCCCTCCCTTTTCCCCCCAGCAGCCAAACAAAAGAACAATGGGAAGGTAACCAGATAGCAGCTCCCTAACACAAGATAACAGCTGCCTGGTAGATCTAAGAACAACACTCAATAGTAAAAACCCGTGTCTCGCTGAGACACATTCTGTTACATTGAAAAGGAAAAACAGCAGCCTGCCAAAAAGCATTTCTCTCCTAAAGTGCAGGCACAAGTCACATGACCAGGGGCAGCTGGGAAATTGACAAAATGTCTAGCCCCATGTCAGATTTCAAAATTGAATATAAAAAAATCTGTTTGCTCTTTTGAGAAATGGATTTCAGTGCAGAATTCTGGTGGAGAAGCGCTATTAATGGATTCATTTTGAAAAAAAAATTTTTTCCCCCCATGACAGTATCCCTTTAAGCTGGCCATAGACGCAAAGATTTGATCATACGAATCTCCATATTGTGTGATTTTCGGGCCGTGTATGGAGTGTCCAGACATTTTTTCTGCCATGGCAATTGGTCGTTCAGACGATCGGACAGATTAGAACATTTCTGTTGGCTACCAATAATATCTGGGCATGTATTGCCAATCAGTGGGAGACGGTCACCAGCTTTTGTCGGACATAACTTTCATACGATTTCTGTCAGGGGCAGAACATCGTCTGATCTGTTCTTTTACTACTTTATTTGATCTGAATGGTTAGCGACAGGTCGGGAGATGGCAACGAACGATCGTTCGACCAATGTGAAGGTAAATCTACACGTTTATGGCAGATTTGGCCCCATCTGTCCACAGCACATTGTTCAAAATGTTCTTAGTCTTGGTCCGATGTTCTTTCTAGACCAGTGATCCCCAACCAGTGGCTCGTGAACAACATGCTGCTCTCAGTGGCCTTAAAGCAGGTGCTTATTTTAGAATTCCAGGCTTGGGGCAACTTTTAGTTGCACAAAAACCAGGTGTATTGCCAAATAGAGCCTTTTGTAGGATGCCAGTCTACATAGGGGGCTACCAAATAGCCATTCAAAGAACTTATTTGGCACCCCCAGGAACATTATTAATTCTTCTGTTGCTCACAGGTAAAAAAGGATGGAGACCCCAGTTCCTCAATAAATGTTTCCTCCCAAGGAAGATCTTAATTTGTGCAGCCTCTTACTAACGGCACACTCATTTGCTTTGACAGTGAAAGCAACATGCCAATCTCATGAAGATATTCTGGAGTCCTTTGAGACTACTTGCAGCGTCTCATGTTTTGCTCTCAGGCTTAACTTGTTGCAATGGCCTGACAAAGTTGGGAGTTAGTTAAAATCTTCTCCCCTTATAGTTGATCTTCCAGACAGCGATTGATGTCCAATTGTTTCTCTCTTTATCCAAATATCAATCACCTACCGAAAAGAGCCCAAAAACTAAACTTGTACCACTCAGGTCTTTCTCAAGGATTTTTTTTTTTTTCAACATGGTGTCCACCCCTGCCATAAACATGTGATTTATCTCTAATGTAGAAGATACAACAAATCAAAGATTCAGTTGGGATTCATTCAAACTCTAAAGCTGGCCATAGACGCAAAGATGAGGTCGTAGGAAACAAAGGTTCGTATAATTCTCGTCTCGTGTGGATCATCCCAACATTTTTTTGTACAATGGCGATCGGACGCTTCATCGATCGGACGGGTTAGAAGATTTCTGACGACTAATGATGATATCTCTGCAAGTATTGCCTATCTGACTATATTATCACTGCTTCAAACCACTTACATTTTTTTGGTGCTACTGTTCCTTTAAGGCAACTGGAGAAAAACTAAATGACTATATACCCAGCAGGATTGTTTTTGCCACCTACATGTCTTTATGGCAGCGTAATGATCAAGTACAAGGTAATTCCTTGTTACTGGAAAGAAATTTTTTTTTTTTTTTTAATTAATTGCTTAAAGGGCATGTAAAGGCAAAAAAATAAAATCCAATTTTTACTTTCTTTAATGAAACAGAAACCTATCTCCAATAGACTTTAATTAAAAAATGTGTACTGTTTTTATAAGAAACCTGACTGCATGCAGTGAAATCCTCCCTTCATTTACTGCTGTGGATAGGAATTGTCAGACGGTCCCTAACTGCTCTACAGGGAAACAATCATACTTATGAACAGCAGGGCGAGCCCCCGCCTTACTTCCCAGCCATGCAGAACTCAAGCAGCTTTGTTTATGACGATCCCTAAGCAGCCCAGACCACACTGAGCATGTGCACAGTCTTAGTCTTGCAAAAATGTTTAACAAAGTTACAAGATGGTGACCCCCTGTAGCCAACTTTGAAAGCATAAATTATTTGTTTGATTAGGCTTGTGGTGCAGAAAGTTCATGTTTATATTTAGTATACAAAATACAGCATTTCTAGACTTATTCTATTTTAGACTGTAAATGCCCTTTAACAAATATGCTATGGCAAATGGCATTTTTGTATTTTGGAGCTCCTGGATCATTAAGCGTTCAAATAAAAGGTCCCATATCTGTTAATGTATCTGCACATCCTCGATTCGTACGATGAGATCTTTGCGTCTATGGCCATCTTAAGATCTAATTAATCCGTCTTCTTGGGCCAGTTTAAGATATAATTAATCCTTATTGGAGGCAAAAACCAGTTTATTGGGTTTATTTAAGAGTTAAATTATTTTTTTGTAGACTTAATGTTTGGGTATCCAAAATTACAGAAAGATCCCTTATCCCAGGTCCCGAGCATTCTGGATATCAGATCCCGCCTGTACCTGAAGGCAGCAGATTTGGTGCAAGGGGTCCAAATAAAACTGTATAAGCTTCTGAGCTTCATAGGCCTAGCACTAGAATACACAATATCTCCTGGAGATAAAATGTCTCTGGAGTGAAAAGCAAATTACATTGCCTTGATTACTGCGCTTACCTGGTAGATTAGATTGGATCTGTACTACATTAAGGGGCAGCACAAGGTGGCGTGAGATAAATCAGGAGAGATGAGCCATACTGCAGAACCATGCAACACAACTGCATCTCCCGCTTGCAGCTCTTTATCTCTTCTATCCCATCATTATTATCATTAAAGGGATACTGTCATGGAAAAACATTTTTTTTTTTCCAAAACACATCAGTTAATAGTGCTGCTCCAGCAGACTTCTGCACTGAAATCCGTTTTTCAAAAGAGCAAACAGATTTTTTTTTATGTTTAATTTTGAAATCTGACATGGGGCTAGACATATTGTCAGTCTCCCAGGTGCCCTCAGTCATGTGACTTGTGCTCTGGAAAAAAAACTTCAGTCACTCTTTACTGAAAGTTGGAGTGATATTACCCCTCCCCCTCATCCCCCAGCAGCCCATCAGCAGGTAACCAGAGAACTCCCTGGTAGATATAAGAAAAGCACTCTATAGTAAAATCCAGGTCTCACTGTGACTCCTTCAGTTACATTGAGTAGGAGAAAGAATAATCTGTCACAAAGCAGTTCCATCCTAAAATGCTTGCTCTTTCTGAAAGCAAATGGCCAGGCGAAATAAACAGAGATGGCACCAACACACAATATCACAACTAAAAAATACACTTGGGTTAGGAAGTGTTCTCTAGTTTGGAATTTCAGCGGCTATCTGGTTGCTAGGGTCCAATTCAGCCTAACAACCAAGCAGAGGATTTAAGGAGACTGGAAGATGAAAAGGAGAGGCACCAAAATTGAAAGATAAGGCATAAAAAGCAACCACAACAATAAAGCTGTATTAGTTGCTGCTGGGGTCAGTGACCCCCATTGGTATGGTAAGTGCAGTACAGGTATGGGATCTATTATCCCGTTATAAGGAAAGCTTTGAATTACCTTGTACATGATCCAGACGAAGATATAATTAATCCTTATTGGATCAGGGTATTTAGAACCAGCCTATTGGGTTTATTTTATGTTTAAATGATTCTCTAGTAGACGTAAGGGATGAAGATTCCAATTCCGTTATCCGGAAAGCCCCAGGTCCTGAGCATTGTGGTCCCGGGTCCCATACCTGTATATTAAATACAACATTTCTAACCAGTTTAGCTTTATCTATAGAAATGAGTCAAATCAACTGGACTTGCTGCGTTTTTTTCATCAAACTGGCTTTCTCAATTCTAAACAACTTGTAAATATCCAATATAAGTAATTAAAAAAAAAATAAAAAATCTTCATAGTCAACTTGTAAATAGGATCTTTCGTCAGCTTTGAGATGTTATTAAACCTTACAGGGAGAGGTGCCAAAACAGCATTGTATGTGGGAGACAAAATATGTCGCACCCCCCGCCTCTATTTAAACTGCTGTAAATGATAAGGATATTAGAAGTCACTGAGGGGTTGTTCTGTGACCATATAAAGGCACAAGGCTGCAGGCTGAGTTATACAGGGAACTCTGAGTATCACTCATGTATTATAAGGGATAATGTACCCCCTACTGTAAATGATAAGGATATTAGAAGTCACTGAGGGGTTGTTCTGTGACCATATAAAGACACAAGGCTGCAGACTGAGTTATACAGGGAACTCTGAGTATCACTCATGTATTATAAGGGATAATATGCCCCCTACTGTAAATGATAAGGATATTAGAAGTCACTGAGGGGTTGTTCTGTGACCATATAAAGACACAAGGCTGCAGACTGAGTTATACAGGGAACTCTGAGTATCACTCATGTATTATAAGGGATAATGTACCCCCTACTGTAAATGATAAGGATATTAGAAGTCACTGAGGGGTTGTTCTGTGACCATATAAAGGCACGAGGCTGCAGGCTGAGTTATACAGGGAACTCTGAGTATCACTCGTGCATTATAAGGGATAATGTACCCCCTACTGTAAATGATAAGGATATTAGAAGTCACTGAGGGGTTGTTCTGTGACCATATAAAGACACAAGGCTGCAGGCCGAGTTATAAGGGAACTCTGAGTATCACTCATGTATTATAAGGGATAATGTACCCCCTACTGTAAATGATAAGGATATTAGAAGTCACTGAGGGGTTGTTCTGTGACCATATAAAGGCACAAGGCTGCAGGCTGAGTTATACAGGGAACTCTGAGTATCACTCATGTATTATAAGGGATAATGTACCCCCTACTGTAAACGATAAGGATATTAGAAGTCACTGAGGGGTTGTTCTGTGACTATATAAAGGCACAAGGCTGCAGGCTGAGTTATACAGGGAACTCTGAGTATCACTCATGTTTTATAAGGGATAATGTACCCCCTACTGTAAATGATAAGGATATTATAAGTCACTGAGGGGTTGTTCTGTGACCATATAAAGGCACAAGGCTGCAGGCTGAGTTATACAGGGAACTCTGAGTATCACTCATGTATTATAAGGGATAATGTACCCCCTACTGTAAATGATAAGGATATTAGAAGTCACTGCGGGGTTTTGTGATCATATATGGACCTGCGCCTGCCCCACTGTGACATCACAAAAGTGGGCGTTTACAAATGTAGGCGCCAGAAGCTGGCAGTGCTAAGTCACTGGCAGGGAGAGGACGAGAAGAGCTTAACCGGACCCACTGGTGATCCAAAGATTTTGTGCAGAAGCCAGCCAGACACGCGGGTCCCACGAGTTTCGAACCAGCCCACTCATCACTATGAGACACCCCTTTGATTGGCTAATGATGGAATGGCCCCTAGTGTGTGTGACTGTAATGGGGCCCATGTATAATTTCCGGACAGTGCTTCAGTCCGACCCAAATGTTTGGCCCAAAAAGGGCCAGTAGTGGGATTGTCTAGTGAATGGTCATTGCTCTGGGCTTCCAAAGAGAACTCAGACTTTTGCAACATTGTGTAAATAAACGAACAATCAGGAGGAGTTGGGCAAATGCTGATTTCAGAAGTAACTGTTGCTACTGAAATCAACACAATGTTACTCTTCTTGTGCTATGGGGTTGGGTCTTTTGGGTGAACTAGTTGCTACTAGTTTTTCCGACACCCCAGCTACATATATGGGAGGACCAAGTATACCACATATATGGAATGGCCCCTAGTGTGTGTGACTGTAATGGGGCCCATGTATAATTTCCGGACAGTGCTTCAGTCCGACCCAAATGTTTGGCCCAAAAAGGGCCAGTAGTGGGATTGTCTAGTGAATGGTCATTGCTCTGGGCTTCCAAAGAGAACTCAGACTTTTGCAACATTGTGTAAATAAACGAACAATCAGGAGGAGTTGGGCAAATGCTGATTTCAGAAGTAACTGTTGCTACTGAAATCAACACAATGTTACTCTTCTTGTGCTATGGGGTTGGGTCTTTTGGGTGAACTAGTTGCTACTAGTTTTTCCGACACCCCAGCTACATATATGGGAGGACCAAGTTCTTTCTCTTGTCCTGTTTTCCACCTTCACCTGTAGTCTTGGTGTTATTGCTTCTCTTTCCACCAGTTTTCACAAAGGCCAAATCTGGATACCCACATGTTTTCAGGGCCCCTCTGAGATGTTCCATCTCTTTCACCGTAGCCTCTGTGCTGGTGGTGGATCTGGTCTTCTCTGTGATGTAGAGTTTTGATGACCCCCAGTTTGTGATCTAGTGCAGGGGTCCTCAAACGCAGACACACATGCACTGTGCCGCAGAGCCCAGCCCAGAAAAACGAGGTGCACCCAAACTGGAAGCAGCGTGTCCAAACTTGCTGCCGACCCCTGCCCCTTGCAAACAAAGAACATTTTATTGCACCGGTCCAAAAAAGGTTGGGGACTTCTGATCTAGTGGATGGTGAGAGTCAAACAGCAGGTACTGGTCTGTGTGGGTAGGTTTCCTGTATTTCCAGCTATCCACCCTCTCCGACTCTTACCAAACAGTCCAAAAATACCAGTGGTTTATCTTTCACATCCAGAGGATTTATTCCCGAAGAAAGATCCTATTTACAAGTTGTTCTGAATTGAGAAAGCCGATGACTGGTGCAACGTCTTCAAGGAGAAAACACAGCAAGTCCGGTTGATTTAAAGGGATACTGTCATGGGAAAAAAATTTCAAAATGAATCAGTTAATAGTGCTGCTCCAGCAGAATTCTGCACTGAAATCCATTTCTCAAAAGAGCAAACAGATTTTTTTATATTCAATTTTGAAATCTGACATGGGGCTAGACATATTGTCAATTTCCCAGCTGCCCCAAGTCATGTGACTTGTGCTCTAAAAACTTCAATCACTCTTTACTGCTGTACTGCAAGTTGGAGTGATATCACCCCCTCCCTTTTCCCCCCAGCAGCCAAACAAAAGAACAATGGGAAGGTAACCAGATAGCAGCTCCCTAACACAAGATAACAGCTGCCTGGTAGATCTAAGAACAACACTCAATAGTAAAAACCCATGTCCTACTGAGATACATTCAGTTACATTGAGAAGGAAAAACAGCAGCCTGCCAGAAAGCATTTCTCTCCTAAAGTGCAGGCACAAGTCACATGACTGGGGGCAGCTGGGGAATTGACAAAATGTCTAGCCCCATGTCAGATTTCAAAATTGAATATAAAAAAATCTGTTTGCTCTTTTGAGAAATGGATTTCAGTGCAGAATTCTGCTGGAGCAGCACTATTAACTGGTTCTTTTTGAAAAAAATGTTTTTCCCATGACAGTATCCCTTTAACTTATTTCTACAGATATACCATGACCTGGATGAATGAGAATATTTGCAAACAGTTCAGCTTTAGACTTTATCTCCGTATAAAGGATAACAATTTAGAGAAATTTCACAGAGCCGGCCCTATATGCAGGAGACAAGATCAACAAACATGTGCCGTGCGATACTAATTACACCCCGTCACGCGGCCATGAATCTAAACACTCCATGAACAGATGCACAACAAAATGCACTAGACGCTGCGCTTAAACACATCACCAGCCGACGGGGTTTGTGCGAGATCAGAATCTGGCTGTTCGGGGAGGGTTTGTTTAATGGGATTATCCCCCCCCCCTCCCCGTGTGATATTAGGCACACAAACAAACGCACGTGCAGACGACACACACACGCAGAGCATACACACACACACACACACACACGTGGATGGGAAGGCACTTGTTGCAAAGCAACTCTGCACAACTCAACACGTAAAATTCCCCCGAACCTCCAAAACGGCACCTGAAAGCGAGAGGCAACCCTTGAGAAAAATAAACATTTGTCTAATAAAAAGAAAAACACAATTCTAAGGAAGTTTTCAATGTAGATTAAAAATATTATTTTTAAAGTTATTTGCAACAGTTGCTTTTGAAATCAGCATTTGATCAGCTCCTGATTGTTACTTTATTTACACAATGTTGCAAAAGGTCCCTGTCATTCACCAGACAATCTCGCTACTGGCACTTTTTGGCCCAAAAAATCAGGGTCGGACTGGAGCACTGTACAGTAATTATCATCAGTCACTGACACAGTGGAGCTTACAATCTAAGGGCCCTGTCACAGTCACACACACTAGGGGCCATTGTATCAGGAGCCAATCAAAGGGATGGATCATAGTGATGAGTTGGCCGGCCCAAAACTCGCAGGTCGGGCTGTACAAAATCTGTGTGTCACAAATGCTCTCCCCGTCCATGACTTATCACTGCCGGCTTCAATCACCTAAATTTATAGACGCTGCCCTGATTTTGTGATGTCACAGTGGGACAGGCGCGGGTCTATAAATAGAGGGAATGGCGGGCCGGGGCAGGTTGTGCCTTTATATGGTCACAGAACAACCCCTCAGTGACTTCTAATATCCTTATCATTTACAGTAGGGGGTACATTATCCCTTATAATACATGAGTGATACTCAGAGTTCCCTGTATAACTCAGCCTGCAGCCTTGTGTCTTTATATGGTCACAGAACAACCCCTCAGTGACTTCTAATATCCTTATCATTTACAGTAGGGGGTACATTATCCCTTATAATACATGAGTGATACTCAGAGTTCCCTGTATAACTCAGCCTGCAGCCTTGTGCCTTTATATGGTCACAGAACAACCCCTCAGTGACTTCTAATATCCTTATCATTTACAGTAGGGGGTACATTATCCCTTATAATACATGAGTGATACTCAGAGTTCCCTGTATAACTCAGCCTGCAGCCTTGTGCCTTTATATGGTCACAGAACAACCCCTCAGTGACTTCTAATATCCTTATCATTTACAGTAGGGGGTACATTATCCCTTATAATACATGAGTGATACTCAGAGTTCCCTGTATAACTCAGCCTGCAGCCTTGTGCCTTTATATGGTCACAGAACAACCCCTCAGTGACTTCTAATATCCTTATCATTTACAGTAGGGGGTACATTATCCCTTATAATACACGAGTGATACTCAGAGTTCTCTGTTGAATTAAGAGAATAAACAGGACCAATACAACAGTAAATTACAAGATACAGTTACCTTCAAGACAAAGAGCGGAGTGTTACGAGACAAGAGGAAGGAGGTACCTGCCCAGCAGAGCTTACAATCTAAGTGGGTGGATAACATACACAAACAGAAGGATACATGGAGAATTAAACAGACAAGGCAAGTGAAAAGGGGCATGAGGAGTCACATGGAGAAATGACATACGTAGGTATATATATATATATGTATTTAGGGTTACACAGCTCCCCGTGCTACATGCACTCAGCACAAAAGCTCTCACACACACACGGGGTTCTGACATACACTCAGAGTTTATCAGGACTGTGGGTGTATAGAGGGGGTATAAGCTACACGTGCATAGAGGAGGGTATAAGATATACGTGTCAGCGACTAAATAGGGGGTTACTAGAAGGTACCGGGTGCAGGAGGATATTAGAGGATTCCCAGGCAGGAGGAACATACAGACGTGTAGGGGATTTAGTGTAAAGGTTTCCAGGAAAGGGGGAACATGTGGAACCAACGGAGTTTACACGGACACATGAAGAAGATCCACAGGGATCAGGTGCCGAATGCAAGTGGCATAAAGTTTCATGTGCGGATTTGCCCCAGTCACATTCAGGGGATCAGTTGCCAACGCATTGACTCTCCAGGCAGAGGATATACAGGGTGCAATGTGCAGATATACCTCAGGCAGAGGGTATATAGGGGTGCAGATGTGTCAGGCAGAGGGTATATAGGGGGTGCAGATGTGAGCATATAGGGGTGCAGGTGTGAGTATTTAGGGGGTGCAGATGTGAGTATATAGGGGGTGCAGTATTGGGGGCAGACGGTATATAGGGGTGCAGATGTAAGTATATAGGGGTGCAAGTGTGAGTATATTGGGGTGCAGTATTGGGGGCAGAGGTATATAGGGGTGCAGGTGGGGGTATATAGGGGGTGCAGTATTGGGGGTGCAGATGTGGGTATTTACAGGGGCAGTATTGGGGGGCAGAGGATATATAGGGGTGCAGATGTGGGTATTTACAGGGGCAGTATTGGGGGGCAGAGGATATATAGGGGGTGCAGATGTGGGTATTTACAGGGGCAGTATTGGGGGGCAGAGGCTATATAGGGGGTGCAGATGTGGGTATTTACAGGGGCAGTATTGGGGGGCAGAGGCTATATAGGGGGTGCAGATGTGGGTATTTACAGGGGCAGTATTGGGGGGCAGGTGGTGCACAGACTGTGCCTAGAGGAGAGTTTACAGCGGGGTCAGAAAGTGAGGAGAGATCAGGGGCCACTAATTGCGGGGAAATAAGAGCAGGACTCACCTTGCAGGGGGGCGGCCGAGGGGTCGGGGGGCCGCGGGTCGGAGACACTCAGGAATCTCTCGGGCGGGGGAAGGCAGCGCTGACACAGGGAGTGGAGACAGGGGAGAAGTCGGGGGCTGCGGCTCTGGATGTGAGTCCGGCACAAACCACACGTCTCCAGTGAATTGAGCGCGGCCCTCTCTCCGCTCCTCTCCTCCGGGCCCTGCCGGCTCTCCGCCTCATTCTCGGCACTAGGAGAGGAGAGCGGGGCAGGCGGTTGTGTGAGGGCCGGAGCCTCTTTGTCCACAGGCCCCTCCATCAGTGAAAAGTCCCGATACTCCTCCCCGCCGCTCCGGTCGCCTCAGCTCTCCACTCTCAGCCAATGGTACTGAGCATGCGCGCTCCCACCGCCAAAAACAGACACGCCCACTCTCAGCGCTCTTCAATAGATACGCCCACTCCCAAAAATCCTCCCTCTGTCAGCAACAGCGGCTCCCCTGCCGAGCATGCGCACTGGCGGCTTCAACCAGACGCGCCCCCTACTGTCACTTCCTCCCTCTCTGACCCAGAGCTGTGGACCTTATGTTGCCACGCCTACACCCTTTTCTGCCAATGGAAAGCGAGGGTGGCCGGGAAGCAGATTGGGCGGAGTTAGGGCCACGCTCCAGACCGAGAGAAAACGGAGAATAGTTTGTTGATGTACATTTTATATTCTCCAATTTCTCCTCGAGTGGGAACGATTTAAATGCGCCAAGTATAGTCAGGAGTATCAACCAATCGGCAGCAAGCGTTCTGAAAGTTTGCTGCCTGCTCATTGGCTGATGTGAGGGATTTGGCTTCTTTCCTGACATATTACTCTCTAGCCTGTAAATTACACTCAGCTTCTGCCTGCCCTGACCTCTAGTCTGTATATTAGACTCAGCTTCTGCCTGCCCTGACCTCTAGCCTGTATATTAGACTCAGCTTCTGCCTGCCCTGACCTCTAGCCTGTATATTAGACTCAGCATCTGCCTGCTCTGACCTCTATCCTGTATATTAGACTCAGCTTCTGACTGCCCTGACCTCTAGTCTGTATATTAGACTCAGCTTCTGCCTGCCCTGACCTCTAGCCTGTATATTAGACTCAGCTTCTGACTGCCCTGACCTCTATCCTGTATATTAGACTCAGCATCTGCCTGCCCTGACCTCTAGCCTGTATATTAGACTCAGCATCTGCCTGCCCTGACCTCTATCCTGTATATTAGACCCAGCTTCTGCCTGCCCTGACCTCTAGTCTGTATATTAGACTCAGCTTCTGCCTGCTCTGACCTCTAGCCTGTATATTAGACTCAGCATCTGCCTGCCCTGACCTCTATCCTGTATATTAGACTCAGCATCTGCCTGCCCTGACCTCTATCTTGTATATTAGACTCAGCATCTGCCTGCCCTGACCTCTAGTCTGTATATTAGACTCAGCTTCTGACTGCCCTGACCTCTAGCCTGTATATTAGACTCAGCATCTGCCTGCCCTGACCTCTAGCCTGTATATTAGACTCAGCATCTGCCTGCCCTGACCTCTATCCTGTATATTAGACTCAGCTTCTGCCTGCCCTGACCTCTAGTCTGTATATTAGACTCAGCTTCTGCCTGCTCTGACCTCTAGCCTGTATATTAGACTCAGCATCTGCCTGCCCTGACCTCTATCCTGTATATTAGACTCAGCTTCTGCCTGCTCTGACCTCTAGCCTGTATATTAGACTCAGCATCTGCCTGCCCTGACCTCTATCCTGTATATTAGACTCAGCTTCTGCCTGCCCTGACCTCTATCCTGTATATTAGACTCAGCTTCTGCCTGCCCTGACCTCTAGCCTGTATATTAGACTCAGCTTCTGCCTGCCCTGACCTCTAGCCTGTATATTAGACTCAGCTTCTGCCTGCCCTGACCTCTATCCTGTATATAAGACTCAGCTTCTGCCTGCCCTGACCTCTAGCCTGTATATTAGACTCAGCTTCTGCCTGCCCTGACCTCTAGCCTGTATATTAGACTCAGCATCTGCCTGCTCTGACCTCTATCCTGTATATTAGACTCAGCTTCTGCCTGCCCTGACCTCTAGTCTGTATATTAGACTCAGCTTCTGCCTGCCCTGACCTCTATCCTGTATATAAGACTCAGCTTCTGCCTGCTCTGACCTCTATCCTGTATATAAGACTCAGCTTCTGCCTGCCCTGACCTCTAGCCTGTATATTAGACTCAGCTTCTGCCTGCCCTGACCTCTAGCCTGTATATTAGACTCAGCATCTGCCTGCTCTGACCTCTATCCTGTATATTAGACTCAGCTTCTGCCTGCCCTGACCTCTAGTCTGTATATTAGACTCAGCTTCTGACTGCCCTGACCTCTATCCTGTATATTAGACTCAGCATCTGCCTGCCCTGACCTCTAGTCTGTATATTAGACTCAGCTTCTGCCTGCCCTGACCTCTAGCCTGTATATTAGACTCAGCTTCTGACTGCCCTGACCTCTAGCCTGTATATTAGACTCAGCATCTGCCTGCCCTGACCTCTATCCTGTATATTAGACTCAGCATCTGCCTGCCCTGACCTCTAGTCTGTATATTAGACTCAGCTTCTGCCTGCCCTGACCTCTAGCCTGTATATTAGACTCAGCTTCTGACTGCCCTGACCTCTAGCCTGTATATTAGACTCAGCATCTGCCTGCCCTGACCTCTAGCCTGTATATTAGACTCAGCATCTGCCTGCCCTGACCTCTATCCTGTATATTAGACTCAGCTTCTGCCTGCCCTGACCTCTAGTCTGTATATTAGACTCAGCTTCTGCCTGCTCTGACCTCTAGCCTGTATATTAGACTCAGCATCTGCCTGCCCTGACCTCTATCCTGTATATTAGACTCAGCTTCTGCCTGCTCTGACCTCTAGCCTGTATATTAGACTCAGCATCTGCCTGCCCTGACCTCTATCCTGTATATTAGACTCAGCTTCTGCCTGCCCTGACCTCTATCCTGTATATTAGACTCAGCTTCTGCCTGCCCTGACCTCTAGCCTGTATATTAGACTCAGCTTCTGCCTGCCCTGACCTCTAGCCTGTATATTAGACTCAGCTTCTGCCTGCCCTGACCTCTATCCTGTATATAAGACTCAGCTTCTGCCTGCCCTGACCTCTAGCCTGTATATTAGACTCAGCTTCTGCCTGCCCTGACCTCTAGCCTGTATATTAGACTCAGCATCTGCCTGCTCTGACCTCTATCCTGTATATTAGACTCAGCTTCTGCCTGCCCTGACCTCTAGTCTGTATATTAGACTCAGCTTCTGACTGCCCTGACCTCTATCCTGTATATTAGACTCAGCATCTGCCTGCCCTGACCTCTAGTCTGTATATTAGACTCAGCTTCTGCCTGCCCTGACCTCTAGCCTGTATATTAGACTCAGCTTCTGACTGCCCTGACCTCTAGCCTGTATATTAGACTCAGCATCTGCCTGCCCTGACCTCTATCCTGTATATTAGACTCAGCATCTGCCTGCCCTGACCTCTAGCCTGTATATTAGACTCAGCATCTGCCTGCCCTGACCTCTATCCTGTATATTAGACTCAGCTTCTGCCTGCCCTGACCTCTAGTCTGTATATTAGACTCAGCTTCTGCCTGCTCTGACCTCTAGCCTGTATATTAGACTCAGCATCTGCCTGCCCTGACCTCTATCCTGTATATTAGACTCAGCTTCTGCCTGCTCTGACCTCTAGCCTGTATATTAGACTCAGCATCTGCCTGCCCTGACCTCTATCCTGTATATTAGACTCAGCTTCTGCCTGCCCTGACCTCTATCCTGTATATTAGACTCAGCTTCTGCCTGCCCTGACCTCTATCCTGTATATTAGACTCAGCTTCTGCCTGCTCTGACCTCTATCCTGTATATTAGACTCAGCTTCTGCCTGCTCTGAACTCTATCCTGTATATTAGACTCAGCTTCTGCCTGCCCTGACCTCTAGTCTGTATATTAGACTCAGCTTCTGCCTGCTCTGACCTCTAGCCTGTATATTAGACTCAGCATCTGCCTGCCCTGACCTCTATCCTGTATATTAGACTCAGCTTCTGCCTGCCCTGACCTCTATCTTGTATATTAGACTCAGCTTCTGCCTGCTCTGACCTCTATCCTGTATATTAGACTCAGCTTCTGCCTGCCCTGACCTCTAGTCTGTATATTAGACTCAGCTTCCGACTGCCCTGACCTCTATCCTGTATATTAGACTCAGCATCTGCCTGCCCTGACCTCTATCCTGTATATTAGACTCAGCTTCTGCCTGCCCTGACCTCTAGTCTGTATATTAGACTCAGCTTCTGCCTGCTCTGACCTCTAGTCTGTATATTAGACTCAGCTTCTGCCTGCCCTGACCTCTATCCTGTATATTAGACTCAGCTTCTGCCTGCTCTGACCTCTAGCCTGTATATTAGACTCAGCATCTGCCTGCCCTGACCTCTATCCTGTATATTAGACTCAGCTTCTGCCTGCCCTGACCTCTATCCTGTATATTAGACTCAGCTTCTGCCTGCCCTGACCTCTAGCCTGTATATTAGACTCAGCTTCTTCCTGCCCTGACCTCTAGCCTGTATATTAGACTCAGCTTCTGCCTGCCCTGACCTCTATCCTGTATATAAGACTCAGCTTCTGCCTGCCCTGACCTCTAGCCTGTATATTAGACTCAGCTTCTGCCTGCCCTGACCTCTAGCCTGTATATTAGACTCAGCATCTGCCTGCTCTGACCTCTATCCTGTATATTAGACTCAGCTTCTGCCTGCCCTGACCTCTAGTCTGTATATTAGACTCAGCTTCTGACTGCCCTGACCTCTATCCTGTATATTAGACTCAGCATCTGCCTGCCCTGACCTCTAGTCTGTATATTAGACTCAGCTTCTGCCTGCCCTGACCTCTAGCCTGTATATTAGACTCAGCTTCTGACTGCCCTGACCTCTAGCCTGTATATTAGACTCAGCATCTGCCTGCCCTGACCTCTATCCTGTATATTAGACTCAGCATCTGCCTGCCCTGACCTCTAGCCTGTATATTAGACTCAGCATCTGCCTGCCCTGACCTCTATCCTGTATATTAGACTCAGCTTCTGCCTGCCCTGACCTCTAGTCTGTATAATAGACTGAGCTTCTGCCTGCTCTGACCTCTAGCCTGTATATTAGACTCAGCATCTGCCTGCCCTGACCTCTATCCTGTATATTAGACTCAGCTTCTGCCTGCTCTGACCTCTAGCCTGTATATTAGACTCAGCATCTGCCTGCCCTGACCTCTATCCTGTATATTAGACTCAGCTTCTGCCTGCCCTGACCTCTATCCTGTATATTAGACTCAGCTTCTGCCTGCCCTGACCTCTATCCTGTATATTAGACTCAGCTTCTGCCTGCTCTGACCTCTATCCTGTATATTAGACTCAGCTTCTGCCTGCCCTGACCTCTATCCTGTATATTAGACTCAGCTTCTGCCTGCCCTGACCTCTAGTCTGTATATTAGACTCAGCTTCTGCCTGCTCTGACCTCTAGCCTGTATATTAGACTCAGCATCTGCCTGCCCTGACCTCTAGTCTGTATATTAGACTCAGCTTCTGCCTGCCCTGACCTCTAGTCTGTATATTAGACTCAGCTTCTGCCTGCCCTGACCTCTAGTCTGTATATTAGACTCAGCTTCTGCCTGCCCTGACCTCTAGTCTGTATATTAGACTCAGCTTCCGACTGCCCTGACCTCTATCCTGTATATTAGACTCAGCATCTGCCTGCCCTGACCTCTATCCTGTATATTAGACTCAGCTTCTGCCTGCCCTGACCTCTAGTCTGTATATTAGACTCAGCTTCTGCCTGCTCTGACCTCTAGTCTGTATATTAGACTCAGCTTCTGCCTGCCCTGACCTCTAGTCTGTATATTAGACTCAGCTTCTGCCTGCCCTGACCTCTAGTCTGTATATTAGACTCAGCTTCTGCCTGCCCTGACCTCTAGTCTGTATATTAGACTCAGCATCTGCCTGCCCTGACCTCTATCCTGTATATTAGACTCAGCATCTGCCTGCTCTGACCCCTCCAAACAATGCAACAAACAATGGAACTCTTTATTCAGCCTTTGGTACGACCCTAAGATGCCAATCACTAATTATCACAGTGTGTGCTGAGGGTTACACTCCAGGAGCAACTTGAGGGCAGCAGGTCATTTACATTGATACAATACTCACAGATTCATGTTCTGATTAGTTAGTCTCACACAGGGTAGTATTACCTGCCTCTGGTGCACAATCCCCATTGAAGGTCAATCTCACAGTTGGTCCCACACTCCAAGGATCTCTCTATCCCTGAGTCTGACCACTTGAGTCCCTAACCTGGTGGCCTTGTCACTGCAGGGCACTAACCCTTCACTAAACTCCTTGTTGGAGCCTTAGCTGCTCATTAACTTTCCTATAGTGACACTACATTGCACTTATTAGGTCAGAGGAGCCCAATCTAGTGACTAAGATGCCCAGGGGACCAAAGGACCTAAAGGTTGGTAAATCCTTTACCCCCTACATTATCAAAGGAGAAGTCACCATTGTTTATTGCCTTTGCCTGTATCGCAGACACTGAGACACCAGAAATATTGGGGAAACCTACGAAATGCCCAAATTATTCCCCGGCAGATACAGTTTCACAGTGAGAAGCAACGACTTCACCTTTCACGATTCTCTCGGTTCCATTGGGGAGGATCTGGCTCAGAGTTGAAGCCAAGTTCTCCTGTAGGCGTCGGAGCTGGTTATGTTGGGGGGCAGTGCAGCCGCCTGTGTTTTGTTTTCTCCGACCGCCATTGTTCCGTTTGTGAGCAAAGCTGTTGCGCCCCTGGTGCATATTGTAGTGACCGTGTGTGATGTGCTCTGGCTCATGCTCCAGTACATCGCCATTTTGCTCTGGCTGTAACATTGTTACTCATTATTTTCCTATATTATATTTTATGCTCATTCATAGGTGAAGGGAAGTCAAGTAAGTTTCCCCTAGAAAAAGTCTTTTAATCCTTTAGGCATCAATGGAATATAACAAATATAATACAGCTCTTAATGTGGCACATACAGAAGATATTCTAAGTTGCCCGGGCTACAAACTTACGTGACCCAGATGCTTGAGGGGGTCTGGCAAAGTTGTTGTTTTTCAGCTTGACATGGAGCACACAGAAAGCACCCCAAATAAATTTAAGGGGAACAGGAGTACTTTTTTTTTTTTTTTACCTTTCTATGGCTAATAATAATACCTGTATGTTTTTTTTCTGAATGAGGTTTTTGTGGGGTGGAGCTCTTGATATTGACACTCACGCTCTTCAACTATAGTATTTTATATTTTTCTCTGTCGTGTGTTTTCTGGGTGATCTGCGCCACATTTAACCTGATGTGTTCTAGGCAGGGGTCCGCAACCTTTTTTAGCCCGGGGACCAAAGAGTCAAATTATTTTTCAAGGACTGGGGGGGGCGGGTCGGGAAGGGGGTAAGGAGGGGTCGAGGAGGGGGTCGGTGAGGGGGTTGGAGGGGCCGGCGTTCAATTCGGTGTGCCGGCGTTCAATTTGGCGTGCCGTGTTAATCGTTCGGCGGCCAACTTCAGGACTGTCCAGGCCACGGCCCTGCAGTTGGGGACCCCTGTTCTAGGGGTTTAATATATGGAACTGGCACTAAAATTGTTCTGTCTTGTACTTAGACTTAGCCTTATTTTGCATTTACATTTTACAAAGGATAAGTAAACCTTTAAACGAAGTGAATGTAAAATTGATGAGAGTGCTATTCTAAGCACTTTTGTCATTTACATTCATTATTTATCTTATTTTTATTCCAAGATATTAAGGGATACATGTGCTGTTAATATGAATGAATTTTGTTCCAACAGCGCCACCTGCTGGTCAGTTTCTGATCAGTCTGACCACCAAGTAGTCAAGGAAGTTGTCAGGAGAAAGAAAGAGGCTGCTCTGATGTTCTTCTGCTTAGGAAAGATTTGAGAAAGGTTTCTAATTGTTTTCCTAAGCAGAAGAATATCAGAGCAGCCTCTTTCTTTCTCCTGACAACTTCCTTGACTACTTGTTGGTCAGACTGGTGGGAAACTGACCAGCAGGTGGCGCTGTTGGAACAAAATTCATTCATATTAACAGCACATGTATCCCTTAATATCTTGGAATAAAAAGAAGATAAATAATGAATGTAAAAGACAAAAGGGTTTAGAAAAGCACTCTCATCAATTTTACATAAACTTCTTTTAAAGGTTTACTTATTTTTTAAATTGGCAGTGCATTAATCCTACCATGGGCTCCATGGACTGGGTCGGACTAGGCTGGGAAAAAAACCCAGTGGGCTCCTTCGACCCAGACCAACTCCCTGCCTCAAACTAAATCCGCTGCCCCATACCTCAATTCCCGGGGCCAGAAGGAGGTTGCGACTGGGGCAGGGGGCTTTGTGACTGCGGCAGGGGGCACTGGTGGGGGTGTGGGGGTCGCTGAGGCAGCAGTCCCAGTCTAACTGCGTATAATCCATGACATGCAATGTGATCTGGCATCTTGGCACTGTATTTATCCTGGGGTATTATAAATGAAACTGATAATGTGTTTCTGTTTCTTGGGGCATTATTTTATAATGTTACCACTGTTTTCTCCCTCTTCTTAATTTGGCAAATGCTTCCAAATGGCTAGAGCCACATCTACCTCTGATTAGAGGACCTTGATGTGAGTTACACCAGGCACCCATGGGTGCGCCTGTTGCTGCCCTTCCATAACCCAGGAACGACAGGTGGGCATCTCCCTAGTTAATAGGGTTAAATTACCAATGCAGTTGCAAATTGCTAAAAAAAACACATTTCCATATAATATTAGGCAGTTGCCCCGTTTGTGACACTTTCTCCCCATTAAAATAATTCAGTTTTATGAATGCACGGGGAACGTGAAACTAGCAGGCTTGCATTCTGTTCAAGAGACACTTGATGGCGATAGAGACATTAGAATGATCTTTCTCCACTTCCTAATCACATCATATAATTTGATTCTTTCTATAGCGCCGACATATTCCGCGGTGTTGTCACACACCGTACTGGACAATGAGTGATGTTATAACTGTCATAGAAGCTGATGTTACAGGGCTCTGTGCTGCCATGCAATTGCAATTTAATCTAGGGATGCACCGAATCCACAATTTTGGAGTCGGCTGAACGCCGGAATCCTTCGCATAAGATTCGGCCGAATACCGAACTGAATCCGAATCCTAATATGCATATGCAATTAGGGGTGGGAAGGGGAAAACATTTTTTTACTTCCTTGTTTTGTGACAAAAAGTCACGTGATTTCTCTCCCCGCCCCTAATTTACATATGCAAATTCAGATTCAGTTTGGCCCGGGCAGAAGGATTCAGCCGAATCCTGCTGAAAAAGGCTGAATCCTGAACCAAATCCTGTATTTGGTGCATTCTTAATTTAATCACAAATCTACCTTGTTTTATGAATGTTATGGTAATACCCCACTTGGAGTTGCAATTATTATTGGACAGGCCCCCCTATTAGCACAGTGCATGGCTACAGGTATATAGAAATATAGGCGTTGCAGTCATTCAGCCACAATTTCAACAATATTGAGGACTGCAAATATATTTTGATTTGGGGGGGATGCCAGTGGGTGCAAGGGGAGGGTTTTGCGGGTGCAAAAAGTTTATCAATGGATATTGTAACTACACTAACCATTTATTATGTAATAAAAGGTAACCATTAATCATTGATCCTTCTTGCCTCCTGTGATAAGTGGGGTGCAACAATGCCTAATAAAACTGGGGAGCCCTGAAGCTGCCGCCACCCTAGACTTGGGCTGCGACTGGGTTATTGCCCTTGAGTTTGGCTTCAGTAACCTATTACCCAAGCTGCACTATATTGGTACCAGACTAAAATAGGTTCTCCCCCTCCCATGTATTATCTTCATTCTATATAAAGAAGGCACCCAGTCTCTGCAGCCCCCACAGCTTGATGCTTTTGCCCCCATACTTTCCTCTATAGGTATGGGGCAGACACAGGACTGGAAATAGGGGTAGAGAGAAGGGATTAGGGAGCAACAGTCAGGCCCGGATTTGTGGGAAGGCCACCTAGGCCCGGGCCTAGGGGGGCAGGATTTTAGGGGGGCGGCATGCTGCCCAACCACACCCACATTGGTTCAAAAACACTGGGGATGCGCAGGAGATACAATCTCCATGAAAATTTGCATGAATAAAGGGTAGGGGACAGGGGGGACAAACGGCAGAGGGCCTAGGGGCGCCCGCTATGTAAATCCGGCCCTGGCAACAGTGGAGGGGCACTAGGACCCTAAGTGGTTCATTTAAGTCCACGGGGGGGGGGGGGGTTAAGTAGAAGAGTTGCTGAGTTGAGGGGAGGGTTTCGGGGGTCCCTTGGGTGCCCTTCTGGGTAGACCCGGCTCTCGACAGCCACATCAAGTTATTTTTCTGAAAACAGAGAGACGCTCATTGGCACAGACATTGCACAACTTTTAAAGGAGAACTAAAGCTAAAAATGCTGCACATTACGTTTAGGCTTCTGTCCCAGCCCTTTAGCAGGAACAATCTGTGCAACTAAAGATGCCCCAGTAGCATCTCCATTCAGATTCACATTACACAGCAGCTTCTAAATCCCTGCAGCGTGCGTCAGAATTGATTCACAATCAGCCCTTAGCAGTAGCTTCTATGATAAACCAACCTCATTTTCTGCTTGTTGATTTCCCCCGACCCCTAAGCTTAGCTTCTCCGCAGCAGCCCACTGAGCATGTGCAGTGCCGCTGACTCACAAGAGATGCCTAACAAGATCCAAGACGGGGAGCTGCTGGGGAGAACCGGATCATTACTGTTATAGGGCTGCTGGGCTGGTCCAGTTAGTTCTGTATAAATGTTCTGGCCATGTTTATAGGCTTGGCTTTTAAGTGAATATACATTATATTTTAAACAATATATCAGAAGGGAGGAGAACATTGTTTCCCTTTAGTTCCAATACATGTGGGAGGCAGTTGGAGAGAATAAGAACTTGGACTTTGCACAGCGCTGAGCAGGTTGACAGTCTCTCAGTCAGGCAGAGGTCAGGGTCTTGAGGCAGCAGCTCCAGCAAATAAACCAACTTGCTTTTAGTCTTGTGTTTTGTTGCTAATGATCTGCTGAAAAACAGAGGCTACTGTTATTACAATGCGGTTCCACTGATTATCTATGAGCAGGATCACTGCCATGGCACCAACATACATGTAGTTTAGACCAGTGATCCCCAACCAGTAGTTTATGAGTAACATGTTGCTCCCCAAACCCTTGGATGTTGCTCCCAGTGGCCTCAAAGCAGGTGCCTTTTTTTTAATTTCTGGTTTGGAGACAAGTTTTGGTTACATAAATCCCATGTGTACTTTCAAACAGAGACTCCTATAGGCTGTCAGTCCACATAGGGGCTACCAAATAGCCAATCGCAGCCCTTATTTGGCACCCCAGTAACATTTTTCATGCTTATGTTGCTCCCCAACTCTTTTTGCATTTGAATGTGGCTCACAGGTATAAAAGTTTGGGAACCCCTGATTTAGGCTTGTGATTGGCTAAATCTGCCATGTACAGGGATTGGCACTGGGTGCGAGGGTTTGTTTGACAGTTTGGCTCAAACTAACAGTAATATCTTTTTTGGGGGCATAATCAGAGAAGAGAATGACCTTCGTCAGACTTTCAGAACCATTTATCTTTCAGATCATCATATATCTGAGTACAGCTGTGTGTATGCTTAGTGGGGCTGAGTGCATGTTTAATGGGGCTGAGTGCATGCTTAGTGGGGCTGAGTGCATGTTTAATGGGGCTGAGTGCATGCTTAGTGGGGCTGAGTGCACACTTAATGGGACTGAGTGCATGCTTAGTGGGGCTGAGTGCATGCTTAGTGGGGCTGAGTGTACCCTTAGTGGGGCTGAGTGCACACTTAATGGGGCTGAGTGCATGCTTAATGGGACTGAGTGCATGCTTAGTGGGGCTGAGTGCATGCATAGTGGGGCTGAGTGCATGTTTAATGGGGCTGAGTGCATGCTTAGTGGGGCTGAGTGCATGTTTAATAGGGCTGAGTGCATGCTTAGTGGGGCTGAGTGCACACTTAATGGGACTGAGTGCATGCTTAGTGGGGCTGAGTGCATGCTTAGTGGGGCTGAGTGCACCCTTAGTGGGGGCTGAGTGCACCCTTAATGGGGCTGAGTGCACCCTTAATGAGGCTGAGTGCACGCTTAATGGGGCTGAGTGCATGCTTGGTGGGACTAAGTGCATGCTTAGTTGGGCTGAGTGCATGCATAGTCAGGCTGAGTGCATGCTTAGTGGGGCTTAGATGTACCCTTAGTGGGACTGAGTGCATGCTTAGTGGGGCAGTGAGGGGTGGGTGAGAGCTTTGGGAGGGGAGCAGTCGGTGCAATTATTGGGCTCAGGGCTGCTGTGAGGAGGGTTATTTATATGGGCACTAATGGCATGAGATCTATTATCCAGAAAGCTCCACAATACAACACTGTGAGCTCCCATGCTTCCTGATGGCTGTGCAATAACAATAATAACAAAGAGCCCAGAGGCCTGGTGACTGCGCTGATCTGATAACAACGGGGTAAAAGGCAAAAGGGCAACGGCACCAGGGAGATTCCCAGTGTTTTGCTGATCTTGCACTTTGCACTTTACAGGGCGGATAATGTTCTGTATTGCCCCCGGCTCAATGGGGACTAATGCTGAAATTCTGAGCCTCTGCCTTCCTGCTGGCCTGGAAAATGCCCCATGAGCCTTTGGGGGAAACAGTATTCCGCATAATGGAAGGACCCCTTATTTGGAAATGCCAAGGTCTCCGGGATTCCAGAGAATAAACGCTATAATGATTGATGTTACATTGTTAGATTAGATCCCAGTGCAGCTGTGGGGGGGCTTATTGTTATTTAGTTGGGAAGGAGGGGTGATCGACACTTATTGCTGAGTATTGTGGGTGATCAGGGGGCAGCATGTACCCAATTTAGCACATGATTCTGCTTATCAGCTCTCTCTATTGCTGGAGGCAAACACACCGGGTAACACTTGTGCCTCAGATTGGCGTAAACACAAGATGCTGGCACTGTGCTGCCCACGCAGAGTACATTTAAGACAATAAAGGGGAAAAGGAAGGGAAATTGTCCCAGATTAATTAATTTGACCCCAGTTGCTGCAATGCCAAACCTGTGACAGCCCCAATCATGCCACATCACATGGGCGGGCAATAGGGCAGAATGGCTCACAGCCGGAATATCAAAGGATATAAAATCCCTAATCCATTGTGTCTTTAAGGGACAAGTTAACTTTAAGTGTACCAGGTCACTACCGCGTCTCCTGACATCATTGCCCCGCCCCTAAAAATCACAACCCCACCCCCCAAGTTGGCAGCTTTAAGTGGCACTCCACAGCCTACACACCTGCCCTTTAGATACTTCCCAGCAGGTCACACATGTTTTCATGGATAAGGGCGGCTATTTAGTAAGCTGACCCCACAGTCCAAACCATGCTGATGATGCCCTCCTAGTGGTTATTGAATTTTAATTCGGATTCATTCGGATTTTTTTTTATTCGTTTGTTAAAATAAGAGGCTATTTGGCAGAGAGGCCAGAACACTGAGCAGCTGCACTTCGGTACATTTGTAACAATTTAAGATATTTTTTTTATGTAGCATATTTATCGAATGTTGAACTGGAAGCTTTCACCAACTGATACACACCCTTAAATGATAAGTAAACCTTTAAAATAAGTGCGATTCTAAGTAGTTTTGTCATTTACATTCATTATTTATTTTCTTTTTATTCCAAGATATTAAGGGATACATGTGCTGTTAATATGAATGAATTGTGTTCCAACAGCGCCACCTGCTGGTCAGTTTCTGACCAGTCTGACCACCAAGTAGTCAAGGAAGTTTTCAGGAGAAAGAAAGAGGCTGCTCTGATGTTCTTCTGCTTAGGAAAGATTTGAGAAAGTTTTCTAATTGTTTTCCTAAGCAGAAGAATATCAGCCTCTTTCTTTCTCCTGACAACTTCCTTGACTACTTGGTGGTCAGACTGGTCAGAAACTGACCAGCAGGTGGCACTGTTGGAACAAAATTCATTCATATTAACAGCACATGTATCCCTTAATATCTTGGAATAGAAAGAAAATAAATAATGAATGTAAATGACAAAAGGGCTTAGAATAGCCCTCTCATCAATTTTACACTCCCTTATTTTAAAGGTTTACTTATCCTTTTAAAAAAAATCATGGCAATTAATAGAAAATCCCCCCTCATGCCATTGCTCTTAATCTGCCTGTACCCATTACTCATATAACCACAGCAACTCCCAAGACTCTTCCCTTCCATTACTGATAAATACAGATAAAGTGACTTATCTCCCCGCAAGGTCAGCAGAGGAGCGTGGGTATTTTTAGACAATGAAAACTTATTTTGCAATTTATATCTGGACTCAGTGAATAAATACAAGTAGGAATATACATTCTCAGCATTTTATATCTGTTGATGATGATGATGATGGTAGTAAAAAATGTAAGCAAAAGCACCAAACCCATTGTATTTGGTTGTGTGCTCAGTCGTTTGCTTAACCTTTGTCTCAATGATCCCATGATCCCCCCCCCTAACTTCAGACATTTGGATTAACCCCAACAGGGGACAGGGCTGAGCCCACAACAGGAGATATTGGTAAAGTCCAAGTATTGCTCTCATCTTTTTTATTTTTTAACAGTCTTGGACTGGGTGGGGGTCTTGGCCCACAGGGCTGACAAATCAGGGCCCCAACCATCCCCAGGGGCCCCCTGTCCCTTACATTTCATTCAAGGCCTGACCCGTTTCGTGTCTACCAGGGACACTGAGACTAAGTGCCCCTGGTAGACATAAAACGCGTCAGGCCTTGGTTCTTAATTATGGAGAATAAAATGTAAGCCTTTTAACCTTTTACAAATCTGCTTTACAATTTTGTGGGTCCAGGCTTGTGCCAGCCTTTTTTGATGTTTCTTGGTCCTTATTCCTAAAATCACGTGAAGATAAAACATGCAAATCAATAATGCATACAGGATTAACCAATCACAAGGCTGTTTATGTTGCTAGACAATTGCTCCTAGTGAACTCCAGCATATTTCCAAGGATTAAAGCATAGTGGAAGCAAGCAAGGCCTTTGCCCAACTGATTAATGCGAAATGATCCACCAATGAGAATCCTGTGTATACCAAGTGACATTCTTTGTTCCTGGAATGTAAATTGGACGCAATAAACACTTTATTTCTAGCACCGTATTCGCCCTTCTGATGTGTGGTTAAAGAGCAATATCGACAAGCTATTGTAGAACATTATAGAACAGTCCAGTAATCTCCCTATGTTAGATGTCTGATATAGAGCTTGCAGGCAGCCTTCTCATTGGACCATTTTCTTGCATCTATAATTAACGTCCTACTATGGAGATCTGGGAGAGTTTTCGGGAAGGTTTGTGTCTCCTATAAGCCACAGGACACTCTTCTAACGCTAAAAGCCATTCAGTTACTGATTAAAAGAGCCCTGCACATTGGAAGGTATCACTCAATAAACCTACGTATATGACCTGTTATGGCCCTGGTACAATAACTGACATTTGTCCTTGAGTGCATACACTTTCCAGCAAGGTTAACTAAAGACTGAGACTGCCTTTGATAAGAGACCGCACTGAACTTTAGCCTCCCTTTTTTTTTTTTGGCCTGCGAGACCCGCGCAAGATCAAATGTTCTTTCTCCCAGGCCACATACAGAGACTTTTTTTTTTGTAAATGAAGCATTTCGACTTTTTTTTATGTGGCAGGGATCCCAAAAGCTAAAACGAGCTCTTTAATCAGCGCTGGGCGTAATAGAGTTGAATTGGGTTGAAATGCAACCACGGACAGTCACACTCTGGGTTATCAGTGAATGTTATTGAGCTGGCCTGGCTTGCACTCTAAAGAGACGGAGATAATGCAAATCACATGGTAGTTACTGTCTTTTCATCCAAACAAATGACTCAAGAATTGGCCAGATTTGCTATAAATGGCACATTTTATGTTGGAGCTGAAACTTTTGAAGCCTGGGCATGTGTACCGGATGCGGTGCCCGAGCCCAGAGCTATATTAAAAGTAAGTTTTGCAGTCATGGGTATTGTTAAAGTCAAGTAGGAAGACCATGTGTCTATTCTGATGCAGGTCCAATGTTTGGCCTTGTTTTGGCCCATTTCCTACTGTCCATTTCAGCATACAACACTCGGCTCTTGTGCATTCTAGAATGTATCGGGCTACACCTTGGCCTGGTGCTGATGCCTGTTCATCTTTGGCTTGTCCTTAAGGATTTGACTTAACTTGCTTCTTCTATATTTTTCTATTCTTCTATATTTTTTTTTGGTATCTTCTAGATTATCTTCCTTATTTGAAGGTCAGTCAAAGTAAGCTTTGCTGCTGGATGTTTTGTAGTCTTGGATATTGTTGAAGTCAATCATGTGTTGATTCTGGTCTGGGTACAATGTTCCACAGCTTGGCCTGGCCCATTTCCTTCCATTGATTTCACTATGCAGCACTCGGTTCTTGTTCATTCTTAAAAGTATCAAGCTACACCTTGACATGGTGCTGATGCCTGTTCATCTTCAGCTTGTCCTTCAGGATTTGACTCCACTTGCTTCTTCTATATTTCTTTTTTTTTGGGTATCTTCTGGATTATCTTCCTTGTTTGAAGGTCAGTCAAAGTAAGCTTTGCAGCCGGATGTTTTGTAGTCTTGGATATTGTTGAAGTCTATCATGTGTTGATTCTGGTCTGGGTACAATGTTCCACACCTTGGCCTGGCCCATTTCCTTCTCTTGATTTCACTATGCAGCACTCGGTTCTTGTTCATTCTAAAAAGTATCAAGCTACACCTTGGCCTGGTGCTGATGCCTGTTCATCTTTAGTTTGTCCTTTAGTCTTTGACTCAGCTTACTTCTTTTGTCTTTTGATAGAAGACGTAAGCTGAGCCAAAGACTGAAGGACAAACCAAAGATGAACAGGTATCGGCACCAGGCCAAGGTGTATCTTGAGACTTTTAAGAATGAACAAGGACAAAGTCCTTCAGTCTTTGACTCAATTTACTTCTTCTGTCATCTGTATGTTTCTTGTGTCTTCTGGATTCTCTTCCTTGTTTGAAGCTCAAACTTTTCTCTCCAGCCGTATCCAGCCAGATTCCTTACTACTTCAATCCTCCTGCACCCAAGTCATGTGTGGCCCTACTGAGACTCCTCAAGGACTTCCCTCTCTAGTAAATGCTTAATCTCATTCCTTACCTGCTGCTTCTTCAGCTTTTGACCCTGTAGTTACTGGTCCCTCCTGCCTTATACCTACAAATGGGAATAGAGACTTGGGATGAAGACACAGGGAACTACTTGTTGTGACTACAAAATGCTCAAAAATACAGCGCCATAGACAATACTGAGAATTGCCTCTGCTAAAACACATGTAGTATTTTGGCTATGCCAATTATCACTATTGTGTATTTTTTAGCCAAGACAAGAAGGTACTACTAGTAGCTCTGTGTGTCTTCCACTAATTACTCAGCACTTCATCCAAGGAGGCCTTCCAGCTATTGACGTCCTGATCTTCCAATTTCCTTGCACGACTACCAGCAGGGGGTTCTTCTCACAATGTTTTCATTTATTTACAACCTTCGTTTGAATGGAGCCTAATTAATTATAGGCTCATCAATGAGAGTCTTGAACTACAGCATACACAACATAAGATTGATCTTGCCACCTTTCATTGCCCACCATGTTCCTATGTTATTGCACCCCTACGTCCAGTCCTGCTAATTCTATTTCCTCCATTTCCCAATTCTACTTAGGTCTGAGACGGGGGCTCACTATGAAATGTCAGGCAATGGAAGGATAAAAAAAAATATTTCAAGTTAGGAAGATACAAGCTGCCATGCTAGATCTGTAGGGAGATGCAGTCCAACACCAGCCTGAGGGTTGGAAGAAGAAGACCTCTCTCATCTAACAATGGTTTTACAATGGTTTAAGCAGGACAAATCTCATGTGTGGCCCTCAGGTTTATTGGGAATGTGTGTGGGGACCATGAATAAAGGATCATTTAAAGTGTTGGAGGTCCAGTCATACAGCAGGACATACCATGACAGCAGTACTGGGGGGAATATACACAGTATTCAGTATTTACAGGACTTCTTTATCTATCGGGACACACAGTACAGAGCAGGCTTTCCCCCCTCCACCTGAAAGTGGTTCCCTTCCCTACTCCACCCCAGCACTGTCCCTCCCATAGTCTCCTCCCTGTATCCCGCCCCCTGTGCCGGTTAGTTATGAACCTCCAGGTGCTCCCAGTGCTGAGTGTTCCTGGCTCCCTCTTGCACGGCAGCAGCATGGAACTAACTGCTGAGCAGCACCGCATCCCCCTCAATGATGGCAACTCCATCCCTGTGCTGGGACTGGGCACCTACTCCTCTCCCCGAACTGTAAGTACCAGCCAACAACACGAGTACTAGAGGGGGGCAGTTGTCTCTGTAACCAGTGGGGCATTTATATCAGAATCAGTAATAGGGGGACATTTAGGCATAGTCAATATTTATAACAGACTCAATAACGGGATACTTGCATCACAGGATTAGATACACTAGCATACAATGCGGCACCACTATTTAAGCTTTAATGTATATTTTGTGAGTATTTTATTACTATTTATAGGTTGGTGATATTTTTGGGCTACTGGATAGAGGCTAAAGAAATGTCAATGCCCTACTCTGCTTCTGTGTGCCTGGGGTCTGTGTCGGTATTCCTGTAATGATTATTCATAACCATAATCTCTCCATAAATCAGATTCTCTATCTCACAAAGTGCAGAGGCTTTACTAGTGTGCAGATTCTCTAACATAGGGCTCTGTCTCCCCCATTGTGCTCAGTCTCCCCCATAGTATATAGTCTTTCCTAGAATGCATAATCTCCCCTCTCCCATAGGGAATAGTCTCCCTGATATTGCACAGTTCTAGAGAACCTAATCTCCCCTAGGTACATCATCACCCCACAATGCAGTCTTGATGCCCTTGATTTTGTCTTGATGCCCCCTCGTGTCATGACCCAGCCCCAATACATCGCCAATCTGTCCCCAATGTCACTGCTCTTCCTTTAGAAAAGATGGAAAATAGGAACATCTTGGCATCTTTTAGTACACGAGTGCCCATACTTTACTAATACGAGGTCTACTTTTAGTGATGTCCCATTATGATCTACACCCATAAAAGCACTGCTAGCATTCTGTGAAAAAATAACACTCAAATATTGATTAATGCGAAAATGTATATATTGCTGTATTCAACAAACAATTATTTCTTATGTAACCTTATCTGAATGAAAAGCATGAAACAGGAGGGTGATTTAGAGACAGTGGGGCTCATTTATCAATATCAACACATGGCAACCAATCAGATTGCTGCATTCATTGTTCTACTTGCAGCTGGCTTTAAAAAGCCAATCACTGATTGGTTGCTATAGGTAACTGCCCATGGGCAAATCTGCCCAGTGTTGATAAATGAGCTCCAGTGTCTTGAGATCTACTGATCACCAGCTAAAGGTCTACTGGTACATCCCCATCTAAATATTGGGCACCCCTGATTTAGTATCTTGTATCAGAATGACATGGATGGCCAACAAAAGGTTTGGACACGATCAAGGATGTAAAAATTAAAGCAAACATCTCAGAAGCTGAAGGGTTATGAGGAGTTAATTGACATGATTAATATGGATTTATAAAAGTGATTGTCCTATCAATATCAATTTGAACCACTGCATATCCACTATTCCTTCACACTTAATGACTTGGTAAATGATTTCTAGCAAGTGCCAGTTAAAGAGCAAGAAAAAGATAAAGAATGCTCTTCCATTGGACAGAGATATGATTTTGCACTCTCTCTATCTTTGTATTTGAAACAAAAAAACTACTATAGACACCATCTCTCCCTACTATACCTGCTATCCCACAGTCACACTCCCTTCCCAGAGACTATTATCCACTGTTACTATAGGCACCATCTCTCCCTACTATACCTGCTATCCCACAGTCACACTCCCTTCCCAGAGACTATTATCCCACTGTTACTATAGGCACCATCTCTCCCTACTATACCTGCTATCCCACAGTCACACTCCCTTCCCAGAGACTATTATCCACTGTTACTATAGACACCATCTCTCCCTACTATACCTGTTATCCCACAGTCACACTCCCTTCCCAGAGACTATTATCCACTGTTACTATAGACACCATCTCTCCCTACTTTACCTGCTATCCCACAGTCACACTCCCTTCCCAGAGACTATTATCCCACTGTTACTATAGGCACCATCTCTCCCTACTATACCTGCTATCCCACAGTCACACTCCCTTCCCAGAGACTATTATCCACTGTTACTATAGACACCATCTCTCCCTACTATACCTGTTATCCCACAGTCACACTCCCTTCCCAGAGACTATTATCCACTGTTACTATAGACACCATCTCTCCCTACTTTACCTGCTATCCCACAGTCACACTCCCTTCCCAGAGACTATTATCCACTGTTACTATAGACACCATCTCTTCCTACTATACCTGCTATCCCACAGTCACACTCCCTTCCCAGAGACTATTATCCACTGTTACTATAGACACCATCTCTCCCTACTATACTTGCTATCCCACAGTCACACTCCCTTCCCAGAGACTATTATCCACTGTTACTATAGGCACCATCTCTCCCTACTATACCTGCTATCCCACAGTCACACTCCCTTCCCAGAGACTATTATCCACTGTTACTATAGACACCATCTCTCCCTACTATACCTGCTATCCCACAGTCACACTCCCTTCCCAGAGACTATTATCCACTGTTACTATAGACACCATCTCTCCCTACTTTACCTGCTATCCCACAGTCACACTCCCTTCCCAGAGACTATTATCCACTGTTACTATAGGCACCATCTCTCCCTACTATACCTGCTATCCCACAGTCACACTCCCTTCCCAGAGACTATTATCCCACTGTTACTATAGACACCATCTCTCCCTACTATACCTGCTATCCCACAGTCACACTCCCTTCCCAGAGACTATTATCCACTGTTACTATAGACACCATCTCTCCCTACTATACCTGCTATCCCACAGTCACACTCCCTTCCCAGAGATTATTATCCACTGTTACAATAGACACCATCTCTCCCTACTATACCTGCTATCCCACAGTCACACTCCCTTCCCAGAGACTATTATCCACTGTTACTATAGACACCATCTCTCCCTACTATACCTGCTATCCCACAGTCACACTCCCTTCCCAGAGATTATTATCCACTGTTACAATAGACACCATCTCTCCCTACTATACCTGCTATCCCACAGTCACACTCCCTTCCCAGAGACTATTATCCCACTGTTACTATAGGCACCATCTCTCCCTACTATACCTGCTATCCCACAGTCACACTCCCTTCCCAGAGACTATTATCCACTGTTACTATAGACACATCTCTCCCTACTATACCTGCTATCCCACAGTCACACTCCCTTCCCAGAGACTATTATCCACTGTTACTATAGGCACCATCTCTCCCTACTATACCTGCTATCCCACAGTCACACTCCCTTCCCAGAGACTATTATCCACTGTTACTATAGACACCATCTCTCCCTACTATACCTGCTATCCCACAGTCACACTCCCTTCCCAGAAACTATTATCCACTGTTACTATAGACACCATCTCTCCCTACTATACCTGCTATCCCACAGTCACACTCCCTTCCCAGAAACTACTGTTACTATAGACACCATCTCTCCCTACTATACCTGCTATCCCACAGTCACACTCCCTTCTTTTTGAAACTTCACAGGAATTATCTATTATCTAATTATTTACATGTGATAAGTCTAAAGTCACTGATCTGGCTAATTAATCTTGAAAACATTTCACCACTCATCCCTGCAGGTACTGCAGTTCTGTAGTAGTGGTCTGCTTTCTCTCTAGTTACACCACTGCAGATAGGATCTGTGCAGCCACTGGGACAGAATGCTCTGTTATATAGGATCTGTTCAGCCATAGGTATTCCCCTGTACTAAGCACAATTCAGCAGGAACAGCCCCCTAAGTTTGCTCATAGTCTGTACAGAGAGATCCCATAAAACTATGGCAGCATAGGTATTCCCCTGTACTAAGCACAATTCAGCAGGAACAACCCCCTAAGTTTTTCATAGCTTTTTTTTGCTACCATATATTGCACTCAAAGCCCCATAAATAATAAATACTAATAAAAGTCACTGTTTGTCTAGTAGCATTAACCAATAGCAACCAATAAGATATCTATTTTAAACAGGTGGCCAGTAAAACGTATTTACTGATTGGTTGCTATGGGTTCCTGCTCATGGCCAAACGTTGTGACTGATGGGAGGATTCTATTCTACTGATTGGGCAAGTCCTGTTGGCTGACAAATATCTTGTGGCCTTACCTCTGTATGTTCATGTGGATTTTGGTAAAAAAGTGCCTCTTCTCCCTCTTCTCTTACAGACCCCCAAGGGAACCTGTCTGGAGGCAGTAAAACTGGCCATAGATCTTGGCTACCGACACTTTGATGGGGCTTATGTATACTACAATGAACATGAGGTGGGTCAGGCCATCAGGGAGAAGATCGCTGAGGGAAAGGTCAAACGAGAAGACATTTATTACTGTGGCAAAGTAAGTGCAACCTTACAATGTTGCAACTCTATGATATGTGGGAAATTGTGGGATTAAAGGTAAACTATGACTCTTTGTTCTATAGGTAGGTGGCAAATAAACACTCACCCTAAATCTCCCCCTAACTGGCCTCCAGGCTTGGCCCCCTTAGCTCATAACAAGGTTACAGATATATAGAAACATTGGGGTAACAGTCACCCTGCTATAGTTCCAGGGGTACCCAGGATACAAATAAGCACTCACCCCAAATCTCCCCCTAACTGGCCTTCAGACTGGGCCCCCTTAGCTCATAACAAGATTACAGATATATAGAAACATTGGGGTAACAGTCACCCTGCTATAGTCCCAGGGGTACCCAGGGTACAAATAAACACTCACCCCAAATCTCCCCCTAACTGACCTTCAGACTGGGCCCCCTTAGCTCATAACAAGGTTACAGATATATAGAAACATTGGGGTGTCACCCTGCTATAGTTCCAGGGGTACCCAGGGTACAAATAAGCACTCACCCCAAATCTCCCCCTAACTGACCTTCAGACTGGGCCCCCTTAGCTCATAACAAGGTTACAGATATAAAGAAACATTGGGGTGCCACCCTGCTATAGTTCCAGGGGTACCCAGATATACCATGACCTGGATGAATGAGAATGTTCACAGACATATCAACGAGGAGTTGTACTGAGCCTCAGCCAATTTTGCTGGTGTTTCCTTTATTTTTGGGGGGGGCACTTGAACGCCCCATTTGCTCTGCAGAAGGCAGTTGGAGCTGAAGTCAGGCAACGAGTGTTAGTATAAGTTGGACTCAAAGCAAAGTCAACAAGCAGAGCCCAAATGGGGCTTCCCCAACAAAAACACAGTCCGCTCTCCCCATGGAAGGTCAAATATACTTGTTTAAACTCACCCTGACTTTACTAGGGGGTTTCATACCAGGATGAAATCTATAAAGTTTAACTAAGTTTAGCCTACTTTTTTGCTGATCTTTAGTTCTCCTTTAAAGGACAAGGAAAGTTAAACTAAAGAAGTAGCTAGAAATGCTTCTGTACCAGCCCAAGGCAACCACAGCCCTTTAGCAGTAAAGATCTGTGTCTCCAAAGATGCCCCAGTAGCTCCCCATCTTCTTTTCTGCTGATTCACTGCACATGCTCTGTGCTGCTGTCACTTACTGAGCTTAGGGACCCACTCACAATATACAGTACACATAGAATAGAAATGTCACAATATAAGGCTGATTAGTAATTAATACACATAATTACTGCATGGCAGCACAGAAACCAGTGCAATTAGCATCAGAATTGAATAATCAGCAAACCTGTAGCATCAGCTTATATTACAGCCAGGGAAGCTCATTTTGTGCTGGATAATTAGTGACGAGCCCTAAGCTTAGCTTCTCAACAGCCAATCAGAGCCCACTGAGCATGTGAGTGTCACAGACACTTTCCAAGATGGTGACCCCCTGTGACAAGTTTGAAGTCCTGGATCATTGCTGCTATTGACAAGCTCAAACTTTAGCCTCGTGCAATAAATTCACTATAGAAAATAGGACATTTTTAGCCACTTTCATTTTGAGGGTTTAGTTCTCCTTTAAGAAACACTCTAATACATTCCTGGTCCCAGTCAAGTTCTCATGTTCCAAGCGCCGTCTCTGCTAATGGAGCCCCTCAAACTTTTGGCTCTTTCCCTTGGATTTCAGCCACGGACATAAATGGAGAAAGTGGTCTCTATACTTTACGCCTCGGCGAGAGGATTTGTTTCCTTAGCGCTGATGAAAACCTTGGGGGGAAACGCACTTATTTCAGAGCAGGAGAATTAAAACTATAAAAAAAACGTTGGTGGGGGAACCGTCGAAGCTCCTGCCGTTTCTTTTACATATATTTTAATAGGTTTTCTTTTATAATTCATTTATGGGTCTCTGTTTAGCAGCAGCAGTAGTTCAAAAAATTGAAGTTTAAAGGGATACTGTCATGGGAAAAAAAAAGAATTCAAAATGAATCAGTTAATAGTGCTGCTCCAGCAGAATTCTGCACTGAAATCCATTTTTCAAAAGAGCAAACAGATTATGTTATATTTAATTTTGAAATATGACATGGGGCTTGACATGTTGTCAGTTTCTCAGGTGCCACCAGTTATTTGACTCGTGCTCTGATAAACTTCAGTCTCTCTTTACTGCTGTACTGCAAGTTGGAGTAAAATCACCACCCCAGCAGCCCATCAGCACATACCTCCCAACATTTTGGCAGGTTATGAAAGTTTGAACATATTTCTGTGGTTTTTCTCAGTTATTAAGGTGAATTGCCCTTTAAACTGTCTAACTTCTCCCAAGGGACCTGTTATCTTATATTGTTACAATTACTTTGCTTATCTCGAAATTGTTACAAAAGTATCTTATCTGCTGCTGTGGCAGTTTTGGGCTCTCTGCCCAAAGCCAATTAATTTAGATACATTGTTACTTTTTCTGGCTGTTCAGTGCAGAGAAAAACTGGACTTTCCAGTACAAATGAGGGACTGCGGGTTGAGCTGTCACAAGAGGGACTGTCCCTCTGAAAATGAGATAGTTGGGAGGTATTATCAGCAGAACAATGGGAAGGTAACCAGATAACAGCTGCCTGGTAGATCTAAGAACAACACTCAATAGTAAAATCCAGGTCCCACTGAGACACATTCAGTTACATTGAGTAGGAGAAACAACAGCCTGCCAGAAAGCAGTTCCATCCTAAAGTGCTGTCTCTTTCTGAAATAACATGACCAGGCAAAATGAGCTGAGATGCACCTACACACCAATATTACAACTAAATACACTTGCTGCTTCAGGAATGACATTTTATATTGTACAGTGAATTATTTGCAGGGTAAACAGTGTCATTTAG
The DNA here is from genome assembly GCF_017654675.1 of Xenopus laevis. Lineage (NCBI taxonomy): Eukaryota > Metazoa > Chordata > Amphibia > Anura > Pipidae > Xenopus > Xenopus laevis. The sequence continues at coordinate 4,538,838 of NC_054376.1, read as the reverse complement.
AAATAATTTATCCACTGAATGTCTTTGGTGTTTCAGTCTGGCAGTTCAGTGATCCAGGGTGAAAGAGAAGAGACCCTTTAAAATGACAAATAAACGCCCTGTTACCTGCTCTGTTGCCCTATTCCCCGTTGCCTTCGGCCATTTCCCCCAATTGCTTTGAACACTTGTAATTGTGGACAAATATCAGTTTAATCGCAATGTCTGAAACTGTTTCCACAGCTTTGGAACACATGCCATCCGCCTGAACTTGTGCGGCCGACATTGGAGAAGACGCTAAAAACCCTTCAGCTGGATTATGTGGACCTGTATATCATCGAGCTGCCCATGGCTTTCAAGGTGACCAAAACTGGATACCGTAATACAGTCCATTGAAGAACCTCCTCTCGCTTCTCACCTTCATTACTTTGACTTCCTTTTTACTTTCCTCCCTAAAGGAGAACTAAAGCTCAACAAAGAAAGTCAAGGTCTGAAGATGCCCGCAGTAGTTCTCCATCTTCTCTCTACTTTTCTCTTTTCTATTGTCATTGCCAACAGGAGAGTCTGGCAGTTCACCTGGTTTTTATGCACCAAAACTTGCTTCTAAGCCTGGAATTAAACTATAAGCTTGTGCTTTGAGGCCACTGGGAGCAACATCCAAGGGTTTGGGGAGCAACAGGTTGGGGATCACTGGTGTATAAGCACTTGGCATTTACCTGGATTGGAAGGAGCACAAACAAGTCACTTATAGGAATGCACCGAATCCAGGATTCGGTTCGGGATTCGGCCAGGATTCGGCCTTTTTCAGGAGGATTCGGATTCGGCCGAATCCTTCTGCCCAGCCGGACCGTGTCCGAATCCTAATTTTCATATGCAAATTAGGGGCGGGAGGGAAATTGCATGACTTTTTGTCAGAAAACAAGGAAGTAAAAAATGTTTTCCCCTTACCACCCTAATTTGCATATGCGGTTCGGATTCGGTTCGGTATTCGGCCGAATCTTTCAAGAAGGATTCGGGGATTCGGCCGAATCCAAAAAAGTGGATTCGGTGCATCCCTAGTCACTTACACAAGGTTGAGGGCGGCCAATGTGTAGCTTAGACAAGGTAGGGTTGTGGGTTCAGTGAAGGATAGGGAGGCTGTATATAGTGTCACATTCAGCAGTCCCAAGATATTGGGGCAAATTCACTAAGATTCGTAATTGTGCCAGCGTCCACTTCGCCTCACTTCGACAGGCGTATTTTCGCCAGCGCTACGCAAATTCACTAAAATCCGAAGTTGCGCTCAGGGGAAGCGTAAGGTTGCAAAGTTAATTCGCCAAGCAAAGCGAAGTTACGCTAGCGATGGTTAATTTGCATACGGCGCCAAATTGAAGTTACAATGGAGGTATATGTAGCAGCACTACACAAGCCTGGGAAACCTTCAAAACAGCAAATAAAATGTTTATTTTGCTCTACACATGTGCCCACTGTATAGTTAAGGTGCCATGAGTTAGGAAATGTAGGGGGGAAGGAGGGGAGCCCCGAAACAATTTTTAGATCTTCTTCAGCCTATCACCCATAAAAAAAGAAAAAACGCCAGCGTTTTTTGGGACTTTGAAAATTTTTTAACGTTATTTTGGAAGCAATCCCTATCTACTCAATTGCACTTCGCCTGGTCTGAGGTGGCGAAGGAAGTCTGGCATAAAAAGGTAGCGTTCAGAATAATTCGCGCGTCAATGAATTTGCGTAGCTACGTCCGTTGCGCAAATTCGCCAGGCGTAAGGGTGCGAAGTAACACTAGCGAATTTACGCCGGCGTCCGTAAGTGAATCGGTGAATTAACGAAAATGAGCGAATTAACGCTAGCGTCAGGCGCTTCGGCGTTTAGTGAATTTGCCCCATTGTCTCATCCTGTAGAACTAGGGATGCACCGAATCCGGGATTCGGTTAGGGATTCGGCCTTTTCCAGCAGGATTCGGATTCGGCCGAATTCTTCTGCCTGGCCAAACCGAATCCGAATCCTAATTTGCATATGCAAATTAAGGGAGGGGAGGGAAATCGCGTGTTTTTTTATCACAAAACAAGGAAGTAAAAATTATTTCCCCTTCCAACCCCTAATTTGCATATGCAAATTAGGGTTCGGTTTCGGTTCGGTATTCGGCCGAATCTTTCATGAAGGATTCGGGGGTTCGGCCGAATCTAAAATAGTGGATTCGATGCATCCCTATGTAGAACATACAAAAGGTCCACTAAAAAGGTCCGTCTTATAAATGCTGTGCATTCAGCTGCTTTGAACTGTCGGCCACCCTCGCTTTTAGGCATATCATTGGCAACCCTAGATGTTAGTAGGTCATGTGTTTATATGTTCTGTTTTCTCTCTCGCTCTTTACAGCCTGGGGATGAAATTTACCCACGGGACACAAATGGAAAGTTTCTGTATCACAAGACAGATCTGTGTGCAACATGGGAGGCAAGTGATATTATTATTATTATCAGGCATAGCGTTTGCTAAATCAATGCAAAATATCCTTAATTCAATCTTGTCCTAAACCTCTGGGGATTACTGGGATTTCTTTACCAGTCCTGGGTTTAGAGTATGGCTAATCCGGTCATTTTCCCACTGGTATTTTAGGCGCTGGAAGAGTGCAAAGACGCAGGGCTGGTCAAATCCATTGGCGTCTCCAACTTTAACCGCCGGCAGCTGGAGCTGATTCTCAATAAACCAGGACTGAAATACAAACCTGCCACAAACCAGGTATGTCAGGGCCGGCCTTAGGCCTATTGGACCAATTGGGCCCAATAGGGCCCCGCACCTCTGGGGGCCCCGCACCAAAGGGCAGCACAGATAATATTTCCCCCAGCACATGATGCTGCCTGGCCTGCCCCCAACTTTGAGAGTCCAGCCCATCCCCAAATCCATAGGTCCAGCAGCCCACCCCCAACTCTGATAAACCAGCTTATCCCCCAACTCCATAGGTCTAGCCTGCCCCCAACTCTCATAGGCCCAGCTTTCCTCCAACCTTGATAGGCCCTGCCTGCCCCCAATCCAACCAAGCCTGCCCCCAAGCTGAATCGGCCCAGCCTGCCCCAAACTAATTGGTCCAGTCCACTCTCCTATTTCCTCCCTCTCTCTTTTACCCTGTGTGCCCCTATTATGTGCCCCTATTTCATCCCTCTCACTCTCTTACCTTGTCTGCCCCTTTCCTTTCTATTTTGTGCCTGTATGCCCTTATTTTCCTAAATACTTGGTGTGTCAGTAGCCAGCAACACTTTGTCTAGGGGCCCCGCCAACATGGTCCCAATTGGGCCCCATACCTCCCAACTGTCCCTTTTTCGGGGGGACAGTCCCTCTTTTGACAGCTCAACCTGCTGTCCCTCATTTGTACTGGAAAGTCCCTCTTTTCTCTGCACTGAACAGCCAGAAAAAGAAACAAAGTTTCTCACTTAATTGGCTTTTAGCAGAGAGCCCAGAACAGCTAACAGGTGCAAATAAGATACTTTGTAACAATTTTAAGACACAAAAACACAGTTTAGATAAGGAGGAATATTTTCAAACTTTCATAACCTGCCAAATTTTGTAAAACAAACATGGTAATTAGGGGGTGTGGCCACAGAAAGGGGTGTGGTCAAAAAAATTGCTGCGCTATATGCGGAAAAAAATTTTCTGTCCCTCTTTTTACTTCCAAAATGTTGGGAGGTATGGGGCCCCACATTTGATAGGATCAGCCCTGAGGTATGTTGTTACTCAAGCTGTTTCTTAAAGGGATCCTGTCATCGGAAAACATGTTTTTTTCAAAACGCATCAGTTAATAGTGCTGCTCCAGCAGAATTCTGCACTGAAATCCATTTCTCAAAAGAGCAAACAGATTTTTTTATATTCAATTTTGAAATCTGACATGGGGCTAGACATTTTGTCAATTTCCCAGCTGCCCCTGGTCATTTGACTTGTGCCTGCACTTTAGGAGAGAAATGCTTTCTGGCAGGCTGCTGTTTTTCCTTCTCAATGTAACTGAATGTGTCTCAGTGGGACCTGGATTTTACTATTGAGTGTTATTCTTAGATCTACCAGGCAGCTGTTATCTTGTGTTAGGGAGCTGCTATCTGGTTACCTTCCCATTGTTCTTTTGTTTGGCTGCTGGGAGGAAAGGGAGGGGGGTGATATCACTCCAACTTGCAGTACAGCAGTAAAGAGTGACTGAAGTTTATCAGAGCACAAGTCACATGACTTGGGGCAGCTGGGAAATTGACAATATGTCTAGCCCCATGTCAGATTTCAAAATTGAATATAAAAAAAATCTGTTTGCTCTTTTGAGAAATGGATTTCAATGCAGAATTCTGCTGGAGCAGCGCTGTTAACTGATTCGTTTTCAAAAAAAATGTTTTTTCCCATGACAGTATCCCTTTAAATAAACGGCAAACTCACTCTGTTGTATTGAATGGAGTTTTAAGGTGGCCATAAATGAGTCAACCGTTCATCCCAACCTGTTGGTTCCTGGAGCGAATTAATGGATATTGTGCTGTTAGGACAACCATAAGGATGAACTATTTCAGGATTAACAGACGGGCTAATTGCAGATGGCAGTGGAACAACATTCTCATACATGAACAGTATATGAAACCGGTGTCTGATCATCTCTGTCTTCTGTCTGGTGTAGGTTGAATGCCACCCATATTTCACCCAACCGAAATTGCTGGAGTTCTCCAAACAACATAACATTGTGACTGTAGGCTACAGTCCTATTGGAACCTGCCGTGATGAAACATGGTGAGTTACTGTATATACCAGAAGCTTGTGCCACTCCTGAACACTATTTAGGGTAAGGTTTGGGGTAGGTGCTTATTTAATGCCCTGGGTACCCCGGGAACTATAACGGGGCAACTGTTACCCCAATGTTTCTATATATCTGTCACCTTGTTATGAGCTAAGGGGGCTCAGTCTGAAGGTCAGTTAGGGGGAGATTTGGGGTGAGTGTTTATTTGTACCCTGGGTACCCCTGGAACTATAGCAGGGTGACTGTTACCCCAATGTTTCTATATATCTGTAACCTTGTTATGAGCTAAGGGGACCCAGCCTGAAGGTTAGTTAGGGGGAGATATAGGGGCAAATTCACTAAGCGCCGAAGCGCCTAACGCTAGCGTCAATTTGCTAGCGTTGGTCATTTTCGTTACTTCGCAAATTCACGATTACCCCAATTCACTGTTACCCCAATGTTTCTATATATCTGTAACCTTATTATGAGCTATGGGGGCCCAGTCTGAAGGCCAGTTAGGGGGAGATTTGGGGTGAGTGCTTATTTGTACCCTGGGTACCCCTGGAACTATAACAGGGTGACACCCCAATGTTTCTATATATCTGTAACCTTGTTATGAGCTAAGGGGGCCCAGTCTGAAGGTCAGTTAGGGGGAGATTTAGGGTGAGTGCTTATTTGTACCCTGGTTACCCCTGGAACTATAGCAGGGTGATTGTTATCCCAAAGTTTCGATATATCTGTGACCTTGTACAGTGCAACATGTTTGGATTGTATGTTACTTCTGTTTCTCCAGGGTCAATGTGTCTTCCCCTCCTCTCTTGGAAGATCCTCTCCTGAATTCCATCAGCAAGAAATACAACAAGACAGCAGCCCAGGTAGCTCTGCGCTTCAATGCCCAGAGGGGAGTCGTGGTCATTCCAAAAAGTTTTAACCCAGACAGAATCAACGAAAACTTTCAGGTGAGAATACAGAGATTGGCGAGGGGAAAAGTCACTGCCCTTGGTAGGACCTAGACCATAGGTTTTCCAACCTCACCAACACCTATTCTTTTGTGGACATCCCTTTTGGTGGGGCTGTCAGAATTTCCCAATGACCTTATAACCCTTGTTTTCTCATGTTCTTCTCTGTTTTCTCTAATCCCTTCAGAATTGAGGAGATGCCATCATAAAAATTCTCCTTTTCCCCATGGCTGAGTCTTAATGTGGCAAAGCATGTGCCATTTTCTTGCGCAGAGCGTATTTCGCTTTTATGATTCGCTTCAGTGAGTTGGAATCACTAACTATCAAAACAATTCTTTGGAGTTATTCATCCATGATATTGTTCCATTCCTGCCAAATACCCCTCCGTTGTGCCAATTTAGTTTTTTCCGTGCCATAAATTGATTTCATTATTTACCAGGATAAGTGCCCTGGGTACAAGGTCATAATAAAGTTGATGGCTGAATGTTAAGAATAAAACTGTTCTGACATGAGTGTGACTTAAATACTAACCCAGATCAGTTCCATCCCAATTTACCATCATATTTTGTATTAAAACACCTCTTTTTTTTTAAAACAGATTTTTGACTTCAGTCTGACGGACAAGGAGATGAAGGACATTGAGACTCTGAACAAGAATGTTCGCTATGTGGAGTTGTTAATGTAAGTGAAGAGATGTCAACCCTGCTGAACCCTAAATTCAGAAGGTTTCTAGGCATATCCACATCATGGCTCAACCATTACCTGTTACCCCCAAACCAATCTCCGTTATACCCTGACCATAACTATTGTTCTATCCAAGCCATCCATCAGATGGGAGGAAAAAAGACATTGAAGTCTTACGTATTTGGTTCCATTTTATCCAACCAACCATACTAACCTCAACCTGAGCAGGGTAATTGAAAGTCTACTGGGCTTTACTGTAAAATCTTTTTTTAGGGCTTAATCATTCCTAAATCTTGGGCAAGGGGATCAGTTTTGCATACAAGATAGGGCCACTATAGTTCAGGGCCCCAGTGTCTTCTTCTAAGGGTTGCCATAGACGTTAGGATTTTTAAAAGGACTTTTCATTATGGTAAGACCAAGCTTATCTCGAAACGATTGTTTCAATGTACAGTTTGTCCATCAACCAAAAAAACCCATTTCAAGCGATATCGTCTAGTTGTGGCTAGAAAAACTGTGGCTAGCTGCCTGCGTGGCCCCACAAACAATTGGATGATGATAGATTTCACTGTGAACAATGAAAATTTTCCAACCTCACAGATTGTTGTCGGACGTAAAATCACTTGGTGCCCACTAATCTCACGATAGTCGCACAAGAATTGGTTCGGGAGAGAAAAATCTTAAAGTCAATGGCCACCTTTAGGGACCAAGGGTTCCTTTATCTTTTAGGCCCTGTAGATATTTCCACTGGTTGTTCTGTGAATAGTCCTTGCTGAGTTGTGAGTGGCCATCTTTATTGTCAGCTGGAACCATATAGACCTGCCACCGAGTGTCTACCACAAGGTGTTCCATATTATGGACCTATATTGTATGAACGTTCAACTGTGACTATATTGGAGAACTAAACACCCCCTCCACCAGTCCATTATGTGTGATCAACAGTAGAGGATAAATATTAACTAACCCATAGACATGTTCTTGAGTTTGACTTGTTTGTTACAGGTGGAGCGACCACCCAGAATACCCCTTCAAGGATGAATACTGATGGCCACGATCACCTTCACAAAACCAACTACCCCGGCTCTTCCCCATTGATCTGGAATGGAAGGAATATCTGGGGAGAAGCTCACGTCTGTATCGGACACGGACTACCTTAATTTTATTGGACAGTCATTTGTTTTTCATGCCCATCAAAGTGGCTGGAGCTATAGAGTCCAGCAACAGTGCAGATTTATTTGACCATATTTCATTGTTTTGTGTCTATCTTCCCATCTTTTGTATCATCGCCGTCCATTGAATGATATGAATGTACATTACATTTATAGCTGTGATTTCATCCGTTACAATAGGAAGTTTACAGAATAATCAGCTTTGGGGTATTTACCTCCTTGGTTATTAGTCCTGGTTCATTGTAGCTCTGCAGACAGTTAATAAAGCAGAACGGATGTTCCCTCATTTCCTGATTTCACCTTTATGTTTTTCTAATGTAAAATACTATGAGCTCAATGTGAAATATATATGTAATTACTGCCCTTTTTCCTGCCTTCAATAACACAAATTGCAGTTTCAGTCTTCACTACTTCCCCTTTGTTCTCAAACTAAACACAAAACATATTTGCCTTTTTACCTCCAAAAGCCTTTCTGCGGTGTTGAACAGGAATACCTCCTTCACCCCCAAAAGTCAGGATTAGTGATCATGTAATAAAGGTCATACGTTTGAATGGGGTCTAGTAACCCATAGCAACCATTCATCAGGCCACAAACATCTGATTGATTGACATGGGTTTCTAAACCTGGTGCAACATAAACTTGCGATCCATGGACATTGCCAACCCATATGTATAAATACAAATATACAGAGAAGGAATGTTCTGGGCACACAATAAGCTATACCCTCATACTGTACTGTCTAAGGGAATCAATATGGCACCTCCTCCTCCCATATGTATAAATACAAATATACAGAGAAGGAATGTTCTGGGCACACAATAAGCTATACCCTCATACTGTACTGTCTAAGGGAATCAATATGGCACCTCCTCCCATATGTATAAATACAAATATACAGAGAAGGAATGTTCTGGGCACACAATAAGCTATACCCTCATACTGTATTGTCTAAGGGAATCAATATGGCACCTCCTCCCATATGTATAAATACAAATATACAGAGAAGGAATGTTCTGGGCACATAATAAGCTATACCCTCATACTGTACTGTCTAAGGGAATCAATATGGCACCTCCCTCCTCCCATATGTATAAATACAAATATACAGAGAAGGAATGTTCTGGGCACACAATAAGCTATACCCTCATACTGTACTGTCTAAGGGAATCAATATGGCACCTCCTCCCATATGTATAAATACAAATATACAGAGAAGGAATGTTCTGGGCACATAATAAGCTATACCCTCATACTGTACTGTCTAAGGGAATCAATATGGCACCTCCCTCCTCCCATATGTATAAATACAAATATACAGAGAAGGAAGGTTCTGGGCACACAATAAGCTATACCCTCATACTGTACTGTCTAAGGGAATCAATATGGCACCTCCTCCTCCCATATGTATAAATACAAATATACAGAGAAGGAATGTTCTGGGCACAAAATAAGCTATACCCTCATACTGTACTGTCTAAGGGAATCAATATGGCACCTCCCTCCTCCCATATGTATAAATACAAATATACAGAGAAGGAATGTTTCTGGGCACACAATAAGCTATACCCTCATACTGTACTGTCTAAGGGAATCAATATGGCACCTCCTCCTCCCATATGTATAAATACAAATATACAGAGAAGGAATGTTCTGGGCACACAATAAGCTATACCCTCATACTGTACTGTCTAAGGGAATCAATATGGCACCTCCTCCTCCCATATGTATAAATACAAATATACAGAGAAGGAATGTTCTGGGCACAAAATAAGCTATACCCTCATACTGTACTGTCTAAGGGAATCAATATGGCACCTCCCTCCTCCCATATGTATAAATACAAATATACAGAGAAGAATGTTCTGGGCACACAATAAGCTATACCCTCATACTGTACAGTCTAAGGGAATCAATATGGCACCTCCTCCTCCCATATGTATAAATACAAATATACAGAGAAGGAATGTTCTGGGCACACAATAAGCTATACCCTCATACTGTACTGTCTAAGGGAATCAATATGGCACCTCCTCCTCCCATATGTATAAATACAAATATACAGAGAAGGAATGTTCTGGGCACACAATAAGCTATACCCTCATACTGTACTGTCTAAGGGAATCAATATGGCACCTCCCTCCTCCCATATGTATAAATACAAATATACAGAGAAGGAATGTTCTGGGCACACAATAAGCTGCTCTTAACCAAATGTTTCAATTATAAATTACAAAGGTGTTTTTTGCTCTCAAACGTTTCCCTTTCTTTAAGGGGAAATATTATATACTGTGCTGATGAAATAGCATATTTTCCCACTTACATGGACTCCCTTAGTAGTGTATGATTTAGAGCTGAACATGCACAACTCAGATATTGTCGGCCACACTGCTTAATGTTTCCGATACCAATATCCATTTGTGCCTGGCGTTACGAGTCCTACTGGGTTTTTATTTATGGTCCTGATTTTCTATGGATCAACTCCCGCTGCTTGCGGTTCCACTCGGAGATGCCTGTGGTTTCAGCCCAGTGTTTTTACTCCACCTCTGCACCTGCGAGAGCAGGAAACTCAATCACCCCTGAGTATATAAAGTGTTTCCAAACTGGCCCTCAGACCAGCACACAACTGCCATATAATAACCAAACACCCCAGAATCATCAGGGGGAATTGCATTCATTTATTGGAGTGCAAAAGGTAACACCAACATCAGCCACGGCCCATGGTTCATCCGCCTGCTCTGTAATGTTGCACAATATAACATAACCAGGGAACTGGGGCAGTGACTAGTGTTGGGCGAATTTGCGGCATCTCGCTTTGCCGAAAAATTTGCGAATTTCCAGCGAAATTCGCGAAACGGAAAAAAAAAAAAACGGTAAAATTTGCTCTGTCTCATTTTTGACGACGGGCGTCCGTTTTTGATGCCGACGTCCGTTTTTCGGACGCTGGCGTCCATTTTTTGGACGCGGACGCAAATTCGATGGCGAATTTTCTCTGCGTTTTCGCAAATTTATTCACTGGCGGCGAATGGCAGGAACTCACCGCGAATTCGCGCCTGGCGATTAAATTCACCCATCACTAGCGGTGACACATGCCCTGTGCAATATTCTTGTGGGTCGGGGGAATAGACACGGACAGAACATTTCTCTGGTTCTCTGTGAGTTAATCAATTCAGAAAAATGCAGAGACTGAGGGCAGAGACATAGGCTCAGATTCGTGTGCCTGGCGACAAATCTCCTCTTCTTTGGGGCGACTAATCTCCCCGAGTGCCACCCCGCCCACAATTTACATTCTAGCCGACGGGAGGCAGTTTGGGGAAATTAGTCGCCACGAAGAAGAGGGGATTTATCACTAGGCGACTAATCTCCCCGAATCTGACCGCATGTCTCTGCCCTAAAGGAAATGATAAAGTAAACATTTTTAATTTACTCACCATTACCTTTGTAATTATAAAAGCTTAAATGTTAAAGGGGGTTGCTCACCTTTAAATGTACTTTTAGGGGACTATTTATTTATTATTATTTATTCTCGTTATTTTAATAATATAAATTAGTCTAAACTCTCATCCACAGGAAAGATTTGAGAAAGGTTTCTAATTGTTTTCCTAAGCAGAAGAACATCAGCCTCTTTCTTTCTCCTGACAACTTCCTTGACTACTTGGTGGTCAGACTGATCAGAAACTGACCAGCAGGTGGCGCTGTTGGAACAAAATTCGTTCATATTAACAGCACATGTATCCCTTAATATCTTGGAATAAAAAGAAAATAAATAATGAATGTAAATGACAAAAGTGCTTAGAATATCACTCTCATCAATTCTACATTCACTTATTTAGGTTTACTTATCCTTTAAAGGGACCATCTGCCATTGACTTTTACATGACTTTGACAGGTTTTAGTATTTTCGGATTTCGATTTTTTTGTACTTTAGAGTACAGATATGGGACAGCCTTTCCATAATAAGAAGCTGTCTGGATAATGGGTTTCTGGATAATGGATCCCATACCTGTACTTGATCCAAACTAAGATATAAGTAATCCTTAATGGAAGCAAAACCAGTGTATTGGGTTTATTTAATGTTTATATGATTTTCTAGTAGACTTAAGGTACGAAGATCCAAATTACAGAAAATCCGTTATCCGGAAAACCCCAGGTACCGAGCATTCTGGACTACAGGTCCCATACCTGTACTGTTATAGATATGAAACAAAGTTGGCATAATGGGAAAAGCCCATATGTACTTATAAGGGGCATTGATGAAACCTTCATAAAATTAAGGACCGGGAAAATTCCAGGAAGCCAATTGCAAAAATTCTGATATAATAAGGGATCCAATCTTTTATTAGTTTTGCCTTCTGTTTAATCGCTAAAAGGAGTAGGGGTGCCCCTTAGTGGTTATTATGCAGAACCAGCAGTGACAGTGACAGCAGCTCAGGGAATAGAATGCTCTTGTACAAGCTCAGCGCTCCCTCTGGCGGCAGAAAATAAAGCGCACTCAGTTCACAAGTGATTTTTTGATGGTGGCCTGCAGTGGCGGAACTACCGGGGGAGCAGGGGGTGCGAGCGAGCCAGGGCCCGCACCCCCTCAGGGCCCCCCTGCAGTCCGTTCGCCATTGAAAACTCTGCCAAATGCGGCCGTACGGAGGGGGGCGGGGCCCGGCTGCGCGTCACGCACCAGGCCCCCCCCCTCAACGAACGCTACTGGTGGCGTGTTGCCCCTATTAGTGTTCTGGCATCTGGGTCATAATAATGAGCCCTCTTGCTTCCCGTAGACAACACAGTGTCGCTTACTGTGTGTGCCGAGGACCCAAATAGGATTGACGGGATATTGGATCTTGTGATCTATAACAATCCAGATTGTAATGTAAATGATAAATGAAAGTAATAGTGACATCATTATTATCTAATTAAAGGGGAACGCGGCCCTCCCTCATATGGCCCTCCACATCAAAGTCTGCCTGCTGTGTCTGATTACCATATGTAAAATTTAAAAGGTATCACTACAGAGATTAACTGGCCCCTGCATTGTCTAAACCTCAAATTCAGACTAATCCCCTGTATTGTTCACACCTGAGACCCCTCTATTGTTTATATCCTAAAGCCCCTGTACTGTTCTACCTGAGACCCCTCTATTGTTTATATCCTAAAGCCCCTGTACTGTTCTACCTGAGACCCCTCTATTGTTTATATCCTAAAGCCCCTGTACTGTTCTACCTGAGACCCCTCTATTGTTTATATCCTAAAGCCCCTGTACTGTTCTACCTGAGACCCCTCTATTGTTTATATCCTAAAGCCCCTGTACTGTTCTACCTGAGACCCCTCTATTGTTTATATCCTAAAGCCCCTGTACTGTTCACACCTGAGACCCCTCTATTGTTTATATCCTAAAGCCCCTGTACTGTTCTACCTGAGACCCCTCTATTGTTTATATCCTAAAGCCCCTGTACTGTTCTACCTGAGACCCCTCTATTGTTTCTATCCTAAAGCCCCTGTACTGTTCTACCTGAGACCCAGACTGAAACTGCCACATTATTCTCCTGTTCTCACTTTATACAAAATGCTAATGGGGCCCCAGCACTGTGTCACTGTATGTAGTACATATTAGACTGCTCCTGATTCCTGTCTCCTGCTCTGTTCTGCCTTCCCTATACTCCCTGTGTGTCTCATACTTTGTATTTGTTCTGGGGGTTTGTTAGCAATTGAAAATTATTGTTAGGGGCCCCTAAGGTGTTTAATCATATGCTGGGGTACTGTATTATACACAGGGGAGGGGGAGGCATATGGATTTATGGGTATGTCTTAATATGACTTGACTTTTTTCACATATGAGTGCATACCTCCCAACTGTCCCTTTTTCGGAGGGACAGTCCCTCTTTTGACAGCTCAACCCGCAGTCGCTCATTTGTACTGGAAAGTCCCTCTTTTCTCTGCACTGAACAGCCAGAAAAAGAAACAAAGTTTGTCACTTAATTGGCGTTTAGCAGAGAGCCCAGAACAGCTAACAGGTGCAAATAAGATACTTTGTAACAATTTTGAGACACAAAAACACAGTTTAGATAAGGAGAAATATTTTCAAACTTTCATAACCTGCCAAATTTTGTAAAACAAACATGGTAATTAGGGGGTGTGGCCACAGAACGGGGTGTAGTCAAAAAATTGCTGCGCTGCGTGCGAAAAAATTTTTTTGTCCCTCTTTTTACTTCCAAAATGTTGGGAGGTATGGAGTGACATCCCTGCAGGACAGACACAAGGTAGTTTGGCCCCTGGGCAAGAGCTTTAATCAGTGCCCCCCTGTCCTGCATTACCATTTCCCTCCTTACCATGATGGTTTTTAAATAAAGAGAGCAAGAAAGTGTACAACACTTTCATTTATATTACTGCCCCCTGTACCTGTACCACAAGCTCATCAGCCCTCCATCATACAGCCCTCCTGCAGCCATCATATTGCCCCCAATCTTTACCTGTGTCAGCAGCAGCCAAAAATAAATCTGATCACATCATATTGTCCCCCAAGTATTTATGTACCTGTGCCAGCGCACAGCCCAGCAGCAACAGCAAATATATGGGCCCCAAATCTGTACGTGGCTGTGCCAGCAGGAAGCTTCACACTTTACAGTAATAGAAAGAAAGTCTTGAGTTCAGTGTAACTGTGCCAGGCTGAGATCAGCGAGAGTCACACCAAGCAGCCCCCCAGCTCTCTGCCTCTCTCTGTCATCCAACATATCAGTGATGTCATTGACCCATTTAGGCAAGTCGCGGTGCACCGCACAGAAGGAGCAATTATTGCCGGCAAGAGGGAGAAGGGGAAGGAGAAGGATTCCACCCAACTGGGTGACCATGATTACTGAAACAAATTATTAAATAAACGCTTGAAAAAAGTGCACCCCTCAATGATGGCGCCCTAGACAGCCGCCTACTCTGTCTACCCCTAGTTCCGGCCCTGATCCCTGCAGTGAGCACCAACTATTTGGTTTTTTGATGTGCTATTAATGTGGACATGGTCTTGCGGTTACATGGATGTGGTTTAAAGTGGGTGTTGTCTAAAAACAGGGAGTGGCTAACACTGGCTTCCGTTATCGGCCCTTCACCATGTAGATTGGAAAAATTCCGGCCCTCGGTACCATAGAAGTTGGACAGCACTGACCTAGTGGATACGTATGTAGACACGAGTAGAACTTACAAAGAATGTCCTGGTCAAACTCAAGACCCAAGGCAACAATGTTACCCATGGAACCACTCTGGCTACATAAACCAATTGTTAAAAATACTCATTTGTTACATAATGTAGAGTAGGGTCACTGTTTATCAAACTGGGTTAATCCTGTTTGGGTCGCAGCCAAGAACAAGATGTTTTTACAGGACTAGTATTTCATTTTCTTGATGCTGAAATGGTTTCATAACAAATCCTAAACTTTGTGCCGAGGTAGGATTGGTAGTGACACAACTGGAGAACCCCAAATCATGAATATCTAGGGCAGCAAATAAGCATTAACCCAAAATGTCAACCCAGCTGTGCCTCAGGCTGGGCCCCTACAATGATTGCTTTGGGACCTCAGGCTGGGCCCCTACAATGATTGATTTGGGACCTCAGGCTGGGCCCCTACAATGATTGCTTTGGGAACCCTTCAGAGGGCCAATTCCACAGTTTAGAAACATCTGCCTTAGAGTGTCCAAGGGGGTGAAGAAAGAGGAGGAGGAATATCTCCTGTAGGTTTTAACATTTCCCTCTGGGAACCAACAATAGGCAGGGGTGGAGGGGACCATGGATTAGACTGGGACTAGTAGGACACCATAATGATTTATAAGATGAATATCTGTTTACTTCTGTAGGGTGGATCAGAGTTGCCCTGTCCTCTTAGAAGATCCAGTCCATTGGCAAGAAGCACCAGAAAAGCCCCGATCAGGTCTCATTCTGTACATGATTCAAGAGGGTGTGTGGCCATTGCCAAGAGCTTCAACCTTGATCGCATGAAACAAAACGTAGATGTGGGCGTTAAATAAACCCAACAACTCCCCAGGAATGTTCATAGGTCTAGAATAAATTAGAACAGTTTACTGGAACAATTAAGTATAAGACCATCCTGTAGCCAGATCATTAAATCAGGCATGGCTGGCAGAAAATCAACTTAGTGAAAAGAGGAAAGTCTTGTGATGTTGCTCTGCTTAGAACTGACCAAGGAAATATCACATGACTCATCTCTGCTCACCCATTTCATTTTCTGCCTGCCCCTCCCCCCCCTAGTCCAGAGTTAATGAAGTGGAAAATAATATGACTATGAAGATTTTCATTCATCCAGGTCATGGTATATCTAGTATAGGTAAATCTAAAAACAACTGGACTTGCTAACCTAGAAAACACACAAGACGTCTCTTCTCTCAGCCAATGAATTTTCAGCCGATTGTAGCCAATTGGCAAGAAACAACCAGCAGGTCCTGATATATTCTGTATTTGCAGGTTTTTGACCAGTTTAGCAAAGAAGAAATGGGGGCCATTGATGCGCTGGACAAAAACATGCGCTACTGGAAGATCTCAGAGTGAGTTTTATGTTATATGCAATTATGCATTCACGATCCTGGTGGGAGGACGCTGCATGCATGGAAATGGGAGCATTAAATATTATAAAATGTGTACTATCTCATTTTAAAAATGTTGGTTTTATAGTCACTTTATTATTCTGGAAAGGGGAGATGTTCCGTTGAATATTAATAGCTGAGAAAAGCACCCCAGTATCCATTTCATTCACAGTCCTGATGATTAAATCTAGAACATTCTGTTTATTGGAGAGACAAACGCACGGCTGATGCTGCCCAAAAACATCCGTAGACGCTACCCTCCACCCCTGGATCCAATGTATCCCAGTCACTGCATAATTAAATCAATTTCCAATTTCTAGGGGAAAAATGAGTTTATTTGCAGTGTGGCTTTTGAATTATTTCGCTTTTTATTCAGTAGCTCTCCAATTTGCAGTTTCAGCAATCTGGTTGCTAGGGTCCAAATGACCCTAGCAACCACGCACTGGTTCGATTGAGAGACTGGAATATGAATAGGAGAGGCCTGGACAGAAAGGTGAGTGATAAAATGTAACAATAACAATAAATGTGTAGCCTTACAGAGCATTTGTTTTTTAGATGGGGTCAGGGACCCCCTATTTAAAAGCTCAGAAAGAAAATATAAAAATAATTAATAAAGACCAATTGAAAAGTTGCTTAGAATTAGCCATTCTATTAAATATTTAAAGGTGGACCACTCCTTTAACACCTAATGGGAACCCTTGACTCCAACACCACAAAGGACAATGGTTGCCTAACTAGAAGGCTGGGAGATGTGCAGGGGGGAGCTCAGCCTGAAAACCAGGTAGGCCAGGAGTCCCCAAACTTTTTTGGCCTGGGGACCAAAAAAGAGGGGTCGGAGGGGGTCGAGATAGGTTCGGAGAGGGTCTGGGAGTGGTCGGGGAGTGGTCGGGGAGCGGGGTTGAGCTGAGATTCTAGCTATCTGTATAACAGAACATTCTGTCCCAGAGGCTGCACAGATCCTATCTGATCCCCATTGTAAGCAGCAGTCCTGTCCTGCTTTATGGCAGCTGAGATTCTAGCTATCTGTATAACAGAACATTCTGTCCCAGTGGCTGCACAGATCCTATCTGATCTCCATTGTAAGCAGCAGTCCTGTCCTGCTTTATGGCAGCTGAGATTCTAGCTATCTGTATAACAGAGCATTCTGTCCCAGTGGCTGCACAGATCCTATCTGATCCCCATTGTAAGCAGCAGTCCTGTCCTGCTTTATGGCAGCTGAGATTCTAGCTATCTGTATAACAGAACATTCTGTCCCAGTGGCTGCACAGATCCTATCTGATCCCCATTGTAAGCAGCAGTCCTGTCCTGCTTTATGGCAGCTGAGATTTTATCTTGCCTCCATCCCGCACTTAAAGCACCAGCACCTTAAAGTAGTCCGGCAAATTCATTGTGACTCAGCTTGTTTAGATTCTCAGAATTCTCATATTCCATTTGATCCCAGGCCACTCCCTGGCCCTTATCTCCCAGTGTGCAGTATTTCTCAGTGTATATCTAGCGGAGCCGCTGTCTCTGTCACACTCTCAGCCCAGCATGTCTCTTACCAAGGACACCCGACTTACCTTACACGATGGAAACACCATGCCAGTTATTGGCCTGGGAACGTTCGCCTCGGCCGATGTAAGTGCCTCTCACTGACAAGGAGATATGAGAATGGATTGGGTGCAGACAGTAGCGTAATTAGATATTACCGGGCCCCACAGCAAGTTATTTTTCAGGCCCCCAAAATGTCTAGAGGTTGACCTGTGTTACCGATATTTATTGAAATTGTATATAAATTAGGGCCTCATGGGGCCCCTATACCTCCTGGGCCCCCCTGCAGCTGCAGAGTCTGCTTCCTCTGTAGTTACGGCCTTGGGTGCAGAGTAAAGGATTATGTTTCCAGCAAGCCAGGTGCAATATAAAGTGCTGTGAGGGTGCAGAAATGTATATTGTGGGATGGTACAGGTGGTATTGAAAAAATTCCAATGGCAGACAGGATTTATGCAACACCTTGAGTGTTTATTGCGGAGTGTAGTGCGAAGGTAGGGTGTGTGAGGACCTGAACTTTTTGTATACAGGTGGTATTGACCTGGCAGCTCCCTTGTGGTGAGGTTTCCTGTGATTCCAGATACCCCAGTCTGACACTGTTTGGTTTTGCAGTCTTTTAGGAGTTAAGTCTTACCCAACAAAGTTAATTACTTCCTACTCTTGCTGCACTTTATCCCCCTAATGCTCATAGAACTGCTGATTCTACTGTTCCAGGATCATATTTGCACCTAGAAAGGCAGCACAGGAATTATTAGGGGTCTGCGCCAGTGTTGGACTGGCCTACAGGGATACCAGGAAAACTCCCGGTGGGCCCAGGTGTCATTGAGGCCTCTTGCTTCTAACAATTTGGCCAAGTTCATGGTCATTCTCTATTTCTTTATGGGATAAATAATGGAAGACTAGAGTATAGTATGTAGAGTATATAGACTAGGAGAATAAAGAGGTTGAGTGAGGAGAGAAAGAGTAATATTTTGGAAATTGGTCCGACGGTCTAAGGTTTCCTGGTGGGCCCCTGGCATCCCAGTCCGACACTGGTCTGGACTAACAAATGTGGGTACATTGGAGTTCATGCAACTGCAGCAGATGCATTAAGAGGGTGTTGTCACCAACTACAAATGATGGTGGCACAAGCCCTGTGCATCTATTGATCACCTTGCGATGGTGCCAGCTCCAGGGTAACCTGGTCTTAACAGGCACTGTCCTGCATTGGGTCAGGTACCCGCGGAATACCCACAATATTATTGGGACTCAGGCGGATTATTCTTCATTTGCCCAGTGTGAGGGTGGCACTTGGGTACCCGATCCTCTGCAGTACAGGTGGCAAATCTACGGGAAACAGCTGAAAATTGAAGTGTCTGAATGGTATAAAACGTGATGTCACTTCCAGTGGGCGCAGCAAAGACTGCGGGAAAATGGGTCTGCGTAAAAATCCATGGGATTGCGAAGGCGGGTAATCAGGTCTGGGTCAGGCTTGGGTAAAGCGGGTATGGGTCAAGTGCGGGTTTTAAAAATCAGACCCGTGCAGGTCTCTAACAGGCACATTAGGACGGTACATCTCCAGAAGTGACGCAACACCCACTCTGAGAATTTCTGATGCAACTGGGCCTGATTTAGTTCAAAATGCAAGCGCAGCGCTGAATCTCTTTGAATGCAATTGGGTGCAATTTTGACAGATGAAACTTGAACCGTGGGCACAGTTACACTGGAATTATGGGGGGGACTCCCTGCATTTCAGGTTTTAAAAATGGTGATTTGTGTTCTACATTGGATACTGCGCTTGCATTTGTAAATGATCCCAACTGGCTATTCCTCCCACTGCAACATGGATGAATGGCCATAGAGGGGTCTCTTATAGACCGAGACTTATTGGACTGACCCGTCTGATTGATATCAATAAGTATCAATCTCAATGAGCCGACGTGCTCCTCGAACAACAGGTCTCCATAGGCATCAAAGTATGTTCTGATCCATAGCCCTCAAACCCACAACCAGATCAGCCTCGATTTGGCCCAGCATGTGGGGTGGCCAATTCGGGCCCATATCCGCAAGTGGGTCTGGCTGTGTATGGCCACTTTTTCAATGGAACAAAGAAGGGCCTAGTAGGAATATAAATGGAGAAAGAAAGCCTCAGATATATGGTCGGATTTTGGGTGTCCTCACTACCAGAACTGTATCAATTCCCCCCCCCCCAAATCTGCCTCAATTTCTTTTCCTGTTCAGAACATGCAGAAAAGCTTACGGGACACACAGAGCATGCCCAGTTGAACCCAAGGCAAGGCCTTTACACATTCTCACATCAGCGGCACAACGTGGCACCCTTCTATCACACTGCACTTCTCTGTTTGCCAAAAAGGGGGAACTTATGATTCTTCTGATTTTCAGGTACCAAAAAGTGATGGAACAGAGGCCACCAAGTTTGCAATTGATCTGGGTTACCGCCACATTGACTGTGCCTATGTCTATGGCAATGAGGTTGAAATTGGTGAGGCCATTCGCTCAAAGATTGCGGACGGCACAGTGAAGAGAGAGGAGATATTCTACACTGGGAAGGTACCATGCAATGCATCAAGCCACATTCACTGATGGGCCCCAGTGGTGCAAACCATACTTAAATCTACACAAATACTGTATATATCACTTTACATTACACTTTGTTTCCAAGTAGGAGTAACCATTCATATGCTGCTATCTGTATCCCTTCCATTTACTGTCCCTTAAACCTGGATTATTATTCTTAGCTTTGGTGCTCATTCTTCTCTCCGGATTTGGTACGTCAAGGGCTGGAGGCATCTCTGAAGGCTCTGCAACTGGATTACCTGGACCTGTTTATAATGCACTGGCCATTCTCACTAAAGGTACAGCACATAAACATCTAATAACTGCAAAACTATTTTGCCGTCACAATCTTGCTATATTGTCTCTATCATATGTCCTGCTATGCTGACTGTGTTTTATCCTGCTGCCTCTTTACTGTCACTATCTTACCCTTAATTTTGTGCCACAGTCTCAAGCTTACCAAATTTTTCCAACCTTCTCATCTGTTACCAACTTGCCTATTGCATTACTATCACATTACTGTAGCCAACTTACTCTACTGTCTCCATCTAGACTTGAAGTCTCCATCATGCCCCCATTGTCTCTCTCTATCATACTACTGTCACCATCTTATCCTACTATTTTCATCTTCCTCTACCATCTCTATTTTATTCTACTGTCTTCATCTTGTCCTACTGTCTCCATCTTGTCCTACTGTCTTCATCTTGTCCTACTGTTTCCATCTTATCCTACGTCTATATCTTGCCTTACTGTCATCATTTTGCCCTATTGTCACCATCTAGACCTGCAGTCTCTATATTGTCCTATTGTCTCCATCTTGTCCTACTGTCCCCATTTGCCTTAATGTCCCACTCTTGTATTACTGTCCCTATGCTGCCCTACTGACTCCATCATACTCCACTCACCACCATCTTACCCTACTGCTTTCATCTTGCTCTACCATCTCTTTTTTATTCTACTGTCTCCATCTTGCCCTACACTGTCACTATCTTGCCTTCTTTTCACAATATGGTATCTAACTTTCCCTACTGTCCCACTCTTGGCCTACTGTCTCCATCCTGCTCTACACTGTCATTATCTTGCCTTCTTATCATATTTTACCGTTTCTAACTTGCCCTGCTGTTCCCCTCTTGCCTTACTGCCCCCTCCTTGCCCTACTATCTTGCCAAGGTGTACCCATCTTGCATTCCTATAATTATATTATTATTATTAATGTAGCCAACTTGCCCTACTGTCTCCATCTTGTCCTAATGTCTCCATCATGTTCTACACTGTCACTATCTTGCCTTCTTATCATATTTTACGGTTTCTAACTTGCTCTACTGTGCCCATATTGTCCTACTGTCCCCCTCTTGCCCTACTGTCTCCATCTTGTCCTAATGTCTCCATCTTGTCCTAATGTCTCCATCTGTACCCATCTTGCATTCCTATCTTCATAATATTATTTTTGTAGCCAACTTGCCCTACTGTCTCTGTCTTTCAACTGTCTTCATCTTGACCTACTCCCTATGACATGCCCTATTGTCTCCATCTAATTTAATTAATTTATTAACAAAAACCTTCTTTGTTGATCAGAATAACTCCTCGGTGCCCTTAAGCTGTCACATGTTTCTTTCAATATCTAATCAAACTCTATTCTCACATGTACCTATTTGCCTCATCAAATAATCATCATGACCAATCAATTGTTGGAGTCATTGAGATATTCCCCTGAAACAAACAAACAAAATGAACAGACTGTGGTACTTACTGTACTGTACTTATTCTCAGTGTGCAGGTTAACTGCAAACAATTGTACCCATTCTTCTTTTGCAGCCAGCAGATACACACAACACTCAGCCCATTGCATTTGATAATGTGGACTTTTGTTTGACATGGGAGGTAGGTGGTGCTAGTTGCATTTTCTGAGAGTTACCAGTATAGTAATATATGTATATATGTTCAGGGAAATTGAGGCTGTGAAAACCCCAATACTGCCCCCAAATGGTGGGCTGAGGATTGACAAGAGTATGAGGTGCTGAGCACAGCCTGAACATGATAGTTACCTTAATAAATTCTGCCAGATCTTTATCATACTCACTGTTTGTCATAGTGTTTGTACCCCAACAATGCACGGGGTTCACTGTCTCCCTTTCTCCTGGCAGGCGCTAGAGCGGTGCAAAGACGCAGGGCTGGTAAAGTCTATTGGGGTGTCCAACTTTAATCGCAGGCAGCTGGAGCGGCTCCTCAGCAAGCCAGGGCTTAAATATAAACCTGTCTGCAACCAGGTATTCAACCATCACCAACTGCCACATTTAATCTACTCAACTCCGGCCCAGTCCTGCCTCCTGTGCTGATGTCAGAAATGGGCAGGTTGGTCGGTATATAAGTACTTACTGGTGCTTCTCGTTGGGAGAGGGTGGATTATGGTCAGTGGGGGCTGACAGTTTGTTGATATATGCACTTGTGGACCCACCTACCAGATGGGATTGGTTGGCATCCTACAATGCAAAGTACTAAGTGTCATCTACTCTCCTGCCCAACCTGGAAAAACATCCAGCCTGGGGGCAAAATTTGCTGTCATTGTGATTTTTGGTCTTGGAAATTGCAGGTGGAGTACCACGTGTACCTAAATCAAAGCAAACTCCTGGAATACTGCAAGTCCAAGGATATCGTTCTGGTGGCCTACTGTGTCCTAGGCTCGTCCAGAGACAAGGACTGGTGAGAAAGTAATGTAGCAATGTGACAAGCAAGATCTGTCATAGACTGCAATGATATAAAC
Organism: Xenopus laevis; assembly: GCF_017654675.1. Classification (NCBI taxonomy): domain Eukaryota; kingdom Metazoa; phylum Chordata; class Amphibia; order Anura; family Pipidae; genus Xenopus; species Xenopus laevis. The sequence continues at coordinate 4,515,911 of NC_054376.1, read as the reverse complement.
TGCCAAGAACATGTACAAGCCTGAAAGTTACTGCATGCATCACAGGAGAATCTAAACTGCTAGTTTAGGGGGCTGTTCCTGCTGAAATGTGCTTAGTACAGGAGAAATACCTATTCTGGCTACATTTATGTCATCGCTCTAATCAACCTTAGGTTCAGATCACATGGTGGACCATTTCATACCATGTGAAGGGAGGTCCGCATCAATGGTCGATGCTCTCCTCACCCAATGGAATTTTCCAGGTTTCCCATCAATTACTGACCAAGCCCATGGACATGAATGCTGTTATTTTATTTACACTGGCCAACGTTGCCAACTTTGTCAGCAGTGACTCTCTCTGGATTCCTCAACCAGTACCCACTTTTTTTTATGCCCCACTGCTTTGTAAGATGTTCATTTAGTAATTCATCCTTTCACACTTTCAGGGTGGATCCTAGCTCCCCGGTCCTGTTAGAAGACCCAGTACTCAGGAGCGTGGCTGGCAAATACAATCGATCTCCTGCAGAGGTGGCCATGCGCTTCATCCTTCAGAAGGGAGTGGTGGTATTGGCCAAGAGCTTCAACCCAGCTCGCCTGAAACAGAACCTGGGGGTAACAACAAGAGGTGGTAGTGGAGGTGGTGGTGGTGGTGGGGGGGGGGGTAGTGCTGACTATCTTTAACACAAGGAATCTGAAAACATCTTGCTTTTTACCTTTATGTGTTGCTTCTGTAGGTATTTGACTTTGAGCTGAATCCTGAAGACATGGACACGCTTGATGGACTCAATAGGAACCTCCGCTATGCAAAATTAACAGTGTAAGCTGATTATTAGTGTCAGGAAAGGGGGCTGATCCCTTCATATACATGTAACAGTGCAGGTACTAGTAGATCACAATTTACTAAATATACAGGTTACATCGCCTACACTAGTAGTAGGCAGGTTGGAAGGAAATCTGTTGGACCAGTAGTTTTGGCCAAGTGCAACACTTTTTGGTGGAAACATCAGCTTGCCCCCAGTTGCCCCACTTTCCTCCTCCAGTGGTTGTGTTGTCTTTCGTTTATATATACTGCCCCAACACCCCCTGTGACATCAGCAATGGGCCCAAATTGTTAACATGGACACCGCTATTTTATATATTATGAAAGGGTTGGAAAACAGGGTGGCTTGATCCAGGTGCCACATAATAAAAATCTTCAGTATTACATGGGCCATTCTGCCAAACCGAGACTCCAGCTTACTGGCCGTTATATGGAACCCCACCTGATCCCACCACTCTCTGGCCAAAAATCAACGATATACAGTATTTATCAGGCAGGCTTGAAAATACCAACAGGTCTTCCTAGGCCCCCATTAGGTCCCATTGTTGGCCCACGAGACCAATGAATGGATCCGTCAGTCTGACCCAGCACGTTGGTTGCCAACCTCACCAAGCGAGTAGATCATTTTGTAAATGCTTTACACAACACTGGAGATATTTTTTAATCTTTGGAGTCCCTATATTTTCCATACACTATCCAGATGCAGATGGACTACAACTCCCAGAATGCTGGAGCAAGAAGGAAGCTGGGATGAAATAGCGTTAGGGTTAGGAACTGTATTCAAGAACCCTAGATATTGATTCTGAAAGCAGCACTTTAAAATAAAAACATTAACAAATCCTCCAGGGCCAGTGGAACAGTTGATGTAAAAGTGGCCTCGCAATAAAAAAAGGTTATTAAATTCTCTCTATGAACCCAAAAACAGCACTATGTCTGCTAACCTGAAGTTTGATTCCAGTGTAATAATTACAATCGACAATTGCCCGGTTCTCTCCCTATGATAATTGACACAGTGCTAGCAGGGATCAATCTCATTGGAGGTTCCTTTTGAATCTATAATTTGTTTTTTAATTGCCAACTTCGGAGAGCTAAGGGGTTGCAATAGAATCCATTTTTATTGGAAGGTGTTCTCTCCTCAAACCTGACTGATCTCTTTCTGGCTGACTTTCACCCTTAAATGCTTATTGGTTTTTTTTTAGCCTTTCTCACCCTAAGCATGATGGTTTTTCTGGACTAAAGACTGTGGTTTAACATATATTTTTCAGAATGAAACAGCACCCAGAATATCCATTTCATGACGAGTATTGAGGAGGACGGATTCGGCCTTGAGACTTGAGTAGCCTCTCGAGAGTTGAGGAAGACCTGACCTAAGGCCATGGCAAAGTTCTTAGAAAGTTATCACAGATCATTTTATCCGTTGAAAATCAGTTCGATGTTCTGGGTGAAGAATCATATTCATTAAACCAGGCCTTTGGGAATGGCTTGATACAAAGAGAAGGAATGTTCTGGGCGCAATGCTCTGTGCAGTTTGGAGGGATAAACAAAGCTTTTCCCAATCCGTTGGTTTAAATAGCAACAAATAATTTCAGATATTTGAACAAGGGGCCCATAGAGGGAAACAATGGAATGTCCATGTGTGCAGCCAAATACATTCCCCCCCCCCGGGGTATCTGTTAAACAGACATGGCTTTTATTTTATTCAGGTCCGTGTTACATAATGATTATCCCAGCTCTAAAGAGATTTAGGGACAGTAACAGAACAAGGAGTTCCCGGCCCCCCCATCCCACCCTCCCTCCAGAAGGACACTTCAGGCACAGTCCAGACTGGGCACACTCTGATCCCCATCCTCCCACCGCTTCCTGTTCCGCCCACTTCCTGTCCTGCCTCTGCCCCACCCACATCCTGCTTCTGCCCACCCACTCTGCTCACTCCGGCCCGACACGTTTAATGTTAATATGTAACCTCAACCTACAGTCTTCACTAGGATTCTTTGCTATGTTGGAAAGTAGGAGGCAGAAGGTGCAATCTAACCATATTTACCCCTCAATCATTCAGACCTGGGGCAAATGAATCTTCTCTTCGCTCAATCCCCAACCATTATACCCATCGCTTTTAGTCTTTGGAGCAAAATAACTAAGCTGAGAGTCACCCAAATGAAAAATAGCCACATACTCATCCGGTGGTACAGTTATGAGGAGCTTCTTAGTAGCATTGGAGAAGCTCTTAAGAATATTGCCCCCATAACCCCCTGAGCTCACTGTCTCTTAGCTTTGAATGATTGAATTGGAAGGGTCTCATAAGTGATGTTTATTGTTATCCTGTTTGGTCATTGGCTTGAAGCCTATGTCTTCATGCTACACAATGTCCTCAGGGGAAGAAGCCAAGGAGTCTTCTACTTCTCCTGTTGGCTTTTGAGCCTGCCACTTTGGTCAAATCTCTATTGTTTTTAAGTTGTCCCTTCTGTAAGACCTTAATAATACAAGATTCTAAACATTTTCATCCTTCGGATCTTTAATTCATCCTCAAAACTTTGGACATTCTAAAAATGTCCCTCTTTATCCAGTTCTGAGAATCTCGGACACTGTGAATGTTTCAAGATGATTCAAATGATGACTTGAGAAGCGCAATATGCTGTTAGTGCCTCTTTTCTATAAATGTCTGTTACAAGATCATCGTTTCTCTTCTACTAAGTTGGATCTAAATACTGGACCTCCTTAGTATAAAATTAAGGCTATTTTAGGAGTTGCCTCCTTTCCACTCATTAAACAGACCACCTTTGTATCTGTGCATCCATCAGCTTTTAATGAAATCTTTATGGGTCACAATACTAAATTCTCACCCAACTCCAGTGTGGGACTGGCCTACCAGAGTACCAAGAAAACTCCCAGTCAACCCAGGTGTTGGTAAGTCCTCCTGTTTCTAACCATTTTGGCTTATTTCATGGTCATTCCCTATTCGTGTATGGGAACATAGAGGCTAAATATCGACGGATACAGTATAGTATGTAAAGAGATTTGAATAATAAAGAAGTTGAATGAAGAGAGGAGAATATGGCCTTGATTTGGAATATGTTTGACCTCAGAGAGGCACTGATTTCCCAGGAAGTTCAGGGGTGGGGGGAGCATTTGCTACAATTCGTAGAAACTGAGGTCTGGGGTTAGGAAGGAAGGAAAGCTTGATCTGAGAATGAGCCAACATTCCACCAAAAGTGCCAAGCCAACTAATCACAAGACAGCATCATCATTCTGAGACTTTCCAGAAACATCTGTTTTTATTCTTACTTCACAAACACAAATCACTGCAGTTTATAGGGAAAATATTGAAGTAAACTGCCAGTTTCTGCCAGGTTTCCCGGGAGAAAAGACTTGTATCTGTTAATACTCATCAGTAAATGGGTATTTAGGGTGGTCCGCGAATCTGAAGAAACAACAATATGACATTTAGAGCAGGATATGATCATTTCCAACAAGGGTAATTCAAAATGGTTATAGATGGCTTCTACATGAGGTGTTCTGGGTACCAATGAAGAACTACTTACCCCAAACTAGTACCCCCAATGGACTAGAATGAGCTTCACTATGTAGAGCCATGGTTGCACCTTCTTTTGTGTTAGATCAAAAGCCTTGAGCCCTTGATATTACAGGCCATGCCAACATGTTTCATGTCCAATGCCATGTTTCCAATAACTTCTTGAATCATTAGCCGTCTCTTAAAGCAGGCACCATTTGGGAGACGTGTGGCTGGATTTAGAACAGCTTAGTGCTCTTGAGGTGGGGGGGAATTTAGAAGAGAACCTGTGGTCAGCATTATTCTTGGTAGGAGTGGTCTTCACCAAGGCTGTTGATTGACCTTTGCTTCACTTTCCACCAGTGAAATCTAAGGCAGGTTCTAACATTGACCAGGATCAGACTGGCCTACCAGAATATCTCCTGATTGTCCCCAGCAATTCTTTCCTATTTCCACCACAGGTCACCCATTATATTCAGCACTGTCTACATCAATTCTTGTGAGAGTGGGTCTTAGTGGGCTCTAAGAGGCTTAGTTCAACGCTGATTTTAACCCCATCCATTTCTGTCAATGACTCGGGTTAGAATTTACATTTTCACAAATGTTAAATTGTTTCCCTTTTAAACTGAATAGAACTTCTTCACCCAAGATTCCCTAAAGCGTAAAATAACACAAACTACCGGTGAATTACCAGAAGCAAAATCTGCAGATTTCAGGAAGAAAGTTACGAATACATACTGCTTTAAATCCACATAGCGCACGTCTTTATTGACTCCATTAAGGGTTTCCATTTCTTCAGCATTTAATTGGAAATCAAAAAGCTAAAATAAAAAAAGAAAGGGTGAACCATGTCTTTTCTTTATTATTTTTACTATTTAAAAATATAATACAGCCCATATAGCTAGGGTTTACTATAAATTTTTCTATTATAACATCGAATGAATGGGAAATATTATTCCTTATAATACATGAGTGATACTCAGATTTCCCTGTATAACTCAGCCTGCAGCCTTGTGTCTTTATATGGTCACAGAACAACCCCTCAGTGACTTCTAATATCCTTACCATTTACAGTAGGGGGTACATTATCCCTTATAATACATGAGTGATACTCAGAGTTCCCTGTATAACTCAGCCTGCAGCCTTGTGCCTTTATATGGTCACAGAACAACCCCTCAGTGACTTCTAATATCCTTATCATTTACAGTAGGGGGTACATTATCCCTTATAATACATGAGTGATACTCAGAGTTCCCTGTATAACTCAGCCTGCAGCCTTGTGCCTTTATATGGTCACAGAACAACCCCTCAGTGACTTCTAATATCCTTATCATTTACAGTAGGGGGCACATTATCCCTTATAATACATGAGTGATACTCAGAGTTCCCTGTATAACTCAGCCTGCAGCCTTGTGACTTTATATGGTCACAGAACAACCCCTCAGTGACTTCTAATATCCTTATCATTTACAGTAGGGGGTACATTATCCTGTATAATACATGAGTGATACTCAGAGTTCCCTGTATAACTCAGCCTGCAGCCTTGTGTCTTTATATGGTCACAGAACAACCCCTCAGTGACTTCTAATATCCTTATCATTTACAGAAGGGGGTACATTATCCCTTATAATACATGAGTGATACTCAGAGTTCCCTGTATAACTCAGCCTGCAGCCTTGTGCCTTTATATGGTCACAGAACAACCCCTTAGTGACTTCTAATATCCTTATCATTTACAGTAGGGGGTACATTATCCCTTATAATACATGAGTGATACTCAGAGTTCCTTGTATAACTCAGCCTGCAGCCTTGTGCCTTTATATGGTCACAGAACAACCCCTCAGTGACTTCTAATATCCTCATCATTTACAGTAGGAGGTACATTATCCCTCCAGTGGCACAGCAATTCCAGACCATTGCCAAGACACCTTAGAGATCCAAGGAACTCAAGGCCCAAGGCCATGGTAATTGAGGTCTAAAGATACACCAGAGTGTCCCCTAACCTTCTTTTCAAGCTCTGATACCTGGAAGTTCTGCTGGATCCTGGCAGGGGTAAAGCTCTTTGCAAGGACTACGACTCCTCGCTGGAGCAGGTACCGCATTGCTACCTGAGCGGGGGTCCGATTGTGCTTCTTAGCGACTGCATTCAACACGGGGTCTTCCAGGAGCACAGGAGAATTCTGATCTATCCTGAAACATAAACCAAGGAATTCATAAGATGGATTTTCCTTTTTCATTATATTTTTTAATAAAAATTTCAAACCCTATCAGTTGATTTTAGCTTCTCCACTTTCTCTTACCAGTTCTCATCCCTGCTGGACCCCAATACGCTGTATCCCACCAGCACAATGTCCTTGGACTTGCAGAACGCCAGCAGTTTGCTCTGGTTCAGGAAGATGTGACATTCCACCTGCAGTTGGAAGAGAAAATATTTTGGTTTCAACTGGTCTTCATAGAGGAAGAACCTCGCATTGGGCGGCACTTCAGACCCAGTATTGGGTCTTCTGCATTAGTTAGAGCACATCAACAAGGCGTGTGAATATGTTAAAGGCTTCTGTTCCTTCAAAATAGATGTTCTTAAGGGAACAAAAATAGATGGAAAGATAGATAACAGCATGTAAAGAAAAGAAATTAGGAGAATAAAGAGATTGAGTGAGGACAGGAGAATAAAACATTTGAAGAGCGGTTTATGGTCTACAGATTTCTGATAGACCCTGGTCAACCCAGTCCAACAATGGAATCTATATTGCATTACCTGATTACAGACAGGTTTATACTTTAGTCCAGGCATGCTGAGGATCCACTCCAGCTGTCGCTTGTTAAAGTTGGAGACTCCAATGGATTTGACCAACCCTGTGTCTTTCACTGCTTCCATAGCCTAAACAATAACACACAGCCATCAACACAGACATCTTCTCAATTTCACATGAATCAGTATCCTAGTTTCTGAGTCGCTGCACACTGGAGAAATCAAAGACACCCAGCAGTCCAACCAGAACAAAAGTTCCACTCAGTGTCGGACTGTGATGCTAGGGGCCCACCAGAAAACCTTAGACCATGGACTCACTTTCCAAACTATTATTCCTCCTCTCCTCACTCAACCTCTTTATTATCCTAGTCTTCTTCTTCTTCTACTTCATATATTCTTCCATTATTAAGCTTTTGTTTCCCATAAAGAAATAGGGAATGACCATAGAATATGCTAAATGGTTAGAAGCAAGAGGGCCCACTGACACCTGGGCCCACCAGGAGTTTTTCTTGTATCCCGGTGGTCCAGTCCGACACGGGTTCCACTCACAAGTTGCCCAGCCAACAACTGCCGACTAAAGCTTAAGAGTTGCAGGATGGTTATTCCTTCAATATATTGGCTGGAAAAGAAAGGACCTACTAAAGAAGACTGGTCTTACCAAACAGCTTTAGGGTTGACATCAACAGAAACAGCTTCTCAGTCGCCAAGCCTACCTTCCATGTATCTCGAAGGTCTGTGTTATGATAAAGAAATTTTCCATTTTCATCCACTGGAAAGGGATCATCTCCAGGCTTAAAAGTGAAAATATAGATCTTAGAATTAGGGTTTTGTGATGGGTCTCATACTAAATGTTTATCCACTTAATTCCCAGCTTGTGGGTATTTGGTTACTGTGGACTATCAATAATGTGCTACGAGGACAATAATTGAAACATCTTAATCATCTGTACAATGTAAGAAGGAGAGATCTGGACCATTTATGGCAGAACCTGGTGGCATCATAGTTTGGCCACCAAGTTTCCCAAGCTCTGGTCCATGGCTGGAACTAGTGGTTGGAAGTAGAGGCCTAGGGTGCAAAGCTTGGGGGGCTCCAGGCATGTACTGTCCCTGTTGCCTACCCCTAGTCTGGCTGAGCAAGTCCGGAGCCTGGCCACGCATAGGGGTTGGGGGCAACACTACCGCCTGGGTTGCCTGGCTGGCCTAGCCAGGCTCTGCTCTGGTCCCACCAGGAGATGATCTTGGAGGTTTCAATTTTTAACTGGGAGGCATCTAATAACTTTTGAGGGTGTTTTTATAGGAGTGAGACCCTACGGTGTTGTAGCCTGAGACCTAGATGGGGACACAAAAGTTGGGTTAGGGTTCTGTTGCAGATTTATTAAGATATAAAAAGTTAGAAGAGCAGGACAACTTTGCTCAAGAAAAGCTTAATATGTTGTTGTAGGAGGATATTTCTAAAAGGTGGCCCAGACTAGAACATTTTCCTTTTTAACATTGGTTTAACATCAGATACAAAAGTCATTGGCATTAGGCTTTATCTCTTAGAACAAACAAAAATAGACCAACCTTGAACTCTATTGGTATGTGGATGATAAAGAGGTCCATGTAGTCCAAATGAAGATCTTTCAGAGATTTCTCAAGCCCTTGGCGGACCATCTCAGGAGTGTGGAAATTGCTCCATAGCTGATGAAAGGGAGCATGAAACGAGTAAGGTATTTACATACAAAATGTCATTCTGACAAAGACTAGCCCAAAAGGGACAGAGGTCTTGCATTGATGGTGCATTGATCTAGTGGTTCTTCAGTTTTCCACCTACAGAGACATCCCATAAGAGCATCCTTAGGTACAATATATTCTGGTTACCTTCCCGGTGTAAAACAAATCCTCTCTCTTCACTGTACCATCAGCAATCTTCATCCTAATGGCCCGTCCAACCTCCACTTCATTCTGATACATAAACGCAGAGTCAATATGGCGGTATCCAACATCTATGGCCGTCTTTGTGCTCTCCTCTGCCAGGCTCTTGGGGACCTGATTATACGAAAACATTGTAACTCAAGTACAAATCGGAATATTCACTCAAGCTTAAATCCAAGGGGCAGATTCACTAAAGGACGAAGTGGCTAACGTTAGCGCTGCTAAGCGTCAATTTGCTAGCGAAAGAGACCGTCACTAACGTTCGTTCGCACTCTATCGCTAGGCAACTTTTTGCTCTGTCGAAAGGTCATTACTCTGCAAATTCAGTAAAGTGCGGATTTTACTGAACGTTACCGCTTTCGCCAGCGTTCAGACGAGGCGAGATGCTTGAAATAAGCGAGATCTTCCTCAATCTTCTGTCACTTACATCACATCCTGTGTGCCGAAAATGCATTAAAGTTACGAAAACGCTGGCGACTTTACCTTTTTTGAGGCGGGATTGCCGGCAAAAGTCCTAACTTTTACTTTTTTTGGGTAACCGGTTTTCTCCAGACATTTCACAACATATGGAACATTAATTTTACAGTGAGCTCTTGTGTAGGGCATTATTAGGGATGCACCGGATCCAGGATTCGGTTCGGGATTCGTCCTTTTTCAGCAGGATTTGGATTCGGTCGATTCCTTCTGCCCGGCCGAACCGAATCCTGATTTGCATATGTAAATTAGGGGTGGGGAGTGATGCATGCATGACTTTTTGTCACAAAACAAGGAAATAAAAAAAAGTTTTCTCCTTCCCACCCCTAATTTGCATATGCACATCAGGATTCGGATTGATATTTGGCCAAATATTTTGCAAAGGATTCGGGGATTCGGCCGAATCCAAAACAGTGGATTCAGTGCATCCATAGGCATTATATTAACTCTCTTGTCTTAATTAAGGTTTCCTGGTAATAAAAAGTGATAACTTCAAGCATTTGCACCATTTATAATAAAGACGTCCACAAAACTTTAATATTACCCGCCGTATGCAGATTGACCTAAGCACAAGATCACTAGCTAATTTTCGTTAGGCACAACTGAACGCTAGCGCATCTTCGCTATGAAATGCTCGCACTGCCGAAGTAACGGTAGCGAAAAGTCGCCAGCGTTCGGTGCCCAGGGCGCAACTTCGCATATTAGCGTAGTGGTAACGGATTTGCGCCTGGCGAAGTGGTGTGACGTGTGTGAAACCGTCGCTGGCAACAATTCGCCCTTTAGTGAATCTGCCCCCAAATGAGGACCTAGGAAGGGTGGTGCCAATCACCATGTTTGGTTACCCACAATGCAGTGTGTGTTTTTTATATTTAAACAGCCAGACACAGTGGTTTAACTATTAAGGAAACAGACCCTGTTTTTAGATGAACTCTGCAGACTGAACTGATGTAGGGCTCCTACACACGGACGGTTTTACCTGCGCTGCGCTTTCTTTCGTTCAGCCGCAGGGGAGCGCAGGAGTAGAAGCACTCAATTATACCCAAGGGGGCTGTACTCACACAGACGCATGTAAGCGCCGAACGCAGGTAAAATGCAACATGCTGCGTCCCACCTGCGTTTGGTGCATTACATGCGTCTGTGTGAGTACAGCCCCCTTGGGTATAATTGAGTGCTTCTACTCCTGCGCTCCCCTGCGGCTGAACGGAAGAAATCGCAACACAGGGGAGCGCAGGTAAAACCGCCCGTGTGTAGGAGCCCTAACATGCAGCCATGCATCTAACTGAATTACCAACCAACCATGCAGGGGTGGCTCTAATCCTATCTAAACGCCTGTAGATCATTTAATCCAAACTCCAGACGCTTGTCCATTTAATCTAATATTAATCCATGCAACTGAAATAGGGTTGCACTTGACTCCTTTTAAACCAGACGGGTGCTAAATCTGCACACGGGGTGCTTAAAGGAGTGGTTCGCCTTTAAGTTAACGTTTAGTATGTTGTAGAATGGCTAATTCTAAGCAACTTTTGAATTGGTCTTTATTTATTTTTTTTAATTACTTGCCATTGACCCATCTCAAAAACAAATGCTCTGTAAGGCTACACATTTATTGTTACTTTTTATTACTCATCTTTCTATTCAGGCCTCTCCTATTCATATCCCAATCTCTTAATCAAATCAATGATTGGTTGCTAGGGGAATTTGGGCCATAGCAACCGGACTGCTGGAATTGCAAACTGGAGAGCTGCTGAATAAAAAGCTAAATAAGTCAAAAACCACATATAATAAAAAATGAAAACCAATTACAAATTGTCTCAGTATATCCCTCTCTACTTCCTACTAAAAGTTAATTTAAAGGTGAACAACCCCTTTAACAAGCCATTACTTCCGATGCATGCTGCAGACTGCACTGGCTTCACTGCTAAGTTGCCATTCATAATTTACTATGTCTAGATTTAAAGGGGTCATGCAACAACCCTAGACATGTCTAGTAATGCAATGCCCCCCAAAGACCCTTCTAGTACCCTGCACTCACCATCTGTGGGGCGTAGGTGCCATAGCCAATCACTGGCATTTTGTTTCCATCATTGAGCGGAACGTAGGAGTCTTTGTGCAGCGCCATGGCCAGTGTGAGTGATCAGATCCTTCCTCGACTCTATATAAAGCTGCAAATTCCTAGCATGGGATATAAATATATATTTTTACAGCACCGCCTTATTGACCCTTTCATTACCCTCAGCCGCACCCTGATGGGCTTCTGTTCCCAAACTCTAATCCAGCCCTGGAGGAAGCTTTGTCCTTATCATCAATCTCTTGCACCAAATGACCCTTTTTTATCCTTGATTTCTGTATCATCTGGTCTGAGATTGTCTCTAAGTTGGACAAACTTCTGCACTTATTCTCTGGAGTGTAACGAAGTGCAGTGTAAATATAACTAAGGAAAGTCTCTTCTACACGTGATACAGATATTTCTTGTTTGAGCAGCAAAGTCACAGCGAGAACAGTAACTGCCTTTATAAATCTTGTGCTTGTTCTTCATGTTACCCCAATGTTTCTATATATCTGTAACCTTGTTATGAGCTAAGGGGGCCCAGTCTGTAGGCCAGTTAGGGGGAGATTTGGGGTGAGTGCTTATTTGTACCCTGGAACTATAGCAGGGTGACTGTTACCCCAATGTTTCTATATATCTGTAACCTTGTTATGAGCTAAGGGGGCCCAGTCTGTAGGCCAGTTAGGGGGAGATTTGGGGTGAGTGCTTATTTGTACCCTGGAACTATAGCAGGGTGACTGTTACCCCAATGTTTCTATATATCTGTAACCTTGTTATGAGCTAAGGGGCCCCAGTCTGAAGGCCAGTTAGGGGGAGATTTGGGGTGAGTGCTTATTTGTACCCTGGGTACCCCTGGAACTATAGCAGGGTGACTGTTACCCCAATGTTTCTATATATCTGTAACCTTGTTATGAGCTAAGGGGGCCCAGTCTGAAGGTCAGTTAGGGGGAGATTTGGGGTGAGTGCTTATTTGTGCCCTGGGTACCCCTGGAACTATAGCAGGGTGACACCCCAATGTTTCTATATATCTGTAACCTTGTTATGAGCTAAGGGGGCCCAGTCTGAAGGTCAGTTAGGGGGAGATTTGGGGTGAGTGCTTATTTGTACCCTGGGTACCCCTGGAACTATAGCAGGGTGACACCCCAATGTTTCTATATATCTGTAACCTTGTTATTAGCTAAATCTGCTCAGTAGAGGAACACCCTAACACAACAATGATTAAGGTTCTGCTGGTACTTAATATCAGTTTATATATTATAGAAATCAATAAAAAAATCAGCAGGCATGTTCTTGTTGATACATTTTATTAAACCTGGACATTTGTTTCTAACAGAACGGATTCAGCAGCCGCACGTAAATCTCCAATACTAGACTTGGAGACTGATATTTTCTCTTTATTGTCTCATTTCCAGGCAACGGGGAGAGGGCTGTTCATGACATACAATGAGAAGAAACCATAGAGTTCTGGCCTATCAACCGCAAATGTAGACCTTCTTCTCAATGCAAAGACGTCTGTATCTGTCAGTGGGAGAGTCAGTAGTCCTCATGGAACGGATATTTCGGGTGATCCAACCACCTAAGGGAAGAACAGTTGCACCATCAGTACAAATATGACTTTTTCCTGAAATGAAAGGTGAATTTTCAACAATGGCCTAACCATGTTCCGGCTCAATTTAAAATTTCTGGAATATCACTCTGGCTCCCATGCTTTCTGCCAAGAGCAATCAACTATGGGTTGCTGGGAGTTGTAGCTAATTCATCATTCAAGGGGTCCTGAGGAAGTTCTCTCTTTCAGATGCTACAAAACTAGAAGGAGAAGGACACAGCACATGTAGGGGAAGAGTCTATGGAATAAAGAGAGAGACATTACCTGGTTGAGTCAACATAACGCAGGTTTCTGTTTAGTCCATCAAGGCTTCTCATGTCTTCATTGTCCAAGTGAAAGTCGAAAACCTAAAAATGCAATTAAATAATGCGGTTTTAAGCTGCCATTATCTAGATATCAGCTAAATATTGTAACTGTCCCCATTGGAGTATTACTTACTGTGACTAGGTAATGGTTAGGCTTAATATAAAGTCAATAACTGGTATTCTATTGATGTATTGGTGTGGGCTAATGTAATATACTTCCAAGATAATTGGGAAGTGTCTATCTATGAGTTTCTCAATATACATTCAGGACCAGACCCATTGTTTCCAAGTGGTTAACAGGACCCCTGTTCCTCAGTAAATCATTTAAAACCTGGGAGGGAGAGGAAATGGAGAATTGAGGGACACACTTAAGGATGGAGACCCCCATGGAGGTCTACTTCCCCCTATTAGACCACTAGCTGTTACCTGGAAGTTCTGCTGGATCCTGGCAGGGGTATAGCTCTTTGCGAGAACGACAACTCCTCGTTGGAGCAGGTACCGCATTGCTACCTGAGCGGGGGTCCGATTGTGCTTCTTAGCGACTGCATTCAACACGGGGTCTTCCAGAAGCACAGGAGAATTCTGATCTATCCTGAAAAGTAGGGTGGCATAGTGATCCATGTAGTTAGTTGGTGGTTAGGATCTACCAGTGCACTTGGGTTCAATAACACTGGTTGTGCAAGATGTAGCAGGTTCAAGTAGGAGAACCTGTAGGCCAATATTGTTCAGTGTATGGAGGCAGCAGCTGAACTGCTCCACATTGAGTATGTTTTTGAGTATTTGGGGACACAACAATACCATGGAAACTTGGAGTTAGCAGATGTGATGTGAACTTGCCCCAAAAAATAATGATAAACAACATTCGCTAAAAGCCTTACCATCGCTCATCTCTGCTGGACCCCAATACACTGTATCCCACCAGCACAATGTCCTTGGACTTGCAGAACTCCAGCAGTTTGCTCTGGTTCAGTAAGATGTGACATTCCACCTGCAGTAGGTGGAGACTGAATGTCATGGGTTTCCATTGACAACAAAAAGGCCACCCCCATGCCAGATCCAATCCGCTGAGGTGTTCCCCCAACTAAAATACAGATCCCATTACCTGGTTACAGACGGGTTTATATTTCAGGCCAGGCATATTGAGGATCAGCTCCAGCTGCTTGTGGTTAAAATTGGACACCCCGATGGATCTGACCAGCCCGGCGTCTTTGCACTCTTCCAGAGCCTGATGGGAACAAAATTACTGGTTATTTCCCAATAAAAACTCCATAATAAGTCTACAGGGAATCCTGAGACGCCACCAACCCCACCCAACCCCTTGGGACACAGTCCTACCTTCCATGTATCTCGAATGTCTGTGTTATGGTAAATAAATTTCCCAGTTTCATCCAATGGAAAGGGGTCATCTCCAGGCTTGAACATGGACAAGAAAAGAATTATAGTTAGATTGGTATTTGCATGGCTCCCATAAAGTGACTCATGGGAAAAAAACATTTTTTTCAAAATGAATCAGTTAATAGTGCTGCTCCAGCAGAATTCTGCACTGAAATCCATTTCTCAAAAGAGCAAACAGATTTTTTTATATTCAATTTTGAAATCTGACATGGGGCTAGACATATTGTCAATTTCCCAGCTGCCCCAAGTCATGTGACTTGTGCTCTGATAAACTTCAGTGACTCTTTACTGCTGTACTGCAAGTTGGAGTGATATCACCCCCCTCCCTTCCCCCCCCCAGCAGCCTAACAACAGAACCATTGGGAAGGTAACCAGATAACAGCTCCCTAACACAAGATAACAGCTGCCTGGTAGATCTAAGAACAACACTCAATAGTAAAAACCCATGTCCCACTGAGACACATTCAGTTACATTGAGAAGGAAAAACAGCAGCCTGCCAGAAAGCATTTCTTTCCTAAAGTGCAGGCACAAGTCACATGACCGGGGGCAGCTGGGAAATTGACAAAATGTCTAGCCCCAGGTCAGATTTCAAAACTGAATATAAAAAAATCTGTTTGCTCTTTTGAGAAATGGATTTCAGTGCTGGAGTAGCTCTATTAACTGATGCTTTTTGAAAAAAACATGTTTTCAAATGACAGGATCCCTTTAAGTTTTCATGGCAGCCTACATAGGAGGGGCAAGGGGTCTTTGGCCAAAACGGTGGGCCGCACTGGAACATTTTTTTTTTTAAAAGTTTTTATTTTCATTTTAACAAGGAAAAAGGAAGAAAAGAAGAAAGAAAAGAAAGAAAGGAAGAGAGAGAAAAGAACAGCAAGATTGACATTGTACATCTTTGGAGCCATAATAAATACAACATCCGTGCCATTACATGTGTTCTGTTGTTGTCGTTATCTAACAGCTTGAGATCAACATATCATACTTTAATTTTAATTATTGTATTTTTTTAGCTAGTATCCTCCATGTCCAACCACTGGGCCCACACCTTCTCAAATTTTTTGGGGCATCCCCGAGCTATGTAGGTAATTTTTTGATTTGGAAGGGAATCATTGACCAAATTTCTCCAGAAGCCTAAAGATGGAGGAACCGTGGACTTCCACTGTAGTAAAATGGCTTTCTTAGCATAGTACAACAACTGGAGATAGCATAATTTAACCCCGGCCTGCATGCCAAGATCATCCACAACCCCCAATAGACATATCCGAGGACTTTTTATACATGGGACCCTCAATGTGGCAGAGATATGGTGTAGAACTACCCCCCAATACCTTTGGATATGGGGGCAGGACCAGAAAACATGCAAAAATGTGCCGACTTCCTGTAAGCATTTGACACAATGGTCTGGGGTTAAGGGATATATCCTAGCCAACCTGTGAGGGGTTAGATACACTCTGTTGAAGAATTTTGCCTGGATATATCTGTCTCTGACTGACATAGTGATAACCGGTATCTGCTTCAGAGCGTCATCCCACATCTCATCCTCCAAATCCGGAATATCCCTAACCCACATCTGTTTTACCTTGGCTAGGGGGTCTGGGGAAGCCTGGCACAGAATGGTATAGAACCAAGTCGTTGGTTTTTTAAGATCCACCCTTCGTAAATATTTCTCCAGTGTGGTGACCATCAAATCGATGGGTGGGGTGGGAAACTGCATTCTGAATGCATGTCTAAGTTGTAGATACCTAAAAAGCATAGAGTTGGGTAGCTGAAATCTTTCTTTTAGGTTTTGGAACCCCTCGATGTCCCCATTCTCTATGATGTCCCCAAGTGTTTTTATTCCTCTAGATGCCCAGGTATTAATATCAGGTATTGAGCCAAAGTGTGAGAGCATACCATTGCCCCAAATAGGTGTCCAGGGGGACCACACTGTCCTCGCCTTGTGGACATGTTTGAGGCTTTTCTTAAATACCTCGGCCACTGTAGCCATAGGTGTAGTGCACTGGAACATTTTAATGGCAGCCTACAGAGGTAGGGGGTGGCCGTATTTAAATCAATCAAAGGGTTACATTGCTCTGATGGAATTATGTAGAGGAGTCTATATAGATTTGATGCCCTAGGAAAGTGTGATCACCAACACAGCATTATCCATAGTGTTTAGTTGTATCTAAGACTTTTCTTCACGCCACACTGATCAGTAGACTCACCTTGAACTCTATTGGGCTGTGGATGATGAAAAGATCCATGTAATCCAACTGAAGATCTTTCAGAGATTTCTCCAGGGCTGGACGGACCTTCTCAGGGACTTGGAACGTGGACCAGAGCTGATGAGAAAATGAAGGGAGAGGCTACACGTTATGACTTGGGTTGGATTTTATGAGGGCCATATGGATAAACCAAAAGTTTTGAGTTTATTCTATTCGGCATTGGGATGGAGGCTGCACCCCCTTCCAGTGCACCCCAAGTATCAGTCCTCTTTTACTATGGACTATTTGCTTAATCCTTTCCAGTCAATCAAAGTGAGTTTCATAGTTACCTTCCCAGTGTAAAACAGGTCCTCCCTCTCCACTGTACCATCGGCAATCTTTGCTCTTATCGCCCGTCCAACCTCCACCTCGTTCCCGTAGATAAAAGCACAGTCAATATGGCGGTATCCAACGTCGATGGCCACTTTGACGCCCTCCTCGGCCAGGTTCTTGGGGACCTGAGGATAAAATAACATTATCAGTTACAGATTAACAGTCATTTCGGAGGACTTTCAGGGCTTATCCATTGACTTTAATGCTGAGTGCCTAGAAACACACCGGGTTGGGCTTCAGTTTAGCATTTTACCCAGCATGCCATGTCACAATGCGACAATATATAGGACTGTTGTAGTTTCTCCTGGAGCTGAGGTCCAGCTAATTCAGATCAGAACAGTGAGGGGGTGACTGGAGCTGCCACCTTGAGGGCCACCACCCCAGCCAAGGAGGCCCCCCGCATTATTGCAAATCCCCAGCCACTCCCCCTGCCAAACTCTACCTCTAACCCACACCACTTAATAGTTTCTCTCCCTTGCCACTGCCTTTTTTTTGTTGTTTTTCCAGGAGCAGTTACCCTGTGTCCCCAAGGCTTTCGCAGAACTACAGTTCCCAGTATCCTCTTAGAATCAAAGGTAGAATCTTTGTCTGTAGGACTAACACTTGCTTTGCAGAAAGAAAGGAGTGACAAGTTCAACATTAAACCAGGGTGAAACTAACAAAGTGATCATTTAATAACTGAGACCCCTGAGGGTTTCCCCTACTCTATAATTACACCTGGACAACTGCAGAATCCTGTTATCCCACAGTCACAATCCCACCAAGACTCTTTAACACTAATGAAAGCCACCGCCCGAGCCAATACCCGGCACTTACCTTCTGTGGGGCAAATGTTCCAAATCCAATCACTGGCATTTTGTGCCCATCACTGAGTACAACATAGGAGTCTTTGTGCAGTGCCATTGTTAGTAGTGCTCAGACTCCTCATAGACTTGTAGTGCTCTCTCTTCCACCTTCCTCTGGACTCACGTTTTACTTAGTGTAGAGCCCTGACTCCTGATCCTGTCACCCCTCCCCGGATGCTGCACCCACACTCTTGTCTGACTTTTGTTTGCCTTCCCTCTCTCTCCAATTGGCTCTGTCCCAATCAAAGCTTTATTTTGCAGAGTCATTCTGTGTTGATTGTACTCCCACTGTTACTATAGGCCCCATCTCTCCCTACTATACCTGCTATCCCACAGTCACACTCCCTTCCCAGAGACTATTATCTACTGTTACTATAAACACCATCTCTCCCTACTATACCTGCTATCCTACAGTCACACTCCCTTCCCAGAGACTATTATCCACTGTTACTATAGGCACCATCTCTCCCTACTATACCTGCTATCCCACAGTCACACTCCCTTCCCAGAGACTATTATCCACTGT
The DNA here is from genome assembly GCF_017654675.1 of Xenopus laevis. NCBI lineage: Eukaryota > Metazoa > Chordata > Amphibia > Anura > Pipidae > Xenopus > Xenopus laevis. The sequence continues at coordinate 4,497,170 of NC_054376.1, read as the reverse complement.
TACTATAGGCACCATCTCTCCCTACTATACCTGCTATCCCACAGTAACACTCCCTTCCCAGAGACTATTATCCACTGTTACTATAGGCACCATCTCTCCCTACTATACCTGCTATCCCACAGTAACACTCCCTTCCCAGAGACTATTATCCACTGTTACTATAGACACCATCTCTCCCTACTATACCTGCTATCCCACAGTCACACTCCCTTCCCAGAGACTATTATCCACTGTTACTATAGGGACCATCTCTCCCTACTATACCTGTATCCCACAGTCACACTCCCTTCCCAGAGACTATTATCCACTGTTACTATAGGCACCATCTCTCTCTACTATACCTGCTATCCCACAGTCACACTCCCTTCCCAGAGACTATTATCCACTGTTACTATAGACACATCTCTCCCTACTATACCTGTTATCCCACAGTCACACTCCCTTCCCAGAGACTATTATCCACTGTTACTATAGGCACCATCTCTCCCTACTATACCTGCTATCCCACAGTCACACTCCCTTCCCAGAGACTATTATCCACTGTTACTATAGACACCATCTCTCCCTACTATACCTGTTATCCCACAGTCACACTCCCTTCCCAGAGACTATTATCCATTGTTACTATAGGCACCATCTCTCCCCACTATACCTGCTATCCCACAGTCACACTCCCTTCCCAGAGACTATTATCCACTGTTACTATAGGCACCATCTCTCCCTACTATACCTGCTATCCCTCAGTCACACTCCCTTCCCAGAGACTATTATCCACTGTTACTATAGACACATCTCTCCCTACTATACCTGCTATCCCACAGTCACACTCCCTTCCCAGAGACTATTATCCACTGTTACTATAGACACATCTCTCCCTACTATACCTGCTATCCCACAGTCACACTCCCTTCCCAGAGACTATTATCCACTGTTACTATAGACACCATCTCTCCCTACTATACCTGCTATCCCACAGTCACACTTCCCAGAGACTATTATCCACTGTTACTATAGGCACCATCTCTCCCTACTATACCTGCTATCCCACAGTCACACTCCCTTCCCAGAGACTATTATCCACTGTTACTATAGGCACCATCTCTCCCTACTATACCTGCTATCCCACAGTCACACTCCCTTCCCAGAGACTATTATCCCACTGTTACTATAGGCACGATCTCTCCCTACTATACCTGCTATCCCACAGTCACACTCCCTTCCCAGAGACTATTATCCACTGTTACTATAGGCACCATCTCTCCCTACTATACCTGCTATCCCACAGTCACACTCCCTTCCCACAGACTATTATCCACTGTTACTATAGACACCATCTCTCCCTACTATACCTGCTATCCCACAGTCACACTCCCTTCCCAGAGACTATTATCCATTGTTACTATAGGCACCATCTAGAAGTCACTGAGGGGTTGTTCTGTGACCATATAAAGGCACAAAGTTGCAGGTTGGTTTGGGGGTGATGTGGCCCATTAGTATGTTAGTGCGGGGCCCACATAGTTATGTTGGGGAGACTCACATGAGCCTGTAATCGTATTCAGCAGATCAGTAGAGGTATTTGAGTTGTTTCCTGGGAATTGAGACTAGGCCTGACTTGAAGGGAACTCGTCACGAATTCTACTGGAATTCTAATTTAAATCTTATAATTATTGATTTCAACTCATTGGCTTCCAATTCTGCTGGTTCCCAGACACAAATTTCTCTGTATTAGACACAAATGACACTTCCAGCCGAGTTTCATTAGATTCAGAGCAATTTGGCTTCTGTGTGAAACAATCTCTCAGAAACTCATCCAGATGGCGCCCAGGGGCCCGACCCACAATAACTCCCACATATTCACACACTCACAGCAGCGCTGGCACATGTTAAGGGTTAATTTATTTGCATTTTATTGGCTCTCAGGTGCATGTGACCCACGTGTTGGAAGCTGTGAGGGAAATTTGTTATTTACTCTCAGGTAACGCCCCTCTGGGAGAGCAAACTGCTGACAAACTATTCCTAAGCCTGTGCCCTGTGGCCTTCATATACATGCGGGTGCAGCTCTAATGTTTATTCTCAAATCCTATTGGGGGGATTTTCAGGGGTCCTTGAGAGTATTTGGATATTATGCCCTTTAAACCAGGAACAAGTAGTAAAGTTGAGTAGGCCACTGGCAGCAACCCATATAATGACAAATCTAATTATGCAGGAAGAGAAGAAGAAGGATAAATCTGGAGATGCAGGAAGAGGAGCAGAAGGAGCTGCAGGAAGTGCAAGAACATCAGGAGGAGCTGCAGGAAGAGGAGAAGAAGGAGCAGCAGGAAGAGGAAGAATGTCAGGAGGAGCAGGACATGGAGGAACACCAGGAGGAGCTGCAGGAAGACAAGAAGAAAGAGCAGCAGGAAGAGGACGACCATCAGGAGGAGCTGCAGGAAGAGGAGAAGAAGGAGCAGCAGAAAGTGGAAGAACATCAGGAGGAGCTACAGGAAGAGGAGAAGCAGGAGCAGCAGGAAGAGGAAGAATGTCAGGAGGAGTGACAGAAGGAGGAGAAAAAGATGCAGCAGGAAGAGGAACAACATTTCAGGCTGAACTTCCTCATCCAATACAGAGTCTATAATTGCATGAGTGAGGAGAACCTTGACTAAATCATATACATGATCATGCATCTGGTAAGGAATCCAAAATAGGGAATAAATGATATTAGTATTAAAGTTGAGTAGGCCGCTGAGAGCAACCCATATAATGATAAATCTAATTATGCAGGAAGAGGAGAAGAAGGAGTAGCAGGAAGTGCAAGAACATCAGGAGGAGCTGCAGGAAGAGGAGAAGCAGGAGCAGCAGGAAGAGGCAGAATTTCAGGAGGAGCAGGACATGGAGGAACACCAGGAGGAGCTGCAGGAAGACAAGAAGAAAGAGCAGCAGGAAGAGGACGACCATCAGGAGGAGCTGCAGGAAGAGAAGAAGATGGACCAGCAGGAAGAGGAAGAACATTTTAGGCTGAACTTTCTCATCCAATACAGAGTCTATAATTGCATGAGTGAGGAGACCCATCCCTACATCATATACATGATCATGCATCTGGTAAGGAATATAAAATAGGGAATAAATGATATTAGTAGTAAAGTTACAAGTAGTAAGTTGAGTAGTCCGCTGAGAGCAACCCGTATAATGATAAATCTGGAGATGCAGGAAGAGGAGAAGAAGAAGGAGCAACAGGATGTGGAAGAACATCAGGAGGAGCATAAAAAGAAGAGAAAGATGTTCCTGCTAGAGAAGAGCCACAGCTTACCCTGAAATGAAGGGTTACCAAGAGATTCCACTGGATTTGGGTAATATATCTATGTCATGTCTGTCCAATCATTATAATATCATAAAAATAAAAAAATTGTAATTAATTCTTATTGAACAATTTCTGACATTTTTTTTCTTTTCAGGGTTTCACCAGAAAGCTCTTCAGATGCTCCTGCTCCCTGATTAGCTTCCTGATGGGAGGCATCTTCCCAACTCTTCCAACCACCTGTTGACCCCACTTCCTCTTGAGGCAACTTCGGGCGGCTTCGGAAAACCGTCGCGTGTGATTACTTAGTAACATAGTAAGTAAGGTTGAAAAAAGACACACGTCCATCAAGTTCAATCCCTTTTTTTTGTTTTTATTTTTTTTATACCTGCCTAACTGCCGTTTTTTCACTTTAAGCCAGCGCAGAGTCAGGGAAGGCGTCTGGGGAGATTGGTCGCCTCAAAGACGAGGCGATTAGTCGCCAGGCAACCAAATCTCCCCAAAACGCCCAGTGTGGACTTACCCTAATTTGTGGTAAGAATTTGGATTGAATTTACATTTAGCAGGAGCTTATTTCACAAGAACGCAGCCTTTAGATGAGCTTCAATTCCTTGACCTTTATTGATGAAATGATCTAAGAAATTGTAATCCAAAACAATATCTCCTTGAGATAAAAACAGAAACAATCTTCATTGGCTGAACAAGGTAGAAATGGCTGCCACTCTGAAGGGAAATCAGGGCTTCCCACACTGTGATCACGACTCACTCGAATCAGCGACGTGATATACCTCCCAACTGTCCCTTTTTCAGAGCTCAATCCACAGTCCCGCATTTGTACTCAAAAGTCCCGACTTTCTCTGCACTGAACAGCCAGAAAAATAAACTTAATTGGCTTTTGGCAGAGAGCCCAGAACAGCCAGCAGGTGCAAATAAGATACTTTTGTAACAATTTTGAGATAAGCAAATAAGTAATTGTAGGTCCCTTAGACTCACAGCTTAAAGGGCAATTCACCTTCATTAGCAAAACTGAAATAACTGAAAAAAAACACAGAATATATAAGATTGGGCTATCAGTGGTATATGTAAAGAGCTGTATGAGCTGACAGCGGGTTGGGTTAAGCCCACAAGCAGGTAACAAAGTGAAGGGCAGTAGAGCAGGTATATAATATATAATTGTTTTTAGCCTTAATCTTCATTTTTTGTGTTTTTTTCCCCGGACGCAGCGCTAAGGCTTGGAATTTGAATGGCCGTCGGGTTGCTGGGGCTTCATTACCTTAGCAACCAGGCCGCAGTCGGAAAGGCAAAACAATTAGGCGAAATGATAAATTTCTTTTGGTTGCCAGGGTCAACGACCCCTTGACAAACAGGATAGGAAGTTGAGTAAATGGCCTGGGAATAAACGAATATTGGAGAAAGAGCACAGAATAAATAACTGAATAAATAACAGAATAAATAGCAGAATAAATAACGAAGACCAAATGAAAGTTGCTTTTTTCATTTAAAGTTCATTGAAAGGTGAAATTCCTTGGCTAATGATTGGCCAGTCCTGGGGCAGCACTAGGAGATAAAGTTAAAGGAGAGATAGACTATCCCTAAAACTAAAGGTCAGTGAACACCCAGGCGGCAGCAGCAACAGCAACTTACACATTTTAGCCCCTCCCATCTCACTTTATATTTATATAAGAACGTTATCTGATAATGGTTGCCAGTGTACTTCCCCTTTAATTCTTTTAACCAGAGAAGTGCCCAATCACAGCCGAGCTGTAACATGTGACCCGCAAGCCCTTCCCACACCTTCAGTTTCTTTAACAATCAGGCCGGACCACACCCACCGAGCTGCCAATCAGACGGCGCCTTTGGCTTGTAACCCCTCCCAGTCTCTGCTTCCGCTGTTCAGTCTCCTGCGCTCTAGTCTCAGCACCGGCCGCAGCAATGAAAGGTCCGACCCACGTGCAGCTTTACACCGGGGCCCAGATGCCCATTGTCGGACTGGGGACATGGAAGGTGAGTGGCACACTGGCGCTGCTGCTCTTTACTACAACTCCCAGCATGCACGGCTGCTCTGATACCTGTAATGCAACACGCAGTACAGTTATGTTACAGTTGCACTAATCTCACCTCCTCTTATTGTCCTGCAATGTGTGTGTATCTCAAGCAGCCCCTGGACTACATTTCCCAGCATTCCTGGCAGAGTGGGGCTTGTAAATCAGCCCTGATGTCTCCATTATTTCCCTGAGCTGCATCTCACAGTGTTACTTCCCTATTAAACTTTATCCTATGCCTTTAAAGGGATACTGTCATGGGAAAAAATTTTTTTTCAAAATGAATCAGTTAATAGTGCTGCTCCAGCAGAATTCTGCACTGAAATCCATTTCTCAAAAGAGCAAACAGATTTTTTTATATTCAATTTTGAAATCTGACACGGGGCTAGACATATTGTCAATTTCCCAGCTGCCACAAGTCATGTGACTTGTGCTCTGATAAACTTCAATCACTCTTTACTGCTGTACTGCAAATTGGAGTGGTATAACCCCCCTCTCTTTCCCCCCCCCAGCAGCCAAACAAAAGAACAATGGGAAGGTAACCAGATATCAGCTCCCTAATACAAGATAACAGCTGCCTGGTAGATCTAAGAACAACACTCAATAGTAAAAACCCATGTCCCACTGAGACACATTCAGTTACATTGAGAAGGAAAAACATCAGCCTGCCAGAAAGCATTTCTCTCTAAAGTGCAGGCACAAGTCACATGACCAGGGGCAGCTGAGAAACTGACAATATGTCTAGCCCCAGGTCAGATTTCAATATTGAATTGAGTTTTTTTCCCATGACAGTATCCCTTTAAGGTTCTGCACGAACTACAACTCCCAGCATTCCTGGCTGTATTGTATAATTATTAGGGACAGGGGCCACTAGACAAAGTGACCCACAATGCAAAGGGCAAGTCTATTCAGTGCAAAATGAGCCCTGGGAGTGTCACCTTCTCAAGGCCAGAGCTGAACCCAAAAACCCAGTGCCCCCTGCACTTTGCTCCTTATCCATCTCTGCACCTTGTGCTGCTGTAAATGTGTCTGAGACTGAGATGTGACAGTGAATATAATAAACCCCAGTCCTGTAGCTAAAGGGATCGTCTGTCTAATGAAACTTGTCACTTTATTTAATCACATGTCACTAGATTTCTCCCTAATATTATGAATCCAGAGACCTAAAGGGGAACTTCGTCCAAAAAAAAGTTTTTGCCTAATAAATATGTGACTCTAAGCAGCTTCCCAGTATCCATTCACTGAGTTTATAGACTTGTCTTCACTGTCATTTCTGTTGTCTGTCCTGTGAACTGCAGGTTCTGATTCCAGAAAAAATGTACATCTGAGCAATATCCATTCATTCCTCATTCTCACTGGGTTTATAGTTCTGTGTAACTGTCATTGTGTCTGTCCCTTTCTCTTCTCTGCACTGCTGCTTCTGACTCCTGATACAACTTCCCAATATCCATTCATTCCTCATTCTCACTGGGTTTATAGTTCTGTGTAACTGTCATTGTGTCTGTCCCTTTCTCTGCACTGCTGCTTCTGACTCCTGATACAACTTCCCAATATCCATTCATTCCTCATTCTCACTGGGTTTATAGTTCTGTGTAACTGTCATTGTGTCTGTCCCTTTCTCTTCTCTGCACTGCTGCTTCTGACTCCTGATACAACTTCCCAATATCCATTCATTCCTCATTCTCACTGGGTTTATAGTTCTGTGTAACTGTCATTGTGTCTGTCCCTTTCTCTTCTCTGCACTGCTGCCTCTGACTCCTGATACAACTTCCCAATATCCATTCATTCCTCATTCTCACTGGGTTTATAGTTCTGTGTAACTGTCATTGTGTCTGTCCCTTTCTCTTCTCTGCACTGCTGCTTCTGACTCCTGATACAACTTCCCAATATCCATTCATTCCTCATTCTCACTGGGTTTATAGTTCTGTGTAACTGTCATTGTGTCTGTCCCTTTCTCTGCACTGCTGCCTCTGACTCCTGATACAACTTCCCAATATCCATTCATTCCTCATTCTCACTGGGTTTATAGTTCTGTGTAACTGTCATTGTGTCTGTCCCTTTCTCTTCTCTGCACTGCTGCTTCTGACTCCTGATACAACTTCCGAATATCCATTCATTCCTCATTCTCACTGGGTTTATAGTTCTGTGTAACTGTCATTGTGTCTGTCCCTTTCTCTTCTCTGCACTGCTGCTTCTGACTCCTGATACAACTTCCCAATATCCATTCATTCCTCATTCTCACTGGGTTTATAGTTCTGTGTAACTGTCATTGTGTCTGTCCCTTTCTCTTCTCTGCACTGCTGCTTCTGACTCCTGATACAACTTCCCAATATCCATTCATTCCTCATTCTCACTGGGTTTATAGTTCTGTGTAACTGTCATTGTGTCTGTCCCTTTCTCTTCTCTGCACTGCTGCTTCTGACTCCTGATACAACTTCCCAATATCCATTCATTCCTCATTCTCACTGGGTTTATAGTTCTGTGTAACTGTCATTGTGTCTGTCCCTTTCTCTTCTCTGCACTGCTGCTTCTGACTCCTGATACAACTTCCGAATATCCATTCATTCCTCATTCTCACTGGGTTTATAGTTCTGTGTAACTGTCATTGTGTCTGTCCCTTTCTCTTCTCTGCACTGCTGCTTCTGACTCCTGATACAACTTCCCAATATCCATTCATTCCTCATTCTCACTGGGTTTATAGTTCTGTGTAACTGTCATTGTGTCTGTCCCTTTCTCTGCACTGCTGCCTCTGACTCCTGATACAACTTCCCAATATCCATTCATTCCTCATTCTCACTGGGTTTATAGTTCTGTGTAACTGTCATTGTGTCTGTCCCTTTCTCTGCACTGCTGCCTCTGACTCCTGATACAACTTCCCAATATCCATTCATTCCTCATTCTCACTGGGTTTATAGTTCTGTGTAACTGTCATTGTGTCTGTCCCTTTCTCTGCACTGCTGCCTCTGACTCCTGATACAACTTCCCAATATCCATTCATTCCTCATTCTCACTGGGTTTATAGTTCTGTGTAAATGTCATTGCTATTGAAAGCTGAGCCTGCACACTGCTGGTTCTCACTTCTGAAACTATGCAACTGATTCTGCCATGTTGTTTCCCCTTTAAGAATAAGTCTCTATTTCGTTACTTGGCAGAGACAGATCCTGTGGATAATGCGCTGGGGAGGCGCCTGGTTCCTATAATTAAATTATTTCCCCCCTCGGGGAGAGGCAGTGACTCGGCAGATTTCTGACTCTGAAGCTGCCACTCCTCTGACTTCTTATGATGAAAACAGGGATAATGTCCTGACACTGGCTATTAGAGTGTTGGCTCTTGGGCTCACTATCTGCTGATTGGTTGCCATTGGTTACTGGACAGGGACAAACTTGCCTGGTGCTTCTGAATGAACCCAAAGTGTCCCCTTTGCTTATTGAAGCGGCTCAATTGGGTTGTTGTCGGGTCTTTGTTGGACCCTAAACACAACAGCTGAACCTGCCTCCTCCCTGTGCCCCCTGCACCCCCAGAGGCAACTCTATAAAGCTGCCCTGATCCAATAGTGATATTAATATTCCCACCCTATAAATATCCCTCCTCCACTCTTATCCCTTCTACAGACAGCCCCACTCTCCTGCCCCTGGGGGTGTTTGCTGGGGCAATTCGATCCCATCAGTCTCAACTCAGATCCACTAAACTGTGTGTAGATAACTGACAGTTAGTATAATACCCAGAGCAGGACAAGTGGTACATCATTAGTTACACATCAGTCACTCTGAGATCAGTGAGATCAGGGCTTTGTAGTGGCTGCTTTCCAACATCATCTGATCTGCCCCCTGCTCCTGTTATATAAGGCTGTCATAAGAGAATCCTGTACATATCCTTCTTGTATATCCATATTACATACACCAAGGCCTTACTAACAGGAGTATCTTAGTCTGTCGTTTTATTTTACAGTAGGGGGTACATTATCCCTTATAATACATGAGTGATACTCAGAGTTCCCTGTATAACTCAGCCTACAGCCTTGTGCCTTTATATGGTCACAGAACAACCCCTCAGTGACTTCTAATATCCTTATCATTTACAGTAGGGGGTACATTATCCCTTATAATACATGAGTGATACTCAGAGTTCCCTGTATAACTCAGCCTACAGCCTTGTGTCTTTATATGGTCACAGAACAACCCCTCAGTGACTTCTAATATCCTTATCATTTACAGTAGGGGGTACATTATCCCTTATAATACATGAGTGATACTCAGAGTTCCCTGTATAACTCAGCCTGCAGCCTTGTGCCTTTATATGGTCACAGAACAACCCCTCGGTGACTTCTAATATCCTTATCATTTACAGTAGGGGGTACATTATCCCTTATAATACATGAGTGATACTCAGAGTTCCCTGTATAACTCAGCCTGCAGCCTTGTGCCTTTATATGGTCACAGAACAACCCCTCAGTGACTTCTAATATCCTTATCATTTACAGTAGGGGGTACATTATCCCTTATAATACATGAGTGATACTCAGAGTTCCCTGTATAACTCAGCCTGCAGCCTTGTGCCTTTATATGGTCACAGAACAACCCCTCAGTGACTTCTAATATCCTTATCATTTACAGTAGGGGGTACATTATCCCTTATAATACATGAGTGATACTCAGAGTTCCCTGTATAACTCAGCCTGCAGCCTTGTGCCTTTATATGGTCACAGAACAACCCCTCAGTGACTTCTAATATCCTTATCATTTACAGTAGGGGTACATTATCCCTTATAATACATGAGTGATACTCAGAGTTCCCTGTATAACTCAGCCTGCAGCCTTGTGCCTTTATATGGTCACAGAACATCCCCTCAGTGACTTCTAATATCCTTATCATTTACAGTAGGGGTACATTATCCCTTATAATACATGAGTGATACTCAGAGTTCCCTGTATAACTCAGCCTGCAGCCTTGTGTCTTTATATGGTCACAGAACAACCCCTCAGTGACTTCTAATATCCTTATCATTTACAGTAGGGGGTACATTATCCCTTATAATACATGAGTGATACTCAGAGTTCCCTGTATAACTCAGCCTGCAGCCTTGTGTCTTTATATGGTCACAGAACAACCCCTCAGTGACTTCTAATATCCTTATCATTTAACAGTAGGGGGTACATCATCCCTTATAATATATAAGTGATACTCAGAGTTCCCTGTATAACTCAGCCTGCAGCCTTGTGTCTTTATATGGTCACAGAACAACCCCTCAGTGACTTCTAATATCCTTATCATTTACAGTAGGGGGTACATTCTAATACATGTGCTTTGTGTCAGTCTGAGCCAGGGAAGGTGAAGGCGGCGGTTGCTAAGGCTATTGAGGTTGGATACAGACACCTGGATTGTGCTTACGTGTATCAGAATGAGACGGAGGTGGGAGAGGGGATCCAGCAGAAGATAAAGGAAGGAGCAGTGAAGAGAGAAGACCTGTTCATTGTCAGCAAGGTACCGGCCTCCTGCCCATTGGTATAAACAATATTAAAGTTAACCCTTTGCACCACCCCCAATTCCCTCCTGTGTCTCTCCTATAGCTGTGGAACACCTTCCATGACAAGTCCATGGTGAAGGGAGCCTGCCAGAAAACTCTGTCCGACCTGAAACTGGATTATCTGGATCTCTACCTGGTCCATTGGCCGACAGGATTCCAGGTGGGCATTATACACTGCTCCCAGGTCTAACCTGCAGCTTTCTATTGGGATGGCAGATACAGTAGATCGTTTCAACTAAGGGTCGGATGCCCTTTTTTCTTTTGTATAAAGTGAGATGGTACAAGGCTCCTGCCGTTCTTACAGTATAGAGCTGGTCTGGGGTTGGGAAAGACATCCCCCCCCCCCATTTCTATTGCAAATTGGAGACTAAAGGGGAAATAAAAGCAGTTGATTTCAGTCTTCGCAACTGTCATTATTCATTTTTTTCCCCCCTGTAAATAAATGCCATTTTTGTGCAATTCTATATTCCAGGTTGGGGATGCGCTCTTCCCAATTGACAACGAGGGATGTGTAATTCCGAGTAATACGTGTTTTCTGGATACCTGGGAGGTACTTTCATTTCATTTGCTGTTGGGGGTTATGGGGGACGAATACTGAAGGGGCCACAGGGGCTTTTGTCAATACTGATCAGCGCGAGGCCTCTTCTAGTTCGTTATAAATGGCCAATTCTAAGCAACTTTTCAGTTGGCCTTTATTTTTTCTTCTTTATAGTTTTTGAATTATTTGTCTTTTTTCTGATTCTTCCCATCTTTCAAATGGGGGGGTCACTGACCCCAAAATAATGCTCTGTAAGGCCACACATTTATTGTAATTGTTACTTTTTATTCCTCATCTTTCTATACAGGCCTCTCCTATTCATATTCCAGTCTCTTATTCAAATCAATGCATGGTTGCTAGGGGAATTTGGACCCTAGCAACCAGAGGGCTGAAACGTCAAACTGGAGAGCTGCTGAAAAAAAAAAATAAACTAAATAAGTCAAAAACCACAAATAGTAAAAAATGAAAACCAACTGCAAATTATCTCAGAATATCCCTCTCTACATTATACTAACAGTTAATTTAAAGGTAAACAACCCCTCTAATTGCAAATGGGCCACCTTCAATACACAGTGGGCCACCAGGGCTCTGTTCTATTGAAAGCTTTGAATGGTTTATATTAATGGAAAGATCCCAGGGCTGGGTAATATCCAATGAAGTCCTTATGGGGGGAGAGGCTTGTTCCATTATATGAGGAATGGGGGGGTATTTTAGCAACCTGCACTCCTAGTGTTTGTCTCTGTTTCCCCCAGGGGATGGAGGAGTTGGTAGACGCCGGGCTAGTAAAGGCCATCGGCATCTCAAACTTCAACCGCGAGCAAATTGAGCAGCTGCTGAATAAACCAGGACTGAAACACAAGCCGGCGGTTCACCAGGTACAACTGTCATCCCTGGAATGTTATTGGTTGGGGGGGTCAGGATTCTTTACAATGTGATTGGTCACTTTAAAACTTGTATGTCTCAAACATATATATCTCTCTCTATCTCTCTCTATCTCTCTCTATCTCTCTCTATCTCTCTCTCTCTCTCTATCTCTCTCTATCTCTCTCTATCTCTCTCTCTCTCTCTCTCTCTCTCTCTCTCTATCTCTCTATCTCTCTATCTCTCTCTCTCTCTCTCTCTCTCTCTCTCTCTCTCTCTCTCTCTCTCTCTCTATCTATCTATCTATCTATCTATCTATCTATCTATCTATCTCTCTCTCTATCTATCTCTCTCTCTCTATCCAGTGTGTGTATATATATATATTTCAAGTTTGGCACAGAAATCTGGTTGCTGTGGCCTCTGTGCCTAGCAACCGGCCGGTAGTTACAACGGCTGCCTGGAATCTTTCTGGATTCTGCGGTCACTTAAAAATAGAAAGTTAGTTTCACTTATCCACCCCATACGTATCCAGATATAGAAATGTCTTTTTTTTTTTCTGTACTTCCTACTCCTGGGCTGTTCTCATTCCTATTGTCAGGGACGAGGGAGGAGCTTGACGTAGAGCAGAATTGTCTAAAGGGGATTTTCTCACTGCCTTGATCTTTAGTGGCCAGAGATTTGTCATCTTGCTTTGCCATAGAGATCAGTGCAGAGAGGAAAGGGTCTGGCAAGCTTCTGGGTGTAGGACCAAGCCCCGCCCACTGCTTGATCACGGGGAGGAGAGCAGTCCAGGAACAGGAAGTACAGTAATAAAAACACTAACCGATGCAAACTGACCCATTATTTACTGCCATCCTATTAATGTTGCAGTTTGAATGTCACCCCTACCTGAATCAGAAGAAACTGATCGATTTCTGCCAGTCCAAGGGTATCGTGGTCACTGCCTACAGCCCCCTGGGCTCCCCAGATCGGCCTTGGTACGACCCTCGTTACTCTTTTATATTCACTTGCACCTTCCTGAGATTCTGTATTAATCCCATTTCTTGTGTCCCTAGGGCCAAACCTGAGGATCCGTCTTTGCTGGAGGAGACCAAGATCAAGGAAATTGCCAAAAAATACAACAAGACGTCAGCCCAGGTATATGATCCTGTACCATAAGTCCCCAATCTAGTTCTGTGTCTAAATCCCAGTACTGCTACATTGCTGCGAGAGTCAGAAACAGCAGTGCAGAAAAGGACAGACAGATGCTGCTTTCAATAGTTGTATCAGGAGTCAGGGGCAGCAGTGCAGAGAAAGGGACAAACACAATGACAGTTACACAGAACTATAAACCCAGTGAGAATGAGGAATGAATGGATATTGGGAAGTTGTATCAGGAGTCAGAAGCAGCAGTGCAGAGAAGAGAAAGGGACAGACACAATGACAGTTACACAGAACTATAAACCCAGTGAGAATGAGGAATGAATGGATATTGGGAAGTTGTATCAGGAGTCAGAAGCAGCAGTGCAGAGAAGAGAAAGGGACAGACACAATGACAGTTACACAGAACTATAAACCCAGTGAGAATGAGGAATGAATGGATATTGGGAAGTTGTATCAGGAGTCAGAAGCAGCAGTGCAGAGAAAGGGACAGACACAATGACAGTTACACAGAACTATAAACCCAGTGAGAATGAGGAATGAATGGATATTGGGAAGTTGTATCAGGAGTCAGAAGCAGCAGTGCAGAGAAGAGAAAGGGACAGACACAATGACAGTTACACAGAACTATAAACCCAGTGAGAATGAGGAATGAATGGATATTGGGAAGTTGTATCAGGAGTCAGAAGCAGCAGTGCAGAGAAGAGAAAGGGACAGACACAATGACAGTTACACAGAACTATAAACCCAGTGAGAATGAGGAATGAATGGATATTGGGAAGTTGTATCAGGAGTCAGAAGCAGCAGTGCAGAGAAAGGGACAGACACAATGACAGTTACACAGAACTATAAACCCAGTGAGAATGAGGAATGAATGGAGATTGCGAATCTGCTTAGAATTTATTCTTGCATTCAGCATCATTTAGAAGTGTAGTTCCCCTTTAAATTCATTGGCATTTTTGATTCCCGTTCCATTCCCAGTTGCCCTTTAGTTCAGCTTTGAGAGTCCGGCTCTATATTCCCAATACTCAATGTTCCTATTGTCCCCCTGCAGGTTCTGATCCGGTTTCCTATTCAGCGGAACGTTGTCGTTATCCCCAAATCTGTCACCCCGGGGCGCATTGAGGAGAACTTCAAGGTAAGAGGAGGGTAAAAATCCTGTCCAACCCAGAAAAAGTCTCTTCGCCTTCACATGGGGGGGTCACTGACCCCAGCAACCGTAACCTATTGTGTTGTCAGGCAACAATGTTATTGATATTCTTACTTTGTATTTCTTATCTTTCTAGTCAGGCCACTGCCTGGTTGCCAGGGTAAACTGGACCCTAGCAACCAGACAGCCACTGCCCTACTGTACATTAATGAGGTTTCTGCCGTTGCAGGTGTTCGACTTTGAGCTGTCGCAGGACGACTTGGAAGCCATCTTTAGTTTCGAGCGAGGCTGGCGAGTGTGCGCTCTGTCCTCGTAAGTGTCCGCTTCCCTTTCTACCCAACTGTCGGTTGCTTAATCAAAGTGCCACCTGGTGGGGGGGGGGGGGGAGGAAACCTTCTACTTGTTCCTATAACAATGGGCCAAGTCATAAAAAAAAAAAAGTCTTATTTTAAAGGGGAAGTAAATAAATAGATAGATAGATAGATATATTCCCTCTTAAAGAGACAGTGCACCTTTTTTAATAACATAACTTTGCCTCCAGCTTCACCGGTGTATTTTCTTCTCCTTCCCCGCAGTGCCAGGAAGCACAAGGATTATCCCTTCAACGCAGAGTATTAGGCGACTCACCAGCTCTTTCGTCTCATCGTTTCTCGTTTCTTCGTTACAAGGTTATTTCCTAGGTTTGCGGGAAGCTTCGGATTTTTGAATAAGGGGCAAATGCCATGGTCGTCCTGCTATTCTTTAAGTGCCTGTGATTGGATAACATGGCCACAAACTGCAGTCTCCGCCCACAGGGGTGTGTCCTTGATTCTAAAAGCTACATATCTGGGGCACTAAGAATTTTTTTAATAGTTGCCAAAGTCGTGGCTAGCAGAGACACTAGCCCTGCTGTTTCCATAATCTTGTGTCCCTTGATGATGCAGAACTACAACTCCCATACATGAGGGTAGAGGAATGCTGTGGGAGTGGCAGTTCAGCGCCATCTTGGGATCAGAGGTTAAGAAATGGGTTTTATTGGTAAATGAGTCCCCCAAATAAAGAAAGCTTGGTCAGAACCAGTGGAAAGTACCTTGTCCACGTAGATATGGCGTCACCTCTACATCTCCAATAGTGGATCACTCCATTCCTTGTGTAACTTACTGTAACTGCCCCGCAGGCAAATCTGTTCTATTAAAAACGGGAAAAAGTCTAATGTTTGTGTTTTTGGGTCACCGACAGGATGGGACAAATTTCTGCCGACGGTTCTCTTAGATGACAGTTTCACCCAAACGCTGGCCCCCTGGAGCTGCTCTGATGTTCTTCTCCATTCATATTAACAGCACATGTATTAGTATTTATTATAGTCAATGTGGCCTTAAAGGAGAACTAAACCCTCAAAATGAAAGTGGCTAAAAATGCCCTATTTTCTATAGTGAACTTATTGCACGAGGCTAAAGTTTGAGCTTGTCAATAGCAGCAATGATCCAGGACTTCAAACTTGTCACAGGGGGTCACCATCTTGGAAAGTGTCTGTGACACTCACATGCTCAGTGGGCTCTGATTGGCTGTTGAGAAGCTAAGCTTAGGGCTCGTCACTAATTATCCAGCAGAAAATGAGCTTCCCTGGCTGTAATATAAGCTGATGCTACAGGTTTGCTGATTATTCAATTCTGATGCTAATTGCACTGGTTTCTGTGCTGCCATGTAGTAATTATGTGTATTAATTACTAATCAGCCTTATATTGTGACATTTCTATTCTATGTGTACTGTATATTGTGAGTGGGTCCCTAAGCTCAGTAAGTGACAGCAGCACAGAGCATGTGAATCAGTAGAAAAGAAGATGGGGAGCTACTGGGGCATCTTTGGAGATACAGATCTTTACTGCTAAAGGGATGTGGTTGCCTTGGGCTGGTACAGAAGCACAAAACATCATGTACAACATTTCTACCTACTTCTTTAGTTAGGCTTTAGTTCTCCTTTAAATTAACAGTATGATGTAGAGAGTCAATTTGCAATTGAATTAGATTTATTATTTTTTGTTATTTAGCTTTTTTTTTTTCAGCAGCTCTCCAATTTGCAATTTCATGTATCTGGTTGCTAGGGTCCAAATTCCCCTAGCAACCATGCACTGATTTAAATAAGAGACTGGGATATGAATAGGAGAGGACTTGAATAGAAAGATGAGCAATAAAAATTAGCAATAACAACAAATGTGTAGCCTTACAAAGCATGTGTATTTAGATGGGGTCAGTGACCCCCATCTGAAAGTTGGAAAGAGTCAGAAGCAGGCAAATCATTCAAAAACTATAAATATGAAGAATGAAAAATAAATAATGATCACTTGAACAGTTGCTTAGAATTAGCCATTCTACAACATACTAAATGTTATATGTAAATCTTAAAGGTGAACCTACCCCTTTAAGTCCTATAATTAAAGGATAAGTAAACCTTTAACATAAGTGAATGTGAAATTGATGAGTGTTATTCTAAGCACTTTTGTCATTTACATTCATAATTTATTTTCTTTTTATTCCACGATATTAAGGGATACATATGCTCTGATGTTCTTCTGCTTAGGAAAGTTTTGGCACTGTTGGAACAAAATTCATTCAGATTAACAGCACATGTATCCCTTAATATCTCGGAATAAAAAGAAAATAAATAATGAATGTAAATGACAAAAAGTGCCTAGATTAGCACTCTCATCAATTTTACATTCACTTATTTTAAAGGTTTACTTATCCTTTAAAGTGTCAGGCATTTTCCACACCACTGTACAACAATAGGATCCCAGACTCTGACGCAAAAGTCTCAGGCTTGATTTATTCTTTAGGCATAGATCATCCATTTTATATTTTAATAATGGGGCTTTCCTTCCTAAAGAAAGCTCCACTCTTTCCTTCCTAAAGAAAGCTCTGCCCTTTCCTTCCTAAAGAATCCTCCGCCCTTTCCTTCCTAAAGAATGCTCCGCCCTTTCCTTCCTAAAGAATGCTCCGCCCTTTCCTTCCTAAAGAAAGCTCCACCCTTTCCTTCCTAAAGAAAGCTCCACCCTTTCCTTCCTAAAGAAAGCTCCACCCTTTCCTTCCTAAAGAAAGCTCTGCCCTTTCCTTCCTAAAGAATCCTCCGCCCTTTCCTTCCTAAAGAATGCTCTGCCCTTTCCTTCCTAAAGAATGCTCCGCCCTTTCCTTCCTTCCTAAAGAATGCTCCGCCCTTTCCTTCCTAAAGAATGCTCCGCCCTTTCCTTCCTTCCTAAAGAATGCTCTGCCCTTTCCTTCCTAAAGAATGCTCCGCCCTTTCCTTCCTTCCTAAAGAATGCTCTGCCCTTTCCTTCCTAAAGAATGCTCCGCCCTTTCCTTCCTTCCTAAAGAATGCTCCGCCCTTTCAATCCTAAAGAAAGCTCCGCCCCCTTTCCTTCCTAAAGAAAGCTCCGCCTTTCCTTTCTTCTCAGCCAATGATTGGTAACGAATGGGGATAACAAGTCCTGATTTGCCTTTTAGAGGCAGAAATAAATAAAATAAATACACAGGGCAGCTCCCGCAGTCACGTGTGCACAGTCAGTTGCCCGTCCGTATCAAACGCTGCACAGTCCGAGCTCAGTAACTCTTCATCCTCCAAATCCTCTTCCTCATCAGTATCGGGCGTAAGGGGGGCGGTGCTTGGACCCTTGCAGATCTTCAGGTGCCTGGTGAGGTGGTACCTGGTGAGGAAAGCCTTGGAGCATTTCTCGCACACATAGTCCCGCCTCCCTTCGTGCGAATCGATGTGCTTCTTAAGGTGACCTGTGCGGGAGAAGCATTTTTCACACTTGGGGCATTTGATATGCCGTTCCCTGTAGGGAAAAACAAAAGAAGGTTTTTGTAAGGGGAATAGTATTAGCTGTGCACAGCCTAATCCCTTTAATATGAATGGAAACTGGGATTTAAAGGGATTCTGTCATGATTTTTATGATGTCTTTTTTATTTCTAAATGACACTGTTTACACTGCAAATAATTCACTGTACAATATAAAATGTCATTCCTGAACCAACAAGTGTATTTAGTTGTAATATTGGTGTGTAGGTGCATCTCAGGTCATTTTGCCTGGTCATGTGATTTCAGAAAGAGCCAGCACTTTAGGATGGAACTGCTTTCTGGCAGCCTGTTGTTTCTCCTACTCAATGTAACTGAATGTGTCGCAGTGGGACCTGGATTTTACTATTGAGTGCTGTTCTTGGACCTCACAGGCAGCTGTTATCCTGTGTTAGGGAGCTGCTAGGGTAAGGACACACGGAGAGATTAGTCGCCCCGGCAACAAATCGCCTCAGCTTTGGGGCAACAATCTCCCTGAACTGCCTTCCCGCCGGCTAGAATGAAAAATAGCACGTGGCACTTCCTTTTCCAAATTTTCCTTGTGAGGGCAACTTCGGAAAACGTAGCGCTCCGAGTGCCTGCCCCCAGGCGATTTTCATTTTAGCCAGTGGAAGGCAGATACAGGAGATTAGTCTCCCTGAAGAACGAGATTTGTCGCCTGGTGACTAATCTCTCTCAATCTGCCCGTGTGCCCGACCCATATCTGGTTACCTTCCCATTGTTCTGTTGTTTGGCTGCTGGGGGGAAAGGGAGGGGGCGATATCACTCCAACTTGCAGTACAGCAGTAAAGAGTGACTGAAGTTTATCAGAGCACAAGTCACATGACTGGGGCAGCTGGGAAATTGACAATATGTCTAGCCCCATGTCAGATTTTAGAATGAAAAAAAAATCCATTTGCTCTTTTGAAAAACAAATGCTATTGGGAACTAGGCATGCACAGAATCCAGGTTTCGGTTCGGGATTCGGCCTTTTTCAGCAGGATTCGGATTCGGCCGAATCCTTCTGCCCAGCCAAACTGAATCCTAATTTGCATATGCAAATAAGGGGCGGGGAGGGAATATTGGATTCTGTGCATCCCTATTCGAAACCCCGAGAGTGTGTATACGCACCGGGTGTGGGTGAGCCTGTGCTGCTTTAGGTCGTGCCTTCGCATGAACATCTTCTCGCAGAAGTCGCATTTCAGGGTCTTCTCGCCCGTGTGTATGGCCATGTGGGAGGCCACGTGAGCTTTCTGGGTGAATGACTTGTTGCACAGGCCGCAGCGATGATTCTTCTGACCTACAACAGGAGCAAACGCACCTTTTATGGAATGACGTTTCATACAGACTCCGCCCACACGCCCTGCATTGAACCCGGCTCTTTATAGCAACTGTCAGCTTAGAACACTCACCCGTGTGTATCCGGAGGTGGGTGCGAAGGTTGCTGGGGTCGCTGAATGCCTTGTTGCAGAACTCGCACTTATGGGGTTTCATGCCCATGTGACCCATGAAATGAACGTTGAGTTTGGAGGAGGAGGTGAAGGAGCGAGAGCACATTGAGCATTTCCACTTGCGGTTGGTGGGCATCAGCCCGTTGGCTCCGCTGCTCAGAGACTCGGCAGTTAGGTGGCTATTTAGGTGGCTCTTGAAATCTGCATACGAATGGCACTCCTTCCCACAGTGGCACACGAAAAACTCCGGCTGTTCAGGGAGGCCTAATAAAAGAAATATATATATATATATATATCCATAAATTATATAGTGAATAAAGTACCCCCTCTTGGAAATTATAAGGATATTATAAGTTACCGAGGAGTTTCATGACCATATAAAAACACAAGGCCAAAGTAATTGGAAAAAGTCATTATTTCTGGTGATCTGTCTGAAACCAACTGAACTGAAAAAAAAAGTGTTTGAAGGTGAACAACCCCTTTAAGTAGGGATGCACCGAATCCGCTATTTTGGATTCGGCCGAACCCCGAATCCTTCACAAAAGATTCGGCCGAATACCGAACCGAATCCGAACCCTAATTTGCATATGTAAATTAGGAGTGGGAAGGGAAAAACATTTTTTACTTCCTTGTTTTGTGACAAAACGTCACGCAATTTCCCTCTCCGCCCCTAATTTGCATATGCAAATTAGGATTTGGATTCGGTTTGGCCAGGCAGAAGGATTCGGCCGAATCCAAATCCTGCTGACTAAGGCCGAATCCCAAACCAAATCCTGGATTCGGTGCATCCCTACCTTTAAGCATTCTTGCATTTTCCAGGGAGTTTCCTCAATTTCAGGCAATTTTGGGGCAAAAATCTGCTGGCCACCAAAATGTCTACAGGTTGAGCTGTTTTAGAAATATTTATTGAAACTGTATATGAATTAGGCCATATGGGGCCCCTGTACCTCATGGGCCCCCCTATTTAATTACACCCCTAGTGATGGGGCGAATCTGTCCAATTTTGCTTCATGGAAAAATAAGCAAAACTGAACATTTTAAGATTTTTTTTTTTTACATATATATTCATTTATTTTTTTTAACTTTTTTTTCAGTGCACATATTGTGCTATTTTTGGAATTTCTGGTTTTGAAAATTAGAGCTGGCAACCCTGCCTTTGCCAAAATTTATCAGAAAGCACTCTCCCTACAGTCCAATCCATATATATATATAGTCACCTGTGTGGCCTCTTATAGACACCAACCCCTCAAAAAAATAAAAATAAAAGGTGAAATTGATCACGAACCAACCCAAATGCTTACCCATCTGCCTGGCGTAGTCCCGACTGTAATAAAAGAGCAGCTCCTGTTCTGGTGAGACCTCATTCGAGGTGCAGAAGTAGATCTTCCCATCGTGAGGGTAGGCCACAAGATTCTGTTCCTCGGGATTCCTGGTTCAAAAAATGAATCCGTTATGGCAGTAAAGGTAACAGACTATGGCAAGAATCTAAAGCTGAACACACTCACACATGAGCGAAGAAAGAGGCTGCTCTGATGTTCTTCTGCTTAGGAAAACAATTGGAAACCTTTCTCAAATCTTTCCTAAGCAGAAGAACATCAGAGCAGCCTCTTTCTTTCTCCTGACAACTTCCTTGACTACTTGGTGGTCAGACTGGTCAGAAACTGACCAGCAGGTGGCGCTGTTGGAACAAAATTCATTCATATTAACAGCACATGTATCCCTTAATATCTTGGAATAAAAAGAAAATAAATAATGAATGTAAATGACAAAAGAGCTTAGAACAACACTCTCATCAATTTTACATTCACTTGTTTTAAAGGTTTATTTATCCTTTAAGTCCCTCAACCCGGCAGAATGGATTCCAAAACGTATTAAGGAGCCAAGCCCATCCCTCTCCTACCAAGTGGTATATAAGAGAATTAAACACTCAGCCACACATGAAAACACTCACTGTAATTCTGCAGCCTGTAAATTATCCTCAAAGCCCTGTCAGTTCATACCTGGCCTTGCGCACAAACATCATCCAATTACATTCATTCTCGTCAGTCGTGATGATGCAGAACTCCATCACTCCGTTGTGGTACATCTGAGAAACACAATGCCACTGAGAAAATATTTGCAGCCCATATTAAAAGCGACCAAACAGTTACATCTCCCTGCTCACTCACAATGGTGATTTTGGGTTCTGATTTACCACTGATCTCTTAATTTTTTTGCCATTTCTGCTTTTTTCTGTGTTAAAAGATCATTGTTTCTAAAATATTCCTGCTGAATTGTGCTTAGTACAGAGGAATACCTATGCTGCCATAGTTTTATGGGATCTCTCTGTAGACTATGAGCAAACTTAGGGACTGTTCCTGCTGAATTGTGCTTAGTACAGGGAATACCTATGCTGCCATAGTTTTATGGGATCTCTCTGTACAGACTATGAGCAAACTTAGGGGCTGTTCCTGCTGAATTGTGCTTAGTACAGGGAATACCTATGTGTCATAGTTTTATGGGATCTCTCTGTACAGACTGTGAGCAAACTTAGGGGCTGTTCCTGCTGAATTGTGCTTAGTACAGGGAATACCTATGTGTCATAGTTTTATGGGATCTCTCTGTACAGACTGTGAGCAAATTTAGGGACTGTTCCTGCTGAATTGTGCTTAGTACAGGGGAATACCTATGCTGCCATAGTTTTATGGGATCTCTCTGTACAGACTATGAGCAAACTTAGGGGACTGTTCCTGCTGAATTGTGCTTAGTACATGGAATACCTATGCTGCCATAGTTTTATGGGATCTCTCTATACAGACTATGAGCAAACTTAGGGACTGTTCCTGCTGAATTGGGCTTAGTACAGGGAAATACCTATGCTGCCATAGTTTTATGGGATCTATCTGTACAGATTATGAGCAAATTTAGGGACTGTTCCTGCTGAATTGTGCTTAGTACAGGGGAATACCTATGCTGCCATAGTTTTATGGGATCTCTCTGTACAGACTATGAGCAAACTTAGGGGACTGTTCCTGCTGAATTGTGCTTAGTACATGGAATACCTATGCTGCCATAGTTTTATGGGATCTCTCTATACAGACTATGAGCAAACTTAGGGACTGTTCCTGCTGAATTGGGCTTAGTACAGGGAAATACCTATGCTGCCATAGTTTTATGGGATCTATCTGTACAGATTATGAGCAAATTTAGGGACTGTTCCTGCTGAATTGTGCTTAGTACAGGGAAATACCTATGCTGCCATAGTTTTATGGGATCTCTCTGTACAGATTATGAGCAAACTTAGGGACTGTTCCTGCTGAATTGTGCTTAGTACAGGGAAATACCTATGCTGCCATAGTTTTATGGGATCTCTCTGTACAGACTATGAGCAAATTTAGGGGACTGTTCCTGCTGAATTGTGCTTAGTACAGGGAATACCTATGCTGCCATAGTTTTATGGGATCTCTCTGTACAGACTATGAGCAAACTTAGGGACTGTTCCTGCTGAATTGTGCTTAGTACAGGGAAATACCTATGCTGCCATAGTTTTATGGGATCTCTCTGTACAGACTATGAGCAAATTTAGGGGACTGTTCCTGCTGAATT
This sequence comes from Xenopus laevis, assembly GCF_017654675.1. Classification (NCBI taxonomy): domain Eukaryota; kingdom Metazoa; phylum Chordata; class Amphibia; order Anura; family Pipidae; genus Xenopus; species Xenopus laevis. The sequence goes on along the minus strand of NC_054376.1, from coordinate 4,473,797 downwards.
GTGCTTAGTACAGGGAATACCTATGCTGCCATAGTTTTATGGGATCTCTCTGTACAGACTATGAGCAAACTTAGGGACTGTTCCTGCTGAATTGTGCTTAGTACAGGGAATACCTATGCTGCCATAGTTTTATGGGATCTCTCTGTACAGACTATGAGCAAACTTAGGGACTGTTCCTGCTGAATTGTGCTTAGTACAGGGAATACCTATGTGTCATAGTTTTATGGGATCTCTCTGTACAGACTGTGAGCAAACTTAGGGGCTGTTCCTGCTGAATTGTGCTTAGTACAGGGAATACCTATGTGTCATAGTTTTATGGGATCTCTCTGTACAGACTGTGAGCAAATTTAGGGACTGTTCCTGCTGAATTGTGCTTAGTACAGGGGAATACCTATGCTGCCATAGTTTTATGGGATCTCTCTGTACAGACTATGAGCAAACTTAGGGGACTGTTCCTGCTGAATTGTGCTTAGTACATGGAATACCTATGCTGCCATAGTTTTATGGGATCTCTCTATACAGACTATGAGCAAACTTAGGGACTGTTCCTGCTGAATTGGGCTTAGTACAGGGAAATACCTATGCTGCCATAGTTTTATGGGATCTATCTGTACAGATTATGAGCAAATTTAGGGACTGTTCCTGCTGAATTGTGCTTAGTACAGGGAAATACCTATGCTGCCATAGTTTTATGGGATCTCTCTGTACAGATTATGAGCAAACTTAGGGACTGTTCCTGCTGAATTGTGCTTAGTACAGGGAAATACCTATGCTGCCATAGTTTTATGGGATCTCTCTGTACAGACTATGAGCAAATTTAGGGGACTGTTCCTGCTGAATTGTGCTTAGTACAGGGAATACCTATGCTGCCATAGTTTTATGGGATCTCTCTGTACAGACTATGAGCAAACTTAGGGACTGTTCCTGCTGAATTGTGCTTAGTACAGGGAAATACCTATGCTGCCATAGTTTTATGGGATCTCTCTGTACAGACTATGAGCAAATTTAGGGGACTGTTCCTGCTGAATTGTGCTTAGTACAGGGAATACCTATGCTGCCATAGTTTTATGGGATCTCTCTGTACAGACTATGAGCAAACTTAGGGACTGTTCCTGCTGAATTGTGCTTAGTACAGGGAATACCTATGCTGCCATAGTTTTATGGGATCTCTCTGTACAGACTATGAGCAAACTTAGGGCACATGCAGATTCTCACCTTCCAGATATGACTGGCTGACTTGTCTGTCCAATCAGCAACCTCCAGAGACTGACTCTCCTGTCCTATTAAGGGCCCAAAGCAGGTCCTGACTGGGATGCTTTCCTGTGCCCATACACCTGTAACAAGAAGGTATTTCCAGTACAAAAGTTTATTGGATAAAGGCAAGAGAAGAAGAGATCATCATTCTCAATGATTTATATTTAGCCGGAGTCTACGGTGAGACTCAAAACAATTATCCTTGCCAGCATTATCTGCATACACTATAATGATACATGGATACAAATTACACAGTATGAGAACAAAGCACCAGTAAAATCAGTTAAAGGGGTTTTTCACCTTTGAGTTCATTTTAGTATGATGTAGAGAGGGATATTCTGAGACAATTTGCAATTAGTTTTCATTTTTTATTATTTGTGGTTTTTGACTTATTTAGGTTTTTATTCAGCGGCTCTCCAGTTTGCAATTTCAGCACTTTGATTGCTAGGGTCCAAATTTCCCTAGCTACCATGCACTGATTCGGATAAGAGACTGGAATATGAATAGGAGAGGCCTGAGATGTGTAAAAGAAAATTAGCAATAAATGTGTAGCCTTACATTTGTTTTTTAAGATGGGGTCAGTGACCCCCATTTCAAAGCTGGAAAGAGTCAGAAGAAGAAGGCAAATAATTCAAAAACTGTAAAAAATAAATATAGGCGACCAATTGAAAAGGTACTTAGAGTTAGCCGTTCTATAAATACTAAAAGTTAATTTAAAGGTGAACCACCCCTTGAATGGGATGAGACACTTTCCTTACCCATTTCGGCTCCTGTTACAGACTGTCTCAGCACCAGCTCCTTAGGGAGAGACAATCTCGCCCGACTCTCAATGGGACTGTCGGGTATAAATGTGACCGGACCGTGTTCAGGACAATCAGAAGGGTAAGCCCTGTCACACAGCGTACACCCTGTCAGGAAAACAGAAAACATTAATGAGAAGAATTTTTTGCTTTTAATAGAGAAAAAAAATTACAACTTGATTTAATCATATGAAGTTCATTAGACACCTTCCAGCTTTTCATCCAAATAACCTGGTTGCTAAAGAGAACGGGACCCTAGCAACCAGATAACAGCTGGAATTACAAACTTCAGGAGAGCTGATGAAGAAAAAGCAATCAAAAGCCATAAATAAAGGCCAATTGCACTTTGTCTTAGAATGTCACTGTCTTTAAGGCATAAAACTTTCTGCTCTCATAACTGCAGCATACAAATCCAGCATGGCTGCTCTGTTTTAGGTTTTTTTCTGGAAGTAACTAAAAACTGCATCTAATTTGACATGGTTTGGTAGCAAGCACCTCTGGGGGTCCAGTAACTACCAGCAACTTAGTAGATATTTGTAGCCATCATTTTTTGCACAGCAGGAACAGCCCCTAAGTTTGCTCATAGTCTGTACAGAGAGATCCCATAAAACTATGGCAGCATAGGTATTCCCTGTACTAAGCACAATTCAGCAGGAACAGTCCCCTAAGTTTACTCATAGTCTGTACAGAGAGATCCCATAAAACTATGACAGCATAGGTATTCCCTGTACTAAGCACAATTCAGCAGGAACAGTCCCTAAGTTTGCTCATAGTCTGTACAGAGAGATCCCATAAAACTATGGCAGCATAGGTATTCCCTGTACTAAGCACAATTCAGCAGGAACAGTCCCCTAAGTTTACTCATAGTCTGTACAGAGAGATCCCATAAAACTATGACAGCATAGGTATTCCCTGTACTAAGCACAATTCAGCAGGAACAGCCCCTAAGTTTGCTCATAGTCTGTACAGAGAGATCCCATAAAACTATGGCAGCATAGGTATTCCCTGTACTAAGCACAATTCAGCAGGAACAGTCCCCTAAGTTTACTCATAGTCTGTACAGAGAGATCCCATAAAACTATGACAGCATAGGTATTCCCTGTACTAAGCACAATTCAGCAGGAACAGCCCCAAGTTTGCTCATAGTCTGTACAGAGAGATCCCATAAAACTATGGCAGCATAGGTATTCCCTGTACTAAGCACAATTCAGCAGGAACAGTCCCTAAGTTTGCTCATAGTCTGTACAGAGAGATCCCATAAAACTATGGTAGCATAGGTATTCACTGTACTAAGCACAATTCAGCAGGAACAGTCCCTAAGTTTGCTCATAGTCTGTACAGAGAGATCCCATAAAACTATGGCAGCATAGGTATTCACTGTACTAAGCACAATTCAGCAGGAACAGTCCCTAAGTTTGCTCATAGTCTGTACAGAGAGATCCCATAAAACTATGGCAGCATAGGTATTCACTGTACTAAGCACAATTCAGCAGGAACAGTCCCTAAGTTTGCTCATAGTCTGTACAGAGAGATCCCATAAAACTTTGGCAGCATAGATATTCCTCTGTACTAAGCACAATTCAGCAGGAACAGTCCCCTAAGTTTACTCATAGTCTGTACAGAGAGATCCCATAAAACTTTGGCAGCATAGATATTCCTCTGTACTAAGCACAATTCAGCAGGAACAGTCCCCTAAGTTTACTCATAGTCTGTACAGAGAGATCCCATAAAACTTTGGCAGCATAGATATTCCTCTGTACTAAGCACAATTCAGCAGGAACAGTCCCCTAAGTTTACTCATAGTCTGTACAGAGAGATCCCATAAAACTATGGCAGCATAGGTATTCCTCTGTACTAAGCACAATTCAGCAGGAACAGTCCCCTAAGTTTACTCATAGCCTGTACAGAGAGATTCCATAAAACTATGGCAGCATAATTAAAGCAGAAGATTCAGAGTCCGCACTTACAAATTGTAAACAGAGTTGCCATGTTTTCTTTGTTGGAATTGGAGTCGATGTGTAGGGTGGAAGGGACAAAAGTCAGGCTCCCGGTATCAACGTGACCCCCTCCCATGGAGACCTCTGGGGTGACTGGCTCAAGGGTGATGCTGGCCCCATGCAGAGACACGGAAGTTAAAGATGAAAGCTGGGGGTTACTGTTCATGGCCACAGTATGGATAGTATCACTTAGGCTGCTTTCTGACATGCTTGAACCAGTTGCCATGTGATGTTCCGACTCCATTACTACTGGGAGCTCTAAGGATCCGCTGTGCAGCGGTAACACAACAGCATGGCCCACGGCATCAGGGGGCAAACTGCCATCCACTGTGAGGGGCTCATGAGATCGAGCAACGTTCGAGATCTGCCCATGTTCTGTTGGGACTCCTTCCATGCTTAGCTCTTCTGTAATGCTGTCCGATGGGATGGGGCTGTTAACTCTGGAGACACTACCCATAGTAATCCCAGTGTCTAGCTCATGGCCATCGCTGGGGTGCAGGCTCTGTGCTGTGTGCCCACCAACTGAGCGAGAGTCTAGGGATACAATTCCAGTCTCTAAGCCCACAGATCCCCCAGGCTGAAAAGGGTCCAGAGGCTGAGGGGCGGTGGAGCTGCCGTCTACATTGAGCGAGCAGGGATGTATGTACTGCGGTGGGGGGCGGTCAGCTAGATACGAGAGGATTCCTGCAAAGTGAAAAGAACAGGACATTCTGATATCATTCTCAATAACTTCTATACACCTCACAATGATAAAAGGAGAACTAAACCCTAAAAATGAATGTGGCTAAAAATGGCATATTTTATATAGTGAACTTATTGCACGAGGCTAAAGTTTGAGCTTGTCAATAGCAGCAATGATCCAGGACTTCAAACTTGTCACAGGGGTCACCATCTTGGAAAGTGTCTGTGACACTCACATGCTCAGTGGGCTCTGATTGGCTGTTGAGAAGCTAAGCTTAGGGCTCGTCACTAATTATCCAGCAGAAAATGAGCTTCCCTGGCTGTAATATAAGCTGATGCTACAGGTTTGCTGATTATTCAATTCTGATGCTAATTGCACTGGTTTCTGTGCTGCCATGTAGTAATTATGTGTATTAATTACTAATCAGCCTTATATTGGGACATTTCTATTCTATGTGTACTGTATATTGTGAGTGGGTCCCTAAGCTCAGTAAGTGACAGCAGCACAGAGCATGTGCAGTGAATCAGCAGAAAAGAAGATGGGGAGCTACTGGGGCATCTTTGGAGACACAGATCTTTACTGATAAAGGGCTGTGGTTGCCTTGGGCTGGTACAAAACCCCAAAACATAATGTACAACATTTCTAACTATTTCTTTAATTAGGCTTTAGTTCTCCTTTAACACTACATGATTAACACTGGCCATACATGTGGGCCAACTTGCGTCGATCCCCACTAAATACTGTAGCCCACTATACCTGGCAGTATATGCCTGAAGTAGCTGCTGTCCAGGTGAGGGTAAGGTGGAGGAGGAAGGGGATAGTTTCTCTCTGGGAGACCACACATCACACCTCGGTCTCCTATACCCATGGGAAGCATCACTGAGAGCGCAGAAGGGAGGGAGCTTAAGGATGGACCCAGGTTAGGGATTGCCACTGGTAGGCCTGAAACAAAGAGCAAAAGACATTTGAAAATAAAACGTTTGATAGCAGATGGGAAAACTACCCGTTGCAACAACTTACCCGGCGCTGGAAGAGTATTGTGCGGGGGGGAGGCAGAAAGTCCAAGATGACTCCCCGAGAGCGGGAGAGAATTGGTCACAGAGGAAGGAGTCAGCTGCTCCATCCCCACGGTGCTGAGGTTCAACTCATTCATTCTGTGAGTAACAAGAAAACAGGCTGTGCATTAAACACACACGTTATAGAAGGGCTGGATAGGGCAGCAACCCATAGCAACTAATCACTGGTTAGCTTTATTTTCAACCAGCAGGTAGAACAATACAAGCAAACATCTGATCGGTTGCTTCCCAGGTGCAAATGTACCCAGTTTTTATAAAACAGGGGTCCCCAAGCACCGGGTCGCCTCTGGTCCTGGATGAGGTCTATAGTAGTTCCAAAACAATGAAAAGGCCCCAATTACCTGCAATCCCATATCCCTTATGCACCATCCCCGTGACAACAGATATGCAGAGTCCAGGAAGTTTCTACTGATCGCAACAAGGAGCAAAATATTGTTTGGACGGGTTTTTTTTTGGTAAGCCTGAAATGCGCTCATGCATCTTCCTCCGCCAGGCAATATGGGTTGGGGACCACTGTTATAAAGGACCCCCCTGGAAGGGGTGAACCTTATAGGCAGTTATATTGTTTGAATCCACGTCATGTGTTGATACCCCACAGGTCTCCCCCCTAAAACACACACTGCTGAATGAAAACACAAAGGGGGTGATAACATAGTGCGACAGCTTTGAGGGGGACCCCTGATTTACTGGGGGTGCCAGTGTGTTGGGTGAATAGCCTATTGGCTATAGCTGTACCTGTAATGCATCTGATGCCTTCACAGCCACGTCTGACAGAACAGGACTGGAGGGGTTAAAAAAAGGCAAAGTTAACAGCACAGCCACGTCTATTATTCCTTGCTCATTACACAGAGAGATAAAGAGCAGAACCTATAGGCACAGCATCATTGTCTCCAGATTCTTGCAGGAGGATTCAGCGAGTAGATCCATGGGGACCGGCGTCTGCAGAGTCTGGGGGTGACGTTCCTTTTGTGAGTCTGGGGTGACGGGTCCTTTTGTGAGTCTGGGGGTGACGGTCCTTTTGTGAGTCTGGGGGTGACGGTCCTTTTGTGAGTCTGGGGGTGACCATCCTTTTGTGAGTCTGGGGGTGACGGGTCCTTTTGTGAGTCTGGGGGTGACGGGTCCTGTGAGTCTGGGGGTGACGGTCCTTTTGTGAGTCTGGGGGTGACGGTCCTTTTGTGATTCTGGGGGTGACGGGTCCTGTGAGTCTGGGGGTGACGGGTCCTGTGAGTCTGGGGGTGACGGTCCTTTTGTGAGTCTGGGGGTGACGGGTCCTGTGAGTCTGGGGGTGACAGGTCCTGTGAGTCTGGGGGTGACGGTCCTTTTGTGAGTCTGGGGGTGACGGTCCTTTTGTGAGTCTGGGGGTGATGGGTCCTGTGAGTCTGGGGGTGACAGGTCCTGTGAGTCTGGGGGTGACGGTCCTTTTGTGAGTCTGGGGGTGACGGTCCTTTTGTGAGTCTGGGGGTGACGGGTCCTGTGAGTCTAGGGGTGACGGTCCTTTTGTGAGTCTGGGGGTGACGGTCCTTTTGTGAGTCTGGGGGTGACAGGTCCTGTGAGTCTGGGGGTGACGGTCCTTTTGTGAGTCTGGGGGTGACGGGTCCTGTGAGTCTGGGGGTGACGGTCCTTTTGTGAGTCTGGGGGTGACGGGTCCTGTGAGTCTGGGGGTGACGGTCCTTTTGTGAGTCTGGGGGTGATGGGTCCTGTGAGTCTGGGGGTGACGGGTCCTGTGAGTCTGGGGGTGACGGTCCTTTTGTGAGTCTGGGGGTGACGGTCCTTTTGTGAGTCTGGGGGTGACGGGTCCTGTGAGTCTGGGGGTGACGGGTCCTGTGAGTCTGGGGGTGACGGTCCTTTTGGTGGCCCTTGATGCTGAGGCGACTGTCACAGAGAAGTTATTGGGCCGACTGCCGGTGCCGTTCCCTCAGGCTCCTGTGAGGGTATAGAGACAAGCAGTGGCATAAACGGATGTGACTGGGCCCTACAGCAAAATAATTTGAGGGGCCTAAAACTCTCCAGAGAATAAAAATTAAAATAACTCATTAATTAGGGCCCCCTCTGTAGTTACAAGCCTGTGGCTAATGGATATTACCTGTGTATTCTGTATAGTTACTGTCACTATCTCTCTCATGTTTATAGCTGCATTTCCCCTTTAAATGACGTGTAACCCAGGGCAGCACTATCTCTCACACAAACAGGGTTTTATCCCCCTTACCCGTCACTGGTACAGCCCACAGCTCTCCTACACTCACACTACAACAGCGACCCTCGCACCCACTTCTGCCTCTGCTCACCCGACCCACCAGCCCGCCTCCTTTCCTCACCCTCCGCTTTCGTTTACGAAGCTCATCCTTGATTCGATCGCCGAATCCACAACCAAGATGGCGGAAGACGAAGTGACATCGGCAGCCAGGAACGGGGCCAATCACGTAGAAGGCCACATGAGAGTAGGCGGGGCGATGCGTCCTGGCTGAGGGCGATGCTGAGGAGAGCTGTTGCCATGGGCACAGGGAAGCTCTTATTTCCGGCTGTGTGTGGAGGAGCTTTATAGATGCACCACAGCGTCTGGCAGACAGAGAGAGCTAAATACTGTGTCCTGTTTGTGTGTATAGGGCGCCTGGCAGCCTCTCTCCCCATCCCCAAAGCTTAAAAATCACATTCCCTGAATAAACGGAAGTGGAAAGAATATTCTGGTGCCATAGCTCCCTTGCAAATTCCGCCCTCCCTTGCAAAGCAGTGACCCTATAAAGTGTTACTCCTCCTCGGCTCAGTAAAATGCCCTAGTCATGGGCCCTTGGGTGCTTATATATATATATAGACTCTCATCTGTCTTTTTCACCTCACATTCAAACACTTGCAAAATCTTGCCGTACTCAACTGCGCAACATTGCTCGAATACGACCCTATCTCAGTTCAGAATCAACTAAAACACCGATTCAGTCTCTCATCATCTCCCGCCTTGATTACTGCAACTTACTCCTCACAGGTCTTCCAACGAGTCGCCTTTCACTCACATACCTCCCAACATTTTGGAAGTAAAAAGAGGGACAAAAACATTTTTTTTCTGCACGTATTTTTTGACCACACCCCTTTCTGTGGCCACACCCCCTAATTACCATGTTTGTTTTACAACATTTGGCAGGTTATGAAAGTTTGAAAATATTCCTCCTTATCTAAACTGTGTTTTTGTGTCTCAAAATTGTTACAAAGTAGCTTATTTGCACCTGTTAGCTGTTCTGGGCTCTCTGCTAAAAGCCAATTAAGTGAGAAACTTTGTTTCTTTTTCTGGCTGTTCGGTGCAGAGAAAAGAGGGACTTTCCAGTACAAATGAGGGACTGCGGGTTGAGCAGTCAAAAGAGGGACTGTCCCTCCGAAAAAGGGACAGTTGGGAGGTATGTTCTCACATTCAAGGCCCTTAATAATGAAACCCCTCCCTATATTTCATCTCTAATCTCCAAATACTCTCCTTCACGAAACCTACGCTCTGCTTCTGATCTTCCCTCACTTCTCCTCTCATCACTTCTGCCCATTCTCACCTACAAGACTTCTCTCTGGCTCCTGCTTTTCTCTGGAACTCTCTGCCACAAGCTGTCAGACTTTCTCCTTCTTTCCAAACTTTCAAGCGCTCCTTAAAGACCCATCTGTTTAAAGAGGCCTATTCGATGTACCTTAATTAATCATTGCTGTATCAAAAATGACAAAGTGTTTATACAATCCTAATGTCTCAATTGTACCCTAATCTTTTAGTTTGTAAACTCTAATCTCTAGGTCCTTCTAACCCTATTGTATCTGTAATCCTTGTTTGTTATCCACCATTTATTCCCTGTTTGCTATAACTGTGGTAAAGCACTGCGTATCTTTACAGCGCTATAAATAAATAAATGATGATGATGATATATATAGTGAATAAAGTACCCCCTCTTGTAAAATATAAGGATATTATAAATTACCGAGGAGTTTCATGACCATATAAAAACACGAGGCCGAAGGCCGAGTGTTTTTATACAGGTCATGGAACTCCGAGGTTACTTCTAATATCCTCATATTTTGCAACTGGGGGTAGTTTATTATAATACACAAATTTCAGTGAGTCATGTGACAGAAATGACATCAGAACTCACCGTTTATAACTGATGACATCAGAACTCACCGTTTCTAAGGATATAATTTACAAGATATTCATGGCTTTTGTGTATTATATATATATATATAAAGACATTCCAGCCCTGTGTGCCTGTATCACTTTAAACTACTGAACTTGAGAAAAAGAAAACATAAGGGAGCTGAAATCCTGGTCTTCCAGGGAAACCCTGACCAAAACATGAGGATCATAAGGCTGATTACAGGACAAGAGACTGAGAGCAGAAGAGTGCTTGAAAGATGTGCGGCAAGTGGAAGGTGACTGAGCCTGAAGGCCCTTTGTCATAGATCCCCGGAGATAATGCATTCCTCAGCCGTTAGGTAAGCACAGAGCATGGAGGCAGCTTAGAGGTCTGTATGTGTAACGGTGTGCCATAAATGAGTCTAACAGAAGAGATAGAATACTTAGGGTTGGTATTAAAAAAGCCGAAAAAAGTAAACCTTTCAAATAATTGAATGTAGAATTGATGAGAGTGCTATTCTAAGCACTTTTGTCATTACATTCATTATTTATTTTCTTTTTATTCCAAGATATTAAGGGATACATGTGCTGTTAATATGAATGAATTTTGTTCCAACATCGCCACCTGCTGGTCAGTTTCTGACCAGTCTGACCACCAAGTAGTCAAGGAAGTTGTCAGGAGAAAGAGGCTACTCTGATGTTCTTCTGCTTAGGAAAGATTTGAGAAATTTTCCTAAGCAGAAGAACATCAGAGCAGCCTCTTTCTTTCATTACAGAGCATTTGTTTTTAGAAGGGAGCAGTGCCCCCCCTGTTTGAAAACTCTAAAGAGTTAGAAGAAAAGGAAATATCATTTAAAAAAATCTATAAAAAAATATAATTATATAACTTGCTAAAAATTAACTTAAAGGTGGACACCCCTTTAATTCTTTAATTCGTAATCCTTCCTGCTGGAAGAAACCATTTGCATCGCGTTTCCCTAGAAATTCCAAATCTCTTATTGACTCTTTATTGTACTGTAAGTTTATGGACTCACTAACATTACATTATTAAATCTACAAAAAAACAGTAAAAAAATGTAAATTCTTTTACATTTGACCCCCTTAACCGAATCATCTAGGGTAAGTAGGTTCATTTTTTTCACATTCTACATCTTTGCGAGCTTCTCAACTCGCCTCACTTTCGCATCTCCCCAGCAAAAATGCTGCTCCCAGTAACTTTAAGAGCCAATTTTCTGTTTTTCAAACCAGCAGTCGGCATCAGCAAGCCACCTCAGGCGGCAAAGGGGCCAGGATGCCTCTGCATCAATCAATGGCATTATTTGGGAAATTAGGGGTCTCTTATCTACATCAGTGATCCCAAACCAGTGGCTCTTGAGCAACATGCTGTTCTCCAACCCTTTAGATGTTGCTCCCAGTGGCCTCAAAGCAGGTGCTTATTTTTGAATTCCCGGTTTGGAGGCAAGTTTTGGTTGCAAAAAAACAGGTGTACTGCCAAACAGAATCTCCTGTTAGGGATGTAGCGAACGTCGGAAAAAAAGTTCGCGAACATATTCGCGAACTTGCGCAAAAACGCGAGCGGTTCGCGAACGGTTCGCGAACCCCTTAGACTTCAATGGGAAGGCGAACTTTAACATCTAGAAAAGACATTTCTGGCCAGAAAAATGATTTTAAAGTTGTTTAAAGGGTGCAACGACCTGGACAGTGGCATGCCAGAGGGGGATCAAGGGCAAAAATGTATCTGAAAAATCTGCCTGTGTGTGCTTGGAAGAGATAGTGTAGGGGGAGAGCTGTTAGTGATTTCAGGGACAGATGATAGTAAGTTTGCTGGCTAGTAATCTGCTTGATACTGCTCTGTATTGGAGGGACAGAAGTCTGCAGGGATTTGAGGGACATTTTAGCTTAGGTAGCTTTGCTGGCTAGTAATCTACTGTTCTCTTTAAACAACTGCCATACGTTGACCTTGTAGGCATTGTTTGCCCAGTTTTTTTGGACGCAGCCACTGAAGCACAGTTGCCAGAAAAAATATGCCATATAAATGCTGAAAATAGTCATTTTTCGCCATACGTTGACCTTGTAGACATTGTTTGCCCAGTTTTTTTGGACGCAGCCACTGAAGCACAGTTGCCAGAAAAATTATGCCATATAAATGCTGAAAATATAAATTTTTTTGGTTGCAGCCACTGAAGCACAGAGGCCAGAAAAATTACGCCATATAAATGCAGAAAATATGCATTTTTTTGGTCGCAGCCACTGAAGCACAGTTGACAGAAAAATTATGCCATATAAATGCTGAAAATATAAACTTTTTTGGTTGCAGCCACTGAAGCACAGAGGCCAGAAAAATTATGCCATATAAATGCAGAAAACATGCATTTTTTTGGTCGCAGCCACTGAAGCACAGTTGACAGAAAAATTATGCCATATAAATGCTGAAAATATAAATTTTTTTGGTTGCAGCCACTGAAGCACAGAGGCCAGAAAAATTATGCCATATAAATGCAGAAAATATGCATTTTTTTGGTCGCAGCCACTGAAGCACAGTTGCCAGAAAAAATATGCCATATAAATGCTGAAAATAGTCATTTTTTGCCATATACGTTGAGTCAACGTATGGCAAAAAATGACTATTTTCAGCATTTATATGGCATATTTTTTCTGGCCTCTGTGCTTCAGTGGCTGCGGCCAAAAAAACTGGGCAAACAATGCCTACAAGGTCAACGTCGTTGACCTTGTAGGCATTGTTTGCCCAGTTTTTTTGGCCGCAGCCACTGAAGCACAGAGGCCAGAAAAAATATGCCATATAAATGCTGAAAATAGTCATTTTTTTGGTCGCAGCCACTGAAGCACAGTTGCCAGAAAAATTATGCCATATAAATGCTGAAAATATAAATTTTTTTGGTTGCAGCCACTGAAGCACAGAGGCCAGAAAAATTATGCCATATAAATGCAGAAAATATGCATTTTTTTGGTTGCAGCCACTGAAGCACAGAGGCCAGAAAAATTATGCCATATAAATGCAGAAAATATGCATTTTTTTGGATGCAGCCACTGAAGCACAGTTGCCAGAAAAAATATGCCATATAAATGCTGAAAATAGTCATTTTTTGCCATACGTTGACCTTGTAGACATTGTTTGCCCAGTTTTTTTGGTTGCAGCCACTGAAGCACAGAGGCCAGAAAAAATTAAACCAGTAGGGTTTGCACCCTAGTTTGTAACGGTGGCGGAGGGAGGAGGAGGACGCTAAAGGACAGCTGTGTGTGGAGTCATGAGGCTTGAAGAGAAGGACAGCTGCATAGAAGTCAGAACAAGTCTTCCGGCGTGCAGTAACCCTCCGAGATCCACCCCTCATTCATTTTAATAAAGGTCAGGTAATCGACACTTTTGTGACCTAGGCGAGTTCTCTTCTCAGTTACAATCCCTCCTGCTGCACTGAAGGTCCTTTCTGAGAGCACACTTGAGGCTGGGCAAGACAAGAGGTTCATGGCAAATTGTGACAGCTCTGGCCACAGATCAAGCCTGCGCACCCAGTAGTCCAGGGGTTCATCGCTCCTCAGAGTGTCGATATCTGCAGTTAATGCCAGGTAGTCCGCTACCTGCCGGTCGAGGCGTTCTTTGAGGGTGGATCCAGAAGGGTTGTGGCGCTGCCTTGGACAGAAAAACATTTGCATGTCTGACGTTACAGACTGGCCAAAGGGCTTTGTCCTTGCAGGTGTGCTCGTGGCAGGATTACTGGCACCTCTGCCCCTGGAATGTTGATGAGTTCCTGAAGTGACATCACCCTTAAAAGCATTGTACAACATGTTTTGCAGGCTGGTTTGTAAATGCCGCATCTTTTCGGACTTGTGGTATGTTGGTAACATTTCTGACACTTTATGCTTGTACCGAGGGTCTAGTAGCGTTGCGACCCAGTACAGGTCCTTCTCCTTAAGCCTCTTGATACGGGGGTCCTTCAACAGGCATGACAGCATGAAAGACCCCATTCTCACAAGGTTGGATGCAGAGCTATCCATCTCCGCTTCCTCATTATCAAGGACTGCATCATCCACGGTCTCCTCCCCCCAGCCACGTACAAGACCAGGGGTCCCCAAAAGGTCACCACTAGCCCCCTGGGAAGCCTGCTCCTGTTGGTCCTCCTCCTCCTCCTCCACAAAGCCACCTTCCTCCTCTGACTCCACTTCTGGCACCTCTCCCTGCGTTGCAGCAGGTGCCTGGGTTCGTTCTGGTGATTCCGACCAGAAATCGTGCGCTTCCAGCTCCTCGTCACGCTGGTCTACAGCCTCATCTGTCACTCGTCGCACGGCACGCTCCAGGAAGAAAGCGAAGGGTATTAGGTCGCTGATGGTGCCTTCGGTGCGACTGACCATATTTGTCACCTCTTCAAAAGGTCGCATGAGCCTGCAGGCATCGCGCATAAGCACCCAGTAACGGGGGAAAAAAATCCCCAGCTGTGCAGATCCAGTCCTACCACCCAGTTCAAAAAGGTACTCGTTGACGGCCCTTTGTTGTTGCAGCAGACGTTCCAACATAAGGAGCGTTGAATTCCAGCGAGTCTGGCTGTCAGAAATCAAACGCCTGACTGGCATGTTGTAGCGCTGCTGAATGTCAGCAAGGCGTGCCATGGCTGTGTAGGAACGTCTGAAATGGGCCGACACCTTTCTGGACTGGGTGAGAACGTCCTGGAATCCTGGGTACTTGGAGACAAAACGTTGGACTATTAAATTTAACACATGTGCCATGCAGGGCACATGTGTTAAATTGCCTAGTCTCAACGCTGCCAACAGATTGCTTCCATTGTCACACACCACTTTTCCGATCTGCAGTTGGTGTGGGGTCAGCCACCGATCGGCCTGTGACTGCAGAGATGACAGGAGTACAGATCCGGTATGGTTTTTGCTTTCCAGGCACGTCATCCCCAAGACAGCGTGACAACGGCATACCTGGCACGTCGAATAGCCTAGGGGGAGCTGGGGGTGCACAGGTGTGGAGGAGGAGAAGGAGGACCCAGCAGCAGAGTAAGAAGAAGAAGAAGACGAGGTAGAGAGCGATGGAGGAGTAGAGGTGGTGGCAGAACCGCGTGCAATCCGTGGCGGTGACACCAACTCCACTGTTGTTGTTGAGCTACCCATTCCCTGCTTCCCAGCCATTACCAAGTTCACCCAGTGGGCAGTGTAGGTGACATACCTGCCCTGACCATGCTTGGAGGACCATGCGTCAGTAGTCATATGGACCTTTGGCCCAACACTAAGTGACAGAGATGCGGTAACTTGGCTCTGCACATGTTGGTACAGGTGTGGTATTCCCTTTTTAGAAAAAAAATTGCGGCTGGGTACCTTCCACTGCGGTGTCCCAATTGCTACAAATTTGCGGAAGGCCTCAGAGTCCACCAGCTGGTATGGTAAAAGCTGGCGGGCTAAGAGTGCAGACAAGCCAGCTGTCAGACGCCGGGCAAGGGGGTGACAGTCAGACATTGGCTTCTTACGCTCAAACATGGCCTTCACAGAAACTTGGCTGGTGGCAGATGACTGGGAATGGGAACAGGTGGTCAAGGTGGAAGGCGGAGTGGAGGGTGGTTCAGACGGGTCAAGGAGAGCAGAGGTAGATCAGTAAGATGCTGGACCAGAAGGAGTGTGGCTTTTAGTTTGCCTGTTGCCTTTGAGGTGTTGCTCCCAAAGTGCTTTGTGCTTGCCGCTCATGTGCCTTCGCATAGAAGTTGTACCTATGTGGCTGTTGGGCTTACCAAGGCTCAGTTTCTGACTGCACTCATTGCAAATTACAATGCTTTTGTCAGAGGCACACACATTAAAAAAATCCCACACTGCTGACTTTTGGAAGTGTGCGATCTGGCGGTAACAGTAGAAGTTGGCGGAGTTGGCGGTATTGGCGGCAATGGCGGGTGCGTTGGCCGGCTGAACACAGGTGCCGATACATGTTGTTGCCCTACTGATCCCTGCGGGCTGTCCTCCCTGCTTCTTCTAAGTCTTATTCTCCTACTGCCTCTCTGACTCTCCGTCTCTCCATCTGAACTACCCTCCTCTTGCTCTCTTCTACTAGGCACCCACAAAACATCAATCTCCTCATCATCATTCTCCTCAGATGCATCAATTTCTTCTGACACATCACAGAAGGAAGCAGCAGCGGGGACCTCCTCCTCATCACTCATTATGTCCATCTCTATCGTGTTCTCTGCCAGAATTAAATCTGGTGTAAGGTCCTCATCTCCTTCATCTTCTTCTGGCAATAATGGTTGCGCATTACTCAGTTCAAGAAACTCATGGGAAAATAACTCCTCTGACCCCAGTGAAGAAGGGGCACCGGTGGTGGAGGAAGTGTTACGTGGGGTGGCCATAGCAGTGGAGGATGAGGAGGATGTTGTGGTAAAGTTAGAAACGGTAGAGGATGGGGTGTGCTGTGTAAGCCAGTCAACTACCTCTTCAGCATTTTGGGAGTTCAGGGTCATTGGCTTTTTAAAACTGGGCAATTTGCTAGGGCCACAGGATTGCATAGCAGCACGGCCCCTAGCACGGCCTCTGCGTGGCGGCCTGCCTTTGCCTGGCATTATTTTTAAAAAAACAACAACAACAACAAAAACTCAGTTGGTTTTTCTGGAAACGATAATACACACAGCTAGATGGCGGGTTGAAGAAAACACTGTGCAAATAATGCCTACAAAGTCAACGTATACACTACTACAGCGGTGGATACGGATTACGTAAAATATATGAATGCTGCTTGAAAAAAAGTAACTCAAGTGGTTTTTCTAGAGACGATAATATTATCAATATTTAGACAAAATGTGAACAAGGTCACACAGCTCGATGGCGGGTTGAAGAAAACAGTGTGCAAATAATGCCTACAAGGTCAACGTATACACTACTACAGCGGTGGATACGGATTACGTAAAATATATTATGGCTGCTTGAAAAAAGTGACTCCGGTGTTTTTTCTGGAGACGGTAATATTATGGATATTTAGACAGAATGTGAACAAGGTCACACAGCTCGATGGCGGGTTGAAGAAAACAGTGTGCAAATAATGCCTACAAGGCCAACGTATACACTACTACAGCGGTGGATACGGATTACGTAAAATATATGAATGCTGCTTGAAAAAAGTGACTCCGGTGTTTTTTCTGGAGACGGTAATATTATGGATATTTAGACAGAATGGGAACAAGGTCACACAGCTCGATGGCGGGTTGAAGAAAACAGTGTGCAAATAATGCCTACAAGGCCAACGTATACACTACTACAGCGGTGGATACGGATTACGTAAAATATATGAATGCTGCTTGAAAAAAGTGACTCCGGTGTTTTTCTGGAGACGGTAATATTATGGATATTTAGACAGAATGTGAACAAGGTCACACAGCTCGATGGCGGGTTGAAGAAAACAGTGTGCAAATAATGCCTACAAGGCCAACGTATACACTACTACAGCGGTGGATACGGATTACGTAAAATATATGAATGCTGCTTGAAAAAAGTGACTCCGGTGTTTTTTCTGGAGACGGTAATATTATGGATATTTAGACAGAATGGGAACAAGGTCACACAGCTCGATGGCGGGTTGAAGAAAACAGTGTGCAAATAATGCCTACAAGGCCAACGTATTCACTACTACAGCGGTGGATACGGATTACGTAAAATATATGAATGCTGCTTGAAAAAAGTGACTCCGGTGTTTTTTCTGGAGACGGTAATATTATGGATATTTAGACAGAATGGGAACAAGGTCACACAGCTCGATGGCGGGTTGAAGAAAACAGTGTGCAAATAATGCCTACAAGGCCAACGTATACACTACTACAGCGGTGGATACGGATTACGTAAAATATATTATGGCTGCTTGAAAAAAGTGACTCCGGTGTTTTTTCTGGAGACGGTAATATTATGGATATTTAGACAGAATGTGAACAAGGTCACACAGCTCGATGGCGGGTTGAAGAAAACAGTGTGCAAATAATGCCTACAAGGCCAACGTATACACTACTACAGCGGTGGATACGGATTACGTAAAATATATGAATGCTGCTTGAAAAAAGTGACTCCGGTGTTTTTTCTGGAGACGGTAATATTATGGATATTTAGACAGAATGGGAACAAGGTCACACAGCTCGATGGCGGGTTGAAGAAAACAGTGTGCAAATAATGCCTACAAGGCCAACGTATACACTACTACAGCGGTGGATACGGATTACGTAAAATATATTATGGCTGCTTGAAAAAAGTGACTCCGGTGTTTTTTCTGGAGACGGTAATATTATGGATATTTAGACAGAATGTGAACAAGGTCACACAGCTCGATGGCGGGTTGAAGAAAACAGTGTGCAAATAATGCCTACAGGGCAAATAATGCCTAAAAGGTCAACTTATACACTACTACAGCGGTAGTAAAATAAAAAAAGTAAAATAAAAAAAAAATGAATATTAAAAAAAAAAAATTAAAGTTGGTGCTGCTGAACTACTAGGAGCAGCAGATTAGCACACCAGTCCCACTCCCCAACACTGCTAGACTAATAGCACTGGGCTCTTATAGTAGTAGTAGTAGTAGTAGTAGTAGTAGTAGTAGTAGTAAAACAACAAAAAAATAAATAAAAGCAGTCCTTACAAGGACTACTGTTATTGCAGCAGTCAGCAGATGAGATCAGAAGCAGGACAGCTGCCCACTGCAGCTACATACAGAGCACTGCAGTAGAAGGTAGATTACTAGCCAGCAAAGCTACCTAAGCTTAAATGTCCCTCAAACCCCTGCAGACTTCTGTCCCTCCAATAACAGAGCAGTATCAAAACGATTACTAGCCAGCAAACTTTCAACTGTCCCTGAAATCACTAACAGGCAGCAGCTCTCTCCCTACACTATCTCTTCAGCACACACAGGCAGAGTGAAAAAACGCTGCAGGGCTTCGGTTTTTATAGGGAAGGGGAGTGGTCCAGGGGAGAGCTTCCTGATTGGCTGCCATGTACCTGCTGGTCTGGGGTGAGAGGGCAAAAAAAAGCGCCAACAATGGCGAACCCAAAATGGCGAACGTCGCGCGACGTTCGCGAACTTCCGGCGAGCGCGAACACCCGATGTTCGCGCGAACAAGTTCGCCGGCGAACAGTTCGCGACATCTCTATCTCCTGTAGCTGCCAGTCCATATAAGGACTTCCAATAGCCAATGACAGCACATAATTGGCACCTCAAAGGACATTTTTCATGCTTGTGTTGCTCTCCAAGTACTAACAAGCACTTGCGCCTGGTGGAAAGCTGCTCAGGTTAGGGGACGGGTAGGAGGCAGGAGGACACCTATGTGTTGCCCCAAGAGGCCAGCTTTAAGTCTCTGCTCTCCAAAAGTGAGCACATACGCCTGCAGACATTCTTTAAGAGCAGAACTCCAACTTGGGCCTTTTTGCACACTGCATTCTGCAGCATAAATGACCCCTATCTATATACCAGCTCGGGCAACCTGGCCCCCATCTCCCAGTTTCATTAGAAAGAACCATATTTGATGACTGCTTAATATGAAAGAGACCAGCGACAGACACATGTAATCACTTTACTTCGACAGTCCTCTCATTAGACCTCTCTGATGTGCCCGCCTGGCACAGACTCACTCATCCTTTATTTTATGTCTTGCTGAATTTCCTTCCCTCCGCATCTACTAGAATAAAGGCGTTTTAAATGCCGCGGATATCACTAAGCCTTTAATTCCTCCAAACGATCTCAGACAAACCATTTCGGTAACTTGATCTGGAAAGCCATTTCAGCAGTTAAAAGGCACGGTGCGAGAGCAATAGCTGCCTGAAAGGTGGAGATGGATAAGTGAAGACTATAGGATCTACTGTTTGATGTATGATGGCTAGCACTAGATGAAAACACCCACATAAAGAGAGATATTTGTTTGAAAGTACAGTATGAAGAATGCTGAAGAGGCACCATTGCCCTAGGGCTATAAACCACTCAGCTTGGAGGCTGTCATCAGTTGGTTATTGATTCGTAAGACATGCAGATGGTAAGAACTCCAACAAACCCACTGTGTCTCCACAGAGCAGCCTGCATTCTCTGAGAAACCTTCATCCTGGATCCTGTAGGACCATATGTAAGGTAAGCTTTCTTTCCGTAGGCTTCTATGATAAACCTGTTTCTGTTTGTTCCTATGTCTTCTTACAATGCCTATTGTATTAAAAATGCTTGGTCTACAAAACATTGTTGATAAACTTCTCCAGAAGGTCAGTGTTGGTCTACACCAGTGATCCCCAACCAGTTGCTCGTAAACAAAACATGTTGCTCCCAGTGGCCTCAAAGCAGGTGTTTATTTTTGAATTCCAGGCTTGGAGGCAAATTTTTGTTGCATAAAAACCAGATGTAATGACAAACAGAGCCTCCTGTAGGCTGCCAATCCACATAGGAGCTACCAAATGGCCAATCATAGAACTTATTTGGCACCCTCAGATGTATATAACAAACACAGGTAACATGAACTCCCTGCCCAAGGCCCTGCCACCACCACTTGCTATACCCCTTTGTGCCTATACATCTGGCAGAGCAGGGTCCGGGTTTATGGGTCAAGCCAAGATCAAAGAACAGAGGAAACACTAGGAAAAAAACATTGACTGCAGCCCAAAGGACATGTTAGGGAACATTTACATAGTTTAGGAAAAGTGCAAAAAATGAACATTTGTGCACACCTCAGTTCTTTACACTTGCGTCTGGGGGCAACATAGACGACCCCCAAATAAATAAGTAGATCAGCTCCACATCCTGCTAGTCCCATCCCCCAATAGCAATTCCCCATAATGTTTTAATTGCAGTTGCTTGTATTGTAGATCAAAGTGGCCAATGTCGTAGACCTAATGGGGGTTTAAAACAACCAGGTTTGAAGCCCCCAAGATATAAAACCTTAAAAATTGCATATTTCTTATACCGACTCACATCTAAAGCCCCTGCTGAAGACCAAAGGAGCTCAATGTGTTGATGTTTTCTTTCATTTGCTTTTCCCTCAGTGTTTTGGGATTTTCGGCAAAGCTTTAACAAAGGAAGAGTGCCATCCTCCTCCCGTTCCATCCTCTCCCCCTCATTATTTTGGGACGTGCACAGATCACAGAGTGAAGTCCTTTTAAGTTTGGATTAAAGAAGTTGACAGAAAGCAGGGAGTAAAGAAGGAAATATCTCAGGATTACTATGGCAGACTGGACCCGGCCCAAAAGTAAATAATGCCTCAAGGTCTTCCTTTATGTAATTTATTATTCAAAAGGAAAATTATAATCCAATAGTACCTCCCCACCACTGTTTTTATAATCCATCCCACCTTGGAGGTCAAAATTTGCGAGGGAGTGCCTGAGCGCATAACAAGGGCAAGTAGAAGAGCAAGTAAGTGCTCACCCACAAATTCAAGTCTATCTGACCTTCATGCTAGAAGATCTAGAAGGTGTTCTCCACAAAATGTCATCTTAATTGGAGTTCTTCCAGCCACTTCTCCAGGCTCCTCCAGTTCATGAAACCAAGCTTTAAGGCATAATGTAATGACAAGGCTCAGCACTGATATTTGGGGATAATATACTGGAAAGCATGGACAACAGTGGACAGAATATGTTCTATAATATGGTATCAGTGCATTCAGTGGCTCTGCCTTGGGGTTTCCATATGGACCATCGACAACCACCATTAAGGGAACAGTATGGCATTGCTTTTCATGTTGACTCCTCATGCTGGGGTGGCAGGCACATTAGGCCCTTGCAATACATTCCTTTTCAGAACCAATCGGGGATCTGCGATTATTCCTCAGAGCCGGCCTTCATCAGGAAGAGGAATGAGAGGGAGAGGCAACGAGTAAGGTGTGTTAACGAGGGCTACGCCCGACTCCGTCAACATCTGCCCCGGGAACTGGCAGAGAAACGTCTCAGCAAGGTGGAGACTCTGAGAGCAGCAATTGAATACATCCAACATCTTCAGAATATACTAGATCTGGGAACTCTATGGCCTCCAGGGACAGAACCCTTCTCTGATACAGACACCGGCACAAGCCCAGTCCTCTATCTCAGCACCAAGGGCTCCATCCAAAGACATTGTGCCATAAGCTCTCCTAGTACAGAAGAACATACATTACAGGACCTCTGAGAGACAAATTATTCTTAAAAAGTGAACCCCAAACCATCATTCTTATCTCTTTCTTTCAACCAGCTTTATCTTTGCATTAGTAATCTGCTAAATTGGTAAGTTTTGTTGGCATTGGATCTGATCCCATATGTGTATGCAGAGAACATGACATATTTGATGTGATTATAGGAATATGACATTATTTCTCATTTGGTTTTGCCATTTCTTTCCTCGGTGCATTTCACTAGAGCTGCATGTTTGTTTTTTCCTTGATATAAAAGAGGACATTTCTAGGCAATTTTATATGTGTTTTGTTTAAAGGATAACTGAAGCACCAACACAACCTTGTGTATCTTTATCCCAAAGCCTGCTGTACTGCTTGCCACATAGAACAGCCCCACTTAACTTCCACCCAGTGGTGTAACTATGGGAGAGCAGACCACATGGGGTGGGGGGGGGGGAGCAGTAAATGCCCAGTGCTCAAACATATACTAGGGGTGCAACTTTACATACTCAATTCAGAGAGGAGCTGAAATCTCCGTCCTTGCTCATGGATGGGTGTTTAGTTTGTGTCCCATTCTTGAGTGGAGGGTTCCACATCAGATGCTATAGTGAATATAGTGTCAGACTTAGGTATCAGGGGCTGCCACTGCTGGGTGCTGCAAACTTCTGGCCACTGCCAAACCATGTCCCCTATGCCATGGACTGCAGGACATCTCCGTGTCCCACCAACCCAGTCTGACTCTGGCTGAGCCAAATGGTATTACTAATGGTACTTTTCCACCATGAACTGCACTTTGCACCCTGGGTGTGTGTTAGTGATGTGCAGGCCAGCTCCGCACCTTTTTAGCAGGCTGTGGTGTGGCAGGTGGTGGGCAGAACTCAACCCATGGGTTGGTGATATTACTGTGCACCAAAATGCCTCAATGGCCACTTGCTGTCTTTTACTTATACACTTGTGCCAGTCTACCCTGCCCCTCTGGTGATGTCAAAGATGGGTGGATCAGGCACAGGTATGTAAATGATGGCACAGCGGGTTGGGGTCGGGTATAGGGTCGGATATAGGGTTAGGGTGTAGGGTTGTATATAGGTGTAGGGTGTAGGGTTAGGTTCAGGTGTAGGTTAGGGTCAGGTGTAGGGTTAGGGTCGGGTATAGGGGTGACTATAGGGTTAGAGTTGGGTGTAGGGTTAGGGTTGGGTGTAGGGTTAGGGTATAGGGGTGAGTATTGGGTTAGAGTTGGGTGTAGGTTTAGGATAGGGTTGAGTGTAGGGTTAGGGTAGGATATAGGGTTAGGGGTGGGTATAGGTTCGGTTGTGGGCTGAATTTTACGGACTTGTACATTACTAGTGTGTGTGCCCTGTGTTCAACAGGATTGTATTTATACGGCGTTTGGGTTTGGGAGCAGGGGCGCAACTACAGAGGAAGCAGACCCTGCAGTTGCAGGGGGGGACCCAGGAGGTATAGTGGCCCCCATGAGACCCTACTTAATAAGCAATTTCAATATATATTGATAAAAGAGGACAACCTCTGGATATGTTGGGGGCCCTAAAATAAATTTGCTGTGGGGCCCAGTAAAATCTAGTTACACCACTGCTGGGGAGGCATGTGGGCAACCCCTCTTCTGAAAACTGAGACACACCCCAGTCAATCGTTGCTGACCCCCTTTCCACGCCCTCCAAACTTCCCGCGCCTACATTCCTGCTGCTGAAGGAAGTCCCGCCCTCTCCACTGCACTCAGCTGCTCTGCCTCTCTACAGGTAAGAGATCTGCACTATAGATGCCGCCCAACAGCACAGAATAAACTTCTGGGAATGTAGATTCCCCCCTGTAGAGCCCCTACTGACCTCTATGGATTCTCTTCTGAAGCCTTGGTCACTTCTACCCTGGCCTTGAGGGCAGAGCCACCCATTAGGTCCCTGCCAGCCCCTCTTTGACTTTTAGCATACACGGCCATTGCACTGTCATCATTCTATGGGGAGGGAAGGGATGCAAGTGGAAGACCATAATAATCGAGCCACAGTGATCTCCACCTTGCTGCCAAAGGAGAATCTTCTTCGGCTCAGACTCTGCTGCTCTTGCCTGTCTTCCTTCCCAGTTTAGGTTTAGATCCGCCCAGCCAAGATAAACAGCTGGAGCCGCCCCACCCGTTTGGCTGCAAGAGCAGTTCTTTGTTTTTCTGTTCTGGGAGAAAAAAAAACATTAAAGATTATGTAATGAAGACCAAAAGGCTGTTGTACAACATACTACAATGGCAAATGTTAAGCATACCTCCCAACTGTCCCTTTTTCGGAGGGACAGTCCCTCTTTTGACAGCTCAACCCGCAGTCCCTCATTTGTACTGGATTTGTCCCTCTTTTCTCTGTACTGAACAGCCAGAAATAGAAACAAAGTTTCTCACTTAATTGGCTTTTAGCAGAGAGCCCAGAACAGCTAACAGGTGCAAATAAGAGACTTTGTAACAATTTTGAGACACAAAAATACATTTTAGATAAGGAGAAATATTTTCAAACTTTCATAACCTTCCAAATTTTGTAAAACAAACATGGTAATTAGGGGGTGTGGCCACAGAAAGGGGTGTGGTCAAAAAATTACTGCGCTACGTGCGGAAAAAAATTTTTGTCCCTCTTTTTACTTCCAAAATGTTGGGAGGTATGTGTTAAGCAACTTCTCAATTGATCTTCATTATTTATTTTTTATGGTTTTTTTGTTTTTTAATCAGATGCCTTTCTCTTCTGACTCTTGCCAGCTTTTAAAGGGCATCTAATAATACAAATGCCCTGTAAGGCTACAAACATATTACTATTGGTACATTATATTATTCATCTTTCTATTCAGATCAACGCATGGTCGCTATGGTATTTTGGACCCTAGCAATCATACTGCAAACTGGAGAGCTGCTGAATAAAGACCAAGAGACAGGAGGATGGGGGGCCATGTCCACTGTGCAGGGCTGTGCTGAGATCTCTGCCCCCACATAAGCTGTATCCCCCCAATATTCCCCTTTATATGGGGACTTATGGGAAATACACTGTGCAGGGCTGTGCTGAGATCTCTGCCCCCCACATTAGGTGTATCCCCCCAACATTCGCCTTTGTATGGGGACTTATGGGAAATTCACTGTGCAGGGCTGTGCTGAGATCTCTGCCCACCACATTAGGTGTATCCCCCCAACATTCGCCTTTGTATAGGGACTTATGGGAAATACACTGTGCAGGGCTGTGCTGACATGTGTTGCCTTTTCTTTTCTTGCCCCAGGATGGCATCTGCTGATCTAAGAGAAGACTTGCTTTGCTCCGTTTGTCTGCACATATACACAGACCCCGTTACACTGAGGTGCGGCCATAATTTCTGCCAGGGCTGCATTCAGAGTGTGCTGGCTACCCAGGAGGCATCTGGGGTCTTTTCTTGTCCAGAATGCAGAGCGGAGTTCCGAGACCATAGTGAGCTTCAGAGGAACACGACCCTGTGCAGCATAGTGGAGCATTTCCTCTCGACTCAGCCAAGTCTGGAGGACACTCGGATCTTCTGCACCTACTGCCTCTTTTTACCTGTGCCTGCTTTTAAGACCTGCCTTCTGTGTGAGGCTTCTCTCTGTGACAATCATGTAAAGGTCCACAACAAGTCGGCAGAACACGTTCTAACTGAGCCCACCACGTCCTTCGGAAGCCGGAAATGTTCCATGCACAACAAGCTCCTTGAGCTCTACTGCTCGGAGGACTGTTTACCCATTTGCTCTTTGTGCTGCTTGGTTGGAGAGCACAAGGGACACCAAGTGGAGTCACTGAACACCGCCGTGGAGAAAACAAAAGGGCACCTGAGACTTATTTTGGACAATGTGAATGTATTGAGGGATTCCATGAACAAGAGAGCGCAGAACCTACAGGTCCATAAAAAGAAGGTCGGGAAAAAAGCAAGTGGCATAAGAGAACGAGTTATCGCCTTGTTTCAGGACCTCCAGGAGCAACTGAAAGGTTTAGAGAAGAGAGTACTGGGTGAGATTTCCAGGCAGGAAGAACAAGTTTCAAAGAAGGTCTCGGATTCAATCTACAAGTTGGAAGGATCAAGAGATAAACTGTTCAAAAAGATAAGTCGTATAGAGGAGATTTGCAACCAGACTGATCCACTCATGGTTCTGCAAGAATGGGAATCCTGCTCGGGGGCATTGGAAAGTACAGAGGAAGAAGATGATGCAGAAGATGAAGTTGATGAAGAGGATGAGGATGATGAAAGCTATGAGGAGGAATCAGAGGAGGAGGTAAATAAGGAAGAACTCTATGATGAAAATGAGGTCTTCGGTCCTGATGAAATTTGTGTTGGTGGAAATAAGGGGAATCATGGAGCTAAGCCTGATGAGGTAGATTTATATGATGCAAAGGAAAAGGAGGTGGAGGAGAAAGAGATAGAAGATAATGATAATGAAGAGTTAGAAGATGATGATGATGAAGCGTTAAAAGATGATGATGAAGAGTTAGAAGAAGATGATGAAGAAGAGAGAAATGAGGGCAAGAAGGGAAACAATGAAGACGAAAATGATGAATTGGTTTCTGATGTTGGGGACCTTGATGAGGTTCTGATCTCTATGATGCTGCACAAGTCTTTAAATGCCATCATGACGGAAGCAAAAGCCAAGAGTGGGTTTTACATTCGAGAGGCTTCTGACCTGGTCCTGGATGTAGACACGGTGGCTAACGATGTCATTCTGTCCAGTGACTTGAAAGCAGCTTCTTGGTCCTTTGATGCCCCAGTGCGCCCAGAGAGTCCAAAGAGGTTTGAGTCCTGTCAGGTTTTAAGCAGTATAGGTTTTACATGTGGACGCCATTGCTGGGAGGTAGACACCAGTCAGTCAGAGGCCTGGCACGTCGGGGTGGCCTACACCAGTATAGAGAGGGAGGATGAGAAGTCCTCGTTGGGAAGTAATAATAAGTCCTGGTGCCTGCGTCGGTATCCCTTGTGGCATAAGGAATATTCCATGAGACACAATTCCAAGGTAATCCGTTTGCCTCCCGACACTGTCTGCCAGAGGCTGGGAATATTCCTGGACTACGAGGTTGGTCGACTGTCCTTCTATGAGCTCGGCAACCCAATACGGCTCCTGTACACCTTCTCTGCCAACTTCACAGAGCCGCTTCATGCCGCTTTCAGTTTGGATGACAAGGGGGTAGTGAGAATCAAGAGCTAGGAGGGTCCTCCAGCGAGTGCCAGCCCCGAAGATATCCTAAATATTCACCTGGTCCCATATCAGACCTTGAATTTCCCACAAGCCAAATACTATCCTATCACTTGTCTGGCAGAGCATGCTGGGAAGAATGGTGGCTCAGCAGGGACTTATGGCGGTTACTCAAACTGGGGGTCACCCTTTTTTCAAGAGATAAAGAGACCATTCCTTTGCATGGGGAGGGCAAATTAGATGGGCCCCAAGGTGGCCTGGTCCCTGTCTCTTACGACTTGATGTTTCAGGTCAATGAACCAAAAGCCAAAGTTGTGTATTAACTGAGCCTTATAAAATTGTTTATTGCAATTGCTCTTCCTGTCAGTCCTTTCTCTATGTCGCGTGTACAGAAGGAATTCATAATGAAAGGATTCGTGTTTAAAAAGAAAGTTGGCCCTTTTGCCGTTTTTGGGAAGGATCTGTGCCTTGTGCAACAATATAAACAATATAACAACCCTGTGCCCCCAGCTGCCCAGCTTCTGCAACATACCTTGTGCCCATATATAGTGACAGACCCCCTCAGTGACTTATCCTTATTTACAGTAGGGGATACATTATCCCTTATAATACATGAGTGATACTCAGAGTTCCCTGTATAACTCAGCCTGCAGCCTTGTGCCTTTATATGGTCACAGAACAACCCCTCAGTGACTTCTAATATCCTTATCATTTACAGTAGGGGGTACATTATCCCTTATAATACATGAGTGATACTCAGAGTTCCCTGTATAACTCAGCCTGCAGCCTTGTGCCTTTATATGGTCACAGAACAACCCCATCAGTGACTTCTAATATCCTTATCATTTACAGTAGGGGGTACATTATCCCTTATAATACATGAGTGATACTCAGAGTTCCCTGTATAACTCAGCCTGCAGCCCTGTGCCTTTATATGGTCACAGAACAACCCCTCAGTGACTTCTAATATCCTTATTATTTACAGTAGGGGGTACATTATCCCTTATAATACATGAGTGATACTCAGAGTTCCCTGTATAACTCAGCCTGCAGCCTTGTGTCTTTATATGGTCACAGATCAACCCCTCAGTGACTTCTAATATCCTTATCATTGACAGTAGGGGGTACATTATCCCTTATAATACATGAGTGATACTCAGCGTTCCCTGTATAACTCAGCCTGCAGCCTTGTGCCTTTATATGGTCACAGAACAACCCCTCAGTGACTTCTAATATCCTTATCATTTACAGTAGGGGGTACATTATCCCTTATAATACATGAGTGATACTCAGAGTTCCCTGTATAACTCAGCCTGCAGCCTTGTGCCTTTATATGGTCACAGAACAACCCCTCAGTGACTTCTAATATCCTTATCATTTACAGTAGGGGATACATTATCTCTTATAATACATGAGTGATACTCAGAGTTCCCTGTATAACTCAGCCTGCAGCCTTGTGCCTTTATATGGTCACAGAGCTCTTTCTGTGTGTTATGAAGAATATTTAACCCTTCTTTGTCAATAAGAAACCAAAACATGTATTTTTTTTTTTGCTTGTAAGGATTTTTTTAATTCCATCCTTCCCAATCCAAGAAAGAACAAACAAACCCTTGTCCAGAGTCAAAATCAAATAGTGACAGGGCTGGGGGGCGTTTGCAAAGCTGCTCCCCTAACTGGAGGAGAGAGACGAAGTAACAATTCAGGGAGCCCTGCAGATGTTGTTGTACTAAAACTCCCTGCATGATGTCATCAATCAACTGCTCGCATAATAACACCAAAATAGGCTGTGCGACTTATTCTCTAGTTCAGACATAGTGTGGCCCTATAGACACTGTTGAACTACAACTCCCACCATCAGCTGAACTGAAGTCCCAGCATCAGCAGGAGAACACCCCTCAATATCCAACCCCCTATGTCCTTTCTATGTCATCCCCAGTTATCTTTGGGCCCCTCTTTACAGGGAGATCCAGGTCTGACAAAAAAACAAAAACAGCTTCTTCAGGGCCTCTAATAACTATAAGGTATCATTGTGATACATAGAATATGGGCCCCTAAATATTCAGCCTGATACTAACATACTGGCAATGTCATCACTAAGCAGTAACCCATAGCAACCGATCGCTTTGATCAGTCTACTGCAGTGGGGATTAGGAAAGCAAATCTGAGGCTGGTCGCTATGGGTTACTGCACCAGGGAAAGTTTGCCCAGTGTTATTATTGGGGATAAAGCAAAGCGCTGATAATTCTCAGCAAAAAAAAAAAAATAAATAAAAAATAATTTGGGGGTGTTCTTTGCTTTTGGGTGGATGCGGCTTTGCTGTAGTGCACAGGGTTAACCCCTTTCATGCTGTAGTGCAGTGGCTCACAGTATCTGCCACACAAATAATGGCGTTAGCAGCCACGGATTTCCCAGGGGGCCGTGCTCAACCTTTGATGACCGCAATGGGGCGGAGCTTGATGGCTTTCTTGCTGATGCCGGCATCGTGACAGGTATTCACTACGTCTGTGACGTTCTTATAAGATTCAGGAGCCTGAAAAATAGGATTGGATGGTGGTTAGACAACAGATGGGGAGCGTTAATTGGAGAGAGTCTGTGTTGGTACAGCTCCCTCTGCTGGTTGTTTTGTGCAACAGCAGCAGGTTCTCAGAAAATTAAAAAAAAGTTACAGTCGAAAGCTGAACCATTTACCTCTTCCATGACCAGTTTTGGGGAAGCCACGCGGATGGCGATGCCCATGTCGGCCAGTTTGTCCAGCACATCCTGGAAATCAAGGTTTCTTCTTGATTTGGCTCTGGAGAGGGCACGACCCTATGGAATGAAACAACCATCATATGAATTTGGAGCAGTATTAAACCATTGTGTGCCCAGAACATTCCTTCTCTGTTTATTTGTATTTATACATATGGGAGGAGGGAGGTGCCCTATTGATTCCCTTAGACAGTACAGTATGAGGGTATAGCTTATTGTGTGCCCAGAACATTCCTTCTCTGTATATTTGTATTTATACATATGGGAGGAGGAGGTGCCATATTGATTCCCTTAGACAGTACAGTATGAGGGTATAGCTTATTGTGTGCCCAGAACATTCCTTCTCTGTATATTTGTATTTATACATATGGGAGGAGGAGGTGCCATATTGATTCCCTTAGACAGTACAGTATGAGGGTATAGCTTATTGTGTGCCCAGAACATTCCTTCTCTGTATATTTGTATTTATACATATGGGAGGAGGAGGTGCCATATTGATTCCCTTAGACAGTACAGTATGAGGGTATAGCTTATTGTGTGCCCAGAACATTCCTTCTCTGTATATTTGTATTTATACATATGGGAGGAGGAGGTGCCATATTGATTCCCTTAGACAGTACAGTATGAGGGTATAGCTTATTGTGTGCCCAGAACATTCCTTCTCTGTATATTTGTATTTATACATATGGGAGGAGGAGGTGCCATATTGATTCCCTTATTCCCTTATTGTGTGCCCAGAACATTCCTTCTCTGTATATTTGTATTTATACATATGGGAGGAGGTGCCATATTGATTCCCTTAGACAGTACAGTATGAGGGTATAGCTTATTGTGTGCCCAGAACATTCCTTCTCTGTATATTTGTATTTATACATATGGGAGGAGGAGGTGCCATATTGATTCCCTTAGACAGTACAGTATGAGGGTATAGCTTATTGTGTGCCCAGAACATTCCTTCTCTGTATATTTGTATATATACCTATGGGAGGAGAGAGTTGCCATATTGAGGTAGAGGTTCAGGACTCTTTGCCACATTACAGGGTCTCTATTGGATAGTATCCCCAGATTACTTACAGCACCATGGCAGGTAGTGCCAAACGTCTCGGTCATGCCTTTCTCAGTTCCAGTGAGGACGTAGCTGCAGGTTCCCATGGTTCCACCGATCAATACTGGCTGCCCGGTCAACTGAAGGGGGAGAAGAATTAGAAAAATCACATACGAGCACTCTGCATCCCAATGTCTCCCAGATTAAAGCCTCAGAGAGCTACGGAGAGCTCCCCTCATATCGGTGTTCTGCCTTCACTAGTTGGGTTATACCATGTGACACAAACAGGATGAGTGCTAAATGGGCAGGGCCTGTAGTATGTTACTCATTCAGTTCCATCACGTGGACATTGGAAATACATTCCTGCCCAACATCTGAACCGTCCCTTTAGGTTTGTGACTCAGGACAGAGTGTAAGGGGCACATTTACCTGATAATCCACAGGAATGAGGGGATGATGGGGAGGGAAGGCTCGGGTGGACCCCTTTCTGTGCACCAGCAGTGTCCTCTCCTTCCCATCCACCACGTGCTGCTCCACCTTGGCGATGTTGTGGGACACGTCGTAGATCACGTGCATGTCCAGGTCGTCCGGAGTCGTGTTGAATACTTTGGAGAAGGCCTTAAAGGGAATAAACCCCATCAGGAACTTGGTTTGGACCAATCTATAGGGTCTCAATAGAGTCTACCCAAATGTAACCTCTTCAGTGCTTGGTCAATCAACCCCCACTGGGGACAAAGGCCCATGTGGATGACATCCACCCCACTTGGGGTTGATTTACCATTTGGAGCTTTGAAACTCGACTCAAGGTTCAGACTCAAGGTTCAGACTCAAGGTTCAGACTCAAGGTTCAGACTCAAGGTTCAGACTCAAGGTTCAGACTCAAGGTTCAGACTCAAGGTTCAGACTCAAGGTTCAGACTCAAGGTTCAGACTCAAGGTTCAGACTCAAGGTTCAGACTCAAGGTTCAGACTCAAGGTTCAGACTCAAGGTTCAGACTCAAGGTTCAGACTCAACGTTCAGACTCAACGTTCAGACTCAACGTTCAGACTCAACGTTCAGACTCAACGTTCAGACTCAACGTTCAGACTCAACGTTCAGACTCAACGTTCAGACTCAACGTTCAGACTCAACGTTCAGACTCAACGTTCAGACTCAACGTTCAGACTCAACGTTCAGACTCAACGTTCAGACTCAACGTTCAGACTCAACGTTCAGACTCAACGTTCAGACTCAACGTTCAGACTCAACGTTCAGACTCAACGTTCAGACTCAACGTTCAGACTCAACGTTCAGACTCAACGTTCAGACTCAACGTTCAGACTCAACGTTCAGACTCAACGTTCAGACTCAACGTTCAGACTCAACGTTCAGACTCAACGTTCAGACTCAACGTTCAGACTCAACGTTCAGACTCAACGTTCAGACTCAACGTTCAGACTCAACGTTCAGACTCAACGTTCAGACTCAACGTTCAGACTCAACGTCAGACTCAACGTTCAGACTCAACGTTCAGACTCAACGTTCAGACTCAACGTTCAGACTCAACGTTCAGACTCAACGTTCAGACTCAACGTTCAGACTCAACGTTCAGACTCAACGTTCAGAGCAGTTTAGGCTTCACCTTCCAATGAATGTCTGTTAAAATAATTAGTAATGATACGTCTGTACCTGTCTGGTTAAGAAGGTCATGGACGAGCGGTTGACCCAAGCGTAGTTGCCTGCAGCGGCCATGCCTTTGAGATAATCCTGCCCCTCAGTGGAGGAAACGCGGGCGCATGCCAACTGGCGATCATTCACAGTGATCTTGTCCCTCTTCATTGCTTTCTCCATGGCGACCAGAGCATCTGTGTAGTATAAGGGTTGGTGTTAAGACACACAGATACCAAAGTATAGCAGTGATTCACCTGGGGGGAAATACCCCGATGTTGCCCCATGGATGGATACCTGTTGCCACTTGATGCCCCAAGCCTCGGCTGCCGCTGTGGATCATGACGCACACCTGGCCCTTGTGGTCGATGCCCATTTTCTTGGCAGCGTACTCGTCGTAAATGTCATCGACCACCTGGACTTCGGCATAATGGTTTCCAGCTCCGAGGGTCCCCAGCTTGAGGGACAGAAGATCAAGGGATGGAGATTAGAACATGCAGGTTCCACGTCTGAAGAAATCTGTGGAGTTTCATGTACACTATACCTGGGGCAGGCCTCGCTTTTTAGCCTTAGAGGAGACCTTGTTGGGGTCGGCCTGCAGCATCCGGCCATATTCCTCACAGTGTTCCTTGTCCTCGGCCCATGCGTAGCCTTCTCTCAGCGACCAGTCCACCCCCATCTCAAGGGCTTCCTCAAGGTCCCTGGAGAAAGAAGGGGTACAGCCAGGTTATACCATATCCCATGCCCAATGTATATCCCAAACAGAGGGAACTTACTTGGCTCCCATAGGGATAACACCTTTGGACCCGACCCCTACAGGGATGTGGTCGAACATGGACTGGGCAAGCTGCTCCTTCACTGGTTGTACGTCGCTCTCATCCAGGTTTGTACGAAGCAGTCGGACCCCACAGTTGATGTCAAAGCCGACACCACCTAAAGAAAGAGAGACCCCCCTCATATGGACTTAGCTTTCTCCTAAAGAAAGAGACCCCCCAATATGGACTTAGCTTGCTCCTATAGAAATAGAGACCCCCCCATATGGACTTAGCTTCCTCCTAGAGAAAGAGAGACCCCCAATATGGACTTAGCTTGCTCCTATACAAGGGGGGGGCAGGGGGCACAGAGACAGAGGCCGACTGATTCTCACCTGGGGAGACAACGGCTTCAGGGTTGTCCATATCAAACGCCGCCATGTTTCCAATGGCAAATCCATAGCCGGAGTGGACATCTGGTAGCCCAATAGATTTCTACAGTCAAACAATAAATCCTATCAGATAAGACAGCCTTCCTTGGTTTCCCCTAAAGGAGTTATCCGTTACCTCCTTTTTTTTTTATCCCCTGGGGTTTTATTTGCCCTTTAAAACAATCGCATTGAGAGTGGCTCTATTAACAGGGTGGGCAATTGCAGTACAGCAGCCAAAGTGCGCGGAGCCTTACGTGAACAATCCCGGGTAAAGCCGCGACATTGCCGATCTGCTTCATGGCAGGAAGGAACCCTCCAGCGGCTGAAAGAAGAGGAATGATGATTACGCTCTGCTCGTTATTCCTCAGACTCATGAAATTGCAGCTTATTACACGTGTGTCTGATCAAGTTGGGGCAAGGGGCACATATCTGCTCTGCAGAACAGGAAGTACAGAGGCTCCGCGCAGAACAGGAAGTACAGAGGCTCCGCGCTGAACAGGAAGTACAGAGGCTCCGCGCAGAACAGGAAGTACAGAGGCTCCGCGCAGAACAGGAAGTACAGGGGCTCCGTGCAGAACAGGAAGTACAGGGGCTCTGCGGAGAACAGGAAGTACAGAGGCTCCGCGCAGAACAGGAAGTACAAAGGCTCTGTGCAGAACAGGAAGTACAGAGACTCCGCGCTGAACAGGAAGTACAGAGGCTCTGCACAGGAGGAATTACAGAGGCAGAAAAGTACAGAGGCTCCGTGCAGAACAGGAAGTTGCTGCCCAACTTACCTCCACCGCGACAAGCGTTTCTCAGCTCCTCAAACATCAGCTTCTCCAGGGGCTCATTCACATAAAAGACTCCTTCCACCTGATAAAGAAGCAAAAAGGAGAGAGCGAGTCGTGATTCTATCAGTCACCCAATAGGAGACCAGGAGAAGCATCACTTTGGGATCCTTTCTCTTCCTTAAATCTGAACTGCACCCAGAACTGTATTCTGCCAAATAAATGAAAATATCTTTCCAATATCCATTCATTTGTCAGTCTCACTGGGTTTAATGTTATAGGTTTCTGGAATTGCTATTGATAGAAATATTTTTTTTTAATCCCTCTCTGGTTCTGACTCTTGAAACAATGTAGCAGAAGTCAGGGACACTGTGTATTGGAAATGGAGGTGCAGGGATTCCGGGGGACACTGTGTATTGGAAGGGGAGGTGCAGGGATTCCGGGGGACACTGTGTATTGGAAGGGGAGGTGCAGGGATTCCGGGGGACACTGTGTATTGGAAGGGGAGGTGCAGGGATTCCGGGGGACACAGTGTATCAGAAGAGGAGGTGCAGGGATTCTGGGGGACACTGTGTATTGGAAGGGGAGGTGCAGGGATTCCGGGGGACACAGTGTATTGGAAGGGGAGGTGCAGGGATTCCAGGGGACACGGTGTATCAGAAGAGGAGGTGCAGGGATTCTGGGGGACACTGTGTATTGGAAGGGGAGGTGAAAGGATTCCGGGGGACACAGTGTATTGGAAGGGGAGGTGCAGGGATTACAGGGGACACAGTGCATTGGAAGGGGAGGTGCAGGGATTCTGGGGGACACAGTGTATTGGAAGGGGAGGTGCAGGGATTCTGGGGGACACTGTGTATTGGGAGAAGGGGTGCAGGTATTCCAGGGGACACAGTCTATCGGAAGGGGAGGTGCAGGGATTCCAGGGGACACGGTGTATCAGAAGAGGAGGTGCAGGGATTCTGGGGGACACTGTGTATTGGAAGGGGAGGTGCAGGGATTCTGGGGGACACTGTGTATTGGAAGGGGAGGTGCAGGTATTCCAGGGGACACAGTCTATCGGAAGGGGAGGTGCAGGGATTCCAGGGGACACGGTGTATCAGAAGAGGAGGTGCAGGGATTCTGGGGGACACTGTGTATTGGAAGGGGAGGTGCAGGGATTCCGGGGGACACAGTGTATTGGAAGGGGAGGTGCAGGGATTACAGGGGACACAGTGCATTGGAAGGGGAGGTGCAGGGATTCTGGGGGACACAGTGTATTGGAAGGGGAGGTGCAGGGATTCCGGGGGACACAGTGTATTGGAAGGGGAGGTGCAGGGATTACAGGGGACACAGTGCATTGGAAGGGGAGGTGCAGGGATTCCGGGGGACACAGTGCATTGGAAGGGGAGGTGCAGGGATTACAGGGGACACAGTGTATTGGAAGGGGAGGTGCAGGGATTCTGGGGGACACTGTGTATTGGAAGGGGAGGTGCAGGGATTCCGGGGGACACTGTGTATTGGAAGGGGAGGTGCAGGGATTACAGGGGACACAGTGCATTGGAAGGGGAGGTGCAGGGATTACAGGGGACACAGTGCATTGGAAGGGGAGGTGCAGGGATTACAGGGGACACAGTGTATTGGAAGGGGAGGTGCAGGGATTCCGGGGGACACAGTGTATTGGAAGGGGAGGTGCAGGGATTCCGGGGGACACTGTGTATTGGAAGGGGAGGTGCAGGGATTCCGGGGGACACTGTGTATTGGAAGGGGAGGTGCAGGGATTACAGGGGACACAGTGCATTGGAAGGGGAGGTGCAGGGATTACAGGGGACACAGTGTATTGGAAGGGGAGGTGCAGGGATTCTGGGGGACACAGTGTATTGGAAGGGGAGGTGCAGGGATTCCGGGGGACACTGTGTATTGGGAGAAGGGGTGCAGGTATTCCAGGGGACACAGTCTATCGGAAGGGGAGGTGCAGGGATTCCGGGGGACACGGTGTATTGAAGGGAAGGCACTAGGGAAATAGTGTGTATATTGGAATATAGATTAGTGGGGTACCCTAGGGGCAAGAATGACTGGGGACATATTATTGGGGTACCAGACAGAAGCAGGACACTGGGGAGGTGATTGACAGGGACTTTATGGACTGAGCAGGCTTTGGGGGTGCTTTAGGAATTAATGGGGTAGCAGAGCAGTTGTGGGGGTTCATGGAGTATTGGGGTACAGTGACACCCCTGTATAAGGAGATGGTTTCACTCATGGAAAGACTGGCCCCTCTCCTGTGTATTTAGGGGTAACAGTAAATCAAACCTGGGCCGAGAGACACAACACGAGTCGCTGAGGCTGCTGGGAATTAAAAGCTACGGACGATCCTCACCTGCATGTTGGGCACAAAGCCCTTGCGGATCCGCCAGCAGTTCTTATGGATCTTGTCCAGATACTGTAACTCGTCATTGTAACTGCGGCTCATGGTGACAGCGCGTCTGTCTCTCACACACTGGACACCAGATCTCTAGTGCCGGCTCTCTTCTGCGCATGTCAATAGGACGTCACCGCGACACGTGACCGCTCCTCTCTGGCGACAGGAAGTGGGGCAGCCTTCGAACTTGATTTCAATTATGGCCGCAGCAGATTGCGCACTTCCGCCGTAGCCAAACACTTCCGCCCCACGTTCAAACAGGGTTTGTTGGTGAGGCAAGTTGGGCGGGTTATGTTGTCACTTGCGAGTCCCCGCCCTCCCTGAGTGTCTGGTGGTGAGTGAGGCGAGAGGCAGCGGCTGCAGGAGGGAACAGGTGAGGCGGTTGGGGCTGAGGAGCTTGCAATTCTTTACTTACACTGACTCACAGCACAAATTCTGGGCTGCTGACTCTTAGCTGAGCTTAGGGACACGCTCACTATATCCACTTTGTATTCTATAAAATATTACCCACAATCCTCTAAACTCAGCTTCGCAGCAGCAGCCCAGAGCCCACTGAGCATGTGCAGAGCCGCTGACTCACAAGAAACCAATAACAACTGTTCTAGGGCTGGTGCAGTAAATAAAATACACCATTTCTGGCTATTTTGCTTTTTCAGTCTCTAGTTCTCCTTTAAAGAGGCGTGTTTTTATTCTGATACTGGTTTGTTTACAGGATCCTTATCGAAGAGACACAGACTCTGCAGCCCAGAAGTGAAAGTGATTGTGACGCGTCATGAACAGAGGCACCGACACACTCCAATAGCCCCGCAGATCTGCAACTGGTGAGTGGCTTTATGAGTTTGTGGGTGGAAATATTGTCTTAACGTGTAGCCCTGGGGTCCTGAGTTCAATTCCAGCAGGGAACTGTGTGCATATGGTCTGCGTGTTTAATCCCACACCCTAAATACATACAGGCTGGTTAACTGGCTCCTGATACAATGACTGTGATAGATTTAAGATTGTAAGATCATTGGTCCAGGGACTGATGGGAATCTGATCGGGAGCTTAGATTGCAAGCTTTCTGGGACAGAGACTGATGGGAATGTGATAGGGGCCTTAGATTGTAAGCTCACTGGGGCAGGGGGTGATGGGAATGTGATAGGGACCTTAGATTGTAAACTCACTGGGGCAGGAACTGATGGGAATGATGTATAATCTCTGTACTGCACTGCAGGATGTGTTGGTGCCATATAAATAAAGGATAATATGAATATTTCCTGAATGTGCCCTTTATTGTGAAACAACAGCCAATCAGAAGCAAGCTTGCATTATTTTTACGTGTCTCATTCCTTCCCTCAGGGACACGCGGTTTATACAGAATGAAGCTGAGGGTGCGGGTGAGGAAGCAGACGACTCGCTTGGACCTGGAGGCGGAGCAGCCGACACTGGGAGACGTGCGGAGTAAATTATCCTCGGTTACCCTCCCAGCTCTGGGCTATAGGTAATAAGCTTTACTGGGAATAGGCATACAGGTATACAGGACACTTGCCCTTTAATTACAGTGGCTCCTCCTCCCTCAATAGTGCTGAGACTGATTTCACCATCACACTGAATGGCAAAGACGCCCTGACTGGGGACCAGACCACTCTGGAGTCTGCAGGGATCATCTCCGGGGATCTGATTATCTTGCTGCTGCCGGACTCTCCGATTCCTTCTCCTCCCCCTGCGCCTGAGAGGCGGGACCCTCGCTGTCCCCTGGAGGATCCCACCCAGCACTGCAGCACGGCTCTCAAGAGGCCCAAAGGCCACGTAAATAATGACGGTGCAAAAGCCCAAGTAAGGCCTCAGGTAATGTTTATGGAGATACTACCAGTAGTAGAGCCAGTGATTGTGCTAATGGTTCTTATTCAGCCCTGTATGTTGTTCCCCTGCCAGACTGAGGCTGCTGAGGAAACATCTCCTTCAATGGAGGACATAACAATGGAGGATGAGACGCCCGGCCCCGCCTGGGAAGTGATGCTGTGCAGCGAGGCTGTGGATGGGAAGATCCCCCATTCCCTCGAGGTCCTGTACCAAACTGCCAGCTGCTCCAGTGCCAGCGACGCATTCATAGTAGTGATACACCTGCTTATGCTGGAGACCGGCTACTTACAGAAGGTGGGCAATAAACACGGGATCTTAAAGGATAAGTAAACCTATAAAATAAGTGAATGTAAAATTGATGAGGATGCTATTCTAAGCACTTTTGTAATTTATTTTCTTTTTATTCCAAGATATTAAGGGATACATGTGCTGTTAATATGAATGAATTGTGTTCCAACAGCGCCACCTGCTGGTCAGTTTCTGATCAGTCTGACCACCAAGTAGTCAAGGAAGTTGTCAGGAGAAAGAAAGAGGCTGCTCTGATGTTCTTCTGCTTAGGAAAGATTTAAGAAAGGGTTTTACTTGTTTTCCTAAGCAGAAGAACATCAGAGCAGCCTTTTTCTTTCTCCTGACAACTTCCTTGACTACTTGGTGGTCAGACTGGTGGGAAACTGACCAGCAGGTGGCGCTGTTGGAACAAAATTCATTCATATAAACAGCACATGTATCCCTTAATATCTTGGAATAAAAAGAACATAAATAATGAATGTAAATGACAAAAGGGCTTAGAACAACACGATCATCAATTTTACATTCACTTTTTTTATAGGTTTACTTATCCTTTAATAGAACAAAAGCAATAATCCCTTCGATCCCATAGAGAAAACCATCACGGCCACACCCAACTCTGTCTGATTGGTGCCGCCCTAGTGCTTTCTCTTTTGTGATTGGATATTTGTTTCGCTCACGGTCTCTAGAATCGGGGGGTAAGTTGGTCGATGGGTGCTGATCCTTTTTTATCCTCCTCCTCCTCTAGGGTGCTGAAAGCAAGGCCCTGTGTATGCCACAAGATTGGCGCAGTGGGGGTGCCTACAGACTGCACTACACTCACCCCCTGTGTGCCCAAGTCTCTGCCACCCTGGCCTGTTTGCCAATGGGCAAGCTCGTCATAATCAATGGTAAATATCGGTCTTTCTGTCATCTCCAGCAGCCAATTTCTGTCTGTGCCACCTGACATGAGAGCAAGTGTCTCCACCTACTGGCCACACACAGCATTGCATTGCTTCTACCTCCTCATTAGGGGCTATGGAGCAGGTGACAGTTTTGATGTGTTGTGCCCTCTATGTTTTCTCCACCCTAATAAAGACAGTGGGTGTCATCATAAACACTGGGCAGTAACCCATAGCAACCAATCGGTATATTTCTTTTTTTCAGCCTAGTTGAGCACTAAAAGCAATCATCTGATTGGTTGCTATGGGTTACTGCCCGGGTGCAAATTTGCCCAGTATTTATAAATAACCCCCACTATCTTAAATGCCTTACATTGGCTCCAGTTGCCCCTCTCTATTCTGCTAATAAGAATCACGTGACACCCTCAAGTTTATCACATTAATAAATACACTCATTTGGGTTTTGAGGTGACAGTTGCGCTTCCCGTTTCTATGCAATTCCCTTCGGCAGCAGTGGGGGAGATTTCGGCCCTAGCCTGATTTCTTACCCATAATTCCCATTGCAATATGGCTGCCCTCCGTCTCATTTCTCCTCTTTCACACGTGCAGCCACAATGAAGATTAACGACGAGATGAAAAGCGTGCGGAAACTGCAACTGTCGACCAATTCCTACATTTCTTACCCTGAAAAAGGTACGGGGGGAGCCCTGGTGCATCTCCGCTGGTAAGAGGGAGGGTGGGAGACCAGTAACACGGGGGCAGCAGATGAGGACGTGATTGGGTTAAAAGTTATTATTTAAGGGGCAGTCCAAATATATTGTCTGATTCAGCATTTTGTTTCCGTCCCCCCAGATAACGACTTTGCCTCTGTCTATAAGGATCTCCAGAAGTTGTCGGGGCAGTTTAAAGACCAAGTGGCGTATCCTCTGCTCGCTGCCGCCCGGCAAGGTAACAATCTGACTCCGCCCCTCCCTCCCATGTGACATTTCTATCCCTCAATATCTCGGTTTACTTCCTTATCGCAGTTCTAAACCTCCCGGACGTCTTCGGGCTGCTGGTCCTTCCGCCGGAGCTCAAGCTGAGGATTTTCCGCCTGTTGGACATTCGCTCACTTTTGAACCTTTCTGCCACCTGTAAAGAGTTACTGGCCGCCACCGGTGACTCCTCCCTCTGGCGCTTCCTGTGCATCCGAGATTTCCGGGGTGAGTAGAAATTAGGGAGACAGCAGGGCACATAAAAACTAGGGATGCACCCAATCCACTATTTGAATCCTTTGTTAAAGGGGAAGGAAACCTAGTCGGCGCAAACCCTACACCCCCCCTCCCGTTTTTTGCCCACCCTCCCTCCTCCCCCCTGGCCTACCCGTCCCACTGGGCAAATGCCCCTAACTTGTTACCCTTCTGCGCAGGTCCAGTCCAGGGAGTTCACAGACGCCATCTTCTTCCACGCGATCTTCTTCCTGCTTTGAACGGCGCATGCGCAGTAGGATCATTTCCCCGGTACGATCTACTGCGCATGCGCGTGACTTTTGGCGCATGCGCAGTAGATCCGTACCTGCGAAATGATCCTACTGCGCATGCGCCAAAACACCGTTCACAGCAGGAAGAAGATCGCGTGGAAGAAGATGGCGTCTGTGAACTCCCTGGACTGGACCTGCGCAGAAGGGTAAGTAACAAGTTAGGGGCATTTGCCCAGTGGGACGGGTAGGCCAGGGGGGATGAGGGAGGGTGGGCAACAACGGGAGGGGGGGAGGGGGGTTTGCGCCGACTAGGTTTCCTTCCCCTTTAAAGATTTGGCAGAATACTGAACCCAAATCCTAATTTTTCATATGGAAATTAGGGGTGGGAAAAGCAGAAGTGTGGGGGAAATTTTTACTTCCTTGTTTTGTGACGAGAAGTCACGTGATTTCCCTTCCTGGCCCTGATTTGCATATGCAAATTTAGATTTGCTTCGACCAGCTACAAGGATTCGTCTGAATCCGAATCCTGCTGAAAAAGGCTGAATCCCGAACCGAATCCCGAACCGAATCCTGAATTCTGCGCATCCCTAATAAGAACCCTCGTGTTCTAATGAGCAGCGGTAGAGTTGTGCCTTGCAGAACAGTGGGTGAGTGGTTATCCCGGTGCAGTTATAATTAGGGATGCCCCGAATCCGGGATTCACCAGGATTCAGCCTTTTTCAGCAGGATTCAGCCTGAATCCTTCTATCCGGCCTAACCGAATCCAAACCCTAATTTGCATATGTAAATTATGGGTGGGGAGGGAAATCGCGTGACTCTTTGTCACAAAACAAGAAAGTAAGAAATATTTTCCCTTCCCACCCCTAATTTGCATATGCAATAGGGATGCACCTAATACTTTATTTGGGATTCACATGAAACCTTGGTGAAAGATTCGGCCAAATACCGATCAGAATCCTATTTTGCATATGCAAATTAGGGCCAGCAAAGGAAAAAGTTCTTATTTTCTCACGTGATTTCCCTACCCGTCCCTACATACGCGAATTAGGTTCAGCCAGACACAAGGATTTGGCCAAATCTGAGTCCTGCTGAAAAAGTCCGAATCGAATCCTGGATTCGATATATATATATATATATATATATATATATATTGTGTGAGTGTGTGTGTATATAGACACACACACAATCACACACACAATCACATGGCACTTGCTTTTGGCAAAGCTTTGGTACCTTGGGCACTTGCTGCTTTCTGGAAATGCTGTTAGGGTTGGGCACTAACTCTGTCCTTTGCTGTTTTACAGATAGTCTTCCACGGAATTTGGAAATGAATTGGAATAAGGTGGGTGCACTTAGTTCTCTCTGGATTTGTATGGAG
This sequence comes from Xenopus laevis, assembly GCF_017654675.1. Taxonomy (NCBI): domain Eukaryota; kingdom Metazoa; phylum Chordata; class Amphibia; order Anura; family Pipidae; genus Xenopus; species Xenopus laevis. The sequence continues at coordinate 4,431,015 of NC_054376.1, read as the reverse complement.
CAAGTCTCCAGGGTATAACGGTCTCCATCTTTGTTTGTATCTCAGCTGTACAAGGAGAAGTACAAGGAGAAGAAGCAGCGCAATCGCTTTGTGCGCCGGCACTTTCTGCCTCCCAGGAATGCCCACCCCTACCCTTATTACCCAAACATCTTCCCGCCAGACTTCAGTTACCCTCCTGGCATCATCGGGGGTGAATATGACCAAAGGCCTTTCCCCCCAATTCTCAACCCCACCGCTCCTTTTATTCCCGGAGTAGGGCCAAGTTCCTCGCGCTTCAGCCCCTTATCCAACCCCTTTAAAGTCACTTTGCCTTTCTCTGAAGAAGACCCGTCGATTCCAGGGCCGAGAAGTCTCCGCCCCAGCAGAGGGAGGGGTCCTGACATCCGGAGAGGCTTCATATGAAGGGAAGAGGCGGAGCAATTTGGAGGCTGGACTGTGCGCGGTATGTTTCTCCCGCCAAAGAAACGTCTCCTTTTCTTGTGAATAATTCTCTTATTATAAAGGCACCGGTGTGGACTTCTGGTTTGTTGTAGGGGTGCACCCAATCCACGATTTCGGATTCGGCCGAATCCTTCACGAAAGATACGGCCTAATACCGAATCCCGCTGAAAAAGGCCGAATCCCGAACTGAATCCTGGATTCAGTGCATCCCTGTCTGTTGTAACAGCAACACTTCTGATATCTGGGACAGAGAAGGGGAACAAAAACAGAATATTTTGGGGGGGGATTGTTTCAATAATAAAATGTTTTTGTTGGAGGTTTGAGAACAAGTACGAACAGGAATTCAGGAAACGTTTTCTTTCATTTATTTATAACATCAATAAATAAACACAAATACAGAGAACATAAAATAGAAATGACCCTCAGACAGGGACGGCTGGAGATTAGAATCCGCCAGCCCTAACTGTCACATAGTGATACAAACTGCCGCCTCTGCTAATAAGCTGATTTATTTGCTAATGTTGAAAGCTGTTTGAATAACACGTGTATGTGTTCTGTATAACAGTGTTGGTTTTGTTCTGTATAATTAACGTACGTTTGCAGACAGTGTTTTTTTGGGGAGGAAAAAATGAATTATTACTAAAGCTGTTTTCTATGTCTCCTGTATGGACTGCAGCGCCCCCTACTGGTTCTGCATAATGGGCTAAAGTCTCATATTTCACCTTACACATAGCCACAGTGGAATCAGTTAGAACCCCAATGTTTCTATATATCTGTAACCTTGTTATGAGCTAAGGGGGCCCAGTCTGAAGGCCAGTTAGGGGGAGATTTGGGGTCAGTGCTTATTTGTATCCTGGGTACCCCTGGAACTATAGCAGGGTGACACCCCAATGTTTCTATATATCTGTAACCTTGTTATGAGCTAAGGGGGCCCAGTCTGAAGGCCAGTTAGGGGGAGATTTGGGGTCAGTGCTTATTTGTATCCTGGGTACCCCTGGAATTATAGCAGGGTGACACCCCAATGTTTCTATATATCTGTAACCTTGTTATGAGCTAAGGGGGCCCAGTCTGAAGGTCAGTTAGGGGGAGATTTGGGGTCAGTGCTTATTTGTATCCTGGGTACCCCTGGAATTATAGCAGGGTGACACCCCAATGTTTCTATATATCTGTAACCTTGTTATGAGCTAAGGGGCCCAGTCTGAAGGTCAGTTAGGGGGAGATTTGTGGTGAGTGCTTATTTGTATCCTGGGTACCCCTGGAATTATAGCAGGGTGACACCCCAATGTTTCTATATATCTGTAACCTTGTTATGAGCTAAGGGGGCCCAGTCTGAAGGTCAGTTAGGGGGAGATTTGGGGTGAGTGCTTATTTGTACCCTGGGTACCCCTGGAACTGTAGCAGGGTGACACCCCAATGTTTCTATATATCTGTAACCTTGTTATGAGCTAAGGGGGCCCAGTCTGAAGGTCAGTTAGGGGGAGATTTGGGGTGAGTGTTTATTTGTACCCTGGGTACCCCTGGAACTATAGCAGGGTGACACCCCAATGTTTCTATATATCTGTAACCTTGTTATGAGCTAAGGGGGCCCAGTCTGAAGGTCAGTTAGGGTGAGATTTGGGGTGAGTGCTTATTTGTACCCTGGGTACCCCTGGAACTATAGCAGGGTGACACCCCAATGTTTCTATATATCTGTAACCTTGTTATAAGCTAAGGGGGCCCAGTCTGAAGGCCAGTTAGGGGGAGATTTGGGGTGAGTGCTTATTTGTGCCCTGGGTACCCCTGGAACTATAGCAGGGTGACTGTTACCCCAGGCCCAGCCTGAAGACCATTTAAGGTGATATTTGGAACCCAGACCCACACCCCATGGTGGATTCAGGTGCACAAGGCTTGAGCTTTCAGTCGTGGGGAAACTAACAAACTGTATCAGGAATGATGACAGACCTGGCACACGCTGATGCACTTCTTTCCAGAATCAGATTAAATTTTATTCCAGGAGTTTTAGATCCAAACAAAGCTTTGCCGGAGCCAACACTCATGGAATAAACATTTCAATCGGATGTGGAATGAGGTGCATCTGTGTGTTCCAGGTCTGTCATCATTCTTGATATGGTCTATTGGATTCTCATGGTATGAAGGTGTCTCAACTGTGGCCAAGTCTTTGAAGACATTTTACTGGACTCTCCATGCTCAGAATGGCTTGTTCTGCTGTCCAGAAACACTTTGTATGGAGCCTGATCCCCAACATCAATGTCCAACCTCACTAATGTTCTTGTGGCTGAATGGAAGCAACTCCCAGCAACAATGTTCCAACATCTAGTGGGAACCTTCCCAGAAGCCTCTATTATTTAGAATAACCTGGCTGCACAGAGTCCTGACCTCAACCCAACTGAACCCCTGTGGGATGAATTGGAAACCTGACTGTGAGCCTTATCCCCAACATCATTGCCCAACCTCACTAATGTTCTTGTGGCTGAATGGAGGCAAATCCCAGCAACAATGTTCCATAATCTAGTGGGAACCTTCCCAGAAGAGTAGGGGCAGTTATAGCAGTAAAGAGGGGGGTTAATATTTATCCACTTGGTTTGGGCATGAGATGTTGGGCAGGCAGGTGCCACCATACTTTTACCAATATATTAAGTATACCTTAACCGGGACACATCACCTAATTTAGAGGAAAGGCTGGGAATAGGCCTTGTCTTGTGTTAACTTATTGGTGATTGTATCCAAGTTTACTGGGGCATCACTTATTGGTTGTTCCATTTCTCAACAATGTCTAAGATTGTATCAGCCAGGGAAAGTCCCAGTGTACAACAGTGAATTCGAGCATCTATCTAATGGAAGATATTAGGAGAAGCACAAAAATGAATGTGCACTGGCATGACTAAAGACACCTCCGTAGACACGTCTGTAGAAACCAGCGCATGTTGCAGGAATGTGGAAGCATGATGACCCCTATAAAGAAAATGTCTCACTCAAAGGTAAATTGGTTGCTCCCAAAGGGTTGGAAGATGACATTGATAAGCTTGAAGATGACATCCAAGTCCATGTAGAAAGCAATGTCGTATTATTATATTCCAACTGCTGGTAGAAGATATAGCTTATGTTGCATGGAGAAGAAGACATATGAACATTCTGGTGGATCCCTAGTGATTTCTTATTGGCTTAGGGGGTCACATGATTGAGCGCATGCTTATGAGAGTACTATACAAAGAAGTCCTAGTCCAGTGCACAAGGTGTTTAATTGCATGAGAAGACTCGATATTATGGCCCTTGGAAAAGGAAAGAATCCTATGTGGAATGAGCTGGAGTTCCTCTGCATTCCTGGAAGATTTCTTGGCACTCCACGCGCTTGCAGCAAATGCACTAAATGGCTTTACTTTTGAGGCAACAAGGAGTAGCAACTTGGTTTATAATAATGAGATCCTGGTACAGTATTGTGTTGACCAGATGGCACCATGGTCATACAAGAAGTTCTTGCTGGATTGGGTGGAATAAACCAACTATAAGGTCTTTCTAGGTTGAAGAACAATGGTCAGCGTGCGTATTCAGGTACAATGGCTTCATGGCCTAGCATTCCAATGATGATTGCCTCGTCTTGCACAAAAAGGGAGTCACTGGATAACTGGATACAGGGATATGAAATGTTATTGGCTCTGGTGAGCAGTTAGTCTGGTTAGGGTGAAACAGGCCCAGAAGACCATGGGTGGCTCCTACAGTGCAAATCAAATACTCAAAGGACCTTCAGCATTAACGAAGAGTGGAGCCTGGAAGGGAGGCCTGGAAGATTCTGACTTATGCGAGGGTGTGGATTGGATAGGAAGACAGCAGAGCCCGGGATCAGTCAGAGAAGAGACTGGCAAACGATTTTCTCAAATTGCGGATGGTCTCCGCTTTCGCCTCGTCTTCGTGGCCGCTGGTGCGTGCGGAAGGATCCGAGATATTGAAATTGTTGGTCAGTGACTGGGATTTGCTGCAAGGCAGAGAGAGAAAGAAGAACCAATCAGCAATATGGCAAAGGAGCTGGGCAGAGCTACAAGCTTCTGCTGCCCAGGGAATTATGGGATTTGCCGTTCTGAAGCAGCTGGAGAACCAAAGTGGTTACAGAGAAATGGGGTGACTTAATGCAGAGAAGGAATAGGGGGCCCAGAGGGACATGGACTCACGAGGAATTGGTTAATTACAGCACTCACTTGAGTATGGGTTGGGGTTTTGCAGTTGGCCCGGGTCCCGGTGGGTTCTGTGCCTGTCCCTGGGCAGGGGGTCTTGATGGCTGAGGGGAAACAGACTTGGGGGTTTGGGATGGTGGAGTTCCACTTGCAGTTCTGGGGAGCTGTGGGGAATTAGGAGACCGTTGTGTCTGTGGGGAGCCGGCCTGTGAAGTGTGAGGCTGTTGGCCTTGAGGAGAAAGCCTTGGTTGTGATGGAGGTCCTGTCCTCTGTGCAGGAGAGACTTGTCCCTGGCGAGGGCCACCTGTATAAAAGGATAATACATTTATATACATTCAGGCCCATCATCACATTTCCTTTATACCCTATCCACATGGTATTAGTCTAAATAAGTCCGCTACAAAACCTTTCCAAGGAGATCTTCTCAAGACTTGACCCCAAATTACCTGAGAGCTTCAGATCATCTCCCCCAACATTAGAGAAATGTAATAGGGTGTCGTATGCCTAATGGCCACTAGATGTCACCTATGTACTAGGATTATGCAGCAAATGAAGACCTGGTATTTCTATATAAGTGGATAATGTGCCTGAATGGTCCTGCAGAAGCCCCAGTTCTAGTTACCCATAGCAACCAGCAGTTTGGACCTGGCAATCTTTCTGCCTGGATGTTTCCTCCTATTGGATTCTTCAATTTTCTGTATTGTGTACCCAGCATGTTTATAACCCTGTGTAGAAAGGACACCTACCTTGAGGGGCAGGTCGAGGTTGAGCTGCACCTGGGGGTCCGGGCTGAGGCTGCATCTGTTGTTTTACAGCTTGAGGCTGGATCTGTTGGGGCTGAGATAATGAAGAGATGATAAATATATATCTATAATTGTCTCTGACAGTGCTTAATTTACTGATGCAGGAAGCGTCTTCTGAAGCTTTTCAGCTCAATGCTGAGCAGAGCTGAGAGGCATCAGGATATGCTTTCTACATTAGCAGCAGTTTTAGTCATTCTTTCTGGCTGTCACCAGGACTGAACAGCAGGGGGTCACTTGAAAGGGGGGTACATGTGCCCTAAAGGATAAGTAAACCTTTAAAATAAGTGAATGTAAAATTGATGAGAGTGCTATTCTAAGCACTTTTGTCATTTACATTCATTATTTATTTTCTTTTTATTCCAAGATATTAACGGATACATGTGCTGTTAATATGAATGAATTTTGTTCCAACAGCACCACCTGCTGGTCAGTTTCTGATCAGTCTGACCACCAAGTAGTCAAGGAAGTTGTCAGGAGAAAGAAAGAGGCTGCTCTGATGTTCTTCTGCTTAGGAAAGATTTGAGAAAGGTTTCTAATTGTTTTCCTAAGCAGAAGAACATCAGAGCAGCCTCTTTCTTTCTCCTGACAACTTCCTTGACTACTTGGTGGTCAGACTGGTCAGAAACTGACCAGCAGGTGGCGCTGTTGGAACAAAATTCATTCATATTAACAGCACATGTATCCCTTAATATCTTGGAATAAAAAGAAAATAAATAATGAATGTAAATGACAAAAGTGCTTTGAGTAGCCCCCTCATCAGTTTTACATTAAGCTATTTTAAAGGTTTACTTACCCTTTTAGTAACTGGCCTCAATGTCCAAAGAGAAATACGAGAGAGATAAAAAGAATGTATGTTCTGTATGTATTTCCCAGGGCAGTTCGTTACGCAGGAACCATTTGTGCTTATGGCTTCGGAAAATATCCTCGTCTGCCAAATAAAATGTATGCGGGATAAAGTCTATTTGTTCTCTGTAGTTCTTTCAAAGAGAGGGTCCAAGAGGGAATCACTGCTGGAGCTTGACCCCATCGCAAGGACATCATCTCCCGCTAATAAGGAACATACCTACGGAGCTTTGTAACGAGGGAGTTTGGAGCCTGGAACCCGGACAATATAGAAGAATTCCTGGAAATGGTCTCTGTGCTGGAACTATTAGTTCTGTAAATTTAAAGCACTGAGGGAATGCTGGGAATTGTAGTGCAATGATGGCTGGGCAGGCAGCAACCCACACTCGTTTACATTAATTAGTGGCTATGAGAATTTTAGCTCCTCCCAGAATTTTTTAATATACAAAAGGACAGGGTCGGACTGGGCCAGTGGGATACCGGGCAGCTGGCATTGGGGGGTCGGGGTGTGCGTGGGCCCCAGTTGTGTTAGTCTCGATGGGCCCCAGACCCACCCCAGTCCAGCACTGCAAGGATTGGACATCATAGTAAAGTACTGGGTGTAACTAATACTAATACCATTGCCAGGGGTCGGCCCGGAGATGCTGACGACGTCTGAACCTGTTGGGTCATTTTAGCAATAACCAAATCGGCCACTAGATGGCGATCTTCTTCCACGTGCTCCCCTATGAGTGGCATGGAACTGTCCATCACCTGCAGGGAGAGTGAGAGGGTGTGGTCAGTGTCATAGACAGAACAATATGGCCGATCACAGCCAGCGGTTCAGTAGACGTTGTTAGTGAGGAGCAAATTTTTGTCAGCAGGTATCACGCCATTTGCGGATTTTTTTCATGAAAAAAACAATTTTGCTGAAAAGAAAAAGTTGCCAAGACAAAAAATAGTTGCGCACGTAAAGCGTAAAGCGAAACGGGACAGATTTGCTCATCACTAGACGTTACACAGCCCAACAATCCTGATTGGAGAACTGGGAAATTGCACCCCTTTACCCCTGCAGTCACGTCCTGTAGTTCCCCTTTAAATCCCATAGATAATGTTATTAACTCACCTCAATGATATAATCCTTCCCGTCCTTACTGTGAACGGCCTTTACTGCGCAGATATCCAGCCCCCCAAACATTTCTGAGCAGGAATCGACCCAGAGACGGTACCTGAGAAATAAAAATGCTGTTAATTTTAGCCATTGTGCCTTGTGCAGGGGAATCCATTATGTGTCATAGTTTTATGGGATCTCTCTGTACAGACTATGAGCAAACTTAGGGGACTGTTCCTGCTGAATTGTGCTTAGTACAGGGAATACCTATGCTGCCATAGTTTTATGGGATCTCTCTGTACAGACTATGAGCAAACTTAGGGGCTGTTCCTGCTGAATTGTGCTTAATACAGGGAATACCTATGCTGCCATAGTTTTATGGGATCTCTCTGTACAGACTATGAGCAAACTTAGGGGCTGTTCCTGCTGAATTGTGCTTAGTACAGGGAATACCTATGCTGCCATAGTTTTATGGGATCTCTCTGTACAGACTATGAGCAAACTTAGGGGACTGTTCCTGCTGAATTGTGCTTAGTACAGGGAATACCTATGCTGCCATAGTTTTATGGGATCTCTCTGTACAGACTATGAGCAAATTTAGGGACTGTTCCTGCTGAATTGTGCTTAGTACAGGGAATACCTATGCTGCCATAGTTTTATGGGATCTCTCTGTACAGACTATGAGCAAACTTAGGGGACTGTTCCTGCTGAATTGTGCTTAGTACAGGGAATACCTATGCTGCCATAGTTTTATGGGATCTCTCTGTACAGACTATGAACAAACTTAGGGACTGTTCCTGCTGAATTGTGCTTAGTACAGGGGAATACCTATGCTGCCATAGTTTTATGGGATCTCTCTGTACAGACTATGAGCAAACTTAGGGGACTGTTCCTGCTGAATTGTGCTTAGTACAGAGGAATACCTATGCTGCCATAGTTTTATGGGATCTCTCTGTACAGACTATGAGCAAACTTAGGGGCTGTTCCTGCTGAATTGTGCTTAGTACAGGGGAATACCTATGCTGCCATAGTTTTATGGGATCTCTCTGTACAGACTATGAGCAAACTTAGGGACTGTTCCTGCTGAATTGTGCTTAGTACAGGGAATACCTATGCTGCCATAGTTTTTATGGGATCTCTCTGTACAGACTATGAGCAAACTTAGGGACTGTTCCTGCTGAATTGTGCTTAGTACAGGGAATACCTATGCTGCCATAGTTTTATGGGATCTCTCTGTACAGACTATGAGCAAACTTAGGGACTGTTCCTGCTGAATTGTGCTTAGTACAGGGAATACCTATGCTGCCATAGTTTTATGGGATCTCTCTGTACAGACTATGAGCAAACTTAGGGGTTGTTCCTGCTGAATTGTGCTTAGTACAGGGAATACCTATGCTGCCATAGTTTTATGGGATCTCTCTGTACAGACTATGCGCAAACTTAGGGACTGTTCCTGCTGAATTGTGCTTAGTACAGGGAATACCTATGCTGCCATAGTTTTATGGGATCTCTCTGTACAGACTATGAGCAAACTTAGGGGTTGTTCCTGCTGAATTGTGCTTAGTACAGGGAATACCTATGCTGCCATAGTTTTATGGGATCTCTCTGTACAGACTATGAGCAAACTTAGGGGCTGTTCCTGCTGAATTGGATGAGCCTCGCTCACCTGTCTGTCATGGCGATCTGTTCCAGCATTGCAGAGCCAGTGTTTGCTTTCCAGTTGCCAGAAATAGATGTTCTCCTGCAACATAAATTGAGACGTATTTCAAGTGACACACACTGTGCTATGAATAAATAATAATATATAATAAATTATACAGGAATGGGCTGGGCAGGTACTCGGGGTGATCCCTAGATCAGAACCATATGTCCCCCCCAATTAGGGCACCCGGCCCATTCAACCCAGCACTGGGTTTGAGATCCGTTATCCAGAAAGCTCAGAATTACAGAAAGGCCGTCTCCCATAGACTCCATCTTATCCAAATAATCCAAATTTTTAAAACCGATTTCCTTTTTCTCTGTAATAATAAAACAAAATCCCAACTAAGATATAATTAATCCTTATTGGAGGCAAAACCAGCCTATTGGGTTTATTTCATGTTTATATGATTTTCTAGTAGACTTAAGGTATGAAGAGCCAAGATACAGAAAGATTTGTTATCCGGAAAACCCCAGGTCCCGAGCATTCTGGATAACAGGTCCCATACCTGTAACATTAAATGATAGCAAGAGATCTGGGGGAGATTGGAGAAAGGTTTCTAATTGTTTTCCTAAGCAGAAGAACATCAGCCTCTTTCTTTCTCCTGACAACTTCCTTGACTACTTGGTGGTCAGACTGGTCAGAAACTGACCAGCAGGTGGCGCTGTTGGAACAAAATTCATTCATATTAACAGCACGTGTATCCTTTAATATCTTGGAATAAAAAGAAAATAAATAATGATTGTAAATGACAAAAGTTCTTAGAATAAGTTTTGCATTCACTTATTTCAAAGGTTTACTTATCCTTTAATAAGCTCCACGCAGGGGCCCCTGGGAGCCGAGGAAAATGACACTGATTGGTGACAATGGTCAACTTTGGGGGCAATTTAGCAGTTTGTTTATACAACAAAGAAATAGGAAAAAAAACGGGGCTCCTGATTTATTGCCACTTTAACCCTTTAGATACCCCACACTTAGAGGCAGATTTATTAAGAGTCGAATTGCGAATTCATGTGACTTTTTAAAAACTCCCATGAACTCAAAATTCGACCAATAGAAATGTTTTAATAAAATCGAATTTTCTCAGCTCGGATGAATTTAATTGACTCGAAAACTCGAACCGAAGTCGATTCGAATTAGAAAAACTCGAATCCGAACGAAAAAACTCAAATGCCAGGAAGGCTGCAAACATCGCCATATTGATCAAAGGACGTCTCCCATTGGCTGATACAGTAATTCGGCAGGTTTAAGGTGGTGAATTGTCAATTTCAAGTTCTTAAAGGGCCAGAGTGTGATAGATCTCGAAATTCGCTGTATTGCCCCCCCCCCCATATTCCATTAACCCCTGTGCATGGCATAGTCTGGTGCCAGTAGCTCAGGGGCCCCATGGGCCCAATAAGCCTAAGGCTGTGTGTTTACTGACAGCAGGTCATGCAGGTTCTCTGCACTCCTGGTTCTGACTCCAGAACAGAAATAGCTTCACAAATACAGAAAGCAATGGGAGATATCAGGCTATGGAGCGGTATAGAACTGCAGGGGAAGTCACATGATCTATCTATATAATTATAAATATCATTATTTATACAGAGCTGCTTGTATACACATCACTCTACATATTGTTCCTCTCAAGAATAATCTTGTGCAGCTATACATCTGGGGCCCGATCTACTGAACAGTGCTAAAGACTGGCGATTTGGGCTCTGCCTACAGCACTGCCAACTGTAACCCCTTATAGTCACCTCGGGTGAGAGCTGCCATGTGGTTTCCCTACTCCTAAGCCCTTGTTCTCTTACTTACATGTAGGCTTTGTAATTGTTCCCGATTTTCTGGATCCGGATGTCGTACTTGGAGTCTATGAAGGGCTCGGTGGTCACGTAGGTCTTGGCCATGGCCACCACACTAGCCATGTCCTGAAAATCATATTGGTTGTCCACTTTCACCTGAGGGAGAGGACAGAAGAGTTCTGTGTAACTGTCATTGTGTCTGTCCCTTTCTCTTCTCTGCACTGCTGGTTCTGACTCCTGATACAACTTCCCAATATCCATTCATTCCTCATTCTCACTGGGTTTATAGTTCTGTGTAACTGTCATTGTGTCTGTCCCTTTCTCTGCACTGCTGCCTCTGACTCCTGATACAACTTCCCAATATCCATTCATTCCTCATTCTCACTGGGTTTATAGTTCTGTGTAACTGTCATTGTGTCTGTCCCTTTCTCTGCACTGCTGCCTCTGACTCCTGATACAACTTCCCAATATCCATTCATTCCTCATTCTCACTGGGTTTATAGTTCTGTGTAACTGTCATTGTGTCTGTCCCTTTCTCTGCACTGCTGCCTCTGACTCCTGATACAACTTCCCAATATCCATTCATTCCTCATTCTCACTGGGTTTATAGTTCTGTGTAACTGTCATTGTGTCTGTCCCTTTCTCTTCTCTGCACTGCTGCTTCTGACTCCTGATACAACTTCCCAATATCCATTCATTCCTCATTCTCACTGGGTTTATAGTTCTGTGTAACTGTCATTGTGTCTGTCCCTTTCTCTGCACTGCTGCCTCTGACTCCTGATACAACTTCCCAATATCCATTCATTCCTCATTCTCACTGGGTTTATAGTTCTGTGTAACTGTCATTGTGTCTGTCCCTTTCTCTGCACTGCTGCCTCTGACTCCTGATACAACTTCCCAATATCCATTCATTCCTCATTCTCACTGGGTTTATAGTTCTGTGTAACTGTCATTGTGTCTGTCCCTTTCTCTGCACTGCTGCCTCTGACTCCTGATACAACTTCCCAATATCCATTCATTCCTCATTCTCACTGGGTTTATAGTTCTGTGTAACTGTCATTGTGTCTGTCCCTTTCTCTTCTCTGCACTGCTGCTTCTGACTCCTGATACAACTTCCCAATATCCATTCATTCCTCATTCTCACTGGGTTTATAGTTCTGTGTAACTGTCATTGTGTCTGTCCCTTTCTCTGCACTGCTGCCTCTGACTCCTGATACAACTTCCCAATATCCATTCATTCCTCATTCTCACTGGGTTTATAGTTCTGTGTAACTGTCATTGTGTCTGTCCCTTTCTCTTCTCTGCACTGCTGCTTCTGACTCCTGATACAACTTCCCAATATCCATTCATTCCTCATTCTCACTGGGTTTATAGTTCTGTGTAACTGTCATTGTGTCTGTCGCTTTCTCTGCACTGCTGCCTCTGACTCCTGATCATTTTACAACCAGTGAGAATGCAGAGTGAATGGATATTAGAAAGCTGCTTAGAATGATATTTTCTTTCATTAGGCAAAAACCTATTTTGGGTGCAGTTTCCCTTTAAATATGATGATTTTATTACAACATTTTTTCAGGCTTCATAAACACATTCAGATCTAATGGCATGTTAAATATTTTCAACATTCCAAAGATTCCTTAAATGCTTCTCGGCAGCTTTAGTCACCTCTATCACTTCCAGCAGATTCCATCTCAGCCTATAGTAATTTATTAATCCTCATACTGCGACTGATATATGTGTTATACCCTCCCCTGGCACAGCCCATACACTGTCATGTACTACTACTACTACTTCTATAGACACCATCTCTCCCTACTATACCTGCTATCCCACAGTCACACTCCCTTCCCAGAGACTATTATCCACTGTTACTATAGGCACCATCTCTCCCTACTATACCTGCTATCCCACAGTCACACTCCCTTCCCAGAGACTATTATCCCACTGTTACTATAGGTACCATCTCTCCCTACTATACCTGCTATCCCACAGTCACACTCCCTTCCCAGAGACTATTATCCACTGTTACTATAGGCACCATCTCTCCCTACTATACCTGCTATCCCACAGTCACAATCCCTTCCCAGAGACTATTATCCACTGTTACTATAGACACATCTCTCCCTACTATACCTGCTATCCCACAGTCACACTCCCTTCCCAGAGACTATTATCCACTGTTACTATAGACACCATCTCTCCCTACTATACCTGCTATCCCACAGTCACACTCCCTTCCCAGAGACTATTATCCACTGTTACTATAGGCACCATCTCTCCATACTATACCTGCTATCCCACAGTCCCACTCCCTTCCCAGAGACGATTATCCACTATTACTATAGACACCATCTCTCCCTACTATACCTGCTATCCCACAGTCACAATCCCTTCCCAGAGACTATTATCCACTATTACTATAGACACCATCTCTCCCTACTATACCTGCTATCCCACAGTCACAATCCCTTCCCAGAGACTATTATCCCACTGTTACTATAGACACCATCTCTCCCTACTATACCTGCTATCCCACAGTCCCACTCCCTTCCCAGAGACTATTATCCCACTGTTACTATAGACACCATCTTTCCCTACTATACCTGCTATCCCACAGTCACACTCCCTTCCCAGAGACTATTATCCCACTGTTACTATAGCACATCTCTCCCTACTATACCTGCTATCCCACAGTCACACTCCCTTCCCAGAGACTATTATTCCACTGTTACTATAGGCCCCCATCTCTCCCTACTATACCTGCTATCCCACAGTCACACTCCCTTCCCAGAGACTATTATCCACTGTTACTATAGGCACATCTCTCCCTACTATACCTGCTATCCCACAGTCACACTCCCTTCCCAGAGACTATTATCCACTGTTACTTTAGGCACCATCTCCTACTATACCTGCTATCCCACAGTCACACTCCCTTCCCAGAGACTATTATCCACTGTTACTAATAGGCACCATCTCTCCCTACTATACCTGCTATCCCACAGTCACACTCCCTTTCCAGAGACTATTATCCACTGTTACTATAGGCACCATCTCTCCCTACTATACCTGCTATCCAGCATCACACTTCCCTTCCCAGAGACTATTATCCCACTGTTACTATAGACACATCTCTCCCTACTATACCTGTTATCCCACAAGTCACACTTCCCCTTCCCAGAGACTATTATCCACTGTTACTATAGGCACCATCTCTCCTACTATACCTGCTATCCCACAGTCACACTCCCTTTCCCAGAGACTATTATCCACTGTTACTATAGGCACCAATCACTCTCCTCCTACATACCTGCTATCCCACAGTCACACTCCCTTCCCAGAGACTATTATCCACTGTTACTATAGACACATCTCTCCCTACTTACCTGCTTATCCCACAGTCACACTCCCTTCCAAGAACTATCATCCACTGTTACAATAGGCACCATCTCTCCCTACTATACCTGCTATCCCACAGTCACACTCCCTTCCCAGAGACTATTATCCATGTTACTATAGGCACATCTTCCCTACTAACCTGCTATCCACAGTCACACTCCCTTCCAGAGACTATTATCCACTGTTACTATAGACACCATCTCTCCCTACTATACTGCTATCCCACAGTCACACTCCCTTCCCAGAGACTATTATCCACTGTTACTATAGGCACCATCTCTCCCTACTATACTGCTATCCCACAGTCACACTCCCTTCCAGAGACTATTATCCCACTGTTACTATAGGCACCATCTCTCCCTACTATACTGCTATCCCACAGTCACACTCTCCTTCCCAGAGACTATTATCCACTGTTACTATAGGCACCATCTCTCCTACTATACCTGCTATCCACAGTCACACTCCCTTCCCAGAGACTATTATCCACTGTTACTATAGGCACCATCTCTCCCTACATACCTGCTATCCCACAGTCACACTCCCTTCCAGAGACTATTATCCACTGTTACTATAGGCACCATCTCTCCCTACTATACCTGCTATCCCACAGTCACACTCCCTTCCCAGAGACTATTATCCACTGTTACTATAGACACATCTCTCCCTACTATACCTGCTATCCCACAGTCACACTCCCTTTCCAGAGACTATTATCCACTGTTACTATAGGCACATCTCTCCTACTATACCTGCTATCCACAGTCACACTCCCTTCCCAGAGACTATTATCCACTGTTACTATAGACACATCTCTCCCTACTATACTGCTATCCCACAGTCACACTCCCTTCCCAGAGACTATTATCCACTGTTACTATAGGCACCCATCTCTCCCTACTAATACCTGCTATCCAAGTCACCCCTTCCCAGAGCTATTATCCACTTGTTACTATAGGCACCATCTCCCTACTATACTGCTATCCCAGTCACACTCCCTTCCCGAGACTATTATCCACTGTTCAACCCATCTCCCCTAATATACCGCTACCACAGTCACCTCCTTCCGAGACTATTATCATGTAACTTAGGCCCATCTCTCCCTATATACCTGCTATCCCACAGTCACCTCCCTTCCCAGAGACTATTATCCACTGTTACTATAGACACATCTCTCCCTACTATACTGCTATCCACAGTCACAACTCCTTCCAGAGACTATATCACGTTACTAAGGCACCATCCTCCCTACTATACCTGCTATCCCACAGTCACACTCCCTTCCCAGAGACTATTATCCACTGTTACTATAGGCACCATCTCTCCCTACTATACCTGCTATCCCACAGTCACACTCCCTTCCCAGAGACTATTATCCACTGTTACTATAGGCACCATCTCTCCCTACTATACCTGCTATCCCACAGTCACACTCCCTTCCCAGAGACTATTATCCACTGTTACTATAGGCACCATCTCTCCCTACTATACCTGCTATCCACAGTCACACTCCCTTCCCAGAGACTATTATCCACTGTTACTATAGGCACCATCTCTCCCTACTATACCTGCTATCCCACAGTCACACTCCCTTCCCAGAGACTATTATCCACTGTTACTATAGGCACCATCTCTCCCTACTATACCTGCTATCCCACAGTCACACTCCCTTCCCAGAGACTATTATCCACTGTTACTATAGGCACCATCTCTCCCTACTATACCTGCTATCCCACAGTCACACTCCCTTCCCAGAGACTATTATCCCACTGTTAGTATAGACACATCTCTCCCTACTATACCTGCTATCCCACAGTCACACTCCCTTCCCAGAGACTATTATCCCACTGTTACTATAGGCACCATCTCTCCCTACTATACCTGCTATCCCACAGTCACACTCCCTTCCCAGAGACTATTATCCACTGTTACTATAGACACCATCTCTCCCTACTATACCTGCTATCCCACAGTCACACTCCCTTCCCAGAGACTATTATCCACTGTTACTATAGACACCATCTCTCCCTACTATACCTGCTATCCCACAGTCACACTCCCTTCCCAGAGACTATTATCCACTGTTACTATAGACACCATCTCTCCCTACTATACCTGCTATCCCACAGTCACACTCCCTTCCCAGAGACTATTATCCACTGTTACTATAGACCCCATCTCTCCCTACTATACCTGCTATCCACAGTCACACTCCCTTCCCAGAGACTATTATCCACTGTTACTATAGGCACCATCTCTCCCTACTATACCTGCTATCCCACAGTCCCACTCCCTTCCCAGAGACTATTATCCCACTGTTACTATAGACACATCTCTCCCTACTATACCTGCTATCCCACAGTCACACCCAGAGACTATTCTTGAATTTCTGACCCTAAACACCCACAGACAATTCTCAGAGATTATGAACTGGTAGAAGTTGCCATATTACTTCCAGTGGACAATACAGTTGTTATCAGTAGTAATGGTGATATTGTTTCAGTTAGTAATTGATACATTTGTTTATAGATATAACTGGACACTTCAATGCTGTGAGCAGTTTCCCAATAAACAATGAATTTAACATGTGAAATGGGTTTAAAGTGCAGATTAATTGAAAACAATGTTTCTTTATCCCTTTCTGTTGTTTATTTCTGACTCTTGAAACATTATATGAGAGGTCAGTAATTCTCGGGTCTGGTAAGTATATGGCGTCTCTGAAGCAGCAGTGCAGAGAATATACTCAGACAGACAGACAGTCAGACAGACAGACAGACAGACAGTCAGACAGACAGTCAGACAGTCAGACAGACAGACAGACAGTCAGACAGACAGACAGTAAGACAGACAGACAGACAGTAAGACAGACAGACAGACAGACAGTAAGACAGACAGTAAGACAGACAGACAGACAGTCAGACAGACAGACAGAGCTCTCAGCAGTAATAATGACACATAACTATGAAGCTGTTGAACATGGTGAATGAATGTTTATGAGAGAGCAGATTGGGGTGACACTATGGGGATCCCCCTCTTTGCAGCGTGTGGTTAAGCAAGTCCCACTTACAGTAAAGAAGAAGTAAACAATGAGTGGGGTGAGATGAGGGTGCGGGGAGTGATAATTCATGGCCAGTGAGGATACGGGGAATTACAATACAAACAATAGACACATCTGACACATCAGGGGGGCCCGTGGGACCCTCAGTTATTTTTAACACCGTCTATGAGACATCGATTGTCCAAACAGGTCGGACAGCTGGACAAACAGTTGTGGTGGACGAGTGTTTATTTCTTTTTGTTGGTGGGAGTTTTGGTGACATCAGAGAGTGGGAGAGAGAAGTTTTTAGTAATTAGGGAGTTAATGTGGAAACAGAACTTTATCAAACTGCTGATTCGTCCATAAAAATAATGATCACCGGGTCAGAGCCTCAGGGGTAATGGGAAGAGTGTGACATTAAAGGGGAACTCTACCCACCTGCCAATTACAGAGACCACCTATAGTTGCATCAGCTGTACCCTATAATCCCTACATCCTATATTTGCTGAACCCTATAATCCCTGCACGGTTTAATCGATTTACCCTTTAATCCGTGCATGATATAATCCCTGCACCCTTTAATCACTGTACCCTATAATCCCTGCACCATATAATCCCTGCACCCCATGTACCCTACTGTATAATCCCTGCACCCTATAATTGCTGTATCCTATAATCCCTGCACCCTATAATTGCTGCACCCTACTGTATAATCCCTGCACCCTATAATCGCTGCACCCTGAAAGATCTGCAGCTGCAGCCTTGCCAGTGAATTCATTGTTCTAAAATCTTAGTGGCACGCAAAGATTTTAAAGTAAACCTTTAAAATAAGTGAATGTAAAATTGATGAGGGAGCTATTCTAAGCCCTTTTGTTATTTACATTCATTGTTTATTTTCTTTTTATTCCAAGATATTAAGGGATACATGTGCTGTTAATATGAATGAATTTTGTTCCAACAGCGCCACCTGCTGGTCAGTTTCTGACCAGTCTGACCACCAAGTAGTCAAGGAAGTTGTCAGGAGAAAGAAAGAGGCTGCTCTGATGTTCTTCTGCTTAGGAAAGGTTTGAGAAAGGTTTCTAATTGTTTTCCTAAGCAGAAGAACATCAGAGCAGCCTCTTTCTTTCTCCTGACAACTTCCTTGACTACTTGGTGGTCAGACTGGTGGGAAACTGACCAGCAGGTGGCGCTGTTGGAACAAAATTCATTCATATTAACAGCACATGTATCCCTTAATATCTTGGAATAAAAAGAAAATACACAGAGATTGTAAATGACAAAAGTGTCTAGAATAACACTCTCCTCAATGCTGCATTCACCTATTTTAAAGGTTTACTTATCCTTTAACATGTACTGCCTTCTCTCAGCCAACAAGAAGTGAAGTCTAATCAGTATCTTTAGATAATAAAGAAGTCTCTTACCTTCCCCATCCCTGCATGAGCATGGCCCATTTTCACCACCACCGGGAAACTTTCGGCCGTCAGCTAAAGTAAAGGACAAAAAAATATATAAAAACAAAGAATCAGATGGGAAACGTTCATGGTAAAATAAAATCCACAACTACATGGCAGCTCCTATTCATACAGATAAATACAAATACAGGACACACAAGTTTTATTTCTATACTGGACTAAACAGGGAAACAATATGGCACCTCCCCTCCCTTCTAGACTTTAATATGGATCTATAAAAGGAATATTTTTCCTTAGAAAATAAGTAATTGTTTCCATTTATAACTGAGAATTACATCTCCAACCAAACTGAAATATCTTCCTTTCCCACCATTACTGGTGCAGATATTTATAGTCAGGTCAGTGTGGGCCTCCAATGCCAAGTCTCTACCCGCAGGGCAACCAAATCTTCTGCTTTGTGTCAGGCAAAGGGCACAGAGAGATATTTCTCTTGAAAGGAACAGAACAAAGCCAAATAATTAGTACAGATTGGGCAAAACTCTTCCCCAAAGTCTCGCTCTCTCTATTCACAGTCAGCAATAACTTTTTCTGTGCACTTTATACTGAATGTTATATTGTTATATGTTATATCATGTCAAATATCTGTCCAGCTAAAGGGAAAGACCTTCAGTGCTGAAATAAGTTGTAAACTAAAGAGAGAAAGTGCAAAGAAGAGCAAGTAATCTGATCATTGTCAGGTTTGAGTCTACCCCCCCCCCCGCTTCTTAGCTCATAACAAGGTTACAGATATATAGAAACATTGGGGTGTCACCCTGCTATAGTTCCAGGGGTACCCAGGGTACAAATAAACACTCACCCCAAATCTCCCCCTAACTGACCTTCAGACTGGGCCCCTTAGCTCATAACAAGGTTACAGATATATAGAAACATTGGGGTAACAGTCACCCTGCTATAGTTCCAGGGGTACCCAGGGTACAAATAATCACTCACCCCAAATCTCCCCCTAACTGACCTTCAGACTGGGCCCCCTTAGCTCATAACAAGGTTACAGATATATAGAAACATTGGGGTGTCACCCTGCTATAGTTCCAGGGGTACCCAGGGTACAAATAAGCACTCACCCCAAATCTCCCCCTAACTGACCTTCAGACTGGGTCCCCTTAGCTCATAACAAGGTTACAGATATATAGAAACATTGGGGTGTCACCCTGCTATAGTTCCAGGGGTACCCAGGGTACAAATAAGCACTCACCCCAAATCTCCCCTAACTGACCTTCAGACTGGGCCCCCTTAGCTCATAACAAGGTTACAGATATATAGAAACATTGGGGTGTCACCCTGCTATAGTTCCAGGGGTACCCAGGGTACAAATAAGCACTCACCCCAAATCTCCCCTAACTGGCCTTCAGGCTGGGCCCCCTTAGCTCATAACAAGGTTACAGATATATAGAAACATTGGGGTAACAGTCACCCTGCTATAGTTCCAGGGGTACCCAGGGTACAAATAAGCACTCACCCCAAATCTCCCCCTAACTGGCCTTCAGGCTGGGCCCCCTTAGCTCATAACAAGGTTACAGATATATAGAAACATTGGGGTAACAGTCACCCTGCTATAGTTCCAGGGGTACCCAGGGTACAAATAAGAGTATATGGATTTTTGTACCCCCTCTATGGCAATCTGAGATGGTTTTCAGCTAAGTTTTGGGGGGTTCATATTCCCTTTAGCTCATTATTCTTTAAGGCGAGGTATAGATTCCTTTTTTGGGAAACCCTGAAGAAAAGAAGGAGCCGCTGGCTGTTTCTTTATTTAGGACACGGCGTCATTTCCTTTGGGGGAAATCCTGTTTATAAGGAAATGACAATGAAAAACAAGAAAGAAAAGTGAAACAGAATATTTCAGAAATTTCTTCCTAATTTTCTCATCCACTTGTTCCTTTTGCCTTGGGGTTGGGGTGATCTGTAGCTCCGTGGGCAGGAGACAAATCCCCTCATTTCGCCCCTCCATTAACTGTATTATAAAGCAGTGAGGTCCCTGGAGGACACTTTACCAGGTGCATTTAAGTTAATAGAGTGGTGATTTGCCCCATGTGTAATATTAGTTTTTTTTGGCCTAGGCAATATCTGCTGGAGTTTGTATGTTCTCCCTGTCTCTAATTAGGCTTCTCCACTGCCCCTAGTGTGCATGACTTCGATAGGGACCTTAGATTATAAGCTCACTGGGGCAGGGAGTGATGGGAATGTGATAGGGATTTTATATTATAAGCTCACAGGGGCAGGGAGTGATGGAAATACGATAGAGACATTAGATTGTAAGCTCACTGGGACAGGGAGTGATGGGAATGCGATGGGACCTTAGATTGTAAGCTTACTAGGATGGGAATGCGATAGGGACCCTAGATTGTAAGCTCACTGAGACAGGCACTGATGGGAATGCGATAGGGACCTTAGATTGTAAGCTCACTGAGGCAGGGAGTGATGGGAATGTGATAGGGACCTTAGATTGTAAGCTTACTGGGATAGGGATTGATGGGAATGTGATAGGGACCTTAGATTTTGAGCTCACTGGGACAGGAACTAATGGTATGTTATAGGAACCTTAGATTGTAAGCTCACTGGGGCAGGGACTAATGGGAATGTGATAGGGACCTTAGATTGTAAACTCACTAGGGCAGGGATTGATGGGAATGTGATAGGGACCTTAGATTTTGAGCTCACTGGGACAAGGACTGATTATAAGCTTACTAGGATGGGAATGCGATAGGGACCCTAGATTGTAAGCTCACTGAGACAGGCACTGATGGGAATGCGATAGGGACCTTAGATTGTAAGCTCACTGAGGCAGGGAGTGATGGGAATGTGATAGGGACCTTAGATTGTAAGCTTACTGGGATAGGGATTGATGGGAATGTGATAGGGACCTTAGATTTTGAGCTCACTGGGACAGGAACTAATGGTATGTTATAGGAACTTTAGATTGTAAGCTCACTGGGGCAGGGACTGATGGGAATGTGATAGGGACCTTAGATTGTAAACTCACTAGGGCAGGGATTGATGGGAATGTGATAGGGACCTTAGATTTTGAGCTCACTGGGACAAGGACTGATGGGAATGTGATAGGGACCTTAGATTGTAAGCTCACTGGAACAGGGGCTGATGGGAATGTGAAAGGGACCTTAGATTGTAAGCTCACTGGAATAGGGGCTGATGGGAATGTGACAGGGACCTTAGATTGTAAGCTTACTGGGGCAGGGATTGATGGGAATGTGATAGGGACCTTAGATTTTGAGCTCACTGGGACAGGGACTAATGGTATGTGATAGGGACCTTAGATTGTAAGCTCACTGGGGCAGGAACTGATGGGAATGATGTATAGTCTCTATAAAGTGCTTTTTAAATGTGCCAGCACATACAAATAAATACATCATGCCACAATTTGGTCAAAATTCCCCTTTCCAAAGAAATCCAAGAGCATGAGCTGTAGTCTCCCTGTTATAGAGTGTAAGGCCCAACGCTCCCCTCCGCTCCCCTCCGCTCCTGCTCTTTGATACGTCCCAGACCCTCTAACCATGAGAAGCAACAGGGGAGGCCACAAAGGTGCTTTCCCCAATCATTTCATTCCTGAAGCAGCAGCTCAGAGGGGATATTGACTTGAATGGAACCTTGTAAACCAGAGATAAAGTCTCCTTTATAGGTTTATGGACATTTATTGGAGTTTGTGCTGCTGCTCCAAATCTGGCTGTTATTATGTTTAACTATAAAATAAAACCTTTTCCTCGTCTTTCATTTAATTTCTCATCTGGCCGGAAAGTGCAGCTGCCTCATGTTTAATGAAAGAAAATGTAAAATACGGAGCCGGATTCATTGCTTAACCATCTAAGTGCCAGAATGTCTGGTGGCCGTTGTATATTTGGCACTAGTGTGTGCGCGAGGCTGTGGGTTTGGAAACCGTGACCAACAAGAGCCACATGTTTAGTGGCGTAAATCAAAGCCCCTTTCCCGTAACTGGGGGTCACTTCCTAAGAAAAATATATCAACAGAGTGTGGAGACGTCAGACAATATGTGGCACCTGGGGAGCCTGACGTCCTGTATTCTCTCCCTAATTTCCATCCCAGTCGCTACTAACTGGAGAAAGAGGCCCGAAATCCTCTCCAACAAGCAGTCGAACTTTATATGTAACATTTTTGTAACCCCGTTAGAGTCCTGCAGCGGGTCGGGTACCCGGGGGTTACCCGTAAAAAAGCAGGCACCCTGCGGAATGAGGAGAGGATTTTCAGGTGCGGGACTTCGGGTTGCGGGTTGGGTTCAAGGTCCCGTCCGGGTCTTAGAAATTGCTTCCACGCAGGACTCTACCCCCTGTACCCCAATGATGGAAGCAATACTTTGTAAGGCTTAATTACATACCTCCCAACATTTTGGAAGTAAAAAGAGGGACAAAAATATTTTTTCCGCATGTAGCGCAGCAAAATTTTTGACCACACCCCTTTCTGTGGTCACACCCCCTAATTACCATGTTCGTTTTATAAAATTTGGCAGGTTATGAAAGTTTGAAAATATTTCTCCTTATCTAAACTGTGTTTTTGTGTCTCAAAATTGTTACAAAGTATCTTATTTGCACCTGTTAGCTGTTCTGGGCTCTCTGCTAAAAGCCAATTAAGTGAGAAACTTTGTTTCTTTTTCTGGCTGTTCAGTGCAGAGAAAAGAGGGACTTTCCAGTACAAATGAGGGACTGCGGGTTGAGCTGTCAAAAGTGGGACTGTCCCTCCGAAAAAGGGACAGTTGGGAGGTATGCTTAATTAGCCTCCCCTCATTACAGAACTTTTGTAATTTTCATTCATTATTTATATTCTTTTTATTCCAAGATATTAAGGGATACATGTGCTGTTAATATGAATGAATTTTGTTCCAACAGCGCCACCTGCTGGTCAGTTTCTGACCAGTCTGACCACCAAGTAGTCAAGGAAGTTGTCAGGAGAAAGAAAGAGGCTGCTCTGATGTTCTTCTGCTTAGGAAAGATTTGAGAAAGGTTTCTAATTGTTTTCCTAAGCAGAAGAACATCAGAGCAGCCTCTTTCTTTCTCCTGACAACTTCCTTGACTACTTGGTGGTCAGACTGGTCAGAAACTGACCAGCAGGTGGCGCTGTTGGAACACAATTCATTCATATTAACAGCACATGTATCCCTTAATATCTTGGAATAAAATGAAAATAAATATTGAATGTAAATGACAAAAGTGCTTAGAATAGCGCTCTCATCAATTTTACATTAAATTATTTTAAAGGTTTACCTATCCTTTAATTTAACACAAAATTAGCACCAAATCACAAAAAGAGCCTTATTCCCATAACACGAATTTCCGACACAAGTGTAACTTTATTTTGTTACGTCAACCCCCATAATCATGGCTCCGCCGCAACTAAACAGCAACTGGTTTTGATTGGTCTAATTCAATTAGAATGCTGATACCCACATTCTGAGTGGTTGGTGTAGATTAAAGGTTAATGATGAATATAAGAATAGTCAGAACACTTTGCAGAGCTCACTTTTGCAATTGACCTTAATTATTTTTTGTTTAGTTTTCAAAGATTTTAGCAGGTTTTCTAAAAGGAATTCAACACAACACCACCTGCAGGGTTTATTTGCGGCTGCAGTTGGCAGAAAATTAAGTTGGTGAGATGAGGATGTTGCATTTCTTGTGTTTATTTTTATCATGTCCAGTTTTAACCCTTTTCAGTGATTTTACATCTAAATTATGAATCTGAAAGCAGTGTTTGTTCCTCTTTTTTTTTGTTGGTTCTGACTTTTAAACCAGTGTAGCAGAAGTCTGAACCAGCAGTGCGGGCAGATAGCTATTGCTTTTCAATGGTAATAACTTTATGAAACTATTGGGAAAGTGGAATGAGTGAGTAATCGGGTCATTACACTAAAGGGAAGATGTTTTCATCAGAATAGATTTCTAGCACCAGCCTATATCAACTTCTCATGGGCCCCAAGAACATCCGTCACTGGGGCCCCTTTTTCAAAGAGGAGACTCTTCTCTCCCTTTCTGTCTCTGCTTTAGGAAATGATTCATAATTTGGTCACAAGCGCCTGACACTCATTGTATAGGAATCGGTTACATATCTTTGCTCCCTGTTAGACCTTCTTACTCCCACCACATTTGGGGAGAATAAGGGGGGGCGTATAAAGGATCTCTGCCATATAAGAACAAAACAAAGGGTTCTTTTTTTTTTTTTACATTTCCCGAAAGTTGGTGGCCTTTAATCTCTGCTTACAATTAGTAAACCGGAACTCATCTATTTCATGTACATTTCTGTTAAAAAGGAAAATAATCAGTTTTGCCTTTAAAACAGCAGATTTATAGTTAAATATCAATTAATTTTAGCCTGATTGTATATTGTACATATAAGAAGGAGGTGCCCAGAACATTCCATCTCTGTATATTTGTATTTATACATATGGGAGGAGGGAGGTGCCATATTGATTCCCTTAGACAGTACAGTATGAGGGTATAGCTTATTGTGTGCCCAGAACATTCCTTCTCTGTATATTTGTATTTATACATATGGGAGGAGGTGCCATATTGATTCCCTTAGACAGTACAGTATGAGGGTATAGCTTATTGTGTGCCCAGAACATTCCTTCTCTGTATATTTGTATTTATACATATGGGAGGAGGGAGGTGCCATATTGATTCCCTTAGACAGTACAGTATGAGGGTATAGCTTATTGTGTGCCCAGAACATTCCTTCTATGTATATTTGTATTTATACATATGGGAGGAGGGAGGTGCCATATTGATTCCCTTAAAGAAGTAAACCGTTCAAATAAGTGAATGTAAAATTGATGAGGAGGCTATTCTAAGCACTTTTGTCATTTACATTCATTATTTATTTTCTTTTTATTCCAAGATATTAAGGGATACATGTGCTGTTAATATGAATGAATTTTGTTCCAACAGCGCCACCTGCTGGTCAGTTTCTGACCAGTCTGACCACCAAGTAGTCAAGGAAGTTGTCAGGAGAAAGAAAGAGGCTGATGTTCTTCTGCTTAGGAAAGATTTGAGAAAGGTTTCTAATTGTTTTCCTAAGCAGAAGAACATCAGCCTCTTTCTTTCTCCTGACAACTTCCTTGACTACTTGGTGGTCAGACTGGTCAGAAACTGACCAGCAGGTGGCGCTGTTGGAACAAAATTCATTCATATTAACAGCACATGTATCCCTTAATATCTAGGAATAAAAAGAAAATAAATAATGAATGTAAATGACAAAAGTGCTTAGAATAACAATCTCATCAATTCTACATTCACATATTTTAAAGGTTTACAGGCATTAAGGACCTGCCCATTAGGCTGTGCCAGCCTTTATCCTGTAGAGTTTCCCCAATAGTCTGCAGTGCCCAACTGGAGTTAATACAGTCCTTCTGGGTTTTGGATCCACTACAAGAAGCACAAGGTGCTGTGTCCGCAGATTTGCTGGATGATCTCAGCAGTGAGTCAGTTGTCCTTGGCTGGGCACAACTACACAACCGAAACAACACATTAGTGTCGGAATCGCTCTAAGTCAAATGTGATGTGTTCTGCGGTGGAGTTGTTGTTGCAGGGCTCAGCCTTACAGACATTGGGTGGAGGGGAGACAAAACCATAGTGAGCCATTTATAAGCACAACACTTTACTGTCAATATCAGCCTGAGTCAGTTGTGATGACTTCTGTGTTGGTGGTGTAGTCATTGTTGTTGTTGGGCTCAGCCATGGAGATGGTGGGAAGAGTTCTGTGCTTGCACATAGGCTATGGATGGGGTTGTACTAACACTACTACTACTACTAATGCTACTTATTTCTCTATTTCTCCCTACTCAGACGCCATCTGAATTTTCTAATTTGTGTTCGTCTATGTCCACCAATAAGGATACTGTATCTGTTTCCTGCTCCAAAATGTGCCGACCTGTGTAGTTGCTATGGGCTACATCCTAGGTTTCACTCCAGTCCATGGAGCATCTGAAGGGAGTTTTTAATGTTCTCCCAGTGGCTTTGTGGGTCTAAGTGAACCAATATGGCACTTCCCACCCATATATAATAATGTAAATGTACAGAGATGGAATGTTCTGGGCACAACATAAGTTATATCTCATACTATAGTGTTTAAGCCAAATGGACCCCTCTGTGCCTAAGGCAATGTTTATCAGCAATCTTATAGTTACATGAAACATTGGGGTAACAGTCACCCTGCTATAGTTCCAGGGGTACCCAGGGTACAAATAAGCCCTCACCCCAAATCTCCCCCTAACTGACCTTCAGACTGGGACCCCTTAGCTCATAACAAGGTTACAGATATATAGAAACATTGGGGTGTCACCCTGCTATAGTTCCAGGGGTACCCAGGGTACAAATAAACACTCACCCCAAATCTCCCCCTAACTGACCTTCAGACTGGGCCCCCTTAGCTCATAACAAGGTTACAGATATATAGAAACATTGGGGTAACAGTCACCCTGCTATAGTTCCAGGGTACCCAGGGTACAAATAATCACTCACCCCAAATCTCCCCTAACTGGCCTTCAGACTGGGCCCCTTAGCTCATAACAAGGTTACAGATATATAGAAACATTGGGGTGTCACCCTGCTATAGTTCCAGGGGTACCAGGGTACAAATAAGCACTCACCCCAAATCTCCCCCTAACTGACCTTCAGACTGGGCCCCCTTAGCTCATAACAAGGTTACAGATATATAGAAACATTGGGGTGTCACCCTGCTATAGTTCCAGGGGTACCCAGGGTACAAATAAGCACTCACCCCAAATCTCCCCCTAACTGACCTTCAGACTGGGCCCCCTTAGCTCATAACACGGTTACAGATATATAGAAACTTTGGGGTAACAGTCACCCTGCTATAGTTCCAGGGGTACCCAGGGTACAAATAAACACTCACCCCAAATCTCCCCCTAACTGACCTTCAGACTGGGCCCCCTTAGCTCATAACAAGGTTACAGATATATAGAAACATTGGGGTAACAGTCACCCTGCTATAGTTCCAGGGGTACTCGTGCCCCTTAATAATTCTGGCTGTAGCACAGGCTGAACTGTAACATAACAAGTCCTGACCTGGAGATGTAGCCATCATTGTCTGGTTATCTGATATCTAAATATACTAAAATAATTCAGGTTATCCAATGAGTTAGGAATAACTCCTGGTGCTCTTTATAGATAGTTGCTCTACTACTGGCTATGGTTTCTACTATCCACAAGCTTCAAATGTCTTTCTACAGTTCCACTAGATCCTCATTAGCAAAGATCATGGGAGTAGAACCTTCCCAGCAGTAACTTGGCTTTCCCCGGTATAATCTACAAGAAGCTGGAATAATGTTTCCTATGTACATACACCCAGTTATGTCTGTAGAGGTGGAGACATTGTGGTTAGAGATGATGAAAGTCAACCATATCTTGAATCAGCTGTTTATAGAAAAAAAGTCTAATTGTGTAACGTTTTCAATAATGCTGGAATTGAATCACTTATTTCACGCCGGCCTAAAAGTCAGTATTAGAGTGAATGGTGAAGTCTATGGATTTATGTCTGTATCATCAGTTGGATCAGGGTTGGGCTGATGTTTGTTCCAAAACCTCAAATCTAGGAAACAGTTTGTTCATGTCTGACCACAGGGAATTCCCTTTTGAGTTTGTTTAAGAGGAACATGTTGTTGTGACATGGTATTATGGTGGGATGTGGATTCCATGAATACTTCCATCTACCATATCCTATACATAGTTACTAGGCTACTACTATAGACACCATCTCTCCCTACTATACCTGCTATCCCACAGTCACACTCCCTTCCCAGAGACTATTATCCACTGTTACTATAGGCACCATCTCTCCCTACTATACCTGCTATCCCACAGTCACACTCCCTTCCCAGAGACTATTATCCCACTGTTACTATAGGCACCATCTCTCCCTACTATACCTGCTATCCCACAGTCACACTCCCTTCCCAGAGACTATTATCCACTGTTACTATAGACACCATCTCTCCCTACTATACCTGCTATCCCACAGTCACACTCCCTTCCAGAGACTATTATCCCACTGTTACTATAGGCACCATCTCTCCCTACTATACCTGCTATCCCACAGTCA
Organism: Xenopus laevis; assembly: GCF_017654675.1. Classification (NCBI taxonomy): domain Eukaryota; kingdom Metazoa; phylum Chordata; class Amphibia; order Anura; family Pipidae; genus Xenopus; species Xenopus laevis. The sequence goes on along the minus strand of NC_054376.1, from coordinate 4,402,213 downwards.
CACTCCCTTCCCAGAGACTATTATCCACTGTTACTATAGACACCATCTCTCCCTACTATACCTGCTATCCCACAGTCACACTCCCTTCCCAGAGACTATTATCCACTGTTACTATAAGCACCATCTCTCCCTACTATACCTGCTATCCCACAGTCACACTCCCTTCCCAGAAACTATTATCCACTGTTACTATAGGCACCATCTCTCCCTACTATACCTGCTATCCCACAGTCACACTCCCTTCCCAGAGACTATTATCCACTGTTACTATAGACACCATCTCTCCCTACTATACCTGCTATCCCACAGTCACACTCCCTTCCCAGAGACTATTATCCACTGTTACTATAGGCACCATCTCTCCCTACTATACCTGCTATCCCACAGTCACACTCCCTTCCCAGAGACTATTATCCACTGTTACTATAGGCAACATCTCTCCCTACTATACCTGCTATCCCACAGTCACACTCCCTTCCCAGAGACTATTATCCACTGTTACTATAGACACCATCTCTCCCTACTATACCTGCTATCCCACAGTCACACTCCCTTCCCAGAGACTATTATCCCACTGTTACTATAGGCACCATCTCTCCCTACTATACCTGCTATCCCACAGTCACACTCCCTTCCCAGAGACTATTATCCACTGTTACTATAGACACCATCTCTCCCTACTATACCTGCTATCCCACAGTCACACTCCCTTCCCAGAGACAATTATCCACTGTTACTATAGACACCCTCTCTCCCTACTATACCTGCTATCCCATAGTCACACTCCCTTCCCAGAGACTATAATCCACTGTTACTATAGGCACCATCTCTCCCTACTATACCTGCTATCCCACAGTCACACTCCCTTCCCAGAGACTATTATCCACTGTTACTATAGACACCATCTCTCCCTACTATACCTGCTATCCCACAGTCACACTCCCTTCCCAGAGACTATTATCCACTGTTACTATAGGCACCATCTCTCCCTACTATACCTGCTATCCCACAGTCACATCCCTTCCAGAGACTATTATCCACTGTTACTATAGGCACCATCTCTCCCTACTATACCTGCTATCCACAGTCACACTCCCTTCCCAGAGACTATTATCCACTGTTACTATAGCACCATCTCTCCCTACTATACCTGCTATCCCACAGTCACACTCCCTTCCCAGAGACTATTATCCACTGTTACTATAGACACCATCTCTCCCTACTATACCTGCTATCCCACAGTCACACTCCCTTCCCAGAGACTATTATCCACTGTTACTATAGCACCATCTCTCCCTACTATACCTGCTATCCACAGTCACACTCCTTCCAGAGACTATTATCCACTGTTACTATAGGCACCATCTCTCCCTACTATACCTGCTATGCCACAGTCACACTCCCTTCCCAGAGACTATTATCCACTGTTACTATAGGCACCATCTCTCCCTACTATACCTGCTATCCCACAGTCACACTCCCTTCCCAGAGACTATTATCCACTGTTACTATAGACACCATCTCTCCCTACTATACCTGCTATCCCACAGTCACACTCCCTTCCCAGAGACTATTATCCACTGTTACTATAGGCACCATCTCTCCTACTATACCTGCTATCCCACAGTCACACTCCCTTCCCAGAGACTATTATCCACTGTTACTATAGCACCATCTCTCCCTACTATACTGCTATCCACAGTCACACTCCCTTCCAGAGACTATTATCCACTGTTACTATAGGCACCATCTCTCCCTACTATACCTGCTATCCCACAGTCACACTCCCTTCCAGAGACTATTATCCACTGTTACTATAGACACCATCTCTCCTACTATACCTGCTATCCCACAGTCACACTCCCTTCCAGAGACTATTATCCACTGTTACTATAGGCACCATCTCTCCCTACTATACCTGCTATCCACAGTCACACTCCCTTCCCAGAACTATTATCCACTGTTACTATAGGCACCATCTCTCCCTACTATACCTGCTATCCCACAGTCACACTCCCTTCCCAGAGACTATTATCCACTGTTACTATAGACACCATCTCTCCCTACTATACCTGCTATCCACAGTCACACTCCCTTCCCAGAGACTATTATCCACTGTTACTATAGGCACCATCTCTCCCTACTATACCTGCTATCCCACAGTCACACTCCCTTCCCAGAGACTATTATCCACTGTTACTATAGGCACCATCTCTCCCTACTATACCTGCTATCCCACAGTCACACTCCCTTCCCAGAGACTATTATCCACTGTTACTATAGACACCATCTCTCCCTACTATACCTGCTATCCCACAGTCACACTCCCTTCCCAGAGACTATTATCCACTGTTACTATAGGCACCATCTCTCCCTACTATACCTGCTATCCCACAGTCACACTCCCTTCCCAGAGACTATTATCCACTGTTACTATAGGCAACATCTCTCCCTACTATACCTGCTATCCCACAGTCACACTCCCTTCCCAGAGACTATTATCCACTGTTACTATAGACACCATCTCTCCCTACTATACCTGCTATCCCACAGTCACACTCCCTTCCCAGAGACTATTATCCCACTGTTACTATAGGCACATCTCTCCCTACTATACCTGCTATCCCACAGTCACACTCCCTTCCCAGAGACTATTATCCCACTGTTACTATAGGCACATCTCTCCCTACTATACCTGCTATCCCACAGTCACACTCCCTTCCCAGAGACTATTATCCACTGTTACTATAGACACCATCTCTCCCTACTATACCTGCTATCCCACAGTCACACTCCCTTCCCAGAGACTATTATCTACTGTTACTATGGGTTGTACTGTGCTACATGCAGAATGAAGAGGTAAATATACGATGTATTAATGAACTTTGTCACTATTCATACATATAACACCAGTGCTCATTTAATGGATGTCTATTTCTGATGTAACCGCACAAAAGGAGAAGGTGGAAAGTGTCCCAAAAAGAAGAACTACTAGAGGAAATAATGGGTAGATCAAAGATATTGCAATTTGCTATGGTTTTTTTGGGGTGGAAATTCTTTGGATATGACTCATGCTGGCGAGATATAAAAATGCAGCAAGATCCAAACTGTTATTCCAGTTAGACTCACATGAATGCGTCGGGCAGGGGCCCAAGGTCGCACTGAAATTCCTAAAGAAATTGGTCAGTGGAAAATCAAGATTAAATTAAAACTGAGAAAACATAGGGACTGGAATGTGAGGTTAATGTTACTGTCATACCAGCTAATGAAGGGATGTGACTTGTGTTACCCACTCACCCCTTTAAAGCCAGACACAAAATAAATCTACTTGCTGCATGGATAATTAACAATATGATTTACATGTACTTTGCTGACTGCGCAGATTTTTCCACTTTCATGCCGCATAATTGTATCAAGAAAGCTCTAATAGTATATAGTATGTACAGTATGTATAGCATGGCCCCCTTCCCCATTGTAAGCAGCAGTCCTGTCCTGCTTTATGGCAGCTGAGATTCTAGCTATCTGTATAACAGAACATTCTGTCCCAGTGGCTGCACAGATCCTATCTGATCCCCATTGTAAGCAGCAGTCCTGTCCTGCTTTATGGCAGCTGAGATTCTAGCTATCTGTATAACAGAGCATTCTGTCCCAGTGGCTGCACAGATCCTATCTGATCCCCATTGTAAGCAGCAGTCCTGTCCTGCTTTATGGCAGATGAGATTCTGGCTATCTGTATAACAGAACATTCTGTCCCAGTGGCTGCACAGATCCTATCTGATCCCCATTGTAAGCAGCAGTCCTGTCCTGCTTTATGGCAGCTGAGATTCTAGCTATCTGTATAACAGAGCATTCTGTCCCAGTGGCTGCACAGATCCTATCTGATCCCCATTGTAAGCAGCAGTCCTGTCCTGCTTTATGGCAGCTGAGATTCTAGCTATCTGTATAACAGAACATTCTGTCCCAGTGGCTGCACAGATCCTATCTGATCCCCATTGTAAGCAGCAGTCCTGTCCTGCTTTATGGCAGCTGATCTAAATCATATTGCAAATCTTTCCTAAGCAGAAGAACATCAGAGCAGCCTCTTTCTTTCTCCTGACAACTTCCTTGACTACTTGGTGGTCAGACTGGTCAGAAACTGACCAGCAGGTGGCGCTGTTGGAACAAAATTCATTCATATTAACAGCACATGTATCCCTTAATATCTTGGAATAAAAAGAAAATAAATAATGAATGTAAATGACAAAAGAGCTTAGAATAACACTCTCATCAATTTTACATTCACTTATTTTAAGGTTTAGTTATCCTTTAAAGTTGAATGTTCCTGTCTCTGGTGTTTCAGTCTGGCTGCTCAGTAATTTTAGGTGCACTCTGAACTGTTACAATTTTGCTACATTTAGTTAATTCAATTAGTTGATACAATTAGTTGATCCATTTCTCATCAGTATCTGTGAGAGGAATATTAGTAACTATTATATCAACTCTAACAGCTGCTTTTAGGGCAGAGACACACGTGGAGATTCTGGGACATTAGCGACAAATCGGCTCTTCTTCGGGCGACTAATCTCCCCGCAGTGCCTTCTAGCGGCGCCAGCTAGAATCTAAACCGCCGGTGGGACGGAACTCGGAGCGCTTGATTTTGCGAAGTCGCCCGAAGTTTCCTGCAACGGTGAGAAGGCAGTTCGGGGAGATTAGTCACCCCAAAGAAGAGGTGATTTGTTGCCGGGCGACTGAATCTCCCCGAATCTCCACGTGTGTCTCTGCCCTAAATGAAACCCAGAGATTCTGCTCAACAGGGACAAAGATAAATGTATCCACTAAATTTATCAATCTAGAACAGTTTACAGGGTCGGCGACCCCCCCTCCCAGAGTTAAAAAATTATACTTCATTATGAGTCACAGTCACACATTTTCTGGTGATCTGTCTGAAACCAACTGAACTGAAAACAATGTTGGAAGGTGAACAACCCCTTTAAGCGCTGGGATATTTTGCATAGGGTTAAACGTTGGAAACCTGATTCTTTCCTAATCCCACCAGCCATGTCGGGGGCTCCCCCAGCACTTCACTTTCTCTTTCCATTTCCTCTGATTTTATTTAGGGACAGTGGGAAAGGTTACGGGAGTGACGTCGCCCCCCCTGGGGCTGATAGTAAAGCGCTGAGTTGTGTAAAGACGTCCAATTGTGAATGAGAGTCGGGGGCAAAGGTGCAGAGTGATAAAGGCACAGAGAGTTCCCTAAGAGCTGACAGTCTAAATTTAGATCACGGGACGGAAACAGCTTGTTATATTTATAAATCCATCATGTACATCCCCCTTCCTATCACTTTCCCATTGGAAAACTTTGGACTTAAAGGAGAACAAAACCCTAAAAATAAATGTGGCTAAAAATGGCATATTTTATAGAGTGAACTTATTGCACGAGGCTAAAGTTTGAGCTTGTCAATAGCAGCAATGATCCAGGACTTCAAACTTGTCACAGGGGGTCACCATCTTGGAAAGTGTCTGTGACACTCACATGCTCAGTGGGCTCTGATTGGCTGTTGAGAAGCTAAGCTTAGGGCTCGTCACTAATTATCCAGCAGAAAATGAGCTTCCCTGGCTGTAATATAAGCTGATGCTACAGGTTTGCTGATTATTTAATTCTGATGCTAATTGCACTGGTTTCTGTGCTGCCATGTAGTAATTATGTGTATTAATGACTAATCAGCCTTATATTGTGACATTTCTATTCTATGTGTACTGTATATTGTGAGTGGGTCCCTAAGCTCAGTAAGTGACAGCAGCACAGAGCATGTACAGTGAATCAGCAGAAAAGAAGATGGGGAGCTACTGGGGCATCTTTGGAGACACAGATCTTTACTGCTAAAGGGCTGTGGTTGCCTTGGGCTGGTACAGAAGCACAAAATATCATGTACAACATTTCTACCTACTTCTTTAGTTAGGCTTTAGTTCCCCTTTAACTAATATGGTGCGGGGAAGAGTTTCGGCCTGTTAAGTTTTTGCATTGAGGAGCAACAGTGTCCGTAGACAATGATATTCTTTGAAAATTAGAATTCGTTTTCATCTTTTATCATTTTTTTTTTTTTTTAGTTATTAAGCTTTTTATTCAGCAGCTCTCCAGTTTGAAATTTCAGTGGTCTAGTTGCTAGGGTCCAAATTACCCTAGCAACTATGCATTGATTTGAATAAGAAGCTGGAATATCAATAGGAGAGGCTAAAGATGATGAGACATAAGAAAAAAATTGGTCTATCCGGCACTCAAAGGAATTCACTGGGCCATAAAAAAATAACATTTATTGGTGAACTCTTAAACGTAAACATCTCCATAAGCCCCACGCGTTTTGTGGCCCTACAGGCGCTTAATCATGGGCTTAAATCTCATCCCAGGAAATGAGAATTTAAAGACAATTACAGCCAATCAAAAAACAGTTAGGAAAAAAAATACAAAAAGTTCTTAAAGACACAGTGTACTATATGTGTCAAAGAAACCAGTAATTTTGCTTGAAATAAAATTTGTATATTCCTTAACTTCTTGTGCATTGTTTAGTTATAATTGGTCACATGTTTTTTTTGCTAATTGTTTTAAAAATCTGTACTTATTGGTTTTCTGTATCTATTGAACTTTGTGGTTTCTCTATGACACATATGGTACATTGTGTCTTTAAGACCTTTTTTCCTAACTGTTTTGTGGTCGGCTGTTTTTTTTCTTTAAATTTGAACCCATAATTAATTGCCTGCAGGGCCACGAAACGCGTAGGGTTTATGGAGATGTGTTCACCAATAAAACAAAAATTTCTGTCCCTGTGGATTCCACTGAGTGGTGGATACCCCCCATTTGTTTTATTTTTTTCCTTACTTCCAATAAAAACTATACATTTGTAGCCTTACAGAGCATAGGTTTTTTTCAATAGGGGTCAGTGACCCCCATTTAAAAGTTATAAAGTGTCAGAAGAAGGCAAATAGTTTTAAAAACTCTAAAAAATGAAGGCCAATTAAAAAGTTGGTTATAATTAACCATTCTATAACATAATAAAAGTTTACTGAAAGCTGAACTACTCCTTTAATAAGTGGGTGCAGAAAGCTTGCACCTAACTACATTGCACCCACCTACCTTGACTGCACATATGATGGGGGCGAATTTGGGGTGTTTCACCGAAAAATGTGCGAAATTCTCAAAATGGCTAAAAATTCACAAAACTGCGCCCGCGTCTCATTTTTTACGCGCACATTGGCCGGTTTTTTTTTTGACGCAGGCGAAATTTCATGGCGGTTTCACGAATTGCGGGAATTCACATCGAAGTCGCACATCATTAGAGACCACCCATCCACAAAGGGTTCAGCAGAGGGAGCAGAAGACACCCTTCCTAGCAGCACCCTTAATAGTCTTTATAATCCAGAAAGCTTCTACCATAAAGCAAGGTAAGGGTGGGGAGGAGGCAGGTAGGGTGCTGGGCGACAGCAATGCTTCTTGGTTTAGAGATCTGCCGTTAATCAGAATATATAATGAGAGTTAATAAGCTGAATGGACTTTCCCAGCTCTCCACTTGACCCTGTATTTGGGTTCAGGGCTAATACATGCAGCTTTATTAATATAATATATTAGTAATAATAATAGGGAGAGTCTCTAGGGCAGCGTCTATGTCAGTCATTGTTCTACTTCGCTGAGTCTTCATGGAGCAGAACAAGGCTGTGTTTTCAGAGAAGAGGCCTGGGGCTTTATTTAATATCCATTATATAACACAGATACATTTCCAGTGTTCTTTCCCTTACATCAGCCCCTGTCCCAATGGAGCTTACAATCTAAGGTCGTTATTATATTCACACTGTTCTCAGATTCATTGGGATTCAACCATTCTGTATGTTTTTGAGATGTGGCCAAAACCCAGACAGACATAGGGGTTAGAGTTAAACCCAGGACCCAGAGGCTAATCACTGCTACTCTATACCGACCACAAGACATTTCTTTTCTCAGGAAATTTATTTTCGGCCAAATGGTGGCACTGCTTCCCCCCCCACCAAATTCAACATATTAGCAGTTGAAAAACTAATAATATCTAGAAAGTAGAAAAAAATTGTTGTAGATGCAAGAGAATTAAACACAATTACAGATGCAAGAGAATTCACCAATGAGAATACAGCTGACTATAAACTCAATTACAGATGCAAGAGAATTAACCAATGAGAATACAGCTGGGTTTAAACTCAATTACAGATGCAAAAGAATTCACCAATGAGAAAACAGCTGACTATAAACTCAATTACAAATACAAGAGAATTAACCAATGAGAATACAGCTGAATGCTGCTTCTCAGCACTATGTTAAATGATTGGATGACTTCTTTTGAGGGCTGGCATAACTAGGCAGAACCCTCCCCCCTCCCAAATTATTCTGGGGTTGACTTCCCTTAACCCCATGCCGCTGAATGCCAGAATGTCTTATAGATCATCCTGTATATTGCAGTGTCATTATATAGTGAATAAAGTACCCCCTCTTGTAAAATATAGGGATATTATAAGTTACCGAGGAGTTTCATGACCATATAAAAGTACGAGGCCGAAGGCCGAGTGTTTTTATACAGGTCATGGAACTCCAAGGTAACTTCTAATATCCTCATATTTTGCAACTGGGGGTACTTTATTTATTATAATACACAAATTTCGGTGAGTCATGTGACAGAAATGACATCAGAACTCACCGTTTATAACTGATGACATCAGAACTCACCGTTTATAAGGATATAATTTACAAGATATTCATGGCTTTTGTGTATTATAAAGTATATATTTTAACTAAAAAATAAATAAGTCGGACGTAGATCCCTCTGGTCCTGTTTAAGAGCTGTGCCCTTTCTACTGAACTACAGGAACGAAATCTGAGTAGAAGGAAAATTTCATACAAGTCTTATTTGTTTTCAAGTGAATGAGAATATTATGTTGGGCTGTTAGGAAAAATTGGTTTGTGATATCATTCCCGCTGTTTGCTTCCCCTTTAAGAGCACTTACTGATCTGCACAATATGTCAAGTGTTCAGAATGATTATACCCAGCAACGTTTATGGTCTCACTACAGCAAAAGCTGTTCTTTTAATTAAGTGACCTTACACCAGGGCATACTTGTCTAGGTATACGGGTAAAGGGTCCTTATGCTTAGTACCGAGAATGAGCAAATGTATGGGACTGTTCCTGCTGAATTGTGCTTAGTACAGGGAATACCTATGCTGCCATAGTTTTATAGGATCTCTCTGTACAGACTATGAGCAAACTTAGGGGCTGTTCCTGCTGAATTGTGCTTAGTACAGGGGAATACCTATGCTGCCATAGTTTTATGGGATCTCTCTGTACAGACTATGAGCAAACTTAGGGACTGTTCCTGCAGAATTGTGCTTAGTACAGGGGAATACCTATGCTGCCAAAGTTTTATGGGATCTCTCTGTACAGACTATGAGCAAACTTAGGGACTGTTCCTGCTGAATTGTGCTTAGTACAGGGAATACCTATGCTGCCATAGTTTTATGGGATCTCTCTGTACAGACTATGAGCAAACTTAGTGGACTGTTCCTGCTGAATTGTGCTTAGTACAGGGAATACCTATGCTGCCATAGTTTTATGGGATCTCTCTGCACAGACTATGAGCAAACTTAGGGACTGTTCCTGCTGAATTGTGCTTAGTACAGGGAATACCTATGCTGCCATAGTTTTATGGGATCTCTCTGCACAGACTATGAGCAAACTTAGGGACTGTTCCTGCTGAATTGTGCTTAGTACAGGGAATACCTATGCTGCCATAGTTTTATGGGATCTCTCTGCACAGACTATGAGCAAACTTAGGGACTGTTCCTGCTGAATTGTGCTTAGTACAGGGAATACCTATGCTGCCATAGTTTTATGGGATCTCTCTGCACAGACTATGAGCAAATTTAGGGACTGTTCCTGCTGAATTGTGCTTAGTACAGGGAATACCTATGCTGCCATAGTTTTATGGGATCTCTCTGTACAGACTATGAGCAAACTTAGGGACTGTTCCTGCTGAATTGTGCTTAGTACAGGGAATACCTATGCTGCCATAGTTTTATGGGATCTCTCTGTACAGACTATGAGCAAATTTAGGGGACTATACCCAACCCAACTCCCCTAAAATTAACCAAATGTGCAAGTATATAATGTTGCCCCCGTCGACAAAGTATAATTTTTGGCAAATAGGATCAGGGTCTGCTCTCCCCCCACCCAGAGTTCTCCCATTGAATAAATGAAACACTACACCCAATAAGGCACAAAAAGGAAATTAATTGTTAGAGTAACATGGTGTAATTGCTAAGGGAAAGGAAACAATTAATAAGAATAAACCATTTAGGTCACTTTATTCTCCTGTGTAATTGATTAGGACTAAATTGAGTAAGACCCCCCCCCAGGCAATTAAGTGACTGATTAATGAGTTGTGTATTATTCATACTACGCCTTTTCTTCTAAACTGGAACCATTTGTCTAATAAGGGACTTAAACTGTAGATCCTGTTCATAACATACTACAATAAGGGAAACACTATGGCAGCTCCTACCTGTGTGTATAAATACTGATAGATATATATCTATATAACTGTACCTAAAGCAGGAGCCTCACTTACACGTTACTGACAATTCTATGATTATGACATGTGATTATAAACAGCCTTTAAAGTTTCCCATTTACAGAATGACAGCAGATTTAATTTGTACTTTATGAGATGAGAATTGCCCTCTGTATTGCCGCCTGTCACATGAGCACGTGCCACACGAGTGTCTCTCCGGGGCCCTCTGCTCAGAGAGAGAGAGAGAGAGTGAGAAAGAGAGAGAGTGACAGAGAGAGAGAGAGAAATAGTGAAAAAGAGAGGGAGAGAGAGTGTGTGAGAGAGTGAGAAAGAGAGAGAGAGAGAGGGAGAGAGAGAGAGAGAGCGAGAGAGAGAGAGCGGGAGAGAGAGGGAGAGAGAGAGAGCGGGAGAGAGAGAGAGAGAGAGGGAGAGAGAGAGAGAGAGAGGGAGAGAGTGAGAGAGAGAGACAGAGACAGAGAGAGAGTGAGAAAGAGAGAGAGAGAGAGAGAGAGTGAGAGAGAGAGAGAGAGAGAGAGAGTGAGAGAGAGAGAGCGGGAGAGAGAGGGAGAGAGAGAGAGCGGGAGAGAGAGGGAGAGAGAGAGAGGGAGAGTGAGAGCGCGGGAGAGAGAGAGGGAGAGAGAGGGAGAGAGTGAGGGAGTACTGGGAGAAGAGACACTGACAGTAACAATAGCTGCACAATATGTAAGAGACTGTCATAGACTGAGAGAGACCCCACTCTTCCCTATTTACATAAACTGCCCCCTTAACCCCACCCATTTCACCCCTCTACCTGCTTTGGCAATGCTTAATATATCTGGTCCTGCCAATAAAGCTCATTTGATTTGAGTGAGTGAGTGAGAGAGAGAGGGAGAGAGAGAGCGAAAGGGAGAGAGAGAAAGAAAGGGAGAGAGGGAGAGAGAGAGCGATAGAGAGTGCGGGAGAGAGAGAGAGAGAGAGAGAGGGAGTGGAGAGTTTCAGAGTATCACATGGCAGAGCACACGGCTGCCACTCGGGTGGGGCCCCATTATTTCTTATGCACCATGTGGCTCTATGGGTGATATTAAACTAAAACCCAAAATTACTTTTTTTGGGGCGCACAAGTGAAGCCCTGGATATGTGCGACGCAGATTTATTTACCTGGTTGTTACGTGGGTATCGCTTTAAGTAAAGCCGTTAAAGGTATAAGGAGTGGGCACTTGACATATGTAATGCATTCCAGAGAGAAGGAGAAAGAAAGAGGCTGATGTTCTTCTGCTTAGGAAAACAATTAGAAACCTTTCTCACATCTTTCCTAAGCAGAAGAACATCAGCCTCTTTCTTTCTCCTGACAACTTCCTTGACTACTTGGTGGTCAGACTGGTCAGACTGGTCAGAAACTGACCAGCAGGTGGCGCTGTTGGAACAAAATTCATTCATATTAACAGCACATGTATCCCTTAATATCTTGGAATAAAAAGAAAATAAATAATGAATGTAAATGACAAAGTGCTTAGAATAGCCCCCTCATCAATTTTACATTCACTTATTGTAAAGGTTTACTTATCCTTTAATAATGTGGGTGTAAACAGATAAAACTCTGCTGCGTTTGCTCTGACAACTAAACTACACTGACCAACTCCCAGCACCTTCTTTCTGCTGAAACGTAGGTGCAATTGATAAACGAGTATCCCCATCCAAAACCATTGCCTAGTGTAATATATATATAGTCAGTCATTGTAGGTAAGCTGCCCAGCCTATACCTAGAGCAGCTACTGCAGAACCTCTTACTATAAAAGGAGAGAACTCCACGGGCGATTTCAATGCGATCTGACGCACTGCACAAAAACTCAGGCAGGGTCGGACTGGGGGGCCCGGGGCCCACTGGGACTGCCCACTGGGACTGCTAAAACGCGTCGGAGCTGTTCGGCACGCATGCGCAACATCGCCGCTCGGTGCGCATGCGCAGCGCCGGAATTTTTTCCCCCGCAATTCTGGCAAAGGGTTCTGGCCCGGCGGGGGACCACAAGGGTCGGGGCCCACCGGGTTTTTTCCTGGTGTCCCGCCGGGCCAGTCCGACACTGAACTCAGGCATAAAGTCCTGTCAAGTCAGATGAACGCTGCGACTTCAATCGCCCTTGGAGTTTCTCCCAAACTTAGGGCTCTTACACACAGGCGGTTTTACCTGCGCTCCCCTGCATTGCAATTTCTTCCGTTCAGTCGCAGGGGAGCGCAGGAATGGGCTGTACTCACACAGACGCATGTAATTGGCAAAAGCAGCATGTTGCATTTCACCTGCGTTTGGCGCATACATGCGTCTGTGTGAGTACAGCCCCCTTGACAATAATTGACTGCGTCTACTCCTGCGCTCCCCTGCGGCTGAACGAAAGAAAGCGCAACGCAAGGGAGCGCAGGTAAAACCGCCCGTGTGTAAGAGCCCTTAGTCTGCACAAAATGTGCAAAACAAAGAAACAATTGTTGCATAAATTTTATTAATCAGGAACTTAAGTACAGAGGAAGCAGAGCCTGGCCCGGAGGTATAGGGGGGCCCACCAGACCCTCATTAATAAACAATCTCAACATATACTGGTAAAACACGACAACCTCTGCATATGAATCTGCTGCAGGGGCCCAGTAAGAACTGGTTACGCCACTGGTTTTCCCCTTTATACCAGATCCCTCGCACAGAACACTTGTGACTTTCCTACACCTGTTGCCTTTCAGGGGGTGCTGGGATCAGCAGTACAATTATATAACTGTTCACGATTGTTATAAAAAAAATAAAAAAAAAGCCTCATTGGAACAGATGTTAGAAAGAAATGTTGGGCTGAAGAGCTTACAGTTACACAGTGGGAATAATGGCAAGGCTGCCAGTGTGATCCAATTGCAACAGCAGCAGAATTTAGGGCCCCTATCAGGGGAGGATCATTCATTTGGATACAGACTCTACAGATCAGCACTGGAGAGCTCCCTCTAGAGGCAGACACAGCTCCCTGCAAGCTCACTCTCTCCCTATATGGAATGAAGTGACAGGAGACCACGCCCCTCCAGTGGACAATGATTATGTCACTTAAGGAATGTGAGTGGGGGCGGTATTTGTGTGTTGACGCCCTGGGGCGGGGCCAGGGAAGAGCCAGCCACACCCCCACGTGTTTAAATACTCAGAATGCTCTGGTAGTAGGGAAAGAGAGTGTTGGCTTGTGACAGTGAGACAGTGGAGCAATAGCAGATCTCTCTCTCTCTCTCTCTGTTGTGTGCAATAAGCTGCTGGGAATCCATCATGTCTGTGTGTGCTCTGACCCTGATCTTGGGCTGCCTCCTGCTCTTCCTGGGGGACATCTCCAAACCAGCAGAGGGGTGCACGTGTGCCCCCAGCCACCCACAGGACGCCTTCTGCAACTCTGACATAGGTACGTGCAACTGGAATCATCTGCGCTGCTGCTGCAGGGCTGCTGGTGTAGTGCACACTGGTGCAAATCTGCTGGTGATATGTGATTTAGTGCAAAGATGTGTGCACTAGTGCAGGGCTTATGGTGATATGTGCTTTAGTGCAAGGAAGTACATACTGGTGCAAATCTGCTGGTGCAAATATGTGTGCACTAGTGTTGGGCTGATGGTGATATGTGCTTTAGTGCAAGGAAGTACATACTGGTGCAAATCTGCTGGTGATATGTGATTTAGTGCAAAGATGTGTGCACTTTATGGTGATATGTGCTTTAGTGCAAGGCAGTACATATTGGTGCAAATCTGCTGGTGCAAAGATGTGTGCACTAGTGCAGGGCTGATGGTGATATGTGCTTTAGTGCAAGGAAGTACATACTGGTGCAAATCTGCTGGTGATAAGTGATTTTGGTGCAAAGATGTGTGCAATAGTGCCGCGCTGATGGTGAGATGTACTTTAGTGCAAAGATGTGCACACTTGTGAAGAGCTGCTGTTGGGATGTCCTATAGTCCAAAGATGTGTGCACTAGTGCAGGGCTGATGGTGATATGTGATTTAGTGCAAGGATGTGCACTGGTGAAGAACTGCTGGTTATATGTACTTTAGTGCAAGGATGTGCACACTAGTGCAGGACTGCTGGTGAGATACATTAAAGGGTAAGGCTGCCTGATCTTTGGCATTGAAAGGCAGGTGCACTGGTGCAAAGCTGATTGTGGGGGAGTGCAATCTGGCAAAGTGAGTGAAAGTGCACACTAGGACAGGGCTTGTATTGGTTAAAGACCATTTGTGGGGAGAGTAGTGCAAGGCCGATGTGATGCACACTGATGCCAGTGACAAACTAGAGCATACGTAGTACCAGAAGTGCAAGAACACTATAGTGCTAAATTGTTTATAAGGTGCGTCATTGCCTAAAGCAGACTGTTTGGGGATGTGCCAGACCATAGGGCAAGGGTGAAAGAGGTGCCTGGCTGGTTGCCATGGCCACAATAGTGCAACATAACAGTGCAAATCAGATGGTACTGGTGAGTGAGAAGCACTAGGTATCTCGAGGGTTTGCACTCTCTCTCCATTCATTTGCACAAAGTTTCTCCTTTGAAGTGTTGAGTCAACAGAAACTTACCCAGGGGCAAATTTCCACTCTCTACCCATAGTAATTAAAGCAACGCCAGGGGTTACAGCATTGGCCTCATTTCTAACATGTCCCAAATCTGTCGTTTCTATGACTTTCCTTTTTGCTTCAAGAGAAACCCAAAGCAGAGTCGTCTTTATATTATCCAAAGTGCCAGTTTCCCCACCTTCTTTCGGCATCAGGACTGGGCAATAAGTCACTGCCGTCCAACCTTTGCCATAAAGCGAGGTGCTTATTATCCAGAGCACATATTTGGGGGGCCATGTGACTGTTTACAAGTCAGGTTTCAGTATAAACACCAGACCATTGTTTCGGATGCGCCCTTACAACTCTTTAGCACCCTCCACCCTCTCGTGGTGCCCATTGTGACGTCAGCACTGCCTTTGCATGCCCTTTGATATGGAGATGATGTTACAATGCGGCTATTTTTATCATCTGTATGGTGGATTACTTTAACCCCTGCTCTGCCAGAGACTCGGACTCTACTGCAGTGCAGAACCCCCGGCTCTGTTTATCTTCCCCACCCTCTTGTGCATTTAGATCACACACTTCTTTGTAATCTGCTGGAAGTTTCCTGAAAAGGACTTTTTTTTTTTTTTTAAAGCCAAAGAGAGTGCGGTGTAAGCGCTGAGAGTATGTGCCTTGAATTGGAAGCCATTCGGCAACAGTCTTTTTAACTCTTTGCTGTCACTGAAGGAGTTGAGCTTAATTAAGGAAAATGGCTATAATTAAACAGACGTCCACTTGCTCATTTTGTAATAAACATTCCACTAGTAATTGTCAATTTGCTGCCAGAGGAATTTTTAGGGTCAAGAGGTATTGTTGCCCAGTGGCTAAACGGTTGCACTGACGCCACTTTTAGGCTTGTCTTCTACCATGTGAATTACTGTGTATGTGACAGAACCCATGTGCTCCTGGGACTGGAATACAGCCATAATCTCATCTCTCCACTGTTACTATAGGCACCATCTCTCCCTACTATACCTGCTATCCCACAGTCACACTCCCTTCCCAGAGACTATTATCCACTGTTACTATAGACACCATCTCTCCCTACTATACCTGCTATCCCACAGTCACATTCCCTTCCCAGAGACTATTATCCCACTGTTACTATAGACACATCTCTCCCTACTATACCTGCTATCCCACAGTCACATTCCCTTCCCAGAGACTATTATCCCACTGTTACTATAGACACATCTCTCCCTACTATACCTGCTATCCCACAGTCACACTCCCTTCCCAGAGACTATTATCCACTGTTACTATAGACACCATCTCTCCCTACTATACCTGCTATCCCACAGTCACACTCCCTTCCTAGAGACTATTATCCCACTGTTACTATAGACACCATCTCTCCCTACTATACCTGCTATCCCACAGTCACACTCCCTTCCCAGAGACTATTATCCACTGTTACTATAGGCACCATCTCTCCCTACTATACCTGCTATCCCACAGTCACACTCCCTTCCCAGAGACTATTATCCACTGTTAGTATAGGCACCATCTCTCCCTACTATACCTGCTATCCCACAGTCACACTCTCTTCCCAGAGACTATTATCCCACTGTTACTATAGACACATCTCTCCCTACTATACCTGCTATCCCACAGTCACACTCCCTTCCCAGAGACTATTATCCACTGTTACTATAGACACCATCTCTCCCTACTATACCTGCTATCCCACAGTCACACTCCCTTCCCAGAAACTATTATCCCACTGTTACTATAGGCACCATCTCTCCCTACTATACCTGCTATCCCACAGTCACACTCCCTTCCCAGAGACTATTATCCACTGTTACTATAGACACCATCTCTCCCTACTATACCTGCTATCCCACAGTCACACTCCCTTCCCAGAGACTATTATCCACTGTTACTATAGGCACCATCTCTCCCTACTATACCTGCTATCCCACAGTCACACTCCCTTCCCAGAGACTATTATCCACTGTTACTATAGGCACCATCTCTCCCTACTATACCTGCTATCCCACAGTCACACTCCCTTCCCAGAGACTACTATCCACTGTTACTATAGGCACCATCTCTCCCTACTATACCTGCTATCCCACAGTCACACTCCCTTCCCAGAGACTATTATCCCACTGCTACTATAGACACATCTCTCACTACTATACCTGCTATCCCACAGCCACACTCCCTTCCCAGAAACTATTATCCCACTGTTACTATAGGCACCATCTCTCCCTACTATACCTGCTATCCCACAGTCACACTCCCTTCCCAGAAACTATTATCCCACTGTTACTATAGGCACCATCTCTCCCTACTATACCTGCTATCCCACAGTCACACTCCCTTCCCAGAGACTATTATCCACTGTTACTATAGACACCATCTCTCCCTACTATACCTGCTATCCCACAGTCACACTCCCTTCCCAGAAACTATTATCCCACTGTTACTATAGGCACCATCTCTCCCTACTATACCTGCTATCCCACAGTCACACTCCCTTCCCAGAGACTATTATCCACTGTTACTATAGACACCATCTCTCCCTACTATACCTGCTATCCCACAGTCACACTCCCTTCCCAGAGACTATTATCCACTGTTACTATAGGCACCATCTCTCCCTACTATACCTGCTATCCCACAGTCACACTCCCTTCCCAGAGACTATTATCCACTGTTACTATAGGCACCATCTCTCCCTACTATACCTGCTATCCCACAGTCACACTCCCTTCCCAGAGACTATTATCCACTGTTACTATAGGCACCATCTCTCCCTACTATACCTGCTATCCCACAGTCACACTCCCTTCCCAGAGACTATTATCCCACTGTTACTATAGACACATCTCTCCCTACTATACCTGCTATCCCACAGTCACACTCCCTTCCCAGAGACTATTATCCCACTGTTGCTATAGACACATCTCTCACTACTATACCTGCTATCCCACAGTCACACTCCTTGGTTGTAACGTTACTTATTTAGATATATAAATTAGAATGTACTTTAAGTGTACTTTGAGACAAGATTTCGGGAGGGTGGGAAGAAACTTGGCAGAGAAAGAAATGCGGATGGTATTCCTGGTGTTTTTATAGCCTCAGAAGAGTTAACTTCAGTTTATGGAAACCTCTATAGACAGCTGGGGCTTATATGGCGACAGATGGGACCCAGCAACAGGTGTAATGGAGTAGTGACCTGTAGTACATACTAAGGGCTCTGGGTTACCAACAGTTGTGATCCCAGCACCGGCACAGGCGGCCCATTCTAGAGGCTAATATCATGTTCTGCCTGTGTACTCTCCTAGATGGGTGAATGTGTCCATATAGACTCAATGGTTTGTTGGTTTTTATTTAATAGGAACCGGTATTACTAAAAAAAATATTTATTACAGTGAACTACACAGGAGTGAAATATGGGTGCAACTTTCTTTCTCTGTATATTTGTATTTATACATATGGGAGGAGATGCCATATTGATTCCCTTAGACAGTACAGTATGAGGGTATAGCTTATTGTGTGCCCAGAACATTCCTTCTCTGTATATTTGTATTTATACATATGGGAGGAGGAGGTGCCATATTGATTCCCTTAGACAGTACAATATGAGGGTATAGCTTATTGTGTGCCCAGAACATTCATTCTCTGTATATTTGTATTTATACATATGGGAGGAGGAGGTGCCATATTGATTCCCTTAGACAGTACAGTATGAGGGTATAGCTTATTGTGTGCCCAGTACATTCCTTCTCTGTATATTTGTATTTATACATATGGGAGGAAGAGGTGCCATATTGATTCCCTTAGACAGTACAGTATGAGGGTATAGCTTATTGTGTGCCCAGAACATTCCTTCTCTGTATATTTGTATTTATACATATTGGAGGAGGAGGTGCCATATTGATTCCCTTAGACAGTACAGTATGAGGGTATAGCTTATTGTGTGCCCAGAACATTCCTTCTCTGTATATTTGTATTTATACATATGGGAGGAGGAGGTGCCATATTGATTCCCTTAGACAGTACAGTATGAGGGTATAGCTTATTGTGTGCCCAGAACATTCCTTCTCTGTATATTTGTATTTATACATATGGGAGGAGGAGGTGCCATATTGATTCCCTTAGACAGTACAGTATGAGGGTATAGCTTATTGTGTGCCCAGAACATTCCTTCTCTGTATATTTGTATTTATACATATGGGAGGAGGAGGTGCCATATTGATTCCCTTAGACAGTACAGTATGAGGGTATAGCTTATTGTGTGCCCAGAACATTCCTTCTCTGTATATTTGTATTTATACATATGGGAGGAGGAGGTGCCATATTGATTCCCTTAGACAGTACAGTATGAGGGTATAGCTTATTGTGTGCCCAGAACATTCCTTCTCTGTATATTTGTATTTATACATATGGGAGGAAGTGCCATATTGATTCCCTTAGACAGTACAGTATGAGGGTATAGCTTATTGTGTGCCCAGAACATTCCTTCTCAGTATATTTGTATTTATACATATGGGAGGAGGAGGTGCCATATTGATTCCCTTAGACAGTACAGTATGAGGGTATAGCTTATTGTGTGCCCAGAACATTCCTTCTCTGTATATTTGTACTTATACATATGGGAGGAGGAGGTGCCATATTGATTCCCTTAGACAGTACAGTATGAGGGTATAGCTTATTGTGTGCCCAGAACATTCCTTCTCTGTATATTTGTATTTATACATATGGGAGGAGGGAGGTGCCATATTGATTCCCTTAGACAGTACAGTATGAGGGTATAGCTTATTGTGTGCCCAGAACATTCCTTCTCTGTATATTTGTATTTATACATATGGGAGGAGGAGGTGCCATATTGATTCCCTTAGACAGTACAGTATGAGGGTATAGCTTATTGTGTGCCCAGAACATTCCTTCTCTGTATATTTGTATTTATACATATGGGAGGAGGAGGTGCCATATTGATTCCCTTAGACAGTACAGTATGAGGGTATAGCTTATTGTGTGCCCAGAACATTCCTTCTCTGTATATTTGTATTTATACATATGGGAGGAGGAGGTGCCATATTGATTCCCTTAGACAATACAGTATGAGGGTATAGCTTACTGTGTGCCCAGAACATTCCTTCTCTGTATATTTGTATTTATACTATGATATAATTGTATTATTTTTATGTTCACACCCCTCTCCTGACTCAGTGGAATTCACACCAATCAGGACACCTTCGCTCAGGGGACGCCGCATATATATATATATTTAAGCTTAGATGTCTTTGTTTTGGAAAATTCTCACACTAGAAAATAAATGAAACTTTTTTTTCCTATTAGTGACAGACGCCCAGAGAAAACGGCTTCATATGTCACATACGTAATTGGTCTGGCAGCTCTTAATAACAGGGCAGCCTTCTATATAGAAATGGTGACACCGGGAATTTGTTACATGATTTGAAGTATTACAAGAGCTTGTTATGTGAGGGCTTTTTATTTAAAAGAATTGGTCATATATTTAAGTAGGATTTTTTTTTTTGTTTGCGCTGGTAACATTGTGATCTCTTTATGTGTTTTATGGTAGATGTGCGGGATAACAGGAGGCTGGGAGTTCTGTAGAGAAGAACGAACAATATAAATAGCTTCCTAGGAGACGTTTTGAAAGTTTTCACTAGAGCCTAGTAATACATGAGTGATACTCAGAGTTCCCTGTATAACTCAGCCTGCAGCCTTGTGCCTTTATATGGTCACAGAACAACCCCTCTGTGACTTCTAATATCCTTATCATTTACAGTAGGGGGTACATTATCCCTTATAATACATGAGTGATACTCAGAGTTCCCTGTATAACTCAGCCTGCAGCCTTGTGCCTTTATATGGTCACAGAACAACCCCTCTGTGACTTCTAATATCCTTATCATTTACAGTAGGGGGTACATTATCCCTTATAATACATGAGTGATACTCAGAGTTCCCTGTATAACTCAGCCTGCAGCCTTGTGCCTTTATATGGTCACAGAACAACCCCTCAGTGACTTCTAATATCCTTATCATTTACAGTAGGGGGTACATTATCCCTTATAATACATGAGTGATACTCAGAGTTCCCTGTATAACTCAGCCTGCAGCCTTGTGTCTTTATATGGTCACAGAACAACCCCTCAGTGACTTCTAATATCCTTATCATTTACAGTAGGGGGTACATTATCCCTTATAATACATGAGTGATACTCAGAGTTCCCTGTATAACTCAGCCTGCAGCCTTGTGCCTTTATATGGTCACAGAACAACCCCTCAGTGACTTCTAATATCCTTATCATTTACAGTAGGGGGTACATTATCCCTTATAATACATGAGTGATACTCAGAGTTCCCTGTATAACTCAGCCTGCAGCCTTGTGTCTTTATATGGTCACAGAACAACCCCTCAGTGACTTCTAATATCCTTATCATTTACAGTAGGGGGTACATTATCCCTTATAATACATGAGTGATACTCAGAGTTCCCTGTATAACTCAGCCTGCAGCCTTGTGCCTTTATATGGTCACAGAACAACCACTCAGTGACTTCTAATATCCTTATCATTTACAGTAGGGGGTACATTATCCCTTATAATACATGAGTGATACTCAGAGTTCCCTGTATAACTCAGCCTGCAGCCTTGTGCCTTTATATGGTCACAGAACAACCCCTCAGTGACTTTTAATATCCTTATCATTTACAGTAGGGGGTACATTATCCCTTATAATACATGAGTGATACTCAGAGTTCCCTGTATAACTCAGCCTGCAGCCTTGTGCCTTTATATGGTCACAGAACAACCCCTCAGTGACTTCTAATATCCTTATCATTTACAGTAGGGGGTACATTATCCCTTATAATACATGAGTGATACTCAGAGTTCCCTGTATAACTCAGCCTGCAGCCTTGTGCCTTTATATGGTCACAGAACAACCCCTCAGTGACTTCTAATATCCTTATCATTTACAGTAGGGGGTACATTATCCCTTATAATACATGAGTGATACTCAGAGTTCCCTGTATAACTCAGCCTGCAGCCTTGTGCCTTTATATGGTCACAGAACAACTCCTCAATGACTTCTAATATCCTTATCATTTACAGTAGGGGGTACATTATCCCTTATAATACATGAGTGATACTCAGAGTTCCCTGTATAACTCAGCCTGCAGCCTTGTGCCTTTATATGGTCACAGAACAACCCCTCAGTGACTTCTAATATCCTTATCATTTACAGTAGGGGGTACATTATCCCTTATAATACATGAGTGATACTCAGAGTTCCCTGTATATTTGATGACTGGCTAATCTGACAAATTGCAGTGTATATGTTTGATAATGTTGATCAGCTATTCATCTTTATAATTGGTTTTGCCTGGGAATATGATTATGAATTTGTTCTAATGGGTCTTTATAAAAAATGGCAAGAGTTGCTCTCTGTATATATAAAGCGCTGGATGGAGCTGGGAGTTGGAGAACTGCCTGGAGTTTTTACAATTGGCGCTGGAGAATGGAGTCCCCGTAGGTTCTCGAACAAAACCCATTAACGCACATTAACTAAACAGAATAAAAACGAAGCTTCTTTTATTCTGACTGTTGCCATCACGACAAGGACCCATAATAAAAAAAATACACAAAAAAAAGAAAAAAAAGAATTTAACGATCGCTTGTAAAAGTAATTTTTCCAACCGAAAGGTGAATGTGTGTAGCGGGCCCTGATCCGTGGGGGTGAGCCAATTAAAGGGATTTAGCAGCCAGAGAGGGTCATGTTTGGTGGAAAGACCTTGTTATTCCTGAGAGGCATAAGCACCTTGTGATCATAGCGAATAAATAATCCAGCGGCTCAGACCCTTCCCTGGACTCTGTGTGCCAAGATATTAATCACTCAGGGGAGTAAAAGGCTAGTCCTGGATTTACAGAACTGTACGACCTTATGTTTTATTTGTGTATGACAGTAAAGAACTACGTATCTTCAGCTCTCAACAGTTGTAAGCAGGGAGGGTGTGGGAAAAGTATAATAACATAAGTGTAGGGAGAGATGGTGTCTATAGTAACAGTGGGATAATAGTCTCTGGGAAGGGAGTGTGACTGTGGGATAGTAGGGATAGTAGGGAGAGTTAGTGCCTATAGTAACAGTGGATAATAGTCTCTGGGAAGGGAGTGTAACTGTGGGATAGCAGGTATAGTAGGGAGAGATGGTGTCTATAGTAACAGTGGATAATAGTCTCTGGGAAGGGAGTGTAACTGTGGGATAGCAGGTATAGTAGGGAGAGATGGTGTCTATAGTAACAGTGGATAATAGTCTCTGGGAAGGGAGTGTGACTGTGGGATAGCAGGTATAGTAGGGAGAGATGGTGTCTATAGTAACAGTGGATAATAGTCTCTGGGAAGGGAGTGTAACTGTGGGATAGCAGGTATAGTAGGGAGAGATGGTGTCTATAGTAACAGTGGATAATAGTCTCTGGGAAGGGAGTGTAACTGTGGGATAGCAGGTATAGTAGGGAGAGATGTGTCTATAGTAACAGTGGATAATAGTCTCTGGGAAGGGAGTGTGACTGTGGGATAGCAGGTATAGTAGGGAGAGATAGTGCCTATAGTAACAGTGGATAATAGTCTCTGGGAAGGGAGTGTAACTGTGGGATAGCAGGTATAGTAGGGAGAGATGGTGCCTATAGTAACAGTGGGATAATAGTCTCTGGGAAGGGAGTGTGACTGTGGGATAGCAGGTATAGTAGGGAGAGATGGTGCCTATAGTAACAGTGGATAATAGTCTCTGGGAAGGGAGTGTGACTGTGGGATAGCAGGTATAGTAGGGAGAGATGGTGCCTATAGTAACAGTGGATAATAGTCTCTGGGAAGGGAGTGTGACTGTGGGATAGCAGGTATAGTAGGGAGAGATGGTGCCTATAGTAAACAGTGGATAATAGTCTCTGGGAAGGGAGTGTGACTGTGGGATAGCAGGTATAGTAGGGAGAGATGGTGTCTATAGTAACAGTGGATAATAGTCTCTGGGAAGGGAGTGTGACTGTGGGATAGCAGGTATAGTAGGGAGAGATGGTGTCTATAGTAACAGTGGATAATAGTCTCTGGGAAGGGAGTGTGACTGTGGGATAGCAGGTATAGTAGGGAGAGATGGTGCCTATAGTAACAGTGGATAATAGTCTCTGGGAAGGGAGTGTGACTGTGGGATAGCAGGTATAGTAGGGAGAGATGGTGTCTATAGTAACAGTGGATAATAGTCTCTGGGAAGGGAGTGTGACTGTGGGATAGCAGGTATAGTAGGGAGAGATGGTGCCTATAGTAACAGTGGGATAATAGTCTCTGGGAAGGGAGTGTGACTGTGGGATAGCAGGTATAGTAGGGAGAGATGGTGCCTATAGTAACAGTGGGATAATAGTCTCTGGGAAGGGAGTGTGACTGTGGGATAGCAGGTATAGTAGGGAGAGATGGTGTCTATAGTAACAGTGGATAATAGTCTCTGGGAAGGGAGTGTGACTGTGGGATAGCAGGTATAGTAGGGAGAGATGGTGTCTATAGTAACAGTGGATAATAGTCTCTGGGAAGGGAGTGTGACTGTGGATAGCAGGTATAGTAGGGAGAGATTGGTGCCTATAGTAACAGTGGGATAATAGTCTCTGGGAAGGGAGTGTGACTGTGGGATAGCAGGTATAGTAGGGAGAGATGGTGCCTATAGTAACAGTGGATAATAGTCTCTGGGAAGGGAGTGTGACTGTGGGATAGCAGGTATAGTAGGGAGAGATGGTGTCTATAGTAACAGTGGATAATAGTCTCTGGGAAGGGAGTGTGACTGTGGGATAGCAGGTATGTAGGGGAGATGGTATTGTCGGTAACAATTAGGATAATAGTCTCTGGAGGGAGTGATGACTGTGGAAGATAGCAAAGATAGATGGTCTATAGTAACAGTGGAAAAAATAGACTCTGGAAAAAGAAGCGAGTCGTGACTGTGGGAATAGCACGGGCTCTCACCAGATAGGATTCGGTCTGAATCTATTAACTAAACAGTTGATGTATGCAAACTCAAGTCTAATAAAAGTAGCGAATAAGCACAACAAAGACATCTCTTGGCATACAGAAAAACCTTTGTCACAGACGAAGTCAAGCTGGAAAAAAACGAACCTCTTAACGACAAAGACGTCCGTGATGCAGAGAAAACTCACACCTCTCTAGAGACCCCATTGGTCATCTAAAAGTATCAAATTTAGTATTAATCTCATTCCTTAAAGTAACCTAGAATTCACAACACAGCTTAACCAGCTCTATAGAAGAATTACTCTCCGCTTGATGAGAAGCTGTGGCGACGTAGTACAACATCGAAATAGTGAGAGGTAGTACTACTATAGAAGTAGGAGAGTAGAACTACTAGAAGCTATAGCAGAGTAACGTAGAGAATGATGTCACGACTCACCGCACAGATTAGAGTAGCATAGAGGTAGCTTTATAGAGTATAGCAGAAAAAGAATATAGCAAAGAGTAAGTCTATAAGAGTAGATATAACCAGATAGATATAGATGTAGATATTTCCGTGAGAAGTATTAATAGAGTAAGATAATAGAGGGAAGACAAAGTAGTTAAGTCCAAAATAATACTAGAGTTACTCATAGAGAATACTAGAGTAAACATAGTATGAGCAATAGTATAGCCCCGTATAGTAGAGAAGTATATAGAGAAAGTAAGATACATATAGATTAGAGAAGCAGTAGTAAGATGAAGATAAATAGAGTAGCTATAGACACAATGTAGTTAGCAGTAGGATTAAAGAAGTAACATAAGAGTAGATAGTAATAGAGAAAGTATAGAGAAGTATAGAGTAGTATAGAGAAGTATAGAGTAGTATAGAGAAGTATAGAGAAGTATAGAAGTAGTATAGACAGATAGGTATAGAGAAGTATAGAGTAGTATAGGAAGATAGAGTTATAGAGGTAGTATAGAGAAGTATAGAGTAGTATAGAGAAGTATAGAGTAGTATAGAGTAGTATAGAGTAGTATAGAGAAGTATAGAGTAATATAGGGTAGTATAGAGAAGTATAGAGTAGTATAGAGTAGTATAGAGTAGTATAGAGAAGTATAGAGTAGTATAGAGAAGTATAGAGAAGTATAGAGTAGTATAGAGAAGTATAGGGTAGTATAGAGAAGTATAGAGAAGTATAGGTGATGCACAAATTATATTGTCTGTTTTCTCACAAAAAAAATGCAGGTTTTAGGTGCCAAATAGTCAAATTTGCATTGCAAGGGCCAGAGAATGATAAATCTCGAAAAAAACGAATTCGAATTTTTTTAAAACGCGAATCAAATTTGAATAACTCCCTAGTCTAATTTGACTATAACAAATTAAAAAATATGAATTTCTGATTTAAATTTTCAATTTGACCTTTGATAAATCTGCTCCGTATTGTTAGGGGTGAAGCACGTGCGTGGGACAATTTGGAGCTGCCTTTGTTTAAACACCTGCAGCAGCTTGTGCAATGGGGTGACTGTGAGTCTGATCTAATTAGAGCAAGTGCCGGGGTCCCAGAAACAATGCACAGGTCACGCCTGGTATAATCAGAAAGGAATGTTCGCGCCTGGTATTACGCAGGAAGTGATGTAAGGGGCGCGCAAGTGGTGTAGGGTCAGGGTAATGGCAGGTCTCATTTTCAACACCAGACAAATTCAGCTACAAAACCAGCCCAAAAATAGCCAAGAGGCACTTCAAAAGTAGCCCAAAAATAGCACAATATGTGCAGTGAAAAAAAGTCAAAAATTAATGATTTTTAAATTTTTAATTTTTCTCAAATTTTTCATAAAGCAAAATGGGACAGATTCACCCATCACCAGCGGCGTAACTACAGAGGGGGGCCCAGGAAGTATAGGGGCCCCATGAGACCCTAAAATGTACACAATTTCAATAAATATTGGTAAAACAGCTCAACCTCTAGACTAGTCAGTCCCATTGCATGCTGGGTATTGTAGTCTTACATTCAACTTGGCAGTTGGCAAATTGTTAAACAAAAACTACATTACCCAACATGCATTGGGAGACGCAGGCTTGGCACATTAGGGTAAGGAAAAAAAAGCCCAAAAAGTAGCCCAAATCTGTACCTTGGATAGTTTGTACTTTCAAACGGCCTGGGCTTTAAATTAGTAGCCCAATTTGGCTGGCTACCCTGTGTAGGGTGTAATCATAAAGCACAACTGAATTTGGCGATAATAAGACCCTGTTGGGTGAAGTTTATTTAAATGAAACAGAAATGTATTTCATTGTGTGCCGTAGACTCCACAGCCTTTTGTTATGTCATGTAGCATACCTCCCAAAAAGGGACATAAAGATTTGCTGCACGGCAGTTGTTTGACCACGCCCATTTTGTGGCCACACCCCCTAATTACCATGTTCATTTGGTAGGTTATGAAAGTTTGAAGACATTTCTGTGGTTTCTATGTGTTATTACATTTTTGCCCTTTAAGATGCAAGTCCTCGTTTCCCCAAGAGACCTGATTATCTTAAATTGTTACCATTGTTTCTTTGCTTATCTTAAATTGTTACAAAAGTATCCAAGTGCAGCTGCCACTTAAGACCCCATAAACAGGCTGATAAAAGCCGCCGACAGACCGAGTAGGCAGCTTATTGGCCCGTGTGTGGGGCCATCCAATGGGCTTCCTCGATCGTTATCTGTCCGAAAGTTGGGCAGATCTCGATCAGGCAGGTTAAAAAATCCCACATCTGTGCGTTTATGCGGTCCCGCGATCCGCCCACCCATATCGGATGCATTTTGATCCGATCGTTGGGCCCTAGGGCTCACGATCGGATAAGCCTGATATCGCCCACTTCAATGTGGGCATATCGGGGAGATATCGGCGAATCTCTACGTC
Source organism: Xenopus laevis (assembly GCF_017654675.1). Lineage (NCBI taxonomy): Eukaryota > Metazoa > Chordata > Amphibia > Anura > Pipidae > Xenopus > Xenopus laevis. Next base: position 4,374,238 of record NC_054376.1, on the reverse strand, counting down.
TATGGCCACCTTTACTCTGGGCTCTCTGCCAAAAGCCAATTAAGTTTTAGAAACCTTGTATCTTTTTCTGGCTGTCCAGTGCAGGAGATCAAAGAGAAAGTCGGGACATTCCAGTAATAATCCGGGATTGCGGGTAGAGCTGTCAGTTTTAAAGGAGAAGCAATCCCAGGCACAATAACAGATACAAAATATCTACAGGGGACCCTGGAGTATAAAGCGTCCAATTTTCTGGGTTAAAACCCGGAAATTCAGCTGATAAAGGCTGCATTTTGCTGCTTCCCTCTTAACTGGGTTCTCACCTTGCTCATCGGTTCCAGGGTGGTGGCCCCTTGCGAGTGATTTGCTAAACATCTTAAGAATGAGCTGCTTGTTCAAGGGCAGGAATGTGCAGTCCATGCTCGATAAGGAATTCTGAGAAGCCGCACTGGGAATCCGTTTAGGGCCCACTCATCGCAGGAATCCCACCCACACTTGAAGGAGGCTCCCTCACTGGGACCTGTTGGTTTAACCTTAGTAAAAAGGGGTCACTTCCAGACCTCCAGCATATTCTATAGCCGCCCTCCCTTCTTCCGGAACTTTGCTCAAGTTCAATTTGCCGCATTAACCCTTTATTTCCATCTAGGCTGCCATGCAGATGTTACGCCAGCTTGATTTGCACTTACAAGAATATTAATAGGCCTGAATAGAAAGATGAGTAATAAAAAGTGGCAATAACAATACATTTGTTGCCTAGCAAAGAAATTTGTTTTTTAGATGGGGTCAGTGACCCCCATTTCAAAGCTAGCAATAATCAGGAGAAGAAGGCAAATAATTAAATAACTTTAAAAAAGAAAATGAAGGCCAATGGAAAAGGTGCTTAGAAGCAGCCATTCTATAACATACTAAAAGTTAACGTAAAGGTGAACCACCCCTTTAAGGCTAGTGTACGGGGCGACATTTACGTCAATGGGACCCCTGGTGCTTTGGGGTAGTGCATATAAACTGGAAGAAATGGACTTGGAGATCTAGGCCATGTGTGAATTTTCGGACCCCAATCTTTGGGTGCAGAATTTAAAAAATGACGTTAAATTATGGATTATGGCATATCAGTGCAGCAGTCTGTACAGGGGAATACCTATGTTGTAATAGTGTTATGGGATCTCTCTGTACAGACTATGCGCAAACTTAGGGGACTGTTCCTGCTGAATTGTGCTTAGTACAGGGAATACCTATGCTGCCATAGTTTTATGGGATCTCTCTGTACAGACTATGAGCAAACTTAGGGACTGTTCCTGCTGAATTGTGCTTAGTACAGGGAATACCTATGCTGCCATAGTTTTATGGGATCTCTCTGTACAGACTATGAGCAAACTTAGGGACTGTTCCTGCTGAATTGTGCTTAGTACAGGGGAATACCTATGCTGCCATAGTTTTATGGGATCTCTCTGTACAGACTATGAGCAAACTTAGGGACTGTTCCTGCTGAATTGTGCTTAGTACAGGGGAATACCTATGCTGCCATAGTTTTATGGGGATCTCTCTGTACAGACTATGAGCAAACTTAGGGACTGTTCCTGCTGAATTGCTGCTTAGTACAGGGGAATACCTATGCTGCCATAGTTTTATGGGATCTCTCTGTACAGACTATGAGCAAACTTAGGGACTGTTCCTGCTGAATTGTGCTTAGTACAGGGGAATACCTATGCTGCCATAGTTTTATGGGATCTCTCTGTACAGACTATGAGCAAACTTAGGGACTGTTCCTGCTGAATTGTGCTTAGTACAGGGGAATACCTATGCTGCCATAGTTTTATGGGATCTCTCTGTACAGACTATGAGCAAACTTAGGGACTGTTCCTGCTGAATTGTGCTTAGTACAGGGGAATACCTATGCTGCCATAGTTTTATGGGATCTCTCTGTACAGACTATGAGCAAACTTAGGGACTGTTCCTGCTGAATTGTGCTTAGTACAGGGGAATACCTATGCTGCCATAGTTTTATGGGATCTCTCTGTACAGACTATGAGCAAACTTAGGGGGCTGTTCCTGCTGAATTGTGCTTAGTACAGGGCATACCTATGCTGCCATAGTTTAATGGGATCTCTCTGTACAGACTATGAGCAAACGTAGGGGACTGTTCCTGCTGAATTGTGCTTAGTACAGGGGAATACCTATGCTGCCATAGTTTTATGGGATCTCTCTGTACAGACTATGAGCAAACTTAGGGACTGTTCCTGCTGAATTGTGCTTAGTACAGGGGAATACCTATGCTGCCATAGTTTTATGGGATCTCTCTGTACAGACTATGAGCAAACTTAGGGACTGTTCCTGCTGAATTGTGCTTAGTACAGGGGAATACCTATGCTGCCATAGTTTTATGGGATCTCTCTGTACAGACTATGAGCAAACTTAGGGACTGTTCCTGCTGAATTGTGCTTAGTACAGGGGAATACCTATGCTGCCATAGTTTTATGGGATCTCTCTGTACAGACTATGAGCAAACTTAGGGACTGTTCCTGCTGAATTGTGCTTAGTACAGGGGAATACCTATGCTGCCATAGTTTTATGGGATCTCTCTGTACAGACTATGAGCAAACTTAGGGACTGTTCCTGCTGAATTGTGCTTAGTACAGGGGAATACCTATGCTGCCATAGTTTTATGGGATCTCTCTGTACAGACTATGAGCAAACTTAGGGACTGTTCCTGCTGAATTGTGCTTAGTACAGGGGAATACCTATGCTGCCATAGTTTTATGGGATCTCTCTGTACAGACTATGAGCAAACTTAGGGGGCTGTTCCTGCTGAATTGTGCTTAGTACAGGGCATACCTATGCTGCCATAGTTTAATGGGATCTCTCTGTACAGACTATGAGCAAACGTAGGGGACTGTTCCTGTTGAATTGTGCTTAGTACTGGGAATACCTATGCTGCCTTAGTTTTATGGGATCTCTCTGTAGAGACTATGAGCAAACTTAGGGGACTGTTCCTGCTGAATTGTGCTTAGTACAGGGAATTCCTATGCTGCCATAGTTTTATGGGATCTCTCTGTACAGACTATGAGCAAACTTAGGGGACCGTTCCTGCTGAATTGTGCTTAGTACAGGGAATACCTATGCTGCCATAGTTTTATGGGATCTCTCTGTACAGACTATGAGCAAACTTAGGGGACCGTTCCTGCTGAATTGTGCTTAGTACAGGGGAATACTTATGCTGCCATAGTTTTATGGTATCCCATGTACCACAGATTGTTCCAATTTTATTCTTTCCTTCTCTCCTTCTGCTGCTCAGTGAGTGATGAACTGACAAAATGCTGTTGTTTTTACATCTCCCCAGAGGTTCGTTATACAATACACCGTAGGGGAGAATCTAATCTAAAAACGTTGCCTCTCCTCTCACAGAAGGGATATTTATTATGTAAAACTTCCTGCTGTTTTTATTGGCTATTTTTATGCTGCTTGTGTAACTTGCACACCATCTGCACGTGGCCTTTAATCTTTGTGTTCAGCTGCGTCGGGTGCAATTATGGATCCCCTCCAAAGGAAAACATACATCAACATTTGGAAGTGGTTGTTCAGGCAGCGGAAACAAGGCCATCGGATTTATTTTATACAGAGAATATTCCCACACATATCAATGGCCAGGCCCTTCCTTGAGTATCTCTGTAATTACAATGCTGCAAATAGAGAGGACTTCCCTGGGCTATGCAAATAACAGAGCCCTGTAGTTGTAGATAGAAAGATTTGAGCCAAGATGGAGAAACTAGTGGCAAGATAGATACAGTAGGGTTACATAGACAGTAGGGGAAGATACAAGGGGTTATTGGGGCAAGATGGAGACAGTGGGGAGAGTAGGGGGATATATAAGATGCTAGATAGTAGAGCAATATTGTGGCAGTAGAGGGAAATAAAAGAAGAAGGACACAAGGATGAGATACAACATGGCTTTAGTATGACAGGATATAGAAAGTAGGGGAAGATACAAGATAGGGAACAGTAGGGGCATATTCAAGATTGCTGACAGTAGGAGAAGATACAAGATAGTTTCAGTAGGACGTGAAGTATATAGTAGGGTGAGATATAAGATGTTGGACAGTGGGGGAATATGTTGAAAGTTGGGGAAGAAACAAGATGGTTACAGTAGAGAAAGATACAAGATATGGGACAGTAGAAGCATACTCAAGGCTGGTGACAATAGAGGAAGATACAAGATGGTTTCAACAGGAAAGGATTTATACAATAGGAGAAGATACAAGATGGTGACAGTAGGGAATGATACAAGATGAGGGACAGTAGAAGCATGCTCAAGACTGGTGACTATACAAGAAGATACAAGATGGTTTCAGTTGGACAGGATGTAGATAGTAGAATGAGATACAAGATGTTGGACATTGGAGGAATACGTTGATAGAAGGAGGAGATACAAGATGGTTTTAGTAGGACCTAAAAAAGATAGTATGGTGAGATACAAGATGTTGGGACAGTGGGGGAATATGTTGAAAGTGGGGGAAGATACAAGATGGTGACAGTAGTGAATGATACAGGACGAGGGACAGTAGAAGCATGCTCACGACTGATGGCAATAAAAGAAGATACAAGATGGTTTCAATTGGACAGGAGGTAGACAGTAGCAGAAGATAAAAGATGGTAGACAGTAGGGTAAGATACAAGATGGGGGTCAGTGGGGGAATACATAGACAGTTGAGGAAGATACAATATTAGGAAACAGATGGTAACAGTAAAAGATACAAGATGGTGCTGAGATATTGTTTTATACTACTGACCAACTTCTTGCCCTTCATTTGTTGTATTTGTGCAGAGAACTAGTATTGCTCATCTACAGCTAAGGGACCACAGGTCATTCAGCCCTACTTTGTATAAATGAGGGCCCCTCACAGCGTCTGTCTTGCCCAAGGCTGTGGCAACCTAAAGAAAGCCCTGTGCCCAGTATGATATCAATCATTCAACAAAGTGGAGTTTTTGGCTACAACATGCCTGTAATACAGGAGGCTTTCCTGCCCTTTAACTTGGTCTTAACCTCCGCTACTGTGTGATTGGGCCGGGATTGGATAGTGCGACCTGTCAGGGGAAGCCGCCAGAATATCATTTTCCAGGAAAAACTTTGCTCGGGCTATTGTGGGAAAGTGCCACTTCCGAAAGACCCTGGTCTGAAAGCTTTTGGGTATTTGACACCTATCTGATCATCCTGTTGGTCTGCCTATTGGAGAGAGCTATGCTTTGAACTCCCAGCCCCTTGGCTCCAGCTCATGACAGTAGCCCCAGCATTCAGCTTCCAGAGACCCAAGAATAGCCCAGCCTTACATCACTTCAGCCCCTCTTGTTTGTTTGCTTTCACGTGTCCCATGGCTTCCTGAGAAATGCATGACCTATGACTATACCTATCCTGTAGGATTAAATGGAAAATGCACTGTATGGATAGGAAGGGATGTTTCCCTTTACATAGACAGTATATCTTATAGTATAGCTGATTGTGTGCATATATTAAATATCATGGCAGTTCCAACCTCTATGTAAGGCCTGACTATAAAACCACATATTAAAACATCCATATTACTTAAGGAACACCCCCCAGGCATCTGTACAGGTTTTACTGCAGAATCCCGACCTTCCCAGCCTTCCAGTGTCCTGGAAAAACTCTTATTTACACCAGTTCCTATTGACTCCGGATCTGCCCCTTCTCTCTCCTCTCTTCTGGGACTTGGAACCATTCTGCAGCTTAGGTTTCTGTTCTGTCATTCCATGGATACCGGAGGGATCTAACTTTCCTAGATTGAGGTGGGGAGCCTGTGATGGGTGTGTGCTAACTGGGGGATTAGGAGAGGCCACGCTACAGCGAGCTCATAAGGGGACACAAGTAGTAGATGCCAAGTTTAGGTTGGAAATAAAAACTTGCACTCCCTTATCCAGGCTTTTAGTAAAAATACAAATTACATTTCCAACAGTTGTCAGAGGCTGCTGGAAGTTGTAGTTCAATACAAAGGGGAAAATACAGAAGGTCAAGCCATGAGTTGTTTTTTTTCCCATAAATTATAACCCACAATGCTGTAGTTTGGTCTAGCCAGTAGAAGGTTTTAAGGGTCTCACAAGCTGTAGGTTGGTCTAGCCATTAGAAGGTTCTAATATTCTCACAGGCTGTAGGTTGGTCTATCCATTAGAAGGTTCTAATATTCTCACAGGCTGTAGGTTGGTCTATCCATTAGAAGGTTCTAATATTCTCACAGGCTGTAGGTTGGTCTATCCATTAGAAGATTCTAATATTCTCACAGGCTGTAGGTTGGTCTATCCATTAGAAGGTTCTAATATTCTCACAGGCTGTAGGTTGGTCTATCCATTAGAAGGTTCTAATATTCTCACAGGCTGTAGGTTGGTCTATCCATTAGAAGGTTCTAATATTCTCACAGGCTGTAGGTTGGTCTAGCTATTAGAAGGTTCTAAGGTTCTTAGTGGCTATAGGTTAGTCTATAAATATAGCAAAAATTGCACACATGTGCTAGACTAATTGTTTTGGATGTAGAATGCTCTAGTCATTATAAGGTTCTCACAGGCTTTAGATTGGTCTAGCCATTAGAAGGCTCTAAGATTCTCACAGGCTGTAGATTGGTCTAGCCATAAGAAGGTTCTTATGTTTTCAATGGCTACATGTTGGTCTAGCCATTAGAAGCATTTAAGGTTCTCATTGACTACAGATTGGTCTAGCCATTAGAAGGTTCTAAGGTTCTCATTGACTCCAGCCATAAGATGAACTCTAGCTGTGCTTGTAGGTTGGTCTCTTCATGAGCAGGTTCTTACTGGCTACAGATCCCTCTAGCCCTGCCAATTTTGTAACTGGCTAGGACAGCCTGTAGCCAATGAGTTGTTTCTACATTGACATCAACACACACAACCTAAAGACCTTTAAAAGTTCACCTGAGGATTTTAGTTATTTTTTTATTAAATATGGTGCGTATGCAGAAGCTGGCCCAGGGATATAGCTAAGCAAAGAATCCTGTCTCTGTGAGCTATTAATGTAAATGTCTCAGGAACTGAAACAGATGTAAGGCGTTTCCCTTACAGGACTCAATCCATGCTAAAATCACAGATTTCAGCACAAGAACTTGCACACAAACTATCTTTAAATATACATTTTTGGTTTAAAAAATGTTGGGATTTTTGGTACGTGCACTTCTCAGCTGTACTGTGAGTCTAATGTTGGAAATTCCCTATCCTATTACTGTGACTTTGACACAATGGTCTTTATTGGCCAAGCTCTTTCTGGACAATGTAACTCAAGAGTTGGCCGTATTTTTCTCAGTAGGTATAAAGGCTCAATTTACTAACCTAGCTATAATGCAAGTTATTGAGTCGCTATGTTTGCCACAAAAGCAACCAATGTACCTAGTGATTATCTTGGGGATCACCAAAATCTTGAGTCATTGCCTGGTTGAATGTTACACGTTGTGGCCAGTAACATATTGATAAATATATAAATCTCCCCCAACTGGTCTTCAGGCTGAACCCCCTTAGCTTATAAGAAGGTTACAGATCCCTTAAACTCCTCTAGGGCCGAAGACCCACATTTAGTGATCCTTTGCCCTAACAGATAAGCCCTACATTACTAGGTAACAGGGAGAAGATATTTTTAGAGACTCTGATAACTTGCCTTCCAGAAATAAAACAATTTTTTATCAATCCAAGCCTGTCCGGAGCCAGAGAGAGAGACAGAAAGCAGCCGGAAAAGATCTTTCCAAGAAATATCATTTGTTTCAATACACACGTGTAGAGCTGAATTGTCAGATATAAGTATAGAAACAATAGAATTCTACCTGTATCTGATTCAGCACTAACAAAGGCCAATGTTCGGGTACCTTCAAAGGCGCCCAATCAAAGATTTCCACCTGGGCTGACCAATATCCAAATCTTCTGCCGATATCAGTCAGCTCTTTTCCCACTATACACGCACCGACTATCTTACGGAAATTTATTTTGTACGATATTATCGGTGCGTCTATTGCCACCTTAACAATGGCCGATCCAAATTTTCCAGCCAACCCGATCCACAAGCTGACCGATATCCAAGTCTTCTGCTGATATTGGTCGGCTCGTCTCCTACCAGACATATTATCGGTGCATCTGTGGCCACCTTTACCTTGGTGGATCGGATGGATTTTACAGCCAATGGAAGACTTCAAAATCACCAAATCAAAATCATATTTTTTAAAGGCTAAAATACTCAACATATATTTATATATTAGACATGGTTCGTGTGAGCGTTGAAAAAACAAGGGGTAAATGGCAGGCTTTGTCTGCTCCTCAGAGATGCATTCCTACTCCCAGAGGCCTTGGCACCAGTTATAGATGAAGCTGCCAGATCCTTCACTCCTGCTCTACAGCTCTGCCGGGCAGCACAAAGCACAACATTTATTTGTCATGCAATGAGATCCCACCTGTCAGCCAGCAGATACCTAAGGATCATGGGAGTTGTGTTTAGAGATGGGGAACACAATGAGCCCCATAGTACAAGGGTCCTTCAAATGATTTTGCCATTGATATTAACCAATCAGTGGTTTGAATCATACCCGAAAATAAGTCTCTATGTCTCCCAGCCCTTCATTATCCCAAATCCTGGCCGCCCAGGTAACATTTCCGAAGCTCTCGTTTGCTGATTACATTATGAAAGTCCATGGAAAATATGTTGAGTTGCTTTGCAGGACGAATCCCAAACTGGCAGAGTTTATACAAAGAGCCATTTATTAGCGTCGAGACCAGAACGCCTGCTCTTGGCTCCCGGTAGGGTTCCTACGGAGGCTGAAGCTTAGTGACTTTTCTGATAAACATCCTGTATTCCCAAGCAACTTTCCAATGCTCATTAATTACAGATCTGGCTGGTTTATATTCTCTGCACTGCTGGTTCTGACTCCTGAAACCATGTCACAGAAGCCAGCCAATTAAAGGATAAGTAAACCTTTAAAACAAGTGAAATATGTTAAATTGATGAGAGTGCTATTCTAAGCTCTTTTGTCATTTCTATTCATTTTTTATTTTCTTTTTATTCCAAGATATTAAGGGATACATGTGCTGTTAATATGAATGAATTTTGTTCCAACAGCGCCACCTGCTGGTCAGTTTCTGACCAGTCTGACCACCAAGTAGTCAAGGAAGTTGTCAGGAGAAAGAAAGAGGCTGCTCTGATGTTCTTCTGGTTAGGAAAGATGTGAGAAAGGTTTCTAATTGTTTTCCTAAGCAGAAGAACATCAGAGCAGCCTCTTTCTTTCTCCTGACAACTTCCTTGACTACTTGGTGGTCAGACTGGTCAGAAACTGACCAGCAGGTGGCGCTGAGAAAATGGGCAGGAGGCGGGACAGATGATGTAAAAGCACGGGTCGTGACATCTGGGGGCAGAACGCATGATTTCAGGGACAGGACTGATCAGTGGTGATCAGTGATTGGCTGACCAGTCTGACCACCAAATAGTCATGGAAGTAGTCATGGGAAAGAAAGAGGCTGATATTCTTCTGCATAGGAAAACAGTTAGAAATCTTTCTCGCATCTTTCCTAAGCAGAAGAACATCAGAGCAGCCTCTTTCTTTCTCCTGACAACTTCCTTGACTACTTGGTGGTCAGACTGGTCAGAAACTGACCAGCAGGTGGCGCTGTTGGAACATAATTCATTCATATTAACAGCACATGTATCCCTTAATATCTTGGAATAAAAAGAAAATAAATAATGAATGTAAATGACAAAAGTGCTTAGAATAACACTCTCATCAATTTTACATTCACTTGATCTGAAGGGGAGCTGACGTCCGCTACATTGTTTCAAGAGTCAGAACTTTTCCTTTAAAAAGCTGAGTTTTATTTATTTATTTTTTTATTATTATGGTGGCATGGCTGCCAGGAGCTTGGTTTATAACAAACACTTTCCACTCTCAGTCTGAGTTATGTCATCCTCCAAGCACCTTGTCTGAATTCCTGTCTAAAAATGACTTTTTCCAAATAAATCATCGCTCCGAGGAACTAAAAGTCTCCGCTAAGTGCATTCCCACATCTCCCTGGGTCGGGCCTCTCTTGTAGGGTTATTAGTCATGAGCTGCGGTTTTAGTGGAGAAATTCTACTACTAAATGTGTCTTGAAAATGGTTTTATTAATCATTCAACCACAGTGACCAAAAATAAATGAGTTGATATTAAAACTGACAAACCGATTGCTCGCCCAGGGTTTTTTTTGGAGCCGAGTCCTGTGCTCTGCTGCTTTCAGCCATCATTCATCTGCTTTATGTGTATGTTTGAAGGGGAATTCTGGATGTTGTAGTTCAACAAGATCACCAACAGCGATTTTGGAACAGGCACATAACTGTGTGTTTTGTTTCTTCCCCAGTGATCCGGGCCAAGGTGGTGGGTAAAAAGCTGATGAAGGACGGTCCCTTTGGAACCATGCGATACACCGTCAAGCAGATGAAGGTGAGTAACATGACCCAGTCTGTGGGTTTGCGGGTTTTTAAGTAATTTCGTTATCAAAGCAGCTCTCCTGTTCTTGCAAACTACAATACCCAGCATGCTCAGGCGGCCACTGATATAAAGATATTTATTATGGGTAAAAACCATACCCACTAAAAACCGTACCCACTCCCACAACCTTATGCCAGGGCCAGAAACAGGGGTAGGGTACAGAGGAACCTGTCAAGGACACAACCATTTTGGAAAAGGTGAAAGGGGGGCACAATTCGCAGGTTGACAAACTCCTACTTTGTACAGGTATGGGACGGGATAACAGATCTTTCCTTAATACTTTAAAGTAGAACTAAAGCCTAACTAAAGAAGTAGGTAGAAATGTTGTATATGATGTTTTGTGCTTCTGTACCAGCCCAAGGCAACCACAGCCCTTTAGCAGTAAATATCTCCAAAGATGCCCCAGTAGCTCCCCATCTTCTTTTCTGCTGATTCACTGATTCACATGCTCTGTGCTGCTGTCACTTACTGAGCTTAGGGATCCACTCACAATATACAGTACACATAGAATAGAAATGTCACAATATAAGGCTGATTAGTCATTAATACACACAATTACTACATGGCAGCACAGATACCAGTGCAATTAGCATCAGAATTGAATGATCAGCAAACCTGTAGCATCAGCTTATATTACAGCCAGGGAAGCTCATTTTCTGCTGGATAATTAGTGACGAGCCCTAAGCTTAGCTTCTCAACAGCCAATCAGAGCCCACTGAGCATGTGAGTGTCACAGACACTTTCCAAGATGGTGACCCCCTGTGACAAGTTTGAAGTCCTGGATCATTGCTGCTATTGACAAGCTCAAACTTTAGCCTCGTGCAATAAATTCACTATAGAAAATATGGCATTTTTAGCCTCATTAATTTTTAGGGTTTAGCTCTCCTTTAAGTCTACTAGAAATTCATATAAACATTAAATAAAGCCAATAGGCTGGTTTTGCCTCCAATAAGGATTAATTAGATCTTAGTTGGGATCAAGTAGAAGGTGCTGTTTTATTATTACAGAGCAAAAAAGAAATCATTTTAAGCATTTGAATTATTTGAATACAATGGAGTCTACGGGAGAGGGCCTTTCTGTAATTTGGAGCTTTCTGGATAATGGGTTTGTGGATAACGGATCCCATACCTGTTTATCTTTTAAGCTTTTCTACATTGCCCAGGCTACCCCTTTCTCTGTCCCCCTATCCCTGCTCTTTCTCATATTTCTCCTTCCGTCGCCCCCTCGCTGTACCATCTTGGACCGGCTACATTATTAAACATATGAACTCACCAACCTCACCCCTTTAATTCTCCCTCCAGGGCTTGTGGTGTACTGGTTAGGGCTACTCCCAGCTCCTAGATTTTTTTTAAAAAAAATTCCAGTGACATTTCCTTCTTTTATCTCCTATTTATTTATGGCTCATAAATTAATTTTACAAACTGCAATGATAGAGTCCCCTCCTTCCCCCTGGAGACTGCTCCTCCGAGCAGCAAAATTTGTCCTGCCAACATCAACCCCCCTAGAGAACAAATAATTGTAGAGTTCTCTGGAATCCACAAATACTTCACAAATCTTCAGTTCGACCCTTCGGTGGCCGCATCGGGCTGGACTCAGTGGGAAATTGTTCAGTTAAATATAAATTAGTCTCCGTATCTTGATGGAAATTATAACTTGGTTACACTTAGCTCCGGTGTGAAAGTGCCTTTGTCTGAACATTCCCAGGTCTGGTGGAACTTCTAATGGCCAGAGATATTTTGTAACATAAAGGGCAACTGAAAGGGTTTCCACTAGACTTTCATCTGCTAAAACTGTTTGTGGTTCTTACAAGAAGCCACTGACATAAAATCAGTAAATTGTTACTTGTTATAAAGCACTTTCTACACTGTCTAACAGCTAATAAATGTCATTTAATAAAGTATAGTCTATGTCTCTGTATGGTCTAGATATGTTTAGTTCAAGCTCTAAATCCTGTGTCTCAGTTATTTAACATATGTACCCAGGGTACAAATAAATACTCACCCCAAATCTCCCCCTAACTGACCTTCAGACTGGGCCCCCTTAGCTCATAACAAGGTTACAGATATATAGAAACATTGGGGTGTCACCCTGCTATAGTTCCAGGGGTACCCAGGGCACAAATAAACACTCACCCCAAATCTCCCCCTAACTGACCTTCAGACTGGGCCCCCTTAGCTCATAACAAGGTTACAGATATATAGAAACATTGGGGTAACAGTCACCCTGCTATAGTTCCAGGGGTACCCAGGGTACAAATAAGCACTCACCCCAAATCTCCCCCTAACTGACCTTCAGACTGGGCCCCCTTAGCTCATAACAAGGTTACAGATATATAGAAACATTGGGGTGTCACCCTGCTATAGTTCCAGGGGTACCCAGGGTACAAATAAACACTCACCCCAAATCTCCCCCTAACTGACCTTCAGACTGGGCCCCCTTAGCTCATAACAAGGTTACAGATATATAGAAACATTGGGGTGTCACCCTGCTATAGTTCCAGGGGTACCCAGGGTACAAATAAACACTCACCACAAATCTCCCCCTAACTGGCCTTCAGACTGGGCCCCCTTAGCTCATAACAAGGTTACAGATATATAGAAACATTGGGGTAACAGTCACCCTGCTATAGTTCCAGGGGTACCCAGGGTACAAATAAGCATTCACCCCAAATCTCCCCCTAACTGACCTTCAGACTGGGCCCCCTTAGCTCATAACAAGGTTACAGATATATAGAAACATTGGGGTAACAGTCACCCTGCTATAGTCACCCCTATGTATTGTGGAAAGACCCACAAGCAGTCTGTGGAATATGTATGAGATATACAGAGTTAAAATTCTGGCCGTCACCCCCCGAGTCACAAGGTTCGCTCATTCCTTCACCAAGAAATTAAAAGTTATGCTCTGGCACAAATTCTTCAAACCTGCAACTTATTAAGGCAATAAAACTACAGGGAAAAACAAGCCGACCACATGTCCTGCGAATAACAATGGCGTTATTTAAGCGCAGATCCGAGAGAGAGGCTTGTGGGGCTTCTGCTGCTGGGGTTGAGATTTGAGTCGATGTGGGATTAGCAAACGGGAGGATAATAATGGATTCAATTAAGTTGTGGGCTGGTAATGTCTCAGGGCAGAGCTTTCCCAGGAAATAAAATGATATATATTATATAGAAGACTAGCAGTGGCAATGTACAGTATATAGGATTCCAACTACAGACCCTTTGTTTAGATGAGGGTGGAACAAGATATACTGGGTAGGTTTAAGTGAATGCAGAAGAGACATGGCACCGGATAAATATGGCAATTGTTGGTACATCAGAGGCAGGATCATGTGTAAGAAAACCCTTTATTTATGGGGCTATAGGAATTTAGCTGTTTTTATCTGAATATAAGATCCTCCATGTTTACTTGCTTGGCAATACAGGGGTGAAATCACTCCTTTGGCAGATTGGGAAGCCGAGCCTTTCCCTCCCCTCTGTCCTGCTTGTGTGTAAATAAAAATATCATTCCGGCTGATAGAGCTATTTGCTCTCTGTCTCTGCGCAATTCAGATTTCTTATCCCATATACACTGGGAAAGTAAAGAATAATAGCTGCTAGAGAAATATTAGCAAAAACAAGTAAAGCCGACCCTACCAATGCTGGGGGCCTATCGAGGGCCGAATAAGGCGCTGATAGAAAAGCAAAATATTTTTAGAATTTAGACACAAAAACGCACTACAGATCGTTATATGGAAACCCGTTATCCAGAAAGCTCCAAATTACAGAAAGGCTGTCTCCTATTGACTCCATTTTATCCAAATAAACCAATTTTTTTCTGTAATAATAAAACAGTCGCTTGTACTTGATCCCAACTAAGATATAATTAATCCTTATTGGAGGCAAAACCAGCCTATTGGGTTTATTTAATGTTTATATAATTTTCTAGTAGACTTAAGGTATGAAGATCCAAATTAGGGAAAGATCCATTATCTGGAAAGCCCCAGGTCCCGAGCATTCCAGATAACAGGTCCTATACCTGTATTAAATAACTAAGCATGGCAAAAAAAACACAAAATATTCAGGTATCGGATCAGTTATCCAGAAACCCATTATATAGAAAACTCCAAATTATGGAAAGGTTGTCTCCCATAGATTCCTTTTTATCCAAATAATCCAAATTTTTTAAAATAATTTCCTTTTTCGGTGTAATAATAAAACAGTAGCTTGTACTTGATCCCAACTAAGATATAATTAATCCTTATTGGAGGCAAAACCAGCCTATTGGGTTTATTTAATGTTTATATGATTTTCTAGTAGACTCAGGGGCTGATTCACTAAGGGTCGAATATCGAGGGTTAATTAACCCTCGATATTCGACTAGGAATTGAAATCCTTCGACTTCGAATATCGAAGTCGAAGGATTTAGCGCAAATTCTGCGATCGTACGATCGAAGGATTTTAATCCAACGATCGAAGGAATATCCTTCGATCAAAAAAACTTAGGAAAGCCCATGGGGACCTTCCCCATAGGCTAACATTGACTTCGGTAGCTTTTAGCTGCCGAACTAGGGGGTTGAAGTTTTTTTTAAAGAGACAGTACTTCGACTATCGAATGGTTGAATAGTCGAGCGATTTTTACTTCGAATCCTTCGATTTGAAGGTGTAGTCGTAGTTGAAGGTCGAAGTAGCCTATTCGATGGTCGAAGTAGCCCAAAAAATATTTCGAAATTCAAAGTTTTTTTACTTTGAATCCTTCACTCGAATTTAGTGAATCGGCCCCTCAAGGTATGAAGATCCAAATTACGGAAAGATCCAGTATCTGGAAAGCCCCAGGTCCCGAGCGTTTTGGATAACAGGTCCCATACCTGTACTAGTTTTGCCTTGGGTTGGAGTTGGATCAACAGATATTTCCCAGGTTCCTATTGGGTGTCTGACACTGGCCTGTTCCCAGCTTCGGGGCTATGATTTATTTCCCTTATCAAATACAGATGGCTCTGCGGCTGGACACTGAGATACGAAAATGTTTCATTACTCGCCAATGGTGACTTCAGTCTAAAAGCCTCTGCTGCTTTGATTTTTAAGCATCCAGTGAATTTGGCAGTGGTCAGGTTCTTCCCTTGAGCACCATTGGCATCTACAGCTTCCGCAGATATGGCCTATGGTTAACCATTAAACAGATGCTGTCCATAGGGTGTTAGGTTGAGTTATTCTGTATAGACTTTATATAGAACGTCGCCATCTAGTGGACATAAATAGAAGGCACTGTTTAAAGGAGAACTAAAGCCTAACTAAAGAAGTAGGTAGAAATGTTGTACCAGCCCAAGGCAACCACAGCCCTTTAGCAGTAAAGATCTGTGTCTCCAAAGATGCCCCAGTAGCTCCCCATCTTCTTTTCTGCTGATTCACTGCACATGCTCTGTGCTGCTGTCACTTACTGAGCTTAGGGAGCCACTCACAATATACAGTACACATAGAATAGAAATGTCACAATATAAGGCTGATTAGTAATTAATACACATAATTACTACATGGCAGCACAGAAACCAGTGCAATTAGCATCAGAATTGAATAATCAGCAAACCTGTAGCATCAGCTTATATTACAGCCAGGGAAGCTCATTTTCTGCTGGATAATTAGTGACGAGCCCTAAGCTTAGCTTCTCAACAGCCAATCAGAGCCCACTGAGCATGTGAGTGTCACAGACACTTTCCAAGATGGTGACCCCCTGTGACAAGTTTGAAGTCCTGGATCATTGCTGCTATTGACAAGCTCAAACTTTAGCCTCGTGCAATAAGTTCACTATAGAAAATAGGGCAGTTTTAGCCACTTTCATTTGTAGGGTTTAGTTCTCCATTAATTGCAGTCAAGGTAAATACAAAACAGCAGATGTACTATGAGAGCCAGTATTGAGCCAAACAAGTCGATTGTCTTCAATCTTATCCTTGTCTTTTTCTTCAGATGTACCGTGGCTTCAACAAAATGCCCCAAGTCCAGTACATCTACACCGAGGCCTCGGAGAGCCTGTGTGGCGTGAAACTGGAGGTCAACAAATATCAGTATCTGATAACTGGTGAGTTTTTGCTTTGTGTATCCAACTATTCAAGTTGGCCGAGGTAGAGCCAAGTAGTCTCACTATTAAGATATTCCTTGGGGGCTAAACCAGCATCAAGACAAGACATTTCCCTCTGCCATCCCAATTGTATAATATATTTTTGCACGCTCTATAATAACAAATACAATCTATTCGTATCTATACGTTCCAGGGCAAGAGGACAGTTTTGGCCCTTTGCAGCCTCCATATAACAATCCCATCCTACAATACCACAATTAGCATAACTGCTTGTATCCAGACTCAGTAGAATGAGTGTTTCTTGACTGTGCAACTGTTCCTGTTTTGTGCTAACAAAAATCTTAAAGGGATACTGTCATGGGGAAAAAAATTTTTTTCAAAATGAATCAGTTAATAGTGCTGCTCCAGCAGAATTCTGCACTGAAATCCATTTCTCAAAAGAGCAAACAGATTTTTTTATATTCAGTTTTGAAATCTGACACGGGGCTAGACATATTGTCAATTTCCCAGCTGCCCCAAGTCATGTGACTTGTGCTCTGATAAACTTCAATCACTCTTTACTGCTGTACTGCAAGTTGGAGTGATATCACCCCCTCCCCAGCAGCCAAACAAAAGAACAATGGGAAGGTAACCAGATAGCAGCTCCCTAACACAAGATAACAGCTGCCTGGTAGATCTAAGAACAACACTCAATAGTAAAAACTCATGTCTCACTGAGACACATTCAGTTACATTGAGAAGGAAAAACAGCAGCCTGCCAGAAAGCTTTTCTCTCCTAAAGTGCAGGCACAAGTCACATGACCAGGGGCAGCTGGGAAATTGACAATATGTCTAGCCCCATGTCAGATTTCAAAATTGAATATAAAAAAATCTGTTTGCTCCTTTGAGAAATGGATTTCAGTGCAGAATTCTGCTGGATCATCACTATTAACGGATGTGTTTTGAAAAAAACATGTTTTCCGATGACAGGATCCCTTTAAGTCGGAAGCAACAGGAGACGCAACTGCAAAGACCCCAGAGTGAATTCATTCTTCCAAATAAAAGATTTTTTTGTTTATAGAATACAGTAACGGCAGTCAGTTCTAAAGCAAACACATGAAAACAATTCTCTTTATCGTAATCTCCCCGTGCATCTAAATTGGGCCAACGCCCACAGTCTAAGACAGGTCCTTGTGCCGTAAAAGTTTTATTGGTAATTTGCAGACGTGTTTTATTTCTTTTCTCAGGACGTGTATATGAGGGAAAGGTGTACACCGGGCTGTGTAATTTAATCGAGAGGTGGGAGAAACTGACCTTCGCCCAACGGAAGGGACTGAATCACCGCTATCCTCTTGGTTGCACCTGTAAGGTGAGTCTGGGATTATCTGGGTGTATCCAGCCTACTGCAGAAGCACGTGTACAGTATCTGATCAAAGGATGTATTTATTGCTCTCCGACTACATGGTCTCACCTTGTTCTGCATTGTCTAGCTAAGCTAACACTCTAAAGTACAAACAGGTGGCTTCTATTTCAGCTAGTGTGGTAACTAGATAAGACTGAGGAGATGGGACCAAAGCATTTTCAGAACTGGCTTCTTCTGTTGTTAACACCAATTCCTGGCATTTTGATATTGTGTTATGTCCTTGAGAAACAAGCATTACTGCTAGTTTTGTGGTAGACGAGCTTAGTCTCTGTGCCAATGTTTCAAGACCAAATGTTGATGTTCTTTTCTGGGCCTTTTGTGAGCCTTTTGGACAAGAAAAGCTTCCAAAACAGGGCTTCTTTTGATCTTGGTCTTCAGCTGGCTTCTTCTGCCATTGGTTTTGAGCTGGGCTCCTTCCACCATTGCTCTTGAGTTGGGCTCCTTCCGCTATTGGTTATGAGTTGGGCTCCTTCCACTATTGGTCTTTTGTTGGGCTCCTTCCACCATTGGTCTTGAGTTGGGCTCCTTCCACTATTGGTCTTGATTTGGGCTCCTTCCACTATTGGTCTTGAGTTGGGCTCCTTCCGCTATTGGTCTTGAGTTGGGCTCCTTCCGCTATTGGTCTTGAGTTGGGCTCCTTCCACTATTGGTCTTGAGTTGCTCTCCTTTTGCTATTGGTCTTGAGTTGGGCTCCTTCCACTATTGGTCTTGAATTGTGCTCCTTTCGCTTTTGGTCTTGAGTTGTTCTCCTTCCACTATTGGACTTGAGTTGGGCTCCTTCCACTATTGGTCTTGAGTTGGGCTCCTTCTGCTATTGGTCTTGAGTTGGGCTCCTTCCACTATTGGTCTTGAGTTGTTCTCCTTTTGCTATTGGTCTTGAGTTGGGCTCCTTCCACTATTGGTCTTGAGTTGTTCTCCTTTTGCTATTGGTCTTTGTTGGGCTCCTTCCACTATTGGTCTTGAGCTGTGTTCCCTTTGATCTATTCCTTCCACTCTTGACCTTGACCTAGGCTCCTTCCAGTGCCATAACTTTTGGGGGAGTAGACTGAACCTGCCCTCCCAGTAGGGTCTGCTGGAATCACCACAGCACACTAGAGGGATGCCCAAAGGCAAGACTGTGCACATGGCATGTGTCCCAGCATAGAGATAGAATGGGAGAGGGAACTCAGGTGCAGGTTTCCGCTCTCGGTCTTACACTAAAAACGTTCTGTTCTTGAGCTGGGCTCCTGCTTTCGGAACTGTATGATGTCTCTGGGTGGATATGTTTCAGAATCAAAGATTTGCATCAATGTGTATGATGTCACAATTGACCTTGCTTTGAATACCTTGTTTTACAGATCAAGCCTTGCTACTACCTTCCCTGTTTCATCACTTCCAAGAACGAGTGCCTCTGGACGGACATGCTCTCCAACTTCGGCTACCCTGGCTACCAGTCTAAGAACTACGCCTGCATCAAGCAGAAGGAAGGCTACTGCAGCTGGTACAGAGGATGGGCGCCCCCCGACAAAACCACAATAAACACCACAGATCCCTGAGCCTGACCTCTGCCCGGGCCCAGAAGCTGCAATGGACAGTCGTTTTCTGATCAGATTATAAAGTCAAAGAAATTACGGCTAATTTCTTGCAAAACCTAGCACTTGGAACGCTTCTCATTTGCCATCCTATTGAAAAGCATATTTTTTAATCACTTTTTTTTTTGTTTAAAATCACCCATTTCAGCCAGATGTGAGCAGGATTTTCTTGTAGGGTCTGGTTCAGTTCTGTATTTTTGTATTTCTCTGAATGCTCAGATATTGGGCACCTATCGAATTCTATGCCAGCAACCTTTTGTATATGTTGTTGAGATGCCCTAAAGGGTAGAGGGTTTATGTGGCTGTCGGAGTCTCTGGCGGTGAATTTGCTCTAATTTGCTCATTTCCTTGCAGTTCCAGTTCTCTGCCACAAGAGGTGCTGCTTCACAGTTAGAGAAGGGACCTCTTTAGTATATGAAAGAATGAAAAGTGCATATATAGAGACAAAAAAAAGGTTATATATCCTTAAAAAAATACTTGTGCGCTGAGTCCAACCCTAAATCCTACTTAAAAACCACTATATATGACATTGTGTAGAACTAGACTCAAGAAAGAGAAGCTAAAATATACAAATTATTCCTAAATGATAATGTGAAAATGCTGACGGCTGATGTTGCCCCTCCTCTGTTTGTGGAGGGGCTTTTACTCCATCATGGGCCGATCATTGAATTCATCAGACAATGGTTATTATTTTTGCACTAATGTTTTTAAACAAGACAGGTCTATCACCTCCCTCCCGGCACCGAGTCACTATGTTGCCCCGGGGGTGGTAAATATTTTAAACTTTTCTAATGCCATACAGGTCAGTGGCAAAATATATGACTATTAAAGACCAATTAGGTATTGCCTGGGAAGTGGATGGAATTTTAGATGTAAGTAGCTCCCTCTTGTGGCAAGAGATAGTAACTGAGAGGAATGATCCCCCTCTTGTGGCCTGGAGTGGTAGTGTTAGCTACAGATTCTTATTGTGTATATGGGACATGCCATGTATTTTTGATTGGGGGGGGGTTCTGGAGCTGACACAATTTTGGAAATTTACCAAACTGGTAAACTTCACTGAGAAAGGGTTTTAAATTCATATTGACATGCAGTAACACCTCCAGGCCACTAGAGGCGCTAAGATGAATCTTTATAAAGGGATGTTGTCATCACAAAATTTCCATATTTTATAATCCCATTGTTTTATAGTCGCCTTTAATACACTTTGTATATTTTTTTCATGTCATATATATGGTTTAAAATCCCATGGATCATTTGTTCAGCTTTAAAGGGGAAATACCCCTTTAACTAACCATTTCTATGGGAACCACTTTCCTTTAACTATTGAAGACCTGTCGAGGGAGTCCTAGAGCTGTATTTTGTTGATGGCAATATCCCTTTAAGGCTTGTTCCTGACAGGGGTTGTTCACCTTTAAATGAACTGTTAGTATGCTGTAGAGAGGGATATTCTGAGACCATTTGCAATTGGTTTTCATTTTTTATTATTTGTGGTTTTTCAGCTTTTTATTCAATTTCAGCAGTCTAGTTGCTAGGGTCCAAATTCCCCTAGCAACTATGCATTAATTAGAGTAAGAGACTGGAGGTGTGAATAGACTTGCGTGTATGTGCACGTCCGTGTACTCTCGTTTGTGTGTTTTTCCTAGGGCTCCCAGCCGGCCTGGCCCGGCACTGAGCCTTACAGAGCATTTGTTGTTTTTTAGGTAGGGTCAGTGACCCCCATTTGAAAAGTGGAAAGCGTTAGAAGAAGGCAGATGATTAAAACAAACTATCAAAAATGAAGACCAATTGAAAATTTGCTTAGAATTAGCCATTCTATAATGTACTAAAAGTTACCATAAAGGTGAACCGTTTACGAGCCAGAGGGGTAGAGTGAAGTGGTTATTTGTTAGCAGTAAACTGGATATATTCTAGATACACACGAATGGGTGATGTTTTATATATATATATATATATATATATATATATATATATATATATATATATATATATATATTTTTTTTTTTATTTTTTTTTCTTATTAAAAAAAAATCTAGAACTGGATATATTCTAGATACACACGAATGGGTGATGTGTTTTATATATATATATATATATATATATTTTTTTTTTTTTTTTTTTTTAATTTTTAATTTTTTTTTTCTTATTTATCTTTGAAGAGGAAAAGGTTTAATATATCTTCACTTCATTCCGAGTAGGGAGTAGCTGTTTTGTTCTCTTTATGTTTTTTAATACCGATATTTAGAGGTTTGATACATTATATCGCAGATAAGATTTTATAAATATATATATGTGCTATATTTTGCAGAGAGCATTTGCAGTGTGAACTTTTTTTGCATTACTTTGACATTATGAAGCATCTGGAACCCTGATTGCAGTTCATTAATGATGAGTACAGGTATAGGACCTGTTATCCAGAATGCTCGGGACCTGGGGTTTTCCGGATAAGCGATCTTTCTGCAATTTGGATCTTCATACCTTAAGTCTACTAGAAAATCATATAAACATTAAGAGGCAGATTTATCAAGGGTCGAATTTCGAAGTGTAAAATACTAATCTAATCAAATTAAAATACTTCGAATTCGAATATCGAAGTATTTTTCACCGAATTTGGCCATCGAATGATCGAAGTAAAATCCTTCGATCACACTATTAAATCATTAAAGGATTTTAGCGTACGTTCGAACTATTTTACTTTGATGCGTGAAGACTTAGAAAAATGATCTAGAAGGTCCCCGTAGGCTAACATAGCACTTCGGCAGGTTTAATTTGGCGAAGTATTGAAGTCAAAGTTTTTTTTTAAAGAGACAGTACTTTGATTATCGAATATTCAAATGATTTTTACTTCGAATCGAAGTAAATTCGAAGTCGTAGTATCCTATTCGATGGTCGAAGTATCCAAAAAATTACTTTGAAATTCGAATTTTTTTACTTAGAAAATTCCCTCGAATTCACTTTCGACCCTTGATAAATCTGCCCCTAAATAAAGCCAATAGGCAGGTTTTGCTTCCAATAAGGATTAATTATATCTTAGTTGGGATCAAGTACAAGCGACTGTTTTATTATTATTATTATTACAGAGAAAAAGGAAATCATCTTTACAAACAAGGATACAATGGAGTCTATGGGAGACATAGTAAGTTAGGTTGAAAAAAAGACACAAGTCCATCAAGTTAAACCTTTTAACTCTATTTTAACCTGCCTAACTGCTAGTTGATCCCAAGGAAGGCGAAAAACCCCAGGCCATTCTGTAATTCTGAGCTTTCTGGGTAATGGGTTTCTAGGTAATGGATCCCATACCTGTACAAAGAAGGAATATTCTGGGCATCTCATAAGTTATACCATTGCATATCACCCAGTGATAGTGATGGGTAAATTTATTTGTCTTGCGCGAATTTGCGGCAAATTTCAGCGAATTTTTGGACTCTGGCAACAATTAAAGACGGCCATTGACTTTAATGGGCATCGGAATTGGCACCGGCGTCAAAAACATTTGAGGCCGGCGTCAGAATTCACATTTTGTGAATTTTTGGAAATTCGTGCATTTTTTGGCGAAGCAAAATGGGAGATATTCACCCATCACTACCCGGAGGTCTTGATTTCCACAGCAGGTTCCAATATCATGGAGGGACTGGGATTAGTTTATGCAGATTGGGGGTAAAACTGGGGAGTATCAAGGGCATGGCCTATATTCCCCCCTTTTAAATTCAAATATTGGGAGGTTTATCATCATACTGTTCTACAAATAATTATATGGCAGCTCCCTTACGCTTTCATTGCAATTAGACCTTCAAACACACTTGCTGCCCATGTATATGTAGGATATTAGTAAATGCGCTGCTTAGTGAACATGGCCCTTGACAAACTTACAGGCGGCCATTTATTTCAGCTTCTTTGCCCGACATAATCTCTGGCACCAACACAAAATGATATACAGTATATATATATATGCTGATTTTCTAATTGAAAGCTACAACCCTAAATATTTGGGCTGCCACGTGCTGAAGGGGTTCCCACATCCCATTTCTTTAAAGGAGAAGTAAACCTTTAAAATAATTGAATGTAGAATTGATGAGAGTGCTATTCTAAGCACTTTTGTCGTTTACATTCATTATTTATTTTATTTTTATTCCAAGCTATACATGTGCTGTTAATATGAATTGATTTTGTTCCAACAGCGCCACCTGCTGGTCAGTTTCTGACCAGTCTGACCACCAAGTAGTCAAGGAAGTTGTCAGGAGAAAGAAAGAGGCTGCTCTGATGTTCTTCTGCTTAGGAAAACAATTAGAAACCTTTCTCAAATCTTTCCTAAGCAGAAGAACATCAGAGCAGCCTCTTTCTTTCTCCTGACAACTTCCTTGACTACTTGGTGGTCAGACTGGTCAGAAACTGACCAGCAGGTGGCGCTTTTGGAACAAAATTCATTCATTAAACAGCACATGTATCCCTTAATATCTTGGAATAAAAAGAAAATAAAGAATGAATGTAAATGACAAAAGGGCTTAGATTAGCACTCTCATCAATTTTACATTCACTTATTTTTAAGGTTTACTTATCCTTTAACCCCTTTGTTGCCTGACCTCCGGCTCATGGGGTGTCGGATTTTGTTCTTTGCTCGGGCATCATCTTTTGTTTCAACTCTTGTGGTTTTGTTCAACGGACGGATTCTGTCTGTATCATTTTATACGTGGGTGGGAGGGTGGGTTTCTGGGGCGTTTTGGGGGTTGTGATACATTTTATGCCAATGTTTATTTATACTAAAAAAAAAAAATAAAGATGTATAAACTTGCTGAATAATGATGTTCCTCTTTCCCTGCCTCGTATTTGTCTAACACTTGCTGAAACGCTGGAAAGATTTATATCCGTCAGTGCCATGGATTTAAAAGGGTTGTTCATCTTTAAATTAAGGGGCATATTTATCAAGGGTCGAATTTCGAATTGAAAAAAACTTCGAAATTCAAAAAGACCAAAAGAAATGAAGTCGAAGTTTTTTTTTGAGTCGAATAGGTCTGTTTTCAATTGAATAGGTACGTATTCAGGCGAATTCAAATCGAAGGAATAGCGCATTCGATCGAATTCGATTCAAAGTTTTTCCCCAAAAAAACTTCGATTTTTCCAATTGACTCCAAATAGGTTCCAGGAGGTCCCCCATAGGCTAAAACAGCAATTCGGCAGGTTTTAGATGGGGAATGAAATTTTCTAATTTTTTTTTTCGAATTTGGACTATTCCCTAGTCGAAGTACACCAAAAATGGCTCGAAATCCGAAATTTTTTCATTCGAAAATTCACCTTGACCTTTGATAAATCTGCCCCTTAGTATAATGTAGAGAGGGATAGTCTAAGACAATTTGCATTTGTTTTTCATATTTTATTATTTGTGGTTTTTGAGTTATTTAGCTTTTTATTCAACAGTGATCACCGAATTTGTCCCGTTTCGCAGAAAAGGTGCGAATTTCCTGCGGAATTCACGGAGCGGCGAAAAAATTTCGAAACACGGAAATTCAATGCGAATTTGTGCCTGGCGAATAAATTTGCCCATCACTATTCAGCAGCTCTCCAGTTTGCAATTTCAGTCTGGTTGCTAGGGTCCATATTTCCCTAGCAACCATGCATTGATTTGAATAAGAGACTGGAATATGAATAGGAGAGGCCTGAATAGAAAGAGGAGGAATAAAAAGTAGCAATAACAATACATTTGTAGCCTTGATTACCTTAATTTAAATCATTAGACGTCCCAGCAGAATTTAACCCTTGACAGAGCAGGCAATGTGTAGGAAGCCAGGATTGAACAATGCTTTTAAGGAAGGGTTATGTTCAATTCAGCTGAGCTTTGTGCGTCCCTCCAGCTTTCAAACTAGAAGTCCCAGAATAATGCAGCCAGAATAAAGCTCCGGGGGAAGATCCTTTGTACAATTGGCAATGGGAGAAATGGTAAGTCAGATGGAACAAACATCTTAAGGCAGTTTAAGTGGGTCTGGGGCACAATGTGACTTTTTTAAGTGGGTACAATAAATAAATCTAATAGCACTTCACACTGTTCTCTTGGCATTGATACCACTGTGCTCTATCATTTCCCAACACATCATTCCTACAAACTCTACAAACCCCTGGACATACTCAGGTATTTGGAAACATGTTCCCCCATATTGTCTTTTGTACAGTGTCTGTAGCTCCTACTGTGACCCCGATACTGCAAAAGGAAGCTTGGGATCTCTCTGTACAGACTATAAGCAAACTTAGGGGACTGTTCCTGCTGAATTGTGCTTAGTACAGGGAATACCTATGCTGCCATAGTTTTATAAGATCTCGCTGTACAGACTATGAGCAAATTTAGGGGGCTGTTCCTGTTGAATTGCCCTGCACCCATCAGTCCGGCTCTGGATTTATCTATAAAAGCCACATTTTTCATACATCCCTGAATACATCTCTCCCTACTATACCTGCTATCCCACAGTCACACTCCCTTCCCAGAGACTATTATCCCACTGTTACTATAGGCACCATCTCTCCCTACTATACCTGCTATCCCACAGTCACACTCCCTTCCCAGAGACTATTATCCACTGTTACTATAGGCACCATCTCTCCCTACTATACCTGCTATCCACAGTCACACTCCCTTCCCAGAGACTATTATCCACTGTTACTATAGGCACCATCTCTCCCTACTATACCTGCTATCCCACAGTCACACTCCCTTCCCAGAGACTATTATCCCACTGTTACTATAGGCACCATCTCTCCCTACTATACCTGCTATCCCACAGTCACACTCCTTCCCAGAGACTATTATCCCACTGTTACTATAGACACCATCTCTCCCTACTATACCTGCTATCCCACAGTCACACTCCCTTCCCAGAGACTATTATCCCACTGTTACTATAGGCACCATCTCTCCCTACTATACCTGCTATCCCACAGTCACACTCCCTTCCCAGAGACTATTATCCACTGTTACTATAGACACCATCTCTCCCTACTATACCTGCTATCCCACAGTCACACTCCCTTCCCAGAGACTATTATCCACTGTTACTATAGGCACCATCTCTCCCTACTATACCTGCTATCCCACAGTCACACTCCCTCCCAGAGACTATTATCCCACTGTTACTATAGGCACCATCTCTCCCTACTATACCTTGCTATCCCACAGTCACACTCCCTTCCCAGAGGACTATTATCCACTGTTACTATATGCACCATCTCTCCCTACTATACCTGCTATTCCCCACAGTCACACTCCCTTCCCAGAGACTATTATCCCACTGTTACTATAGGCACCATCTCTCCCTTACTATACCTGCTATCCCACAGTCACACTCCCTTCCCAGAGACTATTATCCACTGTTACTATAGGCCACCATCTTCCCTACTATACCTGCTATCCACAGTCACACTTCCCTTCCAGCAGACTATTATCCACTGTTACTATAGACACCATCTCTTCCCTACTATAACCTGCTATCCCACAGTCACACTCCCTTCCAGAGACTATTATCCCACTGTTACTATAGACACCATCTCTCACCTACTATACCTGGCTATCCCACAGTCACACTTCCCTTCCCAGAGACTATTATCCATGTTACTATAGACACCATCTCTCCCTACTATTACCTGCTATCCCACAGTCACACTCCCTTCCCAGAGACTATTATCCACTGTTACTATAGACACCATCTCTCCCTACTATACCTGCTATCCCACAGTCACACTCCCTTCCCAGAGACTATTATCCCACTGTTACTATAGGCACCATCTCTCCCTACTATACCTGCTATCCCACAGTCACACTCCCTTCCCAGAGACTATTTATCCCACTGTTACTATAGGCACCATCTCTCCCTACTATACCTGCTATCCCACAGTCACACTCCCTTCCCAGAGACTATTATCCACTGTTACTATAGACACCATCTCTTCCTACTATACCTGCTATCCCACAGTCACACTCCCTTCCCAGAGACTATTATCCCACTGTTACTATAGACACCATCTCTCCCTACTATACCTGCTATCCCACAGTCACACTCCCTTCCCAGAGACTATTATCCCACTGTTACTATAGACACCATCTCTCCCTACTATACCTGCTATCCCACAGTCACACTCCCTTCCCAGAGGACTATTATCCACTGTTACTATAGACACCATCTCTCCCTACTATACCTGCTATCCCACAGTCACACTCCCTTCCCAGAGACTATTATCCACTGTTACTATAGGCACCATCTCTCCTTACTATACCTGCTATCCCACAGTCACACTCCCTTCCCAGAGACTATTATCCACTGTTACTATAGGCACCATCTCTCCCTACTATACCTGCTATCCCACAGTCACACTCCCTTCCCAGAGACTATTATCCCACTGTTACTATAGACACCATCTCTCCCTACTATACCTGCTATCCCACAGTCACACTCCCTTCCCAGAGACTATTATCCACTGTTACTATAGACACATCTCTCCCTACTATACCTGCTATCCCACAGTCACACTCCCTTCCCAGAGATTATTATCCACTGTTACTATAGGCACCATCTCTCCCTACTATACCTGCTATCCCACAGTCACACTCCCTTCCCAGAGACTATTATCCACTGTTACTATAGACACCATCTCTCCCTACTTATACCTGCTATCCCACAGTCACACTCCCTTCCCAGAGACTATTATCCCACTGCTACTATAGGCACCATCTCTCCCTACTATACCTGCTATCCCACAGTCACACTCCCTTCCCAGAGACTATTATCCCACTGCTACTATAGGCACCATCTCTCCCTACTATACCTGCTATCCCACAGTCACACTCCCTTCCCAGAGACTATTATCCACTGTTACTATAGACACCATCTCTCCCTACTATACCTGCTATCCCACAGTCACACTCCTTTCCCAGAGACTATTATCCCACTGCTACTATAGGCACCATCTCTCCCTACTATACCTGCTATCCCACAGTCACACTCCCTTCCCAGAGACTATTATCCCACTGCTACTATAGGCACCATCTCTCCCTACTATACCTGCTATCCCACAGTCACACTCCCTTCCCAGAGACTATTATCCACTGTTACTATAGACACCATCTCTCCCTACTATACCTGCTATCCCACAGTCACACTCCTTTCCCAGAGACTATTATCCCACTGCTACTATAGGCACCATCTCTCCCTACTATACCTGCTATCCCACAGTCACACTCCCTTCCCAGAGACTATTATCCACTGTTACTATAGACACCATCTCTTCCTACTATACCTGCTATCCCACAGTCACACTCCCTTCCCAGAGACTATTATCCCACTGTTACTATAGACACCATCTCTCCCTACTATACCTGCTATCCCACAGTCACACTCCCTTCCCAGAGACTATTATCCCACTGTTACTATAGACACCATCTCTCCCTACTATACCTGCTATCCCACAGTCACACTCCCTTCCCAGAGACTATTATCCACTGTTACTATAGACACCATCTCTCCCTACTATACCTGCTATCCCACAGTCACACTCCCTTCCCAGAGACTATTATCCACTGTTACTATAGGCACCATCTCTCCTTACTATACCTGCTATCCCACAGTCACACTCCCTTCCCAGAGACTATTATCCACTGTTACTATAGGCACCATCTCTCCCTACTATACCTGCTATCCCACAGTCACACTCCCTTCCCAGAGACTATTATCCCACTGTTACTATAGACACCATCTCTCCCTACTATACCTGCTATCCCACAGTCACACTCCCTTCCCAGAGACTATTATCCACTGTTACTATAGACACATCTCTCCCTACTATACCTGCTATCCCACAGTCACACTCCCTTCCCAGAGATTATTATCCACTGTTACTATAGGCACCATCTCTCCCTACTATACCTGCTATCCCACAGTCACACTCCCTTCCCAGAGACTATTATCCACTGTTACTATAGACACCATCTCTCCCTACTATACCTGCTATCCCACAGTCACACTCCCTTCCCAGAGACTATTATCCCACTGCTACTATAGGCACCATCTCTCCCTACTATACCTGCTATCCCACAGTCACACTCCCTTCCCAGAGACTATTATCCCACTGCTACTATAGGCACCATCTCTCCCTACTATACCTGCTATCCCACAGTCACACTCCCTTCCCAGAGACTATTATCCACTGTTACTATAGACACCATCTCTCCCTACTATACCTGCTATCCCACAGTCACACTCCTTTCCCAGAGACTATTATCCCACTGCTACTATAGGCACCATCTCTCCCTACTATACCTGCTATCCCACAGTCACACTCCCTTCCCAGAGACTATTATCCCACTGCTACTATAGGCACCATCTCTCCCTACTATACCTGCTATCCCACAGTCACACTCCCTTCCCAGAGACTATTATCCACTGTTACTATAGACACCATCTCTCCCTACTATACCTGCTATCCCACAGTCACACTCCTTTCCCAGAGACTATTATCCCACTGCTACTATAGGCACCATCTCTCCCTACTATACCTGCTATCCCACAGTCACACTCCCTTCCCAGAGACTATTATCCACTGTTACTATAGACACCATCTCTTCCTACTATACCTGCTATCCCACAGTCACACTCCCTTCCCAGAGACTATTATCCCACTGTTACTATAGACACCATCTCTCCCTACTATACCTGCTATCCCACAGTCACACTCCCTTCCCAGAGACTATTATCCCACTGTTACTATAGACACCATCTCTCCCTACTATACCTGCTATCCCACAGTCACACTCCCTTCCCAGAGACTATTATCCACTGTTACTATAGACACCATCTCTCCCTACTATACCTGCTATCCCACAGTCACACTCCCTTCCCAGAGACTATTATCCACTGTTACTATAGGCACCATCTCTCCTTACTATACCTGCTATCCCACAGTCACACTCCCTTCCCAGAGACTATTATCCACTGTTACTATAGGCACCATCTCTCCCTACTATACCTGCTATCCCACAGTCACACTCCCTTCCCAGAGACTATTATCCCACTGTTACTATAGACACCATCTCTCCCTACTATACCTGCTATCCCACAGTCACACTCCCTTCCCAGAGACTATTATCCACTGTTACTATAGACACATCTCTCCCTACTATACCTGCTATCCCACAGTCACACTCCCTTCCCAGAGATTATTATCCACTGTTACTATAGGCACCATCTCTCCCTACTATACCTGCTATCCCACAGTCACACTCCCTTCCCAGAGACTATTATCCACTGTTACTATAGACACCATCTCTCCCTACTATACCTGCTATCCCACAGTCACACTCCCTTCCCAGAGACTATTATCCCACTGCTACTATAGGCACCATCTCTCCCTACTATACCTGCTATCCCACAGTCACACTCCCTTCCCAGAGACTATTATCCCACTGCTACTATAGGCACCATCTCTCCCTACTATACCTGCTATCCCACAGTCACACTCCCTTCCCAGAGACTATTATCCACTGTTACTATAGACACCATCTCTCCCTACTATACCTGCTATCCCACAGTCACACTCCTTTCCCAGAGACTATTATCCCACTGCTACTATAGGCACCATCTCTCCCTACTATACCTGCTATCCCACAGTCACACTCCCTTCCCAGAGACTATTATCCCACTGCTACTATAGGCACCATCTCTCCCTACTATATCTCCCACTTCAAAGAGAAAAAAACATTTTCATGAGTTCGGCCGCAAGGTAAAAGCGCAAAAATTTCTGTTTCCCAGTAACAATATTACGTGAAGGCTGAGCAGTGTAACGTTTCTGAGTAATCACAATATAGAAATAAGATTAATTTCCTTGAAACAATAACTTTGTCGCCAGCCACATATCAGTTTGGAATCACTTTACTCTGCCCAGAGACTTCATTATAAAAACCACGTGAGACATGGGCGACACTCACCATCTGCTTGTGGTTAGGGAAAAAGGACTGATCCACCAAGGGAAACTTGTCAGCACCCAGCCTCTGAAAGATCTTTATGAGCTGTGAAAACTGGAGAGACAATGACAGAAGTTAGAGCTCCAACCACAGGCGTGCATAATGGTGCCAAATATTTCAAACAGGAAGGTTATTAATTCCCGATCAGGTCATTAGTTCACAGTGGAATTACGAGCATTTTTGGGAGACGTGCAAAACGTGGACACAGAACTGGGTGTTACGTGGATTCTCTGATTTGACAAAAGAAAAGGTGGAACAAAACACACAGTTTGAGTCTAATGATAATGGTGAATTGTGCATATTTTTGTACAAAATGCCTTTCGTCCACTAACGTTAAGAGCTGAATCGTCAGATATGCAGGTAAAAATAATTCTTTAGCTCTATCAGATGATCCAGCATTAATGTTAAGATGTTCCCCCCAATGGTGCACAATCAAAAGTCCTGCCCCATTGACAAGATCAGAGTGTAGAGCTCTATATGTAGAGTCACAGTCTGTATAGATCCGTGTGTAGGTTGTGTAGAGTCACAGTCTGTAGAGATCAAAGTGTAGGCTGAGTGTGTAGAGTCACAGTCTGAAGAGATCAGTGTGTAGGTTGTGTAGAGTCACAGTCTGTAGAGATCAGTGTGTAGGCTGTGTGTGTAGAGTCACAGTCTGTAGAGATCTGTGTGTAGGTTGTGTAGAGTCACAGTCTGTAGAGATCAAATTGTAGGCTGAGTGTGTAGAGTCACAGGCTGTAGAGATTAGTGTGTAGGTTGTGTAGAGTCACAGTCTATAGAGATCAAATTGTAGGCTGAGTGTGTAGAGTCACAGGCTGTAGAGATTAGTGTGTAGGTTGTGTAGAGTCACAGTCTGTAGAGATCAGTGTGTAGGTTGTATATGTAGAGTCACAGTCTGTAGAGATCCGTGTGTAGGCTGTGTGTGTAGAGTCACAGTCTGTAGAGATCAGTGTGTAGGCTGTGTGTGTAGAGTCACAGTCTGTAGAGATCTGTGTGTAGGTTGTGTAGAGTCACAGTCTGTAGAGATCAGAGTGTAGGCTGTGTGTGTAGAGTCACAGTCTGTAGAGATCTGTGTGTAGGTTGTGTAGAGTCACAGTCTGTAGAGATAAAATTGTAGGCTGAGTGTGTAGAGTCACAGGCTGTAGAGATTAGTGTGTAGGTTGTGTAGAGTCACAGTCTGTAGAGATCAGTGTGTAGGTTGTATATGTAGAGTCACAGTCTGTAGAGATCCGTGTGTAGGCTGTATATGTAGAGTCACAGTCTGTAGAGATCCGTGTGTAGGCTGTGTAGAGTCACAGTCTGTAGAGATCAGTGTGTAGGTTGTGTAGAGTCACAGTCTGTAGAGATCAGTGTGTAGGTTGTATATGTAGAGTCACAGTCTGTAGAGATCAGTGTGTAGGTTGTATATGTAGAGTCACAGTCTGTAGAGATCCGTGTGTAGGCTGTGTAGAGTCACAGTCTGTAGAGATCAGTGTGTAGGCTGTGTGTGTAGAGTCACAGTCTGTAGAGATCAGTGTGTAGGCTGTGTGTGTAAAGTCACAGTCTGTAGAGATCAAATTGTAGGCTGAGTGTGTAGAGTCACAGGCTGTAGAGATTAGTGTGTAGGTTGTGTAGAGTCACAGTCTGTAGAGATCAGTGTGTAGGTTGTATATGTAGAGTCACAGTCTGTAGAGATCCGTGTGTAGGCTGTGTGTGTAGAGTCACAGTCTGTAGAGATCTGTGTGTAGGTTGTGTAGAGTCACAGTCTGTAGAGATCAGTGTGTAGCTTGTATATGTAGAGTCACAGTCTGTAGAGATCAGAGTGTAGGCTGTGTGTGTAGAGTCACAGTCTGTAGAGATTAGTGTGTAAGTTGTGTAGAGTCACAGTCTGTAGAGATCAGTGTGTAGGTTGTATATGTAGAGTCACAGTCTGTAGAGATCCGTGTGTAGGTTGTGTAGAGTCACAGTCTGTAGAGATCAGTGTGTAGGTTGTATATGTAGAGTCACAGTCTGTAGAGATCAGTGTGTAGGTTGTATATGTAGAGTCACAGTCTGTAGAGATCAGTGTGTAGGTTGTATATGTAGAGTCACAGTCTGTAGAGATCCGTGTGTAGGTTGTGTAGAGTCACAGTCTGTAGAGATCAGTGTGTAGGTTGTGTAGAGTCACAGCCTGTAGAGATCAGTGTGTAGGTTGTGTAGAGTCACAGTCTGTAGAGATCAGTGTGTAGGCTCTAGCCTGTAGAGATTAGTGATTACATGACAACCCAGGCATATTTAAATGTTTAAGCTCAGTCCTTACTATAAATAGTAGGTTGTGTAGAGTCACAGTCTGTAGAGATCAGTGTGTAGGTTGTATATGTAGAGTCACAGTCTGTAGAGATCAGTGTGTAGGTTGTATATGTAGAGTCACAGTCTGTAGAGATCCGTGTGTAGGTTGTGTAGAGTCACAGCCTGTAGAGATCAGTGTGTAGGTTGTGTAGAGTCACAGTCTGTAGAGATCAGTGTGTAGGCTCTAGCCTGTAGAGATTAGTGATTACATGACAACCCAGGCATATTCAAATGTTTAAGCTCAGTCCTTACTATAAATAGTAGGTTGTGTAGAGTCACAGTCTGTAGAGATCAGTGTGTAGGTTGTATATGTAGAGTCACAGTCTGTAGAGATCAGTGTGTAGGTTGTATATGTAGAGTCACAGTCTGTAGAGATCCGTGTGTAGGTTGTGTAGAGTCACAGTCTGTAGAGATCAGTGTGTAGGTTGTGTAGTGTCACAGCCTGTAGAGATCAGTGTGTAGGTTGTGTAGAGTCACAGTCTGTAGAGATCAGTGTGTAGGCTCTAGCCTGTAGAGATTAGTGATTACATGACAACCCAGGCATATTCAAATGTTTAAGCTCAGTCCTTACTATAAATACCCCCAAAGTATCATGAGCCTTGAGGCGAATTTGCTGACAAGGAAATGAGCAGAGACATAGAAGAGAAATATGAATGAAACCCCAGGAAAGAATTTCCCAGCATGATCGTTCCCTTCACCAGCATTTTAAAGGTGAAGTAAGTAAAAAAATTGAAATATTTTTTTTAAAAAAAGCAGGCTTAATGATGTTAAATGATGTGACAACGTTCATTTCCTTGGCTTTTTGATCTCGGTCTGTTAAATTATGAGAAGCATTCATTATTCTTATTGGGGGCCAACTCCCACTCTTAGGACTAAAGTCAAAATTTTGGGGGATGGGAAGGCAGTGTTAACAGGCAACACCTTTCCTGCAAGACATTCCAGCTTTATTATTTAGACATTTAGGACATTCTAGGCTTAGGGTATATGGGAGATACATTTTAGGCAAGTGGCCCCAGGGTTTATTGGGCAAATTAAACCCACCACCAGGGTTCCTTGGGTTAGATACACCCACCCCAGTCTTCCTTGGGTAAGACAAACCAAACCCCAGGGTTCCTTGGGTAAGATAAACTCACCCAGGGTTCCTTGGGTAAGATAACCCCAACCCCAGGGGTTTTTTGGGCAAAATAAACCCACCCCAGTGTTCCTTGGGTAAGATAAACCCAAATCCAGGGTTCCTTGGGTCAGATAAACCCAATCCCAGGGTTCCTTGGGTAAGACAAATCCAACCCCAGGGTTCCTTGGGTAAGATAAACCCACCCAGGGTTCCTTGGGTAAGATAAACCCAACCCCAGGGTTTCTTGGGCAAATTAAACCCACCCAGGGTTCCTTGGGTAAGATAAATCCAACCCCAGGGTTCCTTGGCCCAGATAAACCCACCCCAGGTTTCCTTGGGTAAGATAAACTCAACCCAAGGGTTCCTTGGGTAAGACAACCCCAACCCCAGAGTTCCTTGGGTGAGATAAACCCACCCAGGGTTCCTTGGGTAAGATAACCCCAATCCCAGGGGTTTCTTGGGCAAAATAAACCCACCCCCAGGGTTCCTTGGGTAAGATAAACCCAAACCCAGGGTTCCTTGGGTAAGATAAATCCAACCCCCAGGGTTCTTGGGTAGGATAGCCCCAACCCCAGGGTTCCTTGGGTAAGATAACCCCACCCAGGGTTCCTTGGGTAAGATAAACCAACCCAGGGTTCCTTGGGTAGGATAAACCCACCCAGGCTTCCTTGGATAAGATAAACCCAACCTCTGGGTTCCTTGGGTTAGATATACCCACCCCAGGGTTCCTTGGGTAAGATAAACCCAACCCCAGGGTTCCTTGGGTAAGACAAACCCAACACCATGGTTCATTGGGCATGTTAAACCCACCTCAGGGTTCCATGGACAAGATACACCCACCCCAGGGTATATTGGGCAAGTTAACCCCACCCCATTTAGACAAATTGTAAAATCTAGATAATTTCTATTTTCTTTATTTCTCTTTTATACTCTCTCTGGACCAAAGAACCCAGGGAAATGTATGTTTAATTTTTTTTTTTTTAGAATCCTTATAAATAGGGCACGATGAAGAGATAAAGGGCCAAAATTGAAATGCACCTAAAATATGTTGGAAATTGAACACTTTAACTGAATACATTAGAATTTTTATAACAGGTATGGAACCTGTTATCCAGAATGCTTGGGACATGTGGCTTTCCGGATAATAGATCTTTCCGTAATTTGGCTCTTCATACCTTAAGTCTACTTAAAATGAATTTAAACATGAAATAAACCCAATAGGCAGCTTTTGCTTCCAATAAGGATTAATTACATCTTAGTTGGGATCAAGTACAACCTACTTTTTTATTTTTACAGAGAAAAATGAAATAATTTTTTAAAATTTAGATTATTTCAATATAATGGAGTCAATTGATTCGTAATTTTTCTGGGAAACGGGTTTCTGGATAACGGATCTCATACCTGTACTCAGTAAAGAAGGAAAAATTGGACAGATCACCGAATCCCACAGGTTTATGTAAATAATCCTCAGTAATGTTGTGTACAATATCACCTAGGTGTAGGGGTCCTTGTATAAACCATCTGATTAAAGAAAATGTCCATATTTGGATGTCGTTTCTATTTTCGATCCTGACATCTGAAGACAATTTGTTGCTTTTTTTTTAAGTTCTATTAATCAAATACATTTAAACCTTGATATTCTTTGTTTAAAGGATAAATAAATCTTTAAAATAAGTGAATTTAGAATTGATGAGAGGGCTATTTCAAGCTCTTTTGTCATTTACATTCATTATTTATTTTCTTTTAATTCCAAGATATTAAAGGATACACGTGCTGTTAATATGAATAAATTTTGTTCCAACAGCACCACCTGCTGGTCAGTTTCTGATCAGTCTGACCACCAAGTAGTCAAGGAAGTTGTCAGGAGAAAGAAAGAGGCTGCTCTGATGTTCTTCTGCTTAGGAAAACAATTAGAAACCTTTCTTAAATCTTTCCTAAGCAGAAGAACATCAGAGCAGCCTCTTTCTTTCTCCTGACAACTTCCTTGACTACTTGGTGGTCAGACTGGTCAGAAACTGACCAGCAGGTGGCGCTGTTGGAACAAAATTCATTCATATTAACAGCACATGTATCCTTTAATATCTTGGAATAAAAAGAAAATAAATAATGAATGTAAATGACAAAAGAGCTTAGAATAGCACTCTCATCAATTCTGCATTCTCTTATTTTAAAGGTTTACTTATCCTTTAAATATCTTTCACCAGGGTCAGACTGGGTCGTCTGGGGCCCACCAGGACTGCGACTAAAGGGCCCACTTTCCGGCATGTGGCATCCAACCGAGCCCCTTACCTCCTCCTAAATTTACTGCTACCAGTTCTAGGTGGGGAAGAGGCTACATTCTGGAAGAGGGAGCAGGCTGGGTTGTTTGGGCCCACCGGGGTTTTCCCGATTTCCCGGCAGCCCAGTCCGACACTGTCTTTATTGTTGACCAGGGCCGCCATCAGGGGGGGACAGGGGGGACAAGCGTACCGGGCCCGGGCATGAAGGGGGGCCCGGCAGCGCTGCATTTTTTGAAGATCCGGGCCCCCCTTACGAGCGCCCGAGCCGTACGTCCTCCCTCTGCGTTGCCGAATGCGGAAGTGCCGAAAAGCCGAAGCCGATGCGCCGAAAAGACCCAAAGTCACGGAAAAAGCCGAAGTCACGAAGCGCCGAAAAGACCCGAAGTCACGAAAACAGCCGAAGTCCTGAAGCAGCGCAAAGACCCGAACTCACGAAAATAGCCGAAATTGAAGTCCTGAAGCGGTGAAAAGACCCGAAGTCACGAAAGGAGGCGAAGTTGAAGTACTGAAGCCATGAGTTCAATTCTACTGAACACCAGTTTGTGTTTTTTTTTTTTTTAATCCCCTGGCCACCAATGTATTATTTTAATATTCTATAGGCCCCTGCCACCAATCTTTTTTTTTAAAACTTTTTTTTTGGGGCCCCAATTTTTTTTTTAACTCGTAAGGGGCCCCTTGCCACCATTGTTTTTTTTTGTTTTTTTTTAAAAAGAAAAAAATAATAATTTTCTTTTTGGTGGCCCCAAATTTTTTTAACTCGTAAGGGGGCCCCTGCCACCAGTTTTTTTTTTTTTTTTCAAAAAAAATTATTTTTTTTTCAAATTTTTTTTTGGGGCCCCAATTTGTTTTTAACTTGTAGGGGCCCCTGCCACCAGTTTTTTTTTTTTTTTCAAAAAAAATTTTTTTTCAAATTTTTTTTGGGGGCCCCAATTTGTTTTTTACTTATAAGGGGGCCCCTGCCGCCAATATTTGTTTATTTTTTAGTTTTTTTTACATTTTTTTTGTTGGGGCCCCAAATTTTTTTAAACTTATAAGGGGGCCCCTGCCACCAATGTTTTTTTAAAAAAAAAGAAAAAAAAATTTTTTTAATTTTTTTTTTGGGGCCCCAATTTTTTATAAGGGGGCCCTGACCATCAATAGCTTTTTACAACTTGTGTGTGGGGGGGGTTACTTTTTTAGCGCTGATGTCTGTGTGGTCTTTTAACTGCGATGTGGAGTGGGCGGGATATGGGGTGGAGCTTGGTCGTCAGTGTGGGCGGGGCCCAGGGGGCCCCAAAAATTTTGTTGTACGGGGCCCCGTGATTTCTAATGGCGGCCCTGTTGTTGACCCTACCCTGGCACGTATATACAGGCAAAGTCAGACACCTACCACCCAGGGCTTGCTGCAGAAGTTGTATATGGAATACAGAGAGTTGACACTGGGAATGTTCCCATACTGCAGCCCTATCACCAGACTCCGAAAATCTTCCCCAAGCGTCATACTGTAGGCATGCTGTCGGATCAACAGGAAGTCTGGTTTGAAGGACCTGGGGGACAGAAAGAATAAACATGGTGAATCAGATTGTCCTTGAAGAGTCTGGGTCTAGACATTTACCATTTTTATCCTGATAATGAAGGAACCTTGTTTGCTTAGACCCAGTGCCATAATTAAAGAGGGTGCAAATGTTGTGTCTTTGAAAGGGTCCATTTCTGCTTTCCTCCTCCTTACCGTCCATCCCTTGTTGCCATCTGGCCTAAATGCACACCCCAAAAAACGACTTGGATTGTTTGATGTCTCTAAAAGGTCCTTAGCCGTATGGTTCCACTGTGGGATTAAATAAAATCCATTGGATTTTTAAAACAATTACTAGGGGGTTGCAAATGCAGGTGGAGGAACGGAGCTGCTGGAGGAAATACCAGCTCTGAATTGACATAAAGCAGAGAGCAGGTCCCCAAGTAGAAGTTTCACAACACTTGACCTCTGCCCCTTCCCGGTGTTGGTACAAGGACGGGCAATTAACTGCTTTGACATTGGGAATTTGACAACAAACAGAAAGCGCTTGTCCTGACCAGCAGCCCAATCTCCCAGTTTAGGCCAAAACATGAAAGGAAAAGTATACTTGCTGCCTATTCCAATTCTTAGCTACTGAACGTATAAAGTGCATACTTGAAAACTAGAAAGAGGGATATAGTTAACTGTTAAGTGTAGTAAACCCAGACATGCTGGTAAGATCACTGCTGAAATGACCAATGAGCAGTCAACCCCCAGACATGTCAGTAAGATCACTGCATAATGGATAGATTGAACATTACCAAGCATGTTTGCAATAGGCATAGATCACGGCTAAA
Organism: Xenopus laevis; assembly: GCF_017654675.1. Classification (NCBI taxonomy): domain Eukaryota; kingdom Metazoa; phylum Chordata; class Amphibia; order Anura; family Pipidae; genus Xenopus; species Xenopus laevis. The sequence goes on along the minus strand of NC_054376.1, from coordinate 4,334,722 downwards.
TCTTTATTTAGTATACTGATTTATTTCTGCAATAGGATGGGTAGAGTTGCCCAAAGCCAGGGGGCAGCCGGAACAGCTGCAGAGGATCCAGTGTTGGACTGGCCCACCAGGATACCAGGAAAATTCCAAATAGGCCCAGGTATCAGTGGTCCCTGTTGCTTCTACCTCATTTAGCCTATTTCATGGTCATTCCCTATTTCTTTATAGGAAAAGTGGTTAATAATGGAAGTAAGTAAATATAAAAGGTTAGAATACAGAGGTTGAGAGAGGAGGAATAATAGTTTGTGGGCCCACGCTCAAAGGTTTTCTGGTGGGCCCACGATATAAGGTTTTCTGGTGGGCCCACAGTCTACAGTTCTCTGGTGGGCCCACAGGCTAAGGTTTTCTGGAGGGCCCACAGTCTAAGATTTTCGGGCGGGCCCACGGCTAAGGTTTTCTGGTGGGCCTACGGTCTAAAGTTTTCTGGTGGGTCTAAGGGTTTCTGGCGGCCCATGGTTTAAGGTTTTCCAGCTGGCCCACTTTCTAAGGTTTTCTGGCAGGACCACGGGCTAAGGTTTTTCCGGCGGGGCCCACAGTCTACAGTTTTCTGGAGGGCCCACGGCTAAGGTTTTCTGGCGAGCCCGCGGTCTATGGTTTTCTGGGGGGTCTAAGGTTTTCTGGCGGCCCACGATCTAAGGCTTTCCTGGTGGGCCCACGGGCTAATGTTTTCGGGTGGGCCCCTGGCATCCCAGTCCATGGAATTGTAAATCATATACAGCTGGGGCCCTGAACATGTATTTTTATGGGGTCACTAGAGTTTCAGAGGCACCCTCAGACCAGTCCATCTCCACTACCCTCCAAGCTCCTAATACTGGATAATATTCTCTAGCCCCAGCATATTCACTATAAGGATTTCACCTGCTAGTAAATCAAGTTGGCAGCGTTCCTGACACTTACGTTGATAAAACAGCTGCTCGGCAGCCCTATTGTCGCCTGCCTTCCATTAAAGCCTTCCTTGTGTACATGTTCTATAGCATAACTGCCCTGGGGTTACATTATTGGACTCTCCCTCCAGCTGTTAGTTGGCGTGCTTGTGAGCGCAGCCCAGTGACACATAAACACTGACACACGAGTCCTGGCCTGCCTTTATCTAAACATCCTGAGAATATATATATATATATATGTGTGTCCTTACTCCTGCTGGGTTTATGTTCCAGTTGCTGAGGGAGGAAATTACTTGCACATTTCATGATTTTCCAATATTCTCCCATGTCTGAAAGTTTTTAGTGGACATTGGGTTAAAATATGGGTAAAAGGGACAATGCTTTTTATCATTTCTCTTACTTCAGTCAGCTGGGAGCTGTAGTTCTTCTACTTCCTTAAAATAACAATTTTTATACAGGTATGGGACCTGTTATCCAGAATTCTCGGCACCTGGGGTCTTCCGGATAACGAATCTTTCCCTAATTTGGATCTTCATACCTTAAGTCTACTAGAAAATCAAATAAACATTAAATAAACCCAATAGGCTGGTTTTGCTTCCAATAAGGATTAATTATATCAGTACAAGTTACTGTTTTATTATTACACAGAAAACGGAAATCATTTCTCAAAATTTGGATTATTTGGTTAAAGTGGAGTCGATCGGAGACGGCCATTCTGTAAATAGGAGCTTTCTGGATAACAGGTTTCCAGATAACAGATCCCATACCTGTATTTCTTTTCTCTCCATGATACTTAATGCATGAAGCTGTTGTATCTCTCTCTTAGGAGAGATGTTTAATGCAATGGCGGAGGTTTATGGAGTACTGGAAGTATTATTATGTTTCATACAGACTCAATCCTAAAAGTCCCGATACAGAAGTATCTTACTCGTAAAGTGTTGACACGTTTACATCAAAGTCTTTGACTGTGACGACTTCCCATTGTTTCAATTGCTGCCGTCTCTTTACGTCACACAAAATGTGGTCTGAAATGACCGTCTCCAAACTGAGACCCCCTCAATGAATCCAGCTCCAAAGGTGCCCCCCGGGGAAATAAGGGTGGTGTCTGTTGGGAAGGAAATCCAGTTGTCTGTCTGAAGAACGGCCAAACATTCTTCTGTGGTTAAACCATAACATAATATAATTAAAAGGGGAAGTTCTCCTAGATAAACACGTAAAGCAGTAGGAAGGCAATGGCACATGGGGAGATTCCGAGTTTTTTTGCCACCTGTGCAATTTCAAGTTCATCAAAAGAAGGGGTAGTCCATTGACTTAATGGTAATTGCCTAGCCCCTGCTGGTGTACTTGTGGGTACAGTTATTTTAAATATTTATATATCAGATGGAAATACCCTTAAATTGCTCATAGTCTTTAGAGATCCCATAAAACTATGGCAGCATAGGTATTCCCTGTACTAAGCACAATTCAGCAGGAACAGTCCCCTAAGTTTTCTTATAGTCTGTACAGAGTGATCCCATAAAACTATGGCAGCATAGGTATTCCCTGTACTAAGCACAATTCAGCAGGAACAGTCCCCTAAGTTTTCTTATAGTCTGTACAGAGTGATCCCATAAAACTATGGCAGCATAGGTATTCCCCTGTACTAAGCACAATTCAGCAGGAACAGCCCCCTAAGTTTGCTCATAGTCTGTACAGAGAGATCCCATAAAACTATGGCAGCATAGGTATTCCCTGTACTAAGCACAATTCAGCAGGAACAGCCCCTAAGTTTGCTCATAGTCTGTACAGAGAGATCCCATAAAACTATGACAGCATAGGTATTCCCCTGTACTAAGCACAATTCAGCAGGAACAGTCCCCTAAGTTTGCTCATAGTCTGTACAGAGAGATCCCATAAAACTATGACAGCATAGGTATTCCCCTGTACTAAGCACAATTCAGCAGGAACAGCCCCTAAGTTTGCTCAAAGTCTGTACAGAGAGAATCCTATAAAAATATGGCAGAATAGGTATTCCCTGTACTAAGCACAATTCAGCAGGAACAGTCCCTAAGTTTGCTCATAGTCTGTACAGAGAGATCCCATAAAACTATGGCAGCATAGGTATTCCACTGTACTAAGCACAATTCAGCAGGAACAGTCCCTAAATTTGCTCATAGTCTGTACAGAGAGATCCCATAAAACTATGGCAGCATAGGTATTCCCTGTACTAAGCACAATTCAGCAGGAACAGCCCCTAAATTTGCTCATAGTCTGTACAGAGAGATCCCATAAAACTATGGCAGCATAGGTATTCCCTGTACTAAGCACAATTCAGCAGGAACAGTCCCCTAAGTTTGCTCAAAGTCTGTACAGAGAGAATCCTATAAAAATATGGCAGCATAGGTATTCCCTATACTACGCGCTATTCAGCAGGAACAGCCCCCTAAATAAAACAGCTCTGACTTCTGCCTTAACACACAAATAAGCATACTGAAAGAAAATGTAATTTAAGCGACTTTCCAATATGCATTAATTAAAAATATTCAATGAATATAACGTTTTTTCTATGGTAAATGTAATAGTTATTAAAAGCCCAAGCTGTTTATATGTTCTACACTACTGGTTCTGAATCCTGAACGCCAGATGATTAACTGACCTCTGCTTTCAGTAGGAATTCAATTTTCGGATAACTTTAAATGCACTGCCATCGTTGAATGAATGTCTATTTGGAATTTGCATAGAAATACAGATGTTATTATTGCACGGCCGTTATTTGGTAAGTGCCGGGGTGCAGGTATTTCGAATGCTCTGTATAAATAAAATACTACGTAGTTAGTGAGGGCAGAGGGAGTTCAAGATTCCTGCAGTGAATATGAGGCTTCATACATAGGATTCCAAATAAACAGAGGCGCATACAAGGAGCCACACACATACACATATAGGTGCTGACATGCAGGTACCTGCATCATTTTGGCCCGAGTTCAAGTTATATAACAGAAGGAATGAAGAATAAAAACTTTCCAGTGATGCTGAACCACGTTTTGAAAGTGCAGCTGCATATTTTATTCAGTGAGGAATGTTCTTATCTGCCCTTTAATTAACCCATTGACGTCCCAGGAGAACAGGAGGGTGCGGTGAGAGTCTATGAATAAATTGATCAGAAACTTATTGGGGTTCATTGTATGGAGGTGGCACAGACTCGTTTGCTCACACACAGGGTTGGACTGGGGCAGTTTAGCAATGTTCAAAGTGTGGATTTTGCTTTCTTTCAGCTGCCAGCGGTACTACTAACTCATACACAGTATAATTAACCCATCATTTCAGGAATGCCATGAGCTGCTTTCTTCACTGAATTCTCACAATGACAGCTGTTACAGTCGCCCAGAGCAGTGCACACAAGTTACCCCACCCTTAGCAATAACATAATAATAATAAATAAAACAACTAACTCCCTAAATCATGATGGGCAAGTCAAGACCCCCATCAGGGCTCTTATGTAGCCTACCCCTAGCCAAAGACCTTGGGGCAAATTCACTAAGATTCGTAGTTGCGCCAGGCGTAACTTCGCCGCACTTCGCCGCACTTCGCCGCACTTCGCCGCACTTCGCCACACGTCGCCAGGCGTAGTTTCGCCAGCGATTCGCAAATTCACTAAAATCCGAAGTTGCGATCAGGGGGGGTAGCGTAAGGTTGCGAAGTTGCGCTAGCGTTGATTCGCTAAGTGAAGCGAAGTTACGCTAGCGAAGGCTAATTTGCATACGGCACCAAATTCAAATTTCAATGGAGGAATACGTATCAGCACTACAAATGCCTAGAAAACCTTCAAAACATCAAATAAAATGTTTATTTTGCCCTACACATGTGCCCACTGTATAGTTAAGTTGCCATGAGTCAGGAAATGTAGGGGGGAAGGAGGGGAGCCCCAAAAAATTTTTCGATCTTTTTCAGCCTATCACCCATAATGTAGAAAACACGCCAGCGTTTTTTGGGACTTAGAAAAAATTTTGACTTTTTTTGAAGCAATCTACTCTACTGCGCTTCGCCTGGTCTGAGGTGGCGAAGGAAGTCTAGCGTAAAAGGTAGCGTTCAGTACACTGCGCGTGTTAGTGAATTTGCGTAGTTACGTCCGTAGCGAAACTTCGCCAGGCGTAAGGGTGCGAAATTACACTAGCGAAACTACGCCAGCATTCGTTAGTGAATTTGCGCAGTAACGAAAATGCCAAACGCTAGCGAAGTAACGCTAGCGTTCTGCGCTTCGGCGCTTAGTGAATTTGCCCCCTTGTTCCTACTTATTTTAAAGGCTATGTAAACCTTTAAAATAATTAAATGTAGAATTGATGAGAGGGCTATTCTAAGCAATTTTATCATTTACATTCATTATTTATTTTCTTTTTATTCCAAGATATTAAGGGATACATGTGCTGTTAATATGAATGAATTTTGTTCCAACAGCGCCACCTACTGGTCATTTTCCCACCAGTCTGACCACCAAGTAGTCAAGGAAGTTGTCAGGAGAAAGAAAGAGGCTGCTCTGATGTTCTTCTGCTTAGGAAAACAATTAGAAACCTTTCTCTAATCTTTCCCCCCACTTATTTATTTGGCTGGGGAGAAAAGACCTTAATTCCAAAAGGAAATCATAGAAATGTCAAGCCCAGGATCTACGTGTGTGTCACAGGGAACATGTGGTGAGTGAATGTGCACACAAGAGTGACAGACCAACAGGGTGGAGAACACACGCTTGGGACTCGTAACAAGAGCTTACAGCTGGAAAAACACAGCAAGCACCAGGGAAGCTTGTGGCGACAGGTTTATAGTGGAATGTAATACTTGGGGCCAATAATACGACTTTTAGGAAATGCTTTTACACCTCGATCAAAATAGGAAATTATGAATTATAGGATACTGGAATTTGGGGGGAAAAAAAATCCAAGCTAATTCTGTGTTTAAGAAACTATAAACTATAAATTATAAATAACTGCCTTGCTTTAAGGGAAAAGTAAAGGTAATAGCAACTATTGTAATAGAACTGGATATATGGTCTATTCCTGCTTGTTATTGTAGGGACCTATAGGATATCCTATCCCTATAGAGTTAATCCCCTACCTTTTGTATGTAGTTCTCTTTTCCCTTGTTATTGGGCCAAGCCCTTGTAACTGGCAAAGTGTAACACCCACACCTATTGGACAAAGAGTGTAATGACACTCCCCTGCCACACTGCTATATAGTGTGTGTAGGGAGTGTCCTCTTCCTCTTTGGCTCCTGGTGCTGCTGCTAGGTGAATCTCCATTGAGCCTGGGATCACCATAGGCCCCAGTAAAGCCTTTACCCTAAAGGGACCTGACACCTTTAGTGCTAAGTCGGGGACCAGGTAAACCCCGTGAACGAGGACCAGCTAAAATAGTAAGATACTGTTATAGTTCTCTCTAGGAGAGAAAGACAGAGAGGTGTAGCAGAAAGAGCAGCTGTCGCTCCAACGAGGATTTGTAGTAGGGAGTAGCTTCCCACAAGGCCTGTTTGCCTTTAGAGCAGGGAACTCAGTTGTTAGGGCAGTAGGTGAGCAAAGGACTACCTGACCCCTACCTGATTGATCCCGATCCCCTCACTGTGCAACGTCGGTTGAACTGGGATTTGATATACACCTATCTGCAATATCCTTTGGGAGTCGCATCTGTTTGACTGTGAACCTTTACTGTCCAAAGTGATTCCATCTGCTGTGTCCTCAGAACTGTTGTAAGTAAACCTGTGGTCATTTGCCTTTGGCATAATAAACCTGTGCTCCTGTTTAACCTTTCAAAAGAACCTCCTGGCGTCCATTATTCTATTTGCACTTATATGCCTGTGAGTTGTAGTTCAACTACAGTTTAAAGGGGAAGCTTCCATTTGGCGAAGGCTCTGCCCTGGGTAAAGATTCGCAATGTAACCCATGCTCACTACCTAGCTGGTCACCCTTAACTCCTAATTGGCAGATTAGGCCAGAAAAGCGTTACATTTTGGCGCCCAACGTGGGGCCCCGCCCCTAAATCCAGGCTATTTTTGTATTTTTGTGATTTAGTGTTTTTGTGCACTGTCGCTTTAAATTTTCGTGACAGGCGGCGGACCTGATTGGCAAAAGGCTGCCTGCACGTCTTTTTCTACTAAATTTGCTAGGTAATTTTCCCCTAGTATCTCAGGGCCGTGGGTTCGGGCTTGGAGGTTCTATTTCCCGATACACGAGCCTGCGCCATAGCTCAAGTCTCGCGAGCGCGAGATTTCGCTGGCGCCAATCTTTTTCCCGCGCAGTAACTGTTGGCGCGCTTTTGGGATTAAGGCGGTCCCTGACGTCACGTCCCGCCGCCATTTTGTGAAGAGACTTTGCAGAGAGAGGACGTGTGCATCACTACTCTACCTGTGTGTGCCTGTGGACTTCCGGCGGCTGCTTAGAAAGTGTCACTGCACTACTTGCTCTTCACCCCAAGCGGTATCTGCTTGCTACCGTTTTCTTTTTCAGCAAAACCGGAGGATTTCTTCATCGCTCCTGTTCAAGGTGCTGCACCATCACGGACCACGGCTGTGGCCCATCCACGTGCAGACCTTCCGGACTTCACTACTGACTGCCCTGCGGCTGCGGGCATAGTGGAGGACTGTCTACATTTCTTCATACCGGTAAAACCTTTTCCCTATTATTATGGCTGACCATTCTTGGGAAGGTTGGGCGGATGCGGAGGAAAACCTATCTGGGGCTCCGCTGTTCTCGGATGAGGACATAGAAGAAGTAGACTTTGGCCTTAGATATATTTGGGCCGGGACATATGGAGAAAAACTAAATGTCCACTATAACCGGATAGTTGTTCCCTATTGCGGGCACTGTACCCGTGAACTATCCACAGAGACCTGTAATTTCCACTCATCGTGCCCTCATTGTTTTCACGAGTGCTGGTTAGGTCCCTATGTACTTTATGCTGATCCTAAAAAGGGCATAAAGACAAAATCCATCGCTACAGACACAGATGGATTGTCTTCAGTGTCAGGAGACTCTGCTCCTGCACCTGTTCCCGCATATCCTCTTCACTTCTCCTCAGGGTGTCCACCCAGCAAGCAAAGCCTGATCGTTCCTATAAAAGCTTTGTCTATGTCACCTGGAGTAGGCGCTAGTGGGGATGCAGCCACAAAGCGTGAGGATATACGTGTTCCACCCAGAGGGAGGGGAAGTACTATGCGCAGGAACCCTGATATTGTACCTAGGCCTATCACTCCTAGGCCGGCTACACCCAAGCCTGCCATGCCTAGGCCTGCTACTCCAAAGCCAACCACTGCACCAAAGGATGAGGCTTCATCCACAGTGGTTCCATCAGAGCATTCCAGTTCTCAGCAGCCTGTTGCCTGCTTGTCAACACCCTTGCTTTCTCCAGAGGCACAAGGTTTCTGGGTCGCTCAGGGAAGGGCCGACCCCAAGAAGGCACGCACAGTTTCACGGGTGCAACGCATCATCAATGCCCGTGTGCGTGACCGTTGGGGATATCCCATGCCCTATGCACCTGAGTGGGTTTATGACGAAGTAGAGAAGAATTTGGAAGAATGGCTTTATGGAGAACTTCTAAGGAAAACAGATGTGGGACCCAAGGGATTGTTTCAAAGCGATCCACAGAAGCGGCAGCGTGACATGGTCTTCCTCTGTGACACCCTCAGCGAATGGTGGTATGGGCGTACCATCTTAAAGCACCATGTTAAAAGTTGTGGGAAGTTTCAAGAGGACCGCTTCTTCAGTTTGTCAACCACTCTGCCTAATGGAGGGAAGGTAGATAAGCCTCACCCTTCTTACTATCTATCCTATGAACATACCCTGGAAAAGTATGGGATGATTTCTTAAGCTGTCCACAGTGGATCCGGCTGGACCCTGTGTGTTGTAACTTTTCAGTATGCCTCTAAGAGTGAGAATTCCTCTTAGAGATGATTTGTTTACACTTGAGGACGTCGTTTGATTGCCCCAAGTTTTGGGCCTTCTTCATTGTTCTTCAAGATTGATGCCCCAAGTTTTGGGCCTTCTTCATTGTTTTGTTCACTCATTGTTCCATTTCTGGACTTCTGAACATTGTCTGGAACTTGTAAATAGTTGGGTTCATGAGACAAAGACTGCTGAGCCCCCACCAAAACTCTTCTACCTCTAACTACTCGCTGAGTAGCACCTTTATTCTTCACCTTACTACTCCCCAAGTGGCTCTCAGTGACTTTGTACACTTGGGTAGGGGGGGGGGTGTGATATGAATAAAGCTTTTGGTTATGGTGGGGTCATGTAACTCAACTGCAATAAAAATGAGTGTTCATGTGTGAAAAGAAATCTATGCTAATTTTTCTTTTCAGCCAAGCCTGTGCCTGGACCTCCTGATACACTATGGATGGTTCAAGTGTCGTAAGTTAAGTGCCTGAGTGTTCCTATAAGGACCTCATGAATGTAATAAAGTTATGCAACTGAAGTTATTTGCACTGAAACTTATCCAATACAGTATTGCACTTTTGCTCTTTACTGTTCTTTTCTCCACAGTACCCATTGTTACCAGGTATTCCTCAGGAGAGGATACCAGAAGAGTGATGTTCAATGGTATTGTTGGTTTGCACTTATATATTCACTTTGTTACTATTGTGTCTATATCGTTTCACCATTGTCGGGACGAAATGGATTTTTCCCCCGGGTGTATGTAGGGACCTATAGGATATCCTATCCCTATAGAGTTAATCCCCTACCTTTTGTATGTAGTTCTCTTTTCCCTTGTTATTGGGCCAAGCCCTTGTAACTGGCAAAGTGTAACACCCACACCTATTGGACAAAGAGTGTAATGACACTCCCCTGCCACACTGCTATATAGTGTGTGTAGGGAGTGTCCTCTTCCTCTTTGGCTCCTGGTGCTGCTGCTAGGTGAATCTCCATTGAGCCTGGGATCACCATAGGCCCCAGTAAAGCCTTTACCCTAAAGGGACCTGACACCTTTAGTGCTAAGTCGGGGACCAGGTAAACCCCGTGAACGAGGACCAGCTAAAATAGTAAGATACTGTTATAGTTCTCTCTAGGAGAGAAAGACAGAGAGGTGTAGCAGAAAGAGCAGCTGTCGCTCCAACGAGGATTTGTAGTAGGGAGTAGCTTCCCACAAGGCCTGTTTGCCTTTAGAGCAGGGAACTCAGTTGTTAGGGCAGTAGGTGAGCAAAGGACTACCTGACCCCTACCTGATTGATCCCGATCCCCTCACTGTGCAACGTCGGTTGAACTGGGATTTGATATACACCTATCTGCAATATCCTTTGGGAGTCGCATCTGTTTGACTGTGAACCTTTACTGTCCAAAGTGATTCCATCTGCTGTGTCCTCAGAACTGTTGTAAGTAAACCTGTGGTCATTTGCCTTTGGCATAATAAACCTGTGCTCCTGTTTAACCTTTCAAAAGAACCTCCTGGCGTCCATTATTCTATTTGCACTTATATGCCTGTGAGTTGTAGTTCAACTACAGTTTAAAGGGGAAGCTTCCATTTGGCGAAGGCTCTGCCCTGGGTAAAGATTCGCAATGTAACCCATGCTCACTACCTAGCTGGTCACCCTTAACTCCTAATTGGCAGATTAGGCCAGAAAAGCGTTACATTATCAACAGACAACTGTATTACAAACAGTGCTAAATATCCAAAACATATGCATATAAACATAAAACCTATTTGTTTAAATCTTTTTATCTTGCAGCTCCATCTTAACACTTACCCCCCTACCCTACATAGACCCCCCCCCCAGCCTAGCTGCCCCCCCCCCCGGCATATGCCCCTAACTCTTTACTTACCCCTCCGTGCAGATTCTGTCCAGCGGAGTTCACGGCAGCCATCTTCTTCTCTTCAGTAATCTTCGGAATGAGACCGGCGTAGCAGCGCATGCGCAGTTACAGTCATTTTCTCTTTCGCCACAACTGCGCATGCGATAAAATTTGCTGAAGTGCCTGTCTCATTCCGAAGATTACCGAAGCGGCTGAAGATGGCGCCCATGAACTCCGCTGGCCAGAATCTGAAGTAAACTGAATAACTGGTTTACCTCACATGACACTTTCCTTGCTCTTTCATTGGCTCAAGTACTTCCTTGTTTACCTCACAGGACACATTCCTTGCTCTTTCATTGGCTGAAGCACTTCCTGGTTTACCTCACAGGACACTTTCCTTGCTCTTTCATTGGCTGAAGTACTTCCTGGTTTACCTCACAGGACACCTTTCCTTGCTCTTTCATTGGCTCAAGTACTTCCTTGTTTACCTCACAGGACACCTTTCCTTGCTCTTTCATTGGCTCAAGTACTTCCTGGTTTACCTCACAGGACACATTCCTTGCTCTTTCATTGGCTGAAGCACTTCCTGGTTTACCTCACAGGACACTTTCCTTGCTCTTTCATTGGCTGAAGTACTTCCTGGTTTACCTCACACGACACCTTTCCTTGCTCTTTCATTGGCTCATGTACTTCCTTGTTTACCTCAAAGGACGCCTTTCCTTGCTCTTTCATTGGCTGAAGTACTTCCTGGTTTACCTCACAGGAAACTTTTCTGAATCGACTGTAAGCAACTTATTCTTGCACCTGTCAGATCAAATTCAAACTGCATCACACACACACCAGCGGACCTTGCCCAGGCTTACCCAGCTTCATTGATGATGCCAGAGAGCAGCCATATTGCCACAGTACTGGCATGCTTAACTGAGCATGAATTTAGCCCCTATGGCAAGCAAAGAGACGCTCTACAGGAGTAGTATAGATGGAGGTCCAGGTGTTCCACTGACAATGCCTGGCATCAGCTGGAGGTTCCCCATGATGAGATGTATGTTCTACATTACAATCAAACACATTCTTCTCCCACAAGCTGGTGCCTTTACTTACTTGACCACTTTGGTTCCATTTCTCATGACCTGCATATCCACCATGCACCCCCCATTCACGTAGGCAGCCAGGTTCAGTTCGGAGAATTCCGCCTGAAATTAAGCCACAAAGAGGGAGAGTCAGTAAAAAATGAGGTAGACGGCAATCTTGATGTAGTTGTTTCTGGATTAAAGCAAAGTCGACTTTTCTTCAATCCAGGTTACATTTGCATTGCCCACTATTACACCTGCCACCCAACATAAAAATAATCTTACGACCCCCCTTAAAATGCTTCCTACCTGTTCTACCTGGCTAAAAAACAAATTCTACACTGTCTTTAAGGGGTTGCAAAAAGAGAAAACTGCCCTAGGCCTCTTACTTATGGGGAACTTACAAATGATCAGTTGCTGGAAGGTAGAGGGGTAAATAATAAGAGAAAGATAACAATATTAAGGTAAGACAGTGACAGTAGGGCAAGATGAGACAGTAGGGTGAGATGGAGACAGTAGGGTAAGATGGAGACAATAGGACAAGAAAAAGACAGTAAGGCAAGAGCGAGACAGTAGGGCAAAATGGTCACAGCAGAGCAAGATGACAGAGTAGGCCGAGTCAAAACTGTAAGTCAAAATGGTCACAGCAGAGCAAGATGGTGACAGTGGAGTGATGTGTAGACAGTAAAGGAGACTCTATGGCAAGATTGAGATAGTAAGTCAAGATGCAGACAGTAGAGCAAAACTAAGACAGTAGGACAAGATAAAGGCAGTAAGAAAAGAAGGAGACAGTAGGGTAAAATGGTCACTACAGGGCAAGATTAGGCCAAGATTAGGCCAAGAGTAGGCCAAGTCAGAAAAAGTAAGCCAAAATTGTCACAGCAGAGCAAGATGGTGATAGTGGGTTGACAAGTAGACAGTAAGTTGAGAGTTGAGACAGTGGAACAAGATAGTGATAGTAGGACAAAATGATGACAGGAGGGCAAAATGATGACAGTAGGGTAAGATGAAGACAGTAGGGCAAGATGGAGACAATAGGACACGATGGAGATAGTAAGGCAAGATAAAGACAGTAGGACAAGATGGAGACAGTAGGACAAGATGGAAATGGTAGGACAAGATAAAAACGGTAAGGAAAGAAAGAGACAGTAGGACGAAATGGTCACAAAAGGGCAAGATGGACAGAGTAGGGTGTGTTGGAAACAGTAAGTAAGGCAAAATGATCACAGGGGAGAGAGATGGTGACAATGGGGTGATGTGTAGCCAGTAAGGCTATGTCGGCAGTAGGGTGAGATGGACACAGGCAGGACCTTATCCAATTCTGTAACACCCTAACCACAACACACTTATCTGCTAGTATAGCTTAAAAGATAAGTAACCCAATAAAGTGCCAATATTTGAATTCCATTTTATTGTTGTAACTGTTTCTCCAGCACCTGCAAATAAAACATTTTGTTGGCAGCAGCTGCCTTTTATATGGCAAGCTTTCCCTCCTGTGCAGGTGCGGATAGAACTACGAATGGCCCTTTAAATCTCCACTTCATTCTCTGCTACACTCTTGGGACCCTACAGCCTCATTTACAGTAGCCTTTTTATATAAACTCAATATACAACTTTTTTTTTTAGCAGTTCCTTTTCACACAGGCATTAAACACTACTATTCAATGGCAGCCCCATAAATAGGACAAATGTACTCAACTAAAAAAAGTCTCAGTTCCAATCTTCAGTTGAAAAAAACGGCCTTTTTAATTGCTCTTCAACAGTTCGGAGGTGGCCAAAGACTGGCAGATTTAATATGACAATTCGGGTCCTTTAAGGTGGCCATACACGCACCAATATTATTGTGCAAAACTAATTTCCGTGGACTATTCGGTACGTGTATGCCAGGAGATGAGTCGATATCAGCAGAAGGTTTGTCGATCGAGCTGGTTGTAAAAAATTTTTTGGGCACCCAAACATTGTCAGTGCTGAATCATCAGATACAGGTAGAATTCTATTGTGTCTACCTGTATATCTGACGATTTGTTTCCAAGAAAGATCGTCTATGGCCACCATTAGACTGATTCCGCAGCTTCTATGCATGGGCCACCAAATGGCCTCCCTGACCAATATCTGGGCAAAAATCATTCAGATATCGATTGGGTAGGTTTACAGTTGGACTAGGGAAAAAACCTGGTTGACCCCAGCCCTCATGGGCCCTAGTCAACCCAGACCTGCTCCCCCGGCTGCCCCATAAAGACTGTTGCGCCGGGAGTTGAGGCTGAGGCCGGGAATTTGGAGGTCTGGAGGGGGCCCTGGGGACTGCCAGGTGGGCCCTTCGTTTTGCAGCCCCGGAGGGGCCCAAAGGCTCCAGTCCGAACCTCAATAGGTTTGATTTTCCCTGCTATTCCTGCAATCTGCTGCGGTACTCACCCCATTGGTTCCCATGGTTGTAATACGATCATTAGGCCAAATGATTGATTTAGATCGATATTGCCCTGCCATTGGTGGGCAAATCTGGAGACAGATCCGTTTGATTGGTGACCTCGCCAAAGGAGCAGATCTTATAGTGTATGGCCACTTTAAATCTCACGCTCATTTGTTATTCTGAGCAATTGTTGAAGAGTTTAACCCGATTATCCGTCCTGCTTAAACCTCCTCTCTAATGAATGCCTCTATAATCCTGCGGTGCACAGACATTTAAGGTGAATGAAAATTAACATCTATTTGCATTTAATAAAAGCTATTTATCCAATGGACACAGGTGTATGTCCTTTAGACATTCAGCAATTCTAATATACAGTATACGCACTCAAAGAGGATCAGAGAATCTTCATTAAAGTTTACTGGCCGGGGAATGAGGCTGATTATTCCCAAACTGGAAGTCTGGGCACTGAAATAAATAGAATTGGGCAGTTCACATGCCTCTATAATGTCTCCCTTTGATTGTGTCTGTCATCGACCTGCTGCAGCCGTAGCACATCCCCAGGAAGGGAACATCGGGGGGGTTTCCGGCTCTGAGCTAAATTTACCTTTGGAAGGATTTTTTACCCTTTCCTATTCTAGAATGTTCTAACCCTTTGGCCCCGATGCTGATAGAAATTTGCACCTACGAATTGCTTCCCAGCTTGGATCCCATGACAGCTCTAATACTACTCAGTGATTAAGTTACAGCACAAATCAACTTATGTATTGTACTGCTGACAGAGAGATGTAAAAAACATATTTTCTTCCAGTACTGATTTATTTTATTTTTGTTGGGAAATGAGCTTCATTCACGAAACTCAAGTTAAAGTACCACTATACACTTTAGTTTCCCTGCTGAATTGTGCTTAGTACAGGGAATACCTATGCTGCCATAGTTTTATGGGATCTGTACAGACTATGAGCAAACTTAGGGACTGTTCCTGCTGAATTGTGCTTAGTACAGGGAATACCTATACTGCCATAGTTTTATGGGATCTCTCTGTACAGACTATGAGCAAACTTAGGAGACTGTTCCTGCTGAATTGTGCTTAGTACAGGGAATACCTATGCTGCCATAGTTTTATGGGATCTGTACAGTCTATGAGCAAACTTAGGGACTGTTCCTGCTGAATTGTGCTTAGTACAGGGGAATACCTATGCTGCCATAGTTTTATGGGATCTGTACAGACTATGAGCAAACTTAGGGACTATTCCTGCTGAATTGTGCTTAGTACAGGGGAATACCTATGCTGCCATAGTTTTATGGGATCTGTACAGTCTATGAGCAAACTTAGGGACTATTCCTGCTGAATTGTGCTTAGTACAGGGGAATACCTATGCTGCCATAGTTTTATGGGATCTGTACAGACTATGAGCAAACTTAGGGACCGTTCCTGCTGAATTGTGCTTAGTACAGGGAATACCTATACTGCCATAGTTTTATGGGATCTCTCTGTACAGACTATGAGCAAACTTAGGAGACTGTTCCTGCTGAATTGTGCTTAGTACAGGGAATACCTATGCTGCCATAGTTTTATGGGATCTGTACAGTCTATGAGCAAACTTAGGGACTGTTCCTGCTGAATTGTGCTTAGTACAGGGGAATACCTATGCTGCCATAGTTTTATGGGATCTGTACAGTCTATGAGCAAACTTAGGGACTGTTCCTGCTGAATTGTGCTTAGTACAGGGAATACCTATGCTGCCATAGTTTTATGGGATCTCTCTGTACAGACTATGAGCAAACTTAGGGACTGTTCCTGCTGAATTGTGCTTAGTACAGGGGAATACCTATGCTGCCATAGTTTTATGGAATCTCTCTGTACAGACTATGAGCAAACTTAGTAGACTGTTCCTGCTGAATTGTGCTTAGTACAGGGAATACCTATGCTGCCATAGTTTTATGGGATCTGTACAGTCTATGAGCAAACTTAGGGACTGTTCCTGCTGAATTGTGCTTAGTACAGGGGAATACCTATGCTGCCATAGTTTTATGGGATCTCTCTGTACAGACTATGAGCGAACTTAGGGACTGTTCCTGCTGAATTGTGCTTAGTACAGGGAATACCTATACTGCCATAGTTTTATGGGATCTCTCTGTACAGACTATGAGCGAACTTAGGGGCTGTTCCTGCTGAATTGTGCTTAGTACAGGGAATACCTATGCTGCCATAGTTTTAAGGTGATCTCTCTGTACAGACTATGAACAAACTTAGGGACTGTTCCTGCTGAATTGTGCTTAGTACAGGGAATACCTATGCTGCTATAGTTTTATGGGATCTCTCTGTACAGACTATGAGCAAACTCAGGGACTGTTCCTGCTGAATTATGCTTAGTACAGGGAATACCTATGCTGCTATAGTTTTATGGGATCTCTCTGTACAGACTATGAGCAAACTTAGGGGACTGTTCCTGCTGAATTGTGCTTAGTACAGGGGAATACCTATGCTGCCATAGTTTTATGGGATCTCTCTGTACAGACTATGAGCAAACTTAGGGGACTGTTCCTGCTGAATTGTGCTTAGTACAGGGAATACCTATGCTGCCATAGTTTTATGGGATCTTTCTGTACAGACTATGAGCAAACTTAGGGGACTGTTCCTGCTGAATTGTGCTTAGTACAGGGAATACCTATGCTGCCATAGTTTTATGGGATCTTTCTGTACAGACTATGAGCAACTTAGGGGGCTGTTCCTGCTGAATTGAATGATTTGATGGGGGAAAAGCCTTTTATATCATAAGTACATTCAAACATATATGGGTTTATCCTAATGACAAGAGGGCAGACGCTGCCTTTCCAGTAATACGTTGCAAAATAAAATATAATTTTTTTTCAGTTGGACTTTGAAGTCAGTATTAAAAACCCTCCTTTCCCCCTCGTCTGGCCTCAAACTGTTCCTGGACGAAGCAGCGTCTCGTCTGCTGGGACACGCGGTTTGTTTTGGACGCAGTTTGCTGTATTGTTTCCCAAGATTCCGAAGTATCTGTTGGACTCGATCCTCTTACAGAAGCAGCGGGCGCTGACACCAAGTGTCTCCAAGCAGCACACACACAGGGGACTGAGCAAAGATATTTTAAAGGGCAACTAAACACCATCCCCCCAAAAATAAATGTAGTGAAATGTGTATCTCCCCAAAAAAAGTCAACTATATTTGCAATGGACTCATTGACATCCCTTTGGGCATGAACTGTTTTCTGATTGGAAAAAATACATAACTATAGAGGAAGCAGACCCTGCGGCTGCAGGGGGGCCCAGGAGATATAGGGGCCCCATGAAGCCCTAAGTCATATACAGTTTCAATAAATATTGGTAAAATAAGGCAACCTATAAACGTTTTGGGGGCCTTCAAAATAATTTGCTGTGGGGCCCAGTAATGTCGAGTTACAGACGCACCTAAATTAAACTGTCGAATCCGAGAAAAGAGGCAATTTTTCTGGCAGGAGACCTGAGCCAATGTCAATGCTTTTGGGCCCCACTATTTCTTTGCCTTTTGCATCAATCAGCCCATAGGTGGATGTAGTGGATCACCGTACCAGAGGCCACCCCTTTAGACTAGAAGAAAAGAACTTTCATTTGAAGCAACGTAGAGGGTTCTTCACAGTCAGGACAGTGAGGTTGTGGAATGCACTGCCGGGTGATGTTGTGATGGCTGATTCAGTTAATGCCTTTAAGAATGGCTTGGATGATTTTTTGGACAGACATAATATTAAAGGCTATTGTGATACTAAACTCTATAGTTAATATAGGTATGGGTATATAGAATTTTAATTAAAAGTAGGGAGGGGTGTGTGTATGGATGCTGGGTTTTCATTTGGAGGGGTTGAACTTGATGGACTTTGTCTTTTTTCAACCCAATTTAACTAACTAACTAACTATGTAACTATGTAGGTTGCCACCTCACCCCTTTAAAAACGAACACATATGGAATCCACAGCCTGCATGGCTAGTGATCAAAATTTGCATTTCGCAAATTTTTCACTGTTTCACGAATTTCGTGAATTTTTTGGTGAAAGGGACAAATTTGCCCATCACTATGCATGGCTAATGATGGACGAATAAATTCACCAGACATGAATTCGAGGTGAATTTTCCACGTTTTGCGAATGAATTTGCGAAACTGCAGCAACAATTCATCGGCGAAAAATTTACCGCATCAAAAAAACAATATGACGTGTGTCAAAATTATTCGGACGCCCACTGATTTTAATGCATTTAGACCAAATTGTCGCGCATATAAATTTTGGCGCGCGTCAAAATAATTTTAACGCCCATCGACTTCAATGCGTTTCGCGCACAGATTCACCCACCACTATGCATGGCTAATTAGCAATTCATTTAGATGCATGGCTGCAAATAAATCAGTCTGTAGCATGCATCTAAACGAATTGCTAATTAGCCATGTAGGCTGTGGATTCCATATGTGTTCGGTTTTAGGGCTCACGGCTGTTTTCCCTGCATTCCCCTGCTTTGCGCTTTCTTCCGTTCAGCCGCAGGGGAGCGCAGGAATAGACGCACTCAATTATTGTGAAGGTGCTGTACTCACACAGACGCATGTAAGCGCCAAACGCAGATGGGACGCAGCATGTTGCATTTCACCTGCATTTGGCGCTTACATGCGTCTGTGTGAGTACCGCCCCTTCACAATAATTGAGTGCGTCTATTCCTGCGCTCCCCTGCGGCTGAACGGAAGAAAGCGCAACGCAGGGGAGCGCAGGAAAAATGGCCGTGTGTAAGAGCCCTTAAAGGGGTGAGAGGTGGCCTCCCTAGGGACGACTAGTTCACCTAATGATTTATCCAAAAAGGATAATAACAAATCAGAAACAAAAAAAAAACAAATCCAGCTCAGCGCCCTGTACCTATCCCTGGAGGTTATTTGAGCCTAAACTTGTTCTACAGGAGCTCCAGAAATGTTTAAATACAAATATATATATATGAATATATATATATATATATATATATATATATATATATATATATATATATATATATATATATATATATATATATATGGCAACTGCACCCAAAAACAGTTATTATTTTGCATAATAAAAGAAAAGGAAGAAAAAACATATATAAACTAAGCAAATGCATTCACACGTATATCTGGCTGTTTACATTCTCTGCACTGTTAGTTCAGACTCCAGAAGCAATGTAGCAGAAGTCAGCTGATTAACAGACCTGCCAACCAGAATTAGAACCAGAGAACAGAAAGTAAGTCAAATCACTAACCTTGTTACCTGTATGTACCTGGGCAATTGGAGCCAACATGGCAACAGAGATATCTGGGCCACAAGGTTAGCAATTTAACATATGGGGAGGAAAAACAGTATATTGAACCCCCATTGTTTTAACCTTTACTTTTCCTTTAAATATCCATTTGAGCCTTATGTGCAGCTGTGTCTATACACAGCACCTATTTATATTCAGTCTTAGCTTTTCCTGAACACATTAAGGACTGAGCAAGTACCAGTGTGTGTCTTTACTCTGCCTCTTAAGCTCTTGTCTTGGCTCCCACGGTCGAAATCATTGATGCCGGAGGCTAATTAGATGCTGAAGCTGTTCAAGGCCCAGGGGTGGGCTATTGAGTTCCTCTGGGAGAGAGAATGGCTCTGTTTGTTGGAGATGATTCTGATGCAATTCATCTGACCAAGGGCCGCAGCAATGGCCTAGGGCTCCGAGCCAAATCCAAGGGCCTCTAATTTATGTGTGAAGATTAAAAGTAAAGAATTTTCATGGAGCGTGGCCAAAATTACTGCATTGTCTTCTATTGGTTCATGCAGGTAACTGCAAGAATAAAGACTTGAGGGATTCAAAGACTAGGGAGATTTAGGGGTATCATATCAGTCCGTGGGTGCTGTCAATAGTCCCCGCTTTGCTCAAGCTCCATTGGGCACTCCATTCATTGACCCAAAGCCTATCCTATCTGCTGCTCCCTATTTTGGCTCCTCTCGATGAGCGAATCTGTCCCATTTCACTTCGCCAAAAAATTTGCGAAACTGTGAAAAAATTTGCGAAATGGTGACATTTCACGAAACACATGTTTTTACACGTGACAATTTTTTACACGTGCGTTAATTTTTCTAGCTCCAAAAGTCAATGGCCGTTTTTTCTTATGGTGACTTTTTTTTCTCCTAATGCATTAAAGTCAATGGGCGGTTTTTCTTATGGCAGATTTTTTGTCCTAATGCTTTAGGGTCAGGGCACACAGGCAGATTCGGGAGATTAATAGCCCGGCGACAAATCTTCTCTTCATCGGGGTGACTAATCTCCCCCAAACTGCCTCCCCTGCCTTCCCACCAGCAAGCACTGGATTTGTTTGCCGGCCGCTCCTGGGCCACTCGGTCTGACCAGGCGGACGTGCGGTCCTAGCGCCCGCCTACACTTTCCCTTCTCAGCACGCTGGCGAAAAAGCGCCGGTGCAATTAAATGGGGACGCACACGTCCCCATAATGCGGCTGGGCGGCATGCCGCCCCTATTTTTTGCCGCCTTTAGCCCAGGCCTATGTGGCCTCGCCACAAATCCAGGCCTGCCACCGGCTAAAATGTAAATCACCGGAGGGATGGCACTCGGAGTGATTCTTTTCAGAAGTTGCCCAAACACGAATCGCTCCGAGTGCCATCCCACTGGCAATTTACATTTTAGCCGGTGGGAAGGCAGTTCGGGGAGATTAGTCGCCCCTAAGAAGAGATTTGTCGCCGGGCAACTAATCTCCCTGAATCTGCCTGTGTGATGGCCGTTTTTTCTTATGTGACTTTTTTCTCCAAATACATTAAAGTCAATGGGCGTTTTTTCTTACGGTGACTTTTTTCTCCAAATGCATTAAAGTCAATGGGTGTTTGTTCTTATGGGCGTTTTTTCGCAGCATTTTTTTTCCGCTGCAAAATTCCTACATTCGCTGCGAATTCATGGCTGGCAAATTAACTCTCTCATCACTACTCTTCTGTTTAGCAATTCAGGCATTTAAGTTATGGTGGCCCGGCCTAGGGGCCCAGTACCTTCTAGTAACCAATACAGGGAGCGTCTTCTAACTCCAGCCCCCCAGAGTATAAAGCTTAATACTTAAAGATTAAAGAAGACTTTAATAGAGAATTGAAGCTTCAAGACTGAGTTGTGCTCAGTTTCTCTTTCCCTCTTGCTGGAGATTCCCCAAAAAAGGGGTTAATAGACGGCCTTCTGGCATTTCAGTGCTTGCCAAGTTTCCAAGACAAAATTAGGAGCCTTCGTTTCCGAAAGGGAAGAAAAACTAGACAGGTCCGTGTGAAGTCAAACAGGCGCAAGGGAAACGGATTAAAGTCCATCCAGATTCTGAGTGTCACATTGTATCATGGACTGGGATGAGTCTGCCTGGGATAGTGTTGGGGACACCATAATCCTCTAAAATCCCCATCCCTAATCTTAACAGGACATTATTAAGAATAATCCTGAAGGTATAAAACAGGATATGCTGTTTATAGCTTAAAGCTATAGTTATCCTTTCCTATGTGACTGTCTTGGTCAGGGGTCCCCAATCCAAGGAAGAAGATTGTCTAATTTTATGTCATTATAATATGGCCACTAGGGGGAGCGCTGGTTAATTGTTGCACATGAAAGGTAATTTATTCTACCTTAGTAGAGGCCGCAGTATGGCAGCTCCCACAAGAAATGAGGCTACAGACGCTCTGGGGGAACAAATAAAACATTCCCAGTCTTGCGCCGGACCTCACATAGCAGTCAGGTAACCAATTCATGGAAATCAGAGACAGCTCTAATTAAAAGTTAAAGGAGAACTCAATCTAACACCTGCTTTTGCACTGCTGCTGGTAAAAAGGTGATATTTTCCAGTGAAAGGATATGTAAACCTTTAAAATAAGTTAATGTAGAATTGATGAGAGTGTTATTCTAAGCACTTTTGTCATTTACCTTCATTATTTATTTTCTATTTATCCCAAGATATTAAGGGATACATATTAATGAATTTTGTTCCAACAGCGCCACCTGCTGGTCAGTTTCTGACCAGTCTGACCACCAAGTAGTCAAGGAAGTTGTCAGGAGAAAGAAAGAGGCTGATGTTCTTCTGCTTAGGAAAGATGTGAGAAAGGTTTCTAACTGTTTTCCTATGCAAAAGAATATCAGCCTCTTTCTTTCCCATGATTACTTCCATGACTATTTGGTGGTCAGACTGGTGAGCCAATCACTGATCACCACTGATCAGTCCTGCCCCTGAAATCATGTGTTCTGCCCCCAGATGTCACGACCCGTGCTTTTACATCATCTGTCCCGCCTCCTGCACATTTTCTGTTTATTGTCTCCATCTTGCCCTACTGCCTCCAACTTGTCCTACTGTCTCCAACGTGTCCTAATGTCTCCATCCTGCTCTGCTGTTTTTTCCTTGTTCTACTGTCTAGATCTTGTCCTACTGCCTCCAACTTGCTCTACTGTCTCCAACGTGTCCTACTGTCTCCATCTTACCCTACTGTCTCCATCTCTGTCCCACCGTCTCAATCTTGTCCTACAGTCTCCTTCTTGTCCTACTGTTTCCATCTTGCCTTACTGTCTCTATCTTGTCCTACTGGCTTCATCTTGTGCTACTGTCTCCATCTTGCCCTACTGTCTCCATCTCTGTCCCACTGTCTCCATCGTGTCCTACTGTCTCCATCCTGCTCTGCTGTTTTTCCTTGTTCTACTGTCTCCATCTTGTTCTACTGCCTCCAACTTGCTCTACTGTCTCCAACGCGTCCTACTGTCTCCATACTGCCCTACTGTCTCCAACATATCTACTGTCTCTATCCTACTCTGCTGTTTCTTCCTTGTTCTACTGTCTCCATCTTATCCTACTGCCTCCAACTTGCTCTACTGTCTCCGACGTGTCCTACTGTCTCCATCTTACCCTACTGTCTCCATCTCTGTCGCACCGTCTCCATCTTGTCCTACAGTCTCCTTCTTGTCCTACTGTTTCCATCTTGCCTTACTGTCTCCATCTTGTCCTACTGTCTCCATCTTGTCCTACTGTCTCCATCTTGCCCTACTGTCTCCATCTCTGTCCCACTGTCTCCATCATGTCCTACTGTCTCCATCCTGCTCTGCTGTGTTTCCTTGTTCTACTGTCTCCATCTTGTTCTACTGCCTCCAACTTGCTCTACTGTCTCCAACGCGTCCTACTGTCTCCATACTGCCCTACTGTCTCCAACATATCTACTGTCTCTATCCTACTCTGCTGTTTCTTCCTTGTTCTACTGTCTCCATCTTATCCTACTGCCTCCAACTTGCTCTACTGTCTCCATCCTTCCCTGCTGTTTCCTCCTTGTTCTACTGTCTCCATCTTGCCACCTCATTCGACTCTCTCTATATTGATCTACAATGCATCTTGTCTTAGTGTCTCCATCTTGCTTTGTTATCTTGTCCTAATGTCTATGTTTAAACTACAATTGTGATCTTGTTCTACTGTTAACATCTTTTCCTTCTGTATCCAGTACAATGACTTGAGAGGATGCCAATATGGGGGGGGGGGGTTGACTACTTTGAACCTATTTTCATTCTGTTGGGAACAGCATCTTGCCAACTCTTTGGGCATCATGTTCTACTTTGTCTCAATGTCACAGCTAAGTAGTGGAATGCTTGTCAAGAGCAGATCTCTTAGCAGGTTAAATTGTGATCCCCTAGGGGTGCACTTATGGTTCCCTGGAGACAGGTTGTTTTTAGCGGCCAGCAAACACTCCCATATGGCATGAGGTTTGGAATATCTACATATCCCCCAAAATGCTAAACTTAAAAAATGTGCTCTATATCCAATAGTAAAACACTATTTTACTGTTGAGAGCCATGGCAGGTGGTTCTTCCAACTCTTTCCCAATTTGGCCAAGGCTGGAAAGGGTAAGCAAAGATAACAGCAGGGAAAGGCAAGGGTTTTTGGAACATGGCCAACCCTCTCTCAATGGCTGAATGACACTCAGACAAAAACAAGTGATCATTGACAGAGTGGTTGGGTGTATTGGTCTTTACTTGGGCTGCACATCTGTGGGGTGAGATCACTGCCATTACCTGCTCCACCCGAATCTCGTAGTCCTTGTTCACCTTCTTCTCTCTAAAGTACTTGGCCCTGCGGGGAAAGGAAATGGGGAGAGAATGTTAAACTGGTTTCCTTGTCAGGTTCCCAATGTGCCAGGAAAGTGATACATTGCAGCGTTCCAGAGGCCAGGAATATAGGCTTTATTATGCCAATAATATTTCCCTTTTATTTCAGAATAAATAAACTGGGATCTGTCAGATTCTGTGGTTCAGATGTTGATGAACCCTGAGTTATTCCTGACTCACAGACATTAGGCAGATGGATTTCATTGCATTCGCCCCGTGCAACAGGCCCCGTCACACCCTCCTCTTTGTCTTTGTAGTAAATGGGCCATAGGTTAATTGTACCAGTAAAATGTTTTTTTATGACTAAAAATATATCATGTCTCATTTCTAAGACTTCACTGACTCAGGAGGGGCCTCTAGTCTGAATAAATGAGCCCCATTACCTTTAAATAAACAACACAGGCACATTTCATATCCATTATGTATCATTTTTATGCACTGTGTGAATACTGTAACAGTGCCAACATTTTGTAAGGGATCAGCAGTGGGATAATAGTCTCTGGGAAGGGAGTGTGACTGTGGGATAGCAGGTATAGTAGGGAGAGATGTGTCTATAGTAACAGTGGATAATAGTCTCTGGGAAGGGAGTGTGACTGTGGGATAGCAGGTATAGTAGGGAGAGATGGTGCCTATAGTAACAGTGGGATAATAGTCTCTGGGAAGGGAGTGTGACTGTGGGATAGCAGGTATAGTAGGGAGAGATGGTGCCTATAGTAACAGTGGATAATAGTCTCTGGGAAGGGAGTGTGACTGTGGGATAGCAGGTATAGTAGGGAGAGATGGTGCCTATAGTAACAGTGGATAATAGTCTCTGGGAAGGGAGTGTGACTGTGGGATAGCAGGTATAGTAGGGAGAGATGGTGTCTATAGTAACAGTGGATAATAGTCTCTGGGAAGGGAGTGTGACTGTGGGATAGCAGGTATAGTAGGGAGAGATGGAGTCTATAGTAACAGTGGATAATAGTCTCTGGGAAGGGAGTGTGACTGTGGGATAGCAGGTATAGTAGGGAGAGATGGTGCCTATAGTAACAGTGGGATAATAGTCTCTGGGAAGGGAGTGTGACTGTGGGATAGCAGGTATAGTAGGGAGAGATGGTGCCTATAGTAACAGTGGATAATAGTCTCTGGGAAGGGAGTGTGACTGTGGGATAGCAGGTATAGTAGGGAGAGATGGTGCCTATAGTAACAGTGGGATAATAGTCTCTGGGAAGGGAGTGTGACTGTGGGATAGCAGGTATAGTAGGGAGAGATGGTGCCTATAGTAACAGTGGATAATAGTCTCTGGGAAGGGAGTGTGACTGTGGGATAGCAGGTATAGTAGGAAGAGATGTGTCTATAGTAACAGTGGATAATATTCTCTGGGAAGGGAGTGTGACTGTGGGATAGCAGGTATAGTAGGGAGAGATGGTGCCTATAGTAACAGTGGATAATAGTCTCTGGGAAGGGACTGTGACTGTGGGATAGCAGGTATAGTAGGGAGAGATGGTGCCTATAGTAACAGTGGATAATAGTCTCAGTGTGACTGATAGCAGGTATAGTAGGAGAGATTGGGCAGCTGCAGGGTTAGTGGACTTATATAAATAGTGGTCCCTGTTCTGGACAATAACGTACCACCCACAGAGAGAGATTCTTTGCACCCAGACTACATTACTGGGAGATCATCCTGTTTGAGTTCATTGTATCCACATAATGGCCGGGAAACTGACTGCCAGGGAGACAGTGGGCGAGAGATAAAGAATGTTTGCAGCTCACTCCTCTGTTCATATGGGAGACACTGGGCACAGCAGCCTCACACAGTACATTTATGTGACAGAAGAAGAGACACTGTCATGTTCTGACTACTGACAGTCACAGCCCCTGAGGACACTGAGATGTGTCTTTAGCAGAAGAACTGCCTTTTGTGACTTCAAAACAGGGGGGTAACTGCTTTGGGGTTTCACATATTAGATCCCGGGACAACAGCAGTTACAGGCAGAAAGAAATGTAGGAAAAATCAGTTACACACCAAGCAGGTAATGTTGTGGTCTAGTAACCCATAGCAACCAATCGGATGTTTGTTTGACAATGATAGGGAACCAGTAAATACTAGCAGCTTATTTACAGCTATGGGTTACTGGACCTGTAGAAAAATGTGAGCCTTATACATTACTCAACAAGAATTATACTCACTGGGGTTTATATAAGAAGGAAGCATTTTCCGTTCACCTGTTTAAAAGCAATCATCCTTGTTGCTAGGGGTTACTGCACCTACCAACCATATATGTGTTATTATCATACGTGGTAACACTAGCAAAGTTTTCCTTCCAGTGGAAAAACCGCCACTTAGAGGTCCAGCGCTTTGTAGTAGTTTGTTTACTGAGCAGGAGGAAGTTAATGGTAGGGCTTTGGCGCACGGGGTGGTGTCTCCGCCAGAAGATTTGAGGTGCTGGAGAAACCACATGTGCCCCTTTGGTTAATTTTAATGGGATCAAACCTGACACTTCCAGTACATTTCATTCTCATCTTCAAAATACTCAATACTCAGGCCAAGAACAAGCTGTACCCAAGGTGCCATGTGGAAAACATTGGGTGCAGGCACTTTTTTTTTTTAAAGGATAAGTAAACCTTTCAAATAAGTGAATGTAAAATTGACTAGAGGGCTATTTTAAGAACATTTGTCATTTGCATTCATTATTTTTGTTTTCTTTTTATTCCAAGATATTAAGGGATACATGTGCTGTTAATATGAATGAATTTTGTTCCAACAGCGCCACCTGCTGGTCAGTTTCTGACCAGTCTGACCACCAAGTAGTCAAGGAAGTTAGAAACCTTTCTCAAATCTTTCCTAATGGCAGAGACAGACGATAAGATTCGGGGAGATTAGTCGTTTGGTGACAAATCGAATTTTCTTGGGGCGACTAATCTCCCCGAACTGCCTCCCCGCCGGCTAGAATCTAAATTGCCGGCAGGATGGCACTCGGAGCGCTTCGTTTTCTAAAGTTGTCCGAAGTTGTCACTTCGGGCGACTTCGGAAAACGAAGCACTCCGAGTGTCATCCTGCTGGCGATTTAGATCTCCCCGAATCTTCTTGTCTGTCTCTGCCCTTAGGAAAGATTTGAGAAAAGTTTCTAACTTCCTTGACTACTTGGTGGTCAGACTGGTCAGAAACTGACCAGCAGGTGGCGCTGTTGGAACAAAATTCATTCATATTAACAGCACATGTATCCCTTAATATCTTGGAATAAAAAGAAAATAAATAATGAATGTAGATGGTAAATAGTATTTACAATAACACTCTCATCAATTTTACATTCACTTATCTAAAAGGTTTGCTTATCCTTTAAAGGGGACATCAATTTTGTACAGTAGTGTTGTAGCAAGTCCCAGCATTTTATTAGGGCTCATTCACCACTACAGCCGCTGTGTTTGGTTACGGTGTTATATCAGTAAATGTATACTCGCACAATAGTCTTCTGACGTTTAATACCAAAAATATGGCTAATGCAGAGCATCTATAATTAAGCGTGGGAAGCCTAATTTTGAGAGCCCAGGTCAGTTTTAAGGAAAGCTTTAAAATTATATGAAAAAATTGAAGTTTTTGACCTATTACTTATCATATTGAGCTGCAATACCATGTGTTACCATTAGGGGCAAAACGACAGCACTCAAGATAGCGGGAAGCCTTTCCTGTCTTATGTCCTGCAGGGGGTGGAGCCCAATCCACAACCAGGAAGTAGAACAGGAAAGCAGTCCTGCAACCAGAATAACGAATCTGCTGGGGGGTCTAACCAAAGTTTGGATGCATTGTAAACTAACCTCAACGATTGTTGCTGGTAATTAATCATGGGAAAGCAGACTGCCTTTAATTCGCAATATTTTTTTTAAGATGTACCCACCATCTATCATCATTATCATCATCCAGGGTTTAATAGAAGGTATAAAATATATGAGTTACATAAGTATGAGAAAAAAAGGTGCAAATGATATTATGGTTGCAGCCATCACCAAGTGACAAATGTGTTGATAACGTTTGATCTCTAGGTGTAGCTTTCTGTTAGCAGAGAAAACGTAAAAGCGTCATTGCTTAATATTGCTTCAGCCTAATGCAGCACAACACTGCCATCTTGCTGAAGTGTTTATTAATGCAGCCTTTGTCGCTTTATCATATTGCATCTGAATGAAAGCTGCTGGGCTAAGGCTGGCAAAGAGGTGCTAAAGGCTAAACCTTATTGTGACATCCCTCTATGTTAAAGCTCTACAGACACTGAGTTTATACCCTTACTATAGACTGTGCTGACCCAAGTAGCAACAACAATCAGTACTGTGACCAGATAGTCTGAAGGTCCCGGTCTTAATCAGTGTGAGCTTAGAGGTTTATAAAAACAATACTATGGACATAAACTTCAGGAGCAACCCAATACACAATTTTTGGACTCATGGCCAAGAGAAAAAAAATTAAGTCATAATCTGCTCCACCCACTGTGTCCATTAAATGTTCCTCTTGACTTCATGTTTGGATCATGTTGATCTTCTTCTGGTCTATGAACTGCAACTGCTGTTCTTGGTTCCAGATCGATGCTATGGGCTATGGTCAACCTCCTAATTTAGGTCATGGACCACTGAGTCACTGTAAGGATAAAGGACACTGCAGGAATGTCAGGTCACATGATTTGGCTGGGGCCCTTAGAGACAAATTGTCTTCTCCTGCCTGGTACATCATGTAAATCAAATTAGAGGAAGGGCAAAGTCTACATTTCCTTACCAGTCTGTATGAGGATCATCGATAACCAGGAGAACCTTGGGCTTCAACACTACTGGTGGTGCTGCTGGTGCCCCAGTTGGTTCCACTAGCCCCGCAGCTGCTTGTGTGGTCTGCTTCACTGCGTTGGTGATGGAGCTGAAGAGGCTGGTTCCCCCTGTGGAGGCAGAAGCTGGGGGAGGTGGAGGCTGTTGCTTCCTATCCATGGCTGGTGAGACTGGGGAGCTTGTGGAGTTATCTGGCCTCTGAAGGTCCATCATATACCCATTGGGTAGGTTGGCCACAAAGCTACTGTCTGAAAGGCGTCTGCGTAGGAAATTCATGGCTTTGCTTTTCCGGATGGGGGGGATTCTGGGACTGAAATACGATGGCTTATCAAGCAGGAGTTAATGATCTCTTATCAGCCTCCCCAGAAGATCAGAAGCTCAATGTCTTATCTGTAGATACAGAAAATGCAGGTCACATTAGTTATCCTTTAACAAGGCAAGAACAATTCTTAAAGTTGAAGCAAACCCAATTATAAAATTTTACACAAATGATATAATGATAAAAATAAGTGGATGAGAATTCCATGTTTATGGTTTAAGGCTTATTCCTTACTCCCTCCGGCTAGAATCGTCACTAGGATGGCACTTGGAGCGTTTGGAGTCGCCCGAAGTTTCCTTGTGAGGCAACCTTTGGAGACTTCGGAAAACTAAGCACACCAATTCCCATCCCGCCGGCGATTTACATTCTAGCAGTTTGGGGAGATTAGTAGCTCCAAAGAAGAGGAGATTCGTCGATGGCCGACTAATTTCTCTGAATCTGAGCGCTTGTGTCTCTGCCCTTAAGAAGAAAACTTCCGGAAACAAAGCGCTCCGAGTGACATCCTGCCGGCGATTTAGATTCTAGCCAATGGGGAGGCAGTTCGGGGAGACTAGTCCCCAGAAGAAGAGGCGATTTGTCGCCGGGTAACTAATCTCCCCAAATCTACTCGCCTGTCTCTGCCCTTAAGAGCACAAACACAACTGGGGTGGGTGACTAATAAGCCGGAACCACAAGTCTTGATGAAGAACAAAGGAAAGAGGCTACCAGGGGTCAGAGTTATTGGCCCACAACTTAACTCATACATCTTCCTGAGGGTCATTACAAGGGAATTTGGCTGTATGAGAGGAACTAGATGAGGGAGATAATAGATCTCCAGCATTTTGGGCTTTCTGTGGTTTAATCACCATCTTGGGTTTGTTCATTACTCTGCTCTTGGATTAAATCATGGATTTGCTTCACTGCCCCCTTCAAGTTCCACTTTAAGTGCAGAGATAAGATTAAAGGGGAACACTCATTACAATGGGAAAGAAAGAGAATCAGTTATACAAATATTCCTGTAGTTATTTACCACAAAAAGATGTGAAACTTGCGGAAACCCATAGCATCTAATGAGGTGTTTGCTTTTAAACAGGTAACCAGTAAATGCTACCTGCTGATTGGTTGCTATAGGTAATAAGAGCCATAGAAAGCTCCTTTTAGAACACAACCCCAGTGGTTTATTTGCCAAGTCCTCAATCACACAAGTTCTATATAAATACACCATTATACACCCTTAAAGTAATGCTGCTCTGAGTCCACTGTCAAAAGAAACAGCACATTTCTTTCCTTCTATTGTGTACTCATGGGCTTCTGTATCAGACTTCCTGTTTTCATCTTAAACCTCCAGGGCTAGGGCTTGAGCATGCTCAGTTTGCTCCTCTCTCCTCCCTGCTGTAATCTGAGCTCAGAGATATGAGTGAGCAGGGAGAGACTCAGGCAGGAAGTGATGTCACACCAAGCTTATATGGCAGCTGCTATCCTAAACAAACAGAGAGCTTCTAGAGCTGTTACTCAGTTATGGTAAAGCATTCTATGGAATACATATAGTGTTATATATAGCTTGCACTATTGTGGCAAATCTATTGGCAATTAACTGCTTTGGTAGCTTTTCGTCTCCTTTAAAGATAAGCTTTTTCTGTAATTTGAGCCTAGAGCCTAGTAATAATCAACTCATTATAGCCATTTGGAATGCCCAGCTGCCACACAGAGCTACTAGAAGCAGCTACTACAAATAGAAAATAGTTATAATTGGCTTTATTAAGACTAAATTACTAAACTCTGAATGCAGAAATCACTAAAAAATCTTGATTTTTTAAAATAAAATCTGATCGTAAATTACGAATTTTTCGGAATTTATTAAACCCCAAGGATGGAAAAGTCTGAAAAATCCGGCATCGCCGACCATACGATGTCGCATATAAGTCAATGGGAGAAGTCCCAATGATTTTTTTGATGTGCACTGGGTTTTTGGCAATACCTGGAAGTTTTCTGAGTTTTCGGGCAAAATTCTGAGTTTTTGGGTGAAAAATCCAAAAAAATTGCGAAAATCGAATGAAAAGTCTGGAAATTTTCCCGATTTTTTTTCAGATTTTTTCCCACAAACAAAATAACTTACCGAAATGCTGTATGTGCTCCTCTTCAGAAAAGGTGATCCATCGTGCGGCACTCGATTTCTCCTCCCTGCCTTCCTTATAGGAGATAGCCAGGGAGGAGAAATCGAGTGCTGCACGATGGATCATCGCCTTTTCTGAAGAGGAGCGCAAGTGGAGTTTTGGTAAGTTATTTCTTAATAAAGGCTATGCAATTTTAAAGTTTAATTTGTCGTGGTATACTAACACATTTTTTTTAAATTTTTTTAATGTTACTGGTCCTTTAAGGTATGAAGATCCAAATAAGGAAAGATCTGTTGTCCAGAAGACCCCAGGTCCCTGGAAGCAGAACCAGCCTATTGGGTTTATTTAATGATTTTCTAGTAGACTTTTAAGTTATTTCTTAATAAAGGCTGTGCAATTTTAAAGTTTAATTTGTCTTTGTGGGGTTTTTTTTCGTGGTATACTAACAAATTTTAATATATTGTTAATATATATTACTGGAAAATCATATAAAACAATAAATAAAGCCAATAGGCTGGTTCTTCTCCCAATAAGGATTAATTATATCTTATTTGGGATCAAGTACAAGGTACAGGTATGAGGCCTGTTATCCAGAATGCTCGGGAACGGGGGTCTTCTGGATATCGGATCTTTCTTTAATTTGGACCATTATACCTTAAGTCTACTAGAAAACCATTTAAACATGAATTAAACCCAATAGGCTGGTTCTGCCTCCAATAAGGATTAATTATATCTTAGTTGGGATCAAGTATAAGGTACTGTTTTATTATTACAGAGAATATTTGGATTATTTGGATAAAGTGGAGTCTATGGGAGATGGCCTTTCCGTAATTCGGATCTTTCTGGATAACGGGGTTTCCAGATAACGGATCCCATACCCAAATGAGGGAACTAAATGTACAAAGGAAGAAATGTATAGAAAAGATTTAGTATTTTGGCAGCGCCTTGACTACGTGGTACTGTTTTGGACATTCATAATAATAATAATAATAATAATAATAATAATAACACAGACATGGGGAAAAAGAAGTACTGCAGAGGTAGGCAATAAAATAATAAATAATTGACTTCTAGGCGTTCCGCTAATTTTTCAGCGAAACGGGACAGATTCGCCCATCACTAAGCGTCACTATCCCTTTCCCCCCGGTAACACGGGAGATGAATCTATCAGTTTATCCGACATGTTTTTCCTAATCTGAACGTCTTCAGGGTTATTGATCCGGGAATAAGTCTGATTGTTTGGGATCAGGGAGAAGTCAGTTTAACCCCAGGTGCCCAATTTGACTTGGGCTTTAATCTTCTCCGGACATTTGTTTCCATTGTATTGAGTTATTGTCCAATTAATAATAATGGTAACTAATGACACTTGGGGTGGGGGTAGGTTCTGGGCACCTCTTCCTACTGTACTGTCTATGGCATCTCCCATATGTATAAATTAAGAGAAGGAATGTTCTGGGCACATAATAAATACCGTGTCTCCATCATTCCTGAGCTGGGGGACCCGTGGGCTGCAGATGAAATTCATCTCTCCAAACCTGTGGATACAGGTTTGGAGAGACAGTGGATCAATAGGAAGGTAATTGTCTCAGACTGTTGGACATGACATGAGAAGGGACAGAACTTAATAGATGGGATTATAAATTAAACCTCGAGGGGATGGGAGGAGACACAGGTTAACCCTGAAGGCTCTGAATGCAGGTAGAAGGCCCAAATGACAGGTAAATCCAGCAGGATCCCCAAGAGAACATTGTATTTACATATGATGCTGGGACAGAGATGAGAAATCACAGGAGATATCTAACACGTATTTACCGAAGCACAAATGGAATTTACTCCGGCCATGGACAAGAATCAATGATCGAGATTACAGAGGAAATGAGAAGATCCTTTTAAAGGAGCAGCACAATTTGAGCAGCTGAATACGGCAGCCCTATCCAATCAGTAGCAAAAAAAAAAATGTAGTATAGGATGGAGTACCGTAGATAAAAACCGGATCACTATTAACAAGTGTTTTATTTATTAGGGGTGATGGACTTTTGCCCAGGGAACAGCAATGGGAAGCGAAACGCAAGAATCATGAACCCACTGCGTCTCCCTATATTATAATTCTTGGGAAGATATAGAAGTGGAAAACTGAATAGTCAGTTATTGTGACATTTGGGGAGAATTCCTAATTGCTGCCGAGAGCTCAGCATTATGTTCAAACCAACCAATGTATTTATCCATATGGGTAGGAGCTGTTATATATGCATGCCCTGTGGATGTGGGAATGTCCATATTAGCTCAAGGTGTTGGGTGGGTTCTCCTAGGTGATAGAAAATGGGGAGCAGCCATATCTGAGCTTTTAGGACAAAGGAGATCAATGTAAAATAAGAGGGTACTCTAAGGAAATAGGTACACCTCAATAAAAGTTAGCTTAGAGGACTCTGTGAATAAGTACTACATAGAGTAAAGGCTAGCTCCTATATGTAGCTTCATCAGCCATGTGTAGCCATCTGAGGCTCAACCATGGACTGCAAGATGGTTATAACCAGAGGCCTCATCCACCCAATCAAGTATATAAATTCAGGGATGGAGAGGAATCCCTTGGAGGCACCACTGTGACGGCCTTGTGCTTGGGGGACCAAAGCTGTGAATAACCCAAAGCCCTTGGGGGACAGAATGAATATTTCCCACACCTAGAAATTACTTAAGTATTCAACCATTACCCTTTCCAAAGGAAAAAAACTGAAAAGGAAGGAACAGCATATAATTTCCCTCAGTAAATGAAAATACAGATCTCACAAGGGTTGTTTTTATCTTTGTTCTGTCAGAGTTTCTCATCTGAATGCTAGAAAGAAACGCATGTGCACTGAGGCTTAGATACATGATTCATTCTCACAAGGTTTTGGCATGTTGGAAGCAGCTGAGAAAACTCTCTCTTTTTGGATTCTCAGTAAAAATATCATTCTGATTCCCTCAATGCAATCTGTCAATACTTTTACTGGCAAAGATGTCTGGTGGGGTCCAGGCAGGGACCTTAGGTAGGTAGGATTGTCAGCATAGTAGAGCAAGAAGTGACAGCAGGGTTCAAATAGCAGCAAGATGGGGTCAGTAGGACAAGATGTGGGAAGTAGGGCAAGATAGTGACCATAGAGCAAGACGGAGTGAGTGATTGCAGGGTAAAATGTAGCAGAAGGTCAAGTTGGACAATATAATGCAAGAGAGGAACGGTAGGACAAGATGCTGACCGTAGGGCAAATGTAAACAGTAGGAAACAAATAGTGAGTAAGGAGAAGATGGTGAGTGTAGGAGAAGATGGAGACAGCAGCACAAGATGGTGAGAGTAGGAGAAGAAGTAGACAGCAGGACAAGGTGGTGAGAGAAGGAGAAGATGGTGAGAGTAAAAGAAAATGAGAAGATAGAGACAGCAGGACAAGGTGTGAGAGTAAGAGTAGATGGAGACAGCAGGACAAGATGGTGAGAGTAAGAGAAGATGGAGAAAATAAGAGAAGATGGAGACAGTAGGATAAGATTGTGAGAGTAGGACAAAATTGTGAGAGTAGGAGAAGATGGACAGAGCAGAACAAGGTGGTGACTTATAGCAAGATGAAAGCAAAAAGAGCATGAGGGACCCAAGTTTCGGTCCAGACCCAGAGGTTAAAGGCTCGCTGCAGTAGGACAAGATGGTGACAATAGTGCAATATAGTATTTTTAGGGCATGATGGTAACTGTAGGAAAAGACAGTAACCACAGGGGAAGATTGGAGAATTAGGCCACACTGGTGGCAGTAGGACAAGATGGCAGCAATAGGACAATATTGCCCAACCTGCCGTCCTTTATAAGTTGCAGCTTTCCCATCACCCTCTAACAGCTGAAGGCTAATGGGCCACACGCTGGACAACTATACTCCATAGATAAATGTTTCCTCCTTTTATCCCACAACTCATTACCAGGGAGACGTCCCTGTGTGTAGCTTGTGACTGACAATGCTCTGGTTCCTCTGTCACACGCCCACTCAAACTGCCATCTCTCCTCACACGCATCTGCTCTTTGCTTTGCACTGTTTGCTGAAGCCTGTAATGGGGCCCGAATCCAATTATCCTGCAGACAAGATGATTTTCCTGCTCACGCTTGCAATGAATACACTCCCCAAACTGGAGGGACACGGCTGCCAATCTGAGAAACACTAATTATCTTTACCTACTGTTTCTAATAAGAGATAGCGATCGGCTTTTATAGATCGTAGCTCAGTTTAGGCAGATTAAAGGGAACATAAATGTTAAATTTGCTCTAAGTGCTCTACAGAGGACTATTGTTGCTCAGCCACTTATATCTTTGTTTTCCAAACAGAAATGTTCCTACTGTAACTACCAGGAGATAATGGAACCCGCGCCCAGTCTCCTCTTATGACAAGCCTCCTTAAAGGATAAGTAAACCTTTAAAATAATTGAATGTAGAATTGATGAGATGCACTAATCTTTGCTTTTTTGTCATTTACATTCACTATTTATTTTCTTTTTATTCCAAGATATTAAGGGATACATGTGCTGTTAATATGAATGAATTTTGTTCCGACAGCACCACCTGCTGGTCAGTTTCTGACCAGTCTGACCAGCAAGTAGTCAAGGAAGTTGTCAAGAGAAAGAAAGAGGCTGCTCTGATGTTCTTCTGCTTAGGAAAACAATTAGAAACCTTTCTCAAATCAGCAGAAGAACACCAGAGCAGCCTCTTTCTTTCTCCTGACAACTTCCCTGACTACTTGGTGGTCAGACTGATCAGAAACTGACCAGCAGGTGGAGCTGTGGGAACAAACTTCATTCATTTTAACAGCATATGTATCCCTTAATATCTCTGAATAAAAAGAAAATAAATAATAAGTGTAAATTGCAAAAGTGCTTAAAATTTTTCATTCACTTATTTTAAAGGTGTACCTATCCTTTAATATTTGGGTGCAGTTTCAGGGTCTTCCCTTGCTCCTACCTGCACCCCCTCCCAATATTTAGAGGTGACATGTAAGTGATGTCACAAAGAAAGTAGGGCAAATGCTCTACCAGACCTTCAAGACATTTAACGTACACCCCACCCACATTTAACTACCTGCCCAATACTTACTTTGCATTATGGGTACACATCTCCTGAAAGGACCCGCTACCCTTGGCTCCAATTACACCAGCCCAAGGCATGCTGGGATGCAGGCACTTCATTTATTAAATAAGTCCTCTCCTGGATAAATGTAGTGCTTGGAAACAGGTTAGAGTCTTAAATGACTAATAATATAAGTGACATGTTCCCAACTGGGAATGATTGGAATGTTCCTTTGATACTGGATACCTTTCCCTATAACATTAACTAATGGACCTTCCCCAGAAGTTCTCCGGTGTCAATACCAATATCTATAATCGAGCTTGGTTCTAGCTAATGAAGAGCTGGGCATTCAGTTAAGACTCCCATGAGTCAGCTGTGACCATTATGTCTAATAGAGGGTGCAAGTCAAGAGTTATATTTTAATAACAGCTGGAAAATTTAAAGCCAAGATTGCTGATCTGCTCTTAAGAAGTACAGTAGTATTCCCTTCTGTTAATGATAAGGATCTTAAAAGTCATTGAGGGGTTCTGTGACCATATAAAGACACAAGGCTGCAGGCTGAGTTATACAGGGAACTCTGAGTATCACTCATGTATTATAAGGGATAATCCACCCCCTACTGTAAATGATAAGGATATTAGAAGCCACTGAGGGGTTGTTCTGTGACCATATAAAGGCACAAGGCTGCAGGCTGAGTTATACAGGGAAATCTGAGTTTCACTCATGTATTATAAGGGATAATGTACCCCCTACTGTAAATGATAAGGATATTAGAAATCACTGAGGGGTTGTTCTGTGACCATATAAAGGCACAAGGCTGCAGGCTGAGTTATACAGGGAACCCTGAGTATCACTCATGTATTATAAGGGATATTGTACCCCCTACTGTAAATGATAAGGATATTAGAAGTCACTGAGGGGTTGTTCTGTGACCATATAAAGGCACAAGGCTGCAGGCTGAGTTATACAGGGAACTCTGAGTATCACTCATGTATTATAAGGTATAATGTACCCCCTACTGTAAATTATAAGGATATTAGAAGTCACTGAGGGGTTGTTCTGTGACCATATAAAGGCACAAGGCTGCAGGCTGAGTTATACAGGGAACTCTGAGTATCACTCATGTATTATAAGGGATAATGTACCCCCTACTGTAAATGATAAGGATATTAGAAGTCACTGAGGGGTTGTTCTGTGACCATATAAAGACACAAGTCAGCAGGCTGAGTTATACAGGGAACTCTGAGTATCACTCATGTATTATAAGGGATAATGTACCCCCTACTGTAAATGCTAAAGATATTAAAAGTCACTGAAGGGTTGTTACACATGAGTATTACACATGTGTGATAAGAGATATGGTAACAGAACTGTATGTTTATATAGAATAGTTATGTTTCCATTTTAGAGACATTCCTGGAGAAGAGCGCTGGGTGGCTGGTTGTAACCAATCACATGAATAAATAACACTGCCACACACAGTATTTGCACTGAGGACATAAAACACTTTCCATTTATCACACAGCGCATAGTACATATAATATTAATGGTACAGTGACAGCCCTTATCCAGTTATTTATATTTCAGTGCCGGAGGCATATCAAGAGGGAGGAACAAGCTGGGAGGGAGTAACATTGAGCCTTTCGGCATAGATGTTTATTTCTGTCCATAGAAGCTTTTGTATTATGTGGGTAAACCCATTAACTGGTGGCACAGAGAATAAAACTCCAGGGCTATTATCAGATAATGGGGGGGTACACGGGGGCTGAGCTTGATGGACATTTGCTTTTTTTTCCGACAACAAACTAAATAAGTAACTATGTGATAAAGCAGTAGTTTCAATGGGGACTTTTTATAGTGTCAGCTGCTTATACAAAACTAGGGCATTGACCTATAGCACTACAACTCCCAGCATCCGCTAACAGCTGTAATTTAACAGAGCGCTGTGCATTTTTAATAAAAGACAACACATAAGGAAGATCATGGAAGCACTGAGATTTAATCATGACCCCAAATGCTCCATTGATATTCTGACTCAGAGCTCCTACTGTTATTGCAGAGCACATGGTTCAGATAAGTGGATCGCAGGCTCTCAGTGTAGCATCAGCTCCAGATGGTGAGATTTTCTGAGGCCTCGTATATATATATATATATATATATATATATATATACAGCTTACATGTCCTATATAAAATCTCAGCCGAGTGATCACAGGGGCACAGAGCAAGTAATTGCACTGATTATTCTGGCTGGATTTACACTCATGCTAGCACTAAATTTAGGGTTAGATACTCGCCCGTGTACACCACATTTCAGTACATGGGTCTAAATTTGAGGAGCTTGGTGCTTCTGCATTTACTTCTTCCATCAGATTTTATATATGGGACTGTTGTTGAATATAAAACACAGGTAAGTGTACTCATACCGTCATGGTTAGGTCCTTTCTACATCCTCTGTAAGAGCTCCTGGATCATCCACCCTAATGCTAACCCTAAGGCTTAAGGGTTAGCCTTTAAGGGTTAGGGTTGCCTTTTAGGGTTAGGGTTAGGGCTAGGGTTATGGTGAGGAGGAAGGATGATTTACAACAAATTCCAGCCGGCTGCCAGCATATGTAGGTAGCAGTGCACAGCCCTAATAACAGATCCAGATTTTAAGGGTTAGGGTTGCTTTTTAGGGTTAGGGTTAGGGCTAGGGTTATGGTGAGGAGGAAGGATGATTTACAACAAATTCCAGCCGGCTGCCAGCATATGTAGGTAGCAGTGCACAGCCCTAATAACAGATCCAGATTTTAAGGGTTAGGGTTGCTTTTTAGGGTTAGGGCTAGGGGTATGGTGAGGAGGAAGGATGATTTACAACAAATTCCAGCCGGCTGCCAGCATATGTAGGTAGCAATGCATAGCCCTAATAACAGATCCAGATTTTAAGGGTTAGAGTTGCTTTTTAGGGTTAGGGTTAGGGCTAGGGTTATGGTGAGGAGGAAGGATGATTTACAACAAATTCGAGCCGGCTGCCAGCATATGTAGGTAGCAGTGCACAGCCCTAATAACAGATCCAGATTTTAAGGGTTAGTGTTGCTTTTTAGGGTTAGGGTTAGGGTTAGGGCTAGGGTTATGGTGAGGAGGAAGGATGATTTACAACAAATTCCAGCCGGCTGACAGCATATGTAGGTAGCAGTGCACAGTCCTAATAACAGATCCAGATTACAAGGAGGTAGCAGAATGGATAACAATGTGTTTTAAACATCACAAATTGATAACCCAAACCTAACACTGTGAACCAAATGTAATTGTCGGATGATGCCCTAATATGTTCATGATAGAGGCAGTTGTACTCCAAGCTGCACCCTGCTTTCCTACAATGAGCAACCCAAAAGCAGGACCAGGGTTATAAAAGTGGCTCCAGATCAATGCCCTTGCTGGAGCATCCCCAGATTCAACCAAAAGTAGCTTATACTAAAAGAGAATCATGGGCAATTTTATTTTGCACTGAATTCAGCATGAAACATTTGCAGGCATAATAAATTTGCCAGCAAGGCCAGCGCTTCTGTAGGGGTGCTAGGAATTATGGTTCTACAGTGTTACTAAATTATCTAATCCCTTCTTTGCCACCACAATTGTACTTTGCAAGAGACTAAACTGAGCCATACATTGTGATATGAAGGAGATACGTTGGCATTTAGCCATGCTGCCGGGCACCTCGCCATATCTGCAGCATGTTCTGCACCATCTCGTGTCCTCTGGCTGCCGGCACAATCTGTGCCCTTCAAGTTCAGTCCGACATCAATAGCCAAGTTTTAGGGGTGCAAAAATGGACAAGGCAGCTGCTAATAGGTGCATAGTTACAGAAGGCCCAGGTTTGGGGGCTTTAAGAGGGTCTGGGAGGGTCCAGTTATTTCTGTTTATGCTTTTGACTGGGCACTTGGTGGTTTGCCAAGGAAAGGCTGACTCAGCGCTGAATGCAGCTTCCCCCCTACTGCAACAGTGTTGCTTTTTAGTTGATTAAACTGCATTGATTCTTGATACATAACTGTAATTTATACCACTGCACCCCTTGCAACCTACAAATCATGTCATTTCTCAGGGACAATGAAAGATTTTTCCTATCCAAAATTCATCACAATTCCTAACATCAGACAGGGAGACTATACCAACTTTTTTTTATTTTTTATCCAGCTATTCATCTTCCAGTTTCTCATTCACACTGCTGCAATGTTGCTAGGGTAAAATGAACCCTACCAACCAAATTGAGCCTAAAATTCCAAATTTGAGAGCTGCTAAAAAAAATCCAAATCACTCAAAAACTGTTTTCAATGGTTGCTATGAGCTCCATGCCTGGGTGATGAGACAGCTCTGCTCCCTTTAATATCTGCCACTAAGAATTCATTGCTTGGACAGCTCGTCACTGCTGCTCCGACTTCCAGAGATGCAATAAATGCCATTTGCTGGTCCCGTCTCAAAGGGAATTTATTGCTTCTGCTTCATGTCTGTGGCTCAGTGATTACAATCTGAGCAATGGAGACAATGGGCTCAAGGGAAAGAGAGAAGAGCAGCGGAAGCCTAATTTTTATCTGATCACTGTCTTCAGGTCTCCACAATCTCTCAGAGTAATGGCACCAAGGGCTGTTGCATTACAGAGACTTACATAGCAATGCCCTGGAATAGCACCCAAAGTATGACAGTGTAAGTCTGTGGAGGGGGGCTCCTATATGCCATTTTTAAAGGAAAGCGGTCAGATATTCTGATTATTCAACTACCCAACCCCATGAGCTGTCTGTAGCAAAAGAGGCCACTTATAATCCAAAGGGTGGATTACCTTTACTCTAACTTTTGTATGTTCTATGTCCTATTCTTAGCAACTTTTCATTTGGTCTTCGTTTTTTTAATCGTTTTTGAATTACCTCTGTTCCTTTTTATGGCAAGTCACTGATCCCAAAAACAAAAAGAACTATTGATCCACGAGGCTGCAATTGTATTGCTATTGTTCTTTTTTATTCCTTATCTTCCTGCTCAGCCAGTCTCCTATTCATCGTCCAACCTCCAGCCTGTTTGCTAGGGTTGTTTGAACCTTAGTAACCAGACAGCCGCAAAAATATATTTTAAAATGAGACCAACTTTAACATCATAGCAAAGTCAACTTAAAGGTAAAGCACCCTTTCGTTTAAGGGTGAACTACCGATATAATGCATTATGAATGAATAAGGAATTAAAAATAGCCACTGGGGCCAATATTTGATTTTATCCCCCCCACCCCATATCAGGCACCACTGCTTGCTATGGGGGTAGTTGTTATCTAGAATAATTCTAGTTACATAGTTAAGTTGGGTTGAAAAAAGACAAAAGTCCATCAAGTTCAACCCCCATATAAGAAAGAAGATTTCTCTAATTTTCTAGGCTGTTGCATCGTCCCTACCGAGCACCCATCAATGGCTCCCACCTGTCACTTTGCACAATGGCTGCCTATAATTAGGTGGGTAATTTCCAGCATTGTGGCAAGTCAAAGGTTATGTGCTGCAGAATGTCAGGGGGGTGTAGCTGTGAGAGCTGTAATTAAACACAGTGGGGGGGGGAGCGGATCCATTGTCAGCCGACAGTCTGTGATTAGAGTTTATTGTTTGCTGCAATCGGAGGTTGAGTGTTACATGGTGCCGTACGCAAGTCATTATATAACAGCTTTGCCTAAAGGAACAGGAGCTCATCTAAAACATCCATAAGGGGTAAATGTCTAATGACCCATGTGTAAAGTGCCAGACTGGATCTCCCGGGGACCACCAAAGATCCTGACACCCTTCATCCACCCTCACAGCAATTAGATATGGGCAGTGACATGCTATAGGATTATATATAGGCCAATAGTAGAGGGATCCCCTGGTACTCTAATAGGCCACTCTGATTCTTTATAGCTTGGTGGATCCAAGAAAGAATTCACTGTCTAAGCCCCATTTGTAGCCCACCCACTTAATTGTGATAACACTGATCTAACTGATACACTGTGCCATTAGTCAGGCTTCCATCTTGTTGACAGAATTGCTCTTTAAATATTCATATCTGCTGCATTCCCTACGGGATGTGACACACAAAATATTGTGAAATTCCTCTAGCCATTATATTGTCAGAGCTATTCATTTCCCTGACAATGTGACAGGCAGACAAATGGCCCTGCTGATGTGAGTATGCAGCAATGCTCTGGGGCTCTCATTAATGCACCCGCATGGAAATGGCAGCAGCACCTTTAGGAGATCCGAATAGGGGCAGCAGATTGGGGGCCGTAGCAAGATGGTAAAAGAGAGTATAAGGAAAAGGACAAGGTGGTAAAATAGAGTATAAGAGAAAGAGTAGGGAAATGTGGCAACAGTTGGGTAAGGTGTTGACATTAGAGAAAGACTGTAGGGCATGATGACAACAGTAGGGAAACTAGTGACAGTAGGGTAAGTTGGTTACAGAAGTGCAAGATGGTGACAGTAGATCATTGGAACAATATGGCAAGATGAAGATTGCAGGGCAAGATGGAGATAATAGGACAAGATGAGGCAGTTGAGCAAGATGTGACCAGTAGGGGAAGATGGAGACTGAAGGGCAAGATGGCGACAGTAGATCAAGATGGGATAAATAGGGCAAGATGGAGATGGAAGTTCAAGATGGAGACTGAAGGGCAAGATGGTGACAGTAGATCAATATGGGATAAATAAGGCAAGATGGAGAATGAAGTTCAAGATGGAGACTGAAGGGTATGATGGAGACAGTAGGGCAAGATGGAGACATTAGATCAAGATGGGATCAAAAGGGCAAGATGGTGATTGAAGGGCAAGATGGAGACAAGGGGCCAAGATGGGAAAGCAGAGCAAGATGGGACCAGTACAGCAAGACAGAGACTGATGTTCAAGATGGAGACTGTAGGGCAAGATGGAGACAGTAGGACAAGATGGGGAAGTAAAGCAGTATGGAGACAGGATGGAGACTGAGGTTCAAGATGGAGACTGAAGGGCAAGATGGAGGCAGTAGATCAAGGTTGGACCATTAGGGCAAGATCGAGACTGAAGGACAAAATGGAGACAGTAGGACAAAATGAAGGCTGAAGGGATAGCATGACAAGGTAGGGAAGCAGAGCAAGATGGGACCAGTAGGGCAAGATGGAGACAGTAGAGCCAGGTAGGGTCAGTAGGGAAACCAGGAGACTAAATGGCAAGATGGTAACAGTTGATCAAGGTAGAAACATTAAGAAAAACAGTAATGTGCCAATAGAGCAAAATTGTAACAGTAGGGCAAGATGGTGACAGTAGAACAATACGGTGACTCAAATGCAAGATGGGACCAGTAGGGCAATGTGACAAACAGTAGGGCATCATAATCTTTAATCACTGCTGACCAACCTACTCCCCTTCAATTGTAATTGAATGACCAGCACTTACCGTTGGCCTAAGGCAGAGTCAGAGAGGGCTGGGGGTTTTACAAAAACTGACTCCACCACCACTAGAGAAATTATATTGCCTCGTGTTTAAAGCATATTACACAACTGTACGTTCCCAAGCTCCAACCTGCAGCTCCCAGCTTCAACAGCCTGATTCCCCAACCCCAAAATACATCAATAACATACCAGTACATGTAGTTATATAAGAATCTATTAAATATAACATTGCGTGCGTCAGTATAAATGTCTCACTCGCTGACAAACGGCTTCAGACCCAGCTTGGTGCTGCACCAATGTGTCATTAATTTACTTTACAAAATGCAGAGAAGCCTCACGCTGCTGTTTCATTCGACTATGGGAACAACCACTGAGAGCATTTAAATACAGTATATCCTATAAATGATATAAGGCCAAGGAGTGAACTATATCAAACAGGCACAGAAACTGCACAACTGTAAATGTAATGATCTATAAATCCTATAATTCCTAAGAGACATAACTCATAGGATATTGTATATATTCAGTTCAAACTCAGATACTGTCATACAATTGATCTCTGAGCA
This sequence comes from Xenopus laevis, assembly GCF_017654675.1. NCBI lineage: Eukaryota > Metazoa > Chordata > Amphibia > Anura > Pipidae > Xenopus > Xenopus laevis. The sequence goes on along the minus strand of NC_054376.1, from coordinate 4,290,199 downwards.
AACTTAGGGGACTGTTCCTGCTGAATTGTGCTTAGTACAGGGAATACCTGTGCTGCCATAGTTTTATGGGATCTCTCTGTACAGACTATGAGCAAACTTAGGGGACTGTTCCTGCTGAATTGTGCTTAGTACAGGGAAAACCTATGCTGCCATAGTTTTATGGGATCTCCCTGTACAGACTATGAGCAAACTTAGGGGCTGTTCCTGCTGAATTGTGCTTAGTACAGGGAATACCTATGCTGCCATAGTTTTATGGGATCTCCCTGTACAGACTATGAGCAAACTTAGGGGACTGTTCCTGCTGAATTGTGCTTAGTACAGGGAATACCTATGCTGCCATAGTTTTATGGGATCTCTCTGTACAGACTATGAGCAAACTTAGGGGCTGTTCCTGCTGAATTGTGCTTAGTACAGGGAATACCTATGCTGCCATAGTTTTATGGGATCTCTCAGCACAGACTATGAGAAAACTTAGGGGACTGTTCCTGCTGAATTGTGCTTAGTACAGAATACCTTTGTTTAGTGGATGGGTAATGCTGTATATTTTATTTCAGCTGCCCTTTACCCCCAGTAATTATAAACTCTGTACCCCACTCAGTGACGTAACTTTGGGGAGCAGAACCTGTGATTGGAATGGGAGAACCTAATAATTGAGATGGTTCAGCATTTCTTCGTTTTTGCTGCATTTTGCCCATTGCCGTGCAGTTATACCCCACTATAATAATAATAAAAAACCTGACAATAGTAACCAGTTAGATGAGGCAGAACAGAACAAGCAGAGCCAGTGATGTTTCATAGGAGCGAGGCAGTAAAACTAAGAAGCAAATAAATATGCAGCAGTGATGCATAAAACCCCAGCGGAGAGTGGTCTGTGTTATGTAATTACTTCTCAAGGCCCCACTCTATATCCATAAATCTCTCCTTTCTGTCCATCTCTATCCGGAGCCTTGAGGCTTCTCATCTCAATACAAATCCGGTCCTTTTCAATTAGAGACAATAAAACCAACTCCTCCAGTGCAGCGAGGCCTGTTCTTGTCACTTCTTACCTATTATTCCTTTTATTTGCTATTAAATCAAGTTTTCTGCTCTGACAACTTTTGAACTAGGAACCTCCTGATTACACATTGAAGGCAGTTAGTACTAATATATTCCTGGTGCAATGGATTCCTTTACGCCAATGTAGCCTCCCCCCATCACCAACCCAATGCCACTTTCCCCCATTTCTAACTTGGCTCTGTCCCCACTGTCCCCTTCTGTTAGTTCTGGCCCTGCTTGTTCCTGCTTCTCCATTCCATTCAAATCTGTCCTACTTCTACATCTGCTCCATCCTGCTCCAATCTGTCCTACTTCTACTCCTGCTTGGTCCTGATCTAGTCTGTCCTACTTCTCCACCTACTCCATCCTCTTCAAGTCTGTCTTGCTTCTCCACCTGCTCCTCCTTCTCCAGTCTGTTCTGTTTCTCCACCTATTCCTTCTTGCTCCAGCTTGTCTTACTTCTCAACATGCTCCATCCCGCTACAATCTGTCCTGCTTCTACTCCTGCTTGGTCCTGATCTAGTCTGTCCTCCTTCTCCACCTACTCCATCCTGCTCAAGTCTGTCTTGCTTCTCCATCTGCTCCATTCCGCAACAATCTGTCCTGCTTCTTCTCTTGCTTGGTCCCAATCCAGCATGTCCTGCTTCTCTACCTTGTCCATCCTGCTCCAGTCTATCCAGCTCTCCACCACCTTGGTCCCACTCCAGTTTATCCTACTATCGCTTGTTCTGTCCCACTCCAGTCTGTTCTGCTTCTTTTCTTGCTCTGTCCTCCACTCCTGTTCCTGATCTTCAGCCTCACCCCTTGTCTAGTCCCTCATTGGTCCCTGCACCAAAACGCCCTGACATTGCTCTTCATTGTGAGTAGCGAACATTGAGTTGGGTGACACTTATGTGATACACCATTTACCTGAAGTAACTCCACTACCTGCAATGAAGATTCTCTACTCTGCTGAAACAAAGTACCAGAAGCGGCCGATAGTAACAGAACTGCAGCAACGTTGTTTCAAGAGCACAGAAAGAATTGGTGAAAATTTGTAATGTATATTAGGAAATGGCTTAAAATTACCTTTTTTTAATTTATTTGGTTGGAGTTCTGGAGGCTGGGGGGGGGCAAATCTCTATGTGTTCAGGGGTGTCACTGATCAGTATGACTCAAACTGGCAATTTGATTCGACAGTTGACAATGAAATCTTTTTATAGAAGGTGCTAATGGAACAGTCCCAAAATGTCTCGCGGATGTAAAAGCGAAGGAGAATTGGAGAAACAAGATAATGACCTTTAAAAAAGTCACAGGAACACATAAAGCAAGTAAATAAGAATTCGGATCTTTTCAGATCTCTGGCAAAGTCATTATTCTCGGTCTCTCATTGGTCCCAGTGCCAGACTATGTGTTCTATTGGCTCCAATCCCATCTACATCCATTCAATAGGCTGGATTGGCAATAAAGGTGCAAAAACAGCTCCGTCATTAAGACTTGGACATTACGCATGAAAATGTGTACAACATTATGCTTCCCTGCAAATTGCTGCTGCAGGGGTTAAATCATGGCCTGTGTATGTATAATAATTATTATTATTTACTGAATCCGTATATAGGAATAGAGCCATTACAGTTTTCAGCCCCAGGCCTGTAAGGCCCTAAATCCAGTCCTGCATACCATAATGGTGCAGCGTATCACTCATGGTAATACAGACTGGCAGCTCTGACACAAGAGAGAATTGCTAAGGGCAAATGTATTTAAATTCTGCAACTATCGACTAGTTCAGCTGCTTGAAGGGGGATCAGATTGGCCCCTGATGTGGCAGCCCCATTGGGCTAGAAGGTTGGTTATAGGTTGGTCTAATTGGCTACAGGATGGTCTTGTCTTAGAATATTACTATTGTAATGTTCTGATTGGCTGCATGGCTTGGTTTGGACAGTTTTGATTGGATACAGGTTGGTCTGGGCTTGGAATACTGTGATATTACAGGGAATTAGTTATCCTCTCTCAACAAATCCAGGTGGGAGCTCACGCTCATGCCGCCCCTCCCCCTGCAGGCAGTAAGATTCCCGTGTATTGTAGTGTAATTGTTCCATGCCACAATGGTGACCTGCAATGACATCTCTTCAATCATAGTCTTAAAGGGGTTGTTCACCTTTAAATAAACTGTTAGTATAATGTAGAGAGTGATATTCTGAGACAATTTGCAATTGCTTTTAATTTTTTATTATTTGTGGTTTTTGACTTCTTTAGCTTTTTTATGCAGCACCTCTCCAGTTTGCAATGTCGGCCATCTTGTGGCAAGAACGCAAATTCCCCTAGCAATAATGCATTTGAATAAGAGACTGGAATATGAATAGGAAACCTTTCTCACATCTTTCCTAAGCAGAAGAACATCAGAGCAGCCTCTTTCTTTCTCCTGACAACTTCCTTGACTACTTGGTGGTCAGACTGGTCAGAAACTGACCAGCAGGTGGCGCTGTTGGAACAAAATTCATTCATATTAACAGCACATGTATCCCTTAATATCTTGGAATAAAAAGAAAATAAATAATGAATGTAAATGACTTGTGCTTAAAATAGCACTCTCATCAATTCTACATTCTCTTATTTTAAAGGTTTACTTATCCTTTAACCTTTACTCCGCCCCAGGGCCGCAGCAAAACAAACTAATTCCATCCGGAAACACAAATAGGTGATTATTTATTGAGAAGGCGCAAATGACAGCCTTGTGCAGGTGTATAAATAGACGGGCACAACACACACAGATCACAGCTGGTGTTAAAAACAAACAGCCAAATCACTGTCGGAGCCAATCTCTCAGCGACCCCTGGAAGAGAAGGAATCAGCCCTATATTGTAGCAGGTGTTAAAGGGGTGGTTCACGTTTAAATGAGCTTTTAGAATTTCAATTAAATTATCAGCAACTTTTAAATTGGTCTTCATTGTTTATTTGTTATAGTTTTTGAATTGTTTGCCTTCTTCGTCCAAATGGGGGTCACTGACCCCTTCAAAAAAAAAAAAGAAGAAGTATGTCCTGTAAGGTTACACTTTTATTGTCATTGCTTCTTTTTATTCCTCATCTTTCTATTCAGGCCGATTCATATTCCAGTCTCTTATTCAAATCACGGCACGGTTGCTAGGGGAATTTGGACCCTAGCAACCAGACCGGCGAAACCGCAAACTGGAGAGCTGCTGAATAAATAACCCAAAAACCACAAATAATAAATAACAAAGACCAAGTGCAAATTGTCTCAGAATATCACTCTTTATGTCATAGTAAAAGTTAATTGAAAGGAGAACAACCCCTTTTAAGCTTCAGGGGTCACTGATCTGTTACTGAGCTCAAATTTATAAAAAGGGAAACATACCCAATTGATACTCATTAGTCGTATAACAGGTTTAAGCGATACATTTAAAGGTTTGGTTCAACTTGTTGTATGTAATAGTATGGCAAATTCTAAGCAACTTTCCCATTGGTTTTCGTTATTTTTTTTTTATATAGTTTTACAATTATTTGCCTTTTCCTTCAGTCCCTTTCCAGCTTTCAAATGGGCGTCGCTGACCCCATCTATAAAACGCTCTGTAAGGCTACACATTTATTGTTATTGCTACCTTTTATTCCTCATCTTTCTATTCAGTCCCTCTCTTATTCATATTCCAGTCTTTCATTCAAATCAATGCATGGTTGCTAGGGGACTTTGGACCCTAGCAACCAGATGGCTGAAATGGCAAACTGGAGAGCTGCTGAATAAAAAGCTAAATAAGTCAAAAACCACAAATAATAAAAAATGAAAAGCAATTGTACATTGTCTCAGAATATCACTCCGTACATCATACTAAAAGTAAACTCAAAGGTGAACAACCCCTTCAAGGTATAATCTATTATATTTGGTGCCAGGGGAGGTGCAGGATTCATAGAGTTATGTGTTTCAGTGGGGTTTTTGTGCTCTGCTTCTTTTCCTCTGTTAAGGTCAGTGATGTAACAATGGAGGGAGGAGACTGTGTGGCAGTGGGGGGTTTAAAGGTAAAGTGAACTCTGTGCGGGCCGACCCGATACCCGCGTGCAGGGGCGCGCCGCCAATGAGGCGAGCTGAGACGCTCGCCTCAGGCGGCAACGCCGAAGCGGTTTCCAGGGGTGGCAAAAAGCCGCTCCTGCACCTTTAAGAGCCGAATTTCCGGTTTTTAAACCGGAAATTCGGCTTTACTAATGCGAGAGAGCGCAATTGCGCTCTCCGCATTAGTGTTCCTGCCTCCCCTCCCGACAAGTAAGTCAGCGAGGGGGGGCGGCATTGCAGGAGCCGCCTCAGGCGGCGCTTAGGTCTGAATCGGCGCTGCCCGCGTGACCCGCGAGTCGGGCGAGTTTGGGTTGACCTCGCACTGCTCTTTGCGGGTGGCCACCTTGAAATGCCGGCATCCGACTTCCAGGTTCCGGTTTTATAGTCTCGCGTCTGCTTGCCCAGCCCCTTTTGTGACGTCATCGGCGGGGCTATAAAAGGACCCCGGAAGCGCGGGTGCGGGCAGGCTGCAGCAGGGCGGGTTAGGGTCTGGTGCGGGTCAGGAAAACCCTGACCCGCACATGACTATTGCCTGTCACCCACCTATTGTTGCCACCTGTGCCAGTGGCTAAACCCGAACAAAGTGGGCGGGGCAGATAGCATTGGGGGTGGAGCAGTAATGTTGGGGTGGGTATGATGACATCAGAGATGATGTCATGCAGTTATGATGCCCGGTCAGAGTTATTACATCACTTATATGCAACTGGCTGGATTTCCAGTCCAGTTTTCGCAATGTTTTAAAACAAACTGAAATGTTCCGGTGAAACCCAAACGGCTGGAAACCCGACCTCTGCCCATTCACGAATAAGACCAATCCTTTAACTTCAGGTATGGGATCTGGTATACAGAAATCAGTTATCCGGAAAGCTTTGAAATACAGCAATGCTCATTTAGAAAAACCGATTTCTTATTTTTTGATTGATTTGCTTATTTCTGTTTTGGTAACAACAAGAATTGAACTGCACTTGCCGGATCAAGGTGAGTATGTTGGTGTTTAATTGGTTTTCATTTATTGGCCAGATTATTGTTTGGGTTTCACAAGGCTGAAAACCGAACAGAAAGTTGAGACCCGAAGAGGCCTTAGAAAAACCAAACAGGTGGCAACCCTACACCCACCAGCCACCCACTGGCTACAGCAGTTCCCACCCCAGCCCCCCCCCCAGTCACCACCCTTGTCCCCCTACTGACACACATATGGGCTGCTCCAGATCACCCTTTAAAGGGTACGTAAACCTTTAAAATAGGTGAATGTAAAATTGATGAGAGTGTTCTAAGCACTTTTGTCATTTACATTCAATATTTATTTTCTTTTTATTCCAAGATATTAAGGGATACATGTGCTGTTAATATGAATGAATTTTGTTCCAACAGCGCCACCTGCTGGTCAGTTTCTGACCAGTCTGACCACCAAGTAGTCAAGGAAGTTGTCAGGAGAAAGAAAGAGGTTGCTCTGATGTTCTTCTGCTTAGGAAAGATTGGAGAAAGGTTTCTAATTGTTTTCCTAAGCAGAAGAACATCAGAGCAGCCTCTTTCTTTCTCCTGACAACTTCCTTGACTACTTGGTGGTCAGACTGGTCAGAAACTGACCAGCAGGTGGCGCTGTTGGAACAAAATTCATTCATATTAACAGCACATGTATCCCTTAATATCTTGGAATAAAAAGAAAATAAATATTGAATGTAAATGACAAAAGAGCTTATCAATTTTACATTCACTTATTTTAAATGTTTACTTATCTTTTAACCCTATTGCTGTAATGAACTTTTTTTTGACTTTTATCCGGACTGCCGCCTGTATCTATCACCTATTGGACTTGTAACACAGTGGGGAGGCTGGTGGCTGAGCACATGGAGCAGAGTGGAGCTGATTGGAGGGGCACATCGTGGTGGGGTGAGTCTATAGTGTGACCTTTCTATATTGACTTCATATGAACATTTAAATAGGCCTATTTGCCATAAGGTTTTTTAAAAAAATATGAAATACAAATACCATGAGTAATGAGAAATCTGCAGGGAAGCATAATACATGTACATTTACACATTAACACAGGCACTGGGCTGGGTCTCCCTCATGTTGGAGCTACTGCACCTTCCCTCTCTCCTCCTCCTCCTCTTCCTCCCAGAACTTCTGTCTGTTCCCTCTCACATCTCACACCTTCTCATTACACTCCGTCAGCTCTTCCCTGGCACCGCTCGCCCCCCTTATCACTCTGGGCATCTGTGCCGTTAATTTCTATTGGGATCATTGGCATTAACTTGTCACTTCAGGCTTTAAGCTCAGAGGGACGGCGGCTCAGGGGGGGGAAAAAAACAGGTTTTAATGAAAATCAAGTGACATTCCGAAGCTTCATCTCACACCTGCCCCCCGTCTTTTGTTCCCTAAATTATAGGCTCCCCCCTCCCTCGTCAGTGCAGATACTGCAGCAGTAACTTTCATTATGTTAATTGTTCACATAAGGTTCATGGCTGGTGGAGATGTGACTGTTTATATTCTATACCAGTATTTACTCAGTGCTCTTACTTTGTACATAGAGTAACAGTACAGAAAGCAAGAGTAACAGTGAATAACAGTACAGAGTGTAACCAGTGGCGTAACTAGATATTACTGGGCCCCACAGGCCCCCAAAATGTTTAGAGGTTGACTTGTTTCTCCAATATTTATTGAAATTGTATATGAATTAGGGCCTCATGGGGCCCCTATACCTCCTGGGCCCCCCTGCAGCCGCAGGGTCTGCTTCCTCTATAGTTACGCCCCTGAGTGTAACAGTACACAGAGTAAGGAAACCCATTATACAGAAAGCTCCAAATTACGGAAAGACCCATAGACTCCATTTCATCCAAATAATCCACATTTTTTAAAAAGGATTTCCTTTTCTTGTGTAATAATAAAACAGTCACTTGTACTTGATCCCAACTAAGATATAATTAATCCTTATTGGAAGCAAAACCAGCCTATTGGGTTTATTTCATGTTTATATGATTTTCTAGTCGACTTTAAGTATGAAGATGTAAATTACAGAAAGATCCATTATCTGGAAAAACCCCAGGTCCCCGAACATTCTGGATAACAGGTCCAAAACCTGTATCATTCCGGCTTTAAAGAATAAGATTATTTTCAATTTCCGTGGCCCTCCAACCAGCCCCGCAGATACGGCGGAAGAGTTTCCACATGCAACAGTGTATCCGTCAGTACCGGAACCCACCTTCTAATATCTCACTCGCCCAACAGAACCTGGGTTTGGGCCATGCAGAGCTGACAAGCTAAACGTGAATTTCTATTGGACCTTTTCATCTATCGTTTGCCAATAAGCACTAACTGTCAGCTGCAGCAGCATCCCAATCCCCATCCCTCCTGGGTTACCTGATGCCTCTAGAGCTGGGTACCATCTATTGGGGGTCAATAGGAAAATGGGGGGCTACCTGCAAAGAGGGGGTTCCCAATATGCAATTCATTTTCAGTTGTGGCCTCTTACCTTGTGTTGCTTCCTGGAAGATCAGACGGCAGTTGCGAGTGTCTCTGCAGCCTCCTCTCCCTGCATCACATTCAGCTGCTGTCTCTGCCTCTCCCACCTCACCCTGCCTCCCATTGGCTATCGTTAGGCAACGGCACCTCCCTCACTGATGCTCAGTAACGAGCAAAGGGGAAGATGCATAATTTAACAACTGGTTTGTGAAGGGGGGGGATCAAATGTCATACACACAGAGCATCAGGCAGTCAGATACCCAGACTCATGTGTATGAATTAGAATGAAGGAGTCATTGCTACAGTCACTGATTAATGGAATCTATTACAATGGAATCAAGGGCATCCTGAGGGGGAGACAATCAAATCCACCTTTTCTCAATATCCCCCCCCCCCTCTAATGCTGCTATGCCCAGAACTAAATCCGAATGTTTTATGGGGCCAACATCATTATAAGGGGCAATTTATTTGTCTGGTCTCAAGTCATTGTCTTGTTTTCCGAGACATTGTTTGTGGCCTCCATGTGAGAAACAAAAAAACGTAAGGGGGTGTTATATTTTCATTAAAGGATGACAAATCTTCCATTAGGTCCCAATGTGCTGCGCCATCTTCTGGCAAAAGAACGTTTCAGGTAAATGATTTTCGTACTCGTTTAACGGTTAAAGTGTGATGGGAGCTGTAGTCCTGCAACATCAGGGCGGTAGTGTTTCATAAATCCTTTTGCCAACTCTACAGGGTCACCATTCCAATAAAGTATGTAACAGTCACCCAGGGGTACCCAGGGTACAAATAAGCACTCACCCCAAATCTCCCCCTAACTGACCTTCAGACTGGGCCCCCTTAGCTCATAACAAGGTTACAGATATATAGAAACATTGGGGTGTCACCCTGCTATAGTTCCAGGGGTACCCAGGGCACAAATAAGCACTCACCCCAAATCTCCCCCTAACTGACCTTCAGACTGGGCCCCCTTAGCTCATAACAGGGTTACAGATATATAGAAACATTGGGGTGTCACCCTGCTATAGTTCCAGGGGTACCCAGGGCACAAATAAGCACTCACCCCAAATCTCCCCCTAACTGACCTTCAGACTGGGCCCCCTTAGCTCATAACAAGGTTACAGATATATAGAAACATTGGGGTAACAGTCACCCTGCTATAGTTCCAGGGGTACCCAGGGTACAAATAAGCCACTCGCCCCAAATCTCCCCTAACTGACCTTCAGACTGGGCCCCCTTAGCTCATAACAAGGTTACAGATATATAGAACATTGGGGTTAACAGTCACCCTGCTATAGTTCCAGGGGTACCCAGGGTACAAATAAGCACTCGCCCCAAATCTCCCCCTAACTGGTCTTCGTAAGGGGGTATATTATACAAATTCTATCATTATGTCTCATGAGAAGATCCATTAACAAACCAGGAGGTCTCAGGATTTGCCTAAATGTTGCACAAAGGAGGATCTTCCAACATAAATTGAAGGAAGAGTTAAAACATCCCCCCTCTATCCCTTCATAATGTGTGTTATGTGCACCCCTCATTATACACAGTTTGTCCGTTCTTCACTTATGGGTTTCACAAGACACACTGGGAACAGAGGGAAAGGGTTTCTATGGTAACTATATTATCATGCTCCAAATTTCCCAAGTACTGGCCTTGGTTTGAGCGCTGTGTAAGGCAATAGTACCATGAAACACGTGGAACAGTTTATATAGAGTTATTAACCCATTGTTCAATTCAGAGCCCAGTGCTGCCCAAATGGAAACTCTGTATGCAGAGAGATAGTGCCTATAGTAACAGTGGGATAATAGTCTCTGGGAAGGGAGTGTGACTGTGGGATAGGAGGTATAGTAGGGAGAGATGGTGTCTATAGTAACAGTGGGATAATAGTCTCTGGGAAGGGAGTGTGACTGTGGGATAGCAGGTATAGTAGGGAGAGATGGTGCCTATAGTAACAGTGGATAATAGTCTCTGGGAAGGGAGTGTGACTGTGGGATAACAGGTATAGTAGGGAGAGATGGTGTCTATAGTAACAGTGGATAATAGTCTCTGGGAAGGGAGTGTGACTGTGGGATAGCAGGTATAGTAGGGAGAGATGTGTCTATAGTAACAGTGGATAATAGTCTCTGGGAAGGGAGTGTGACTGTGGGATAGCAGGTATAGTAGGGAGAGATGGTGCCTATAGTAACAGTGGATAATAGTCTCTGGGAAGGGAGTGTGACTGTGGGATAGCAGGTATAGTAGGGAGAGATGGTGTCTATAGTAACAGTGGATAATAGTCTCTGGGAAGGGAGTGTGACTGTGGGATAGCAGGTATAGTAGGGATAGATGGTGTCTATAGTAACAGTGGATAATAGTCTCTGGGAAGGAGTGTGACTGTGGATAGCAGGTATAGTAGGGAGAGATGGTGCCTATAGTAACAGTGGATAATAGTCTCTGGGAAGGGAGTGTGACTGTGGGATAGCAGGTATAGTAGGGAGAGATGGTGCCTATAGTAACAGTGGATAATAGTAGGTATAGTAGTAGCAGGTATAGTAGGGACTCCCCTTCCCCCAAAATCAGAAGCACAATTTGGAGCCAGATACAAGTAATAAACAGGGTGCAATTTACCCAAGACTATAGAAACAGGGGAGGGGGGACCTCGTAAGAGTAATGTATTGTAGGGGTGATATCATTTTCCTTTTAGCCAAGGGGGTCCATATGCTGCAGGAGCATTTTCAGCTGCAGAGCAGGAGGGCCCCCACTTCTCTGTAGGAATGAGCCCCCCTCTGTTACTCCTCACTCTTCTGCCACGTGTTCCTCTTATCTCGGGGTCTCAGAGGATGAGCTGAAACGCTTTGGGCTCTTGATCTCAGCGCTGAGCAGGGAAATGTAATGAGATTTTGTGAATTCGGCAGCACGAGAGGCTCCTCTGTGACACCATCGTGTTCTATTAGATCCCAATATTAGAGATTATTCTCCTGCTTCCCACGCTCCTCTCTTTTATGGCTGATCCATTTTTATGTATGAGCGGGAGCTGCCATGCTGATTACCTTGGACAATGCACTCTCTTTAGGCAGCCTTTTATTGCTGATGGCAGACTATATGGCAGCTCCCACTTGGGAGAATGGGAGAAGTCCCAATGATTTTTTGATGTGCGCTGGGTTTTTGTGCAATACCTCAAAGTTTTTTGGACTTTTCGGGCAAAATTCAGAGTTCTCGGCTGAAAATCCGAAAAAATAGTGAAAATCGGATGCAAAATCCCCAAAAATCGTGAAAATCTGATTTCTCCGGATTTTTTCCCGCAAACAAAATTTTCGGGAAAGTGTATTAATAAATAAAAGCCCAAAAAACTTGTGCAGATTTGGTCTGAGTTTTTTTCAGAAAATATTGAGATTAATTCGGATAAAGAACCCCCTTAGTGTCAGTCTCATAGCTCATAACAAGGTTACAGATATATAGAAACATTGGGGTGTCACCCTGCTATAGTTCCAGGGGTACCCAGGGTACAAATAAGCATTCACCCCAAATCTCCCCCTAACTGACCTTCAGGCTGGGCCCCCTTAGCTCATAACAAGGTTACAGATATATAGAAACATTGGGGTAACAGTCACCCTGCTATAGTTCCAGGGTACCCAGGGTACAAATAAGCACTCACCCCAAATCTCCCCCTAACTGACCTTCAGACTGGGCCCCTTAGCTCATAACAGGTTACAGATATATAGAAACATTGGGGTGTCACCCTGCTATAGTTCCAGGGGTACCCAGGGTACAAATAATACTCACCCCAAATCTCCCCCTAACCGACCTTCAGACTGGGCCCCCTTAGCTCATAACAAGGTTACAGATATATAGAAACATTGGGGTGTCACCCTGCTATAGTTCCAGGGGTACCCAGGGTACAAATAAGCACTCACCCCAAATCTCCCCCTAACAGACCTTCAGACTGGGCCCCCTTAGCTCATAACAAGGTTACAGATATATAGAAACATTGGGGTAACAGTCACCCTGCTATAGTTCCAGGGGTACCCAGGGCACAAATAAACACTCACCCCAAATCTTTGTTGCTGGGGTTACATTTTATGAAACAAGTGAATGATTTTTTGCTGAGTTTCCCGGGATTTGCAGTAGAAATAGCAGCGAGTTGGACATTCAGTCCTCCAGGATTTTATCCTAAGGTTTCAGCTCAAACTGGGTCACGAAAAGAAGGTACAAAACTAAATATCTGTACAGACAAATGTAAAGAATTTAACTCTGAATTCACCTTCATCACTTCCTGCGTTTCGTCGAGAATAAGGTGTAGGTAAGAGCAAGGGACAGAGTTTCTGACCAGTCTGACCACCAAGTAGTCAAGGAAGTTGTCAGGAGAAAGAAAGAGGCTGCTCTGATGTTCTTCTGCTTAGGAAAGATTTGAGAAAGGTTTCTAATTGTTTTCCTAAGCAGAAGAACATCAGAGCAGCCTCTTTCTTTCTCCTGACAACTTCCTTGACTACTTGGTGGTCAGACTGGTCAGAAACTGACCAGCAGGTGGCGCTGTTGTAACACAATTCATTCATATTAACAGCACATGTATCCCTTAATATCTTGGAATAAAAAGAAAATAAATCATGAATGTAAATGACAAAAATGCTCATCAATTCTACATTCACTTATTTTAAATTTACTTATCCTTTAAAGGGGAGGGTGGCTGGTGGGCGTGGCTATCCAGCATCAATGCAGGGAGCAGAGCCCACCAATCACGTCACAGATAACAAAGAGACCAATCTCATTGGACAATCTCCACATTCCTCATTCCATAATGAAATTATTTTTGTGCTGAGACCAGTAGAAGGGACAGTATATGATTATTATTCAGGAATAATTTGCATTTTTAATTGCTTTATGCAATTACGAGGCCTATGGGCTGCAAGAGCTGCAATTATTTCCCAGTAATTAGACGGTGGCGCTTGGCTGCACATTTGTGTTTCCCGGGAAACTCCCTTCCCATTCTTTTTTTATTGGCTGATGGTGAGTCTTGTGATTTAAAGGGGAACTTCTCCCTGACACTTTGTGCAGCTCCCTGATAGGCTGAAGCTACAGCTGACAGTACAGGATCTCCATGTATCCGACTCTGAGGAGTTAATTGGGGGCACTAAACTGATTCTTAACCCCTTCTGTGCTTGGCTGAGATGGGCCACTTTCATTGCTGGAATAGAGGTAATGCCCCTACTATATTTGGATAATGGTGCCCTCCAGCCAAATAACTCATGCTGAGTTATGAGTTTCTTCTAACACAAATCACATTAAAAGCAATTTTTTGCACCCAGGCTCTTTCCAGGCATAATTGTTTTCATTACAGGCAATGTTACCCTTTAACGGAAAGGCTGGATAATGAAGACACCTTCTGATTGGGTGTTGGCTTCCAGCCTTGCACCTCAATGATGTTTGTGTGGCACCAGCTTTGGTAGAGATAGAACAATAGGACAACAGCGCCACCCAGTGGAACACAGAGAGATTACAGTTCCATCCAGAAGTGAAGGCAAAAGCCCTCCAGCCAATAGAAGGCGCAAAGAGATAACGATTAGAAAACAAGATCCGTTTTATTGGCATTATTGTGTATAAATCTAACAAGAATCACCCGCGAAACCACGGCAAAACCAAACCCCACCGGGAGTTTCCACCTCCATACTGAGCGTCTGCTGCTGGGCAAGCCAATTGGACGTTTTCTGTTTCCTTGTAAACATGACAATTAATACTGAAAGGTACAAATTAGTGACCCCCCCACTCACCAAAATCCTTACCCCCCACCCCAGTTGGCCCGGCGACTGGGCAAAAACCGACCTATCACTGGAGGAACATCAGGGCACAACAGCAACACTTCAAATCTAGGAGAAACCTATAGCAACCAATAAGAAATTAGCTTTGATCTGTTTGATGCAGTTATCAACATGAAAGCTAACATCTGATTGGTTGTCGGATGTCACTAAAGGATAACTTACCGTTTTCATTTTTTCACTGTTTATCTTTCATCACCTTGGATAATGGCATTGCTGCAAAGAACATACTGCTCTCATAGACTTCTTAAAGGAGAAGTAAACCTTTAAAATACTTGAATGTAAAATTGATGAGAGTGCTATTCTAAGCACTTTTGTCATTTATATTCATTATTTATTTTCTTTTTATTCCAAGATATTAAGGGATACATGTGCTGTTAATATGAATGAATTTTGTTCCAACAGCGCCACCTGCTGGTCAGTTTATGACCAGTCTGACCACCAAGTAGTCAAGGAAGTTGTCAGGAGAAAGAAAGAGGCTGTTCTGATGTTCTTCTGCTTAGGAAAGATTTGAGAAAGGTTTCTAATTGTTTTCCTAAACAGAAGAACATCAGAGCAGCCTCTTTCTTTCTCCTGACAACTTCCTTGACTACTTGGTGGTCAGACTGGTCAGAAACTGACCAGCAGGTGGCGCTGTTGGAACAAAATTCATTCATATTAACAGCCCATGTATCCCTTAATATCTTGGAATAAATAGAAAATCAATAATAAATGTAAATGGCAGAAGTGCTTCGAATAACGCTCTCGTTAATTTTCCATTCACTTATTTTATAGGTTTACTTATCGTTTAATGTCTGACTCTGACCTGAAGGAGTCTATGGCAGGAGGCTGCCAACAAGTGAGACCCTACTGCCGTGTTGACTGTTCTGGCCTCGTAGCTGCAGATCTCAAGCGTAAAAAGTCATGGTGACCCTTTAATCTACTTGAGGCACTCTGGGAAGGTAAAATAAATGTAAAGGGTAAGTAGGACACAGTAGAAAATGCATTGCTTATGGACTTTAGCCCTTGCACCCAGAAGGGACAATTCAGATGGGGCAATTCAGATAGTCGGTGACTCTCCAGCAGAACTACAATTCCCAGCATGCTCAGCCAGCCTTCTCATGTGGGATGTTGCATTTCTTGGGGGGGGGGGTGATTGTTTGAAGAGGGAGGGGCTCAGGATCCAGATCCCTGGTTTACTCCATGCTGCATATAGGGGAGCTCCTGTTACTCAGCATTCACATTAGCAGGGAATATGATGGTTTCTTCCAGCCCAGACACTGATACGGTACAATTTGTATAGAGCTGATGTTACCAACAAACAATGGGCCCCCCATCTCTCCCTGCATGGTACCTCCATCCTTATATTTACACATTGACTGATTGGTCACCGGGGGGGGGGGACCACGCCTCTATACAGGGATGAATACGATACAAAAATAGAAAGGAATGCCCTTTAATTATTCATAACAAATTAATACTGACAAGTCTCTTCTGTGGTTGTATCAGTCACAAAGGATAGAATGTTCAATGCTGCCACCTGCGGGTGAAAGTCAGAACTGCACCAGCCTGTTGTATCCCCAGTGCTGCCCTCTGCAGGTAAATGTTAGAAATGCATCCGACTTGGTTTTCTCTTGCATATTCTGTATCTCTGCTCAGCAAGTGTAACTATAACACTGCCCCCTGCTGGCTAATGACTGCACTGCACAAGCCATTGGCTGCATATCTGATACCCCTTTACATACTGCCACCTGCAGGTAAGTGGCGGTTCTGCATCAGCCTGACTTTCCTGTGTATCTGTCCTTAAATTGAAAGTCTTTTATAAAGTATGTGCAAAATACAAAGGGAGGGCTGAACGTCCCCTAAAATTGGCCAATCAGCTTTACATCATTTTAGAGCTGCCGTGATTGTAAATGAATCGATTCCAGTGTAATTGGGGCTTCACTGGACCCTTGGGGATGGAAATGGATTTCTTTCCTTTAGCAGAGTGAGATATTTGTAAGGAAGGGGCGGCTCTGCAGCAGAATTCGAAGCAGAGGAGAACTCGCAAGTGGCTTTCTTTGTAAACCTTTCGCCATCCACCATAACTAAGGCTCAGGCGCTCGGTGTTGGCCCAAAGACTTGTATTTGGGGCACTCGGCTGGGTGAGATCCCCTCGTTCCCGTTTGGCATTAGCCGTTGTTTTCAGCCGTGAGGTATTTCAGTGCGGTGAAGCCGTAACGCCGGGACATGTCTTGCTGGAATTCCTCCTTTAGCGTCTTCAGACAGACCCGGTACTGCTTGTTGGATCGGAACTTGGTGATGTCAAAGCTGGGGGCGTGGGGCATGTGAATCATGTAGGCGTTGGGGAGCACCGTGAATTCATATTCCTGCGGAAAGAGAGAGGTGATCAGTTAATGTACAGTAACTGCAGGACAAGAGTATCTATATTATATAGAAATGCTCCAACACACATTCCTGCAGCCTTGTGTCTTTATATGGTCACAGAACAACCCCTCAGTGACTTCTAATATCCTTATCATTTACAGTAGGGGGTACATTATCCCTTATAATACATGAGTGATACTCAGAGTTCCCTGTATAACTCAGCCTGCAGCCTTGTGCCTTTATATGGTCACAGAACAACCCCTCAGTGACTTCTAATATCCTTATCATTTACAGTAGGGGGTACATTATCCCTTATAATACATGAGTGATACTCAGAGTTCCCTGTATAACTCAGCCTGCAGCCTTGTGTCTTTATATGGTCACAGAACAACCCCTCAGTGACTTCTAATATCCTTATCATTTACAGTAGGGGGTACATTATCCCTTATAATACATGAGTTATACTCAGAGTTCCCTGTATAACTCAGCCTGCAGCCTTGTGCCTTTATATGGTCACAGAACAACCCCTCAGTGACTTCTAATATCCTTATCATTTACGGTAGGGGGTACATTATCCCTTATAATACATGAGTGATACTCAGAGTTCCCTGTATAACTCAGCCTGCAGCCTTGTGCCTTTATATGGTCACAGAACAACCCCTCAGTGACTTCTAATATCCTTATCATTTACAGTAGGGGGTACATTATCCCTTATAATACATGAGTGATACTCAGAGTTCCCTGTATAACTCAGCCTGCAGCCTTGTGCCTTTATATGGTCACAGAACAACCTCTCAGTGACTTCTAATATCCTTATCATTTACAGTAGGGGTACATTATCCCTTATAATACATGAGTGATACTCAGAGTTCCCTGTATAACTCAGCCTGCAGCCTTGTGCCTTTATATGGTCACAGAACAACCCCTCAGTGACTTCTAATATCCTTATCATTTACAGTAGGGGGTACATTATCCCTTATAATACATGAGTGATACTCAGAGTTCCCTGTATAACTCAGCCTGCAGCCTTGTGCCTTTATATGGTCACAGAACAATCCCTCAGTGACTTCTAATATCCTTATCATTTACAGTAGGGGGTACATTATCCCTTATAATACATGAGTGATACTCAGAGTTCCCTGTATAACTCAGCCTGCAGCCTTGTGCCTTTATATGGTCACAGAACAACCCCTCAGTGACTTCTAATATCCTTATCATTTACAGTAGGGGGTACATTATCCCTTATAATACATGAGTGATACTCAGAGTTCCCTGCAGGCCCATATAATGAGGAAGCTGTCGGTTATATGCTTTACCTGTGCATCCAGTTCCATTATATGAGCCACTTTGTTCCAGCCAAAGCCAACAAACCTCCGGTCGTACTCGGGGCAGTTCCGTCTGACCACCACATAGGGCTCAAAATCCGCCTCCCACTCCACTCTGTATGGGGTGGTCGCTGTGCGCCACTTGGCAAAGTTTGTTGGGCCGTGTCCTTTGGTCCAGACGTGGTACCTGGCAGGGGAAAATAAAGGTTTTGGGTACCCTCAAGCCAAGACTGTATATCTGTATATCTGTTGGCATGGGGTGTAGGGTCACCTGTCATCTCTATTCGTGTTTCAGGCAATGCATTTGGGGGTGAGAGGGGCCCTGTTTGCAAACAGAACCTGGGAGCCCATTAACCCCTGCACTGCCTTCCACTTAAGGAAAGTATAACAGTAATGGTGCAGGGACAGAAACCATATGAGTAATAAAAAGTAATAACAATACATTTGTAGACTTACAGAGCATTTGTTTTTTTAGAATGGGGTCAGTGACCCCCATTTGAAAGCTGGAAAGTGTCAGAAGAACAAGGCAAATCAATAAAAAAAACTATAAGAAATAAATAATGAAGACTAATTGAAAAGTTGCTTAGAATTGGCCATTCTACAACATACATAAAGGTTAACTGAAAGGTGAATCATCCCTTTAAGAACTTTAATTCCCAAATTTGCACCCACAGGAGACTGAAATTCCCTATTATGTGGCCATGGCAGAGAAACGGTGCCCTGTCTTTACAGCTGGAGGTGTTTTCTACTGCTGGGGAGGATTGTAGGAATTGTAGTTTGGAAGCAGGGCAGGTATGGGACAGTGTAGGGCAGTACCTGAAGGTGAATAGGGTTCCCATGTCCAACATAGACAGCAGCTCCGCCTTAGATTTGGGAAAGGACAGTCGGTAGCGGAGAGTCTCAAAGGCCGGGATGATCAGCGCCTTCTTGGTGTTCTTCATGTCCAACTGGACCACAGTCTTCCTGAGGATGCAGAGAGCAGAGAAAGTTACGCCAACAGCCAATCAGAACATTTGGATATTCACCAAGCTAGGCCACATCTCAGCCAATTAGAATATTCACCAAGCTAGGCCACACCTCAGCCAATCAGAACATGAGAATATTCACCAAGCTAGGCCACACCTCAGCCAATCAGAACATGAGAATATTCACCAAGCTAGGCCACATCTCAGCCAATCAGAACATGAGAATATTCACCAAGCTAGGCCAGACCTCAGCCAATCAGAACATGAGAATATTCACCAAGCTAGGCCACACCTCAGCCAATCAGAACTTTAGAATTTTTTTATAGCCAATGCACTGCAATGACAGGTAAGTTAAGTCAACCTACAAGCAGAACAGAATAGGGCTTTTAAGACAATTTTAAGGAGACCATTTATTTGTATGTTTTTTAAACTCAGCCAATCAAAGCATTAGAAAATTCCCAGGGCTACACCAACAAGCCAATCAGAACCTTAGAATATTCTCAGTTTAGATATCAACCTTCAGCTCCAAACGGAACAGCATCAAACTCCTTCACTAAGTTCCTAAAATCGCCAAAGCATGAGAAAATCAATATATTCCTCAAGGATCCAACAGACAATTTTATATGTTACTCTCTGCACAGACACAAATGAATCAGCCTGATGTCAATCACAGGCCTCGTTACTTTCATTAACACAAGAGCAACGAGGCAGCAACACCCTCAACTCTGAGCCTGTTAGGGTCTCCCTGGGGTCCCTCTCCTCTAGATCAATCAGCTAATGAGCAAATACCTCAATTAACTTTCTCTTACTTAGATTTCCAGAACCACAAATATTCCTGCTGAATTGTGCTTAGTACAGGGAATACCTATACTGCCATAGTTTTATGGGATCTCTCTGTACAGACTATGAGCAAACTTAGGGACTGTTCCTGCTGAATTGTGCTTAGTACAGGGAATACCTATGCTGCTATAGTTTTATGGGATCTCTCTGTACAGACTATGAGCAAACTTAGGGACTGTTCCTGCTGAATTGTGCTTAGTACAGGGAATACCTATACTGCCATAGTTTTATGGGATCTCTCTGTACAGACTATGAGCAAACTTAGGGACTGTTCCTGCTGAATTGTGCTTAGTACAGGGAATACCTATACTGCCATAGTTTTATGGGATCTCTCTGTACAGACTATGAGCAAACTTAGGGGACTGTTCCTGCTGAATTGTGCTTAGTACAGGGGAATACCTATGCTGCCATAGTTTTATGGGATCTCTCTGTACAGACTATGAGCAAACTTAGGGACTGTTCCTGCTGAATTGTGCTTAGTACAGAGGAATACCTATGTTGCCATAGTTTTATGGGATCTCTCTGTACAGACTATGAGCAAACTTAGGGACTGTTCCTGCTGAATTGTGCTTAGTACAGGGAATACCTATGCTGCCATAGTTTTATGGGATCTCTCTGTACAGACTATGAGCAAACTTAGGGGCTGTTCCTGCTGAATTGTGCTTAGTACAGGGGAATACCTATGCTGTCATAGTTGTATTATATCTCTCAGGTTATGAGAAGACCTAGCAATGCCATAACTAGGTTCATTAAAATATTTCCAATAGTCTTATGCTAAAGATGAGAGAAAGGTTTCTAATTGTTTTCCTAAGCAGAAGAACATCAGCCTCTTTCTTTCTCCTGACAACTTCCTTGACTACTTGGTGGTCAGACTGGTCAGAAACTGACCAGCAGGTGGCGCTGTTGGAACATAATTCATTCATATTAACAGCACATGTATCCCTTAATATCTTGGAATAAAAAGAAAATAAATAATGAATGTAAATGACAAAAGTGTTTAGAATAACACTCTCATCAATTCTACATTCACCTATTTTAAAGATTTACTTATCCTTTAAGAAGAGCAGGTGGGTGCAGTATCCAGTATTGGACTGGGTCCCACCAGAAATATAAAAACAATGGCCCCCTGCCCCCATAAATTGAGGCACCTCTTATGTGTGCTTCCCTCATCTTCGCCTGCACCTTTCTTATCACCACCATATCTCAGCATATCTATGCTACATCCCTCCTCCCGCCCAACTGATCTTTGATCTGCAATGGTCCAGGTGCAGAGGGGCTCGCAAGGCCTGCTGGGATTTTTTCCAGTGTCCCGGTGGGCCAGTCCAACCCGTAGTATGCAATTAGTTCTTACAACCTCCTGTTGAGCTCTAAGGGGGTGTGATTGTGCCACTGGCATCAGTAGGTAAGGACCATGACCTCAGTTGTAGACCTCTTGGGGAAACTGAGATGAAAATTCCCAACTGATTCAAAGGTCTTCTATAAGCAATGCATTTCACCTTCATCTAAATCAGAAGTGACAGGACCAGAGCTATGGGTGGGCATACATCCCATTACTACTTGTATGAGCAGTAACCTACCAGCCCCTTCCCATTGCCTGACATTGCCTTGATCCCCCCCTAGATACCTGAGGCTCTCGTAGAGTCCATACATAGGCAGGAAGTCAATGTCCGAGAGGAACATATAAGAAGTGCTGACATGTTTCATGGCCACGTTCCTCAGCAGGTTGACCGGGTAGAATTGGCCTTCCTTGTACACGATGTGGTAGCCAACATTGCGCCGGTTGAGAAGAACCTCAGAGCCTTGGGCATAACGCAGGAACTGCTGGGCCTCGGCATCAGAAAGGTAGAGCGCCAGGCTGATGGGACCTTCCCAGTGTTTGCAGATGGCCTCTAACATTTGGAGCCTGAGGAAGGGTAAAAGGATTAAAAATTGGCCCTGTCATTTCCCACTATTTCTGTAGCTTTTATGGTGACACCTAATGACTTGGGAACCTTCAGTGGTAGGTTGGTGGCTGCATGTAACGTTCCTTAGATAAGAACCTTTATAATTTCACTGTTACCTATGAACTTCCCTATCCCAAACCTGGTCCAGTACCTGTCCATGGAAAGTTGCGCTACAAGAGTGACGTCCATGTCGTCTCCTGCCGGCTTGTACTCGTAGTGTAGAAAGAAGAGATGGGTGCGATGAACTGTGAAACGTTCCCTTCTGAACTCGTAGCACAGGTCATCCTCGTCCAACTCAGACAGCTGCTTCTGGAGCTATGGACAAAGGCACAGAATGGGGAATGAGCCGACTAGAAGAACGGCTGAAGGAAGCTGAGGCTTCTGGGACCTGTAGTTTAACAATGACGGGGCCAAGAGCAGAAGTGCCATTGTAAAAAATGTGCCACATTAAAATAACTCTTTCCATGAATATAAATTCTTGTGTTGCTGAGAGCTCCGGGCACTGGAAACAGATGGCACTGCAGGTTCAGGCTTTGTATAATAAAATCTAAATACTCAGAGACTGAGAGACTGAGACTGTCAGAGGCTCATCTGATGTGAGACCATTGCCAGGGCACTGACAGTAACTTCTGTAGGTCTGCTGCATTGTTTCATACGGAGGGATTAGAAAGCAACTAAATAGTGAGATGGTGTCTATAGTAACAGTGGATAATAGTCTCTGGGAAGGGAGTGTGACTGTGGGATAGCAGGTATAGTAGGGAGAGATGGTGCCTATAGTAACAGTGGATAATAGTCTCTGGGAAGGGAGTGTGACTGTGGGATAGCAGGTATAGTAGGGAGAGATGGTGTCTATAGTAACAGTGGATAATAGTCTCTGGGAAGGGAGTGTGACTGTGGGATAGCAGGTATAGTAGAGAGAGATGGTGTCTATAGTAACAGTGGATAATAGTCTCTGGGAAGGGAGTGTGACTGTGGGATAGTAGGTATAGTAGGGAGAGATGGTGTCTATAGTAACAGTGGATAATAGTCTCTGGGAAGGGAGTGTGACTGGGGGATAGCAGGTATAGTAGGGAGAGATGGTGTTTATAGTAACAGTGGGATAATAGTCTCTGGGAAGGGACTGGGCTCATTAGTTAGAAGTAAATTAAAGAAGAAGTAAACCTTTAAAATAAGTGAATGTAGAATTGATGAGAGTGTTATTCTAAGACTTTTGTCATTTACATTCATTATTTATTGTCTTTTTATTCCAAGATATTAAGGGATACATGTGCTGTTAATATGAATGAATTTTGTTCCAACAGCGCCACCTGCTGGTCAGTTTCTGACCAGTCTGACCACCAAGTACCACTACTTGGTGGTCAGACTGGTCAGAAACTGACCAGCAGGTGGCGCTGTTGGAACAAAATTCATTCATATTAACAGCACATGTATCCCTTAATATCTTGGAATAAAAAGACAATAAATAATGAATGTAAATGACAAAAGTCTTAGAATAACACTCTCATCAATTCTACATTCACTTATTTTAAAGGTTTACTTATCCTTTAAGGGACATTGTGAAATCTCTGCTGCTGCTGAAGTTCCAGGAGGGGAGAATTCAGTTTGGAAACATAATGATGACAAACAGTAAATGTATTTGCAGATAGGTGCTGAGTTTATTAGCAGAATTTCCACTAATTGGATGTGAATTAGACTAATTATGGGAGTAAATCACTCAAAACCCGCATTGTGTTGAAGGTTCGGCAGCAGGAATCCTTAATAAATAGCAGTCGGCTCTATATAGAAAAACAGGCTGATCCGGCTGCAGTAGGGAGGATGGGGGTTCCCTGCTAACTGAGTGCTGTGACCCTACATGTGACACCTGACACCCCACTTACATTTTCACTGTTGACATCGGCCCCACTGGGACACCCGAAGAGTTCCCTCCGCAGGAGATTTCCATCATATTCTAGAAATGTCAGGTAGAGGTTCCGAAAGAATTCTACGTGCTTGTTCTTTACTCGAAGCTTCTTGGGTGAGTTCCAGTGTATGACCTGAAGAGGGGAGAGAGGTCGGTTACCCCAAATGTGACTGGTAGCAGTCCCACCCTGGAAGATCCCCATTGTAAGCAGCAGTCCTGTCCTGCTTTATGGCAGCTGAGATTCTAGCTATCTGTATAACAGAACATTCTGTCCCAGTGGCTGCACAGATCCTATCTGATCCCCATTGTAAGCAGCAGTCCTGTCCTGCTTTATGGCAGCTGAGATTCTAGCTATCTGTATAACAGAACATTCTGTCCCAGTGGCTGCACAGATCCTATCTGATCCCCATTGTAAGCAGCAGTCCTGTCCTGCTTTATGGCAGCTGAGATTCTAGCTATCTGTATAACAGAACATTCTGTCCCAGTGGCTGCACAGATCCTATCTGATCCCCATTGTAAGCAGCAGTCCTGTCCTGCTTTATGGCAGCTGAGATTCTAGCTATCTGTATAACAGAACATTCTGTCCCAGTGGCTGCACAGATCCTATCTGATCCCCATTGTAAGCAGCAGTCCTGTCCTGCTTTTATGGCAGCTGAGATTCTAGCTATCTGTATAACAGAACATTCTGTCCCAGTGGCTGCACAGATCCTATCTGATCCCCATTGGAAGCAGCAGTCCTGTCCTGCTTTATGGCAGCTGAGATTCTAGCTATCTGTATAACAGAACATTCTGTCCCAGTGGCTGCACAGATCCTATCTGATTCCCATTGTAAGCAGCAGTCCTGTCCTGCTTTATGGCAGCTGAGATTCTAGCTATCTGTATAACAGAACATTCTGTCCCAGTGGCTGCACAGATCCTATCTGATCCCCATTGTAAGCAGCAGTCCTGTCCTGCTTTATGGCAGCTGAGATTCTAGCTATCTGTATAACAGAACATTCTGTCCCAGTGGCTGCACAGATCCTATCTGATCCCCATTGTAAGCAGCAGTCCTGTCCTGCTTTATGGCAGCTGAGATTCTAGCTATCTGTATAACAGAACATTCTGTCCCAGTGGCTGCACAGATCCTATCTGATCCCCATTGGAAGCAGCAGTCCTGTCCTGCTTTATGGCAGCTGAGATTCTAGCTATCTGTATAACAGAGCATTCTGTCCCAGTAGCTGCACAGATCCTATCTGATCCCCATTGTAAGCAGCAGTCCTGTCCTGCTTTATGGCAGCTGAGATTCTAGCTATCTGTATAACAGAACATTCTGTCCCAGTGGCTGCACAGATCCGATCTGATCCCCATTGTAAGCAGCAGTCCTGTCCTGCTTTATGGCTTCATCACTTTTGCCTTTTGTTCATAGCAAAATAAAAGAAATCCTAGCAATGAGCACATTTTCGATGAAATTCTTAAATAACCAGGAGAGTAAAAGGGATATTATTATGGAGGAAATCTGCTTGTTATACTTCATCCATCCTCAAGGGGGCAGAAGAGCACTCTGTATACAAAATAAAAAAAATTCTTCTAAATCTACAGCAATCCCTGTAACCTTCAAGTCTCTCTCATTTATTTGTAAGTCACTGTTATACTGAGCTGTCAGCCTGAAGCTGAAAGACTAAAATGAGACAGATTTGGGGTCTTTGAGAAAAAAAGAAAAGCGTTTGAGGCGTTTAACCCTTTGAGCGCCCGCAGGTGGGAGGATTGTGGTTGTTATGGAGGAGCTGAGGGGGATTATTAATTAGCGAGCGCTGGCTGATTTGAATTGGGAGCTTGATTATGGCCAATCCTCCGTATAATGAAAAAGGAAGGAAAATAGATGAGTCACTGTCCCCTAGGAGATATGACACGTGAGCTGGAGATGTGACATCACAAGGATTAAAGGGACGCCGGGGACAGTTAGAAATGGAGATAGTAGCCCTGGGGCTATGAGGAAGCTGAGCAGTGATACAGTTCTCTCTATAGTCATATGAGAATTTGTTTTTCTGGTATTCTTTTCCCACAGCTTCTATACAGAGCTCAGTCTGCAGTTTCAGCTCTGTAACACACTCCATTGTTTTCCTGGCTTTTTAACACACTATAGTCATCTGGATGCCTGAATTTATGATATGGGATGATAGAGAGATGACAAACTTTGGGTCTTTAACAGTATGGGAACCCAGCACCATGGCCACATGTGGTTCTTCAGTTACAGCTCTCAGATGCTCATTGTTTGATGAACTGAAGAGATGCAAGTGTTACAGCTGCAGTTATAACTGTCTTTACCTACTCTGGTATCTTACACTGTCCCATCTTGCCCTACTGTCTCCATCTTGCCCTACTGTCTCCATCTTGCCCTACTGTCTCCATCTTGCCCTACTGTCTCCATCTTGCCTTATTGTCTCCATCTTGCCTTATTGTCTCCATCTTGCCTTATTGTCTCCATCTTGCCCTACTGTCTCCATCTTGCCTTATTGTCTCCATCTTGCCCTACTGTCTCCATCTTGCCTTATTGTCTCCATCTTGCCCTACTGTCTCCATCTTGCCTTATTGTCTCCATCTTGCCATACTGTCTCCATCTTGCCTTATTGTCTCCATCTTGCCCTACTGTCTCCATCTTGCCTTATTGTCTCAATCTTGTCCTACTGTCTCCATCTTGCCATATTGTCTCCATCTTGTCCCACTGTCTCCATCTTGTCCTACAGTTTCCTTCTTGTCCTACTGTTTCCATTTTGCCTTACTGTCTCCATCTTGTCCTACTGTCTCCATCTTGCCATATTGTCTCCATCTTGTCCCACTGTCTCCATCTTGTCCTACAGTCTCCTTCTTGTCCTACTGTTTCCATCTTGCCATACTGTCTCCATCTTGACCTACTGTCTCCATCTTGCCCTACTGTCTCCATCTTGCCTTATTGTCTCCATCTTGCCCTACTGTCTCCATCTTGCCTTATTGTCTCCATCTTGCCCTACTGTCTCCATCTTGCCTTATTGTCTCCATCTTGTCCTACTGTCTCCATCTTGCCATAATGTCTCCATCTTGTCCCACTGTCTCCATCTTGTCCTACAGTCTCCTTCTTGTCCTACTGTTTGCATTTTGCCTTACTGTCTCCATCTTGACCTACTGTCTCCATCTTGCCTTATTGTCTTCATCTTGCCATACTGTCTCCATCTTGACCTACTGTCTCCATCTTGCCCTACTGTCTCCATCTTGCCTTATTGTCTCCATCTTGTCTTACTATCTCCATCTCGCCATACTGTCTCCATCTTGTCCCACTGTCTCCATCTTGTCCTACAGTCTCCTTCTTGTCCTACTGTTTCCATCTTGCCTTACTGTCTCCATCTTGCCTTATTGTCTTCATCTTGCCTTATTGTCTCCATCTTGACCTACTGTCTCCATCTTGACCTACTGTCTCCATCTTGCCTTATTGTCTTCATCTTGCCCCTACTGTCTCAATCTTGTTCTACTGTTTCCATCTTGCTCTACTGTCTCCATCTTGCCCTACTGTCTCCATCTTGCCCTACTGTCTCCATCTTGCCCTACTGTCTCCATCTCTGTCCCACTGTCTCCATCTTGCCCTACAGTCTCCTTCTTGTCCTACAGTTTCCATCTTGCCTTACTGTCTCCATCTTGCCCTACAGTCTCCTTCTTGTCCTACAGTTTCCATCTTGCCTTACTGTCTCCATCTTGTCCTACTGTCTCCATCTTGTCCTACTCATTCCATCTTGTTATACTGTCTCCATCTTGCCCTACAGTCTCCTTCTTGTCCTACTGTTCCAATCTTGCCTTACTGTCTCCATCTTGTCCTACTGTCTCCATCTTGTCCTACTCATTCCATCTTGTTATACTGTCTCCATCTTGCCATACAGTCTTCATCTTGTCCTACAGTCTCCATCTTATCCACTTGTCCCATCTTTCCCTACTGTCTCCATCTTGTCCTACTGCCCCCATTTTGCCCTACTGTCTCCATCTTGTCATCTTGTCTCATCTTGCCCTACTGTCCCCATCTTGCCCTAATATCTACATCTTGTCCCACTGTCTCAATATTTCCTTACTGACTCCATCTTGTTCTTCTGTCTCTATCCTATCCTACTGTCTCTATCTTGTCCTACTGTCTTTTGTTTGTTGTGAAAACGAAAACCCTCTTATCATCCTATAAAAGAGCTTAATGCCTTTAACAATACTGCCCAACCAGATAGGAAGCATCGGCCGTCACATTAAGATTTAAACTTCTCTGTCACCTCCATTTATTTCCCTGCCAACTGTGGGTGGATAATCCCAAGCCTTGTGGCTGACAGCTCGGGTCTCCCAGGTTAATAGGTAATAATAGTCCTGTCACGGCAGTTGGGAGGGACTCCATTTTTCTTTACTTCTGAAGGGCGTCAAGGTTGACAACAGCAAAACAATTACCGGAGAATTGAACAGGCCCTGACAGTGTTTTATAAATACATTAAAGCTCAACCAGCACAACTTGCAGGTTCTTCACAAGACCCGAGACCCCCTTACTATAAAAAGATCCAGTTACAGAAACAAGAACCATTTGTGACCATTAGGGGGAGCTGTTTCTTTTCTATCCCTCACCTTTCCCATTTGTAAGCACAGGTAACTGCAACAGTTTTTATCCCTTTTTGTTCTCTGGTTCTGACTCTTGATGTCCAAGTCAGTTCTCCTCCCGCTCAGTTAATCAGCTGGCTTGTGCAGTGTAGTTCCTCAGGAGTCAGAACCAGTAGTGCAGAGAATATAAGGATCAGGAATGCCATTTGCCCTGACTTAAGAAGAGAACATCTAGTTTGCCTTTAAACTTCACGTTCCAGGGACGACAGGACATTGCTCTAATGCCAGGCTGGACCCACAGCTGTTTGGCTACGGGCTGTTGAGACTTAACGTTTCCTAAATCCATCTGCTCTCCCCGCAGTGGGAATTGGTGCTCGGGCATTAGAAGCAACAGAGGACAGTGACATCATTATAATGTGTTTCCTACAAGCGCCAACATAATAACCAACTTGCAGCCCGGGCCCCAAATGAATAACGGGGGGAGCGACGCAGTCAAGCACATAATTGCATAGAAAGGAGAATTTCCCAAAGTCACTTCAATTGTCACTTACATAGCGATAAACTGGGGGATCCCTGGAACTATAGCAGGGTGACACCCCAATGTTTCTATATATCTGTAACCTTGTTATGAGCTAAGGGGGCCCAGTCTGAAGGTCAGTTAGGGGGAGATTTGGGGTGAGTGCTTATTTGTACCCTGGGTACCCCTGGAACTATAGCAGGGTGACACCCAATGTTTCTATATATCTGTAACCTTGTTATGAGCTAAGGGGGCCCAGTCTGAAGGTCAGTTAGGGGGAGATTTGGGGGGAGTGATTATTTGTGTCCTGGGTACCCCTGGAACTATAGCAGGGTGACACCCCAATGTTTCTATATATCTGTAACCTTGTTATGAGCTAAGGGGGCCCAGTCTGAAGGTCAGTTAGGGGGAGATTTGGGGGGAGTGCTTATTTGTGCCCTGGGTACCCCTGGAACTATAGCAGGGTGACTGTTACCCCAATGTTTCTATATATCTTTAACCTTGTTATGAGCTAAGGGGGCCCAGTCTGAAGGCCAGTTAGGGGGAGATTTGGGGGGAGTGTTTATTTGTGTCCTGGGTACCCCTGGAACTATAGCAGGGTGACACCCCAATGTTTCTATATATCTGTAACCTTGTAATGAGCAGAGGGGGCCCAGTCTGAAGGCCAGTTAGGGGGGAGATTTGGGGTGAGTGCTTATTTGTACCCTGGGCACCCCTGGAACTACAGCAGGGTGACTGTTACCCCAATGTTTCTATATATCTGTAACCTTGTTATGAGCTAAGAGGGCCCAGACTGAAGGCCAGTTAGGGGGAGATTTGGGGTGAGTGCTTATTTGTACCCTGGGTACCCCTGGAACTATAGCAGGGTGACTATTACCCCCATGTTTCTATATATCTGTAACCTTGTAATGAGCAAAGGGGTACCCTGAGTGATAAGGACCTATAAGAGAAACCCCAGGGCCGAGCTGCACAGGTATAACAGGACACTGCAAGTTACTCTTCCCAAATAAATTTCAGATTCATGACCAAATGTTTTTGCTTCAGATTTACTGAAATTCACTTTTGCATAATGAGCCGCTGTCTGGCGGGTCCACTGAATAAACCGATCAATATGGCTCCATAGGAATCCCTCATTCTGCACCACCTTGCTAAGATTTGCCTGTGATAATCCTGTATGCTGGGCAGGCTGCGAAAACGCATAAGAAACAGCCCGAAAAAAGACGCCACGGTGCAAGGGACAATCTGATGCAATTGGCGGCTTCATTTATCACCAGGCAAGAAGATACTCGAGACGAATATAGAGAGACATGTATTTACTCAAGTACATTTCTATATGGCATTAAACCAAATGCAACGTTAGCACAACCTGAGCCTTTGTCTTGTCCAGGATTGAGTAAGGAAGAGATAACACACATTTGTACTGGGGCAGAACTCCGGGAAGGGGCCACCCTACAATTATGGTTCTTCTTTTCTCATTATTGGCCATAAAAATGGATGTAAATGATAATAAGCAGAATCCTATTTCTGGTTCTTTGTTGGATGGAGGGTTTCAGGAGGCCTCCTGGATTTATTCCTAGTGCAGCTAAAATGGATAATTCCATGGGTTGGGGATTAACCAGCAGCGGGAAGGAATACAAGTCTCATTCACCAAAATGTCTTAAGGTTTCAAAAGCACTAAAGTAACGTGGGACAATACTGGCTGCTTCCATGGCTTCTTCTAAATCAGCAGGGTAAGTGCCAAAATGATGGCCTCTCCAACTGATATCTCAACAGGGTTTGGTATATCAATGGGGTACATGTAGTAATTATAGGGGAAACAGACGCCAAGCTTGGATGGATGAGCCCTAAAAAAAAGTCCTTGGCCTCCCTTGTCCGACTGTACCTGTGACTTCTCCGCCAACTGCCCCTTGTGAAGCCCAGGAACATTAATGATGGTATGTTGAGGAACTTACTTGTGAACCTCAGACCATAAACTGTTCAGTTAAAGTGGAACTAATTTACTGGGGTCCTTTCACAGGTTCCCTCTTCAACCCCATCAAGCTGAAGGCCAGAAAGAAATTAGTTTTCTTGAATCTGGTCTCCAAATGCTGCGAGGGTCTTCTCCAGAGAAGAAGACCTTTCACTTCCTGGCCATCGAGTTTATGGAAGGAACCTGGGCAGTTGGTGCCACAAGTATAATAAAAAAGCATAGGGAATTATAAGGCTAAACTTGAGTTGGCTTGGTCTGCTATCAAGAGTATCAAGAGGATCTCCTGGTGGACCCAGACCCTAGTAGGGAAAACTCCTATTAACCCATTTCTTATTCCCACCATAAACCTATATAACCTCTATAGCATATGGCATTGTCTCCTTCTAATTGCTGTGGAAGTGGTCCCTGGATGTCAAGAAGGAGAGGAACAACGGGTAGTAGAGGCATGTGCCTTGGGCGCAATTGGGGTCTCCAACAGGGGGAATGATTGGCAGGAACTGATCATTAAGAAGGTGGAAGGGGGGTTAAGGGCCAGGCTGTGTAAACTGAATACAAGGGGGTCAATAGCTTAGTCAAATGCCTGTGTTGTAGTTCAGCAGCAACCTCAGCCCCCCGGGGCAGCCCCTTCAAAGCCCTTCCAACCGGCGCCAGCAGACTAATTGAATTACACGCACCCTGTGATCAAAGCGACACTAAATTGGCAACTGGTGCCATTGTTTTAAATAATTATCCGATACAGTTATTACTCTGATAATTAGATGGCTTGATAGTGCCGGGATAGCGATGCCAAGATCTAAAGCAGAGTGCCGGGCTAATTAGTGTTCCACGGGTGCAACACTGCGATATCTCATGCGACTGTAGGAACCAGGGAGAACAGATATTGACGCATCGCCCCTAATTAACATCTGCTTTATTCCCATAAACCAACAGCGTTTTGTAACAGGGGCACCGATATGTAAGATAGGGCGCAGCTAAAGGGCAAGCTAGAACTACATTTATATACGGCTGAGGCATATTTCTCTTTGAAAGGGGATCTAAACTAACCCCCAAAGAATATTTTAGGGAAAGTAAATGTATTTTTAAGTAGCTTCCTGATATAAAGTCATACCACACTTTCACACGCTTCAAAGTTCTTTGGAAATGTAAGCAGTAATTGAAAACAATATGCACGGCTGGTTCTGACTTCTGAGACAATGCAGCAGAACAGACGTTCACATAACAGGCACAATGCGCTAAATTTTGCACTTTGCTTTTCTATTGCACTTCATTCTCTAGTGCAGAGACCTGTGGCCGCCCCCATAAATGCAGCGCTGTTACCTTAAGATCAGAGACATCCCTGTAGCACTGTTCCGAGCGGGTGTGATCAGACAGTTGCACGTTCCAGAAGCAGGGGAGCTGGTGCACCAAGAATGGGTTCTGCTTGATGACGGCATTGAAGATGTCCTGGGAAGAGAGTTACAGTTCAGCTTATGCAATCCTGAAGAACATTGGACTCATAAGCCTAGGGCTGTCGGAGCGAGACATACTCAGTACTTTCTACCCTTTCCAGGTGAGTTAAATAGTATAATGTTCTGCATGACTGGGGCTGGAATCATCTCTTGGTGCCAGAGCAGAGACTTTCACGCGTAATGGGCAAACATGACAGGCACCATTGTCCTCTTGCTACGTTAACTAGGTGATTCCTGCTCATCTATTTGTACAAAAAGCCTCCGGTCTCGCAACGCTGATACTTTGTAGCAACAGCCATGGTGATAGTATGGGGCCGGGGAGGCGTGAAGAAGTTCGGAGATAAAGACAATGAGCGATTTGGCACCTGGGCATTTGTAGGCAAGGTAGGTGCTCAAGGTCACCTCATCTTGCCTGACCGCAATGTTTTAAGACACCTTAGGTCAACTTAATGGCAACCACTGCTTTCCTTAGTAGGAAACGTAGCAACAGGGACAGTAACCCAATCAGCAGTGAGCTTCCACTGGTCTAACGCAGTCTTTCTAGTGTAAGCAACCGTTTCATTGGCTCTTGCTCCTACATAACCCCATAATGCCTAATGCAGGAGTCCCCATGCTCTACTAATGCAAGGTCAACTTCTAGTGATGTTGTCCTATTATGATCTACATCCATAAAAATATTGTTAGCATTCCGTTCCATGAAAAATATTATTTAAATTTTGATTTGTGAGAAAATGTATATTGCTATATTTAAGAAACAACCATTTCTTATGTAACCGTAACATAATAAATATCTGAATGAAAAGCATGAAATAGGAGGTTGATCTAGATAAGCGGTTTGTTGAAGGTGTCTTGAGATCTACTGATCACCAGCTAAAGGTCTACTGGTAGATCCTGATCTACCTATTGGGCACCCCTGGCCTAATGTAATCACGCGACTCACCTGATCAGCCAGTGACGTAGAGAGCATGCTCATTAGCTCTCGCTCAGCGGTGAGGCGCCACATCTGTTCCCATTTCATCTTCCTCAGCTTGTCCAGGAGCAGTAGGATCACCCCTGCAGGAAGGGAGCAGATAGATCAGCCATTAGAAGAAGAACCAGGACCAACTTGGATGTCATCTAAATCAGGGGTGCAGCCATGTTACCCATTTAGCATGTCACCTATGAAGAACCATGAGGCCCAGTTGTAGGGCATGGTATATACTTGAAGCTTCTGTTGGATATTTCTTTCATGTTATGTCCACATGAATGGAGTGGAGCTTATTGGAACAACACAAGAGAACATTTGAATAACCTATGAAAGCCCCTTAGCTCTTCCAGACGCTCATCAGATCTCACTTGGTCTGGAGACTACAAATGCCCCCCACTCAGAGCATGAACGTCCCTCATGTTACTTTATCAAGCCTCCAATCAAAATAACCCTACAAGCTACTTGCCCCCAACACTGCCTACCTTAAGCCTCACCCACTCGCTCCTAACCAGTGTAGGCCCTTAGTGATGCATCAAACGACCTCACTGAACTAGGTATGACATAATCCTTAAGCTTATGACTGCTTATGGGTCCAACAAGCTTGACATACAGATAATATACCTGGAAAAGAAATAAATTCTAGTGCAAAGTATACAAGACTGGAGCTTTGACTACAAGAAAAACAGGACTCAACCACTTCATACCCATTAATGGTCCTGCCTACCAAATCCCAAAAGGAATGTTGCTTACCACTGAGTGGGCGGGATTATGGTCTAAAGGGGGCATGTGTTTGGATATAACTGGGCGTGGCCAGGACTGATTGTAAGTGTGACCTATCTTGACTTACAGTTTGATTAGCATACATTGCCCACCCTCTGTTTGCCCTTTGAGGTCTATTTCTGGTATATGGTGCATCTTCGAAAGAAAAAAACGAAATGTCACACAACAGCTAAGTTTCTTCCTCCTACACAAAAGCGCTTGGGAAATAGGACTGTCAATCACCATAGAGCTTCTGAACAACATGCCATGAATGTTGATCATTCCCTCTATCTAAGGAGACATTATTTGGCAGATGTAGACTATACTCAACTTATATCCATGAAGATAGCTGGGCATCAAGCAAAGCAACAACACTCTTCATAGTAGTAGTAGTATTCTTTCTGTCTGAATCTGGTAGATGGTACTGATGGGGCCAAAATTGTGTAAATGAAACCAATTACCTGATTGAACTGAACCAGGAATCAGAAGCTTGGCATACATGAAAAGATTCACTCATTCTATGAGATTACCAAACAAGTGGGTCATTGGTAGACCTTCAAAGGATGATTGGATAGTAAGCCCAAGCTCGTACAAAAGGGATATTGAAACCTGCTCAATATATATCTGATCATTCCCTAGTCAGATATTGGTCAAGTAGGCTGTTTTCTCCCAGTAGACATTCAAAAAAAGTGGTCTTGGTCCTGGAGACCAAGCTGGCAGCTAACGTTGCCTGCGTAAGGCCAGCTTTGTAAGCTTTCTGAGAGGTACCTTGGTTGGCATTTGAAACAAGTTTTCAGACAGGTTCATTGTCTGAAACAAGCTTAGAGTAAGGTACCCTGGCATGAGAAATGGTGTAAGAGAGGTGCCATGGTATAAGTTACAAACTGTCTGTCTGTCTGGCTTGAGTTATTAAAAGTTACAAGCTTCAAAGAGACACCTTGGCATAGGCTACAAACTTTTGAGAGGTACCTAAGCATATTATATCTCTCTTCAGAGACGTACAGCACCGTGGCATGACTTACAGTCTTTGAAGGGACAGGCTGGCAAGTATAACAAGCTTTTGGAAAGGTTCCTCGTGTGAGTGAGGTACCTTGGCATGAATTGCATACTTTTGGAAAGGTACCTTGACATGAGTAAGAAGATTTCCTTGAGGATCCCAGGCATGGGTTAAAAGCTTGGAGAAAAGCACCTTGACCTGACTGATTTACACACTTTTTTGGAAGGTTCTTTTACATTAATCACTTTTGGAAATGATCTCCTTGTGTGAATACCAATTTTTTACAGAGGTTCCATAGCATAAAGTCCTCACTTGTCATGAAGTTCCTTGGCATATGTTCCAAACTTGTGGAGAGGTTCCTTGGCATGACACACAAGTTTGCAAATAGGTGCTTAGGCTTGATCTTCTAGGCATGAGTTTCAGGCTTGTACTGGTTCCTTTTAATGAGTTTTAATCTTGTGGACTAGTCTGTTGTCATTATATTCAAATCTGCAAATAGATTCTTGGATTTGGTTACAGGCCTGCAGAGAGTTTTCATAGCATTAGTTGGTCATGATTTCGAAGCCTGTAGAAAGGTTCCTTGGCATTGATATAGGTTTGTAGAGAGGGGTTTGGACTTGACTTCAAGCCTACAGTGAGTTTTCTTGGGCTGAGGTCTAGGCTTGCAAGAAGTCTCTTGGCATGAGTTCTAAGCTGGGTCCTTTTTTGGCTTGACTTACAGAAAGGTTCCTTTTTATCAGCCATGAGGTTTTGGAAAGGTCCACCTAAAGGTTCTTTTTAGAGAACTTGTTTGGGAAAAGTCCTACATTTTTGGGAATTCCAGGATTACAAAGAGGTAGGTGATATCCAAATCCAGGGAAAAAAAAAAGTTTCAAATAAAAAGCTGGCAGTGGGTGCCTGTAACTGTCAATCTTTTACTACTCAAAACGTATCAAGCCAGTTATGTAGGGCGCTGCACACAAGACCCATTAGGCAGTTTCCAGAGGAAGGAAGAATCTGTAGAGGATTACACAGGCTTGATTCTCATTACTTTCAGGTGATTATGTATCTCCTCCCGCAGGCATCACGTAAGAAACACTTCCCTCGATGCTTGTTGCATATAAGTTTTTTTTCTTCCCCGTAACTGCACTTAACGAACCTAAAATTCACAGACCGCTTATGATTTTATTTTTTTTCTATAATCTACCGACACTGTATCAACAAGGACTTTAATCTCGAAATGGAAGAACTCAGTTATTAAATAATTCTGGTCCAAATCACTTCCAAAGCAAAGCATCCTACCGCCAATTATCCTTTACTGCTGACTGGAAGTCCACAATCCATTAACGTAAACTATTAATTATCCGAGGGTTTTTTTTTTTTTTATCAGACCTGCAATTCCCTATCATTAAGCCAAAGGGGGGTTTTAAATATATATTACTGCAGAGAGAGGATTTCATGCAATATTAAAGAAGTGGAAAGGGGGTGAGGGTAGGAGGATCGCATTTCATTGATGCTCTTGGAGAGAAAAAGAGAGAATAGAAGAACCTAAACATAATTTGACTTTGCTTTATGTTGTGCCCTACAGGAAGAGAACCTATGAAATGATCCTGAGCTAATGAGCAAGTTGGGAATGAGAAGATCAAAGCTTCTAAAATACCTAAATGTTCTTATTTTTGTACCCTGACAACAGAGTTATATTATGGAATGCATTAATTCCTCCTAGACCCTTGGAAAGCCTGGACGGAGGGGTAAACTGGACTGAAGAGAAATTCTACCTATACACCAACATACCCATATGTGATGTGAAGGATGAAGATGTCCATGTTTGAAGACCTATCTGTATCTTTTCACAACATGAACCACAACACAGAGCACTGGTCAAGTCCCATTAATACATTCTAGTAGAGAAGTATCTGCTAGTTGTTCTAAAAGTTTTAGCTTAGGCATCAATGGACTGTATCTAAGAAGGTCTATCATGTCACATTTTTGGCCAGGTCCATCAGTTAAATGGTCTTTTTTTACTATAGATATAGATTTCCTTTTAAAAACTCAATACACTGGATCTAAGTCATGGATTAGAAGCTGTCTGTAAAGAGATTCAATGCCTAAAGGCTCATGTAGACTCTATAGGAAATTGTATTTCCCCTGGTTCTTTAACCCAATGAAATCAGATATTTGCTTAACTCCAACATGGAACACATGGAGAAGGAGGCTAGGAAAGGCTTGATAGATGTTCACAGTGTCATTTTTTTTTTTTTTTCTGCTGTCGTTGAATGTGTATGGAACAAATTACCGTATATACTCGAGTATAAGCCATCCCGAGTATAAGCCGAGGTACCCAATTTTACCTCCAAAAACTGGGAAAGCTTATTGACTCGAGTATAAGCCGAGGGTGAGAAATAGAGCAGCTCCTGGTAAGTTTCAATCTCGTTTTTGGATGACTATTCTTAGGCACCGGCTACTATTCTAAGGCGCCGGCGAATATTCTTAGGCGCCGGCAACCGTTTTTGCGCTTGACCCGAGTATAAGCCGAGGTAGAGTTTTTCAGCATATTTTGGGGGCTGAAAAACTCGGCTTATACTCGAGTATATACGGTAGTTTTATTGGGCAGAGGAAAGGTACATGTTTGGCACTGTGAGTGAATCCCACTAGTTGCTATTACATGTGCAGATCTAGGAAGAGATGCCACCATTTGTCACCGTCCATATTGTCTCCTCTGTCACATTCCTCCTGTCACTTCAAGCCTTTATATCAAAGGAACCACCTGCAGGAGGTGGCACACGTCGTTAGGCAGAGCGAATGCCTAAAATTATGTTAATTTATGGGTATAGCCAGAAGGTAACAAGTGATACACAGTTTGGAACCAGCTGTTCCGCTGCTGTGTGGGTGAGCCAATCGGAGGGGGGAATGGGAGAGCTGGAGATATTCAAGTAGTAGTGAACAGACAGACACACACAAAAAAAAATTAATCGGAGTTGACAGGGATCAGTTAAAGTGATACCTTCCTTGGAAGGCCTGCTAAATATAGAGTTATTTGGAACAATTGGGACCATAGCACCTGAGGCTGAATCCCCTTCCCCCAGCATGAATCAGCTAATTTTAATTCCAGGGTTTAAATACTTACAATTAAGGTCCATATATATATATATATATATATATTTTCCCATCAGTCCCTGTCCCAGTGAGCTTACAATCTAAGGTCCATATCAGATTCCCATCAGTCCCCGTCCCAGTGGAGGTTACAATCTAAGGTCCCTACCACATTCCCATAAATTCCTGCCCTAGTGGAGCTTACAATTTAAGGTCCTTTTAACATTCCCACCAATCCCTGAGCCAGTGAGCTTACAATCTAAAATCCCTATCACATTCCCACCAGTCCCTGAGCCAGTGAGTTTACAATCTAAGGTCCCTATCACATTACTATCAGTCCCTGCCCTAGCGGAGCTAACAATCTAAAGTACCTATCACATTCCCAAAAGTCCCTGAGCCAGTGAATTTACAATCTAAGGTCCCTATGACATTGCCATCAGTCCCTGCCCTAGTGGAGCTTACAATCTAAAGTACCTATCACATTCCCACCAGTCCCTGAGCCAGTGAGTTTACAACCTAAGGTTTCTATCACATTCCCATCAGTTCCTGCCCTAGCAGAGCTTACAATCTAAGGTACCTATCACATTAACATTGCTCCCTGCCCCAGTGAGTTTACAATCTAAGGTCCCAATTAGATTCCTATCCTGCCCTAGTGGAGCTTACAAGGTACCTATCACATTCCCACCAGTCCTTGAGCCAGTGAGAATACAATCTAAGGTCTCTATCACATTCCCACCAGTCCCTGAGCCAGTGAGCTTACAATCTCTATCTCACTCACTAGGGGTAGCCTTATCAAAAACCAATTAAGTAAACCGTTATATAAGATCTTTTTTACCTGCAGCTATTGCTGTTTTTAATTCTTCTCTTTCAAGCAGGTAATTGTGTTTGTGTTTGTTTTAGTTATTTATGATGTGTAATGTATTATAATGTAATTATGTATAATATGTGTGTTTTTGTGTGATTGTATGTTAAACAAGTAAACTCTAGCATAATAATTTTCCTTGGGATTAATAACGTTTTTATTTATCTCTCTCTCTCGCTCTCTCTCGCTCTCTCTCTCTCTCTCTCTCTCTCTTTCTCTATCAATCTAAATGTGGACAGGGGAAGAACATTCAGGGAGGGAGAGCAGATGCAAGTGCAAGAGCAATAAGGAGTACATATTGGGTGGGCTCATTCAAAGGATAAATTATATCGGGGGTTTGGCTGTGCTGATCTGCCCTTATTTCCCATAAGGTGGTTATTTGCACTGTACTTAGTAATTGACCGCCATACAAACTCCTTGCAGATAACGTCCTGGCTGTAATCAAACCAAGGACCCCAGAGGTGCAGGGCAATACTATTAGCTACTGTACCACTATGGGGTTTAGTTCCCCCGACCTTCTGCTCGTAGATGAAACACTGATGTGATTTTCTCTCTGAGTGAAGGTTGATGCCGTGCCAGAGTAGTGCCAGCAACCAGCCCCAGCTGAGGGGAACAGATGGTTGGAGGTGGCTGAGGTTTAACTACAATCCACCGGAGGCTGCGTTCCTCTCGTTTGCACAATAAATGGCAAGTGATTCCACCTGTATCGATCGCCTCTGAATTCGGAAACCATTCTGCAACAAGTAAAGGTTAACGGCAAGCAGACAGAGCCGGGCCGAGACTGAGACTACTAGGGACACTAGGCAAGGTAGTGATTTTTGGGTCCTCACGCTTAAAGAAGCAGAAAGAGAGAAATAATGATATTCAGCATGTAGCGTGGTGAAAATATTTGGGCCACACCCACATAACATGCCCATTTTCAAAATGGTAGTATCAGAAGCACAAAGTGCACCCGAAGACATACACAGTGCCCCCCCCCCTTCCATTTCTTGACATATTGTGGTCCTAAGCCATTCCAAAACACTGTGGCACTTCATTTCATCCCAGTAAGATCAGTACAAGAATGGCCAATGAGCACTCCATTAAACCCAGACATCCCAGTAAGATCACTACAAGAACGGCCAATGAGCACTCCATTAAACCCAGACATCCCAGTAAGATCAGTACAAGAACGGCCAATGAGCACTCCATTAAACCCAGACATCCCAGTAAGATCACTACAAGAATGGCCAATGAGCACTCCATTAAATCCAGACATCCCAGTAAGATCACTACAAGAATGGCCAATGAGCACTCCATTAAACCCAGACATCCCAGTAAGATCACTACAAGAATGGCCAATGAGCACTCCATTAAATCCAGACATCCCAGTAAGATCACTACAAGAATGGCCAATGAGCACTCCTTTAAACCCAGACATGCCAGTAAGATCAGTAGAAGAACGGCCAATGAGCATTCCATTAAACCCAGACATCCCAGTAAGATCACTACAAGAATGGCCAATGAGCACTCCATTAAATCCAGACATCCCAGTAAGATCACTACAAGAATGGCCAATGAGCACTCCTTTAAACCCAGACATCCCAGTAAGATCACTACAAGAATGGCCAATGAGCACTCCATTAAATCCAGACATCCCAGTAAGATCACTACAAGAATGGCCAATGAGCACTCCATTAAACCCAGACATCCCAGTAAGATCACTACAAGAATGGCCAATGAGCACTCCATTAAATCCAGACATCCCAGTAAGATCACTACAAGAATGGCCAATGAGCACTCCTTTAAACCCAGACATGCCAGTAAGATCAGTAGAAGAACGGCCAATGAGCATTCCATTAAACCCAGACATCCCAGTAAGATCACTACAAGAATGGCCAATGAGCACTCCATTAAATCCAGACATCCCAGTAAGATCACTACAAGAATGGCCAATGAGCACTCCTTTAAACCCAGACATCCCAGTAAGATCACTACAAGAATGGCCAATGAGCACTCCATTAAATCCAGACATCCCAGTAAGATCACTACAAGAATGGCCAATGAGCACTCCTTTAAACCCAGACATCCCAGTAAGATCACTACAAGAATGGCCAATGAGCACTCCATTAAATCCAGACATCCCAGTAAGATCACTACAAGAATGGCCAATGAGCACTCCATTAAACCCAGACATGCCAGTAAGATCAGTAGAAGAACGGCCAATGAGCATTCCATTAAACCCAGACATCCCAGTAAGATCACTACAAGAATGGCCAATGAGCACTCCATTAAATCCAGACATCCCAGTAAGATCACTACAAGAATGGCCAATGAGCACTCCATTAAACCCAGACATGCCAGTAAGATCACTACAAGAATGGCCAATGAGCACTCCATTAAACCCAGACATGCCAGTAAGATCACTACAAGAATGGCCAATGAATACTCCATTAACCTAAGACATGCCATAAAGATCACTACAAGAATGGCCAATAAGCATTCCATTAAACCCAGACACGCCAGTAGGATCACTAC
This sequence comes from Xenopus laevis, assembly GCF_017654675.1. Lineage (NCBI taxonomy): Eukaryota > Metazoa > Chordata > Amphibia > Anura > Pipidae > Xenopus > Xenopus laevis. The sequence continues at coordinate 4,248,875 of NC_054376.1, read as the reverse complement.
AGAAATGGCCATGAAACCTCCATTAACCCCAAACTTGCCAGACTGCATTCGTCAGTGTTGCGTTAACGACAGAGGGAGGGACCGGGGGCACCAGGTCTCCCTTTAATCTCACTATGGGGGCACTAACTGCTCTGGGGAATTACACACACATTATGCTCTTTATGAATGGCTTGCTATGCTTGCATGGTGAAGAGCCAGATATGGATCTCTGGTATTGATTGTTACTTTCCCAACCAAGGCAAGAAACATCGACATGATAGATTGTTGGCACACTGCAGGATCATTCCATTATACTGCTTCCCAGGGGGGTCACTAAGTATCATGACATCTCACACGGGCAGCCTATTGCCCACCACAATTACACCATTAATGGTACCACCAAAAGAGAAATGTTGGCTCTAACATGAGAGGATAAAATAAAGTAAATCAGGAATATCCAACCCGTATCCCTGTAGTTCAACTATAACCAATTAAATGGGGATGGGGGGGGGGGGCAAGGAGTTCTTCCTGCACACAAAGCAAGCACCTTCCCCACATCTATTTACACTCATAATGAGATATAAGTGTACAGAGAATGAAAGGCAGAACTTAGAGATGGTCTTGGCATGGGGAGAGAGGTGTGTGAATGGAGAATAATTAAAAATTAAGCAAACAGCAAAGAGCAATAAAAGTATTAGTGTTCCATTTGCAGCCTCCTGCAGTTTATTCAGGTACCGCCCATGCCCAGCTATGTCCCACCTTCATTTCCTGCCCATGCAGCCTCCTGTAGTTTATATGAGCCTTCCCATGCCCAGCTAGTTCCCATCCCCAATCCCTGGCCCTGCAGCTCCCAATCCCAATCTATGCAGCCTCCTGCAGTTTATACTTGCCCGCCCATGCCCTGATATATCCCATCTCCATTCCCTGCCCATACAGCCCTCAATACCTATCCGTGCAGCCTCTTGCAGTAAAGCAAGCCTGTCCATGCTAAGCTAGATCCCATCTTTAATACCTACAGCGTGCCTATGCTCAGCTAGTCACCATCCCTAATTCCTACAGCCTCCAATCCCAATCAGCGCAGCCTCCTGCAGTTTATTCAGGTCCCGCCCATGCCCTTCTATGTCCTGCTCCCAGTGCCTGTTCATGCAGCCCAGAATCCCATCTTTGAAGCCTACTGCAATATAAAAATAAAATGGCCCAGCTACATCCCATTCCCTGTTTATGCAGCTTTCAATCCCTGTCTGTGCATCCTCCTGCAGTTTATACAGGCCCACCCATGCACAGCTATGTCCTGCCCCCAATCCCTGTCCATGTAGCCTCCTGCAACCTCCACAAAACTATTCATGCCCAGCTACATTCCTGCTCCAATCCATGTCTGTGCATCTTCCTGCAGTTTATACAAGCCCACCTAGTTACGCCTTCCCCCGATCCCAGAACGAATGAGTTCTGTATAAACAAACCCTTCCAATCCCTACCCTGCAGCTGCCTGTTTCAGCTTGGCCACTATATAAAACCTCTGCATAGAAAACTAGGGGTCAGTTTATGAAAGACCTAGTGAGATACAGAATACTAAAATGCCAAGAGTCAAGGCACGGCAAGCGATGAAGTTGCCCTTTAATTTAATGTCCTTACCTGTGTTGTACCCTCTCCCCAGAGCCGGCCAAGGACGGTGGTTTTTCCATAAATTTCCCAGGTACCAATCGCTTTGATTCTCCACCAATCCGAGCACTTGCTGCCCTGAAATCAAAGATAACACAGAAATCACTGGACAGGTCAAACACACTTGGATCATGTGACGCTTCTATAAAACAATAGTGGCGCCCATCAGTTTGCATTAATGAGGTGTATCCCTGATTATGAATTTAATTTGAAAAACAAATATCCATTGAAACCAAATGGCATCTCTTTTGCAGGCTCGGCGCAATCAGTAGAAGTCACACTATAATGAGGAATTAGCCCCACTGGGATTTAGAATGAAGTACTCTTTAATAATTGCAGTTGATTTCTGTGTATTACAGGGAATCTCCTTCTATTACAGAGTGACCTTGACATAAAGCAGCAGGAATCTCTTTCCCATTGAGCCAGAGATGTTGGGTGTTGGGCGACTGACACGTAGGAAAAGCTGAACAATTCCCCTCATGTGCCGCTTGTCACACTCGCTCTGGTAAACAAGTTTGTTTTGTTTAAACACTGTCTGGGCGCCACCTGTCCGAGGCTGTGAAATTAACAAGGAGCGATGGTTCCCAAAATCCTCTCCTGCCAGACGGGAGACGTGACTCCTGAGAAAAGCAGGGGACAGTTATTCTCATCTCTCCTACTTGTCTCCTTCAATGTAGAGCTGGTAGACAGGTCCCTGGCATTGGCATGTTCTCAATATGTCTCAGATAATTATGGGGCCCTGTCATGTTCCCAGAATGAGAGGTGTGAGCTGCTAGACCAGGGGGCAGCAACTGTGGCTCCTGTTTCTACAAATGTATTTGTGGGGGGCCAGACAAGTAACTTTGGACTACTGTAATTGATTAAAAGATATCTGTAGGACAAGATGGAGACAGTAGCAAATGATGGTGACAGGAGAGCAAGATGGAGACAGTAGGACAAGATGGAGACAGTAGGACAAGATGGAGATAGCAGGGCAAAATAAAGAAAGTAGGGCAAGATGGAGAGAGTAGAACGAGGTGGAACAGTAGGACAAGATGGAGTAGTGTGAGAACAAGGCAGTAGGAGGGCAAGATGGTGGCAGTAAAGTAAGACTGAGACAGTAAAGCATAATGGTGACAGAAGGGCAAGATAAAGACAACAGGGCAAGATAGAGACAATAGAATAAGATAAGAGACAGTACAGCAAGATGAAAACAGTAAGGTAAGATGGTGTTAGTAGAGTATACTGGAGACCAAAGTGCAAGATGACAGCAGTAGGACAAGATCAAAACAGCTGGACGAGATGTTGAGAGTGGGACAAGATGGAGATAGTAGTAAATGATGGAGACAGTAGGACAAGATTAAGACAATAGGAGAAGATGAAGATGGGAGGACAATATAACGACAATAGGGCAAGATGAAGACAGTAGGACAAGATGGAGACAGTAGACAGTAGGACAAGATGGAGACATTAGGACAAGATGAAGACAGGAGGGCAAGATGAAGACAATAGGGCAAGCTGGAGACAGTAGGACAAGATGGAGAAAGTAGGACAAGATGGAGACAGTAGGACAACGTGGAGACAGTAGGGCAAGATGGAGACAGTAGAACAAGATGGAGATAGCAGTGAACAATGGTGACTTCAGGGCAAGATGGCAACATTAGGAAAAGATAAACACAGTAGGACAAGATGGAGACAGTAGGACAAGATGGAGACTGTAGGGCAAGATGGAGAAAGTAGAACATGTTGGAGACAGTAAGGCAAGATGGAGACAGTAGAACATGATGGAGACAGTAAGGCACGATGGAGACAGTAGAGCATGATGGAGACAGTAGGGCAAGATGGAGACAACAAAGCAAAACGAAATCAGTAGAACAAGATGTAAAGAGTAGAACAAGATGGACATAGTAGTGAAAAGACAAGTTGGCGCCATCGGGGATCACTCTAGAGAAACAGGGCAGGCACTTTTTTTAGACAAACAAGCTCACTCCCTAATGTGAACAAGTCACTGATTGGCCTTACAAATTAGCACCCCCAAAAGTTTTTGAGTTGACTTTACTAATAAGCCTTTATCATCTGGGGGAGTGAGTTGGAAGTTGTAGTGCAGAAACTTTTCATCTAACCCAGATTTGGTACAGACTTTGATGGGAGCCCTTTAAGCGTTTTTTTCCTCTTTCTACGACAATTAGCGAATTATATGAGTTTCCGGCGAGTTCTTGCCGAGCACAATCTGTTTCCTAAAATACATTTTTAGCAAATGTCATCGTTACCTCTCCATAAACATTTTTCTAATCTGCTCTGTGACCTTTAAACGACTTTCTAATGAAGTATCTCCGAGTTATTTCCTTTCATTATGTGGAAAGCAAAATTAGCCGCGTCTCCCCAGCGCTCGCACACGGGACTCGCCGTAACATCATTTTAATGAGAATTAGAAATAAAAACGACTGAATATAAAAATAATGGTTCAACATTCTCCCGTCTAGTTTAAAACTCCAAGTGGGATTGATGGGGGGGGGGGGAGGCTGTCTAGAATATTAAAGTTTGACGCCATGGCAACATTGCCTCTATATAATTCCCCTGCAGCTTTCAAATGGGGGGTCACTGACCCCATCTTAAAAAAAAACAAATGCTTTGTAAGGCTACAAATATATAGTTATTGCTACTTTTTATTACTCGTCTTTCTATTCAGGCCTCTCCTATTCATATTGCAGTCTCCAATCAATGCATGGTTGCTAGGGGAATTTGCACTCTAGCCACAAGATGGCCGACATCGCAAACTGGAGAGCTGCTGAATAAAGTTAAATAACTAAAAAAACTCAAATAATAAAAAATGAAAACCAATGGCAAATTGTTTCAGAATATCACTCTCTACATCATACTAAAAGATAACTCAAAGGCGAGCAACCCCTTTAAAGAGAAACAAATTTAAAGGGGATGTAAACCTTAAGCCCTAAAACTTTTTCTGCAAAATACACCTGCAAAAGGTTAAATGTCTAAAGACTATGCTTTTAGCTCCCATAATTCCTGCTGGAGACAATCCAGGAACCTACTTACACACTGGCCTGTAAGTGATAAGTAACCAATTACTTGTTACCTATTTTAGGGGACCCCCAGGCAGCCTCACTGCAGCCACAGAATCGACTTGTCAGGCTGGAGGCTCCTGATTTTCCCTATTTGCCTGTCTGGTTCCTCTCTAAGGCTTCACAGAGCAACAAGACAGACAGCGAAAAAAAACAGAAATATTACCCAAAATAAAAGCAATGTTCCGCAGTCATATTTATATATATATATATATATGCAGGGCTTTATGAATAACAACAGGGATGTGTCAGGAGATTACAAATCAGATGCAGCTCACAGTGTAGGGAAGAAATAAAGCACTTTATAGCACTGCACAGATAATCTCGTTTTCAATCTGTGAAGCCCTGTCCTAAAGTGCTTACAATCTAACCTTACAGGACCTCAATGCAAATTGGCATTAGAATGCTGCAATAAACCACTTTAAATATTAAATAAACTTTTTATATCTTTTGGGGTGGGGGTTGAAACTGAAATGATTTGCCTTTCTGTCCCCAACTGAAACATAACATATGTACTAGTATTTAAAGGACAGTAATCCTCCAATACACAGGAGAGGTAATTATACCCTCTGCTACTATAGGCAACATCTCTCCCTACTATACCTGCTATCCCACAGTCACACTCCCTTCCCAGAGACTATTATCCACTGTTACTATAGGCACCATCTCTCCCTACTATACCTGCTATCCCACAGTCACACTCCCTTCCCAGAGACTATTATCCACTGTTACTATAGAGACATATCTCCCTACTATACCTGCTATCCCACAGTCACACTCCCTTCCCAGAGACTATTATCCACTGTTATTATAGACACCATCTCTCCCTACTATACCTGCTATCCCCCAGTCACACTCCCTTCCCAGAGACTATTATCCACTGTTACTATAGAGACATATCTCCCTACTATACCTGCTATGCCCCAGTCACACTCCCTTCCCAGAGACTATTATCCACTGTTACTATAGACACCATCTCTCCCTACTATACCTGCTATCCCCCAGTCACACTCCCTTCCCAGAGACTATTATCCACTGTTACTATAGACACCATCTCTCCCTACTATACCTGCTATCCCACAGTCACACTCCCTTCCCAGAGACTATTATCGACTGTTACTATAGACACCATCTCTCCCTACTATACCTGCTATCCCACAGTCACACTCCCTTCCCAGAGACTATTATCCACTATTACTATAGGCACCATCTCTCCCTACTATACCTGCTATCCCACAGTCACACTCCCTTCCCAGAGACTATTATCCACTGTTACTATAGGCACCATCTCTCCCTACTATACCTGCTATCCCACAGTCACACTCCCTTCCCAGAGACTATTATCCACTGTTACTATAGGCACCATCTCTCCCTACTATACCTGCTATCCCACAGTCACACTCCCTTCCCAGAGACTATTATCCACTGTTACTATAGGCACCATCTCTCCCTACTATACCTGCTATCCCACAGTCACACTCCCTTCCCAGAGACTATTATCCACTGTTACTATAGACACATCTCTCCCTACTATACCTGCTATCCCACAGTCACACTCCCTTCCCAGAGACTATTATCCACTGTTACTATAGACACATCTCTCCCTACTATACCTGTTATCCCACAGTCACACTCCCTTCCCAGAGACTATTATCCACTGTTACTATAGGCACCATCTCTCCCTACTATACCTGCTATCCCACAGTCACACTCCCTTCCCAGAGACTATTATCCACCGTTACTATAGGCACCATCTCTCCCTACTATACCTGCTATCCCACAGTCACACTCCCTTCCCAGAGACTATTATCCACTGTTACTATGGGCACCATCTCTCCCTACTATACCTGCTATCCCACAGTCACACTCCCTTCCCAGAGACTATTATCCACTGTTACTATGGGCACCATCTCTCCCTACTATACCTGCTATCCCACAGTCACACTCCCTTCCCAGAGACTATTATCCACTGTTACTATGGGCACCATCTCTCCCTACTATACCTGCTATCCCACAGTCACACTCCCTTCCCAGAGACTATTATCCACTGTTACTATGGGCACCATCTCTCCCTACTATACTCCACTGCTATAGGTACCAACTCAGCCAATAATCAGCATTGTTTGAGGCTTCAATAGGCTCAATCTCACTATATTACGGTTACTATACAATTACTAGGTGTTGCTGTTATAATTATACAGCCATTAAATTAATATATGGGTTTTTTTTTTCAAATTTCATAAAAATTTCATAAAAATCTTCCAATCGTCTGTGAGGGACTCCACTGTGAGAGGCCCAGGGCAGCCATCAGTTCTTTAAGAGTCAATGGTTAAAAATAGGAGTAAGATTGTGTTAAATGAGGCTACAGGACTTGAGGAGTTTGGGGAGGCAGGTGGAGTTAATTTTTCTCTATAGAACCTGATTCAGTAATGAATTCCAAGCCAAGCTTTTTTGGTTCTGTAATATTTCATTCATTGATTTTACTGTCAAATGAAAAAATGCTTCTTGCAAATGGCATTTAGCAGGATTCTCCAGCCTGGCAGGAGGGTGAGGGGTAAAAACCTGCGTTATACTCAGAGGAACAGAGGGGGCTCCTTAGAGAGTTCAGGGCAGTGGGTGAGAGTAGAGGAAATAATCTTTTCTCCCAATAAATGAGCTGGATATGACAGTGGATTTGGATATGACACCCAGTATCTCTTGTGAAGACTAGCTAGGTTGCCAAATATACATGGATAGAAGGAGTACATTAAACAAGGCTGGTCAACAATATCCAACTCTGACAGTATCTCATCATCCAAAGATCTTAATCCAACCCTGGTAGTATTACTACTCTATCCACAATCCCCCGCCTCCATTACCCACCCCAGACAGTATGTCCTCTACTTCAACCGAATCCTCACCATAACAATTTGCCTAGACATCCTCATCCAACCCTGAAATAATCTTTTCTACACAGTGACCCCCATCCATCTCTGCCAATATGAATCCTCACCTAAACGAAACAATATCTTCTCTACCTACAGACCCCCTTCTTTCAGCCCTTATGGTCTATCATCTTCATACAGACCACCATCATCTTCATACAGACCATCATTCACTCCTGCCAATGAAACGGAAACACTCCCATCCTTACCCAACACAATGTCCTCCACCCATCCAACCCTGATGGTATTTCCTCTACATAGAAACCTCCTCTGCTGCCCATATCAATGCTCCTCTACACAGAGACCCCCATCCAACCCTGATGAAATTTCCTCTCATACAAACCAGTGCTGCCCTTATCAATACTACCAGACATCCCGTGCAACCCAAACAGTATCTTCTCTACCCAGAGACCCTCATCCAACCATAATACTATATTCTTTACCCAGACAGAGTCTCCTGCAAATATAAACTCTACCCAAATATCCAATCCTGACAGGATCAACCCTACACATAGAGACCCATCTAACCCTAACAGTATTACTCCTCTTTAAAGTCCTGAATTAAGTTCTAACAATACAACCTGTATTAAGAAATCGTCATCTTCTCCTAGTAGATACTCCATTCTACCCACTGCTCTTCCATTAAACCGTGTCCATTCAGGAACAAGCAAACAAGCCAGTGTCATATTATGTTCCTACTATACACTTTGCCCAACTGGTTCAACTCATGGAACCCTCAACTGACACTCAACAGCCAACTCATGCAGATTCTACTGAAGAACAGGAATATTAATTGGCACAATACCAACCCAAGGTTCAAAATGTTATGAGAAAAAAACATTTAATATCATTTTTTCTGTACATGCTGCAAGATCTGGATAATTACTGAAATCCTGTCCTTACAGCTTAGCACTGATAAACTGATGGAGTGTGAATCCAACTCACTAAATGAAACACAAAACAGCTGGGACAGAACCACTGGGACGAGGGACAGAGGTGGGGGCTTATTCACATTTGGCCGACCCCTCTCGCTGCTCCAGTTCACACGTCACACCATCCAGACACAATGAAATAATGAAAGGGACATCCCGGAGATGTAATCAAAGCCACTCTGCTAACGATCCTGTATATTTCATTAGTAGTTGGTAATTATATTATTTTTTCAGTTAGCGATGCCCCAGCATTATAAATCATGGCACATTGCCCCCCAGCAATCGCAAGCTTGGGGAAAACAAAACCTGACGGCAACGTTTTTCTTTTACGGCTCAGTTGTTATTGTTGCTTCTCTTTCTGTTTAGGCGCTTTATTATTCATCTTCCAATCTGTCATTCAAACCACTACCTGGTTGCTAGGGTAAACTGGACCCCAGCAACCAACTGGCTGCACCAAGGCAGGCTGGGTAACGCCCAATGAAACCCAACAGAAGAAATCAGTTTTTATGGCTGTTGCGTTGCAGATAGCGACCATTGAAGGAGGTTTAAGTGCGGGGACGTACAAATTCGGCGGACAGGTTTCCAATAATCCCAGCGGCGCTCTTGCAAACTCATTTGTGGTTGAAGGACAGTTTTAGCGAAGCTGTCAGCGTTGGGATGTTCTTTGTTGCCGGAGAGCCCACGAGTATGACACTCGTTCTTTACGAGGCAGTAAAAGAAAGGTTTATATGGATCCCTCTTCTTTCTCCCCTCACTGCCATTCTGCTGATATATGGCCTTTAATCAAAAAGTGTAGGTACGCTCAGCTGAAGAAGCATAAATATCCCCCATCTCCTCTCCTATCCAGCACCCCAGGCAGGGGCACTAACGCTGGGGTACCACCCGGAGACCCAGTAACACAGAGCCGAGGAGACTGTAGCGCATAAAGGGAAAGTAGATCCTATGAAGTCTGTTCTCTCTTAAAGAGACAGTAAAGCTTGGTACTTATTGTCTCCCTTCTCTTCTTATATTTATACAATACACAAGTAGGGAGATGCCCCTATTGAGTCCAGTAATACGGTATCACTGATCCTTCCTCATTGACAGTGCAAAGGATTGCTTGGATGGCTGAAGAGCACCCTAGGGTGCAAGATGTTGTTACCAGAAGCATTTGTAATGGAGCAGCTCAACTTTTCCACCAGTAACACTTGTAATGGATCAGCACAGCTTCTTCCCTATTAAAACTTCTAATGGATGAGTCCAGCTTCTTTACTATTGTAATGATGAACCCAGTGGTCAACCCACTAAGTTACTCCTGTAATGGATCAACCCAATGTTTCCACCAATAACTCAACTAATGGATCAGCCGAGCTTCTCTACCAGTAACAACTGAAATGGATCAGCCCAGCTTCTTTCCCAGATCACCTGTATTGGATGAACTCAACTTTTCCACCAGTAACTTTTGCAATGGATCAGGCCAGCTTCCCTACCAGTAACACCTGTAATAACACAGCCCTGCTCCTTCCCAAGTAGTTTCTTAAATGGATCAGTCCAGTCTAAACCAATAACTCCTGTAATGGATCAGGCCAGCTTCCCTACCAGTAACACCTGTAATAACACAGCCCTGCTCCTTCCCAAGTAGTTTCTTAAATGGATCAGTCCAGTCTAAACCAATAACTCCTGTAATGGATCAGCCCAGCTTCTCTACCAGTAACAACTTAAATGGATCAGCCCAGCTTCTCTACCAGCAACCCCTGTAATAACCCAGTCCTGCTTCTTTCCAAGTAGCATCTTAAATGGATCAGACCAGCCTCCACTAACAATTCCTGTAATGGATCAGCCCAGCTTCTTTCCCAGATCACCTGTAGCGGATCAACCCAGCTTCTCTACTAGTAAGTTTTGCAATGGATCTGCCCAGTTACTCTTCCAGTGACAAGTGTAATGGATCAGCCCAGCTTCTTTCCCAGAAAACCCTATGTGAAAATGAACCAGTTAATTTTCTCTTTCCAAGTCAATGCTGTACTGGGTCAGCACCCGCTGCAATTAATCATCTTCTAATTCCCAGTACTTCTAGTGGCTCTAATTTAAGAGTTTTTCTCCACTTGTCTACCAACCTAACTCTGCCTTCCTTCTTTTCTTAATCTGTGCCTAATTATAATTCACCTTTCACTTAGTCCTTATCTGGGAACCTTCTGTCCCGTCAAGCAGGTAGGTCACTTATTTCTGCCTTTGGTTCTTGGTGCCCCAAGGGCCCGGCACATTAATTTCCTATTTCATATTTTAGAATACCAGAGTGATTAAGATGATGCCCACTGTATCCCCCCATACCTAATATCTCTGTAAAACATCTTTTTTACATAATTGAACAAGAATACCTCAAAAATTGGTTATAACAAAAAAAGCAAAAAACTGCAATAATCCCGTGTCCCATTCAGTAATCGCTTTGTGCAAAAAAAAGTCTTTATCTACAATCACCCATATTAATACACATGTCCCATCACATGCCAGAAAGCATTGCATCTCTCCTCAGTGGGACAGTATACAGCTGGCTCCTGCCACAGGAGTCAGAACCAGCAGTGCAGAGAATATAAACATCCAGGGACTGCTTCTAAGAATTTGGGCACTCTATGGGTTAACGTCTATATATTTTTCTAAACCAAGTTTAAATTTTGTCAGATTTACATTTCCCCACGAAGGGGCCCTGAGGTGAGTCGACCTCCCTCGGCGAGAGATTGCTTTGTGCGAAGAGAAAATAATAAATCTGTTAAATTGGCAACCTTATCTCCAGAGCCGCTCCCTCGGCAGCCACCGAATTAGAAGGGATTTGATCAGACTGATTAGAAACTGATTTCCTTCCCTAAAACCAGAGGAACCGCAACAATGTATTATAACTGTTAGTAGGTGCCGCAGATAGGGTTGCCTTTTCAAGAAGAAAATACTGGCCTTCCTATATATTTATCTTTTTTCCCTATTAATAACATTGATATCCATCATTTTTACCGGCCAGGCCAGGTAACAACCCTAGCCGCTGGTAGCAGATTTTTTTTTTTTTTAATGGTCTATAGCAGTGATCCCCAACCAGTAGCTCATGAGCAACATGTTGCTCTACAACCCCTTGGATGTTGCTCCCAGTGGCCTCAAAGCAAGTGATTATTTTTCAATTCCAGACTTGGAAACACATTTTAATTGCATAAAAACTAAGTAAAGTACCAAGTAGAGCCTCTTGTAGGCTGCCAGTCCACACAGGGGCTACCAAATAGCCAATCACAGCCCTTATTTGGCACCCCAAGGGACATTTTCATGCTTGTGTTGCTCCCCAACTCTTTTTATATTTGAATGTGGCTCACGGGTAAAAAAAGGTTGGGGATCTCTAGTCTATAGGAAATCATTTCTACCATGTGACACCACGATTGGCGTAAGGCAAACTGGTGGTCTTGTCCTTAAGGCCAGGTTGGGTGAGAACTGGGATAAATGGCCATTGGTTCTTCTAGATACACCTGAAAGGCCTGCCTGAAGGTCCTATATCTGGACCTTACAAAATATCTGACCTTCATGGTAGGCCTTGGTCAAAAGGTGGACCTTCAAGTGGGGCTTGAACTAAAGCAGTATGACAACAATTGCCATGATTATTCGTAGGGGCGCCATATAATATGTTGGCGCTATATAAATACATGTTAATAATAATATAACCATCTGGCCTGGTCTTCAGTCCACCCAACCCCTGATCCACCTCCATTCCTCACTCTCAACAGGGTCACAATTACCCTACGGCTAAGAGAAGCCCAAGATCTGGCACCCATCATTTATATTCTATTTGACCAGTGAGTGGCCCCTATAAACACTTATATGCACATAAACAAGGCACCCTGGCCATGCCGTACAATCAGTGACATTTACGGGCACGCATATAAATCTTATTTGCCCTTTCCAAGGCCAAGAAACGACAACCTTTGATGTGCGACTGCGCCCGGTGACAACGTAGAGGAAGGAAGAAAATACTGAACAGAATCAGGACTTTTTCATTGACCCAAAAAAGGAGATGTGTAAATAAACAATAAAAAGGAAAAAAATGTCCATAAAAATGAGCGATGTGCCATCCAGTGTCGCAGAGGAGAGAGCCGTCCTGCTGTCCTATTGTCTGGCAAGATTTAGGGTCTGTTCCGAGGCAACACCTTCTGCTGCCGATAAACATCCACATTAGTAATGAAAAAGGAACTCTTTCTTCCACATTCATTTCTCCTGCTTTGGGATTCCTGCCCGCCGTATGGAACAAGCAAGGAGATGAATTTCACCGTATTGTAGGATTCCTTCCCTTTCAATGCTGTATAGAGGGCAGAGCTTACTTTAGGGGGAGTCTGAGCAAGAGTGACCCCCAGTAATCTCTAATCTTTACTTGAGCTTTGGGGAAAAAGAGAAAACCAGCAATGCTACCTTGCTTTATGGAAGGTAAAGTACATACGGGGGGGCTTGAAGGTGGGTTGTGGCTTGAGAAGGGTGACAGAGGGGGCCTTTGTGGCTGCGGCAGGGGGACTAGGGGGTGTGGGGGGCCCCGAGGCAGCAGCTCTGGTGGGCCCTCCAGTCCGATGCTGTGGCTGAGAGATATCAGGGTGGTTTGTCTAGTGTGCCCTCTTAATTTCGCCCGGCACTGTAAGTTACATTACCTAAAAGGCTCCTTTATGTTGGATGCACTAAAGTTTTTTTTGGGGGGAGGGGGTATTTAACAGAACTTTGGCTCAGGCAGAAAAAAAATTAAAATTTCAATGCATAAAATGGGGTGATTACGTGGGGAGCAGCGTCCCTTAGGGCAGCCCTGATAACCAGGAGTAAAAGTGAGAATTTAGTCCAAACTGCTCCCTCAGGGCACAGCCCACTTCTGCTGGTATTACGGGGCCACCCCCGCCCCCAAGTCCTGTGCATCTTAATGTGCCTCCTGGGTATCAATCTAGGTTGCTCTCCCCAGCAAGAGCCCCCTCCTTTCCCATTACACACTGGGGTATTTACAAGATGTAGGTTTTGGCACATGCCTGGTTGCACCCATGAGCAGCGATGCAACTATAGACTACACTGCTCTAGGTGCACCCCTTTTTCTCCCATATAAATTGCAACTAAGGGTAAGTTAATGCACATCAATAACTCTACTGATCTTTTCTTCAGCTTTTATTCTAGTGACGCCTCCAAGGGCAAGGTGCTGGCAACATGCAGTTCATTAGTAAGGGTCTCCATAATGATTATGTATTAACTTGTTGCCCCTCCCTTCTTATGTGCGGAGTGAATTACTCCCGGGCCCAGAGTAGGTCAACAACTTCACAGGGACTTGCTAATGTAAGGAACACGACCTTGCAAAAATCATGTCCTCGCTAAGCCCTGGGGACGCACGGCAGGACGCGTGGGGGGGGGGGGATTTTGGCTCCTTCAGCAAGTGGATAATTAATGAAAGGTTATTATTGAGGAATTGGTTCCCTTTGTCTACAATGGTCTATCATGCAAGAAAATGGGTGTTTATAAAAAGTCCCCCATCCTATTGTACAACTTCACGGAAACATCTCCACTTGGGTTAATCATAATATAAACAGGCAGTTGATACAGTAATCCATGGGTTAATGCAGGAGCTTGAGTCCTCCAGGACCAGAGGCCTAATCCATGCAAAAGGATCGTCCAATGAGAATTCTGCCAGCTCTGTTGTCAGATCCACTGGATCCATTCGACAGCATTGAGCACCAAGGGACAACCTGTCTGGATCCTGCACAAAGGTGATTACTGTATTTGTTGCAAGAAAATGTTTCAAACTGCCTATAAATTGCACTTGACATTTTTGCCCAAACAATATAATTATTGTGATATTAACCTTTCCAGCCTTGGCATCAGACATCACTGCCTGACATTGTATGCAAATGCCTGGACTGTCGATGTTAATTAACTTCCCTTTAAGACAAAACAATCACCCTTTTCCTTTGTGCCCCCCCATCCAACTGTCTCTGATTCATGTGGACCCCCCATATTCTCCATACCAAAGAGCTATTCTCAACCTGTGTATCCAATACAATAGAACTGCATAAAAGTAAAGTATAAAATATATGAGGATGTTAAAGGGGAACTCCATCAAAAACTGTTTTTCACCCAGTGAAAGATAATTGAAGTCTAAGCCATTTCCCAATATAAATTCGTTACAAATTTTCAGTGGTTTTAAAATTACGTGTAAATGTCATTTCTATTGGAAGCCGTGTCTGTCTCGCCATTTCTATGCTCCGCCCCGGTGTCTCTGACTTTTGATACAACGTTCAGAAGCAGCTGAATAACAGACCTTTGCTGGAGCAGAACTGACTTTGCAACATTGTTTTAAATGTCAGACCCGGGGACAGTTACAGTCGTTTATCGCAGTGACAGTGAGACAGAACTATAAACCCAGTGAGAATGAGGAATGAATGGATATTGGGAAGTTGTATCAGGAGTCAGAACCAGCAGTGCAGAGAAAGGAACAGACACAATGACAGTTACACAGAACTATAAACCCAGTGAGATTGAGGAATGAATGGATATTGGGAAGTTGTATCAGGAGTCAGAAGCAGCAGTGCAGAGAAGAGAAAGGGACAGACACAATGACAGTTACACAGAACTATAAACCCAGTGAGAATGAGGAATGAATGGATATTGGGAAGTTGTATCAGGAGTCAGAGGCAGCAGTGCAGAGAAGAGAAAGGGACAGACACAATGACAGTTACACAGAACTATAAACCCAGTGAGAATGAGGAATGAATGGATATTGGGAAGTTGTATCAGGAGTCAGAGGCAGCAGTGCAGAGAAGAGAAAGGGACAGACACAATGACAGTTACACAGAACTATAAACCCAGTGAGAATGAGGAATGAATGGATATTGGGAAGTTGTATCAGGAGTCAGAAGCAGCAGTGCAGAGAAGAGAAAGGGACAGACACAATGACAGTTACACAGAACTATAAACCCAGTGAGAATGAGGAATTAATGGAGATTATATAGTGAATAAAGTACCCCCTATTGTAAAACATAAGGATATTATAAGTTACCGAGGAGTTTCATGACCAGGTCATGGAACTCCGAGGTAACTTCTAATATCCTCATATTTTGCAACTGGGGATACTTTATTTATTATAATACACAAGTTTCAGTGAGTCATGTGACAGAAATGACATCAGAACTCAATGTTTATAACGGATGACATCAGAATATATCCGTTTATAAGGATATAATTTACAAGATATTCATGGCTTTTGTGTATTATATATATATATATATATTGCATAAGTTCAGTGTGAATTGGATGCTACAGGGGAAGTGTCCAAGGTGCTGAAATTGATTCCTCTAATCCTATAGTTGCTTTGTATAAAACTGGCTATTGTGTATATAGCAGCCGCTGCCAGGCTTTAGCTAATTTGCCCCAGGGGTTAGAAGAACGAAGACTGAATGCATATTGGGACGTTGCTTAGAATTATATTCTCTTTCATTAAAGGGGTGGTTCACATTTTGTTAACTTTTAGTAGGGATGCACCGAATCCAGGATTCGGCCAGGTTTCGGCCTTTTTCAGCAGGATTTGGATTCCACCGAATCCTTCTGCCCGGCCGAACCAAATCCAAATCCTAATTTGCATATGCAAATTAGGGGCGGGGAGGGAAATTGCGTGACTTTTTGTCATAAAACAAGGAAGTAAAAAATGGTTTCCCCTTCCAACCCCTAATTTGCATATGCAAATTAGGTTTTGGTTCAGTATTCGGCCGAATCTTTCACAAAGGATTCGGGGGTTCGGCCGAATCCAAAAAAGTGGATTCGGTGCATCCCTAACTTTTAGTATATTTTCAAATTCATTTTGTTTGATCAGTTTCTGACCAGTCTGACCACCAAGTAGTCAAGGAAGTTGTCAGGAGAAAGAAAGAAGCTGATGTTCTTCTGCTTAGGAAAACAATTAGAAACCTTTCTCAAATCTTTCCTAAGCAGAAGAACATCAGCCTCTTTCTTTCTCCTGACAACTTCCTTGACTACTTGCTGGTCAGACTGGTCAGAAACTGACCAGCAGGTGGCGCTGTTGGAACAAAATTCATTCATATTAACAGCACATGTATCCCTTAATATCTTGGAATAAAAAGAAAATAAATAATGAATGTAAATGACAAAAGTGCACAGAATAACTCTCATCAATTTGACATTCACTTATTTTATATGTTTACTTATCCTTTAATGTAGTTGGAGTGGTGGAAGGGGGGCCTGAATTAAAAACCAGGAGGGTATATAGTGCCCAGAGAAAAGTATGTAAGACATCCAGTGGCTGATCCCTGGTGACCCCCATGTTTGAACCAGTCTCAGGCTTCATGGCTGTGATGGCCAACTGGGCCCATTAATATTGATTTAATGCATTCAGAGGTCGCCCCCCTTTATACAGCTCTGGGGGAACTGAGCATTGGGGCCACTTTTGACTGAATTAAGAAAGACTCATTTTCCAAACTGCACCCCAAATCCTGCGACAGGATAATCTGCAAACGCCGATAAAACCGATAAATGTGGCCGGCGAGTGTTTCTTCTTCCTTTTTAAACCCACAATAAGATATTTGCTTATTAAAATGACTGATCGCCCCATCCCGGCACCCAGACAGTCCGTCCCTGGGTCTGATAAACGCTCTATGGCAGCACTAACCGGATAAGACATTGCAAAATAAGCAGTGAGCCCTATAAATAGTTTAAGGTATAAGAAGCCGCCTCTTCTTCCCCCCGCAGATGATTCATCATCATCATCACTGTAATATTTAAGCTGTCTCAGCAACACAAAGGTGTCATTAGCTCGAAGCAGAACAATTTCCCAGTGGCCCCCAATTTAGTAGCCACAGACGGGGTAGGGGGAATATTTTGTAACTTTGTTTAGTTTGTTTTTAGGTGAATTCTGCACCAAATCTTGCTCATATATTATTTTTATGGAGGAGGGAGATCATTTATCAAAGCTGATTTTGCATGAGCGCACTTTCCTGTGAGTCTGACAGTTTAAAGCAGGTAGAGGTGCTTTATGGCAGGGGACCCCAACTGCCAGGCCGTAGCTCACTACTGTGCCGCGGACATACTTGAAATGGGACGCTGAGTCCGAATTTGACGCGGGCAACAAGATTTGACGCTGGCGCTCTCGAATTTGATGCGGAAACACAAAATGTATGCATTGAAGCAATGAGTTTTGGTCTAGTAGCTGATAGCATCCAATCAAAGGCTTTGATTATTGCTGCTCAAGACCAGAAGGAGCCAACTGCCAATTGGTTGCTAGGGGTTACAAGATCAGTCCGCAAGTAGACGCCACTTTTGGACAAGGTTTATTGTAGCAAAACTGCTGAAAACACCTAACGTGTTTCAGGAATAAGGGATCCATTCCCGAAACGCGTTAGGTGCTTTCAGCAGTTTTGCTACAATAAACCTTGTCCAGAAGTGCCGTCTACTTGCGGAGTTTGTGATATGGTTACAGTGGGGACACTGAAGATTGAGCACCTGGCCGAGGGAATAGCGGTGAGCTGGAGTGGTCTCCTTTTTGCTAATTTGTTACAATATCAGGGCCATATGCTGACATAGTGAACTGGCATTCTTCGTAACAAGGATTTATGAGAAATGTGCCAAAATTGCATTGTTTTCTCTTTAAACATTAAAAAGGGGCCCCTAGGGATGTCACCTGTCTGGTTTATACATATGGGTGTCCTAATCAAAACAGTTTTGAAACAAGGAAAAGGTGACGTTGCCCTCCTGTTGTGTTACTGCTCCACCCTCTTTTACGTCATAAGTCCCGCCTTTAAATGCTATGGCCCCTCCCACTGATGTCACTGTCTGGAGGACAATGAAAAAGTGGCTACGATACCTGAAGCCCAGGGCATGTTGTTTTGACCATACCTCATTACTTGTCTCCCAATTCCAATGCCTTGAACCCAGATTTGAGGGCCCTATTTGTTCTCCTCAGGGTCACGCTGGGCTTGCAGGACATCAGGTAAAAACCCAGTGGAGCCTGGCTCTAGTGGGCCCCAGTGACCCAGATCTTCACCCGTTTACAGGCCACACTGCCCCTGATCTTGCTCTCCTCTGGCCTCGATTGGGCTACTACGGGACAGGTAGGCATAGGGGTTGCGACTGGGGCGGGGACTGTTGGGGGTTTCCAGTTTGAAAACTGACACCAGTCCTTTCAGCCCATAGTTGGCAGCAGTGGGAACCTTGGAGATCTGGTGGGGCCCCTGGAGGCCTGGCTGTCTGGTGAAGCCCCAGGAACCCTAGTTTGACCCTGGGCATTTAAAGGGGGTCATATCAGGACATTACAGGGGGCATAAAAACCTTGACCTGCTTCCCTTTCCTCCAAAGCTGCACGTCCCTCCAGCTGATAATGGAGCTTTCTGTATTTCTAATAGAAATTCTTTTTTTTTTTCTAACTTTGAATTAGTTTCCATAAAAGTCAATGTTCCCGAGCGCGGCTCTGTATGATTAATTCGCCCCTACTCGCTATTTGCTTGATCATCTGGGGGAGAAAAGCTGAAGAAGTCCTAATGAGATCGCCAATGTGCACCCAAGCAAAATTGATCTCCTGATGGAAACATTACACAAACAGAATAATAAAAGCCGCCAGGGGCAGACAATATATCTATTTATTTATATAATATTACCGTCAGATGGGCCCATGGGTTGGGGACAGACAGAACAACCTGAAGTATCTGGGGGCCTGATGTGCAGGTCATAGGGGGTAGTGACTATATATTTGCAAGGGGCTCCAAGATTTCTATCACTTGCCTAGGTAATAATGCCAGGCAACTCATTCCAGCCTCTCCCAATACCCAATCCCAGATATTCCTCCATCCCACAGGCTTCTCCATAAACCTGCCCAACCAACCAGGGCCTGCACCAACATGTAGGCAGAAACCTAGATGCCAACAGGTGGGTACTGGGGCTAGAACCAGTGAGGTTTAGGAACATTCTGAAGAAAAGGAGGAGGAGGAGAAGGAGGAGTAGAAGGAGGAGAAGGAGGAAGAGGAGGAGGAGTAGAGGGAGGAGAAGGAGGAAGAGGAGGAGTAGAGGGAGGAGAAGGAGGAGTAGAGGGAGGAGAAGGAGGAAGAGGAGGAGGAGGAGAAAGAGGAGTAGAGGGAGGAGAAGGAGGAAGAGGAGGAGGAGGAGGAAGGGACAAGCTGGATTGAGGTTCTGGGAGAGGGCAGGGGCTACAGGGAGGAAGTTTTTTTAGGGGGGTTGGTGGAGAGCAGGATGGGAGGCACCCAAACCATAGGCCTCTGTACATTCTGGCCCATCACTGCACCCAACGATTCCCTGCCTGATGCACCCCTTTATATCACTGCCCCATTCCCCCTCATGGCCCCACCCCTTCTCATGGTCCCATCCCTTACATCCCTGTCCCATCCCCCCTCATGGTCCCACCCCTTACATGACTGCCCACCTCCCCCTCATGTCCCCACCCCTTCTCATGGTCCCATCCCTTACATCACTGCCCCACCTCCCCCTCATGTCCCATCCCTTACATCACTGCCCCATCCCCCCTCATGGTCCCACCCCTTACATCCCTGTCCCATCCCCCCTCATGGTCCCACCCCTTACATGACTGCCCCACCTCCCCCTCATGTCCCCACCCCTTCTCATGGTCCCATCCCTTACATCACTGCCCCACCTCCCCCTCATGTCACATCCCTTACATCACTGCCCCATCCCCCCTCATGGTCCCACCCCTTACATCCCTGTCCCATCCCCCCTCATGGTCCCATCCCTTACATCACTGCCCCACCTCCCCCTCATGTCCCATACCTTACATCACTGCCCCATCCCCCCTCATGGTCCCACCCCTTACATCCCTGTCCCATCCCCCCTCATGGTCCCACCCCTTACATGACTGCCCCACCTCCCCCTCATGTCCCCACCCCTTCTCATGGTCCCATCCCTTACATCACTGCCCCACCTCCCCCTCATGTCACATCCCTTACATCACTGCCCCATCCCCCCTCATGGTCCCACCCCTTACATCACTGCCCCATCCCCCCTCATGGCCCCACCCCTTACATCACTGCCCCACCTCCCCCTCATGTCCCCAAGGCCTTCCTTCCTTTTTCCCTTCCTATTGGATTATATCCCCACAAAAGGTGGTAACTCTAAAGTCATCCGATTGGATTACAGCCCCTCTCGTGCAGTCTCCATCCATTCGATAGGTCGCGTATTGCCCGCCATTTTTTCTGCGCTCCAATCTGGGTTTGATACCTTGTTACAGTAACAGGCTGGAAGGATTTCCAGGCATTCGGATCTTTGGGTGAGAAGCCAATGTTCTCGTTATTAAAGCCGCCAGTATTATTATTAGGCTGTTTCCTGAGAGAAGTAATTATGAAGCCATTAAGTGTCCCTCAGATAAACAGCAGACGTTTGTTTGTTTTACATTAAGAACGGAAGGTTTCAGCCGAGCACATTCGCCCGGCACAAATTAGTGCGTTTCATCCTGACACGGTTATTGGCTCTTCCTAAGGGGACGGTGTTTACGTTCACCTCAATGTTAATATGGAACAAATGATGTTGTCGCTGGTACACGAAGACAAACGAATGCAACTGTTGCATCCACTACCCATAATCCTCAGCAAGCCAGGGATCTCCATGCAAGTAAGGTCACTGCTGAAATGGATAATAATCGTGAACCAAAGACATGATAGTGATGCACCGAATCCAGGAATCAGTTCAGGATTCGGCCTTTTTCAACAGGATTCGGATATGGCCGAATCCTTCTGCCCCGCTGAACCAAATCCGAATCCGCATATGCAAATTAGGGGCGGGGAGAGAAATCACGTGACTTTTTGTCACAAAACAAGGAAGTAAAAAATGCTTTCCCCTTCCCACCCCTAATTTGCTTATGCAAATTAGGATTCAGATTCGGTTCGGCATTTGTCCGAATTGTTCGCGAAGGATTCAGGGGCTCGGCCGAATTCAAAATAGTGGATTCGGTGCATCCCTAATGGAAATGCGAGTAAGACATTGCCAATGAGCATATTAACCCCAGAAATGCCAGTAAGAAATGGGAGTATATTAATCCAGACATGTCAGTAATAAGCATATTAACCCCAGACAAGCCAGTAAGATCACTGTAGAAAGTGGAAATAGATAAATGAACCGCAAACATGCCGGTAAGATGACTGAAGAAAATGAATAGATTGAAAGCATTGCCCACAGTGGAAGTAGAACAGTTGGCGGGGGGATCCATCGGCCTTGGCGAGGAGGGTGGTGGGGACAGGCAGGGGCCTACAGTAGCTATGGCACAACAGGAGCATTTAATGGGACATAATTGGGGTTTATATATTCCAGGAGAAGGCTCACCTTGCTCTTTTAGATTTGCGAGTGTCCCAGATCCAAAGGAAGCTGAGGGGGAGTGGAGCCATGTATAGAGGGAAGAACAAAGTGCAAAAGGCTCCAGGGCTACAAGTGTTTTAGCTTTATCCCTTTTTTATTCCACCCCAAATTAAACGAAGGATCGGCCCAACGCACGGGCAGTGTATATCTGCATGAATCCCCCACAGGGCCTGGACACTGGTGGGAGCATCGGCAGCCGGCTACGGATCAGACAGATGCACAGGAGCCGGGGAAAAACCTTTTTTGGAGACCTTTTCAAATTGCTGCATTTATGCTGCAGTAATAAATCAGCAGAGAATCAGAGAAAGCCGTCTGTTACGGGGATGGCAGTTCTGCCTAAGCACCTGCTCTCGGCTACTGAAATCCAATGAAATACGGAACCCACGGGGCGCCCTATTAAATCCCCGGCAAATGGAAGATCCTGTCAGTGGGAGGAGGACATCCTTGTAATAAGGGGATGGCTGCAATATAGGTAAAGTCAGGGGGGGACAGGGGGGAGAGTTGTAGGGGGCCCGAGGGTAAGGGGGGCCCCGGCCACGCCATGCTTACTTGATTAGCCGGGCCCCCCATCTTTCTGAGAGCTGCTGACTTCGGGAAGGCATGGACGTTTAAGGGGCCCTGGCCACCAATTTTCTTATAATGTGCGGGGGGGCACCAATATTTTTTAATGGGGGGGCCCTGGCCACAAATGTTTTTTATGGGGGGCCCTGACCACCAATATCTTTTTTATTATTTAACATGTGGGAACCCTAGCCACCAATATTTTTTTTGTTTTTTTACTGTGTGGTGGGGAGGGCAGACCTGTAGTTGGGGCTTGCGGTGGGCGCAGCCCAGGAGGCCCAGGAAATTTTGTCGTACGGGGCCCTGCGATCTCTGATGGCGGTCCTGGGTAAAGTGGCCACACACGGCCAGAATTAAGTTGCTGAATGAGGCCCTTCAGATTGATATGTGCTCCACCCCTCTTCATATACCCCTATACACCCCAGATCCACTCCGAGTGGCCCCTTATTCTTATGGGCCCAAACAGGTCCAATGGAGATCTGCAACTGGTGCTATCCATTGTGCAAGGTGCAGGTGTAGCTATGCCCATCAGTCGGCTGGGTATCCCATACCCAATTGTCAGTGCCAAAATTCTAAATGTGAACAACCCCTTTTAAGACAGAGGTGCCCCCAGGACTGGCTGAGGATTCTGGGTTTTGGTATCTCACCTTGTTTCTTATCCATTCATATATTTTACATCCCCCTTCCAGGAGACGAGCGGGATATAAATGTTATATATTTCCTGAGCCAGCGACGTGCCAAAAAATGTCTTTTATTCCCCCCCTGCTCTAAAGATTACCCTGCCCTTCACAGCGAGAAACTGATATTTATTTAATCTTTAGTGCCGCCATAAATCTCCCGGAATGGGACTGTATTTCGCACTGCTCCACGGAGGAGAGAATGGAGGAAAAAATAAAAATTTGAGCACAATTATCGTCCCAATAAAACACGAGCCAACGCTGAATCCCCCCCTATAACTTCCGTCCATAGAAAAATCACAGACGATTAGACAAATGAATAGGCTTGCTGGGTAATGACATGCAGAAGAGGGTCCCCTTAGCACCCGACCCATGTGTTGCTATGACACAGCTCCCATAGATACAGTGCTTGCTGCCGGATATCCTTATAGTAAACTGGCAGCACCTCCTCTACAGCTTTCAAGGACCAATCTCTTGCATGGACCTGCTGTCCCACCAGTAGTTCACTGCTGAGTTCTCTTGTTTATCATCATCTATGGTTGATTGAGAATTTACTAGGGATGCACCGAATTCACTATTTGGGATCCAGGCGAATCCCCGAAACCTTGGTGAAAGATTCGGCCGAATACCGAACTGAATCCAAATTAGGGGGAGGAAAGGAAAAAGTGGAAAAATTCTTCTTTTGTGACAAAAAGTCACATGATTTCCCTCTCTGCCCCTAATTTAAATATGCAAATTCGGATTCAGATTTGGTTAAGCCTGGCACAAGGATTCGGTCAAATCCAAATCGTGTTGAAAAATCCTTGTTGAATCCCGAACCAAATCCCGGATTTGGTGCACCCCTAGAATTTACCCCCCACAGAGGTGGGACATGGACCTATGGCACTCATGGTAAGGGTGGCTTGATGCACCCTAATACCAACCTGAATCCGAATCCAAATTTGCACTTACAAATTAGGGGCAGGAAAGGAAAAAGTGGAAAAATTCTTCTTTTGTGACGAAAAGTCACGTGATTTCCCTACCCAGCCCTTATTTTCATATGTAAATTAGGATTCAGATTTGATTCAGCCAGGGACAAGGATTCAGTCAAAATAGAATTCTGCTGAAAAAAGCTGAATCCAGGCTGAATCCCGAACCGAATCCTGGATTCGGTGCATCCCTAGAATTTACCCCCCACAGAGGTGGGACATGGAGCTTGAGGCACCCTAATGTGGTCCCCCTGTCTGGAAGAGTTAGTGATGGACATAGACCAGGTGACACAGAAGGGTGAGAAGAAACAACTACCAGGTCTACTAATGAGGAGCTTAAATACTGCACTGCTGTGTCTACCATCTATAAATTACTTTGAGATTTTGCTCCCCTCTTTTCCTAGAGTGATTACTCCCTGGCAATAATAAAACTACTGTGCCTCGGGTTACCCCCTTGTACAACCCCCCCTAGTCTCCTTACCTACTGTTCCCCTTTGAAACTGCCTCCTATCTTGAGCCCTCAATATGATGGTTTTGGGTGGGGTCGGCCATTGCCACCGATTTGTTTTCGCTCACGGCAGGTGGTTATCAAAATGGAATTCTGGTCGGATGAAGCATCTGGTATTTAATTAACAACAAAAATAAAACAGCACAGAACCCTCCTTCCCCAAACACAACTGTTCCTTTTTTCGAGCGGTTTCCATGAAGACGAGCTCCGTCGTGCTCCAAATATAGACTCCAATATAGATTCCAGCAGATCAGAAGCTTTATTGTGAATCTGAAACTTCATTAGATTGTGTGTTAGGGAAGGACTGTAAGGCAGGGGGCTGATGACATTTCATTCTGGATGCCCCAGAACTAAAGGAGATCTCCAATGGATTTGTAAGATGACATATTAATCAATGGAGATCAGACATATTCAACCTACCACATTCCGGCTGTCCGGGTAAATTGGGAGGTGCAGTTAAACAACAACTAAAAGTTGTAGCTGTAGTTTTATTTCCTAAAAGGGGTGACCTCTACTTCAAACCTTCCAAAAAGCAGCTACATAGGAGTGGTTAAGCAGTAAATACCACCTGTGATTCCTAGAGGTTATGGAGGAAACTTGAACATATCTCCCAAAATTAGGAGATGATCCATGATCCGCCCTTGGCATGCCCATATATGGCTCTTATTTGTCCACAACAAACTAAGGCTGACCTCTTCTAGTAACCCACGATTAAGGCTTGTCCCACCTAAATGGGGACAACTTGAGAGTTTGCTTTCTGACCTTTCTGACACTACCCCTAGAGTAGTGGTTCAAAAGTGTGGAGCATTGGGGGGGGGAGGTGCAGTGGTGGTGGGGTGCGATAGGTTGAGATTTTTGGAGCCTATTTGTTCTTTTAGATACACCTCAAAGCTTAGCTTGAAGGTCAAGTAGGATGAGGGTTGTTCTCCTAGATGGGGGGTACAGTGGTGATGGGATGAGATAGGTTAGGATTTGAGGAGCCTATTTGTTCTTCTAGCTACACCTCAAAGCTTAGATTGAAGGTCAACTAGGATGAGGTTTGTTCTCCTAGATAGGGGGAGGTGCAGTGGTGGGGTGCAATAGGTTAGTACTAGAGGAGCCTATTTGTTCTTCTAGATACACCTCAAAGCTTAGCTTGAAGGTCAAGTAGGATGAGGTTTGTTCTCCTAGATGGGGGGGGAAGTGCAGTGGTGGTGGGGTGCGATAGGTAAGGATTTGAGGAGCCTATTTGGTCTTCTAGATACACCTCAAAGCTTAGCTTGAAGGTCAAGTAGGATGAGGTTTGTTCTCCTACATATTCTCTGAACTACGGCTGAATGACCGATACTAAATCTATTACCTTGTTAACAGGGAGCCCTGACCACAAGTTGGACCTCCAAGGAGAACCTGAACTAAAAGAGTCTGACAGCCACTGCAGTAGGGTCATTAGCAACAACTGAGTCCATAATGGGACCCATAATACCTGTCACCTCCTTATTTACATGGGCGTAATAGACTACTCAGCAAATCTAGGACCTTATCGCCATATTATACTGCTGCTAATGACTCTGTGGCACCTTAATCTAAATTAACACATAATCTGAGCAGCATCGGCTGGCGGTTTTGCAAAGCTCGAAATGCCGCACATTCACCATCTAATGTTATTGCGGCTCCTTCAGCCCGGCATTAAGATTCTTCAATTCAGCCATTAATCTCTCCCTCTCTCTCTCTATTCACCTGCAAAATCATAATTATAACAGCTCCGCTTCGAGCAATCGCAGCATTTCGTGCGTGTCTAACTGCGAGCTGCGCCTCAGCCAGGCAAGCCAATCATTAAATGGACAAATCGCCCCGAAACGCGTTTTCTATAACGACCACCTACTGGAGGAACTGTTATTTATGGACGGCAGACAAATAAATGGCGCACGTAGGCTGGATCACAATCAGCAGAGCTGCCCGGAATATTTATGGTTTAGGGATACGGATTGCTCGTTGCGACTCAGTAGCATCACATCCTGATTGTTTTTGAATTAAAGGGGAACATAAACCTTTTAAGGAAAGTTTCTGCATTCTCCAAGCTTAATTCCAAATGCATGGTGACGCTCCAATGAGAATCCGGCCTGCTAGAGCTACACCTTCTTCCTCTGATCTAAAATAGAGAAAGAACTGGGCAATTTTCTTGTTGATATTACACTGTAATCAGGAGGGCAGACATAGTCCTACTGAAAGGGGTGGTTCGCCTTTAAGGCAACTTTTAGGATGCTATAGAATGACCTACTCCTATCAACTTTGCAATTGGTTTCCATTATTTATTTTTTATAGTTTCTGAATGATTTGCCTTCCTCCTCTGACTGTTTACAGCTTTCAAACGGGAGGGAGGGGGTCACTGACCCCAGCGGCCGAAAAACGATTGCTCTGTGAGTCTACAATTTTATTGCTATTGTTACTCTTTATTACTTACCTTCCTATACAGGCCCATATTCTGGTCTCTCTTTCAAACCGCTGCCTGGTTGCTAGGGTAAATAGGACCCTAGCAATCAGATAGCAGCTGAAATACCAAAGCTGCAAAATAAAGGAAAAACCATAAAACAATAAGACCAATTGCAAATTGTCTTAGAATATCATTGTCTACATCATGCTAAAAAGTTCATTTAACTTTTAGGGGTTCGGAGTTAGTGAAATCGCATTTAACTAATGGTGAACCACTCCTTTTGGGTTTAAAGGGTTTATGCAGGAATAATCTGTTCAAATAAAAGTTTCATTTTTAAGCTACTTCCAGTGTTCCGTCTGTCGATTGTTGGGATTCTGGAGGCGATGGAACAAGGGAATCAATTTTGTTTGGCAAAAAACTACATCCTGAGCTTGTTTTTGTTCCTATTGTAGTTGGTTACAGAACTTCACTGGCCTTGGGTATGAACATTCTCATTGGCTACAGGTTTGTCTAGCTACGAATGTTCTAATGCTCTGATTGGCTGTAGGTTGGTCTATCAGAGTTCTAAGCCTCTTAGGTGAGGCGTCTCTGTAAAGTTCTAATGATTAGATTGGCTATAGGTTGGTCTAGCAGCTAGGCTGGGGGGAGGAGGAAGGGGGTTTATGAAGGGTAGGGGTTTTTTAACTGTAGGGTTTAGTTCTCCTTTAAAACTGCTGGATTTTTATGATTTAAAGGAAGCAACTTCCTCTCGTCCAGACCCCCAGGAGACCACATCGTCTGATTCCTCTATAGTTACTCCAGTGGTGAGTCAATCTCTGTAAAGTTCTAATGATTGGATTGGATATAGGTTGGTGTCAACTTGTAAACTTCCTTGTGCTCTGACTGGCCCCGGCTTAGTCAAACCCATTGCTAGGCCAAACATTCCATTACACTTTATTAAGGTTAAAGCAAGCTGGGAGCTGTAGTTCAACAACTTTAGGGTCAAATTCTAATGCAATACTACTCAATAAAAGCTTTCTACAGGGCCAGCCGCTTCATTAAAATGCAAAACAATCCTCCAATGAGAATCCCAGCTGCTCCATATTTTTTGTTTCTACAATGGGAGTTGGAAGCATTAGGTAGAGGTTCCCAGAACTAACCAAGCCTGTCCTTTAACCCTGTGTCTGATTCCAGCATTGCACAGTCATCTTCCTAGACAAGATAACAGCAAGATGGCAGACATAGTGCTAGGAATCAGTATTCTCATTGGCCAATTTTCTTCCATCTATAAATTATGGTCAAAAAAATTCTCATTGGCAAATGCTGTCACATATCGAATTAGGTTTGTCTTCCCCTTCCTTGTGTGCTGAAGAAGGACAGCTTTATTGGGATTCCCTTTAAGCAAATGAATTGAATGGCTTGATTTTTCTATAAAAACAAATTATATTAGTTACATGGATCAAGTAGAAAACCTTTATGAAATATTTGGGCACAATCCATTCCTGGCCATTTAATAAACACACCTATAAATGTTGCCTTGTTTGCTGCTACCTATATAGAAAAAGGCTTAGAGAGGAACAAAGGATAAAACTTTGTATTTGCCACTCGGATTTTATTCAGGGTTTATCCGCAGTGCACTAATCTCACACCCTGTTCCTCTGCCTGATAGGTGATAGGAAAAGTCATCAAAGAGAATATAAGTGATAAGAGAAACACAATGGCCAAGTAATTGGTAAACTTGATGACACCCACGGACCCTGGAGTTTTCTTAGTTTTCTCCACAGAACTGAGATTGTGGGGGGCGGTAGATTGGATGAGTTAAGGGGGTGGCAAGTAAGCTGAGGACATAAGAGAAAGACTGGGGTGTATAAAATGCTTCGGAGAAGCAAAAACAAACAACAAACTAGAACAAAAGCTGTAGAAGAAATGCGGCAAAGATCTTCCTTGCACAAATAAGATTTGAGATCAAAATTAAGATTTTAAGAAGTTTCCTTCAGGAAAAGGGGGTTCGGCCATTAATTCATCCTGAATGGAATGTTGGATGTTCTAGCTCTTTAAGGGGTGGAACTCTAGATGATCTAGCCCTATAAGGGGTGGAATGTTGGATGATCCAGCTCTATAAGGGGGGAATGTGGAATATTAGGCATCCTAACTCTTTTAGGGGTAGAACTTTGGATTGTCTAGCTCGATAAGAGGTGGAATGTGGAATAATGGGTGTCCTAGTTCTATAAGGGCTAAAACTTTGGCAGTTCTAGCTCTATAAGGGATGGGATGTGGAATATTGGATGTCCTAGCTCTGTAAGGGATGGAACTTTGGACGTTCTAGCTCTATAAGGGGTGGAATGTTCAATGTTCAGATTCTTTACCACATGGAATATTGGACGTTTTCGCTCTATAAGGGTCAGAGGACTGTAAGATGAACATGCCTTGGGGCAAGCAGGTGATACCAATGAATTGTACCTAACTGCTTTGGTTCATATTTAGTGATGATCAAATCTGGACAATTTCGCTTCAATTTTGCAAAATCTGACAAATCTTGGAAGTTGATCTTGGCCCAAAGCCTTCAGTGAGTAGGGTTTCTGGCAGAGACAGAGTGCACTTATTCTGGGCAGCAGGGAACAGTGGTCATGATGGCACCCATAGCACCCTGAAAAGCTCAGGATCCTGTGTCAGTTACTCTACATTGTCTACAAATGCCTACAAACAGGGGATTAGTGGCACAATTAAAGCTCATGCCTTTGGTTCAAAAACTCACATGAGAAGAGACCTGAGGGCTTTTATTATGCTTTGGTAAAAATGCAATAGGAACATCCATGAGAAGCTTTTGTGCACCGCAGTTATACCAAACCATTCACCGCTCTTCACTGTTCAAAAGAAAAGTAAAAAAAAACTACTGGCTGACTGACAGCAAAAGTAGAAATAGTATCAATGAAAGTACATAGGAAAAGTACATGAAATATCTCAACTCGACTGCTTGAAAGCCTGGAGAGCGCTGGGTTTGAAACGACGACCCATAAACATGTCACTGAATTAGATTACAATAATAAAAGCAGACTATCCATGGATACATGACCACAGGGGTGTCTGGGGTTAAAGAAGTGACAGCCAACACTCTTGTATTGTCACTGGGGTGTTGCAGAGGCACGCGGGCTACATGTGCACATAATTATGGATGGATTCTGGCACTCGTCCCAACATCCTTCAATGGTTGTCAGTGATCCAATACCCGAAACACTGCTGACCTTTTCTGGTATTTATGATGGCAGAACACGTCTTTAGCAATGTTTGAGCTGTCAACATTAAATCTGAAAAGATCCACAGCCCCTTCGATACTCTTGGAGAACAGACATAAACCTTCTATTGTCCAAGCCCCAATTCCACCGTCCAACCAATGCCCACCGTGGATACATGGGGAATTCATTTATAGATGCACATCACAGCCCCAAGCTCTTGGTGCAAACTAATGTTGGGAAGTCTAGTTTTATTGGAATGGTCCCTTGAGTTTCACAAATCTTATTCAAAAGCTCTTAAATACATTGTTTTAATTTCCTTAATCCCAGAACAAAAAGATTTTAATTTTAATCACAAAACAATCAAGCAAGAAAGCAACTGTAACGGTCGGCACCCAACACCAGAACAAATGCGAAGCACCCTGGTCTCGGCTCGTGCTTCACCAGTAGTGTGACCGCCTTTGGCCTCAGGAGGAGCTTTGGGATGCCACCAGGTCTTAAACGAGAGGTGCAAGGCAATAGGTTCTGGATAGGCAGAGGGGCATGACTGTAAAGCAAAGTCTTTGGGCAGAAGGTCGTAGTACAAGGCATTAGGCAATAGAGTAGTCAGATCAGGCCGGGTCGGGGCAGGCAGAGAATAAATGTAGTCAGGCACGCAAGGGTCAAACCAGGAAGTCAATCAGAGGGTTAATCATAAGAGGTAGTCGGTAATCAGGCAAGGGTCAGGATCCAGAGGTCAGAATAGTCAAAAGCCAGGCAGGGGTCACAACAGGAATCAAACAGGTTCAAACCAGGATTAGCAAAGCTCAGGAAGCACCAGGAACAAACTCCTATCACGGGCAAGGTCCCACAGCCCTAATGGGCTTTAAATAGTTTTTTAATTTCGCGCCATTGACGTAATAACGTCAGCGCACCTGCGCCTTTAAATCTCCCAAGAACGTGCCGCGCGCGCCCTTAGATGCCTACGCCTGCGGCCTAATGGAGGCCGCTCGTCGCTGCGGGCGTCCCTGCCGTCCCGCCACTAGACCACCAGGTACGTTCCTTACAGCAACCTCCAAAACAGAGTCCTCCTACTTGTCCTTATTATGGCAGTGTTGGAAGAGATGATTCCAAGAGGCAACAAAGGCACAATAGGAATCTGCATACAAGTCATGTATCAGCACATGCCACACAACCATATGTCCCAACAATAGGAAATCCTCCATGACCATGTTCCTCAACCTTAACTTTCTTCACAAGTCTTCTAATGGTTGTCCAACCTTAGGGTTGTCCACCAGCCACAGCCAATCTCCTAATGGTTGTTTCTTAACAACAGCCAATCATATAATTATTGTGTGACCCAACAACATCTAATAATAGTTTGCTCCTGTACCATAAAAACATTTCAACCTTGATGGTCACCTGTTCCAAAAAATAACCAATTTTTCCAATAGTTTTATAACTTATAATGGCTAATCCCCATATGGTCATGGTCAACATCAGCCATACTCCTAATGGTCATGTATCCCACAATGGGCAACAGCCAATCACCTGTTTTGAAATTCTGCAACCTCCTAACAAAGTTATCCCACATAACTCATGAGAGTCTAGCTGATGGAAGACATTTAGAGTTTAGAGTTGTTGAGTCCAGATGCTGATCCAAGTTATATTGCGTAATTAAGTTTATCAGTCGCCGCAGTCGTATTAAGAAGGATATAAACAGATTTAATGCAGTCTGCATGTGCTTTAAAAACTGGTTATTTTTTCATACTTTATACTAGTGCTTCAGGACTTTTTCCCTAATTACCATGCAATTAACTTTTCAGTATATCATTGATTAAGTCATATATCTTAGCCTGCAAATCATTAGAGCCATTAGCCAATGCAGGAAAGAGCTGAAGTGCCTAATGTATATGTGCATATGGATATTGCTGATTAATGCTCCACAGCAGTGTGTTTTAAAGGAGAACTAGAACCTTGCCTCTTTTGGTCCACACAGCTCCATTTGTGCCACCTCCATTTGAGGCAAATGCTAAACCTAGTTCTGGCCTTGAATGTCTATGAAAGAGATTTGGAGGTGGGACAGATTTTGAACTTGAAATTCAGAGACCCACCCAAGTGCAGGTCTTGAAACAAACAAGAGAAGAGTATAACTTGAAAATGGAGAATTCCAGGTACTAGATCACTCGCTACGCCTCATTAGGAGGTGTTGACTCCTGCCCTTTCTGTCTGACCAGGAGAGCCTGATAATCACTAATAAGAAGAGGTGTTGACCTTTATTTGGACATGATTGCTACAAATTCATGAAACCGTATCCGCAGCTAAAGGCCGTCTCTCCCCCGGCATGGAGCCTGGAACGGCTAAACCTTTTAGCAACAACGTCAGGCATGTTAGTTAAAGAGATAATAGAATATTAATTCACTTGTTGTTCTTCACAATAGATATGTCCATAAAGTTGAAAGTCCCGGGCCTAGGCTTGGGCCCTCGTGTGCCTATACAGAGATACGACCCTGTGGGTTAGTCCAAATCCTGCAAAAAGAGAACTGGCATTCAAAAAACAGATCCTGGACACTGAAGTTTCAGTATAGGACTGGCCTACCGGGAAACCGAGAGAAAACCAGGTGGGTCCTGATCCTGTTGGGCTTCATGGTCTGGGCACATGGGTAAGCAATTTAGTTCAGTGGAGGAGAATGGAGAGGGGGTGGTTATTCGGCACTGAAAACTAGGGATGCACTGAATCCAGGAATCGGGTTAGGATTCGACCAGGATTCGGCCAGGATTCTGCCGTTTTCAGCCGGATTCGGCCTTTTTCAGCCGGATTCGGATTCGGCCAAATCCTTGTGCATGGTCGAACCGAATCTGAACCCTAATAAAGAAGAATTTTTTCCACTTTTTCCTTTCCTGCCCCTAATTTGCATATGCAAAGTAGGATTCGGTTCGGTATTTGGCCGAATCTTAAACCAAGAATTCGGCCGAATCCCAAATAGTCGATTCGGTGCATCTTTACTGAAAACCCTCAACACTAGAGGGCAGGTGGTGTGCCGGAGGGGATCCTTAGATGCAGGGGGGATTATTTGGATTTTCTGTGGGCCCAACTTCCCCTAGTCTGACACTGAGTAGTTCCGCTGACTAGGATGTCAGGTGACCGATGGATCAATAGTTAACTTAGTTGTTTGAGGCCCCTTGATTCCAGTCTGGGCATGAATGATCCAGGGTCCAACCACTGTGAACAGCAACAATCATAAACCCCATTATTTGTGCCTGTACAATACCCACCCGCTTCGATTGTAAGCTCTGCAGGGCAGGGATCTGCCTTCCCTTGTACCTATTAACATGTGTAAAACTCTGTTTATTCCGTGCGGTGTCTGTACTATCGCTACATTATACTGCACAGCGCTTCTAGATATAAATAGACAGAAATGAAAGGTCAATAAAGCAGATATGATTATATTTTTCTCGTATAATTGATATAAATATATATATATATCCAGCGCTCACAGATAACATCCCTGCAAATGACTTTGCACACAAGTCCTTAAATCTTAATGAAGGTCCAGAAACCCTTCTATTGCACCGAGCCAATGACTTTCCCTTAGATATAGAGGCAATTAGTAATAAGATCTGATATGTGTAATTGGCAGAGACAAACACCCTCTCCCCCTCTAATCCGCCACAGCTTTACATTAACCACTGTAAATACACATATCACTATGGAGAAGCTCATTCATTTCCCTGATTATCACAGTATAAACTCGTGACAAGGATAGAATGGAAAAGGAATTGCTGAGTATTTCTGCATTTAATTAGACTGTGATTTGGAAGGTACATTATAGAGATACAGCTCATCCTCAGCCCCATAATGTTAAAGTAGAATAAGGGCAATGGCACGAAATGTATAAATACAAATATACAGAGAAGGAATGTTCTGGGCACACAATAAGCTATACCCTCATACTGTACTGTCTAAGGGAATCAATATGGCACCTCCCTCCTCCCATATGTATAAATACAAATATACAGAGAAGGAATGTTCTGGGCACACAATAAGCTATACCCTCATACTGTACTGTCTAAGGGAATCAATATGGCACCTCCTCCTCCCATATGTATAAATACAAATATACAGAGAAGGAATGTTCTGGGCACACAATAAGCTATACCCTCATACTGTACTGTCTAAGGGAATCAATATGGCACCTCCTCCCATTTGTATAAATACAAATATACAGAGAAGGAATGTTCTGGGCACACAATAAGCTATACCCTCATACTGTACTGTCTAAGGGAATCAATATGGCACCTCCTCCTCCCATATGTATAAATACAAATATACAGAGAAGGAATGTTCTGGGCACACAATAAGCTATACCCTCATACTGTACTGTCTAAGGGAATCAATATGGCACCTCCCTCCTCCCATATGTATAAATACAAATATACAGAGAAGGAATGTTCTGGGCACACAATAAGCTATACCCTCATACTGTACTGTCTAAGGGAATCAATATGGCACCTCCTCCCATATGTATAAATACAAATATACAGAGAAGGAATGTTCTGGGCACACAATAAGCTATACCCTCATACTGTACTGTCTAAGGGAATCAATATGTCACCTCCTCCTCCCTTATGTATAAATACAAATATACAGAGAAGGAATGTTCTGGGCACACAATAAGCTATACCCTCATACTGTACTGTCTAAGGGAATCAATATGGCACCTCCCTCCTCCCATATGTATAAATACAAATATACAGAGAAGGAATGTTCTGGGCACACAATAAGCTATACCCTCATACTGTACTGTCTAAGGGAATCAATATGGCACCACCTCCTCCCATATGTATAAATACAAATATACAGAGAAGGAATGTTCTGGGCACACAATAAGCTATACCCTCATACTGTACTGTCTAAGGGAATCAATATGGCACCTCCCTCCTCCCATATGTATAAATACAAATATACAGAGAAGGAATGTTCTGGGCACACAATAAGCTATACCCACATACTGTACTGTCTAAGGGAATCAATATGGCACCTCCTCCTCCCATATGTATAAATACAAATATACAGAGAAGGAATGTTCTGGGCACACAATAAGCTATACCCTCATACTGTACTGTCTAAGGGAATCAATATGGCACCTCCCTCCTCCCATATGTATAAATACAAATATACAGAGAGGGAATGTTCTGGGCACACAATAAGCTATACCCTCATACTGTACTGTCTAAGGGAATCAATATGGCACCTGCTCCCATATGTATAAATACAAATATACAGAGAAGGAATGTTCTGGGCACACAATAAGCTATACCCTCATACTGTACTGTCTAAGGGAATCAATATGGCACCTCCTCCTCCCATATGTATAAATACAAATATACAGAGAAGGAATGTTCTGGGCACATAAGCTTCTATTTACATGAGTTAATAAGAAAATATTGGGTAGTAAAACTTATTTCTCTGACCTTTGAATTTATGAAAGACGGCCCAGAGCTCGGCGATGTCTGTAGCAAACGTGATATCGGTGTCCAGGACAATGACTCTTTCCAGACTGGCCGGGAGGGTCTTCGTAAGCACCAGCTTCATCAGCCCATATATTCCTGAGTAATGTTTGTTTGGGATCCAGGAGACTTCAGACTGCAGAGAAAGAGAAGACAGACATATGAAATCAATATTTGCCCTTGATAAAGATCTGATAGTTACAAAGGAACAAGGGAATTTATCATATGGTCCTTACAGGCGGGCAATATGGTATCAGGGGTGTTTCATGGTAGAATTCAGGGTCCAAATCGCATGGTCCAGGGTCTAGAAAGTTTCTTACAAAGTCAAATTATTAACAAACACTGCAACAAATATTTGTATCAAAGCCACCCAGGCCATGTGGACCAAAAATTCTGTCTCCATTTTTATTAGAATATACGGCTGCAGATGTTATTAGGATTTACAACCGAGATTTTATTAGAATATACGGCCAGAGAATGTTGCAAGCGGCGCAGCACATTATTATTTTCTCCTGCACTGCAGCGGGGGTTATATAGGGCCATGGATAATCAAAAGTCCATAAAAATTTTGGGAACAGAAATCCAAAAGAGAAATGGCTAGGACGTGGAAATGGCGGGGACAGGGGACACCAGCAGACAAAGTGCAACAACAACAAAAAATAAAACAAAGTCGTTGAAAAAAAAGATTCTATTACGAAAGTGTCAAAACGGCCATCGGTATAATATTTTCAACATGGCGGAGGGCGGTGAGCTTGGTCGAATGATTTGATTGTTCCTAAAGTATCAGGACAAATTGGTGTAGGGCTTTGCCCTCCAGACAAGTGATTTGGGAGTTAGATAGGGAACACCTATGTATATGCTGCCCCCAGTCC
Source organism: Xenopus laevis (assembly GCF_017654675.1). Lineage (NCBI taxonomy): Eukaryota > Metazoa > Chordata > Amphibia > Anura > Pipidae > Xenopus > Xenopus laevis. The sequence goes on along the minus strand of NC_054376.1, from coordinate 4,212,289 downwards.
TACCCTCATGTGTACAGGCAGCTTGATATTCATCATGGAGGGATAGTTCTTTGCTCTCTATTTGTTGTGTGTGCTGGTGTCAACACTCATATGTCCAGTCTAGAAAGAACATTGAAGCTTTTTGCCCTCTGATATCCCCTCCTCCCCAACAACATCAAACTGAGGTATCTACAGGAGGGTTAATGAAGAATACAGTACATCCCCATAGACGTCATGCCCCTCTCCTATCTTGCCCATCCTTTCATGAAGAACCCCTTTCATTATAAGAGCTGCTCCTCTAAGAAATTGTATTGTTTTTGTACAGCACAGTCAACATTCAGGTTCCAACACTGGTGAGAGGACACATAGAAGACAGAAGTAGTTTAACATTTCAGAATAGTCATTAGCCAGCCTTTTAAACAGTGAACTGCCTACAAAGTTCCACCTATTGGAAAAACTTCTGGAGAACTTCCAAATTGTAACTCATGCATTGCCCAACTGGAGATTCCAACTCCAACTATGTTGCCTATATTGTATAAAAACCAACCTCCAACCTTGAACCAGGGGGTTGTTTATATCCAAGTGTATTTCTATAGGATGTGTTATTTGTGAATAATAAGTATATAATGATGTGTAGGATAACTGTCCATCATACATGGTCTATCCAAAATATAGTAATGAAAGTAGGCCGGCTGTGGAATCCAGTTTAGACATAAGCCAAGCCATTCCTCTATGCACAATGATTAGATGGCAGGTTGAAAATAACTGTTTTGGGAAAAAAATATGGATTTTTAAAAGGGAGAAATAACAACGGCTTCTATAGGTGAGGTAGATAAAAAATAACGATATGCGGCCCAATAGACAAATACTGTGGGAAAAGAACGAAAAATGGCTTTAGTGTATCATTTCAGGAGGGAAGTAATGAAAAGTGTTTAATATAGGGTTGCACGGATGCCAGCAATGCCCCAAGACATTAGGGTGATGTATGGCCTCCGGAGTACTTGGAGGTCATAAAATGCATTAAAAATAATCTGCTAATGCAAAAATCTGGCCAGCGTTCAAAGATTAATTTATGGGCTGGGATACGCTTGGATCAGCCAAAGAATCCTGTAGCTACTGTACCCATGCTCTGTGTGATTCCGATAACTCTTACTAGCACTGCCAGTGGCTCCGCAACTCATTTCTACCACATCCGCACTTTTCCCGTATAAGTCATTCCTCGTCTGACTCATCTATAAGACTTGGAAACGGCCCTCCATCCTCTTAAGCATTATAGTCTCCACCCTGCAGTAAATATTGACTGTAGGGTTCACAAGAGCAGTAGCTTCCATACATTGGCACTGTTGAAAGGGCTTTGAGTGAAAGGAGGAGGGCTAAGCTTGAGCTCAATTATAGCGAGAATTAGGGAAAATTTGCTCTTAAGTACACATCTGAAAACCCAGCATGAAGACCAGTTGCGTGAGAATTAGAATGACCATAAGACTATGAAGATTTTCATTCATTCAGGTCATGGTATATCTAGTATAGGTAAATCTAAAAACAACTGGACTTGCTGAGTAATCAATGACGACGTTTCACTACTCAACGGAGCAGCTTCTTCAGTTCAACTCAGCATGTCCAGTTGTTTTTAGATTTACCTATACTAGATATAGAATGACCATAAGTTATCTTAGATACACCTGAAAGCCCAGCTTGAACGCCAGTTGGGTGAGAATTGGGGAGTATGTCCATTAGATCTCCTAGGGCACCAGGCAGCATTTGGGGTCATATAAAAAGTCCAAATTTATTGAAAAATCATAAAATCATGAAGAGCAAACCAGTGAACATAGCCCCACGCTTAACGCGTTTCGTGGCCTCACGCCACTAATTGATGATTGGTTGGGTGAGAATTGGGAAGAATAGACACTTGCTCTACTGGACACATCTGAAAGCACAGCTTGAGGGCAAGTTGGGTGTGAACTGGTTATAGTAGCCACTTGCTCTCCTAGATACACCTGGAAGTCTAGATTGAAGGTTAATTGGGTGAGATTTGGGTAGAATGGACAGAATATCAAATGAAAAAGGTTGGCACAAACTGGATCACTCTCCACGATGTAGTTAAAAAATGTATTTATTTAGAACAACAACATCCCAAATGCCTTACGCGTTTCGTGCCTTTTGGGCACTTAATCATAGGCTAGCCTGAGCTGAAGGCTTAAGGTGTGAGCACCTGGATCCCCCAATGCATTGGGTAAGTTAAACCCTCAAAAAATTTACAATTTGGAGCTTGAAGCACTATACAAATTATTTATGTATATAATCTCTATTGGGTAGAATGGACCCTTGCTCTCCAAGATACACCAAAAAGCCCAGCTTGAAGACCAGTTGGGTGAAATTGGGGAGAATGGCCAATAGCTCTCTTAGGTTCACCTGGAAGTCCAGAATGAAGGTTAGTTGGGTGAGAATTGGGGAGAATTGACCCTTGCTCTCCTAGATACACCTACAAGCCCAGCTTGAAGACCAGTTGGGTGAAATTGGGGAGAATGGCCAATAGCTCTCTTAGGTTCACCTGGAAGTCCAGAATGAAGGTTAGTTGGGTGAGAATTGGGGAGAATTGACCATTGCTCTCCTAGATAGACCTAAAAACACCGCTTGAAGGACAGTTGGGTGAAAATTGGGGAGAATGGCCAATAGCTCTCTTAGATGCACTTGGAAGTCCAGAATGAAGGTACACCTAAAAGCCCAGCTTGAAGGCCATTTGGGTGGACATTGTGGTAAATATGTATTTATGGAATCATGACTGATATACTGATATTTTCTTATATCTGACCTATTTCATAACGAGGACCTAATGAAAGTCTGACCACCACCACCTTAAAAGAACTTGTTTTATTTCATATTTTTCTTGGAACTAGATACTAGGGCGCACACATCACCAAAAGTGGGTGTAAATCTATAGAGAATCTAAGTATTGTCTCTCACAGGGCAGTTATCTGGGTGTACTGGTTGTATGCTTTGAGACAGAGGGGACCCCAAAAAAATTATGGTTCTTGGGTTGCAAAGGGGATGGGACTTGCAAGGAGAGGGCAGGGGTTGAGCAGATCATGAGTGGTGGGTCGCCATTATGGGGTAAAATAATGAGACCATATGCATGGGTATGGTTATGCATGCTTGGACCATTTTATTCATTGGGGCCCTATCCTACCTGTTGGCAAGAGCATCAGGTAGGCCACCAGTGTAAGGAGGGTCCTGTGAACTCATTAATATGGGGGTTCCTGGTGATGACCCTGGTCTCATTATTTATGTTCCTTGTCATCAGTGATGCACACAGGATCCTCCAATCAGGATGCTTTAAGCTTCTTCTGCACTTTAAGCTGCCTAAGTCACTTCTTGCTATCTGAGCAACTTCCAAAAGTAGGTACGACTGAAGCTTTGACTCAGCAACAAACAGTTATTAGGCACAGATCCAGTTCTGACGTCACTCTGTCCAACCCATCGCTAACAATTTGAGGCACCACATGTCCCTGGTCTAATTAGGATAAATTCAGTGTTGCACAAGAACAATGCTGTCTAATTTGCTTATGCAAATGAGTCTAATAAACTGAGAGGCTGCGAGTATTTAGGTAAGTGCAGTACAGAGGGAAGGGAGCCCTACAGGCACCGCGCATGGATGGAAATCATTCACCTTCATGAGCTGCTACTGCTCCAGCTGCTACACAGGCCTCTCAGCACTGAGGATTCCGACTCATGTACCAGAACATGGGAACCGCCTGTGTTAATCTCTGCTCTTTAGCTGCCTGCTCTGAAGATAATCCATAGTTATTCCCTACTTATTCTTGATCTTAAGTGGTAATTAAATATTGGTGCAAATTGATGGGCTGTTCCTGCTGAATCTATCTGAACCTATCAACGATTTAGCTCCTTGCAACTTTATAAAATTCACTTTAGCTCCCAGAATAACTAATGGACCCAAACCCAACTACTGTGTCAGCATTAGGGCTCCCCTGGGTGGAACGTGCCTGTAAAAATCCAACTTTGTTGAGGTGCTGCTAAAATTCTAATGGATTTCTCACTGAAAACAGAACCGAAATTGTTGTCAAACATAAAAATGGACATTTTCTACATCGAAATAAGATTTTCTGTAGCAAAAGGCATTCCGAGCTGTGTTTGTGATACGGCCCAAAGCTTTTTATTTCCCAATGGAAACTCTTTATGTGGCACCAGCACCTCTGAGCCCCGAACTACAAGAAACAAACAGAGCAACTGCCTCTGCAGAAGAGAAGTGTGAGCAGCCTGTTTGTACCTACCACCTGGCACCGTGCCCCAACTTTCTAGCACAACTAATTAGATGGCAAATGCTCTGAGCTTCCCCGGGTCCCACTGCACAACAGAGTAAGCTGTGATTTCTCATCCATGGCCTGTCAGCTTTAGTGGAATCTGAACCAAGAGAACTTTGTTTTTGTAACATTTTTGCCATCTACTCTACCTTCTACCCAAAATTCCACAGTCCCTTCCCAGAGACTATTATCCCTACTACTACTAGTATAGAGCTACTGTTCTTTAGGCACCACCCCTCCCTACTATACCTGCTATCCCACAGTCACACTCCCTTCCCAGAGACTATTATCCACTGTTACTATAGGCACCATCTCTCCCTACTATACCTGCTATCCCACAGTCACACTCCCTTCCCAGAGACTATTATCCCACTGTTACTATAGGCACCATCTCTCACTACTATACCTGCTATCCCACAGTCACACTCCCTTCCCAGAGACTATTATCCCACTGTTACTATAGGCACCATCTCTCCCTACTATACCTGCTATCCCACAGTCACACTCCCTTCCCAGAGACTATTATCCACTGTTACTATAGGCACCATCTCTCCCTACTATACCTGCTATCCCACAGTCACACTCCCTTCCCAGAGACTATTATCCCACTGTTACTATAGGCACCATCTCTCCCTACTATACCTGCTGTCCCACAGTCACACTCCCTTCCCAGAGACTATTATCCACTGTTACTATAGGCACCATCTCTCCCTACTATACCTGCTATCCCACAGTCACACTCCCTTCCCAGAGACTATTATCCCACTGTTACTATAGGCACCATCTCTCCCTACTATACCTGCTATCCCACAGTCACACTCCCTTCCCAGAGACTATTATCCACTGTTACTATAGGCACATCTCTCCCTACTATACCTGCTATCCCACAGTCACACTCCCTTCCGGGAGACTATTATCCCACTGTTACTATAGGCACCATCTCTCCCTACTATACCTGCTATCCCACAGTCACACTCCCTTCCGGGAGACTATTATCCCACTGTTACTATAGGCACCATCTCTCCCTACTATACCTGCTATCCCACAGTCACACTCCCTTCCCAGAGACTATTATCCACTGTTACTATAGACACCATCTCTCCCTACTATACCTGCTATCCCACAGTCACACTCCCTTCCCAGAGACTATTATCCCACTGTTACTATAGGCACCATCTCTCCCTACTATACCTGCTATCCCACAGTCACACTCCCTTCCCAGAGACTATTATCCACTGTTACTATAGGCACCATCTCTCCCTACTATACCTGCTATCCCACAGTCACACTCCCTTTCCAGAGACTATTATCCCACTGTTACTATAGACACAATCTCTCCCTACTATACCTGCTATCCCACAGTCACACTCCCTTCCCAGAGACTATTATCCACTGTTACTATAGGCACCATCTCTCCCTACTATACCTGCTATCCCACAGTCACACTCCCTTCCCAGAGATTATTATCCCACTGTTACTATAGGCACCATCTCTCCCTACTATACCTGCTATCCCACAGTCACACTCCCTTCCGGGAGACTATTATCCCACTGTTACTATAGGCACCATCTCTCCCTACTATACCTGCTATCCCACAGTCACACTCCCTTCCGGGAGACTATTATCCCACTGTTACTATAGGCACCATCTCTCCCTACTATACCTGCTATCCCTCAGTCACACTCCCTTCCCAGAGACTATTATCCACTGTTACTATAGACACCATCTCTCCCTACTATACCTGCTATCCCACAGTCACACTCCCTTCCCAGAGACTATTATCCCACTGTTACTATAGGCACCATCTCTCCCTACTATACCTGCTATCCCACAGTCACACTCCCTTCCCAGAGACTATTATCCACTGTTACTATAGACACCATCTCTCCCTACTATACCTGATATCCCACAGTCACACTCCCTTCCCAGAGACTATTATCCCACTGTTACTATAGGCACCATCTCTCCCTACTATACCTGCTATCCCACAGTCACACTCCCTTCCCAGAGACTATTATCCCACTGTTACTATAGACACATCTCTCCCTACTATACCTGCTATCCCACAGTCACATTCCCTTCCCAGAGACTATTATCCACTGTTACTATAGACACATCTCTCCCTACTATACCTGCTATCCCACAGTCACAGTCCCTTCCCAGAGACTATTATCCACTGTTACTATAGACACCATCTCTCCCACTATACCTGCTATCCCACAGTCACACTCCCTTCCCAGAGACTATTATCCACTGTTACTATAGACACATCTCTCCCTACTATACCTGCTATCCCACAGTCACATTCCCTTCCCAGAGACTATTATCCACTGTTACTATAGACACATCTCTCCCTACTATACCTGCTATCCCACAGTCACGGTCCCTTCCCAGAGACTATTATCCACTGTTACTATAGACACTATCTCTCCCTACTATACCTGCTATCCCACAGTCACACTCCCTTCCCAGAGACTATTATCCACTGTTACTATAGACACCATCTCTCCCTACTATACCTGCTATCCCACAGTCACACTCCCTTCCCAGAGACTATTATCCCACTGTTACTATAGACATCATCTCTCCCTACTATACCTGCTATCCCACAGTCACACTCCCTTCCCAGAGACTATTATCCACTGTTACTATAGACACCATCTCTCCCTACTATACCTGCTATCCCACAGTCACACTCCCTTCCCAGAGACTATTATCCACTGTTACTATAGACACATCTCTCCCTACTATACCTGCTATCCCACAGTCACACTCCCTTCCCAGAGACTATTATCCACTGTTACTATAGACACCATCTCTCCCTACTATACCTGCTATCCCACAGTCACACTCCCTTCCCAGAGTCTATATATAAGATTTGTTTTGGACAGTAGGCACCATCTGGTATTTTTAGAACTACATTTGGTGACAATGACTTTGCTTTATTTGCAGCCGGAAGAAACATTTATTTATGTCACAGTCGGCTCTGCTTTCTTTATGGCCACAGTCAATGGAAAGGAAAACCGACCCCAGAAAAAGGAAAGAACTTCACAGAACACTGAACACCGGCCAGGAGGGAATATTCATTAAAAGGAATGAATTAATTAAAATTAATATTTAACATGCTCGGCTCATTTATTTCGCACTCTTGGCAGGTCTTTATAGCTGAGAGCTCCAATATCAATATCTATTGAATATTATTATCTTATTAATGCAGATGAAGTTGTACTCACTGAGTTTGGGTAGAACCATTTATACCCCTCAAAGGCTAATGGCACACGGGTGATTGACATGATCACAGTACTGTGAATACCGACACCTGCACAGGAATGGAACTGTCTGTGGTTTTAACTTTTAGCACCTAATAAGTCCCAGGGGTCTCCAGCAACTTCTCTCAAAATAAAGAGTTGTGTAGCAGGGTTTCTATCTTTTGCTGCATTGTGTCTGGTTTTATGCTGTGTGTCAGTCATTGCTAACTGGAGTATGTGGAGTATGTGATTTGTACCCCCATGCTACTACATGGGGTAATGCCTTCAGGAGCCCCAATGCAAGGTTGGACTAGGCCATGGGACATCAGAAAAAATCTAGTGGGCCCCACCAACCAAGACCTGCTCCCCAATGGAAACTCTGTGCTCCCACCCTGAACTCTCCCAATCACAGCCACAAAGGAAAGGCTTAGGCTGGGGGGCATGGAGACCCCTAAGGTGGCAGCCCTGGTGGGCCCAGACACCCCACAAGGACCCTGGCCCCATGACTGAAGAAGGCCCTGAGATGGAAAAGTGTGGTTTTACAGGACCTGAAAGGGGTGGGGTTTGTGAAGAGTAGGCGGGCTTGGGTCAGGTTTGGGGCAAAATTAGAGAGTGGCCAGTACAGATCAGGGGCATAACTGTGCTTGTAAGGAGCTTCCCCCTATTTCACTTGTTGGTAGGGCCCACCATGCCGGGGTCCCAGGTAACTAGTAGGCTAATAACCGGGAGCTACTATGGAGAGGGGAGCCCTGCTATATTAGTAGTAAAGGGCCCCATAATTACTTGGCTTCCAGGGAGGCTCATACCAGAATTTATGAGTTCAAAGATGGCGGCCCCCAAGTTTGCTGTGCAATTTCGCATGCAGAGAAAAGGTACCAGGATTTTAAAGTGACAGCAAAGCAGTTGGAAAAGGCGCAGGGAACCTTATATTAAATTCTAGGATGGAGGTAGAATTCTCTTTAAGATCATTTAAAGAACAAACATGACATTTAGGGCTGATGATAGTGCGAGCAAGTATCTCCTTACCTTTAACTCATCTGCATCATAGAAATCCACGCGCACCGCCGGCACCATCCACGTTTGGAATAAAGTGGCCAAGATTTGCTTAGCGATTGTGTCTGCGATCAGGTGGAAGTGGAGTGGGTTCCTCCTGTAGGGAAATAAAACAAGAGAAAGATAAAATATGTGTGAATACAGAGTAATATGGACCAGCGTATAACAGTAGTTCTCCTTTAAACGATCTTTTAGTTTGCAGTAGGAAGGGATATTTGCAGTTGGTCTTTAGTTTTGGTGGTTTCTGAGATATGGAGATGACTGGCAAAACATTGTCCTTTGATCACTATTGCCCGACACTCATAATATAAGTAATTCACTGCTGTTTAATTGACAAAATCCTGTTTTCTAGGGAAGTAAATCAGCTTAGGCACCTGGACCAGCAGCGTGAATCCAAGAGGGGCTCGTTAAAGGCGATAATTAGGGATCTTGAGTTGGGTTCAGGCAGCAAAGTGTTTCTGTGCAATACATAAGAGAAGAGGATTGGCCAGAGGGGAAATGAATGTGGCGGGATTTACAATTCAGAAATTGAATTTTATTTGGATTTTTATATACGGGTTAAGCCTGAGAGCTGGGAAAGGTGTCAGTGTATTTGAAGGATAAACCTTTAAAATAAGTGAATGAAAAATTGATGAGGGCGCTATTTTAAGCACTTTTGCAATTTACGTTTATTATTTACATTCTTTTTATTCCAAGATATTAAGGGATACATGTGCTGTTAATATGAATGAATTTTGTTCCAACAGCGCCACCTGCTGGTCAGTTTCTGACCAGTCTGACCACCAAGTAGTCAAGGAAGTTGTCAGGAGAAAGAAAGAGGCTGCTCTGATGTTCTTCTGCTTAGGAAAGATTTAAGAAAGGGTTTTAATTGTTTTCCTAAGCAGAAGAACATCAGAGCAGCCTCTTTCTTTCTCCTGACAACTTCCTTGACTACTTGGTGGTCAGACTGGTCAGAAACTGACCAGCAGGTGGCGCTTTTGGAACAAAATTCATTCATATTAACAACACATGTATCCCTTAATATCTTGGAATAAAAGAAAATAAATAGTGAATGTAAATGACAAAAAAAACAAAGAATAGCACTCTTATCAATTCTACATTCAATTACTTTAAAGGACAAGAAGCCCCAAGCTTAACACTTTTAGAACATATTCCACCTGTGGCCAATTTCCGCATTTTGTCGCTGGCGAATAAATTTCCCGCAAAAATTTTCCGGTCTAAAAGGTTTGGATGCGCATCCGGAAAGTCGTCTGCGTCAAAATCGCAGCGCGTCAACACTATTCGGACGCCTATTGACTTCAATCAAAATTGACCTGAATGACTTTTCGGACGCGCAATCAAAACTGACGCGGGCATCATATTTTTACGTTTCAATAATTTTTCGCCATTTCGCCGGAAACTGGATTTGCCCATCACTAATCAGGACTGTCCAGTGAAAAGTGGGACAGTTGGGAGGTATGGGCCATATTTGATTCCTCGTGTAGACATGGCCGCCCCCCTTTTGCTGGAATTGGAATGCTCAATGCCCTAATCAAAACAGGAAGCCTATGGGCATTTCTATTCCTTTATACTGCGCCCGGCCCTCGGCACAATACACTAAGGGGCCGATTCACTAACTTCGAGCGAAGGATTCGAAGGTAAAAAACTTCGAATTTCGAAGTTTTTTTTGGGGCTACTTCGACCATCGAATGGGCTACTTCGAACTTATCTACGACTACGACTTCGAATCGAAGGATTCGAAGTAAAAATCGTTCGGCTATTCGATAGTCGAAGTACTGTCTCTTTAAAAAAAACTTCGACCCCCTAGTTCGCCATCTAAAAGCTACCGAAGTCAATGTTAGCCTATGGGGAAGGTCCCCATAGGCTTGGCTAACTTTTTTTGATCGAAGGATATTCCTTCGATCGTTGGATTAAAATACTTCGAATCGTTCCATTCGAAGGATTTTATCGTTCGATCGAAGGAATTATCCTTCGATCGTTCGATCGAACTATCTGCATTAAATCCTTTGACTTTGATATTCGAAGTCGAAGGATTTTAATTCCTAGTCGAATATCTAGGGTTAATTAACCCTCGTTATTCGACCCATAGTGGATCGGCCCCTAAGATAATTATGTGGGATGTAAATTTCACTGCTCATGCTCAACCATAATTTATCCAAAAAATTCAGCTTTCCAAATAATTCATGTTCAGCCATTGTCCCTTGATGTGAGCACAAATCCTGGCATCAGCCACAATACAAAGTGAAGACACCCAGTAGATAAATGGGAGCCGCGTGGCTAATGGATAGCTGTCATCCTTGGCTCGCACCGCAGAACGAAGCCGCTCATTTGATATTCTGATTCCCATTTACAAAAATCTAATTGCGACACATGGGAATTAGTGGAGCCGTCTGCTAAGTAACAAGCTGCGTGCAATAAGTTATGGGCACCGGGCGTGAGCATGACATTCCTGCAGTTGGTGGCTATTAGTTTCCCAAGTTTCCTTAATGCAATTATGTCCTTAATCAGCTATTTACATAATTGTGTTAGTGGAGCAGCAACAACAGCGCATTTCAGAGGAAACAGGAGTCAAACTCATGCATTTTAATAGCAGGGATTAGGCCCGAGAAACCAAACTGGTTGGCAAGTGGGGCCCGTTTCTGTGGCACAAAAAAGACATGCGCTCAGTTGTAGGGCGCTGGCACATAGGGCGAGCATTTAAAGGATAAGCAAACCTTTAAAATAATTGAATGTAAAATTGACGATAGAGCTATTCTAATAACTTTTGTCATTTACATTCATTATTTATTTTCTTTTTATTCCAGGATATTAAGGGATACATGTGCTGTTAATATGAATGAATTTTGTTCCAACAGCGCCACCTGCTGGTCAGTTTCTGATCAGTCTGACCACCAAGTAGTCAAGGAAGTTGTCAGGAGAAAGAAAGAGGCTGCTCTGATGTTCTTCTGCTTAGGAAAGATTTGAGAAAGGTTTCTAATTGTTTTCCTAAGCAGAAGAACATCAGCCTCTTTCTTTCTCCTGACAACTTCCTTGACTACTTGGTGGTCAGACTGGTCAGAAACTGACCAGCAGGTGGAGCTGTTGGAACAAAATTCATTCATATTAACAGCACATGTATCCCTTAATATCTTGGAATAAAAAGAAAATAAATAATGAATGTAAATGACAAAGGTGTTTAGAATAACACTCTCATCAATTTTACATTCACTTATTTTAAAGGTTTACTAATCCTTTAAGCTCCCAAAGTTCAACGTAACTCTTGAAATTGCTCCCCATTCGTTGTTGCTCCGGTGGGTAAAGTGATTATTGCTCCATAATGCAGAAGCCGGTGTTCTCAAGAAATAACCGCTGGATGCAGGTCTGGCCAATTGCTATTGAAATTAAATGATGGGTGATTTAGAGCATTTTCTTATTCTTGGACAATCCCCCCCAAAATCCTCCCATTGTCTCATGAAAGTCTGCCTTTTTTGGGTTAGGGAAGTGGGATCCCAATGGGTCCATTGGGACGTATGCTACTCCAGTAAGCTGCCATGAAAGGATAAGTAAACTTATAAAATAAGTGAATGTAAAATTGATGAGAGTGCTATTCTAAGCACTTTTGTCATTTACATTTTTAATTTATTTTCTTTTTATTCCAAGATATTAAGGGATACATGTGCTGTTAATATGAATGAATTTTGTTCCAACAGATTTGAGAAAGGATTTCTTATTGTTTTCCTAAGCAGAAGAACATCAGAGCAGCCTCTTTCTTTCTCCTGACAACTTCCTTGACTACTTGCTGGTCAGACTGGTCAGAAACTGACCAGCAGGTGGCGCTGTTGGAACAAAATTCATTCATATTAACAGCACATGTATCCCTTAATATCTTGGAATAAAAAGAAAATAAATAATGAATGTAAATGACAAAAGGGCTTAGAAAAGCCCCTTATCAATTTTACATTCACTTATTTTAAAGGTTTACTTATCCTTTAATGTTCTAATCCCACTGGGGTCAAAAAGGTTGTTTACTGTAAGAGATGCATTTCTGAACCAGATTTTTCTGGACCCCTCCACCATCATTGTGAACCCTCCTTCGACCCCCTCCGATGCAAAAAGGTGAGTGCCCGAGGGTGGGGGGTTGCAACAAGCAGCAAGCTGAGGGGCCACGATCGTACTTGGGTTCAAGGTCCATTGCCTCTTATTTTCTTAGCTTCCATCAGTGTCCATTGAGTCCCACCTACTTCTTATGGCACAGATTCCTTGTTCCCTTCACATATAAGTTGTCATGAAGGTGTAATTGTCCCACCCACTACTTGAGTCAAAAATTCCCTGCCCCAACCCATGTAAGCTTCCATCAGAGTGTTCTAGTCCCACCCACTGCTTGAGTTACACACATCCTGTCCCTCCCACCTGTAAACTGCCGACAGAGTGATCTAATCCCACCCACTTCTTGCAGGCATTTCTGCTTTAGAAGAAGGTAAGTACTTTTCCTATGTCCTCAAGGTCCCCAACGCATGGAGAGGTGGATATAGTGGCACTTGTAGTGGCACTCAGTCCAGAGTCAGACTGGGCTGACAGGACACCAGGAAAAACCAGGTGGGTCCAGACTGCCCATCGGCTGCCGAGGGTGACAATAAGCAGTATGGGATGTAACGTTTGGTTGGCGTAACCCAGTGCACCTGTGGGGGGTAGACATTGAGATGGGGTCCTGTTGGTTGCAAGGAGGGCCCTTGGTGTTGGAGCCCCGGTGGGCCTCTAATGCCCCAGTCCAATGGTGATTCAGTCTTTCCCACCTGAGGCATTAGAAAGCCAGAAATGTTCCCAACTGTCAAATCATTCCATTCCTCTGTCTTTCCCTGTAAGCTGCCATGAGAGACCCTTCACTCCGGCACCAATGTTAATTCCAACAGCAGGAGTCTACAGCTCTATAAATGACCCGTTACCTTTTAATGGTAATTCCCGAGAGCTGTTTTTGTTTTTTCTCTGAGCGTCTCTGTTTTTGTCTCCCCTCCGTGCATAAAGACAAATTGATTTTGCTCCGGAGAAGATTCTATAGAATAATGACAAGCGTTTTGAGGTCATGTGGGCACCCAAGGTCCTTTATTTGTGTTTTCTCCCTGGACAGTGGGACGTCGGTATTGCTGAAGCATCTACAGCAGTAATTTTCCCATATAAAAACTTGAAATATATTCAAACTGCCCCACAGCAGCCTTTAAACAAAGGCCATGGCTCGGCAATGTCAGTATCGGGTCCTCAGAGACGGAACACGGAACACGGAACACTGGGAGAAGTGTGCTCCGGCAAAAAAAGGAGAATCTTGTTAAAATAAATGTCTATTTTTGCTAGCGATTATATTTTTTGACCTACTCTGTTTTAAAGATGCTGAACCACTTTCCCCAAGGCCCTTTCAACAGCGAAACCTGCACAATTTAGCATAACATTAAAGGAAATGTCCACCCGAAAAATGTAATTCTAAGCAACTTTCCAGTTTGCAGTCATTTTCCATGGGGCCCATTCATAGAGGGGACACTCACAGGCAGCAGTTGTTGTGAGGTGCTGCAAGTTTTCCATCAATGATGAATAAACATATTTTACCTGTGGAACAAGACGGACTTCACAAGGGTGACAACATCTCGACTGGCGTTATATCCGGCGCACACGATGGCCACGTGAATGGTCTACGGAAAAGAGAGATACATATTATCTTACTCTTCTGTACAATGCACTAGCAAAGCAATCACAACATTACTATATACAGAGGTTAATTGTAAATTAGACATTAAGAGGTTCCAGGAAACCCATGGGAGATGCTGAAGATGGACACTTCAACTGTGTTTCGCAGATCTTATTTGGGGTGAAGTAACACATGTGACTGAGAAATTAGGTGCAACCCAGCTTCAAAGAGTTAGTGGTATGACCCTTTAAGGGGATCTTGATGTGGCCTCAAACAAGACTAGGGCTGAAGCTGTATTTGCTTTTTTCCATCAATGTAACTGAACTACAGCTTGAACAGTGTCTCCTTCCTTCTGGACTTCTCTGAAGTTAGCTTCCTTTCCACTGTCTGGTGAACTCTATTAAGATGAACTTCCCCTCCAATCTGTTGCAAATCCTTGTAAGGTTAACTACTTGTCGATTCTCTCATGAACTCTTCTAAGGTTATCTTCCTACCGTTCTCTTATATATTTACAGTAGTTAACCTCCATTATCTTGTGAACCCATCTAGAGTTAGCCTCCTTTCCATTCTTTCATGACTTCTAAGGTTATCTTCCTCTCCATTGTCTAGTGGATTCTACTAATAAAGTCCTTCCTCTCCATTCTCTTGTGAACCCATCTAGGGTTAGCCACCTTTCCATTCTCTCATGGCCTCTTCTAATGTTATCTTACTCTCTATTGTCAAGTGGATTCTACTAATAAAGTCCTTCTTCTCCATTCTCTTATGAACTCTTCTAGAGTTAACCTCCTTTCCATTCTCTCATGGCCTCTTCTAATGTTATCTTCCTCTCTATTGTCAAGTGGATTCTACTAATAAAGTCCTTCCTCTCCATCCTCTTATGAACCCTTCTAGAGTTAGCCACCTTTCCATTCTCTCATGGCCTCTTCTAATGTTATCTTACTCTCTATTGTCAAGTGGATTCTACTAATAAAGTCCTTCTTCTCCATTCTCTTATGAACACTTCTAGAGTAAGCTTCCTTTCCATTCTCCCATGACCTCTTCTAATGTTATCTTACGCTCCATTCTACTAATAACGTCCTTCCTCTCTATTCTCTTATGAATCCTTCTAGAGTTAGCCTCCTTTCCATTCTCTCATGACCTCTTCTAAGGTTATCTTCCTGCCGTTCTCTTATATATTTACAGTAGTTAACTTTACCTCCATTATCTTGTGAATCCATCTAGAGTTACAAAAAAGGGGGGTTGTGGGTGCACACCTGAGGCCAATTTCAAAATATCTAAAGCCCTGTTTAAGTAATTCAAGTAAATATGCAAGTGCATGTAATTATAAAAACAGGGTTTTTTGTTACAAAGTTATGATCATAAAATTGATAAGCCACCATACCACCTCAAGGTAAACCCCACACGGTGGTCCCTAACTTGTTTACCTCTAATCATAGTACAATAGGCATTTTACCTCTCTGTTTAATAGCATTAATTTGTATGAACATCTCCTGTGCCTTGGTTTCAAACTGTGAGCTAAAACTCTTCTAAGGTTATCTTCCTGCCGTTCTCTTATATATTTACAGTAGTTAACTTTAACTCCATTATCTTGTCAACTCATCTAGAGTTAGCATCTTTTCCATTGTCTCATGGCCTCTTCTAGGGTTAGCTTCCTATCCATTGTCTTGTGGATTCTACTAATAAAGACCTTCCTCTCTATTCTCTTGTGAATCCTTCTAGAGATAGCTTCCTGTCTATTCTTTCATGACCTCTTCTAGTGTTATCTTCCTCTCCAGTGTCTAGTGGATTCTACTAAACCCTTCCTCTCCATTCTCTTGTGGACCCTTCTAGAGTAAGCTTCCTTTCCATTCTCTCGTGGCCTCTTCTAAGGTTATCTTCCTCTCCAGTGTCTAGTTGATTCTACTTAAGCTTCCTCTCCATTCTCTTGTGAACCCTTCTAGAGTTAGCCTCCTGTCCATTTTCTCATGACGTCTTCTAAGTTTATCTTCCTCTCCAGTGTCTAGTGGATTCTACTAAACCCTTCCTATTCATTCTGTTGTGGACCCTTCTAGAGTAAGCTTCCTTTCCATTCTCTCATGGCCTCTTCTAAGGTTATCTTCCTCTCCATTGTCCAGTGGATTGTACTAAAGCTCTTCCACTCCATTCTCTTGTCCATTCAGTCATAAACCAAATTGTCTTGTGGATTTCATTAAGGTTGACTTAATAAACTTCCTTTAATAAACCCTTTTAAAAGTTTGCTTCCCATCCAATCTTTGACAAACAAAATGTTCTCTTCTTGTCCATTCTACTGCACTAAAGAACTTGTTCTCCATGTAAACCTTGTCCATACTCTCATAAACTCTTCTAAGGTTACCTTCCTCTTGTGAACCCTTCTAAGATTAGAAGATTATGGAATCAGTGACATATTACATTAGTAACTGGGAGCTATAGGCCACAGGAGGACAATCTCACTTTATATCAAATAATGTGGCTCCACATTACTCCATGGCCTCACTACTACTCAAGGGGCCTGTCTATCATAAAAAGTGAGAGCAATAATTCTCTGTCCTCTGTATCGGGGCCACACGCAGACATGTCTGTCTCTGCTGCAATCCCAGGGGATTAGTTGCTCATCAGTAGAGGAATAATAATTAACATAAAGATTTATACAATTTACATCAAATTAACGCATTCTCCTGTTTAGGTCCCAGTGGATTTGGTGCTTATGTTGAGATGTGTACTTTCCCTTGGACTGAGATTTAATTATAATCCTGACAGGTTTCACGTTTATTAGAGATGTGTTGGATTGTTGTTTGAACATTAGTATGAGCATAATGAATGAAGCTGCTATATAGGAGATTAACCCTGTCTGTCGCTGCACAGTTGGGAGTTGCTCTCTTGTATAATATTCACTAGGGCTGCAAAGAGATCTCAGAATATGGGAGTCCCCTAAACCGTTTAGTTGCTGCTCAGCTTTCAGTTTCAGTCTTGTACAAGTCTTTGTTGTTCTTTCCCTGCATTCAGTCCCACAGTGATCATATTCTTCTCCGACAGCCGCCTACCCCGAGAATCATAATCAGTAATCACACTCATGTTGCACCAATAACATTTCTTTCATCATCAGATAATTAACCATTTAAACCCCTCAGTTTAGAGGGACTATAATAGTTGTGTAAAATATAATTTATTAAAGGGCAGAGGCTACAAGTCACAGATGCTGCCACAATGCTTGAAACCTTTAGCTCCCCCTAACTGACCTTCAGACTGGGCCCCCTTAGCTCATAACAAGGTTACAGATATATAGAAACATTGGGGTGTCACCCTGCTATAGTTCCAGGGGTACCCAGGGTACAAATAAGCACTCACCCCAAATCTCCCCCTAACTGACCTTCAGACTGGGCCCCCTTAGCTCATAACAAGGTTACAGATATATAGAAACATTGGGGTGTCACCCTGCTATAGTTCCAGGGGTACCCAGGGCACAAATAAGCACTCACCCCAAATCTCCCCCTAACTGACCTTCAGACTGGGCCCCCTTAGCTCATAACAAGGTTACAGATATATAGAAACATTGGGGTAACAGTCACCCTGCTATAGTTCCAGGGGTACCCAGGGTACTATTAAGCACTCACCCCAAATCTCCCCCTAACTGACCTTCAGACTGGGCCCCCTTAGCTCATAACAAGGTTAAAGATATATAGAAACATTGGGGTAACAGTCACCCTGCTATAGTTCCAGGGGTACCCAGGGTACAAATAAGCACTCACCCCAAATCTCCCCCTAACTGACCTTCAGACTGGGCCCCCTTAGATCATAACAAGGTTACAGATATACAGTATAGAAACATTGGGGTAATAGTCACCCTGCTATAGTTCCAGGGGTACCCAGGGTACTATTAAGCACTCACCCCAAATCTCCCCCTAACTGACCTTCAGACTGGGCCCCCTTAGCTCATAACAAGGTTACAGATATATAGAAACATTGGGGTGTCAACCTTCTATAGTTCTAGGGGTACCAAGGGTACAAATAAGCACTCACCCCAAATCTCCCCCTAACTGACCTTCAGACTGGGCCCCCTTAGCTCATAACAAGGTTACAGATATATAGAAACATTGGGGTGTCACCCTGCTATAGTTCCAGTGGTACCCAGGGTACAAATAAGCACTCACCCCAAATCTCCCCCTAACTGACCTTCAGACTGGGCCCCCTTAGCTCATAACAAGGTTACAGATATACAGTATAGAAACATTGGGGTGTCACCCTGCTATAGTTCCGGGGGTACCCAGGGTACAAATAAGCACTCACCCCAAATCTCCCCCTAACTGACCTTCAGACTGGGCCCCTTAGCTCATAACAAGGTTACAGATATATAGAAAGATTGGGGTGTCACCCTGCTATAGTTCCAGTGGTACCCAGGGTACAAATAAACACTCACCCCAAATCTCACCCGGTAGAATGGGGGCCATGAGTATGAGTTGCTGACGGGGCTTTTTCAGGTGCTCCATTGTGTTTAGAAGGGTTAACGTCCCCTTTAATAAAACAACAGATCATTCATTCATAACATAACAAGGTTTATATACAAGGGATACACATTTAACAGCGACAATAAAGAAAATCAACTCAGCGAGTGAATCACAGGCTGTTTATATAAACAATGCTTTACCCCCAGAATGGTTTGGGCATCACTGGGTGCAAGAAGCGCCACAGGAAACAGCGGCATTATTTGGAGATTTGCATTTGGAACACAGAGAAAACCATTTAACTGAGCGACGCGGTGAAATCCCGGGAGAGGCGCAGATGTACCCAATCAGCCATGGAAATAAACTGGGGGAAAACAGCTTAAAAAGAAGAAAAAAACCTTTAGGCGGGAGCTGCCCCAAAGCTTCACAATCTCGACATGACAAAAAGCGTCTGCTTCGAGGGGACTCAGATGTGATCTGGAAGGAATAATTGGGTCTGGAAGGCAAATCCCAGAGAGGATTATACTGGTCCAGAACTGAAAGCATTAACACTTTAGCTGCCCCAAAAGACTTCAAAACAGGAGCCAATGGCTTGTCACATACAGGCAGCACCTAAACAGCATTATGTCTGCTCTTCTGATGGTTAATTCCAATGGAATATAAGCAGCCAAAGGGGCCCATTAATCTTCATATATTAGATAAGAGCAAGATCTACAATAAAACATCCAAAAGCAACAAAACTGAATGACTAATTATACCTTCATTTATATACTTGCTGCATGGCTGCAGAAAAAACAGTTCAGTCTGCAGCACACACCTAAATTGACGGCAAAACCCTGTAGGGATTATTGTGTTTATAACAAATGCAAGAGCACCAAGGGGCACAAACTCATACCCTGTAGGTCTAGGCAGCCCCACCAGAATACCAAAAGATACAATGATGGGTCCCGTCCAGTAGACTGGCAGGTGGGTGCACGACAAGTGAAGGCGTGGTCCATGGAGGAAAGGATAGGGTGATTATTGGTGGTGGCAGCAGTAGGGCTCTGAAAAGTCAGATCTCCATTGGGCTAATGGTTCTCCAAAGAGGTCAGGGTGATCATGGGTGGGCAACAGTGATATGTGGGTTCATGGGTCTCCAGAGAGGTCAGGGTGATCATGAGTGGGAAACAATGATATGTGGGTTCATGGGTCTCCAAAGAGGTCAGGGTGATCATGGGTGGGCAACAATGATATGTGGGTTCATGGGTCTCCAGAGAGATTAGGGTGATCATGGATGGGCGAAGGCAATATGTGAGTTCATGGGTCTCCAGAGAGGTTAGGGTGATCATGGGTGGGCAACAGCAATATGTGGGTTCATGGGTCTCCAGAGAGTTTAGGGTGATCATGGGTGAGCAACAGTGATATGTGGGTTCATGGGTCTCCAGAGAGGTCAGGGTGATCATGGGTGGGCAACAGCAATATGTGGGTTCATGGGTCTCCAGAGAGGTTAGGGTGATCATGGGTGGGCGACAGCAATATGTGGGTTCATGGATCTCCAGAGAGTTTAGGGTGATCATGGGTGAGCAACAGTGATATGTGGGTTCATGGGTCTCCAGAGAGGTCAGGGTGATCATGGGTGGGCAACAATGATATGTGGGTGCATGGGTCTCCAGAGAGGTCAGGGTGATCATGGGTGGGCAACAATGATATGTGGGTGCATGGGTCTCCAGAGAGGTCAGGATGATAATGCGTGGGCAACAATGATATGTGGGTGCATGGGTCTCCAGAGAGGTCAGGGTGATCATGGGTGAGCAACAGTGATATGTGGGTTCATGGGTCTCCAGAGAGGTCAGGATGATCATGGGTGGACGACAGTGATATGTGGGTTTGTGGTTCACCAGAGAGGTCAGGGTGATCATGGGTGGGTGACAGTGATATGCGGGTTCATGGGTCTCAAAAGAGGTCAGGGTGATCATGGGTGGGCGACAGTGATATGTGGATTCATGGGTCTCCAGAGTGGTCTGGGTGATAGTGGGTGGGCGACAGTGGTATGTGGGTTCATGGGTCTCCAGAGTGGTCAGGGTGATCGCGAGTGGTGACAGCCATGAGGGCGGGTGGCAGCAGTGGTGGGGCCCTTTCAAGGGTGGGTGGATGATCTGTGGGTTCATTGGTTTCAAGTGAGAGCAAGTTGACGGCAGGTATGGGTGGCAGCAGCTATGGGGAAAGGTGTGCGACAGTGCTGGGTACCCTGGAAAGTCAGGTCTTCCAATGGACCAATGTGTCTCCAAAAAAGGCAGGGTGATCTTGGATGGTGGCCCTTGAAAGTCAGATCCTTCAGAGGCTCATGATTTTCCAGCAAGAACAGGATGATCATGACAGGTGACAGCCATCAAGGACAGGTGGGCAGCAGTGGTGGGGCCCTGGAAAGTGAAATCCTCCAGTGGACTTGTGGGTCTCCAACAAGGACAGAATGATCATGGGTGGTGGAAGCCATGGGATGGGTTGACGTAAGTGATCTGTGGACTTATGGGCTTCAAGTGAGAGCAGGTTGATGGAAGGCATGAGTGGTGACAGCCATGGGGACATTTGGGCAACAGCATTGGGTACCCTGGAAAGTCAAGTCTTCCAATGGACTCATGGGTCTCCAACCAAAGCAGGGTGATCATGGGTGGTGGCAGCCATAGGGATGGGTGGGCGGTACTGGTGTGGGCCCTTGAAAGTCAGGTCCTCTAGTGGGTACATGGGGCTCCAGTGAAACACTGGACTGACAGGTGGTAGAGACAGGGCAGCCTAATTTAAGATAACAAGGAGAGGGGTGAGGATTGCTAACAAATGGATTAAAACATTCTGGGAGTTGTAGTCAGGCTATTTCTAAACTGGATTCTTAAAGCAACAATACCCCAAGGTCTCCAATAATAATCCAACCAACGGATCTCCCAAACTTACTGATAATCAGGGGGAGAAGCTGTCCTGCCTATTGAACGTATAATTCCTACAAAACAATATTATTCTTTCCTTTATCACAAAGACTAATTGCAGTTTCCTTTCCATGTGGCAGATTAACGAATGGAGAAACATAATTATAGCAGGCGCGCCCTCCTATAATAACTCTGCGCATTGTACAAGATTGGGGGGACGCACATTAATATATTCATTAAAAAGGTTCTGGGTTGTATAATGCTGCGGGATTCATTAGTATTCGGCTAATTAGACTGGCAGGGTAATGGATTGCAATTTAATGTATTTTAAGTATCTGTCTTACATTATTAATTCATAGGGCAACAAAAGCCCTAAAAGTATTTTTTCGGATTGTTCTTGAGTTAAAAGGCTGCTGTATACGAGTAGATGTAAATTTTAGATTACTGGTTCTGTCCCTTTATTTATGGCTCCCCTAGGTTCCAAGGAGCTTTCCCGACCATCTCCTAAAGCTTCAGTATCTTGGGGTTATCTTGCCATGAGAGCTAGCAATCATTAATCTTTTCATGGCCGATATCTGCCTATACTGTGTTTCATCTCAACAAGTAGGAGTCTCTGCTCTTTCAACCTGACAATGAGGCTCTTGTAATGTAAAGTATTGTCCTTGGGTGCGTCCTCTCTCCCTGCCACCGGAATCCCAATTATGATGTATTGCAGCAAATTGCACTAATGCTAAGAAACCTGGCACTGAAGGAGCAGCTCATTTTATTGATTTAAATGAGATTCTCAATTGTTCATACATTTGGGGAAATTATTTAGAGTGTAATTAATAGGGATGTCTGTAGTACTGGCAGAGCAACGCGCACCCCATTATTTATGTCAATTAAGCTTGTCCAGTGTCTGGCTCTTCCCAGATCCCACTGTTACTATGGGCACCATCTCTTCCTACTATACCTGCTATCCCACAGTCACACTCCCTTCCCAGAGACTATAATCCACTGTTACTATAGGCACCATCTCTCCCTACTATACCTGCTATCCCACAGTCACACTCCCTTCCCAGAGACTATTATCCACTGTTACTATAGGCACCATCTCTCCCTACTATACCTGCTATCCCACAGTCACACTCCCTTCCCAGAGACTATAATCCACTGTTACTATAGGCACCATCTCTCCCTACTATACCTGCTATCCCACAGTCACACTCCCTTCCCAGAGACTATTATCCACTGTTACTATAGGCACCATCTCTCCCTACTATACCTGCTATCCCACAGTCACACTCCCTTCCCAGAGACTATTATCCACTGTTACTATAGGCACCATCTCTCCCTACTATACCTGCTATCCCACAGTCACACTCCCTTCCCAGAGACTATTATCCACTGTTACTATAGGCACCATCTCTCCCTACTATACCTGCTATCCCACAGTCACACTCCCTTCCCAGAGACTATTATCCACTGTTACTATAGACATATCTCTCCCTACTATACCTGCTATCCCACAGTCACACTCCCTTCCCAGAGACTATTATCCACTGTTACTATAGACACCATCTCTCCCTACTATACCTGCTATCCCACAGTCACACTCCCTTCCCAGAGACTATTATCCACTGTTACTATAAGCACCATCTCTCCCTACTATACCTGCTATCCCACAGTCACACTCCCTTCCCAGAGACTATTATCCACTGTTACTATAGACACATCTCTCCCTACTATACCTGCTATCCCACAGTCACACTCCCTTCCCAGAGACTATTATCCACTGTTACTATAGACACATCTCTCCCTACTATACCTGCTATCCCACAGTCACACTCCCTTCCCAGAGACTATTATCCACTGTTACTATAGACACCATCTCTCCCTACTATACCTGCTATCCCACAGTCACACTCCCTTCCCAGAGACTATTATCCACTGTTACTATAGACACCATCTCTCCCTACTATACCTGCTATCCCACAGTCACACTCCCTTCCCAGAGACTATTATCCACTGTTACTATAGACACATCTCTCCCTACTATACCTGCTATCCCACAGTCACACTCCCTTCCCAGAGACTATTATCCACTGTTACTATAGACACATCTCTCCCTACTATACCTGCTATCCCACAGTCACACTCCCTTCCCTGAGACTATTATCCACTGTTACTATAGACACCATCTCTCCCTACTATACCTGCTATCCCACAGTCACACTCCCTTCCCAGAGACTATTATCCACTGTTACTATAGGCACTATCTCTCCCTACTATACCTGCTATCCCACAGTCACACTCCCTTCCCAGAGACTATTATCCCACTGTTACTATAGACACCATCTCTCCCTACTATACCTGCTATCCCACAGTCACACTCCCTTCCCAGAGACTATTATCCACTGTTACTATAGGCACCATCTCTCCCTACTATACCTGCTATCCCACAGTCACACTCCCTTCCCAGAGACTATTATCCACTGTTACTATAGGCACCATCTCTCCCTACTATACCTGCTATCCCACAGTCACACTCCCTTCCCAGAGACTATTATCCACTGTTACTATAGACACCATCTCTCCCTACTATACCTGCTATCCCACAGTCACACTCCCTTCCCAGAGACTATTATCCACTGTTACTATAGGCACCATCTCTCCCTACTATACCTGCTATCCCACAGTCACACTCCCTTCCCAGAGACTATTATCCACTGTTACTATAGACACCATCTCTCCCTACTATACCTGCTATCCCACAGTCACACTCCCTTCCCAGAGACTATTATCCACTGTTACTATAGGCACCATCTCTCCCTACTATATCTGCTATCCCACAGTCCCTGCTCAGATGCCCTTATCTGCCCCCAATACAAGCAGCTACTTAAATAGGACTAAGTGTTGCCTTGTGAAAGGATCACAGATGGGTAGAAGATTTGCTGAAATTTCCCAAATACCCACAGAATCCATTTGTAATTCCCAATGCAATGATTATCCGAGCAGGAGCCGAGCCAAGAGTCACAGGAGGATTCATACAGGCGCCAAGACTAATGCACTGAACAAGAATTGTGTTCGGGCGCTTGGAAACCAACAGCTTATTAATGTCTTGCTGTTTTATTGATCACGCACTTTATTATTGAGTAAGAAAAGGCTGCTCCTGAAAGCATGAAAACTTCACTCTGACCCATACATACATTACATACATACATTACATACATACATTACATACATACATCAAACATACATACATTACACATACAGACATTACATACATACATCAAACATACATACATCATACATACATACATTACATACATCATACATTACAGACATACATCATAGACACATTACATACATGCATTACATACATACATAATACATACATCATACACACATTACATACATACATCATTCATTACATACATACTTCCATAAACACATTACATACATACATCATACATACATACATACATACATACAGGGCAAATGAACTTTTAGTGCAGAGAGACGGTGATACCCCAAGTCATTATCCCACTGTTTCTTTCATTACTTCTCTGCGTTTATTTAAATATTCTCCTTTCTAGTCTGAGGTTCTCCAACCTGGACTTAAAGGCGAATGAAACAAATAAATATACTACTAATAATAAATAACTAAGACCAATTGAAATGCTACTAAAAACAATAATTTAACATACTGAAAGTTAATATAAAGCAACACCACATTTTTAATTCTTCTATTTAACAAAGTGTATCAGAAACCACTCAGCTTGAGTTCTCTCCCTCCATCTCCCCAATAATAAAGGGGAGCAGAACGTTCATCAATAGCAAACAGCAGCCACAATGAAGCAGCACTGAGAGCTCACTTCACGCTCAGGAGAGAACACTGACGCTCTTCCTCGTGGTTTGTGAGTTCAGACACTTTCGAGCACATTTCACCAGGTACAACCTATAGAAATGATCCCTGAAAGTATAGTCTTACTGATACACTGGAACAAGCAGCCACCACCCACTCACACACCCTCTTTATTTTAGGGCGACACAAATCTGAATTGACAAGTACCCCCCAAGTGAGGCTGCACCCCCACATTATTGCTCTGTAACAAGACTTCTGTTTTAGGAGGATATTTAAAGGGACAGAACTAGGGTCATTAGTGCAGAATTGTAGTGTTTAGTTTCACTCGGCTGCTCATTTGCATATGTCACACCCATCCACCCGCCCACCCACCAATCAATCAGGAGGAAACATCTATAGGAGTCAGTTCTGTGGCTGCTCAGGCTCTCTGCAGGGGATTGGCTGTTAGGGACATGTGACCTGCCTGTGTACAGCATTCCAGCCTGGGGTGAGGAGTCTGCAAGGAGAGGGGCTGCACACGGTCTCTAACCAGTGATCGCTGACCAGTAGCTCCCGAGTAACGTGTTGCTCACCGACCCCTTTGATGTTGCTCTCAGTGGCCTCAAACCAGGAATTCCTGTTTTTTAAGCATGGTTTTTGGTTGCCTAAATACCAGATGTACTGCCAAACAGGGAAACTTGTAGGCTGCCAGTCCACATAGGGGCTACCAAATAGCCAATCACAGCCCAGTTTATCATCTACAGGAACTTTTTCATACTTGTGTTGCTCCTCAACTCTTTTTACATTTGAATGTGGCTCATGGGTAAAAAAAGGTTGGGGACCCCTGATCTAAGCCATTGTGCTGAGCATTGCTGTTGTGCTGGGGTCCTAGGATGAGACTTATTTAGTGTCTGTGAATGTGATAGGGACCTTAGATTGTAAGCACACTGGGCTGGGGATTCATTGGAATGTGAAAAGGACCTTAGATTGTAAGCTACCTGGGTTGTGCAATGATTGGAATGTGATAAAGACCCTAGATTGTAAACTCACCAGGGCAGGGACTGATGGGAATGTGATAGAGACTGTAGATTGTAAGCTCCACTGTGGCAGGGACTGATGGGAATGTGATAAAGACCTTAGATTGTAAGCTCACTGGGTTTGGGATTGATTGGAATGTGATAAAGACCCTAGATTGTAAGATCACTGGGGCAGGGACTGATGGGAATGCGATAAAGACCCTAGATTGTAAAATCATTGGGTTGGGGATTGATTGGAATGTGAAAAGGACCCTAGATTGTAAGCTTCGCTGTGGCAGGGACTGATGGGAATGTGATAGGGACCTTAGATTGTAAGCTCACTGGGGCAGGGACTGATGGGAATGTGATAGGGACCTTAGATTGTAAGCTTACTGGGGCAGGGACTGTAGGGAATGTGATAGGAACCTTAGATTGTAAGCTCACTGGGGCAGGGACTGAAAGGAATGTGATAGGGACCTTAGATTGTAAACTCACTGGGGCAGGGACTGAAGGGAATGTGATAGGAACCTTAGATTGTAAGCTCCCTGGGGCAGGGACTGACGGGAAAGTTATAGGAACCTTAGATTGTAAACTCACTGGGGCAGAGACTGATGGGAATGTGATAGGAACCTTAGATTGTAAGGTAATACACTCTGGAATATGTTGGTACTATATAAATAATATATTTAAGCCTTTATAAGGGTTGATGATGCCCATGCAGAAACTGTAACAACAAGGGACCTGGAATTTGGGTCAGAATTCTGCCTGATTGGTTTTTTAATTCCCCACCCAGATCTAGTGGTGCTGGAACAGTCCAGAGGTCCGTTTGTTGTCTTCCCCAAATTCTTCTCATTTACAACTTCTGGTTTATGTGGCCCCACTACTTGCCGGGGACCATGGAAGGCCTGGACTGCCTTAAAACGACTCAGAAAATTGATTCAAATCTCTTTTGTTATTTCAATGTAACCGGTGTCAAAGAGAAAAAGGATTGCTCAGTGTGTGTGCTGGTTGGACGCAATCCCGAGTGCAATAAGGAATCAGGAGAGTCCAATACCCTCATGTAGAGAGAGAGGCAGAGAATAAAGGCAATAAAATAAAAGGCACAATCGGGGCCTTATGTTTCATAGGAGGGATCATTCATCTTTCTGAGACGGCCGCATGGATTGTCCAATTTAGAATTAATTACGAGAATTAATTGGAAGTTAATCCCTACCTACAGATCTGTGCAGCTAACCAATCGTCTGGCAGCTGAGCGGAATTAGGAATGTGCCGGGAAGACTGGGGGGGGGAGGCCCAAACCAGCTCCACTTTTCAGCCACGTGACATCACTGACCCTGCGTGTATTTATGACATCATCGGTTTTGGGGCGACACATTTCTGTTGTTCTTGAGCATCACAAGCGCTCCCCAGAGTCCCCCGACATTCATAAACCTGAACAAATTACTGCAGGATAATACCTGCCTTTTCCTTTTATATCCCCAGCAACAATATTTATAATAATCACAATGTTTTCTTTCTGATTGCAAAGGACTGGGGGGAATGTTCATGTTTCTGCTGAAGCAATCAGTCCCGAATTATCATTTATTGTAATCAAACTGCCACCTGGGAGCAACTGCCCACGTGATGCGCCAGCACCTGCCATGTGTCCAACCAAATCTGCATTTCTCTCTTATCTAATATTATTTTCCTATATACCTACATATATACTGTTACTATAGGCACCATCTCTCCCTACTATACCTGCTATCCCACAGTCACACTCCCTTCCCAGAGACTATTATCCACTGTTACTATAGGCACCATCTCTCCCTACTATACCTGCTATCCCACAGTCACACTCCCTTCCCAGAGACTATTATCCACTGTTACTATAGGCACCATCTCTCCCTACTATACCTGCTATCCCACAGTCACACTCCCTTCCCAGAGACTACTATCCACTGTTACTATAGACACCATCTCTCCCTACTATACCTGCTATCCCACAGTCACACTCCCTTCCCAGAGACTACTATCCACTGTTACTATAGACACCATCTCTCCCTACTATACCTGCTATCCCACAGTCACACTCCCTTCCCAGAGACTATTATCCCACTGTTACTATAGACACCATCTCTCCCTACTATACCTGCTATCCCACAGTCACACTCCCTTCCCAGAGACTATTATCCACTGTTACTATAGGCACCATCTCTCCCTACTATACCTGCTATCCCACAGTCACACTCCCTTCCCAGAGACTATTATCCACTGTTACTATAGGCACCATCTCTCCCTACTATACCTGCTATCCCACAGTCACACTCCCTTCCCAGAGACTATTATCCACTGTTACTATAGGCACCATCTCTCCCTACTATACCTGCTATCCCACAGTCACACTCCCTTCCCAGAGACTATTATCCCACTGTTACTATAGACACCATCTCTCCCTACTATACCTGCTATCCCACAGTCACACTCCCTTCCCAGAGACTATTATCCACTGTTACTATAGGCACCATCTCTCCCTACTATACCTGCTATCCCACAGTCACACTCCCTTCCCAGAGACTATTATCCACTGTTACTATAGACACCATCTCTCCCTACTATACCTGCTATCCCACAGTCACACTCCCTTCCCAGAGACTATTATCCACTGTTACTATAGGCACCATCTCTCCCTACTATACCTGCTATCCCACAGTCACACTCCCTTCCCAGAGACTATTATCCCACTGTTACTATAGACACCATCTCTCCCTACTATACCTGCTATCCCACAGTCACACTCCCTTCCCAGAGACTATTATCCACTGTTACTATAGGCACCATCTCTCCCTACTATACCTGCTATCCCACAGTCACACTCCCTTCCCAGAGACTATTATCCACTGTTACTATAGGCACCATCTCTCCCTACTATACCTGCTATCCCACAGTCACACTCCCTTCCCAGAGACTATTATCCACTGTTACTATAGGCACCATCTCTCCCTACTATACCTGCTATCCCACAGTCACACTCCCTTCCCAGAGACTATTATCCACTGTTACTATAGGCACCATCTCTCCCTACTATACCTGCTATCCCACAGTCACACTCCCTTCCCAGAGACTATTATCCACTGTTACTATAGGCACCATCTCTCCCTACTATACCTGCTATCCCACAGTCACACTCCCTTCCCAGAGACTATTATCCCACTGTTACTATAGACACCATCTCTCCCTACTATACCTGCTATCCCACAGTCACACTCCCTTCCCAGAGACTATTATCCACTGTTACTATAGGCACCATCTCTCCCTACTATACCTGCTATCCCACAGTCACACTCCCTTCCCAGAGACTATTATCCACTGTTACTATAGGCACCATCTCTCCCTACTATACCTGCTATCCCACAGTCACACTCCCTTCCCAGAGACTATTATCCACTGTTACTATAGGCACCATCTCTCCCTACTATACCTGCTATCCCACAGTCACACTCCCTTCCCAGAGACTATTATCCCACTGTTACTATAGACACCATCTCTCCCTACTATACCTGCTATCCCACAGTCACACTCCCTTCCCAGAGACTATTATCCACTGTTACTATAGGCACCATCTCTCCCTACTATACCTGCTATCCCACAGTCACACTCCCTTCCCAGAGACTATTATCCACTGTTACTATAGACACCATCTCTCCCTACTATACCTGCTATCCCACAGTCACACTCCCTTCCCAGAGACTATTATCCACTGTTACTATAGGCACCATCTCTCCCTACTATACCTGCTATCCCACAGTCACACTCCCTTCCCAGAGACTATTATCCACTGTTACTATAGGAACCATCTCTCCCTACTATACCTGTTATCCCACAGTCACACTCCTTTCCCAGAGACTATTATCCACTGTTACTATAGGCACCATCTCTCCCTACTATACCTGCTATCCCACAGTCACACTCCCTTCCCAGAGACTATTATCCCACTGTTACTATAGACACCATCTCTCCCTACTATACCTGCTATCCCACAGTCACACTCCCTTCCCAGAGACTATTATCCACTGTTACTATAGACACCATCTCTCCCTACTATACCTGCTATCCCACAGTCACACTCCCTTCCCAGAGACTATTATCCACTGTTACTATAGACACCATCTCTCCCTACTATACCTGCTATCCCACAGTCACACTCCCTTCCCAGAGACTATTATCCACTGTTACTATAGACACCATCTCTCCCTACTATACCTGTTATCCCACAGTCACACTCCCTTCCCAGAGACTATTATCCACTGTTACTATAGACACCATCTCTCCCTACTATACCTGCTATCCCACAGTCACACTCCCTTCCCAGAGACTATTATCCACTGTTACTATAGGCACCATCTCTCCCTACTATACCTGCTATCCCACAGTCACACTCCCTTCCCAGAGACTATTATCCACTGTTACTATAGACACCATCTCTCCCTACTATACCTGCTATCCCACAGTCACACTCCCTTCCCAGAGACTATTATCCACTGTTACTATAGACACCATCTCTCCCTACTATACCTGCTATCCCATAGTCACACTCCCTTCCCAGAGACTATTATCCACTGTTACTATAGGCACCATCTCTCCCTACTATACCTGCTATCCCACAGTCACACTCCCTTCCCAGAGACTATTATCCACTGTTACTATAGACACCATCTCTCCCTACTATACCTGCTATCCCACAGTCACACTCCCTTCCCAGAGACCATTATCCACTGTTACTATAGGCACCATCTCTCCCTACTATACCTGCTATCCCACAGTCACACTCCCTTCCCAGAGACTATTATCCACTGTTACTATAGACACCATCTCTCCCTACTATACCTGCTATCCCACAGTCACACTCCCTTCCCAGAGACTATTATCCACTGTTACTATAGACACCATCTCTCCCTACTATACCTGCTATCCCATAGTCACACTCCCTTCCCAGAGACTATTATCCACTGTTACTATAGGCACCATCTCTCCCTACTATACCTGCTATCCCACAGTCACACTCCCTTCCCAGAGACTATTATCCACTGTTACTATAGACACCATCTCTCCCTACTATACCTGCTATCCCACAGTCACACTCCCTTCCCAGAGACCATTATCCACTGTTACTATAGGCACCATCTCTCCCTACTATACCTGCTATCCCACAGTCACACTCCCTTCCCAGAGACTATTATCCACTGTTACTATAGACACCATCTCTCCCTACTATACCTGTTATCCCACAGTCACACTCCCTTCCCAGAGACTATTATCCACTGTTACTATAGACACCATCTCTCCCTACTATACCTGCTATCCCACAGTTACACTCCCTTCCCAGAGACTATTATCCACTGTTACTATAGACACATCTCTCCCTACTATACCTGCTATCCCACAGTCACACTCCCTTCCCAGAGACTATTATCCACTGTTACTATAGGCACCATCTCTCCTACTATACCTGTAAAGTGTATAAAGTGTAAGGTGCTGCAGTTAGAAGGTGGGGTTGGTGAACAGTTATTCTGGTACTACACTCAGTTTCCAAAAAAACTCATGGGCCGGTGACTTGGGGCGCACAAGCCAATGCAAATTATTCCACTTATTTTACCTTCTTTAACATGTCACCCGGGACAACAGCAGAAACCCTTGGTGGGGGGTTATAAAAAGGTGAATTTATTTATTTTATTTTTATGACAAATAACTTCCCCTTGGTTTATTTTTTTTTCATATAATTTCTGGGTGGGCTAGAAATCCTGGGCAAAATGCAAAATTGAAAAGCATCTAAATATTCCAAAGCCGCTTTTTCTCTTCCTTAGTCCCAGTGAGATACGGCTGAGTCACTGTCAGTCTCACTTACACAGCCCATTTCAGCTGAGCCCCGGCCTCTCCTGAGACTCCCTCATGTTTAAACACAGCAAGAGCCGGGAACCCACGCTCCTAACCCCTTGTATGCCAGTAGTACAACTACAAGTAGCTGGGAACTCACATTGTTTCAGAAGTATCCCTGCATTGTCAGCACAAGGAAACTCTGGCTCAGGGATATTGTACCCCCTACTGTAAATGATAAGGATATTAGAAGTCACTGAGGGGTTGTTCTGTGACCATATAAAGACACAAGGCTGCAGGCTGAGTTATACAGGGAACTCTGAGTATCACTCATGTATTATAAGGGATAATGTACCCCCTACTGTAAATGATAAGGATATTAGAAGTCACTGAGGGGTTGTTCTGTGACCATATAAAGACACAAGGCTGCAGGCTGAGTTATACAGGGAACTCTGAGTATCACTCATGTATTATAAGGGATAATGTACCCCCTACTGTAAATGATAAGGATATTAGAAGTCACTGAGGGGTTGTTCTGTGACCATATAAAGGCACAAGGCTGCAGGCTGAGTTATACAGGGAACTCTGAGTATCACTCATGTATTATAAGGGATAATGTACCCCCTACTGTAAATGATAAGGATATTAGAAGTCACTGAGGGGTTGTTCTGTGACCATATAAAGGCACAAGGCTGCAGGCTGAGTTATACAGGGAACTCCGAGTATCACTCATGTATTATAAGAGATAATGTACCCCCTACTGTAAATGATAAGGATATTAGAAGTCACTGAGGGGTTGTTCTGTGACCATATAAAGACACAAGGCTGCAGGCTGAGTTATACAGGGATCTCTGAGTATCACTCATGTATTATAAGGGATAATGTACCCCCTACTGTAAATGATAAGGATATTAGAAGTCACTGAGGGGTTGTTCTGTGACCATATAAAGGCACAAGGCTTCAGGCTGAGTTATACAGAGTATATAGAATACTGTACTGATAAGTTCTGTGACCATATAAAAGCAAACGTTTCTATTACCCATATATTTAGAATTAGGGACTATTTTATTTCTAAGAATACCTACATTTTGAGATAAATTCAAGCTTTGTCGCCTTTCATTTTCTGGGATATAGTATATAAAATTC
Source organism: Xenopus laevis (assembly GCF_017654675.1). Taxonomy (NCBI): domain Eukaryota; kingdom Metazoa; phylum Chordata; class Amphibia; order Anura; family Pipidae; genus Xenopus; species Xenopus laevis. The sequence continues at coordinate 4,178,863 of NC_054376.1, read as the reverse complement.
CAGGGGATATGTTATTCTGAATAGTGATAAGAAGATTAAGAGCAAATCCCTGTTAGCGAAATTTCAGAGCATCCAAAGTTCCTTCCCTGGCAGATCATTACAGATTTATTGTGACAAAATGAAAAGATGACGCGGAGCAGATACATTAGCTGGAAGGCAAACCCAAAGAAATCACAGTTCTAACATATTGGAATATTCCGAAAGAGCAAGTCAAAATTGGGTGCTCCTTATTGGCTGCAAGGATCATAATTCAGGGTGGAGGCTACAATGGTGAACAAGTGGGGCTAAGCCCTAGACCACACAGTAATGGAGCACTAACTGTAATAAAAGCAAGAGGAGAACAGCAGAAGACATCTTTGGCCACATGACATATAGATGGTAGAGCAGAGGTAGGTCATCTTGAAATGCCATTTGGGCAATCTTCCATCAGCAGAACAGGGGTAGCAATGCTGGGAATTGTAGTTTAGCATCAGCCGGAGAATCAGAAACATTTAGAAGAAACAATTACCAACCTCACACTTCTCCACGGCCGGCAGCTGCCCACACTCAGAGCTGTTACCGGCCACAATCCCGGCCCGTAGACTTTCACTGTCCCCGGTTCCTTCCTCCATAGAGTAGGTTTTGGAGCGGTTTCCATGCGAGGGAACCCGACGCTGCGCCAGGCCGAGCTGCTTGCGGAGCTGCCGGTTTTCTTCCTCCACTTCTCGCACCCGCACTTCCAAGCTCTCCCGCTGGCTGGAGGCCATGTACCGCGGGCTGTGAGGCTGAGCATCCAACGGAGACAGAGACACCGTCTTGCCATCTACAAACGAGAACAGGGAACATTGATAATGAAATATAACATTCAGTAATTCAATAACAGCCACATATTAGGGAACCTTAGTACCATTATTGCAAAATCCCCTTTCATCTACCCATACATAAATCTGGATTAACATGATATTCCCAGTTATGATTTGGCACATCATTTGTACCCTTAATCCCACCACAGATGTAATATAATTCCACCCCCTTTTCTGCAGAGAATTGGTGCAAATCTACCCTCAACACAATAAAGAAGTATGGTGGTTTTCAGTTAATTGCTAGTTTTTCTCCAACTCTGAGGCCAACAATGATACTTTGCTCTGCATACTGCTCGCTTGATCCACCCCAGCTCCAAAGCCATGAGACGCTGCTCTGCATAGTGCTGCTCAGTCCATGAGATGTTGCTCTGCTTACTGCTTCCTTGGTTAACCTCAACTCTGAGGCCAGCCATGAGATGCTGCTCTGCAGAATGCTCGCTTGGTCCACCTCAAGTCTGAAGCCAGTAATTGAGATGCTGCTCTGTATACCCAAATAGGTTTCTTAGTCAGCACCTGTAGCCTCCCAATTCTTAGGGCCTGGTGCACGTGCAATGGTTTCCACCATCCGTTCACTCACAATTTTCAAATATTGACAGCACCAGTCATGGATTTCTTTGCTTAAAATGCCTTTATTGAGACATGGGCTCAGACTCCGATACACTTGGCCAAGTGTATCGGGGTCTGAGCCCATGTCTCAATAAAGGCATTTTAATCAAAGAAATCCATGACTGGTGCTGTCAATATTTGAAAAGCTGCTCTGTATACTGCTCGCTAAGTCTACTTCAACTTTAAGGCCAGCCATGATATGCTGCTCTACAGAATGCTCCCTTAGCCAAACCCCAACTATGTGGCCACCCATGAGATACTGCTCTGCATTCTGCTCACTCGGTCCACCTCAACTCTTAGGCCAGCAATTGAGATGCTGCTCTACATTCTGCTCCCTTGGCCCACCCGCTACTCTGTGGCCAGCCATGACATACTGCTCTGCATGCTGCTCCTTTCTTTCACCAGCCATGATTTGCTGCTCTACATACTTCTCCCTTGGCCAACTCCCAACTCTGTGGTCAGCCATGAGATGCTGCTCTGCATGCTGCTCGCTCAGTCCACCTCAACTCAAAGGCTAGCCAAGAGATGCTGCTCTGCATACTGCTCCCTTACCCAAACCCCAACTAGGTGGCCCTCAATTGAGCTGCTGCTCTGCATTCTGCTCACTTGGTCCACCTCAACTCTTAGGCCAGCAATTGAGATGCTGCTCTGCATTCTGCTCACTTGGTCCACCTCAACTCTTAGGCCAGCAATTGAGATGCTGTTCTCCATGCTGCTCGCTTGGTCCACCTCAACTCTGTGCTCGGCCATGAGATGCTGCTCTGCATACTGCTTGGTCAGTCTGCATAGGGAAATTTACAGCTGTACCCGCAGCTTCATGGAAGGACTTGCATTCTTCTAGCCCAACATGGTTTCCTAAAACGCCTCTTATTTGCAAAAAGATCTGTACTATGATTGACATAGCCCCAAACCTCTTACTCTTTATCTTGGGTAAAAGACCTAGGCCTAATATGGGTTATCCTATCATTTCCAAAAAATCTGTTGGACTGTTGGATCCAAATCATTAGGAATTCCCATAAACCCTTTCTTATTTCCAACACAGGCCTATATAAAAACCCTATAACATTTAGCATGGGTTTCAGATGTCTTGATGTCCACTGGGCTCTAAAAGGCCCGGTCCGACGCTGCTTGTTTAAGAAAGAGTTAACTTTATAAATAGGAAATATTTTGCCTTTAGTGGAGGCAGAAATAACAGAAACGCGTTCCAAACTGCAGACGGGCTTTAAATTCGCTTTGATGATTTATTTATATTTTTTTGTACGCTGGAATCTGTGAAACGCCATTAACTCCGTATTTTAATGCATGCAAATTATATGAAATAGAATTGGCTTATCTCGATTTGGGGACCCTTTCTCAACCATAGTAATTAGAATGCTGCGTCGTCGGATGTAAAAACAGTGCGTGCTAATCGGGGTGATTTGTGTATTACTCGCACACCGCCCATTCACTGACACACGTTCCATTTAAATTGTGCAGTCTGCCATTACAAATCCCTCTTGGTTTGTGCTTTTTTTTTTTTCTTTTTAACAAAACAAAGTGATTTAAACTCACAAAGCAACTGGAAATGGCTAAACTGTAACTTTAACCACCGACTGTACTCTGCTACTGTTACCCCAATGTTTCTATATATCTGTAACCTTGTTATGAGCTAAGGGGGCCCAGTCTGAAGGTCAGTTAGGGGGAGATTTGGGGTGAGTGTTTATTTGTACCCTGGGTACCCCTGGAACTATAGCAGGGTGACTGTTACCCCAATGTTTCTATATATCTGTAACCTTGTTATGAGCTAAGGGGGCCCAGTCTGAAGGTCAGTTAGGGGGAGATTTGGGGTGAGTGTTTATTTGTGCCCTGGGTACCCCTGGAACTATAGCAGGGTGACTGTTACCCCAATGTTTCTATATATCTGTAACCTTGTTATGAGCTAAGGGGGCCCAGTCTGAAGGTCAGTTAGGGGGAGATTTGGGTGAGTGTTTATTTGTACCCTGGGTACCCCTGGAACTATAGCAGGGTGACACCCCAATGTTTCTATATATCTGTAACCTTGTTATGAGCTAAGGGGGCCCAGTCTGAAGGTCAGTTAGGGGGAGATTTGGGGTGAGTGCTTATTTGTACCCTGGGTACCCCTGGAACTATAGCAGGGTGACACCCCAATGTTTCTATATATCTGTAACCTTGTTATGAGCTAAGGGGGCCCAGTCTGAAGGTCAGTTAGGGGGAGATTTGGGGTGAGTGTTTATTTGTACCCTGGGTACCCCTGGAACTATAGCAGGGTGACACCCCAATGTTTCTATATATCTGTAACCTTGTTATGAGCTAAGGGGGCCCAGTCTGAAGGCCAGTTAGGGGGAGATTTGGGGTGAGAGCTTATTTGTACCCTGGGTACCCCTTGAACTATAGCAGGTGACACCCTAATGTTTCTATATATCTGTAACCTTGTTATGAGCTAAGGGGGCCCAGTCTGAAGGTCAGTTAGGGGGAGATTTGGGGTGAGTGTTTATTTGTACCCTGGGTACCCCTGGAACTATAGTAGGGTGACTGTTACCCCAATGTTTCTATATATCTGTAACCTTGTTATGAGCTAAGGGGGCCCAGTCTGAAGGTCAGTTAGGGGGAGATTTGGGGTGAGTGCTTATTTGTACCCTGGGTACCCCTGGAACTATAGCAGGGTGACTGTTACCCCAATGTTTCTATATATCTGTAACCTTGTTATGAGCTAAGGGGGCTCAGTCTGAAGGCCAGTTAGGGGGAGATTTGGGGTAAGTGTTTATTGGTACCCTGGGTACCCCTGGAACTATAGCAGAGTGACTGTTACCCCAATGTTTCTATATATCTGTAACCTTGTTATGAGCTAAGGGGGTTCAGTCTGAAGGCCAGTTAGGGGGAGATTTGGGGTAAGTGCTTATTTGTACCCTGGGTACCCCTGGAACTATAGCAGGGTGACACCCCAATGTTTCTATATATCTGTAACCTTGTTATGAGCTAAGGGGGCTCAGTCTGAAGGTCAGTTAGGGGGAGATTTGGGGTGAGTGCTTATTTGTGCCCTGGGTACCCCTGGAACTATAGCAGGGTGACTGTTACCCCAATGTTTCTATATATCTGTAACCTTGTTATGAGCTAAGGGGGCCCAGTCTGAAGGTCAGTTAGGGGGAGATTTGGGGTGAGTGTTTATTTGTACCCTGGGTACCCCTGGAACTATAGCAGGGTGACACCCCAATGTTTCTATATATCTGTAACCTTGTTATGAGCTAAGGGGGCCCAGTCTGAAGGTCAGTTAGGGGGAGATTTGGGGTGAGTGCTTATTTGTACCCTGGGTACCCCTGGAACTATACAAAAACAGTGAAAATGAGAAATTAATGTATATTGGGAAGTTGCTTAGAATGACACTTTCTTTCATTATGCCAAACAAACAGTTTTTTTGGTGGAGTTCCCCTTTAATCCCCAGCGTTATACACTGATGTGACCAAAACCCTCATTCTCTGGGATTCAGCTCTGCCTACAGCCGCCGCGGCCCGTCCCCGTTCCATTACATATGTTCAATATCAGCATCTTTTCAATTTATTGCATGCATGCTGTAAAGTTCAGAAAACATGAAGCAGATTACAGTAAAACAAGATATATTGCGGCAAGATCATAAAATGCAAGTATCTGTTAGCATACAGTGGCACCTAGCTGTTCCAGCCTGATTAATGCCTTGGGCTGGAGATACATCACTGACATCTACTTATTCTCGCATTGCTCTATACAAACAACACACTCCATAAAAAGTATACACAGAATAGGGCAATGTATTCCTTATTGCTGGTAAATTAATCTGCTGCTTTATTTTCCTACACTGCTCGCAGGGGAGAACTGACTCTGAACTGTGATGGATTAAAATAACAGTGTCCCTAGGGATGTTCGTTGTTTGGAAGTCCATCATTCCAATTCCATGTAGTATCTCTTCCAGAAATGTACACAAAGTTGTCTTTAGAGGGTTTGCCACACATAGAGTGGGGTTGGCAGGGCAGCAGTCAGGTAACATCAGATAAATGGTGATAGTAGGACAAGATGGAGACAGTAGGTCAAGATGGAGACAGTAGGGCAAATGATGACAGTAGACCAAGATGGAGGCAGCAGGACAAATAATGACAGCAGACCAAGACGGAAACAGTAGACCAAGATGGAGACAGTAGGGCAAATGATGACAGTAGACCAAGATGGAGGCAGCAGGACAAATAATGAAAGCAGACCAAGACGGAAACAGTAGACCAAGATGGACACAGTAGACCAAGATGGACACAGTAGGACAAATGATGACAGTAAACCAAGATGGAGACAGTAGGATAAATAATGACAGTAGGGCAAGATGGAGACAGCAGGACAAATGACAGCAGACCAAGATGGAGACAGTAGTGCAAGAATGAGATATTAATACAAATGATAACTGTAGGACAAATGATGAAAGTAGGACAAGATGTAAACAGTAGGACACACAATGACTTTAGAACAAGATGAAGACAGTGGGGTAAGATTGTGACAGTAGGTCAAGATGAAGACAGTAGGACAAGTTGAATATGTAAAACAGGATGTTTACAGTGGGACAAACAATGACATTAGGACAAGATGGAATCAGTAGGGCAAGATGGTGACAGTAGGGCAAGATGAAGAGATTAGGACAAATTGAATATGTAAAACACGATGTTTACAGTGGGACAAACAATAACTTTAGGACAAGATGGAATCAGTAGGACAAGATTGTGACAGTAGGGCAAGATGGAGATAATAGGGCAAGGTGAATATCTAGGGCAAGATGGAGACAGTAGGACAAGATGGTGACAGCAGATGGGCACAATGGAGACTGTAGGACAAGATGGATGTAGTAGAAGATGATGGTGACAGCAGGGCAAGGTGGAGTCAATGGGAAAACATAGTAACTATTGATCGACGTGATAATCCTACAATAATACAACAGTATGAGAAGAAGGCACTAGTGGGCAAGAAGGTCAGAGTGGTGCAAGATTTTGACAATATGAAAGGTAGGCAACAGTAACGCTTGATGTCAGTGGCCCAACTTCTGGCCATTTGGTTGTTTTTGCCGTACAAACTCTAGGAACCCCCGACAGCCAAATGCAGAAGTGCTGTGTAATTCAAGACCAGTTGAATGGCAATAGGTCATTGCTACCACTAGACATTGGCATATTATCATGCTTGCTGGGGGGGGGGGGTCAAGAAGATACGGAGTCGCCTAGGGAGCCTTGTGCATTATCCGTCTCTGATTCTCAATCTCGTTAGAATGTTGCCCTAGGTCCATTAATTAAGGCCACTAGTGGATTGTTAATTAAGGCTGTGCATCTGAAAAAAAACCCAAAACACTCTTTTTAATTTGGCTGTTTGATGCTTAATTGGTCCTTTAATTAAACGCACGGGCCAGAGTTGCTCGTTTGAGATGAATAAACACAGAGTTTTTACAGATGGGCTATGAAATGGTTTCAGCTCCAAAGAACCCAACAAGGAAATGCATAGTCTTCTAATATCAGTAGTCTGAACTAATAGCTCATATGGAGGGGGTGTCTTAAGTATGGAATTGAATTCTAGGTACCTGTGCCCAATCCAAAGCAAGGGATCAGGCGCAAAAACAGTTAAATATCCGTGCAGAAATGAGTTTTATTCCCTTTTAATCTCCAGATCTTTTCGTTGCACCTTAAATAATGATTTAATTAAATGAAAAGGGTCTTCCCTTCAGGACCAAAGTGCATCAGTTAATTGAAAACTATGATGAATCTCACCAGGGTGCCCCCTACTCTGAGAGTCATCCTCCTTCTTCTTACAGTGCTTTCAGGGAGCAATATACTCAGTCTGATCAAGTTGGACCCTATAACCCTATGGGGGTGGTGTAAAGGTACCAGCAGGACAGCACCACCACATTCATGGGGTTTCAATCTGATCAATGATTGTAAAGCTTGTCATACATTGACCAAAAATGCTGCCAATTCAGACCAAATCATTTATTCATTCATTATTTATTAGGCCTCCCCGGGGTCAGACTGGGGGGATCCAGGGTCCATCAGGTCCCAAACTTACGAGCCTACTACTACACAATGCACCAAACCCATTATGATCCAATAGTTTGCCCAATTGGATGTGCCAGATTTGGCCAATCATGCCCTAAAGCTAAATCAGTCTCATCCAACTGGGCAAATGACTGGATCTGATAATAAGGCCAATTTAAGCCCGAAAACACATGGCATGGCAAGCAAACATCAGTAGGCATCACACTGATTTCATACCCACCTCACCTGGTCATCCGGAGGAACAAGTTACATCACCCGATATCAGTCATTTATACCTCCCTGCCCCATTGAAAACGAATGAGAACGGGGGAAGGCAGTGTCTGGGTAGAAAGGGGGCAAAGCCATGGCTGGTGGACCAAGATGAGTGAGATCAAAGTTTGCTGCTTTTCAATACTCAATAATTCCGCTCATATCTGGGGCCTGTGATTTGTAGTCTCTCTAATATTAACCGTATTTTATGAAAATACCAACCTTCTTCTGAATTACTGAAACCAATCGATATGTTATCAACCCATCTGAGTAAGGGGCCACAAAAGGGCTCCTGTAAAATGGACTTCCTGGCTGGATCAATTTTTATTGTGTGAGAGGGGCACGGATGTCAAGATATTTAATCCGCCAGATGGATTTTTTTTTTGTTCCCCTGTGAATTGGCCTGCCGCTGCCTTGATCAATGGAGAGAGCAGCTTCAACTTGGCAAATAATTTGACAAATAGTAGTTTTTCAGCCTTACTTACGACGAGAACCCATAACCCCCAATAGGCCACTTTTTAAATCCGACAATTGTGAAAAAAAAATCCGTCTGGGAATGAGTTCACATTGCCACAGTGCCAACACTCCTATTAGCCGGCAACCAGAAAACCCAAAGTAGGTACAGGAATATCTATTTCCGAGAATTCCAACATTCTAACTAACATGCGGCCGTTCCAGGCAGTGATGGACGTGTTAATTCTTATCAGCACATTTAATAATGTCAACCAGCTTAGCCCTTACTTAATGACCACAACAAACATTAACTGATCCCATATAAATATTTTGCATGGGGTACTGGGTTTAATTTAAAGGTTAAGATAAAGAAACGTATATTTTTATTTATTAAATACAACCCTCTTTGCCTTCGTTTAGCTTTGATTAAAAAAAAACTAACGGGCTAGAAACCACAGTTAATCAACTTTCAGGTTTTGGGTCAGTCCTACATTTATAGGCAGATCCCCTGCAGTTCCACTGCCAATTCACTTCTATTATGTATACATGTTTTATGTCCCCATAGCTAGTGGGGTCCCACAGCAAAGCTCTTTGAGGAGGTCAGAGTAGGGTGATAACAGGTATCACAGGGAGACAGTAGGGCAAGACAGATACAGTATGGTAAGATAGTGACAGTACAGCAAGGTGGAGACAATAGGACAGGATGGAGACAGTAGGTAGGGCAAGATGAAGAATGTAGGACAAGATGGAGACAGTAGGACAAGATGGAGACAGTAGGGCAAGATGGAGACAGTAGGGCAAGATTAAGACAGTTGGGCAAACTGGAAACAGTAGGGCAAGATGGAGACAGTAGGGCAGCTGGAGACAGTAGGGCAAGCTGGAGACAGTAGGGAAAGCTGGAGACAGTAGGGCAAGATGGAGAGAGTAGGGCAAGCTGGAGACAGTAGGGCAAGCTGGCCTAGAGACAGTAGGGCAAGCTGGAGACAGTAGGGCAAGATGGAGAGAGTAGGGCAAGCTGTAGACAGTAGGGCAAGCTGGCCTGGAGACAGTATGGCAAGCTGGAGACAGTAGGGAAAGCTGGAGACAGTAGGGCAAGATGGAGACAGTAGGGAAAGCTGGAGACAGTAGGCAAGCTGGAGACAGTAGGGAAAGCTGGAGACAGTAGCGCAAGCTGGAGACAGTAGGGAAAGCTGGAGACAGTAGGGCAAGCTGGAGACAGAAGGGCAAGATGGAGAGAGTAGGGCAAGCTGGAGACAGTAGGGCAAGCTGGAGACAGTAGGGAAAGCTGGAGACAGTAGGGCAAGATGGAGACAGTAGGGCAAGATGGAGACAGTAGGGCAAGCTGGAGACAGTAGGCAAAGCTGGAGACAGTAGGACAAGATGGAAACACAAGGGCCCTCATGTCCTTTCAGTACCAGCCACTCACTGCTCCAGATGCTCCTGCTCCCGTATCTTTCCGCCCCCAACCCTGCTCATCAAATGTTCATTCGCTCATGCTGGGGGGGGGGGAGTGGACCGAGGTTTCTGGATGGGTTGCCTAGGGCACCCAGCCTGCATGGACCAGGCCTGGTAACAGTAGAACAAGATATGCAAAGTAGGACAAGATGGAGATTGTAGGACAAGTTGGCTCCAAAAGGACAATATATTGGCAGTAGGTGTCAGGAACATCCTGTTTTAGAACCAGGCACCTAAGCCATCTGGCAGCTGGGCCTGCAGATAATATCAATGACTTTCCCACCCATTAGCCCTAAGGCAGAAGGGCTAATGGGCAGGATTTTCTTCCTATAAGTTGGCTCCTGCCCTTGTCTCCTCTGCTGACCCCTGGTCTGTGATTGGATTTCCGCCTGTATGCGACTTTCCCCAACCTCGACCTTCCTCTGTACATTCCACCATTAACAGGCAGCATACACACAATTGACCTTATGCAGAGCAGTTCTGAATCGCAGACCCCAAAGTGGGGGAGATTAAGGATTTTGGGGTGGATCAAGGTCATGTGTTTGAGCTTATCTAGGTATGACCAGGGTGACCATAATTCGATCATACTTTAAGTCAGAAAATTGACATTATTAATAGTGAAAGTCCTAAACGGGTCCTACCAAATCAAAGAGAATAGCTTAATAATATAAGCATTTCAACAGCCAATCAAAATGCTGAGTGCAGAATCTGCAAGAAAGCACTCAGCCTATTAAAAAAAAACATTTAACGATCAAAGACATGACAAGTTTAATATATCTTTTCATAATTCTATAATACTGCATTTATTTTTATAGCACATGTAACGCCAGTTAATTAAGAGATGTGTTAACTGAGCGAATCATTTCCAGGCTGATACCCGAGCCTTTCTGCACAGCTGAGCCGCCATCGCTCGTATCCTTATTTCACTCTGCTTATTCCACTTGGAGGATGGAAAAGAAATAATAACAGATAACAGGGGCAAAGAGTAAAAAAGCAAAGTTATTTTTGGAGGTGACCACTGAGCGTCAAGCTTTGTACTCGCCAGGGAAGGGACACGGCGAAGAATGGAAATCAGAAACTGCCGAGGGGATTGCTGAGAGGGGTACAAGGGGGCCTGACATTCCACTTCTCTGCACGACTATAGTCACAGAATATTTACAGGTTTGTGGAGGTGGCGTTTGGTAAGGACAAACTTCTGGGGAACAGTGGGCGACCAGAATGGGAAGTGAGTCACCCGTATAATTTGTTTTGTTCAGAACACACTCCTGAATCATAGCAATTATCCAAAAAGTACAAATAGTCGATTTATTCAACCTCCCCTAGGGTAAAGCTGCCCTAGTCATCTGACAGCAATAGAAAATATACAAATTTGGATCCCTTACAATCTGACAAAAAATATACAATTTGCACCCCTTAGTGCTTTTGCACTGGTGTCCACAGTCAAAATAAATGACTGCTCGGCTCCCTATTATCCCAAAATTCCTTTACTGCTTGCTGTGTTGGCATAACTGTCTCATATACCACTGGTGTAGCCTCTTCTCACTGATGGGACCCAAACCAGAAGCTTAGGGTGCCACTTAGGGTGTCATTAAGAAATGCAAGTTAGGGAGTGCCTGTGGGGTGTAAGAGAACCCAGTACTTAGGTAGGTGGTAAAGACAAGGCTGCATTGCACACACTGATGCCATGCTCTATACCTCCCATTAAGAGTCTAATAAAATAACCCTATCAATGGCTAGATATCTTGCTGTCTGTATAAAGACACGTGCGTAGGATTATTTGCTAAAATGGTACAAACTTGCCCCAGCACAGTAAGCTACAACAACCAATCGGCAAATTAATTTTTTCAGTCTAAAACCTCTAGATCAGTGATCCCCAACCAGTGACTCATGGCAACATATTGAACACCAACTGAATGAATGTTGCTCCAAGTGGCCTCAAAGCAGGTGCTTATGTTTGAATTCCAGGCTTGGAGGCAAGTTTTGGTTGTATAAAACCAGATGTACTGCCAAATAGAGTCTCCTGTATATGACCAGTCCACACAGTTGCCTTTAGATACACAATCATGGCCTTTACTTGGCAACACAGGAACCTTTTTCATGCTTGTGTTGCTCTCCAACTCTTTCTATATTTGAATGTGGCTCAGGGGTAAGAAAAAAGGATGGGGACCCCTGCTTTAATTTAAAAAGAAAGCAAGAATTTCAGTGGTTAGTCTTCCACACTAAATGCTACAAGGGTTTGATGGTGAAGAGGGTTGAGAAATGACAATATAAAGAGCTAAATAAGTGTAGCATGAAATGGGGAATTAGAGAACGTAGAGATGAGGTTTGGAATGTGCACATGGGATATGTTATACAGTCATGTGGCCATTGATGGGAAGATGAGATTGAGTCAAGTTTGAGTTGCGATTGACAGATGAAACCGGCACTAGTGTGAAATGATAAATGGGCGGGTTGATATGATATCAGAGACAGAACAGAACATGAGGGGAGGGTAAAACCGTGACAGAGGAAGTTATAAAGGCACAAGAAAGTAAGAAAAAATTAAAAAATAAAAAAGTGATTGATGGTTTGGTCAATCAAATTGAAAGAGGACAGGAAGATAAGTTGGCAAAGAAAAGAGAAAAACCAAGAATGGGAAGCAAAATAGGATTTACAGTAAAGTAAAAGAGTTCTAGGGCCATTGGGGTAGTGATGGGTAAAAGAAAGAGAAGGAACATACAGAGGAGAAAGATAGAAACTCGAGAGAAAGCAATTTAGGAATGCCAAGAAGAAGAAGGGAAATAGTTTTGTGAGAGAGCAATAAAATTCTTAACTGATCTGCAATGAATGATTGAGTGACAGCAAATGGATAAAGGAAGATTGGATGAAGAGAAACGAATGTGAAAATCAAGAAAGGGATGTGAAAATCAAGAAAGGATGACTGGTAATGAGAAGACACATCTGCGAAGGGATGGAAGAAATTTAAAGATGAAGGGTGGGCCGATTGAAGTTATCATAGAATTTAAAGAGAAGAAGAGGGTTAGACATGATGGAAAGAATAAGAGAATGAGAATAAGAGAATGAGAATAGGAGAATGAGAAGTTGGCAACAATTGAAGAACAAAAGACATATGACTAAAGGATGATTCATGGTGGGTGGACCCTGTTGTTCAGCAACAGAAGAATGTTTAGCTTGAAGGGCTTTGGAGGTGGACAATCACCTTCTAAATGTGTGAATTTTTATTTCAGATTAGGGGCCCCTTTGTTTTTTAGCTCCTACCCTTGCTCGCTCCAAGGATTAATATCTGAACTGAATTATTTATGAAGGGGTGGTTCATTGCTTTTGATTTCCAAATGAAGTGATTTCTGTGCATTTCTACGGCTGATTAGTCGCAGCGGCGCTTCAAGAGATATCTAACTCCATAATTAAGTTACTTTTTAGTTTAATTCATGCGATTTGCATTCAAGAAATGAGCATTTCTATTGTTTTAAGGACAATGCTGGTGAGATGCAGATCCCAATGGCCCCTGCACCCTATAACCTGGCCAGCAGCGCTTCCATTCCTCTCCTTCTTTTATTAAAAGGAAGAACAATTCATCAGAAGCAAAAATGTAGCTAACAAGATGGAAAAGAACATTTTGAACATCCCTAAACAATTTAGCTGTGAGTGCTGTTGCTCTTTAACGGCAATAATAAGCTGCAGGCTTAGACAATCCCATTAATTCCGAGTGCCATGGGCAAGTCCTCATTGGATGCCCTCGCTTATTAAAGTCAATGAATTAGATTTGGTTACTTGAGAAAAAGCAGAAAAAGAGCACTTGATGGGATTTTTTTTTTTTTTTTTGTGATTCAATGATCTTGGCGCCACTCAGGGCTGTCAGTCTAAAACACAGCAACAAGATTCTGAGCCTAAAGGATATTACAAACATTGTTATTCAGACACTGATTCACTTGAAATCTGAGTCCCGTCGGACTTGACCAAACAAGCATTAGACGACTGGATTTACATGGGCAGTTCTTAATATCTGCACTTGCTATAAAGGCTATAGTCATGGGCAGATTTTAATGAAGGCTAATGGCAATTGCATTCACTTACAACAGTTGACACTGTATTTATCCTGCTGTGTGTTCTGGGGTATTATACATGGAATTGGCCCTGTATTTATCTGCTGTGTGTTCTGGGGTATTATACATGGAATTGGCACTGTATTTATCTGCTGTGTGTTCTGGGATATTATACATGGAATTGGCCCTGTATTTATCCTGCTGTGTGTTCTGGGTATTATACATGGAATTGGCACTGTATTTATCCTGCTGTGTGTTCTGGGTATTATACATGGAATTGTCACTGTATTTATCCTGCTGTGTGTTCTGGGTATTATACATGGAATTGGCACTGTATTTATCTGCTGTGTGTTCTGGGGTATTATACATGGAATTGGCCCTGTATTTATCTGCTGTGTGTTCTGGGGTATTATACATGGAATTGGCACTGTATTTATCCTGCTGTGTGTTCTGGGGTATTATACATGGAATTGGCCCTGTATTTATCCTGCTGTGTGTTCTGGGGTATTATACATGGAATTGGCCCTGTATTTATCTGCTGTGTGTTCTGGGTATTATACATGGAATTGGCCCTGTATTTATCTGCTGTGTGTTCTGGGGTATTATACATGGAATTGGCACTGTATTTATCCTGCCATTGGGTTCTGGGGTATTATACATGGAATTGGCACTGTATTTATCCTGCCATTGGGTTCTGGGGTATTATATATGGAATTGGCACTGTATTTATCCTGCCGTGTGTTTTGGGGGTATTATACATGGAATTGGTCCTGTATTTATCTGCTGTGTGTTCTGGGGTATTATACATGGAATTGGCCCTGTATTTATCTGCTGTGTGTTCTGGGGTATTATACATGGAATTGGCCCTGTATTTATCTGCTGTGTGTTCTGGGGTATTATACATGGAATTGGCCCTGTATTTATCTGCTGTGTGTTCTGGGGTATTATACATGGAATTGGCACTGTATTTATCTGCTGTGTGTTCTGGGGTATTATACATGGAATTGGCCCTGTATTTATCTGCTGTGTGTTCTGGGGTATTATACATGGAATTGGCACTGTATTTATCCTGCTGTGTGTTCTGGGGTATTATACATGGAATTGGCACTGTATTTATCTGCTGTGTGTTCTGGGGTATTATACATGGAATTGGCACTGTATTTATCCTGCTGTGTGTTCTGGGGTATTATACATGGAATTGGTCCTGTATTTATCTGCTGTGTGTTCTGGGGTATTATACATGGAATTGGCCCTGTATTTATCTGCTGTGTGTTCTGGGTATTATACATGGAATTGGCACTGTATTTATCTGCTGTATGTTCTGGGGTATTATACATGGAATTGGCACTGTATTTATCTGCTGTGGGTTCTGGGGTATTATACATGGAATTGGCCCTGTATTTATCTGTTGTGTGTTCTGGGTATTATACATGGAATTGGCACTGTATTTATCTGCTGTGTGTTCTGGGGTATTATACATGGAATTGACACTGTATTTATCTGCTGTGTGTTCTGGGGTATTATACATGGAATTGGCACTGTATTTATCTGCTGTGTGTTCTGGGGTATTATACATGGAATTGGCACTGTATTTATCCTGCTGTGTGTTCTGGGGTATTATACATGGAATTGGTCCTGTATTTATCTACTGTGTGTTCTGGGGTATTATACATGGAATTGACCCTGTATTTATCCTGCTGTGTGTTCTGGGGTATTATACATGGAATTGGTCCTGTATTTATCTGCTGTGTGTTCTGGGGTATTATACATGGAATTGACCCTGTATTTATCCTGCTGTGTGTTCTGGGGTATTATACATGGAATTGGCACTGTATTTATCTGCTGTGGGTTCTGGGGTATTATACATGGAATTGGCACTGTATTTATCCTGCTGTGTGTTCTGGGGTATTATACATGGAATTGGCACTGTATTTATCTGCTGTGGGTTCTGGGGTATTATACATGGAATTGGCACTGTATTTATCTGCTGTGTGTTCTGGGGTATTATACATGGAATTGGCACTGTATTTATCTGCTGTGTGTTCTGGGGTATTATATATGGAATTGACCCTGTATTTATCCTGCCGTGTGTTTTGGGGTATTATAATGTAATTGTCACTGTATTTATCTGCTGTGTGTTTTGGGGTATTATATATGGAATTGGCACTGTATTTATCTGCTGTGTGTTCTGGGGTATTATACATGGAATTGGCACTGTATTTATCTGCTGTGTGTTCTGGGTATTATACATGGAATTGACACTGTATTTATCTGCTGTGTGTTCTGGGGTATTATACATGGAATTGGCACTGTATTTATCTGCTGTGTGTTCTGGGGTATAATACATGGAATTGACACTGTATTTATCTGCTGTGTGTTCTGGGTATTATACATGGAATTGGCACTGTATTTATCTGCTGTGTGTTCTGGGGTATAATACATGGAATTGGCACTGTATTTATCCTGCTGTGTGTTCTGGGGTATTATACATGGAATTGGCACTGTATTTATCCTGCTGTGTGTTCTGGGGTATTATACATGGAATTGACACTGTATTTATCTGCTGTGTGTTCTGGGGTATTATACATGGAATTGGCACTGTATTTATCTGCTGTGTGTTCTGGGGTATTATAATGTAATTGGCACTGTATTTATCCTGCTGTGTGTTTTGGGGTATTATACATATAAAATATATGTATATAATGTATAGTTCTTTGTGCTGTGGAGGCATTGGATATGGAATTGATGCTGTATTTTTCCTGCCATTTGAACTTTTGAGGTTATTATATATGAAACTGAAATTGCATTTATACTGCCATCTGTTCTGGGGGCATTTTATATGGAATTGGCACTGTATTTATCCTGCCTTGTGTTGTATGGGTATTTGATGAAATTGCCAGTGTTTGCTTCTCTGCCTTGCAGCTGAAGGAAGGTGTTTAAACCCTTCACAAATAATAGTATTAGATACATCAGAACATTATGTTTTGGAAACCTGAAACAGAAAAAGAAGTAATGCTGCCTGGATATGATGGATTCCCATTAGGAAAGGCAGCCACAATTTCCTCCTGCGATTATTAAATTACCTGCCGGTGAATGAACATCTATATCTGCTTTTACCTAATCAGAGTGGATTGAGTTCCTCTGTAAACATGTTCTCCTTTGTTTGAAATACCCACTAAATGTTCTACATCAAATTCAAGGCGATATTTTTTAATCAAGACACAATTGTATTTTATATCTTTTTGTTTCGGGTACAATTGTAAATCGGGGAATTCGCTAGCGGGAAATAATTACAGTTATTTCTTAAATGAGCCCGAATAAATGGAAGTCGTTTTTCACTGCCTATGAAGGCGGGCAGGACAGTAAGTACCTATAATGGCTCTAAGTGACTAAGAGATTTATGGGGGAGGTAGGTTGCTATGTGCTCACCTGGAGAAAGAGTAAATTATACTTGAAATTCTTTAGTATATTCAATGGTATTCTAGATACAATAGTATTCCGCGTATGATATTAAGTACAAGAGGGCTACGGATATAATGGAATTCTGAGTGCAGAATGAGATTCTGGGTACATGGGGATCTGGGTATGGTGGTTTCTAAGCAAAGGATAATTCTAGCCAGATCTAGGATTTCTGTAGGGTTCTCCAAGGTTCTACAGCAATGAAGACCCAACTGATGTCATGATTGGCTCACTCCAGTAGGCTTCACTGCCAAGTACTGCTGTGCCATCTACCAACTTCATATGCAGAACATCCGATAAACTTCCCCTTAGCTATAAGCCCAAGAAACAGAAAGGAGGGGCTTGTTTATACAGAGATCACTGGGACTGCTCATTGCAGGTGGTGAAAGAACTAAGTAACACAGGTTAAAAACATTCTGCCACCGTTTGCCTATTTGTTAAAATGCTGTGTGCTTTCTGTTGACTGATTAATGCTTTGTTGTTGCTTATTATTCCATTTAATTGCTCAATTAAATCTATTATCACAGATGTCTCCTGTAAACGGAAGAATCCTGAGACTGTCACAGACCCACTGCACCAAGTGAGACACCAGGGGAAAAATTTTGTGACAACTGCAGAAAACGCTAATGTCCCTCAAAAAATGGGTGTGGCCAGACTGATATGGCTACAGATCAATAAAAATCTATTATCTTAGATCTCTCCAGTAAATGGGAGGATTCTATGGCTGTCACACCACCCTTGAACCAAGTGAGACGCCAGGGGAAATAATTTGTGACAACAGTAGAAATTGCTAATGTCACTCAAAAAAGGGGTGTGGCCAACGTATATGGCTACTAATCATATAATAAACCTGAAGTAAGCTCCACCACGCAAGCAGGAAGTGATAAAAACGTTTGAATATCATGAAAGTGAACCCTTTTAACAAGGCAGCGCTGCTTATAATTACATATACAATTAATTAGAAACCAACAGGTTTTTCTTTATTTTTTGTCTAATGAAATGAATACACATTTATTCAAATGCCGGTACCTGGTGATGCCGATTTAAATCCAAAAACAGATGCTTTGATTTTAATGACTTCTTACTGTATATTCATGTTCTTAGCTGTCTCGACTATTCCATGATTACCGACATGCCTGCGTATAGGTATCAGTCCTCGCACAGGTAGGTGCCAATCAAGTGAGTCTGATGCATGCAAATTGAGGAGGATTATGTGCGAGGCACCCGAGGCTTCTGTCTTGGGTCCCGTCAGTAAGACGAGGCTGGTGAGACAGCTGTGACAGCACAGAAAGCAATGAGTCAGATATATTCTTGGCTCTTACTACTGCAGGGTAGTGGGCCAATGGAGAGACAGCCAGAATGGGCCCTGCACCCTGGATACAAGTGTAAGAGCAATAAAGAGCATTAATGCATGCCGCTTAGTGTTTATTATAACTATAGAGAAGGATGGAGGTGAAAGAATTTGGCATGAGACATGCAGGGGGGCCCCAAAGTTACTTGCTTCTCTCTGAACCTAGAACCGGACTGGTTAAGAGGGCCTGGGTGCAGAATGCAGAGGGGGTACAGGGTTCTGCTGCGGCCTGTGCCCATCTGGTGCTCCCTAACTTGCACTTCTGAATTATTCATCCAATGAGCCGACAAGTATAGAGCAGAAGGGGTGGCACCTTTGAGCCAAGC
The DNA here is from genome assembly GCF_017654675.1 of Xenopus laevis. NCBI lineage: Eukaryota > Metazoa > Chordata > Amphibia > Anura > Pipidae > Xenopus > Xenopus laevis. Next base: position 4,160,032 of record NC_054376.1, on the reverse strand, counting down.
TAAAATAAATGAAGTCAGCTCTGTATTCATGGGTCTCTGCCATACGCTTTACATTACAGAGACCTGCTGCTATTTTCCATAAATAGGGCAGATTGTGCCAGTTTTTTGCACTTTTTATCCTCAGGGTTTTACTGGGCTGGAGGGACACCAGGGGAAAACCCGGCTCTGATGACCTGCACTGACCAAGACCTGTACCCCAACGAAAACAGGGTGCCTTTGCCGTGCTCCCCTTGATCACCGCTGATCATACCCACAAAGGACAGAAGTAAAGGATAATGCTCAAGGCGGGGTATGGTTGTGGCATTGGCTACTGCTTGGTGGGTCCCTGAGTTGGCAGTCCCGGTGGGCCCTGAACCTAGACCTCTAGGCTCTAACCATCCCTTATTTATATAATTGGCATCATGTACATGGAAGTCAGGTGGTATGAATGAATAAGCGAGTGCCCATGCAAGTCCTGGGGTAGGTCCTAGGGTTCCCACATTTCCGGTAACTCCTGGTGGGGGGGACAGGGATATGACAATGGGGCGGGGTGATGACGTAGCCGGGCTGGCCAATGAAGTATCTGGGCAGGTCGCTGATGCTGGGGGCAGTGCCGACTGACACGTCAATCTCAAGGAATCCTGCCCGGTTTTCCTGATTTGGAAAACCGGGCAGCAGTTTTGGCATGTACAGCCCTTGAAAAAACCTGGGCTTTGAGGGTTAAAACCAGACAGGTGGCAGCCCTAGAAGGTCGGCAGCGCAAATTTTGCTCTTAGGTCCCTCAATCTTTAGTTAGGTCACTGGAAAACCCATCTATTAATAATGTGCATCAGTAGGGAGCCCCAAAATGGTTTTAATACTGCAACCCAATCCCAGGGCAGCCACTGAATCAGCTACGCCTATTGTTGGTCTGTACAGCTAAGAGGGATATTATAGTTCAGCATTGACAGACACTCGTATGATAAACGACGGGAGGGGTAACATTTGTCCGGAGACGTATTCTTTAAATCACCCAAGTTCCACTCTAATAAAGTGGAGAACTTTCTATACCTGACACTGGCAATGATTAAATTCCTATTTGATGGGAACACTTTGCGGTTGTATTTACTCGCCTGCGCTTGGTTTGTGTCCATATTTAGACTTTCTGTGCCAAATAAACACTAAATATATGATATAGTGGCAGCTTTAGGAACTCAATGGCTCTTGTGTTGCTTGTAAATTCATATATTGGCCCAACTCCAGGACAGGCAATGAAGCGATCACGCACATCACTGTGACAAATTGCCAAGGGCTTTTTTTTTAACTAAAATAAACTGTAATGAACTTAACTAAACTTAAACTCACAGCATCAGGAGGAGCAAAGGAGGGATTTTATAGGAAGAGGTATTAGTGCCCCACAAAGCAGCTGTTATAGGTAGGCGGAGGATGGGAAGGAAAGGAATAACAGGGCAAGTTGGTAACAGCAGGGCAAGGTAGTGACAAAAGGGCCAGATTGCAGAAGGAACAGTAGGACAAGATGGAGAAAGTAGGACAAGATGGAAACAGTAGGACAATATGAAGACAGTAGGACAAGATGGAGAAAGTAGGGCAAGGTGGAAACAGTAAGACAAGATGGAGACAGTAGGACAAGATGGTGACTGTAGGGCAGGATGAGGACAGTAGGGCAAGATGGAGACAATAGGACAGGATAGAGACAGTAGGACAAGCTGGAGACAGTAGGACAGGATGGAGACAGTAGGATAAGCTGTAGACAGTAGGGCAAGATGGAAACAGTAGGGCAAGATGAAGACAATAGGAGAGGATGGAGACAATAGGACAAGATGGTGACTGTAGGGCATGATGGGGACAGTAGGGCAAGATGGAGACAGTAGGGCAAGATGAAGACAATAGGACAAGATGGTGACTGTAGGGCAGGATGGGGACAGTAGGGCAAGATGGAGACAGTAGGGCATGATGGAGACAATAGGACAAGATGGAGACAGTAGGGCAAGATGGAGACAATAGGAAAGGATGGAGACAGTAGGACAAGATGGTGACTGTAGGGCAGGATGGGGACAGTAGGGCAAGATGGAGACAGTAGGGCATGATGGAGACAATAGGACAAGATGGAGACAGTAGGGCAAGATGGAGACAATAGGAAAGGATGGAGACAGTAGGGCAAGATGGAGACAGTAGAACAAGATGGAGACAATAGGACTAGATGGTGACTATAGGGCAGGATGGAGACAGTAGGGCAAGATGGTGACTGTAGGGCAAGACGGAGACAATAGGTCAGGATGGAGACAATAAGGCAAGATGGTGACTGTAGGGCAAGATGGAGACAGTAGGACAAGACTATGACTATAGGACAAGAATGAGACAGTAAGGCACATTGGAGACAGTAGGACAAGATGGAGACTATTAGACAAGATGGAGACAGTAGGGGAAGATGGAGACAGTAGGGCAAGATAAATGCTCTAAGCTGTCCAGCAGCTTTCAATACTTTCTAATTCATCTTAAGTTGCCCTTTAATGCAGGAAATGTCGCTCATGATCTAGAAACACATTTCTCGTATTACTTTACCCTCAGTCGTTATTTCCCGGTTTGTTACGGAGACATTTTGTCTTGTCACAATGGAAATGAAAGAATAAATCCTTATCAGTCGTCATGACAATCAACCCATCGCCCCTCAAACACGGAGACGGAATCTGGTGATTTTGTTTTTTTTGGAGAGGGTTTGGGAAAGACTTTCCCTGTAAAGTTCAGGTTGAAGGGTCACTGTAAAAATCCCAACTTTTTTAGGACGTGATAGAAAATTTTGCAACTTCCTCGATATCCATTTGTTCCTCGTACTGGTTCTGGCTAAACGCCATTGCAGTTGATAGCCGTGTCTGTCTGGTGTGGCTTCTGGCTCTTGAGCCCTCTCTAAGGGGCAAATTTACTAAGATGCGAAGTTGCGCCAGGCGCAACTTCGCCGCACTTCGCCAGGCGTAGTTTCGCCAGGGCTCCGCAAATTCACTAAAATCCGAAGTTGCGCACAGGGGTAGCGTAAGGTTGCGGAGTTGCGCTAGCGTTGATTCGCTATATAAAGCGAAGTTACGCTAGCGAAGGCTAATTTGCATACGGCGCGAAACCTTCAAATCAGCCAATAAAATTTTTATTTTGCCCTACACATGTGCCCACTGTCTAGGTAAGTTGCCATGAGTCAGGAAATGTAGGGGGGAGGAAGGGGAGCCCCAAAAATGTTTCGATCTTTTTCAGCCATCATGTAGAAAACACGCCAGCGTTTTTTTGGGACTTAGAAAAAAAATTGACTTTTTTTTAAACAATCCCTATCTACTCTATTGCGCTTCGCCAGGTCTGAGGTGGCGAAGGAAGTCTAGCGTAAAAGGTAGCGTTCAGTACACTGCGCAAGTTAGTGAATTTGCATAGTTTCGTCGCTAGCGAAAATTCGCCTGGCGTAAGGTTGCGAAGTAACACTAGCGGAACTATGCCAGCGTTCGTTAGTGAATTTGCGCAGTAGCGAAAATGCCAAACGCTAGCGAATTAACGCTAGCGTTCGGCGCTTCGCGGCTTAGTGAATTTGCCCCTTAATTGGCTGGCTTCTGCTACATTGTTTCAGCAGTCAGAACCCATAGTTTGGGGGAATATAAACAGCCAAGGAGACACTGCAGTGTGTGGGTGTCAGCACCAGGCAGTTGGGTGGCACTTGGTGGCAATGACTGAAGAACCACAAGTCTCTTATGAACATCAGGGCCACTGCCTGAGTCTGTATATTGACTATTGATAAACCTGCATTTTCCAGCCTTTATTCATCCATATTTATTGTTTATCATTTCCTCCCTCCCCTTTCCCGGCACTAAATTCTCTTTCCATGAAACCCATGCGGATCTTCTCAATTTATGAACAATAATAACGCTTCGCATAATAATTAATGTAATGTTTTCTCTCCGCTACCAGGCGTGAGTAATGACACCAGCCAGAATTCCTCAAACTGTCATTCCTCTTCTCGCTTTAGGGGAAGTATCACCGAGGAATGAGGTAAAAGAAGCTAAAGTACCAAGTGAGATGTAACTGTCTCGAGCAAGAAGCTGGGTCCCCGCCGTCCCAATTCCAACCGTCTCGAAGAGTTATTTTTATCTCGTCGTGTAAGGAGTAGGCAGTCAGGTGTGACAGTTGCAATTGCAGCGGAGGCAGTCAGGGCCGGCACAGAGCTCCTTACACAACATACCCGAGGGCTTATGATAATCACATATTAAAAAGAGAGAAGCCTTTGGCCTCCTCCAGTGATACAAAGGGTAACTCTAGCACCAAAGGGACCCTAAAAGTGCACATCACCCACTTACTGAAGCAGCAGAACTGGCAGTTTGAGCGGATGGTGTCAGCTCTAGTTGTCATATCAGTACCAGGGAGAATAGAAGTGCTGGCTGGGGTCAACAGGGGTCCTTTAGAGATACCCCAAGTGTAAGTGTAAGAGAACTAAGAGAATCTACAAGTCACCCCCCCTGTTCACACCTTATGAATAGAGTGATCCAGCAGTTCTGTATTCATGGGGGGGGGACACATCCGTTTTGGATAACAGACTCCTGCAGTGAATTTTTAGAGGTGCAGAGTGCAAAGTGCACCCTATCTTGTATGTTTAAAATTAACCCCTAATATCAAGTTTTAACGTTTTTTTTTTAAAGGATAAGTAAACCTTTCAAATAAGTGAATGTAAAATTGATGAGAGTGCTATTTTAAGAACTTTTGTCATTTACATTCATTACTTATTTTCTTTTTATTCCAAGATATTAAGGGATACATGTGCTGTTAATATGAACGAATTTTGTTCCAACAGCGCCACCTGCTGGTCAGTTTCTGACCAGTCTGACCACCAAGTAGTCAAGGAAGTTGTCAGGAGAAAGAAAGAGGCTGATGTTCTTCTGCTTAGGAAAACAATTAGAAACCTTTCTCACATCTTTCCTAAGCAGAAGAACATCAGAGCAGCCTCTTTAGTACAGGGAATACCTATGCTGCCATAGTTTTATGGGATCTCTCTGTACAGACTATGAGCAAACTTAGGGGACTGTTCCTGCTGAATTGTGCTTAGTACAGGGAATACCTATGCTGCCATAGTTTTATGGGATCTCTCTGTACAGACTATGAGCAAACTTAGGGGACTGTTCCTGCTGAATTGTGCTTAGTACAGAGGAATACCTATGCTGCCATAGTTTTATGGGATCTCTCTGTACAGACTATGAGCAAACTTAGAGGCTGTTCCTGCTGAATTGTACTTAGTACAGGGGATACCTATGCTGTCATAGTTTTATGGGATCTCTCTGTACAGACTATGAGCAAACTTAGGCACTGTTCCTGCTGAATTGTGCTTAGTACAGGGGAATACCTATGTTGCCATAGTTTTATGGGATCTCTCTGTACAGACTATGAGCAAACTTAGGGGCTGTTCCTGCTGAATTGTGCTTAGTACAGGGAATACCTATGCTGCCATAGTTTTATGGGATCTCTCTGTACAGACTATGAGCAAACTTAGGGGCTGTTCCTGCTGAATTGTGCTTAGTACAGGGGAATACCTATGCTGTCATAGTTTTATGGGATCTCTCTGTACAGACTATGAGAAAACATAGTGGGCTGTTCCTGCTAAATTGTGCTTAGTACAGGGGCTTTATATGAAATAATTAATTCACTTTCCTGTGGCTCCAGCGTTATTAGGTATCCCTCTCTCCTGGCACTTGACTCATTGTCGGTACAGAACCTCTCGCTGCCTAAACTCCACCTTATCTTGCACTCATATAGTCTCACTAATAAACCTCTCTCTCCCTATGAGCGATGTCCTACATTTTTTTCATCACAACATTCGCTTTCTGAAAGCTCCGCGCAACTTTCCTGCACTGTGATAAAAAAAACGAAGGATAGAAAGCAATATAAATGTTAATGAGCGGCCGTGTCAGGTCTGAGAAGAACAGCCGCAATCCTGAGCTCAATCAGCAGAGATTAATATAGAACAGGCAGGGGTAGGATTAGGCTGAAATATCTTTCCAATTCCCTCATACTGTAGGGAATCAATATGGCAGCACCTACACATACGTATAAATACAAATATAAACAGAAAGAATGATCTGGGCACACCATGTGCAGAAAAGGGAGCCAAAATCACGGCACCTTGGGCACAAATGGGTGTATCACATGATGTCGCTGGAACAGCTCAAACGCTATTTTTTGTTATTATTGAGAACCTGACAGTGCAGACTCTCTGGGTGAACAGAAAAGTGATTCAATGGCGAGAAAGGAATAACCATTGTACGGTATCACAAAGGGACGGCTCTAAAAGGGATGGGTGCAAAGAACAATGGCGGTTCTTGGCCGCGCTCTCTTCTATGTCGATGAAAGAAATAGGGATGTAGCGAACGTCGGAAAAAAAGTTCGCGAACATATTCGCGAACTTGCGCAAAAACGCGAGCGGTTCGCGAACCCCATAGACTTCAATGGGAAGGCGAACTTTAACATCTAAAAAAAAAATTTCTGGCCAGAAAAATGATTTTAAAGTTGTTTAAAGGGTGCAACGACCTGGACAGTGGCATGCCAGAGGGGGATCAAGGGCAAAAATGTATCTGAAAAATCTGCCTGTGTGTGCTTGGAAGAGATAGTGTAGGGGGAGAGCTGTTAGTGATTTCAGGGACAGATGATAGTAAGTTTGCTGGCTAGTAATCTGCTTGATACTTGCTCTGTATTGGAGGGACAGAAGTCTGCAGGGATTTGAGGGACATTTTAGCTTAGGTAGCTTTGCTGGCTAGTAATCTACTGTTCTCTTTAAACAACTGCCATACGTTGACCTTGTAGGCATTGTTTGCCCAGTTTTTTTGGCCGCAGCCACTGAAGCACAGAGGCCAGAAAAAATATGCCATATAAATGCTGAAAATAGTAATTTTTTTGGTCGCAGCCACTGAAGCACAGTTGCCAGAAAAATTATGCCATATAAATGCTGAAAATATGCATTTTTTTGGTTGCAGCCACTGAAGCACAGAGGCCAGAAAAATTATGCCATATAAATGCTGAAAATATGCATTTTTTTGGTTGCAGCCACTGAAGCACAGAGGCCAGAAAAATTATGCCATATAAATGCTGAAAATATAAATTTTTTTGGTTGCAGCCACTGAAGCACAGAGGCCAGAAAAATTATGCCATATAAATGCTGAAAATATGCATTTTTTTGGTTGCAGCCACTGAAGCACAGAGGCCAGAAAAATTATGCCATATAAATGCAGAAAATATGCATTTTTTTGGACGCAGCCACTGAAGCACAGTTGCCAGAAAAAATATGCCATATAAATGCTGAAAATAGTCATTTTTTGCCATACGTTGACCTTGTAGACATTGTTTGCCCAGTTTTTTTGGTTGCAGCCACTGAAGCACAGAGGCCAGAAAAAATTAAACCAGTAGGGTTTGCACCCTAGTTTGTAACGGTGGCGGAGGGAGGAGGAGGACGCTAAAGGACAGCTGTGTGTGGAGTCATGAGGCTTGAAGAGAAGGACAGCTGCATAGAAGTCAGAACAAGTCTTCCGGCGTGCAGTAACCCTCCGAGATCCACCCCTCATTCATTTTAATAAAGGTCAGGTAATCGACACTTTTGTGACCTAGGCGAGTTCTCTTCTCAGTTACAATCCCTCCTGCTGCACTGAAGGTCCTTTCTGAGAGCACACTTGAGGCTGGGCAAGACAAGAGGTTCATGGCAAATTGTGACAGCTCTGGCCACAGATCAAGCCTGCGCACCAGTAGTCCAGGGGTTCATCGCTCCTCAGAGTGTCGATATCTGCAGTTAATGCCAGGTAGTCCGCTACCTGCCGGTCGAGGCGTTCTTTGAGGGTGGATCCAGAAGGGTTGTGGCGCTGCCTTGGACAGAAAAACATTTGCATGTCTGACGTTACAGACTGGCCAAAGGGCTTTGTCCTTGCAGGTGTGCTCGTGGCAGGATTACTGGCACCTCTGCCCCTGGAATGTTGATGAGTTCCTGAAGTGACATCACCCTTAAAAGCATTGTACAACATGTTTTGCAGGCTGGTTTGTAAATGCCGCATCTTTTCGGACTTGTGGTATGTTGGTAACATTTCTGACACTTTATGCTTGTACCGAGGGTCTAGTAGCGTTGCGACCCAGTACAGGTCCTTCTCCTTAAGCCTCTTGATACGGGGGTCCTTCAACAGGCATGACAGCATGAAAGACCCCATTCTCACAAGGTTGGATGCAGAGCTATCCATCTCCGCTTCCTCATTATCAAGGACTGCATCATCCACGGTCTCCTCCCCCCAGCCACGTACAAGACCAGGGGTCCCCAAAAGGTCACCACTAGCCCCCTGGGAAGCCTGCTCCTGTTGGTCCTCCTCCTCCTCCTCCACAAAGCCACCTTCCTCCTCTGACTCCACTTCTGGCACCTCTCCCTGCGTTGCAGCAGGTGCCTGGGTTCGTTCTGGTGATTCCGACCAGAAATCGTGCGCTTCCAGCTCCTCGTCACGCTGGTCTACAGCCTCATCTGTCACTCGTCGCACGGCACGCTCCAGGAAGAAAGCGAAGGGTATTAGGTCGCTGATGGTGCCTTCGGTGCGACTGACCATATTTGTCACCTCTTCAAAAGGTCGCATGAGCCTGCAGGCATCGCGCATAAGCACCCAGTAACGGGGGAAAAAAATCCCCAGCTGTGCAGATCCAGTCCTACCACCCAGTTCAAAAAGGTACTCGTTGACGGCCCTTTGTTGTTGCAGCAGACGTTCCAACATAAGGAGCGTTGAATTCCAGCGAGTCTGGCTGTCAGAAATCAAACGCCTGACTGGCATGTTGTAGCGCTGCTGAATGTCAGCAAGGCGTGCCATGGCTGTGTAGGAACGTCTGAAATGGGCCGACACCTTTCTGGACTGGGTGAGAACGTCCTGGAATCCTGGGTACTTGGAGACAAAACGTTGGACTACTAAATTTAACACATGTGCCATGCAGGGCACATGTGTTAAATTGCCTAGTCTCAACGCTGCCAACAGATTGCTTCCATTGTCACACACCACTTTTCCGATCTGCAGTTGGTGTGGGGTCAGCCACCGATCGGCCTGTGACTGCAGAGATGACAGGAGTACAGATCCGGTATGGTTTTTGCTTTCCAGGCACGTCATCCCCAAGACAGCGTGACAACGGCGTACCTGGCACGTCGAATAGCCTAGGGGGAGCTGGGGGTGCACAGGTGTGGAGGAGGAGAAGGAGGACCCAGCAGCAGAGTAAGAAGAAGACGAGGTAGAGAGCGATGGAGGAGTAGAGGTGGTGGCAGAACCGCGTGCAATCCGTGGCGGTGACACCAACTCCACTGTTGTTGTTGAGCTACCCATTCCCTGCTTCCCAGCCATTACCAAGTTCACCCAGTGGGCAGTGTAGGTGACATACCTGCCCTGACCATGCTTGGAGGACCATGCGTCAGTAGTCATATGGACCTTTGGCCCAACACTAAGTGACAGAGATGCGGTAACTTGGCTCTGCACATGTTGGTACAGGTGTGGTATTCCCTTTTTAGAAAAAAAATTGCGGCTGGGTACCTTCCACTGCGGTGTCCCAATTGCTACAAATTTGCGGAAGGCCTCAGAGTCCACCAGCTGGTATGGTAAAAGCTGGCGGGCTAAGAGTGCAGACAAGCCAGCTGTCAGACGCCGGGCAAGGGGGTGACAGTCAGACATTGGCTTCTTACGCTCAAACATGGCCTTCACAGAAACTTGGCTGGTGGCAGATGACTGGGAATGGGAACAGGTGGTCAAGGTGGAAGGCGGAGTGGAGGGTGGTTCAGACGGGTCAAGGAGAGCAGAGGTAGAGCAGTAAGATGCTGGACCAGAAGGAGTGTGGCTTTTAGTTTGCCTGTTGCCTTTGAGGTGTTGCTCCCAAAGTGCTTTGTGCTTGCCGCTCATGTGCCTTCGCATAGAAGTTGTACCTATGTGGCTGTTGGGCTTACCAAGGCTCAGTTTCTGACTGCACTCATTGCAAATTACAATGCTTTTGTCAGAGGCACACACATTAAAAAAATCCCACACTGCTGACTTTTTGGAAGTGTGCGATCTGGCGGTAACAGTAGAAGTTGGCGGCATTGGCGGCAATGGCGGGTGCGTTGGCCGGCTGAACACAGGTGCCGATACATGTTGTTGCCCTACTGATCCCTGCGGGCTGTCCTCCCTGCTTCTTCTAAGTCTTATTCTCCTACTGCCTCTCTGACTCTCCGTCTCTCCATCTGAACTACCCTCCTCTTGCTCTCTTCTACTAGGCACCCACAAAACATCAATCTCCTCATCATCATTCTCCTCAGATGCATCAATTTCTTCTGACACATCACAGAAGGAAGCAGCAGCGGGGACCTCCTCCTCATCACTCATTATGTCCATCTCTGTCGTGTTCTCTGCCAGAATTAAATCTGGTGTAAGGTCCTCATCTCCTTCATCTTCTTCTGGCAATAATGGTTGCGCATTACTCAGTTCAAGAAACTCATGGGAAAATAACTCCTCTGACCCCAGTGAAGAAGGGGCACCGGTGGTGGAGGAAGTGTTACGTGGGGTGGCCATAGCAGTGGAGGATGAGGAGGATGTTGTGGTAAAGTTAGAAACGGTAGAGGATGGGGTGTGCTGTGTAAGCCAGTCAACTACCTCTTCAGCATTTTGGGAGTTCAGGGTCATTGGCTTTTTAAAACTGGGCAATTTGCTAGGGCCACAGGATTGCATAGCAGCACGGCCCCTAGCACGGCCTCTGCGTGGCGGCCTGCCTTTGCCTGGCATTATTTTTTAAAAAACAACAACAACAACAAAAACTCAGTTGGTTTTTCTGGAAACGATAATACACACAGCTAGATGGCGGGTTGAAGAAAACAGTGTGCAAATAATGCCTACAAGGTCAACGTATACACTACTACAGCGGTGGATACGGATTACGTAAAATATATTATGGCTGCTTGAAAAAAGTCACTCCGGTGTTTTTTCTGGAGACGGTAATATTATGGATATTTAGACAGAATGTGAACAAGGTCACACAGCTAGATGGCAGGTTGAAGAAAACAGTGTGCAAATAATGCCTACAAGGTCAACGTATACACTACTACAGCGGTGGATACGGATTACGTAAAATATATTATGGCTGCTTGAAAAAAGTCACTCCGGTGTTTTTTCTGGAGACGGTAATATTATGGATATTTAGACAGAATGTGAACAAGGTCACACAGCTAGATGGCGGGTTGAAGAAAACACTGTGCAAATAATGCCTACAAGGTCAACGTATACACTACTACAGCGGTGGATACGGATTACGTAAAATATATTATGGCTGCTTGAAAAAAGTCACTCCGGTGTTTTTTCTGGAGACGGTAATATTATGGATATTTAGACAGAATGTGAACAAGGTCACACAGCTAGATGGCGGGTTGAAGAAAACAGTGTGCAAATAATGCCTACAAGGTCAACGTATACACTACTACAGCGGTGGATACGGATTACGTAAAATATATTATGGCTGCTTGAAAAAAGTCACTCCGGTGTTTTTTCTGGAGACGGTAATATTATGGATATTTAGACAGAATGTGAACAAGGTCACACAGCTAGATGGCGGGTTGAAGAAAACACTGTGCAAATAATGCCTACAAGGTCAACGTATACACTACTACAGCGGTGGATACGGATTACGTAAAATATATGAATGCTGCTTGAAAAAAGTCACTCCGGTGTTTTTTCTGGAGACGGTAATATTATGGATATTTAGACAGAATGTGAACAAGGTCACACAGCTAGATGGCGGGTTGAAGAAAACAGTGTGCAAATAATGCCTACAGGGCAAATAATGCCTAAAAGGTCAACTTATACACTACTACAGCGGTAGTAAAATAAAAAAAAGTAAAATAAAAAAAAAATGAATATTAAAAAAAAAAAATTAAAGTTGGTGCTGCTGAACTACTAGGAGCAGCAGATTAGCACACCAGTCCCACTCCCCAACACTGCTAGACTAATAGCACTGGGCTCTTATAGTAGTAGTAGTAGTAGTAGTAGTAAAACAACAAAAAAATAAATAAAAGCAGTCCTTACAAGGACTACTGTTATTGCAGCAGTCAGCAGATGAGATCAGAAGCAGGACAGCTGCCCACTGCAGCTACATACAGAGCACTGCAGTAGAAGGTAGATTACTAGCCAGCAAAGCTACCTAAGCTTAAATGTCCCTCAAACCCCTGCAGACTTCTGTCCCTCCAATAACAGAGCAGTATCAAAACGATTACTAGCCAGCAAACTTTCAACTGTCCCTGAAATCACTAACAGGCAGCAGCTCTCTCCCTACACTATCTCTTCAGCACACACAGGCAGAGTGAAAAAACGCTGCAGGGCTTCGGTTTTTATAGGGAAGGGGAGTGGTCCAGGGGAGAGCTTCCTGATTGGCTGCCATGTACCTGCTGGTCTGGGGTGAGAGGGCAAAAAAAAGCGCCAACAATGGCGAACCCAAAATGGCGAACGTCGCGCGACGTTCGCGAACTTCCGGCGAGCGCGAACACCCGATGTTCGCGCAAACAAGTTCGCCGGCGAACAGTTCGCGACATCTCTAGAAAGAAATAGTAGAACACAAGGCTGCACACAGGAGGCCGGAGCTGAGAGTAGTTGGGACCTTGAGCTGGAATCAATTCTGCCTTAGAATGATACAGTTACTACATATTAATGGGAGAGTAATGCTGGCAGGTTAAAGGAGAAGATTATCGTTTGCTCTAGACTGTTATAATTGTGTTATAATTACAGGAAGCCAATAGGAGGCATAGCCTTAAAGGAGAAGGAAAGGTTAAAACGAAGTAAATCTTATCAGAAAGGTCTATATAAATACACCAGTAAACCCTCAAAGTAATGCTGCTCTGAGTCCTCTGTCAAAAGAAACAGCACATTTCTTTCCTTCTATTGTGTACTCATGGGCTTCTGTATCAGACTTCCTGTTTTCAGCTTAAACCTTCAGGGCTAGGGCTTGAGCATGCTCAGTTTGCTCCTCTCTCCCTCCCTCCTCCCTTCTCTGCTGTAATCTGAGCCCAGAGCTATGAGTGAGCAGGGAGAGACTCAGCCAGAAAGTGATGTCACACCAAGCTAATACTGCAGCTGCTATCCTAAACAAACGGGGAGCTTTTACTCAGGTATGGAAAAACATTCTAAAGAGTAAATATAGCATTTTAGCTTGCACTATTGCAGCTAATCTATTGGCAATAAAATGCCTCCGTAGCTTTCCTTCTCCTTTAAAGCATAGATAGGAATTTTGCAAACCCGTGGGTTGGGGCTTTTTTACACCAGTGAACATCACAGTAGGCTCTTTCTACAAGTTTTTACAGAGAGATCCCATAAAACTATGGCAGCATAGGTATTCCCTGTACTAAGCACAATTCAGCAGGAACAGTCCCTAAGTTTGCTCATAGTCTATACAGAGATCCCATAAAACTATGGCAGCATAGGTATTCCATGTACTAAGCACAATTCAGCAGGAACAGCCCCTAAGTTTGCTCATAGTCTATACAGAGAGATCCCATAAAATATGTCAGCATAGGTATTCCCTGTACTAAGCACAATTCAGCAGGAACAGTCCCCTAAGTTTGCTCATAGTCTGTACAGAGAGATCCCATAAAACTATGGCAGCATAGGTATTCCTCTGTACTAAGCACAATTCAGCAGGAACAGTCCCTAAGTTTGCTCATAGTCTGTACAGAGAGATCCCATAAAACTATGGCAGCATAGGTATTCCTCTGTACTAAGCACAATTCAGCAGGAACAGTCCCTAAGTTTGCTCATAGTCTGTACAGAGAGATCCCATAAAACTATGGCAGCATAGGTATCCCCTGTACTAAGCACAATTCAGCAGGAACAGCCCCTAAGTTTGCTCATAGTCTATACAGAGAGATCCCATAAAATATGTCAGCATAGGTATTCCCTGTACTAAGCACAATTCAGCAGGAACAGACCCCTAAGTTTGCTCATAGTCTATACAGAGAGATCCCATAAAACTATGGCAGCATAGGTATTCCCTGTACTAAGCACAATTCAGCAGGAACAGTCCCTAAGTTTGCTCATAGTCTGTACAGAGAGATCCCATAAAACTATGGCAGCATAGGTATTCCCTGTACTAAGCACAATTCAGCAGGAACAGTCCCTAAGTTTGCTCATAGTCTGTACAGAGAGATCCCATAAAACTATGACAGCATAGGTATTCCCTGTACTAAGCACAATTCAGCAGGAACAGTCCCTAAGTTTGCTCATAGTCTGTACAGAGAGATCCCATAAAACTATGGCAGTATAGGTATTCCCTGTACTAAGCACAATTCAGCAGGAACAGTCCCTAAGTTTGCCAATACATGTAACAGGGTAGAAAGTGTATCTGAATAATTATAATCGGCTTTATCACAAGGGTCGAGTCGCACATAAAGAGAAGTGCAATTATTCCACTAGATTTCAGTAAAAAACGGGCACAGATCCAGCACTAAAATAGGCACATCCTGCTGCCGTGCAAATGAATTACCTTAATTAAGTCAGCAAAGCCACGAGGGCAATTCCTGGGAAGAAAAGAAGCACAACAGCCGTGTTATTCTCAAATTAGTTACACCCCTTTAACTGAGGAGCAAGAGAAACAAGGCAATGGCAAAGCTGCTGTCCAATCTGATGGGTGGGATATTTCTTGGGTGGCCACATTACAATCCTTGCTTGTTTCTATTCACTGCACTGCTGGTTCTGACTCCTGAAACAACCCAGCAGAAGCCAGCCATTGCTTGCACCTGTTATTCATGCCCCTAAGGAATAAATACTTGACAAGCTTTCTGTTACGGCTGTTCCCTTTGGAGCAGACACTCAAAGAAATTTGTCAAAATTGAAAAAAAAAATGAAAGTAAGAGGGATTCCGACAGACGCATCTCCACCTGTTTATCCTCCGGCGCTTCAGCCGACGTTATGGCAAAGCAATTTCCCTGTCAATAAGCACTTGATAGAGACAAGGGAATTGCAAGGGACCGTGTTTACTAAGGCAAGAAAAAGCCGTCGCACCGCGCCCGCTCAGGGGATTACAGCCTGGCGACAAAAGGACTTTAGCAGCGCAGGATTTCTAAGGCACAATAAAATATTTATGGTGGGCGATGAACGGGAAAAATACGGATAAATATAAATAAGAGGAATGTTAGCAGATTCTGGATGCAAGATTTGAATAGTGACAGATACATAACTGTCATCAGAAATCATGGGGCCCAATACTAGTGGTGCCAAGGACTGCAGTTCAGGCGCACAAATTAGCCACAGTTATGGGTCAAGTGGAGGGTCTTCTCGTTCCCCAGGATGGAGCTGCAGTCAGGTTGGGTAAGGGTCAGCACTAGCTGAAAATTTGTTGAACATCACATTATTAAAACATATGACTTAGTAGGCAAAGCCCTCCCTCCTGGGGGCCCCAGTTGTTAGTCTAGGGCAAACTAAATAGAATAGACTTTATTCAGGGTCGATGGGACACGGTTAAAAAACCCAGTGGGCCCCCTGTCCCTTCATGGGCCCCGCTGGCCCAGGCCCTTGAACAGCCGCCTAAATTAAAGAGAATGCATTGCGGGGGGGAGCAATGAGGGCGGGGGTTGTGACACTGCGGGGCCGGGGTTGTGATACCGCGGGAGCGGGGTTGTGACACTGCAGGGGCGGGGTTGTGATACCGCGGGGTTGTGACACTCCATTTCCGGGGTTGTGACACTGCAGGGGTGGGGTTTTGATACTGTGTGGGTGGGGTTGTGACACTGCGGGGGCGGGGTTGTGACACTGCGGGGCCGGGGTTGTGATACCGCGGGGGCGGGGTTGTGAGACTGCGGGGGCGGGGTTGTGACACTGCAGGGGCGGGGTTGTGATACCGCGGGGTTGTGACACTCCGTTTCCGGGGTTGTGACACTGCAGGGGTGGGGTTTTGATACTGTGTGGGTGGGGTTGTGACACTGCGGGGGCGGGGTTGTGACACTGCGGGGCCGGGGTTGTGATACCGCGGGGGCGGGGTTGTGAGACTGCGGGGGCGGGGTTGTGACACTGCAGGGGCGGGGTTGTGATACCGCGGGGTTGTGACACTCCGTTTCCGGGGTTGTGACACTGCAGGGGTGGGGTTTTGATACTGTGGGGGTGGGGTTGTGACACTGCGGGGGCGGGGTTGTGACACTGCAGGGGCAGGGTTGTGATGCTGCGGGGTGGGTTTTGATGGCAGGGGCCAGGCTATGACGTGGCAATTGGCTATTGCTCAATCGCAGCGTCAATCATAAGGAATCCTGCCCGGTTTTCCTAATTTGGACAATAATACAGGGAGAACTAGCAGAGCCAAAATTCTGATTTAAAAACTGGAATTTCAGCTACTAAAGTTACCAGAAGCAGCTTTTTTGTTGGTTCCACAACTCCCCTAATGGCAGCAGCGCCCCTGGCAATTCCCATGCGCCAATTCTTTCTTGAGCGTCGCATTGAGTCGCCCAGCAGGACATTAAACTAAAAGTCTTTTAAAGGCCTTTCATTTTCCTGCGTTTCTGGGCCTTTAAAGCAATGGTTACGCTATGTCAGCCATTATATACAATTTGGCGCCGGTAAAAATGCGGTTGAACAGACGTCAGATCTTCCCAGCAGGGAGTTGCGTCTGGGGGAACAGAGATGGAATTACCGCCATCTTTGGCATTCAGTTAAAGCGGTTTTTGTTGTTTCTTTCTATCAAATCATTTTCGGTGTCAGGCAGCGATTGCAGGGCCCGACGCACAGTGGGAGCAGCTGTTGTAAAGAGGTATCGGCATCTGCATCTGTCTGCCGTCTGTCTGGCGGCTTTAGTCCCTACGTGAGGCCTGCTGAGTACAAGATGGATTTATCCCGTCTCTGTCTGTGAGAGAGTTTATAGTGCACTATATAAAGTGCCTGGATTGTAGTAGTGGGTGCCACCTGGAGGAACCCACATATTGGACACATTGGAAGACTGGGTGCACTGCAGCCTCAGAAACTTAAAAGGGATGCTGCTTTTTATACAGTCCCAACAATTAGGGTTGCCACCTTTTCTGGAAAAAAATACCGGCCTTCCTATATACTTATCTTTTTTTCCTTTTAATAACATTGGGACCAAGCATCATTTTTACCGGCCAGGCCAGTAAAATACCGGGCAGGGGGCAACCCTACCAACAATCCCGATTATAAAACAAGTTCAACAATGCCTCGTGTGTGCTTTGCAGCAAATATTGATTTCCAGGGGCCTCTATGGGGCAGATTTATCAAAGGTCGAAGTGAAAATTCGAATAAAAAAAATTCAAATTTTGAGCTAATTTTTGTGTACTTCGAAAATTAGAATATCTAAATATATCATGTACTGTCCTTTTAAAAATTCGACTTCGACCGTTCGCCATCTAAAACCTGCCGAATTGCTGTTTTAGCCTATGGGGGACCTCCTAGAACCTCTTTGGAATCAATTGGTGGACTAGTTTTTTTCGGATTCGTACGATTGGAATGCGATATTACTTCGATTTGTGCGATTCGAATTTGATCGAAAAAATTAATTTTTTGAGAAATTTCGATTGGTCTTTTTTAATTCAAATTTCGTAATTATGGGAGTTCAAAAAAGCTCCCATTACTTCGAAATTCGACCCTTGATAAATCTGCCTCTATGTGTTGGGGAGATACAGTTCCTCTTCTGACTCCAGACCAGGCAACTATTGGGGGTGTAAAGTGATAACAACATTCAGGGGTCCCTTGGAATAGGGAGATCGGACGGTATTAAAGGAGCGGTTATTGCAGGAAATGGGGAGGGGTTGGATGGCGGATCCTAGGTGGAGTTTGGCATAACTGGGGTGTGGTCTGGCAGATCATGGGCATCCAAGGAGTTTGATGGCATCCCAGCATACTTAGTGTTCCTATAATGGTTGCCGTGTTTCCTGCAAAAACTTTTAAAGGAGTGCTTCACCTTTACATTAACTTTTAGGATATTATAGAACTGATTCTAAGCAACTTTTTAATTGGCCTTCATTTTTTAATAGTTTTTGAATTACTTGCCTTCTTGTTTTGACTCTTTCCCGCTTTCAAATGGGGGTCACTGACCCTATCCAAAAAAAACAAATGCTCTGTAAGTCTACACATTTATTGTTATTGGTACTCTATTCCAGTTTCTTATTCAAATCAGTGCATGGTTGCTTGGGTAATTTGGACCCTAGCAACCACATGGCTGAAACGGCAAACTGGAGAGCTGCTGAATGAAAAGTTAAATAACTCAAAAACCACAAATAGTAAAAAATGAAAACCAATTGCAAATTGCCTGAGAATAACCCTCTCTACACCATACTAAAATACATTTAAAGGTGAACAACCCCTTTATGTCCCAACAGAAAAACGCAGTATCAGTGATCCCCTGAATTTGCTTCTATAGTTCATTTAGAAGATTCAAAGTCCAAAATTTACAGAAGCTTTAAGGGCCTTTCAAATTTTAAATGATGATTAAATAAATACAATTAAAGTATAAGTAAACCTTTAAAATAAGTGAATGTAAAATTGATCAGAGTGCTATTCTAAGCACTTTTGTCATTTACATTCATTATTTATTTTCTTTTTATTCCAAGATATTAAGGGATACATGTGCTGTTAATATGAATGAATTTTGTTCCAACAGCGCCACCTGCTGGTTAGTTTCTGACCAGTCTGACCACCAAGTAGTCAAAGAAGTTGTCAGGAGAAAGAGGCTGCTCTGATGTTCTTCAAAACAATCTTCAACATTTGAGTTTGGAAAACTTGTATTCAAAAGGTTGAATTTGAATTAATAGGGATTCAGTTCATCCAAGCTTTAGGGATTTGGCCAAATCCCAAATGGAATCCAGGATTAGCCTCCTGCTTCAATGAGCCCATAAACTCGTGATGACCCTTATATGTTTTGTAAATTTTTCAGCTCTGTTATTAGCGCATAATTCCTCCCAGATGGAATCCCACATATTCAGGGAAGTGTGAAAAGCATGTTTTTCGTGATGTACACATTTGATGTTGATTTTTATTTTCGAATCTCCCGAGCCTCAGAGTCGGCATGAAAACCCAACAAATAAAGACTACGACGAGGCACGTTTAAAGGGACCACATTAATATAAGTCGCGGGTGTTGTGCGAGGGAGGGGGGTGGACAAGCTGGCGGAATAACAATGCTTGATGAAGATGAGTTTATAGGCTGAAACACTAGCATAATAAAATGAGATTTCTTGTAAGTGCAGAGAACCATGGATCATTCCGTTAATGGGCTGACATGGGAGCCGGCAGCTGCTTCTTTGCTTTTCATTTGTGTCAGCGAATTCTCCGCTCGCTATATGTGATATCAAGGGTAGGGGTGTCTATATATACACACGGCACATGCCAACCGACTCCATGTCATTAGGGAGATAATGATCCAGTCCTGGCATTGTTCAGACCATAAGGTCATTAAAAACCCAGAACTGGATCATTATCTTTACTGTGAAATGGAGTTCATTGACATCTCTGTTGTACACGGCTACAAACAGGCCAAGATGCCAAAGTGTTTTCTCAAATTATCCACATTCCATTGTCAGGGACGATTCCGGGGTTGCTGCCCTGATTCTGCCCAGCTCACACCCCACTGTCTTTACCTCTCTTGCATTTGGAGTGGGTCAAAGGGCCACTTCACCATAGGAAGGAGGTGATTTTTGTTTTTGGAGAGGCTTATTAAAGCCTTCGCAGATTCTACTATGCCAGGTCCAATTCCATGTATAAAACCCCAAAATACACAGCAGGATAAATACAGTGCCAATTCCATGTATAATACCCAGAACACACAGCAGATAAATACAGTGCCAATTCCATGTATAATACCCCAGAACACACAGCAGATAAATACAGGGCCAATTCCATGTATAATACCCCAGAACACACAGCAGATAAATACAGTGCCAATTCCATGTATAATACCCCAGAACACACAGCAGATAAATACAGTGCCAATTCCATGTATAATACCCCAGAACACCCAGCAGGATAAATACAATGCCAATTCCATGTATAATACCCCAGAACACACAGCAGGATAAATACAGTGCCAATTCCATGTATAATACCCCAGAACACACAGCAGATAAATACAGTGTCAATTCCATGTATAATACCCCAGAACACACAGCAGGATAAATACAGTGCCAATTCCATGTATAATACCCCAGAACACACAGCAGATAAATACAGTGCCAATTCCATGTATAATACTCAAGAACACACAGTAGGATAAATACAGTGCCAATTCCATGTATAATACCCCAGAACACACAGCAGATAAATACAGTGCCAATTCCATGTATAATACCCCAGAACACACAGCAGGATAAATACAGGGCCAATTCCATGTATAATACCCCAGAACACACAGTAGATAAATACAGTGTCAATTCCATGTATGGTACCCCAGAACACACAGTAGGATAAATACAGTGCCAATTCCATGTATAATACCCCAGAACACACAGCAGATAAATACAGTGCCAATTCCATGTATAATACCCCAGAACACACAGCAGATAAATACAGGGCCAATTCCATGTATAATACCCCAGAACACACAGCAGATAAATACAGTGCCAATTCCATGTATAATACCCCAGAACACACAGTAGGATAAATACAGTGCCAATTCCATGTATAATACCCCAGAACACACAGTAGGATAAATACAGGGCCAATTCCATGTATAATACCCCAGAACACACAGCAGATAAATACAGTGCCAATTCCATGTATAATACCCCAGAACACACAGTAGATAAATACAGTGCCAATTCCATGTATAATACCCCAGAACACACAGTAGGATAAATACAGTGCCAATTCCATGTATAATACCCCAGAACACACAGTAGATAAATACAGTGTCAATTCCATGTATGGTACCCCAGAACACACAGTAGGATAAATACAGTGCCAATTCCATGTATAATACCCCAGAACACACAGCAGGATAAATAAAGTGCCAATTCCATGTATAATACATCAGGATACACGGCAGAATAAGTACAGGTCTGATTCCATGTAAAATACCCCAACACACACGGCCGGATGCTCAATAGCAGAGATCCGCAACCTTTTTCAACCGTATTTGGTAGCCACTATGTGGATTGTCAACCTACATTGAGGCTCCAAGCCTGGAATTCAAAAATAAGCATCTGCACTGAGAGCAACATCCAAGGGTTTGGGGAGCAACTAGGGTTTCCACCTGGCCAGTAAAAATGATGGTTGATCCCAATGTTATTAATAGGGAAAAAAGATAAATATATAGGAAGGTCAGTGATCCCAATGTTATTAATAGGGAATAAAGATAAATATATAGGAAGGTCAGTGATCCCAATGTTATTAATAGGGAATAAAGATAAATATATAGGAAGGTCAGTGATCCCAATGTTATTAATAGGGAATAAATAGAAATATATAGGAATGCCAGTATTTTTTTCCAGAAGATGTGGCAACCCTAGGAGCAACATGTTTCTCACGAGCTACTGGTTGGGGATCACTGCTCAATAGGCTTGGGGCTGCTGCTGAAAAGCTACGGCTTAGGGGTCATGGGAAATCACCAAGCAGAAAATTATAATAGTCTCTAATAGAACTGATACCTAATATGTCTTTTATTAAAATAGAAAAGAAAATATTGTGCCACTACTTTGATAAGGTATTAACCCTTTAAATGGCATCCATATAGGAGAGACCCCTCAGATTCAAGTCGACTGACCACAGGGACCTGGGGCAGGGACTGAGGTGAATGATTTATAATCTTGACTGGCAACAGGCAACAGTTCTACTTCCCATGTCTCTTCCCTGGGACATAAAGGGTGCAGGCGCATTCTTTTAATTACCCCAAAAAATTGGATTGGGCTTTGATTAGAAATGCAAATGAGCTGCCAAACTAACTCACAGCATGATGCTGGCCCTGAGTAAATTCGGACGCCAATCCCGCCTCTCGCCAGCCGATTTAATTACGTCTTTGCAGCTCAAATATGCAACACACATAAAAATCCTCCATGAGTCCTTCCCGCCCCTCCCTGAGCCCCTGACTATTATAATTAGTATTATGTAAAGCAATCTCCGGGGTCGTTCTGCCGAAAATGCACTTTATTGCCAATTAGGAAAATTCTTGAATTAATGTTTCCTAATATTTATTTATTTTGTTACTTGATGGGAAAAATACTGATTCTGCCATGAAGTTCTGTGTGTAATGGGCTGTAAAGCCTCCAACAAAAAGGAAGCATTCATAGATAAAAAAATTACAAATCCTACTTTAGGGAATTCTGTCAACCCAAAATGTTATTTTTCTGCTTCATTTCCCTGAACTTCTTAGAAGACATTAAACATTTTCTGTAATTAGACACATTCAAATGTCACATTTTTGCTACCACAGCAGAGTTGCTTTCTTGCATATCTCAGTCATTCTACTAATTAATCCTGTTAAGTGCACACAATCCTGCAACAATGTAACAAATTATTTTTAGATTGGATTTGTGACCACTGTGACAGAATAGTCTTTTATTAAGATAGCTAGAATCTCAGCTGCCATAAAGCAGGACAGGACTGCTGCTTACAATGGGGATCAGAAAGGATCTGTGCAGCCACTGGGACAGAATGTTCTGTTATACAGATAGCTAGAATCTCAGCTGCCATAAAGCAGGACAGGACTGTTGCTTACAATGGGGATCAGATAGGATCTGTGCAGCCACTGGGACAGAATGTTCTGTTATACAGATAGCTAGAATCTCAGCTGCCATAAAGCAGGACAGGACTGCTGCTTACAATGGGGATCAGATAGGATCTGTGCAGCCACTGGGACAGAATGTTCTGTTATACAGATAGCTAGAATCTCAGCTGCCATAAAGCAGGACAGGACTGCTGCTTACAATGGGGATCAGATAGAACCTGTGCAGCCACTGGGACAGAATGTTCTGTTATACAGATAGCTAGAATCTCAGCTGCCATAAAGCAGGACAGGACTGCTGCTTACAATGGGGATCAGATAGGATCTGTGCAGCCACTGGGACAGAATGTTCTGTTATACAGATAGCTAGAATCTCAGCTGCCATAAAGCAGGACAGGACTGCTGCTTACAATGGGGATCAGATAGGATCTGTGCAGCCACTGGGACAGAATGTTCTGTTATACAGATAGCTAGAATCTCAGCTGCCATAAAGCCACAGAAAGGATATCTAATTGTATACAGTCATTTTCTCAGGGAAAGTACAAATTTCAGATTTAACTTCAAAGCTAACCTGTGACAGTCTCACTTTAACAACTTTAACATGACATTACAATTCCCTTTGAAACCATTGGACACTTTATGAACATACTAAACCCTTCAGGTTTTAGGGGACACACAAATGACAAGCCAACGGAATTTGAGCCCACCTCCCAGGGCGCAAGACTAAAATAACCGTTGACATCTACACGAGCGCCATTTGGTATTAACAAAAGGAGAAATTGATGGGGAAAGAGGGCCAAGCGTCAGTGGGGATACATGGGAATACAAGAGGATTTTTAGAAAAACCAAAAATAAAACGGTAGTTTAATACATGCCGAATGATTACACTTCTCCTTTATTTCTAACAATGTTACTTACATACAATACAGGTGAATGTATCGATATTTTATTCTTGCTTTGGTCGCCCCTGTGTGATGTCCAATGAAGGTGTCAATGCATTTTCTTGGGCACCATTGTCTCTGCCCACAGCTTTTGACTCCCATAGCTCTCCTATTGTGTTATAACCCCCTTGCCAGAAGTCAGCAGGGGTGCCATTATGTGATCCGAGTGTTGAGCTCTGACAACACTGATACAACTTTAACATCAGTCTTCAAACTGTAAATTACACAGGCTACTACCCCTGGATGTTAGGGTTAGTGTATTAGGGTTAGTGGGTTAGGGTTATTAGGGTTAGGGATAGGGTTATGGTTAGAGACTTTATTTTATGCTATAATTTAGTGTAAAAAGAGAATTCTGGACACCTAATAAACTGGTTTCAATTATATTGTCCTTTCCCATCTTTGACTTTGAGCCACCATTTTGTGTTGTTCTGTGTGGCATTCACTGATCACCTGACAGGAAATGGTGTGGGATTCCAACCAAACCAGGAAGTGTGGGACTAAAAGGCACAGCTCTGTCCATTCATTGGCTGATGTAACCAAGCAAGTTTGCGTGCCTTTGTTTACACTTTGCCTCACACAAACCAGAGGGATTTATGAACACAGTGTTACATAAATGGGTTCATTGTCCGTAAATGGCACGTACTGTTTGAAAAATCTATTGTTCAGTGAAAGGTTTTATTTATATAGTATTCCGTTTGGCCCGTCTTTGGTGATATATTTGTTTTGCCTTTAAACAGGAAAAGGCTAATGGCATTACATTATTTCAAAGCTCTCTGGATAAAGGGATTGTGGATAACAGATCCTATTCCATTTTAATAACAGTTTTCCGTGTCCATTTTGTATGTTTCGGGGCTGTAAATATGAACAGGGTCTATCAGCCCCCTTAGTATTAATTCGGGATGCACCGAATCTTCTTTTTGGGATTCGGTCGAATCCTTGCTGAAAGATTGGGCCGATTACCGAACCGAATCCTAGTTAACATATGCAAATTAGGGTCAGGAAAGGAAAAGGTGGGAAAAAATGTTTTTTACTTCCTTGTTTTGTGACAAATAGTCACGTGATTTCCCTTCCCACACTTAATTTACATATGCAAATTAGGATTCGGTTCGGCCATGCACAAGGATTGGCCGAATCCGAATCCTGCTGAAAAAGGGCGAATTCCGAACCGAATCCTGGATTCGGTGCATCTAGGGTTGCCACCTTTTCTGGCCTTCCAATATATTTATCTTTTTTCCCTATAAATAATATTCGGAATTTTTACCGTTCAGGCTGGTAAAATACCAGCCAGGTGGCAACCCTAGGTGCATCCCTAGTATTAATTCCCCAATCTCTGTGTGTCGCATTCCATTTCCCCACTCCTTGCTGACAGGGATATCTTTGATTCCAGTAAAAAAGGGACAGTTCAGGGTACAGCCAGATTAACCAGCCTCCTGCTGGCAGACACTGACACTGAGCTGGAGAGATGTGTGGAAAATTAAACTTTTCATCCCTCCTGATGAAGATTAATATCTTCCCTCTGACGAGCAGAGACCGCTTAATCTTCGCTATTAATATAAGATCGCTGAGATGTGAGCTCATGTCACGCTAAGTCAGGAGGCAGCACCCCTGTATCTACGTGTTTGTTACTAAACCGCGCTGGGGAGCGGCTCTCGCCAGGGTATTGTTCCAGGCAAATCCCCAGAAAACATTAGACTCATTATTTATAGTATTAATTTAGGACAGGCTCTGTCTGGTCTGGCTTTATAAATAGCAGCTCCCCAAGGGCTGTCAAGATCCAAAGGACAAAGTCATAAAGCGCCGCCATTTATTAAAGAATGGCATTGGGGGAGATGGCAAGGGTAGTTGGCTAAAGATCTGGTCGGTGGTGGCTGATGTGTATGTGCACATTTCTGCTAAATTATCGCTCCCCACGCAGATTTTTGGATTATTAACACACTGCCGGTCCAGGCCCCCTGGTTGGTGGGTTCTGCCAACTAAATAGAAAAAGGTATTAAAAAAATGTTCAATTTAGTTCGCTCAACTCTATGTATAAATAACCGCTGAAACTTAACTCTCCATTAAATGGAGCCTTGCTACTATTTCAAAAAAGCGGTTAACTCTAAAGCAGACAGCATATGTCGCTCACCCGGTTGGGACGATGACCTTGGGTTTGCAGATGCTTCAAACAGCGTATGTGGGTAACATAAGGAAAAGCACTCAACCAGGTGAAACGAGAGGCTCAGGTGCGTCGCCCCGAACCCGTAGCTGTGGTGAACTGCAAATTGAAGAAAAAGCTGACGAGCACTCCACTTGTAAGTTAAAACTAATGAACTATTTCAACTTGTTATGCATTAATCATCCTGACGCGTTTCGTACCCACGATTTGTAGCCATAGGCCTACATAGGACAACAAGCGGAAATAAAGTTCATTACTTTTAACTTACGAGTAGGGTTGCCAAGGGGCGGGGTGTGACATCAAAAGGGGCGGGCCGTGATGTAAAAAGGGGTGGGGCCATGGCTCGGAGATTTTAAGACGGAAAACAAAAGTTACGTTTCCAGGGGATTGGGAGCGGGTCGAGGGGTCTTTTTAAGGGTATTACAAATACCAGCTACCGGTACATTGCCGGTATATTTGTTATACTGGCCCTGGCCTTGGCAGGTGTTTTACCGGCCAGGCCGGTAAAATACCCGCCGGGTGGCAACCCTACTTACGAGTGGACATGGAGTGCTCCTCGGCTTTTTCTTCCATTTAAATAGAAAAAGGTCCCAATAAAATAAATGCTCCTCTATATAGCGCTCTTGAAACTATTTCCACGGTTGCCACAGTTATGCTCAGTGGCGTAACTATAGAGGAAGCAGACAACACAGTCACAGGGGGTTAATAAGAACGCCCCCTTCCCCAGCCACTCTCTTACCTGCGGTGGGGAAGCAGAGACACGGGGTGGAGTGTGGGCGGAGTTCAGGTCGGGAAGTGGGCGGGAGGCAGGGCCAGGCCAGACCGGCTGGGTGCCCCAGCCAACCCTGCTGGCCGCATCTAGGGTTGCCACCTTTTCAAAAAAAAAATAAGCGGCCAATAGGGGGGGGGGCGGGAACTGAAGGGGCGGATCGTGCT
This sequence comes from Xenopus laevis, assembly GCF_017654675.1. NCBI lineage: Eukaryota > Metazoa > Chordata > Amphibia > Anura > Pipidae > Xenopus > Xenopus laevis. Next base: position 4,133,354 of record NC_054376.1, on the reverse strand, counting down.
GCACAGGGGGTGGTGCCATGGGGGTCATGCCACAAAAGGGGGCAGGGCCACACCGCGCAGTGGCTAGAAGACGAAGAAAAGGAACGTTTCCATAGGAGGGCCAAGGGCTTTTGTAAAGGGTATTACAAATTACTACATTGCCGGTAAATTTGTAATACTGGCCCCAGCCTTGGCAGGTGTTTTACCGGCTAGGCCAGTAAAATACCGGCCAGGCCAGTAAAATACCGGCCAGGCCAGTAAAATACCGGCCAGGCCAGTAAAATACCGGCCAGGTGGCAACCCTAGCTGCGTCGCCCCCTTCACTGAGTGTGCGCATGCACAAAGAACAGGACTCCAGACCGGACTGGGGTAGGCAGCAGTTAAAGGTACATGCCAGGTGCCCCCAAGTCTTGCACCATAGAAACGTGCCTACTCTGCCTACCCCTAGTTCTGGCCCTGGTGGGAGGATGGGGATTGGAGTGTGCTGGGCCCCTCTAAAAAAAATTTTGCAGGGGGGGCCTTGCGCACTCTAGTAACACCACTGGTTATGCTCTCCGCTACAGCCAAATATGCCCAGAGTCCACCTAAGAGTCATAGCCCCTACTGCCATGGGGCTCCTAACAGAATTTCCATTTCTACACAGTCCACACCATAGGACACATCCTACATGGTTATTACGGCCTGTCTGGAAAATTCACTTGAGAAACTTACAAAGAATCAGAACACCGGACAAAGGAATCACAGAGTTTTTATAGACTTGTTAAAAGGAGAGTTACTGGTGGGACAGCATTAGCCAAGAACTGCTCTTACAGCCGAACAGGTGGCTCTGCCCTCAAGGCTACGGTAGTAGTGACCAAGGCTAGCTTGAGAACAGAATCCAAGGAGGCTACACAGGGTAATCAGCTCACACAGACTTTATTCTATCTCAAGCTCAATAAACACCAGAGCGGTGGGCCCTGTAAACTAACCCACATACATAAAACATCTTACCACCCACTAATCCATCACATCAATAAAAACCCCACTCTTTTCATCGGACTGAAAAATTGGCCCATTACTGTCACGGGGTCCCACACAGGTTATACAATCTCTCCAATAATTAGTGGTTTTTATAAGCCCCGCTGAATATGCCTAGTTTCTGCTATACAGAGTTATTATTTTGACTGGAAGAAGAATAAAAAGCTATTCCCTAAATGATCAAGAAAATGTGCAGGTATCTTATTCGCAATTGTTATACATTGCTGAGTCCCTTTAATTTATATATCAGTGAACAACAGCTATGGTGGAACTGTAATTCCCAGAATCCTCCTGGGCTTTCAAGTGAGGATAGTAATCGCTAGTACACATGTAGGAAAGTGTCCCAGCGCATTTCAGATAATGGCAGGTCCCATTGCTGAATACAACAGATCCATTGAGAATATAGGAAATCCCGGCATATGGCCGAGACAGATAGAGGCTGATCACATTCCCAGTGGCGGTTATCTGTCAACTACAGTCAATCTGAACATCAGTAAAGTGATAATCCCCCTCCACTCTCCCTTGAGATTTCTGTGGCCCCTTTCCCATGGTAACATGTATCTGTAAACTCTTCTCATTATTTAACCTCCAGAACAAAGCCTTGTATAGTCCTGCCATGTCCATATTGTAGAGTCCAGTGATGTCAAATAAGGTTTAGAAACGTAAATAAACCATTTTCACGAACATGTTACTTTGAAGGATAAACATACAATTCAATTAATAGAAAAATATTCCTTATTCAAAAGAAAGGCTTATCTTCTATTTATTCTTTCTGATAGTGTAATCTGAGGATACAGCTTATTGTAGGCAGAGAACATTCATTTTCTTTATATATAAACACAAGTAGGGGCAGCTATATTGTTACATTTAAGGTTGGTGGCGCACGGGGAGAGTAGTCGCCAAGCGACAAATCTCGATTTTCCACTGGGAAGGGAGTGTGGCTGTGGGATAGCAGGTATAGTAGGGAGAGATGGTGTCTATAGTAACAGTGGATAATAGTCTCTGGGAAGGGAGTGTAACTGTGGGATAGCAGGTATAGTAGGGAGAGATGTGTCTATAGTAACAGTGGGATAATAGTATCTGGGAAGGGAGTGTGACTGTGGGATAGCAGGTATAGTAGGGAGAGATGGTGTCTATAGTAACAGTGGGATAATAGTCTCTGGGAAGCGAGTGTGACTGTGGGATAGCAGGTATAGTAGGGAGAGATGGTGTCTATAGTAACAGTGGATAATAGTCTCTGGGAAGGGAGTGTGACTGTGGGATAGCAGGTATAGTAGGGAGAGATGGTGCCTATAGTAACAGTGGATAATAGTCTCTGGGAAGGGAGTGTGACTGTGGGATAGCAGGTATAGTAGGGAGAGATGGTGCCTATAGTAACAGTGGATAATAGTCTCTGGGAAGGGAGTGTGACTGTGGGATAGCAGGTATAGTAGGGAGAGATGGTCCCTATAGTAACAGTGGATAATAGTCTCTGGGAAGGGAGTGTGACTGTGGGATAGCAGGTATAGTAGGGAGAGATGTGTCTATAGTAACAGTGGATAATAGTCTCTGGGAAGGGAGTGTGACTGTGGGATAGCAGGTATAGTAGGGAGAGATGGTGTCTATAGTAACAGTGGATAATAGTCTCTGGGAAGGGAGTGTGACTGTGGGATAGCAGGTATAGTAGGGAGAGATGGTGTCTATAGTAACAGTGGGATAATAGTCTCTGGGAAGGGAGTGTGACTGTGGGATAGCAGGTATAGTAGGGAGAGATGGTGCCTATAGTAACAGTGGATAATAGTCTCTGGGAAGTGAGTGTGGCAGGTATAGTAGGGAGAGACCCAAAATATCATAGATAGAAGAACAAAAAGTGCACTAAATAAACATAACAAGCCTTGGCTCCCTGGAGTTGTCTCTATGTTACAGGCAGTTCCGGTGCGGCACTGGGGAGTTTGATAGAAAATTATTTTTATATTACTTATGTAGCTCAATTGACTTTCTCCATTTGTCAAAGTGTCAAATAAAATCTTCTTGCTCTTGGCCGACAAAAGGACAGTCTTAGATCTCCCCGCTCGAAACAAAGAGAGACTCAATGGTTTGGGCTATGAGATAAATAGTGCAACCCAGGCGGATATAAGGGAATCTGTCAAACGGAACCAACATGTGCTCAAGTCTATTAGGGAGCAAATAATTAGGAGAAAGGGGACATCGGAACATCCTTACTACTGCAAAGAAAAGAAAAAACATTTCGATATTTCCCAGGAGGGAGGAACCAGAGAACAGAGGAAAAATGACTGATCCATTAGCGTTTTGAGGACAACAGTTTGCTCATATGAGCATGTCCTCTGGGGCACAAAGGAGAGAATTCTTTGCATGAAAGATACCAGGATGATATAATGATTAGCTCACAAAATTAACTTCTGCTTCTGTGTAACATTCTGTCCCAGTGGCTGCACAGATCCTATCTGATCCCCATTGTAAGCAGCAGTCCTGTCCTGCTTTATGGCTGAGATTCAGGAAATTATAAATAGCCTGGAAATACATTTTTACAATAAGGGAAACAAGAACATGAAATCTATGTTATACAGAGCACATTCAGTTACGGCTGTGCCTGGTTTTAGTAATGAATACTAAGGCCACATGCCAAATATCCTGATAACTAAGAATATAGCATCAGTAGAAGAATGCAATTCCAACGCTCCTTTTCTGTCTATAAAGAGCAACTGGGAATTTGATGCCGTGCCGCATGGGATAATGTTATTACCCAGCCTTGGCTTTATTACAGGAACCAAGTGGGGTGTCTCGAGAGTTATTCCCAAGACATACTGTATCTCTTTCTCTTCTTTTGGAAATCACCAGGGAGCAGAGGATTACTGAGATGTTTATGTCGGCACCTTTATTGCCCTTTAATACCCTTTCCTATCCCAGTTCAGAGGGATAAGGAGACTAATCCCGCCGTTAGAGATGATACAGGACCATCTAAGAAAAATGTCAGCTATTGTGTAGTAGACTCTGCTTGGAGAATGAGATGTATAAAATATAGATTTAAAGAAAAACTAACACTCACCAGCCAGTAGGGCCATTGATAGTACAATTAGATCCCTGGATCTGATATCTGCCCCCTTCGAAACTGAATCACTGGTCAACAAAAAAAAAAATTAAAACCTTGGATAATCAGGTAAATCTGCGCTGCTCTAAGCAACAAATATAATTATTATGGGTGAGATTTCTGCAGCCTGGCAGTGGCTTTAATCGAGGAACTTTTAGGAACCCGTGTAATTCTCAGGGGGACTCGGCAAGATCAGCACCCGATACCACCGTCCCCCATTGTACATCAGAAGCAGATGGGCCCTTGTTCTAAAGGATAATGATCTGTGTTTATAAGATTAGAATTTCTTGATTAAAGGGAAAATGATGGCAGGAGCTGCTGCCTAATCTCCACGTGCCTTCGGGCAGGGAGCGTTGTGTTCTCGTCGCTGATACACACAGCTAGTACAGCCTTTGGTTATATGCTCCGTCTTCTTGTATTTTGTCACGGAAAGACAGAAAACAAGGGAAACACAATAAAGTTGTTGGAAGTCCTAGAGCTGCTAAACACAAATCTCACCGGTGTGTAGCGCCGCCAATTTACACACCATGAGGGATTTTGGTGGGACACGGAGGTGCATTAAAAGTGATGTTTTCTACCTGATCCACAACAGAACAGCTCTGCTTAGAATCTTATTATCATGTTTTACATACAATATATAATATAACATTTAGTGTTCAGGCACTAAATGACATTTACAACCAGGCCCAGTTAGCTGCAGAATGACATTTTGCTCAGGTTAGTCTGGAAGAGGGAGTGAGTTCCAGTTTTCCTATGGCCCTCACATCTTTGTAAGGGGGTCAACTACTGGCCCCAGGGTTACCATCAAAAATCACAACACCCCAAAGAAAGTTAGCAAGACCCTCCACCCCAGGGGCCCAAATTATTATCCAAACGGCACTATGAATGGGGACCAAAAGAAGAAAAAATTGCCCTGCACACACAACCACATGCTTACTTCGCCCTAGTCATACCCCTTTACACTGAAACTCTGCCCGTTATTTACCCACACCCTTTCTACTCCCCCCCACCTATTGTGACCAATGAATCCCACTTTACATCTTTCAGGGTCCCCCATGCCCTGCCCACCTGCTCATTCCCCTGGTTCCAACACCTAAGTCTAGGACCAAGTTTTGGTATAACAATAGGAGTGCACTTACTGTCAAAGTTTCCGGTGAAGAGGTAAATCCAGGTGATGGCTGGAATGAAGAGTAGGGTCAGAGAGGCAAACAGGAACTTCCTTCTCCCCCGGCAGAATCCCAGCATTCTCTCCGACTTCAGCTTTTCCAGAGTCAAACAGCACTCCTATACGGAAAACATGGTCTCTTTCTCCACCAGCATTGTAAATTCCTGGAACAGAGATTATTTTAGGGTTAAGCCTATGTGATGAAAGATATCAAGTGTCATAACAGGGAAGGAAGGCAGGGTGTAGGTATTCCTAACCCTTCCCTGCTTGGTCAAAATTTGGCCATTCCTTACCAAGCTGGCAGCTTCATGGGCTCCTCTGTAGGTACAAATGGGTGCCCTCTCCAACAGATATATATATAAGGATCGCATTTAGATATCGATCAGAAAAGCAAGAAAATCCTTTAGGTTGAAGACCAAATCTGACCATGGATGCCGTACTGCCTTCACTGCCCCCACATGATCCCATCATTGACCTATGGGGCAAACTATTATACTATCCATATTCTTCTCATCTCTCCTCATAAGTTTGGGGTGATATTCATCTAACAACATCTCAGAGATGTTCTCCTTACTTCTCCCACATCCCTCCTCTCATAACTCCTGAGAGACCATGCTCTAACAACCTATTATAATTCCGGAGTGATGTTCCCTTAAACCAGTGGTCCCCAAAAGGTAAATTGGGATCTACCAGTAGACCTTTAGCTGTTGATCAGAAGAACTCAAGACACTGTCCACAAATGGCTTGACTAAATTACCCTCCTATATCATGTTTTTCATTCAGATATTTATTATGTTAAGGTTACAGAAGAAATAGTTGTTTTTGTAAACATAGCAATCTTAAAAATCAATATTTAAGTACGGTTTTTGATAGAATAGAATGCTATCAATGCTATTATGGATGTAGATCATAATAGGACAACATCACTAAAAGTAGACCTCACATTAGTAAAGTCTGGGCACTCCTGCCTTAAAGAATCAATGTATTGTAGACGTCTTCCTTGTCTTCTTCCATATCCCACCATTCATAATTCGTGTTTGATAAACCTCTAACAACATAATGTTCTGGAGATGTTTTCATTACCTTTTCCCACATCCCTCTTCTCATAACTCTTGAGTGACAATGCACTAACAATATAATGGCTTGGAAATGTTCTCCCTACCTTTTCCCTCATCCCTCCACTCATAACTCTTGAGTGACAATGCTCTAAAAGCACAATGTCTTGGAGATGTTCTCCATACCTTCTCTCAAGCCCCACCTATTATAGTTCCTGAGTGATATTGCCTAAAACAACAGAATGTATTGGAGAGGTCTTTCTTATCTTCTCCCATATTCCACCAGGCATAAATCCTGTGTGATAAACCTCTAACACCATAATGTTTTGGAGATGGAATCCTTATATTCTATCACATACCACCCTTACAATTCCTGATAACTAATCTTTAATACAACGTGATGTCTTGATGATGCCTTTATCTCCTTCCACATTCCACCTGTCATAATTCCTGAGTGATGATCCCCTAACAACACAATATCTTGAAGATGTCCTCACTTATCTTCTACCAAATCACACCTCAAAAAATTCACAGATGATAATAAGAACAGAAAGGCTTGGGGTCTAGAGACTGTTCCAGCCCTTTATGGCATCTGTGCCGTATAACAACAGCAACCATCTGATTCATTGTCATGGCTTTCCCTTGCCAGAGTCCTTGATGCAGAACCTTATATTGAAGCCTGGGTCAATGGACTTGGAGCCAAAGCTAATGATGTTCTGGAATGGATTCGTCTGTGTCTTGGAAGGGAAGTTCTTTGCTCGGAGAGGCGTGACAGTAAATCAGCAGCACAAACGAGCAGTTTAACAGTAACTCCTCATGCTGCAAGAATTTCTTTAAAATCATCTAAGTGGGACAGATAATGTATTCCATTTATAACCGCATCTAAGAGGTGATTTAGGGGCCCAGGGGAGATCTCTGCAGTTACAAAGCAGTTTGATTATAATACATGTGTTGATTAAAGGGTAACTCATAACAGTCTTTTTTTTGTTAGCATTGAAAGCATTCTATTAAAGCAATAGAGCAGTCACCCAGAATATTAATTTAATATGTTCTAACTTGAACGCCAAGAATTGCTAATGCCACCAGGAATGCTGCCCACCCCCTCACCTATGTAATGTCCAAGGTTGGCTTCCTCAACGACAGTGGAACTAATCTCTACGTCATTTGCATGGGCACTCGAAAAAACAATAGAGTTTGTATTCAGCAGGCCCCAAAACAGACTACTGTATATATGTTATGCAGTTCACTTAAAAACCCTTTAATATATTAATAACCAATAAAATGGGCTCCATGTTATCATCTTGACATGTTCTTTCTATCTTGCCCTACTGTGACCATCTGGTCCTATGTTCACCATCTTGTTCTACTGTCAGTAGCAAACTCTCTTGATCTTTTCCCTCTGCCATCATATTGCTCTACTGTGACCATCTTGTTCTGCTGTCTCCATTTCTCCAACAGTAACCAACTACTCTTTTATTTTGTCCTGCTATCTCCATCTTACCCTGTTGTCACCATCGTATCCTACTGCCCCTGTTTTACCAACTCTCTCCATCTATTGTTAGCATATTCTCTTATGGTTTCCATCTTGCCTTACGGTCATCATTTCTCTACTCTGTCCATCTTGTCTTACTTTTTCCATGACTTTCCTACATTCTACATCCTGCCCTACTGTCTCCATCTTGCCCTCCTTTCTCCATCCCGCTGTCCTGTCACCATCTTTACCTCTTTAGTGACCATCTTGTTGTACTGTCACAAGCATTGTACACTATCACTATCTTGTCCTACTGTCTCCATCTTATCTCCCTGTCATCCTCTTGCCTTAGTTTTTCCATCATAACCTGCTTTCTCTATCTTGCCCTTTGTCATCATTTTCTCCTACGGTTTCCATCTTGCTCTACAATCACTATCGTTCCCAGCTCTTTCCATCTTGACCTACTTTGTCCATCTTATCCCACCATCCCCATCTTGCCCTACAGTCCGCATCTAACTCTGATGTCTCCGCCTTGCCTTACAGTGACCAACTTATCCTACTGTCTCTATCTTTTCCTACTGTCTCCATCTTTCCCTACAGTACCCATCTTGTCCTACTGTCTCTACCTTGTCCTACTTTCTCCATCTTTCCCTACAGTCCCCATCTTGTCCTACTGTCTCTACCTTGTCCTACTGTCTCCATCTTGCCTACTGTCTCCATCTTGCCCTACAGTCCCCGTATTGCTCTGCTGTCTCCACCTTGTCATACAGTCCCAATCTTGCCTTACAGTCACCATCTTGTCCTACTGTACAATATACCAACTATTACCCCGTACATTATCATTAGACCTAAAGAAATTACCAGCAGAAGGTGTCTAACATTTTGCTTCCATCAGTGTTTTCCGGTGACATAAATAGACATTTCTACTTTGCCTGAACCATATTTTTCTAACTCGAATCTGCAGAGTTCCCACTTTCCCTTATTTACATGCGAGTAATAAGTTGATGCAAACAGTATAATTTGAAAGCAGACGAGGACGACCCCAGCAAATCACACTGGGGAAAAACATCAACATATTTGCCGTCAGTTTAGGAAACAGCCAAATGTGACTTAAAAGCAGTAGGGTTAAAAAGAGCAAGTAAAACCAAAGTCATTTCAGTGCAACAATGCAGTTGGAAGACACACTGAGTGGCCAATCTGCTGATAATAATGGCTATTTTTTTCCCAAAGCCACAGAACTAAGGACTGATAGACAGTAAAAGCGGAGAATAATGGCAACGCTGTCATGACTAATTAAGCAATTAGCCACTTCTAACGAGTGCAAATGAAGAGCGGCCGATTTTAATGGAGATATCAGGAGGTACACAGAGTCTCTCTCCCACAGAACTTCATTATACTGTGATATTAATAAGAATATTCCGTTGGTTCTAAACACTAAACACTGCCCGGATATTCATGATGGGGTCACTAATAGATTTTCCGATTCCTCAACACAATCTGATTGGTCCATTGGAGTAACTAGTAACAGATGAGCCCCACAGAAACCATCATTTCTATATCATTTGTATCTTTCTAACAAGTCCTGGTAAAACCAGTCCTGCCCATCATGATTGGATATGTTCCATAGGGCGACTCTCCCAAGTGCCCATATAAATATCTATATATTGCCTATTAATAACCCCTAAATCCCCCACACTCTCTGGTTTCAGACACTCTTTATCCATCCTTTGCCCTGTGAGAATCTGGCATTTTCTTGAAACCACTGATCCTCAATGTGTAGTGTTTAGGCTCAACTACAACTCCCAGCATGCTCTGTGAGCACCCATTCAGAGGCACATGCCTCCCCTGCCTACTCCTAGTTCCAGCCCTGCTATAAACATCTCTCAACTTGTGAGTAAACCCCCACAGTGTCTTCTTACCTCTCTCCTAACGTCCCCTAGTCGTGAGTACAAGAACAAGACAGAAATAGACGCCCGGCACAGGAATGTCATCAGTATCTGCCTGTCGCTGGCAGCACAAAGCAGAATTCTGTTTCTTTAAATACCACCAGACCCCTATTAATAGTGTTGTTTCTCGGTGGGTTATAAGTCACACCCATGCACATGGCACCCATGTAAAACCGTGGATTATTCTGTTTGCTATTTACACCTCTGGCTGGGGCCGGCACATTCCTTAAAGGGATACTGTCATGGGAAAATAAAAATTATTCAAAATGAATCAGTTAATAGTGCTGCTCCAGCAGAATTCTGCACTGAAATCCATTTCTCAAAAGAGCAAACAGATTTTTTTATATTCAATTTTGAAATCTGACATGGGGCTAGACATATTGTCAATTTCCCAGCTGCCCCAAGTCATGTGACTTGTGCTCTGATAAACTTCAATCACTCTTTACTGCTGTACTGCAAGTTGTAGTGATATCACCCCCTCCCTTCCCCCCCCCCCCAGCAGCCAAACAAAAGAACAATGGGAAGGTAACCAGATAACAGCTCCCTAACACAAGATAACAGCTGCCTGGTAGATCTAAGGACAACACTCAATAGTAAAATCCCATGTCCCACTGAGACACATTCAGTTACATTGAGAAGGAAAAACAGCAGCCTGCCAGAAAGCATTTCTCTCCTAAAGTGCAGGCACAAGTCACATGACCAGGGGCAGCTGGGAAATTGACAAAATGTCTAGCCCCATGTCAGATTTCAAAACTAAATATAAAAAAATCTGTTTGCTCTTTTGAGAAATGGATTTCAGTGCAGAATTCTGCTGGAGCAGCACTATTAACTGATGTGTTTTGAAAAAAAACATGTTTTCCGATGACAGGATCCCTTTAAAGAAAAAAAATCTTTTTTTTTTTTAATTATTTGCCTTCTTCTTCAGACTCTTTTCAGCTTTCAAATGGGGGTCCCTGACCCCATCTAAAAAAACAAATGCTCTGTAAGGCTACATATGTATTGTTATTGCTACTTTTTATTCCTCATCTTTCTATTCAGGCCTCTCCTATTCATATTTCAGTCTCTCATTCAAATCAATATGCGGTTGCTAGGGTCATTTGGAACCTAGCAACCAGACTGCTGAAAATGAAAAACGGAGAGCTGCTGCATAAAAACCTAAATAACTCAAAAACCACAAATGATAAAAAATGAAAACCAATTGCAAATTGACTCAGAATATCCCTCTCTACATCATACTAACAGCTACCTCAAAGGTGAACAACCCCTTTAAAGTAATTTTAGGGATCTATGCACCATGGAACTGCTTACTGGAGTTATATTCTAGCCACACCCCATTATGTCCACAGACACGCCCCATCGGTCCAAACATACGCCCCATTCCACCCAGGCCCAGTCCTAGAGCCGTGTTGCCTTTTAGGAGAATTTCAGAGACTTTTAGGTGGATTTCAATGCTTTTCATTGGGGACAGTGGCTTCATCCAGTTAAGGTCAGTTCTCCTGAAGGTCTGTCAATCAACTGGCTTTTCCTACATTGCTTCAGGAGTCAGAACCAACAGTGAAGAGAACATAAACAGCCGAGCAGACACGGCTGTCAATACCAATGGCTTTAAACCCACATTTAATGAGAATGAGGAATAAACGGATATTGGGAAGTTGCTCAGAATGAAATTTTCTTTCTTTAAGCAAAAAAAGAAACAGTTTTTTTTTGGTTGAGTTCCCCTGTACCTGTATCTTCTGTGTCTTCCCTTTATGATATACTGTGCACCCCTGAGAAAACAAATAAATACTGACATAAACAAGAATAACTTAATCACAGTCGCAGCATCTCCTGAACATCTACCCCTTATCCAATCACATCACTATTACCTTTATTATAACATATTCTGCTCCTTCTTTTCTTCCTCCTGAGTCAATTCCATAAGGGTCAATTATCTCCAAATGTCTCTCTTTCATTTCATTATCCCCATCAACTATCAGTCCGACATACAGAATAGATACACTTACTCCCATGTCACAGTAACGGATACACAAATCAACTAATAGAAACAGTTGTCAGAACTGTGTAAATTGACATTGATCTTTAATTAGAGCATTAGAGCAACAAGCTAATAGTGTGTCTTCCACCTCCCCTGTATGAACATTCCAATCAGTAATAAGATTATCCTTTTATTCTATACCTAGTACCAGCAAAAGAACAGAATAGCATAATGAATGGGATAATAGTCTCTGGGAAGGGAGTGTGACTGTGGGATAGCAGGTATAGTAGGGAGAGATGGTGCCTATAGTAACAGTGGATAATAGTCTCTGGGAAGGGAGTGTGACTGTGGGATAGCAGGTATAGTAGGGAGAGATGGTGTCTATAGTAACAGTGGATAATAGTCTCTGGGAAGAGAGTGTGACTGTGGGATAGCAGGTATAGTAGGGAGAGATGGTGTCTATAGTAACAGTGGATAATAGTCTCTGGGAAGGGAGTGTGACTGTGGGATAGCAGGTATAGTAGGGAGAGATGGTGTCTATAGTAACTGTGGATAATAGTCTCTGGGAAGGGAGTGTGACTGTGGGATAGCAGGTATAGTAGGGAGAGATGGTGTCTATAGTAACAGTGGATAATAGTCTCTGGGAAGGGAGTGTGACTGTAGGATAGCAGGTATAGTAGGGAGAGATGGTGTCTATAGTAACTGTGGATAATAGTCTCTGGGAAGGGAGTGTGACTGTGGGATAGCAGGTATAGTAGGGAGAGATGGTGTCTATAGTAACTGTGGATAATAGTCTCTGGGAAGGGAGTGTGACTGTGGGATAGCAGGTATAGTAGGGAGAGATGGTGTCTATAGTAACAGTGGATAATAGTCTCTGGGAAGGGAGTGTGACTGTGGGATAGCAGGTATAGTAGGGAGAGATGGTGTCTATAGTAACAGTGGATAATAGTCTCTGGGAAGGGAGTGTGACTGTGGGATAGCAGGTATAGTAGGGAGAGATGGTGTCTATAGTAACAGTGGATAATAGTCTCTGGGAAGGGAGTGTGACTGTGGGATAGCAGGTATAGTAGGGAGAGATGTGTCTATAGTAGTAGTGGGATAATAGGTGCTGCTGCTGAAAAACACTATCATAGAACAGTTCTGTGCACATTAAGGCCTATAGACCAGTGAGACCCTATAATTAATTTTCTATATAAAGAGGCTGCATAAACTTCTAAGTATGACATTATCACTTTAATATAATCCAGCCCTTGAACATACAATATGACAATACTCCTCCCACTACGTGTAAACATTGTAACGGTGCTGCCATATAAGATTTCATAGAGTCACGTAGTTGTAAGGTCAGTGGATAAGACTTTACCTCGCTTTACATCGGCCATTTAAACACATATAATCGGCCGCACCAGCAGCCAATTCATTTCACTTCAATCCATTTGTATTACACTCCTCTCTGACACTCGCCGCTTTATAATGTACTTTTATTTCTATTCAGTGCAGCGAGGATATTACGAGCCGCCGGGGAGTTCCGTGACTTTTATGAAGGAAAGCAGCAAATAGCAGGGAGTAGACAATCTATTATCTGGCAAAAACAGCCTCTCTGCACCGTGGCCTTGATTTGGGAGATCAGTGTGGACTAAGGATTCATCAGTTCCGACTGCAAAATTACTACTCCCAGCAACGGCTCTTGGGTCACTGAGGATACTGGAAACTGAAGATCCGAACAACATCAATTGTACAACTGCTCCATGTGCATCTAACTAAATCCTCTGCATTGTAACCCGGGCTGAACAGCATGCATTTAATTGCATTACAAATACAGATGTATGAGGGTATAGCTTATTGTGTGCCCAGAACATTCCTTCTCTGTATATTTGTATTTATACATATGGGAGGAGGAGGTGCCATATTGATTCCCTTAGACAGTACAGTATGAGGGTATAGCTTATTGTGTGCCCAGAACATTCCTTCTCTGTATATTTCTATTTATACATATGGGAGGAGGAGGTGCCATATTGATTCCCTTAGACAGTACAGTATGAGGGTATAGCTTATTGTGTGCCCAGAACATTCCTTCTCTGTATATTTGTATTTATACATATGGGAGGAGGAGGTACCATATTGATTCCCTTAGACAGTACAGTATGAGGGTATAGCTTATTGTGTGCCCAGAGCATTCCTTCTCTGTATATTTGTATTTATACATATGGGAGGAGGTGCCATATTGATTCCCTTAGACAGTACAGTATGAGGGTATAGCTTATTGTGTGCCCAGAACATTCCTTCTCTGTATATTTGTATTTATACATATGGGAGGAGGAGGTGCCATATTGATTCCCTTAGACAGTACAGTATGAGGGTATAGCTTATTGTGTGCCCAGAACATTCTTTCTCTGTATATTTGTATTTATACATATGGGAGGAGGGAGGTGCCATATTGATTCCCTTAGACAGTACAGTATGAGGGTATAGCTTATTGTGTGCCCAGAACATTCCTTCTCTGTATATTTGTATTTATACATATGGGAGGAGGAGGTGCCATATTGATTCCCTTAGACAGTACAGTATGAGGGTATAGCTTATTGTGTGCCCAGAACATTCCTTCTCTGTATATTTCTATTTATACATATGGGAGGAGGAGGTGCCATATTGATTCCCTTAGACAGTACAGTATGAGGGTATAGCTTATTGTGTGCCCAGAGCATTCCTTCTCTGTATATTTGTATTTATACATATGGGAGGAGGTGCCATATTGATTCCCTTAGACAGTACAGTATGAGGGTATAGCTTATTGTGTGCCCAGAACATTCCTTCTCTGTATATTTGTATTTATACATATGGGAGGAGGAGGTGCCATATTGATTCCCTTAGACAGTACAGTATGAGGGTATAGCTTATTGTGTGCCCAGAACATTCCTTCTCTGTATATTTGTATTTATACATGTGGGAGCAGGAGGTGCCATATTGATTCCCTTAGACAGTACAGTATGAGGGTATAGCTTATTGTGTGCCCAGAACATTCCTTCTCTGTATATTTGTATTTATACATATGGGAGGAGGGAGGTGCCATATTGATTCCCTTAGACAGTACAGTATGAGGGTATAGCTTATTGTGTGCCCAGAACATTCCTTCTCTGTATATTTGTATTTATACATATGGGAGAAGGGAGGTGCCATATTGATTCCCTTATACTGTCATTAACCTTGATGTGACTGTAGGTGGATGGATCTGTCCATTTCCTGCTCAGCAGTAGTTGGGTTAATAGAATTTACTAATCCGGGGCAGGGGAGCTCAGGATAGATATTGGCCGAGGTTATGAGAAGTGCAAAGTCATAAACGTTGGGGGAATTGTCATGTAAGTAAAGATGAATGGGAATCCAGAGGGGAGGTTGCAGGGGATCAGAAGCAGAAGAATGAATGGAGAGCGGGAGGGAATGATTATGGCTGTAACGTTGGAGGCGGATTGTATGGGCCGAATCGAAAAATGTTATTGCTAATCAATACGGGAGGGAATGAGGTCATAAATTAGTTCATTAAAGCGGTGAGATGGCAAGAATCAAAAAAGGTTGGAGAAGATAGTTTTGTCTGTATCCAAATGTTTCTTAGCTGGTTTGTTCACAATAGTGATTTTGTGATGAATTTCGCGCAAAGCCGAGTGCTGAAAGGTGTAGTTTAACTAGAGCATTGCTATAGAAACTGGTAAAGGAGCAGAGACAGGCAGATATTCTCCCCCCCCCCAAGGGAAATGGAAAAGACCAGATGGTGATTGGATTCCGCTCTCAATCTCCACAATCTGCCGCTTTCTGCGCAGATAAAGGGGAAGGCGGCCGAGGGAGAGAGTCTATCCCACAATGCACTGGGAATGATACATTATTCTCGCATGCTCAAGGGACGCAGGAGGAGTCGCCAATGAAGCTCCTTCATTCCTTATACCATGTGAACATCTATTCTTATTAATTAGTTTTTTTTACAAAATCGGAAATTCATTTGAATTAAAGGATAAGTAAACCTTTAAAATAGGTGAATGTAGAATTGATGAGAGTGCTATTCTAAGCACTTTTGTCATTTACATTCATAATTTATTTTCTTTTTATTCCAAGATATTAAGGGATACATGTGCTGTTAATATGAATGAATTTTGTTCCAACAGCGCCACCTGCTGGTCAGTTTCTGATCAGTCTGACCACCAAGTAGTCAAGGAAGTTGTCAGGAGAAAGAAAGAGGCTGCTCTGATGTTCTTCTGCTTAGGAAAACAATTAGAAACCTTTCTCACATCTTTCCTAAGCAGAAGAACATCAGAGCAGCCTCTTTCTTTCTCCTGACAACTTCCTTGACTACTTGGTGGTCAGACTGGTCAGAAACTGACCAGCAGGTGGCGCTGTTGGAACAAAATTCATTCATATTAACAGCACATGTATCCCTTAATATCTTGGAATAAAAAGAAAATAAATTACAAAAGTGCTTAGAATAGCATCCTCATCAATTTTACGTTCACTTGTTTTAAAAGTTTACTTATCCTTTAAGGTTAGAATTAGATAAAAGTTGGCCGCCACCATGTCACCACTTATGACTGCAATTGCAGTCACGCAAAAATGGACGCAGTTGTTGCTTTCATTGACGCTATCCACAAGGTACTTGTGGACTCGCTCCTTGCAAAAAACGGGCCTAAAATATTAAAAGAATTGGGGCTCACTGGGGAAAACTGCCTCAGCATAGCAACCAATCAGAAATGAACTTGCTAAAGTAAATACCTTATTGGTTGCCATCCGTTACTGAACTGAGGACGTGTTTGCCCAGAGTTGGTTTATCCTCTGAACTTCACTTAAAATTAGTAGGGATGCACCGAATCCACTATTTTGGATTCGGACAACCCCCCGAATCCTTTGCGAAATATTCAGCCGAATACCGAATCGATTTTGGAGCGAGTTCCCTCCCAGCACCTAATTTGCATATGCAAATTAGGATTTGGATTCTGTTCGGCTGGGCAGAAGGATTCGGCATGGTGCATCCCTAGAAATTAGTTCCATAGGTTGAGAATAATGAAGATTTAGAGACAATCAGCCGCCCCACCCAAAAAATACTTACCTCACTCTGGATATAAACATATATCATTTTAACCTCTCCAAAATTTCTATTGGCCACCTCCCCGAATAAATATTTCAGCCACCTCCCCTTATTTGCTTATTGGGCCAATTCTATATGTATTATTAGAAAGGGCGGGGGCCCAGTGGTCTTAAATCAAAGCTCTCAATTGAGTGTCCTCACTGTATCTGCAGAACGACCCCCTTTAACCCACAGTGACCCAGTCGGAGCCAATGTGTCCTCTTCGGTGTCTCTGTCCATTAGGAACTGACAGTGGCCACATGTCACCCCAAGCCACGTTTGACAGTTGTCATGGTCACGGGATATTTGATTTGTTCTTTTATGGCGAGCGGTGATCATGTCTCCTGCTCTACAAAACCAGAAGCTCTTCTACTAACTGAGCAGAACATTTCAGCCAATGGGTGACAGAGGGAAAAGACAACAATAATAAAGTAAAACTGTTTTTGTTGGGAAAAACTGACTCAAGTTTGGGACTTTACAATTAATGAGATAAAATATATTTATATATCTGGCACGTCTGTCTACCACCAACCCACCCTAGTCTTGCCTCCTTCCCAACACTAGATCCTTTATACCAATAAGCCCCAGAACTATGGGGATCTGTCACTGGTTGACCATATTTTATTGGAACAGTCTAGGTTCTCAGACCCAAAATAGATGAGATCTCCAAATATTGCAAAATGGGGCTTCACGTGGATCAGGGACATATCTGGATGTGGGTTATCTAAGGGGGGTGTGGTTTGGCCTAAACTATAGGCTGGGACAATTTTTTATTTCAAGCCTCTCTTTGAAGGTCCTACATTTGGAAAGGGGCTTTCTCATCACGTAAACGTCAGTCAATGTAGTTTGAATATCTAGGTCCTATATCTAGGACATGAGTTAAGTGTTACCCTAAAAGACCTTCAAGATGGTCTTCCAGGTGTATCTTGGAGAACAAATAGGCCTTTTCCCCAGATCTCATCCTAACTGGCCTTCAAGCTGAACCACTGCCCCAGGCCAACTTCTAGCCCTAGTTTAAGGGAGATACATGGTACTGGCAGGATATTTAAGCCAATACACTGGGTAGATTAGAAGGCACATTAAATCCTGGGTTTAAGAGGAGAGCTCATGGTGCCTGGTAGGACAATCCAACCCTGGGAAGATACAACTCTCAAAATAAACTGCCCAGAGAAGGATAACTGAGATGATTCTTGGTTTAAATAACAGCATATTAGGACCTTCAAATAGAATGAGAGATATTTAATTATAGGGAGGGGCTTAAGAGACTACAGGGGAGAGCTAGGGAAGAGGCGGCTCAACATAAAGTGCAAGGAAAAGAACAGAAAGGGGAAAAATAAATTGAGTCTCTCATGACTCAAATATACACAGGACAGATATAAAGCAATAAAGGGCACTGTGTAAGGGATTCAACCCATATGTATAAATTCAAATATACAGAGAAGGAATGTTCTGGGCACACAATAAGCTATACCCTCATACTGTACTGTCTAAGGGAATCAATATGGCACCTCCCTCCTCCCATATGTATAAATACAAATATACAGAGAAGGAGTGTTCTGGGCACACAATAAGCTATACCCTCATACTGTACTGTCTAAGGGAATCAATATGGCAACTCCCTCCTACCATATGTATAAATACAAATATACAGAGAAGGAATGCTCTGGGCAAACCGTAAACTATACCCTCATACTAAATCAAGGTCAAATGGATGGAAGACATACCCTACCACCCATATAAAGCTTCTACTCCTATAAAATAGATCACAGAAAGGGTTACTATTGAGAGACAAGTGAGTGCTTCTCCCTTGTGAGTGGAGCTGACGCTCTCCTTCCCTGCGATAACTCCGGCCATTCCACTTGGAAGGCTTCATTACTCTGTACTTTCCGGCTCCCTAGTGAAGTTCTATGATGGATTTCAATTTCCTGCCATCCAAGAACAAATCTGGGCTAGAGAGGTCACTCTGCGTGCGCCGAGGAGGGGGCCCGATGTTCCGACTCCAGCTACGGAGAAGTGGCAGCTCCAGGCAGATAAAACTGCAGCTCATTTCTTTTCGGGTTCCCCTATTCGGGGGAGGGGGGATAGTGGGGCCCATTGCAGTTATTACATGTCGGTGCAGAAGCAGGTATGAGCGAAACGCATTGGGAATGTTGATGGTATCATCCCACCTTTATTTGTTTTTAATCTTATGGCGCAGAGGCTGGGGAGGCGGATAAATTGACAATTACAACCGCTGAAGATTTAATCAGGGTTATATATTTCATAGAGGCGCTCAGAAATGTATGGGGGTCGCCCAGTAATTAACTTTATCCCATTTAACATGGCTCGTGCCGCAGCAATTTATACTCTAGTACTGCCGGCTTTTTATAGCCAATGACATACAGCCCTTGGCACTCTTAAAGGAGAACTATCCTCCCATACATTTACATTTTCAGATATGGCAGTTTAACAAGTTTAATTGGGTGTTGAAAGAAAGACACATGCCCATCAAACACCCTGTTGCTCAGATAAGTACTACCCAATGTCTAGCTGGTCCAAAGGAAGGCTGAAAAAAGCCTACTGAGATATTGGCCAATAAGCTATACACTCTTATTGTACTGTCTAAGGGAATCAATATGGCACCTCCCTCCTCCCATATGTATAAATACAAATATACAGCGAAGGAATGTTCTGGGCACACAATAAGCTATACCCTCATACTGTACTGTCTAAGGGAATCAATATGGCACCTCCCTCCTCCCATATGTATAAATACAAATATACAGCGAAGGAATGTTCTGGGCACACAATGAGCTATACCCTCATACTGTACTGTCTAAGGAAATCAATATGGCACCTCCCTCCTCCCATATGTATAAATACAAATATACAGAGAAGGAATGTTCTGGGCACACAATAAGCTATACCCTCATACTGTACTGTCTAAGGGAATCAATATGGCACCTCCCTCCTCCCATATGTATAAATACAAATATACAGCGAAGGAATGTTCTGGGCACACAATAAGCTATACCCTCATACTGTACTGTCTAAGGAAATCAATATGGCACCTCCCTCCTCCCATATGTATAAATACAAATATACAGAGAAGGAATGTTCTGGGCACACAATAAGCTATACCCTCATACTGTACTGTCTAAGGGAATCAATATGGCACCTCCCTCCTCCCATATGTATAAATACAAATATACAGCGAAGGAATGTTCTGGGCACACAATAAGCTATACCCTCATACTGTACTGTCTAAGGAAATCAATATGGCACCTCCCTCCTCCCATATGTATAAATACAAATATACAGAGAAGGAATGTTCTGGGCACACAATAAGCTATACCCTCATACTGTACTGTCTAAGGGAATCAATATGGCACCTCCCTCCTCCCATATGTATAAATACAAATATACAGAGAAGGAATGCTCTGGGCCTGCAACTCTCAGAAAGGTCACTAAAATTACTTTGTTGCTTTCTTGACAGACCTTGTTACATAGTTACATAATTAAATGAATGATGTTTTGTTGCAATGGCTTATAAGTCAGAACTTCCATCATTGTGCATCTATGCTTCTTCAGCCTCAGTATTTTCCCATTAAGCAGCTGGCCTCTGAGAGAACCTCTGTAAGCTCTAAAAAAAAAAAAAAACTACATCATGTAATATTTTCATGTCGGTGAAAAAATGTGAAAATGAGATATAACTCCATTCACACGGCTCATTAAAGCCATGTCCGTGCTGTAAATGGACTACAGAAACCATAGCAAGAGTCGGAATATTGTCAACATTTTTTAGAGCGTTAGAGACCTTGAGGATTGCAACTCCTCTGTGTTTATAGGGGGATCCAAGATGGGCTTTCAGGCAGGTCTCCCTTAGCTCATAACAAGGTTACAGATATATAGAAACATTGGGGTAACAGTCACCCTGCTATAGTTCCAGGGGTACCCAGGGTACAAATAAGCACTCACCCCAAATCTCCCCCTAACTGGTCTTCAGACTGGGACCCCTTAGCTCATAACAAGGTTACAGATATATAGAAACATTGGGGTAACAGTCACCCTGCTATAGTTCCAGGGGTACTCAGGGTACAAATAAGCACTCACCCCAAATCTCCCCCTAACTGACCTTCAGACTGGGCCCCTTAGCTCATAACAAGGTTACAGATATATAGAAACATTGGGTAACAGTCACCCTGCTATAGTTCCAGGGGTACTCAGGGTACAAATAAGCACTCACCCCAAATCTCCCCCTAACTGACCTTCAGACTGGGCCCCCTTAGCTCATAACAAGGTTACAGATATATAGAAACATTGGGGTGTCACCCTGCTATAGTTCCAGGGGTACCCAGGGTACAAATAAACACTCACCCCAAATCTCCTCCTAACTGACCTTCAGACTGGGCCCCTTAGCACATAACAAGGTTACAGATATATAGAAACATTGGGGTGTCACCCTGCTATAGTTCCAGGGGTACCCAGGGTACAAACAAGCACTCACCCCAAATCTCCCCGTAACTGATCTTCAGACTGGGCCCCCTTAGCTCATAACAAGGTTACAGATATATAGAAACATTGGGGTGTTACCCTGCTATAGTTCCAGGGGTACCCAGGGTACAAATAAGCACTCACCCCAAATCTCCCCCTAACTGACCTTCAGACTGGGCCCCTTAGCTCATAACAAGGTTACAGATATATAGAAACATTGGGGTAACAGTCACCCTGCTATAGTTCCAGGGGTACCCAGGGTACAAATAAGCACTCACCCCAAATCTCCCCCTAACTGCCCTACTGTCTCCATCTTGCCCTGCTGCCGCCATCTTGCCCTACTGTTACCAACTTGCCCTCCCGTCTTCTTTTTTGTCCTTTTGGTTCCATTATGTACTACTGTCTCAATCATATATATAAAATATATGTGGAGCATATCCGATGTTCTCTGCGCCACTGCATATGAATTGTATATGGACGTTTCTTCTTTATTTATGTGTAGTTATGCCTTGGTGCCCGTGTTGTTATGGTTATTAGCACTATACAAATAGAGACCTGCTTACATAGACAGAAGGTTAACTAGTCTCCTTTTCCATCGCATATTTTACGAGACGCTTGATAAACACAGCAAAGCCGCAATCACACGAATCCTAAACATGATTTTTATAATTAACAAGATGGAGATGAAAGGGGAGCCATGATGGCATGGCATTTTCTTCCAGAATAATATACATATAAGGTATATACAACACCAATCAACCCCATTCTGCCCTTTATTATTTTATCTCAACAAAATGTGGGCGCCGGCATTTAAAGGAGGACTCAAAACCCAATTTAGTGTTGTCTGGTGTTGGAAGGTTGTACTGTGTTTTGATTGTTGAAAATGAGTAAGGCTGGAGGTGTCCTGACCTCTTACCCCCTGCCTGAATAAACCAGGGGGTGTTGTTGGCCAAGACAACAGTATCCATTTTAGTCCTTATAGTCAATGGTGTTGGATTGGAGAGTGAGAGGCCACCAGTAACACTGGCAAACCATACAAGGATTATTGCACCTGTAACACATGGATAAACTGTGCTCAGCACTGGTGTAAGGGGCAGAAGAAGGTGTTAATTGCAGGTCTCACAACCAATTGCAGGCTCCCCAGTATGGTCACCATCATGAGGCTTCTTCTGTAAAGATCATGGCCATGACTTTGTGTATTCAGCACATTTTTGTTTCATTGGGGCTTTATTCTACTTGTTACTCCACTGCCCTGAAGGCCCATTGACTGATGGGAATTATAAATACACAACACTTAGAGGGAAGACCATGCTCCCCAGCTGGTGTACTCTGAAGGGTGGATTTCAGATAATGCAAACGTGCAGCCCATCTCAAGCCCTGCCTGTATGAAAGAATGGACCATTCTGGGTGCTTTGTTGCTGCTTAAAGCTCAAACTCTCACCATCTCCCAGATGCTTGTAGCCGCTAAAAGGATTTTATGTTACAATGAAAACTTGGCTTAAAAAATACATGTTTCTAGCTTGGAAAATGGGAAGAGAAAAAGTACGAGGAAAACAGAAAGCACACTAGGGTATCTGCCATAGCATTCCTTCAAGAGTGATGTGGCCTTCATCAGCCCATAAGAAAGGTTTCATTACTTGCTTGTCCAGTATTATTTATACCGCAGCAACGGCGGTGCATCCCGGCCCCAGGCGGACTATAATTGGAAAGGTGCGTTTAGAGAAATACGCAGACAGCAGCCATAATGTCCACATTTAAATTATTGGGGGCAAATAGATTGTATGCCCTCGCCTCAATGCTGTTCTCTGAGATAATTATCCATAGCAATAAGAGCAGATAGAGTTCAGGCAATGCATCAAGATCAGGAGCCCAACATAAAGGGGAAGATTTCAGTTAGATAAGGAAGTAGATCAAGATGGTGACATTGGGGTAGAAGTCAAAAGTGGGACAAGATAGTGAGGTTAGATGGCAAGAGTAAAATGTTGCATCCAGGACAAGAAAGAAACAAGGCAAGGTGGAGGCAGCTGGGCAAGATGGGAGACAGTAGGACAATATGGAGATAGTAAGGCAAGATGGAAACAGTAGGGCAAGATAGAGACTGTTTGGCAAGATGGAAACAGTAGCACAAAACAGTAGGACAAGATGGACAAGATTGAGACAGTGGGGACAGCAGGATATGATGGTGATAGTAGGGCAAGATGGAGATAGAACAAGATGGAGATAGTAGAACAAGATGGAGATAGTAGAACATGATGGAGACAATAGGGCAAGATGGAGACAGAAGGGCAAGATGGAGACAGTAGGGCAAGGTAGTGGCAGTAGGGCATCACAGGGAAGGTAGATTAAGATAGTGACAGTAGGGAAAGAGGGCAATACGTAAAATAGAGAAATCAATCAGTACTACATTAACATCAGTACTACCCAACCAGTATTATATCAACATTAGTACTACCCAATCTACACCCCTGCCCTAGAAGCAAAAAATAAATAGTTCAATAGAATTTTGGAAATTTGGCATTTCTGTGCTGAAATAATAAGATTTGATGTTCCTTCTATATTAATGGAATGGATTTTCTTAAAATCCAAGTAAACAGCCACCTAATGTGTGAAACCATAATGCAGTGATAAAACCACATTAACAGCTGTTAATTATATTCTGTAATGAGCAATGAAAGACTTGCATTAAAGGCAGCACATTCTGTTTTTTAATATCACGCTTCATCTAGTCAGTGGGAGCCTCATTACTATGCTAAGGAATGGACTGACCAGGGTAGAACATGAAGCGGCCATGTTTTCCCTCTGATGTCACAGTTAGCAGGAAGCTTTTAGAAGAGACGTCTATGGGCAGAGCTGTTTGGGTGAGGCTTGGGTGAAAAAATGGACTACAGTCTTGGTTGGGTCAGAGCAGCAGGTGGGTACTGTCAGTGTCGGACTGGAATGCCAAGGGCCCACCAGAAGACCTTATTCTGTGGCCCCACAAGCTATTATTTCTCCTCTCCTCACTCAACCTTTATTCTCTTTTATATCTACTTACTATATTCTTCCATTATTAAGCATTTTTTTCACTTTAAAAATAGGGATATGACCATGAAATATGCTAAAAGGTAAGAAGCAAGATGGCCCACTGACACCTGGGCCCACCGGGAGTTCTCCTGGTATACAAGTGGGCCAGTCCAACACTGGTTACTGTGGGTAAAAATGAATTGCACACTCCCTACTAGTATTCAATTGCCCAACCACCTTAAAACTCTTGATTATCCCAGGCATTGGTCCTTATGTTGAAGGAGAAGAAGGAGGAAAAGAAGGAGAGGAAGAAGAAAATTAAGAAGAAGAAGGAGGAAAAGAAGATGGAGGAGGAGAAGGAGAAGAAGAAAGAGATGAGAAATAAAAAAACAGAGGTAGAAGGCAAAGAAGAACAGTTAAAACAATTAATGCGGAGAAGAGTGGGTCTAATGCCAAGAGAACAAGGCATGACATAAATGGAAACTGGAAAGCAAGGAAGGGTGGACCCATAGCCAACTGCTTTTTTGGAAGGCCCCAGTTCGACACCACCCCACACACATGTATGCCATATTGTAGGCTACAAACATCTAGTTATGCTCAAGGGGATTCAGGCTCACCAGGAACATGTATTCAGGGGACAGCAGACACTTCTTTATAATAGGATGCCCTATCATAAATCCAGCACACCTTGAAGGTTAAATGGACTACAGATTTGGGTAACCCAGAAGCTTAAAACTAGATGTTTCCTTAGGGTCTCTGATGCCATTTTGATGCAAGCTGTGTAGGAACTTACATTGTGCCTGACAACATAAGGGCAGGTGACCTCAGGACATGTTCCCCAAACAGATGTTCTAACCAGAGTTGAACATCATCATTCATGAGGAGAAGCACCTGAATGACTCAGCAAAACTCTCTATTTTTTTTCTTAACGTTGCTGGGCTATCCAGAATTCCCCTGAAATACTGAAGTTGCCAGGGCAACCTGGAGAGTGGTGGTCATCTGACATTTAAAAATGCCTGGTTTAAGTCACCTTCTGAAGCAAAGTACAGCTGCCAAATGCTCAATGGATAGAGGAATTGCCATGATGTGCCCGTTAGTTACAGTAAATGCCACCTTAATATCTTTAACTATAATTAGGTATTATTTCTGGTTATAAAATGAAAGAAAAGATTGGAAGGTTGCTATGGTAATAGTAAAATGTATCAGTAAATTCATCCCACTACCTTTTCCTCAATTAATTGTCCTCTCTTACTCCCACTAATTTACCCACATGAACCCTCCGTTCTCCCACCCTTTTCTTATGCAGTTTTAATTGTATCTCTACCAGTGGTTTCCAAAATAAAGGACTGGCCTTCACCGAGGAAGTTTGAGAGCAGAAGCTTCGGAACCCAACCTGAAGACCAGTTACGTGAAAGTGGGGAACAAATTCGTGTTTGCTTTCCCAGACACTCCTAAAAGCCCGTCCTAAAGGTTGTTTGCCTAAAACCTTAGCTGTTCTTGGAACTATGGCAGAACTACTGGTAATGTTTTTGTTATGGCCCCTTTGCCACTTTTTATGACAAGACAGGCCCT
Source organism: Xenopus laevis (assembly GCF_017654675.1). Classification (NCBI taxonomy): domain Eukaryota; kingdom Metazoa; phylum Chordata; class Amphibia; order Anura; family Pipidae; genus Xenopus; species Xenopus laevis. The sequence goes on along the minus strand of NC_054376.1, from coordinate 4,107,506 downwards.
GCGTTCAAGGGGGTCACTTTTTATGGCAAGCGGGGTCCTGACCAAATTATGGCTGCAAAGGAGTCATGAAATGAAAATTGTGACCCACATTCCTACCACCAACAGTCCCCACACACCCTTTTCATTTATTACTCATGCCCTAAGACTTCTCTTTTACTCACACTTCATTATCTTCTACTTCTTTCTACATAATCTTCTTGCCACCACACATTCCAAATCTGACCTGTCCTTCCTCTGACTGACAGTGGCCTCATGTTCTCTTCTCCTCTCCACCTATCTCTCATGCCCCAAGCTTCCATTCTCTCTCTCCACCCAGATTAGCTGCTCATTTCTCAGCCCTTGTTCCCTCCTTGCCTGTACGATCCATTTACCCACACTAATCATGGCCTCTTACCTGTAACAGTCCTCTTCTTTCTCTTTAGCACACCTCTTCTCCTACTTCTCAGTTCCAACATATTATCTTTCCTTGGACTTCTGTATGGTTGAGTGGCTCACATTTTTCCAGCCCACAACTGACCCTAACTTGAAATCTCTCCACCCATGCCCCACTCAAGTCCTCATCCAGTTTATGGCCAAGAATTGAGCAGACTACCTTGGAGGCCATCTCTGTGAGTGGGTGGGATTGAAGCAAAGATATCACCGCAGGGTATTTGGCTTCTCACCAAAGCTGAGAAGACTTTGTTCACCGACTCCCAGAACCCCGAAATGCATTTTTACCTCCCCAACTCTCACCTTGCTTCCAACAGAGCCTGAAAATGATGGGCACTATGGCTTTACGGCTTGTTAAGGCAGTAGTAAATTACAAGATGAGCAGTGAATAAGTAAATGCTCTCAATCTGAATATACTGTATAGTATTAATGTATTCAATGGTAACAGTGGGAAACTGCGCCCTTACCTGTGGCACTGTGCGCTAGCTGAGGCGCTAATGAGTGCAACCTCTGCAGGCAGTCATTCATATACACTACAGGCGCCCATCTGAGTTGTATACCAAGTAGAAATTGTCAAGATACAATATTTTAGATAGTGTGGGAATAAAGCACATGCAATAAAAATAAAACTCCCGTTTTATGATCTGGGAAACTGCACAACGACATTATTAAGCTAATTTACCCCTGTATTCCAATGCCTGTTCTCATCATTCTCTTAGTCATATCTTTGTGTAAGCAACTTCTAAACTGGAGGCATTACACGAATTTATAACCATCTGCAAGAAGACTCACTGGGTTAAACCAACCTGTAGTCTATCAGAGAACTTCCAGGGCTAGACCAAGCCATAGCCAGTATAAGAACACCAACCAATACCAGCTATACCAACTGGAAGCAGCTCAGATCATTAGAACACCAACTGGACTTGACCATCTTGTAGTCAATTAGATACTCACAGGGCTGGACAAACCAGTATCCATTATGGATTAGGGTTGTCACCTGTCCGGGGGGAAAACTGCCTGTCTAGATTTTCAAATCAGGAAATCCAGACAGGGCTTTAATTTGAATGGTACAGATATCAGCCAATCGCGATCACCACTTCATAACCCCACCTCCCCAATGACACAAGCACACTCTAGACTGCCACCAGTACCGCCCTATGGCATCATCTATGCACCCCCAACATCACCAGGACAACCCTTGACGTCACCAGGCTCACATTCGCCCAGTTTGCCACTCAGCAGAAGTCAACCCTATTATGGACACCTAGAGGTTTTGATTGGCCAATAGCCAGTTAGAATAACCTGTAGCCAATCAGTGCATTAGAACTCTCACAGGGCTAGACTAACCAACATTAGAACAGTTTTTGGAATAGTCTATCCGGTAGCCAAGTTGAATATTAGAACACTAAGAGGGATAGACTATTCGCTAGCCAATATCAACACAGCTAGACCAACCTGAAACCAATCAGAACATGAGAACCCTCACCAAGCAAAACCAACCTGTAACCAGGTAATCAGAGTATTAGAACAATCATAGGCATCAGAACACGTACTGGACAGGAGCATCTTGTAGACAAATAGAGGCCATGTGTCAGAGGGGGGGCTTGTGAGGCCTCAAGGTCTATTTCATGGGCCCCAAAAGGGTAAGGGCTTGAAAGGTGAGTTGGTTGGGGGGTTCAGGCAACTCATGGGTCTAATGGGGAATGGCTGAGCAGATAGGGGGTGTGACTGAGAATAGACATTTTTTGTTTAGGAGCCCAGATAGTTGGTGGACTAATAATAGGGGTCCCTTGGTTGGCTAGGGCCTGCTAACTAATATGGAGCCCCATGATTTTAGGTGTCAGTCTTGAGTATAATGTCAGGCCCTTCCACTTTCAGGTGGGCAAGGCTATATGGGGTCCTGGTGGCTCTTTCTCAAAGTCCTCTGCATTGGTCACAGGGTGGCATGGAGGCCTTGCAGACCAACTGAGCTGTTTTTCTTTCCTTTCCCAGTGCCTCCCTCCTGCATCTGCTAATAAAATGGACCTAATTATCCATTCATTACTTTTTCCAGCACAGCATACACAACCCCACCACAACATGCCCACCTACCCTTTCCCGAGGAGTTTGCTGAGCGAGTCGGGGGCTCTCAATTTGCTGTCCGTGTTAAAAAAACTGCAAGTGCCATTGATCTTCCAGCTAAGCAGAAATCACGGGGCCCAGTGCCTCTGCCAAGGGATCTGCGGCTGCACTTGTGTCATTTCTAATTGAAGGCGAATTGCTGGGGTGGGAGAAGCGGTGCCAGTCTGTGAGGGACGGGAGCCAGACACCCAGGCACAAATGCGCCCATTTCATTTGTCACTTGGCTGTAGGGAAGGTGTTACATTGCATTTGCTGGCACCCTGCAGCCATTACAATATCTATATATAGCTCTCTGGGTTTTATTTTGCCTCTCTGAAGCAGGGATGGTGAGTAGGCCGCTCTCCCTTGCACTGCGAACTACAGCTCCCATAAGCCACAGCAAGATGGACTTTCTCTAAGGTTTCTCAAAAGGCAACATAAAGGTTACTAAAGGATAAGTAAACCTTTAAAATAAGTAAATGTAAGATTGATAAGAGTGTTATTCTAAGCACTTTTGTCATTTACATTCATTATCTATTTTCTTTTTATTCCAAGATATTAAGGGATACATGTGCTGTTAATATGAATGAATTTTGTTCCAACAGCGCCACCTGCTGGTCAGTTTCCCACCAGTCTGACCACCAAGTAGTCAAGGAAGTTGTCAGGAGAAAGAAAGAGGCTGCTCTGATGTTCTTCTGCTTAGGAAAACAATTAGAAACCTTTCTCAAATCTTTCCTAAGCAGAAGAACATCAGAGCAGCCTCTTTCTTTCTCCTGACAACTTCCTTGACTACTTGGTGGTCAGACTGGTGGGAAACTGACCAGCAGGTGGCGCTGTTGGAACAAAATTCATTCATATTAACAGCACATGTATCCCTTAATATCTTGGAATAAAAAGAAAATAAACAATGAAAGTAAAGACAAAAGTGCTTAGAATTGCACTCTCATCAATTTTACATTTACTTATTTTAAAGGTTTACTTATCCTTTAAAGCTATTTAGGCTATTCGTCCTATGTCTAGACTGCAATTAAAAATGCCATCTTGACCGACAGGGGTCACTGACCCCCCAAATCATTAACAAAGCAGCTATATTACATATATAACAATTAAAGGTTTTATTTTTATTTATTATTGCTTATCTTTAATTTCAGATCCTCTCTCCATTCCTCTTTCATTCTGACTGCTGAACCACTGCCTTGTTGCTATGGTAATGAAGCCCTAGCAACTGGATAGCAATTGACATTCCAAGCCTGAGTGATGCAGGACAATAAAAAAATTCTTGCCCACCTAAAAATGAAGAGCTTAATTTCTCCTTTAAATAACCAAATTTTTTTGTTACTACAAATCATGCCATTTTAAAGTCCAAATTAAAACCCACTACAACATTCCCCTATTTCGCCACTGAGAAATGATTTGAGTCAGTGAGTGGGAAGCGAAATATCTCGTTAACAGGAGACATCTGTACATTTACCGTGGAATTAGTTACTTAATTATGTCAGTCAACTGTATTTTCCCTAGGGCTCAACCTGTGCATTGACCCAATACTCCGGCGGGTGAGCAAGTCCCGGATTCTTAGCTTAACCCCCCCACCCCGAGCTCCTGCAGGAATTGGATCCCTGAACTATGATTTGCTTCCTAGAGCTCTGAGCCTACAGAAGGGATACTAACTAGTCTGTCTGTATCTCAGGCCATAATTGTGGGACTGCAGGATTTGGAAGAAAGAAAAAAGGAAAGGAAAAAAGGAAGCAAGAAGAAAGGAAAGTGAGAAAGAACGAAAGAAAGAACATGAGAAAGAAAGAAAGTGAGAGACGGTGTAAAAGAAACAAACAACAAAAGAAAAATAGAAAGGAGATAGAAAGAGACAAGAAAGAGAACGAAAGAGAGAGACATAGAGAAAAAAGAAAGAGATAAAGAAAGACAGAGAGAGGATACTAACTAGGCTTTCAGTATCTAAGGCTCTAACTGTGGGACTGCAGGATTTAGAAAGAAGCAAGAAAGAAAGAAAGAAAGAAAGAAAGAAAGAAAGAAAGAAAGAAAGAAAGAAAGAAAGAAAGAAAGAAAGAAAGAAAGAAAGAACATAAGAAAGTGAGAAAGAAAGCGAGAGATAGAGAGAGAGACAGAGTGAGAGAAACAAACAATGAAAGAAAGAAAGAGAAAGAAAGAAAGAAAGAAAGAAAACATCAAAAAGATCTGCTCAATTATTCTTCAGTTCAAATTCACAGAGGACAGAAAGCCGACTTCAAACCAGTCTCCAGGTCTCAGAGCAAAGCAATAGCTGGGCCTGAGATATTTCTCTCCAGTGCAGAGAAGGAAAAGGTTTAATAAACAAAACTCAAGGCATGTGACTGGTTATTCCCAGCAGCCTCAGTGCAGACAACAATGATGTGACTGGTTATTCCCAACAGCCTCAGTGCAGACAACAATGATGTGACTGGTTATTCCCAGCAGCCTCAGTGCAGACAACAATAATGTGACTGGTTATTCCCAGCAGCCTCAGTGCAGACAACAATAATGTGACTGGTTATTCCCAGCAGCCTCAGTGCAGACAACAATGATGTGACTGGTTATTCCCAGCAGCCTCAGTGCAGACAACAATAATGTGACTGGTTATTCCCAGCAGCCTCAGTGCAGACAACAATGACGTGACTGGTTATTCCCAGCAGCCTCAGTGCAGGCAAACATGATGTGACTGGTTATTCCCAGCAGCCTCAGTGCAGACAACAATGATGTGACTGGTTATTCCCAGCAGCCTCAGTGCAGACAACAATGATGTGACTGGTTATTCCCAGCAGCCTCAGTGCAGGCAAACATAATGTGCACTGCTCCCCATCTTCTGAGACTCGGGAACCTTCATGTAACAATGTTCAATGTTTCACAGCCTCCAACTGGCTCCTGGCTCCGGTTGCTCCTATATGTACAGTATATTTATAGAATAATCATTTGGGTGGGTTGAAAAAGGACAACTGTCCATCAGACTTGGCCCTTTCAGTGTATCTCCCAGCAGCTCTAATCCTCATACATTAATGATTAAAGGAAAGAAATCAAATGACTTTATATGACTATGACTGTATAAAAGACAAGCATGTTATCCTTGGCTCTTGTGCATTTTCTACATCATATACATGTGATACTTGTTACTAAATTCATCAGTAACCTGGTATTTTCCCACTTAATGTATCATGGCTTTATTGAAACCATCTCCTACATCCGCCAGTATAGTTTTTCAGGGAGAGAAAGGCACAACTTTCCAGTTCTCACTATAAAAGGCCCTTTCAGATCTCAATGGGTTCCCTTGTGTTCCTTGGAGGATCTACTGTAAGGTCCAAACATAATTACTATATTCCCCTTTAGGCTTCTCTTCTTCAACGATTCCAACTTACCAACCTTTCCTCCTAACTGAGCTTTTACTTTATAAGTTTAAGGTAGCCATACATGCAGAGATCCACTCATTGGGCAAGGTTGCCAAACAAGACGTTCTCTCACCAATACACCCACCTTGAGTTGGGCGAGAATACAGGCGGTCAGACAGAGGACCACACCAACAAACCGATGCAGTATTATCCACAACACGGGATTTCATTGGCCTAACCATCATATTATCAGGTTACTCCTGGACACTGGTAATCAAGGAGATGCTCTCCAAGTAAATAACCCGCAGATTGGGAACTTGTTCTGGCAGGAACAGCGAGACACGGAATACGCTAGAATCTAATTTCACTTCTAAAGAAAGTTCCATAATTGAAGGTGACAGTAGAGGTTACCCAAACTAAACACCGCTGATAAACAGGAACGGCATCCACGGACTGACCAAATGTACCATTTCATGAGCACAAACGATACACCGGAGTACAAACACTTAATAGCTTATTATCTCAGCCAATCACTCATAAAAACCCACGTGTCAACAGGGACAAATAAAGGTATGAGGATTGTCCACATCCATCAACATGAAGACTTGGGGAAGTACCATCACGGGCAATGAATTGTTGCATGCTTCGCTAATCTCCCCGCTGTCTGCGAGTGGGAAATAAAGAATGGCAAATGATAAGAGGCAGAGCCACCAGAACAATGAGGGGAATTTAGGATGCAAAGCAAGTTACAAAAAAAATGTAATTAATGGAGGAGAGAGAGCTAAGGGAAATCAGACAAGTTCAATGACAATCTTTATTTCACATGAAGGGGCATTCAATGGGAGGGTCATTGGGACATGCATCAGTCAATACCGATACAACTGAACTGCGACACAGGCGCTGCATTAATAGGTGCAACAGCACTCAGTTTGGAATGGAAGGCCTGAGTGGTGCAGAGTGCAACAATAAAGGAGAAGTGCAAGAAGTGCATTTGGACGCAAGTGATGAAAGTGGTGTTATGTGCAGCATGAGCATTATTGTCTACTAATGGTCACGTGTTCCAACATTTACTGGTGGTCACTTGTCCCAAAAACAGTCAGTCCACTGATGGTCACTTGTCCCAAAAACAGCCAGTCTACTGATGGTCACTTGTCCCAAAAACAGTCAGTCTATTTGTGGTCACTTGTCCCAAGAACAGCAAGTCTACTGATGGGCACTTGTCCGAACAACAGCCAGTCTACTCATGGCCACTTGTCCCAACAACAGCCAGTCTACTGGTGATCACTTGTCGCAAAAACAGTCAGTCTACTGGTGGTCACTTGTCTCAAGAACAGCCAGTCTACTGATGGCCACTTGTCCCAACAACAGCCAGTCTACTCATGGCCACTTGTCCCAACAACAGCCAATCCACTGATGGTCACTTGTCCCAACAACAACCAGTCTACTGATGGTCACTTGTCCTAACAACAGCCAGTTTTTGATGGCCATTTGTCCCAACAACAGCCAGTCTACTGATGGTCACTTGTCCTAACAACAGCCAGTCTACTCATGGCCACTTGTCCCAACAACAGTCAGTCTACTGATGGTCACTTGTCCTAACAACAGCCAGTTTTTGATGGCCATTTGTCCCAACAACAGCCAGTCTACTGATGGTCACTTGTCCTAACAACAGCCAGTATACTGATGGCCACTTGTACCAAAAACAGTCAGTCTACTGGTGGTCAATTCTCCCAAGAACAGCCAGTCTACTTATGGCCATGTGTCCCAACAGCAGCCAGTCTACTGAAGGCCACATGTCCCAACAACAGCCAGTCTACTAATGGTCACTTGTCCCAACAGCCAGTCTATTGATGGTCACTTGTCCCAAAAACAGCCATTCTACAGATGGTCACTTTTCCTAAAAACAGCCAGTCTACTGATCACTGGTCACTTGTCCCCAAAATATTCAGTCTACTGATGACCACTTGTCCTGAAAACAGCCAGTCTACTGATGGTCATGAGTCCCAGCAACACCCAATCTACTGATGGTCACTTTTCCTAAAATCAGCCAGACTACTGATGTCCATGTCTCCCAATAACACCCAATCTACTGATGGTCAACTGTTCCACCAACACCAAGTCTACTGATGGGCATGCGGTTCACCAACATCAAGTCTACTGACCGTCATGTGTCCCAACACAAAAAAATGCCGGTCTATTAAGGGTTATGTGTCCCAACAACATCCAGTCTATAAATGATCTTGTGCTCCAATACATTTCACTGACTGTCACATGTCATAACAGGAACAAGGTGAAACCTGGAACCAAATGAAATTGATTATAAATATGGTCCCCACCACATAATCTGTATGCCAATTTCAGTCTTGCATTAGACTCTGATGTCTATTGGTGATAGTTATTAGAAAGACAAAAGCTTTGGAATGTGTGAGTCCCTGACCCCCGCCCCTGCACTTGGAGACAAACAGTAATAATTGCATCAACAATTTAATTATTATGTTGATTCAGGGAGGAAGTGAAAGGAGATTTAATAAAGCGGCCTCCACTTAGAGCGGCAAAGACAAGTGGTTACAAGAAAAGAGAACAGGAGATGTCTGGAAGCACAATAATATTATAGAAAGTGCTGCACTAATTGTTTCTTTTCTACTTGCCTCTTCAAAATTCATAAATTAAAAGAAACGCAGATTTCTCCCAGGAAACACAGTAATGGATTGCACAAAGACAGAAGGCTCAGATGATTCAATGGAACAATATTTTCATCTCATTGTCACTATTCCAGGTATAATGTGTGGGTACTGGGGCCAACGGCTATGAGCAGTGAATAACCATGTGCAGCTATGTCTGTAGGATTCCATGGCCTATTGATCATGACTAGGACCACAGTCCCTTGGCCAACAGCCCACCCTGAACTAGTTCCTGAACTGGATTGGCAACCAAACCCCACTTGTACTGACCCTTTACCAATCCTCTTAACATTCAGCTCCAACCACCAGCAGTAGGAACTGGGCAGGTAGGAGATTTGACAGCTTTTTGAATCCTCTAGTGCAGTTGTGGTCAGGCAGTATGTTACCTCAAAAATGGTTCTGCCCTAGGCCAGACCTTTATGGTCTTCCCATAACTTCATATCTGCTTACAGGCTTAGAGGGGCTCATAGTACTGTTTGTTACATGTCACAACAACACCAAAACTACTGGTGGTTCCAGTAACTACCAGTCTAATGACGATCAAGTGATCCACCAACACCCAATCCACTGATGGTCATGTCTCCCAGCAACACCCAGACTAATAATGGTTAAATGTTCTAATAACATCCAGTCTTTTGATGGTATGTGTGCCATCAACACCCAATCTACTAATGGCGATGTGTCCCAATTACATTGAGTCTATCAATGGTCCTGAATCCCAGTAACACCCAATCTACTAATGGTCATGTGTCCCAATTACATTTAGTCTATCAATGGTCCTGAATCCCAGTAACACCCAATCTACTAATGGTCATGTGTCCCAATTACATTTAGTCTATCAATGGTCCTGAATCCCAGTAACACCCAATCTACTAATGGTCATGTGTCCCAATTACATTGAGTCTATCAATGGTCCTGAATCCCAGTAACACCCAATCTACTGATGGCCATGTATCAGAATTACACAAAGTCTTCTAATGGTCCTGAGACCCGGTAACACCCAATAATTGTCTGAATGTCATTAATAACGTTACAAACCATTCCATTCATTCATTTTCCACTGGGGAAGAGAGAGGCTTGTCTGTGTATGTGGTTCAGCCCAAAGTCTGCTTTAAAGGGGGGCGTCTGGCAGGGGACTGTTCCTTTAAGTTGTGTCATGTGTGGGGCCAAGGGCCACGTCAGTGCAACAAGCTCAGGTGCCGTCTGCATGTGGAACCTGCTCACACAGGGAGATCATACTCCTTACACGTAGGGTTGCCACCTTGTCTGGAAAAAAATACCGGCCTTCCTATATATTTATCTTTATTCCCCATTAATAACATTGGAATCACTGACCTTCCTATATATTTATCTTTATTCCCTATTAATAACATTGGGATCACTGGCCTTCCTATATATTTATCTTTATTCCCTATTAATAACATTGGGATCACTGACCTTCCTATATATTTATCTTTATTCCCTATTAATAACATTGGGATCACTGACCTTCCTATATATTTATCTTTATTCCCTATTAATAACATTGGGATCACTGACCTTCCTATATATTTATCTTTATTCCCTATTAATAACATTGGGATCACTGACCTTCCTATATATTTATCTTTATTCCCTATTAATAACATTGGGATCACTGGCCTTCCTATATATTTATCTTTATTCCTATTAATAACATTGGGATCATATCACTGACCTTCCTATATATTTATCTTTATTCCCTATTAATAACATTGGGATCACTGGCCTTCCTATATATTATCTTTATTCCCTATTAATAACATTGGGATCACTGACCTTCCTATATATTTATCTTTATTCCCTATTAATAACATTGGGATCACTGACCTTCCTATATATTTATCTTTATTCCCTATTAATAACATTGGGATCACTGACCTTCCTATATATTTATCTTTATTCCCTATTAATAACATTGGGATCACTGACCTTCCTATATATTTATCTTTATTCCCTATTAATAACATTTGGGATCACTGACCTTCCTATATATTTATCTTTATTCCCTATTAATAACATTGGGATCACTGACCTTCCTATATATTTATCTTTATTCCCTATTAATAACATTGGGATCACTGACCTTCCTATATATTTATCTTTATTCCCTATTAATAACATTGGGATCACTGGCCTTCCTATATATTTATCTTTATTCCTATTAATAACATTGGGATCACTGACCTTCCTATATATTTATCTTTATTCCCTATTAATAACATTGGGATCACTGACCTTCCTATATATTTATCTTTATTCCCTATTAATAACATTGGGATCACTGACCTTCCTATATATTTATCTTTATTCCCTATTAATAACATTGGGATCACTGACCTTCCTATATATTTATCTTTATTCCCTATTAATAACATTGGGATCAACTATCATTTTTACTGGCCAGATGGCAACTCTACTTACAGTAAATATCTGGGGGAATAGAAACAGCCGATACATTATTTTATTCCCTGATCTCCCCTGGCGGTTCAGTTGACTCCGATACTGCGCCCCAACTATTAGCCTTTATCTCAGCCGGCGCAACATCGTCCCTACAGCAGTAATTAGCAGAGCCATAAAAAATACATTTCATTTCGCTGCGACCTTTCCGTGCTTTATTGTTACTGTACTTATGGTTCCTCCGAGCGTGTGATCCCGCCAAAGCCTGTGTTATAGCCCTCAATAATACGTGCGCTGCCGCTTTAATAGGCTGTGATTCATTCATAACAACAGTGTGGTATTTAGTCTGTTACTGAATCACCTCCTCTCCATATACACACACATTCATACGGGGGTGCGGCCTTGAAACCGCAGTACTAAAGGGTAAATATCCTTCAAAAAATAATTCACTTTAACTCATTGGGGCTTATTTTTACATGCCTTGCAGCAATAATGTGCACTTTGCCTCGAGAGCTCTACTAAAAACAAGGCCATAGTTTTATGGGATCTCTCTGTACAGACTATGAGCAAACTTAGGGACTGTTCCTGCTGAATTGTGCTTAGTACAGGGAATACCTATGCTGCCATAGTTTTATGGGATCTCTCTGTACAGACTATGAGCAAACTTAGGGGACTGTTCCTGCTGAATTGTGCTTAGTACAGGGAATACCTATGCTGCCATAGTTTTATGGGATCTCTCCTCCCCTATTTCAGGAGGGCAGGGTTCAGCTCACAAGCAGTACACTGGTAAATAATGCAGTCGGCTTTTTTTAACCAGTAATTTGACATGAAGCCAAAACAAATAGACCTTAAAAAAGGAAAGAAAGGCTTGTTATCGTGCTATTCGGGCCCCAGTTTAACGGAGCAATATTTGCTGTTCTCCTGCCCGCGGCTCAGACAATGCAGTTTCCGATTTAGGGACGACGAAGCTCCTTTCTATTTTTGGCGTCTCCCATTAGTTATTCTGGTCGGCGCAGGAACGAGATCCGCTGACTTACCATGTGCAAATGGCTAATTATTATTTGTCGGAGACTAAGGCGGTCGTTTTATAAATCTATAACGAACGCTTATTCCCCGCGTTAATTAAACTGAGCAACGGAGAAGTAAAAGGGATGTCATTTCCCCCCCCCCCTTTTATTGATGGAGAAATGAAACATCGCTGCTGTTCCTGAGCAGAATCGGCAACAGACGTGGGGCTGCGTTTGGCATTCCTATAGGGAGGAAAACTATATCAGTATCCCCAGAAACTGTCAGATGGAGTCAATAGGCAGCTGATGACACGTATACATACCTCCCAACTGTCCTGTTTTTCACAGGACAGTCCCGATTTTGACAGCTCAGCCCGCAGCCCCGGATTGTTACTGAAATGTCCCGACTTTCTCTTTGATCTCCTGCACTGAACAGCCGGGAAAAAATATAAAGTTTCCAAGACGTAATCGGCAGAGAGCCCAGAATACGTGGCAGGTGCACTTGGATACTTTTGTAACAATTTAAGATAAGCAAATGTAACAATTTAAGATAAGGAAAGAAACAATTGTAACAATTTAAGATAACAGGTCTCTTGGGGAAACGGTGACTTGCAGCTTAAAGGGCAATTCACCTTCATTAGCAAGACTGTAATAACACATGTGTTCAAACTGTCATAACCTGCCAAATTTTGTAAAATGAATATGGTAATTAGGGGGTGTGGCCAAAAATAATCTTTTTGTCCCTCTTTCTATTTAAAAAATGTTGGGAGGTATGGCCTGGCACTTGGAGTTTGCTTTTTGATTTAAATCAGCTTTGGCCTCATTTCCTTACCCCATGGGCTCAAGGGTTGGGGTCCCTTAGGAACCAGCCTCACACTGGCTATAGGAGCCCCGACACCCCCAGGTTCCCCCACAACCCCCTCTGCCCCCCCACTCCGTGTACCATCCTCTCCTCAAGCCAGCAATAGGGCCCGGCCAGTGAACCTGGGTCATTTGGGCCCACCGGGTTTTTTCCCGGTCTCCCGCTAGTCCAGTTCGACCAAGTTAGGAGCCATTCATGGAGCAGTTGCACCCTATGGACTTTTAGCTCTGCATCTTGTTCCAAATCTGTAGGGAGGGCTGCTAGTAGTAATTATGGGGCCCCCTGTTGCCATTCTACTGTTAATTAGGGTGCTCCACCCAGGGGTCCCCCATAATCCACCGGGTCCCTGACCGTAGTAGACCCTAACCCTGATTGTAGGCTTCAAGGCAACTCCAGGCAGGTGTGAAGGGGGTTACAGGGAGGGAGTGACATATAATACTCCATTTCCAGTACAGGTGTGGGACCTGTTATCCAGAATGCTTGGGACCTGGGGTTTTCCAGATAACGGATCTTTCTGTAATTTGGATCTTCATACCTTAAAGGGGACCCGTCATTCCAGATCCTATTTTATCATGTTAATTAAGCAAAATGAACTTTAATTCCACTATATAAATTATTTGAATCTTGTTTCCTTCAGTCTGGGAATTCATAATTATAACAAGCAGGCAGGAGCCATTTTGTGGGACACTGTTATTAAGACAAGTCTTGTATCATCTCAGAATCTTGTTTGTGCAGCAGAATGGGGGACCTGATGTCCATCCCCATGTCCTGGTTACACAATTAAAGAGAACGGGGGAATGTGGGGAGAGCAGTGACATGTAGGAAGTGCTGAATGGAAAGTGAAAGTAATTGCTTGCCCCGCCTCTAGGAGGGGCAGACAATATTTGATTGACAGCTGAGATTTTGAAATGAGTTTACAACCGCTATGAATGCTTCAATAAAAAAAGAATTTGGATTTCATGTTTAATTTGTAAAGGACTTTTATTTTACAGCTTTCTCTGTCTGGGTGACAGGTCCACTTTAAGTCTACTAGAAAATCATGTAAACATGAAATAAACCCAACAGGCTGGTTTTGCTTCCAATAAGGATTAATTATATCTTAGTTGGGATCAAGTACAAGCGACTGTTTTATTATTACACAGAAAAAGGAAATCATTTTGAGAAATTTGGATTATTTGGATAAAATGGAGTCTCTGGGAGACGCCCTTTCCGTAATTCGGAGCTCTCTTTATAACAGGTCCCATACCTGTACTATATATTGAGTGGGGGAATTACTGTATATATAGTAGATACAGTTGGCTTGTGGGTAATGATTTACATGCCACACTTTTATACATGGACAGCGACTGCAAGAATGTGCTTTATGCTGGAGGGCCACCATTGCTCTGACAACCCCCAATCCTCCTCACTTTGCCCAATGTAGTGTGAATGGCAAATATCACAGTCGCAGCCATAATGGCTCAGTGCACTTGATTTGGCACAGCCGGGGCCCTAGTGGACAGAGCAGCACATTTCTATATGAGTCCCGCTGTGCCCAGAGCATTCCCCACCGCGTTGCCTTTTCTTGCAGCAGACCCTGGGGCTGCCGTACAGCCGCACGATTCTCACTTTCTTCTCTTCTCCACCTGAGCTGAAAGGAGCCGTAATTGGGAGCAGCGTGGGCTCCGGTGACATTATAAGGGACAGCACCTCAGTAGTCAGACACATTACACTCCAGATATTCCAGACAATTGAATGTAAATGACAAAGGGGGATATAGTTGAACTACACACCAACCTACAGCCCAGCAGCGTGTGCAGGGAGTTGTAGTAGCACTACATGCGCACACCCTCCGGCAGCATCAGAGCTCTGATTCCATCACTCGCGGCTTCTCCCACTGCTGCTTACGCTCCTATTTAACATTCCAATTGCGTCCGTTTTGCTCAGAGACAACCGATTGCCTCATGTATCATTCATAATAAACCAAACGCACTTCAGCTTAAAGGGCAACTAAACCTGTGTACCAAAAAGGGAGGCATTCAAAATAGAAGACGATTCAGGAGGCTGAAAGCCCCTAAATGCCCAGAGGATCCTCCCTATAATATAGAATAACACATCTCCCAGTGATATCTCCAGTTCCATGCTATACACACAGCCACACCCCAATACATGCAGGCCACACCCAGTTATACTGATCCATGTCACTGATCCACCAAACCACTCCCACTTACCCACAAGCCCCACCCCTTTCTGAGTCCTCTCATTGGGACTGCTTCACCTTAAAGGAACAGTAACATCAAAAAATGTAAGTCTTTTAAAGTAATACAAATATAATGCAGTGTTGCCCTGCAGTGGTAAAACTGTGTGTTTGCTTCTACTTTTGTTTATATAAATAAGCTGCTGTGTAGCCATGGGGGCAGCCATTCAAAGGAGAAAAGACCCATCTTACAGCAGATAATCTCTGTAGAACATAAAGGTGTTATCTGTTATCCACTATTTATCCTGTGCCATATAGACTTTTATCAATTTCCACCATTGCTACACAGCAGCTTGTTTATATAAACTATAGTAGTACTTATCTGTTATCTACTGTGTATCCTGTGCTTGAATGGCTGCCCCCATGGCTACACAGCAGCTTGTTTATATAAACTATAGTAGTACTTATCTGTTATCTACTGTGTATCCTGTGCTTGAATGGCTGCCCCATGGCTACACAGCAGCTTGTTTATATAAACTATAGTAGTACTTATCTGTTATCTACTGTGTATCCTGTGCTTGAATGGCTGCCCCCATGGCTACACAGCAGCTTGTTTATGTAAACTATAGTAGTACTTATCTGTTATCTACTGTGTATCCTGTGCTTGAATGGCTGCCCCATGGCTATACAGCAGCTTGTTTATATAAACTATAGTAGTACTTATCTGTTATCTACTGTGTATCCTGTGCTTGAATGGCTGCCCCATGGCTACACAGCAGCTTGTTTATATAAACTATAGTAGTACTTATCTGTTATCTACTGTTTATCCTGTGCTTGAATGGCTGCCCCCATGGCTACACAGCAGCTTGTTTATATAAACTATAGTAGTACTTATCTGTTATCTACTGTGTATCCTGTGCTTGAATGGCTGCCCCCATGGCTACACAGTAACTTGTTTATATAAACTATAGTAGTGTTTCTGAAGCAAACAGATCAGTTTTACTAGTGCAGGGCAACAGCACATGATATTTTCATTACTTCAAAACACTTCACTGTTCCTTTAACAAGAGGATTGGTCACTCACAGTCTATACTGTAAAGCAGCAAGAGCTCCACCTCCTGGCCAGAAGGGAGCACTGCAGCCAAAACTAAATACCAAGAATTTATGGACTTTGAGCTGCCTAAACCATCACCCCCTTCCCCCAACATCTAATCCATTCCATTAACCAGAAACATTAATCAAGTAAATGCCATCAGCGAGATAATGATCCGACCCTGGAACCATTCCGACCTATTCTCCTTTAAATGCTCGGACTGGATCATTATGGAACCCCTGATGCAGGAAGCTTGCTTGATGGCTTATTTAAAGAGACGGTTCCTTGATTCAGCCTGATTGTCTTCCCAATTTGCACATATATTTCAGCAGCAGCAATTTTATCCAGCAACTCGTCAATTCCACCATTGGAGATAGAGAACGGTGAAAAAAACGCAGGGCGGGGGAGCATTCCTTGGAAACAGGTCTAAATGGATTCCCAGCATTATTCACAAGAGGGGATGAAAGATGATTACGCTAAGTGATGAGTATGGAACGATTAAAGTGATCAGCCCTGA
Source organism: Xenopus laevis (assembly GCF_017654675.1). Lineage (NCBI taxonomy): Eukaryota > Metazoa > Chordata > Amphibia > Anura > Pipidae > Xenopus > Xenopus laevis. The sequence continues at coordinate 4,090,873 of NC_054376.1, read as the reverse complement.
TTGGTGCAACAACTTTCCCAGTTAATGTCTGTAAATGAGATTCCTCCTTCTGCCACTAGGCGGCGCCTGCAGCAAAAGCCAACAGCAGAGCAAACAGTCTGTCAAAATCCTTGGAAAATGGCACTGCTGCAAAAGCTCTGGACTTTACTGATGATAAATTACAAAGGTCTCTGTCGGTTTCTTAGTTTCATCATCGTCTCCACTTATTTGAATGGAAAATGTATGAAAGTCCAGCTTAGACCTGCCCTTCTGCTCCTTTGCCTTTCAAGTGAATAGGAACAATGGCAGGTGATCAGAGGGGACTTTCCGGACAAGGACAAAAGGAAATTAATATTTTCTGAAGGATTATTTCCCCTTTAATGTAAACCCAGTTTCATCAGGAATCAGAGAGAGAGGGTGGGAAGATGGCAGGGAATTCCGTGGGATTGACATTCCAGAGGGAGACAAATGCTACGATCAGGTTCATCCTTTGATTCTATCCAGTAACTCCCAGTGGCAAGGTGCATTGTGGGCAAAAAATAGGGTGTTGTCTATTGGCCCCCTGTGATACCCCTACTATGTTATTGGCTACTCAGAGGTGGCAATATTTTGTGTGGACAAAGGTAACCCATAACTGAAAGGTTTTTGTTTCTCCGACCAGCCCCTCAGAGTGGATTGAGCTGTCAGACAGGGGAAGGTGTTCATAACTAACTGCCTATAATAATCCTTACAGCTAATTAACCTCAGTGCTTCCGCTGTGGTCCCTACACAAACAATTAGACTAATAGAATCACAGAACCAAGACATGACGTTGGCCCCAACGCATTTCACAGTCAATTCAGGGAAATTATAATTCCTGGTCTCCTTGAACCTGCAGTATCATTCATCTCTAATTGACCCATCAGAATTGTACTGTTTCTTTCTGTGATTTTCTTATTTGCAAGGACCCCCGTCAGATTTGTTGTACGGTCCATTGCCCTGGAACCCATATATGTCCCTGCACAGCAGCAGCTGAATGTAAAGTAACACGGCAGAAATATGGATACGAACAGCAACTATAGACTCAGGTGTAGTAGGAAGACTAGTGTCTATAGTAACAGTGGATAATAGTCTCTGGGAAGGGAGTGTGACTGTGGGATAGCAGGTATAGTAGGGAGAGATGTGTCTATAGTAACAGTGGATAATAGTCTCTGGGAAGGGAGTGTGACTGTGGGATAGCAGGTATAGTAGGGAGAGATGGTGTCTATAGTAACAGTGGATAATAGTCTCTGGGAAGGGAGTGTGGCTGTGGGATAGCAGGTATAGTAGGGAGAGATGGTGCCTATAGTAACAGTGGGATAATAGTCTCTGGAAGGGAGTGTGACTGTGGGATAGCAGGTTATAGTAGGGAGAAGATGGTGTCTATAGTAACAGTGGATAATAGTCTCTGGGAAGGGAGTGTGACTGTGGATAGCAGGTATAGTAGGGAGAGATGGTGTCTATAGTAACAGTGGATATAGTCTCTGGGAAGGGAGGTGACTGTGGGATAGCAGGTATAGTAGGAAGAGATGGTGCTATAGTAACAGTGGATAATAGTCCTGGGAAGGGAGTGTGACTGTGGATAGCAGGTATAGTAGGGAGAGATGTGTCTATAGTAACAGTGGATAATAGTCTCTGGAAGGGAGTGTGACTGTGGGATAGCAGGTATAGTAGGGAGAGATGGTGCCTATAGTAACAGTGGATAATAGTCTCTGGAAGGGAGTGTGACTGTGGGATAGCAGGTATAGTAGGGAGAGATGGTGCCTATAGTAAACAGTGGATAATGAGTCCTCTGGGAAGGGAGTGTGACTGTGGGGATAGCAGGTATAGTAGGGAGAGATGGTTGGTCTATAAGTAACAGTGGATAATAGTCTCTGGGAAGGAGTGTGACTGTGGGATAGCAGGTATAGTAGGGAGAGATGGTGCCTATAGTAACAGTGGATAATAGTCTCTGGGAAGGGAGTGTGACTGTGGGATAGCAGGTTATAGGTAGGGAGAGATGTGTCTATAGTAACAGTGGATAATAGTCTCTGGGAAGGGAGGTGTGACTGTGGGAATAGCAGGTATAGTAGGGAGAGATGGTGTCTATAGTAACAGTGGATAAAGTCTCTGGGAAGGGAGTGTGACTGTGGGATAGCAGGTATAGTAGGGAGAGATGTGTCTATAGTAACAGTGGATAATAGTCTCTGGGGAAGGGAGTGTGACTGTGGGATAGCAGGTATAGTAGGGAAGAGATGGTGCCTATAGTAACAGTGGATAATAGTCTCTGGGAAGGGAGTGTGACTGTGGGATAGCAGGTATAGGTAGGGAGAGATGGTGCCTATAGTAACAGTGGATAATAGTCTCTGGGAAGGGAGTGTGACTGTGGGATAGCAGGTATAGTAGGGAGAGATGGTGTCTATAGTAACAGTGGATAATAGTCTCTGGGAAGGGAGCTGTGACTGTGGGATAGCAGGTTATAGTAGGGAGAAGATGGTGTCTATAGTAACAGTGGATAATAGTCTCTGGGAAGGGAGTGTGACTGTGGGATAGCAGGTATAGTAGGGAGAGATGGTGCCTATAGTAACAGTGGATAATAGTCTCTGGGAAGGGAGTGTGACTGTGGGATAGCAGGTATAGTAGGGAGAGATGTGTCTATAGTAACAGTGGATAATAGTCTCTGGGAAGGGAGTGTGACTGTGGGATAGCAGGTATAGTAGGGAGAGATGGTGTCTATAGTAACAGTGGATAATAGTCTCTGGGAAGGGAGTGTGACTGTGGGATAGCAGGTATAGTAGGGAGAGATGGTGCCTATAGTAACAGTGGATAATAGTCTCTGGGAAGGGAGTGTGACTGTGGGATAGCAGGTATAGTAGGGAGAGATGGTGTCTATAGTGTTCTTTGACCAATTCTATTTTCCAACCAACATTCCCCCAAAGATAGGATTGGTATAGGGTCGGTGCTTGGGTGCGAGTAAGACTTTCTGACTTAAATGGTTTTGAAGGGGAACTAAATCGTGTGCTTTCTATGGACCTGTGATACACAAACTCACACATTCCAGGCACAGCAATAAAATAACCACCAAAGCTTCTGCTGCTGTCAGAATAAATACAATGACCCTGATTTATTAGGAGTTCTAATTGCCCTTTAAGTAGCTGCAGAGCAATATACTGTACATTGCTTTTCTTTTCTACTCTAATACAGGAATATTCCTCTTGTTTCAGCCATTGCTGAACTACAACTCCCATTCGGGGACAGTCAAAGGCAGGGAGTTGCAGTACATCAACAGCTGCCCAGGACTGTTGACTAAAAAATCCCTGCACCCACCATAAGTATTCTGTCAACCTATAAAGAGCAATGGGAATGTAGTACAATATAAATGACCCATTACATAGTGCATCCATCAGTCCATCTATTGTATTTGTAGTAGCACAGCACTGGATTGTAACAACTGGTACAAAATTGTGTTGCCATCAGGGTGAGTTGGGGTAATTCTGCTACAATAGTAGCCAACAATGGGGTCACAACACTGACTTCCAGACTTCCGAAATCTTAAGAAGCCATTCCCTACCAGCCCAACTGCCAGCTCTGCCTCATGAGGAGCACTTAGTGATGCCCAACAAAGGCATCAATCGATTTGCCTAAACCTGGGCACATACACACGGGGTTGACAACTGTCACAAAATAAAAAGATAGTGACCCATTGAGGTCAACCTTTTTCAAAACCACCCACTCAGAGAATAAATAATGAAACCATTAGCAGGATGGTTCTAATCCTATGGGTGGGAACCAAAATCGGGTCTCCAGGATGTTAATGGTGGATCTCACTGAAGTTCCTACTACATCGTTTTTTGGGATAAGGCACATCATACACACAAGGTTGACAACCGGCATAAAATAAAAAGATAGTGAAAGCCACCATTCTATTGAGGTCAACCTTTCCAAAACCACCCACTCAGAGAATAAAACATGAAACCATTAGCAGGATAGTTCTAATCCTATGGGTGGGAACCAAAATTGGGTCTCCAGGACGTTAATGGAGATCTCAGTGAAGTTCCTGTTACAAGAGTATTTGTAATAAGGCACATCATTACTTCTAAGCCAATGCTTGGGTCACAACGCTGAGGTCCTCTGGAAAAGAGTTTGAGAAACCCTTTCCTGGCAGCCCAACTGCCAATTCAGCCTCAGGAGGGGAAGTCAACAATGCTGCTCAAGGTTTTAAGGACCTTTTTGGATGGGAACCTTCCTAGCATTTTAGTCACTGAGCATGAGAAAACCATATACGTCCGTGCTCAGGTTGATGCTACACATAATAGAGATACATAGACTGGGAGGTCCTCAGGGGATTTACTTACTCTCCGCTTCATCTATGTCAACAATGAATATCTAACAAGCTGGAGACGGCTGGACCACCAGGGGGTGAAGCATGAAGGCACAGAATGAAGTAAACTGATGCATGGAGACAATTCCATTTTTCAGTCTTTTTCCATTTTGTATCTATTGTTTAACCTTCATATTGTTCCATGAATGTTCTTCACACTTGTTCTACAACCCCTGAAATCTTTCTAAATATTAATGGTGAACCATACATATATATATATCATGGAAGGATAGAGCTCTATATTGGTCTTAAATCTGGACACTATGCCAACGCTCTTGGACTTGGACTTATGTTTTTTTAAATACCCCTTTAATATTCCCCTTGACTGTATCATTGATTGTATAACTTTGGAAGACGCGGAGCTATTTGCACATATAATTGCACCTGTTCTTCTCTTGATACCAAGTAACTGCTCAGTTGGAGGACCCAGCTGGGTTCCAAAGCATTTAAGAAGAAGGTTGACAAGAGGGAATTTATCTTGTACACTTACACGGCTTGCAAGCCACCAACACAGAATAGTGTGCACTTGTTCAAGTTTCAATAATATGAAAATGCTTCAGGCTGAGCATATTAACTGACATCCCCTCCCCATGGTTATTTACCCTTCGTACCTTATTCAAAGAATCCGTTGTCAGCCTCAAATCCGGTTAAGGAGCATCGGGAGGGAACTGAATCATCGTTGACTTGGTTGATTGTATGCGGGTGGGTGACGGCACCTTTGTTTGGAGAGATGTAAAATTGACTCCAGTTAGGCGATGAGGTTGGGTGATTTTGGGGTCCTGTGAGAGTGCTAATTTCCACAGGGAGGTGATGGCATCTAAGTCAATCTTGGAGAGGTGACCTTGTTCATCTGTAGGACTGATGGCTGCTTCTTGGAAGCTCAGTTGGAAGTATCCGTAGAATGTGGTTCTTGACCTTTAATTCCGTCTAGGAAAGTTTTAGTTTGCAAAGTCCTTGACCATTTCAGAGAATGATAATGGAACACCAAGGAAGGTGTGTGACTGGAACCCTATGAATGGGACTACTCTTGGAGAACTCCTTTACAGGTCAAGGTGCTGGAGGCTCTGCTTCCCTTCTCCTCCCTGTATAAATGTCTTTATATGTAGGACAACAGAGGGGTGGATTTCCTTTAACTGTTTCCCCAAGGGGCTCGCTCTTTGTGTTTGTAGATCAGGGCGTCTCCAGTGATGATAACACTGTAAATGTCGGGGTGCCTAGTTGTGATCTTGTACTTGATGCCTAGTTCGGGTCTCCCAGACGGGGTGCTGGTTATCTCTTCTCTTTCTTGGGGTGCTCTTGTCAGTAAAAGGATCTCAAATGGGGGTTTGGGGTTTTACCTTTACCTGGGGGTCTGCTTGTGGGGAATTAGGTCCATGGAAATGGGGGAGACTTGTTCAGGTCTCTCTTTGTTAATGAGGGGCCCAAGTATGAAGGGTTGGAGTTTGTGTCCAGCCTGGAGGGGGGTCTCTTTGTTGGTAGGAGGGTCCCAAGGGGCGGGGAGATGTGGGGTCGTTGTCAGTGAGAGGCTCCAGTTAAATCCTTACAGTATTAGTCTGGGGGTCCTTTATCCTTTAGTCTCAGGAGCAGCCGGTAAATGTGAGTTTGTCGCTCGCCAGGGAAAGGCCCGAGTTGGTGTCAGTTTGGGATCAGATTCCCCGGCCTGTGTCTCAGCCCCCCAGCTCTCCCGCCTCCATCCCCGCAGCCCCCCGACCCCTCCCGACTCCTCCAGCTCCCGGTGCGACTGCTTCTCTGGGCCGCAGATCTCCCGGTTTCTCTGCGCTACAGGCGGCCCCGGATTTCAGCACCAAGGACAGATCCCCGTTAGGAATTAGCGGGAGAGTCGGGCGCTGGGGTCGCGCAGATCTGGAGGAGACTCGGCTGGTAACGAAGGGGTAACGGGGAGCTGAGATTTCTCCTCCAGCCCCGAGATCTGCCTGATCCTCTCCTGCGTCCCCCGGACTTCTAGCGACAGCCCCCCCTCCTGCCTTCAGTCTTTCCCTCCCAACCCCCAGCTCTGCCCCTCCCACCCCTACTAGGCCCCTCCCACCCCTTCTAAACCCCTCCCACCCCCTGCTGAAACCCCTCCCACCCAATCTATATCCCACCCACTCCTATCTGTATCCCTCCCATCCCTATTAAATCCCACCCACCCCCTTCTTGTACTCCTTCCACCCCTTCTGAATCCCCACCCACCCCAATCTATATTCCTCCCACCCCTATTTTAATCCCATCCATACTGAATCCCACCCCCTCTCTGTATCTCACCCATCAGTCTCTGTATCCCCCTCCCAGGTCCTTCCTTCTCTATGTGTCTCCCACCCACTATCTCTTCTCTCCCACCTCTTTGCTTCCCTAATTCAGCTCTATCCCTCCCTCCTCTTCTCATTTTCTTCCCTCAGTCCATCCCTCCCAAATGTTCCCCTCCCAGTTCCAACTGCGTTTCACCCAAATCCCTCCCACCCCGAGTAGTTACCCAATCGGATCTGTATCTGTCTCATTGTCTATCCCACCCCATTCCCTCTGTCCATCCCTCTGTCCATCCCTCCAGCTGCTCATCTTTCTGTCCTCAATGATCTATTCCTCCATCGACAGCCCTCCCCCTCCTCTGTCGTTCTCTATTCCAGCCCAACTTCTCTAAATAATGAGACTTTCCCAAAATCTGTAGCTTTCCCTCTCCCAGCCCTTTGTCCATCCTTCTATGTAACTATAAGGTGAGCAGACCCTATTCTGACGATGTCTCTAAAACAGGGGTTTTTTACTTGTGAGCCACATTCAAATGTAAAAAAATTTGGGAGCCACACAAGAGTGAAAGTTCCAGGGGTGGAAAATAATGGATGTGATTGGCTACTGGTGGCCCCTATATAGACTGACAACTACAGGGGTCTCTGTTTGGCTGGACATCTGGTTTTATACAACAAAAACTTCCCTCCAAGCCTTGAAAAATTTAAAAATAATCACCTATTTTGAGGCCACTGGGAGCAACAGCCAAGGGGTCTGAGAACATGTTACTCATTAGCCACTGGTTGGTGGTCATTGGTCTAAAATCTCTCCATCTCAGTATAGATTATACTCTTCCCAACCCTCTTTCTTATCTCACTGTTCTTAATCTTCAGACAATGTCCCTGTCTATCCTAAACTTCCCTGTGCTCCTCTCTCTGCCCCAGTCTCTGTACCTTGTCTGCCCCTTCCCAAAATCATTTATGGTGTGTAGACTTTGGAAATGGGTGGAATTGCTGAGACACCTGGTCATCCCTGGGCTACTGAGTCTTATTTCTATGGGTCCAGTCTGTATTTACCTTTTACCATTGCCCCTATCTGGGGGACTTCTAAAGTTCCATCATTCTGTTCTTTACTTTGTCAACTTTTCCCAAATCAGACAGACCCAGGCCAAGTTGGCAGGGCACCCTAGGCAACCTGGTTAGCCCCCTCCCCGGCGCTTGTGCAAAGGGCACCGCAATGTGGTGATACACAGAGGTGCAACAAAGACAAGTGCTGGTGGTAGAACAAGGGTCTGGACCAGGGGTAGATGAAAGAGGTACAAGATTGGTGCCTCCAATTCATTGCACCCGGGGCCTCTTCTGCCTACCCCCAGTTCCTACCCCCACCCTGCCATTCCTGACTTCTAATCCTCATTCCCTTGTTCCCAAATCTTTCTTTCAATCCACATTGGCCAAATACCCCTTAGTGTTGTTACCCTACCCACCTCTATTCCTCATTGTGTGCTTCCCAGTCTCCTCTCCCATCCCCACTCTATTTCTTCACTACATTTTCTCTCTCCATCATTAGGACTCTCTCCTTAATATTCTTTATATTAATATTTACCCATCCAAATTTACCCAGATCCTCATTCCACTCTTCCATCTCCTCAATTCTGACTATCCCTCCCAATCTTCTTTCCACACCTTTGTATCCCATCTCTATTCATCCTTCTCCTCTTTTATTTTCTCAACCATTGTGGAGTGGACTTCCCACCCACTTCTATATTCGCTGCTGCCAACAGTGTGTGTTTGGGGTCCAGTCATTGTTGGAGTAAGTCATGGTGCTTAGTTGTAGTAATGGTGCAACTATACCACTAACCTGGCCCTATGGGATGTAGTCAAGTTCTTGTATATACAAGCAGAGCAATGATTGTGGTTTTAGTTCAGCAACAACCAGAAGATTACATTTTGGACATCTGAGTTTTGTACTTGGTCCCTCCAGCCCTCCCAGCCACCCTCTAGATTTTTTCTTGGCCCTTCTGGAGCCTTTCACATCGTTTTTATCCTGCTGTCTGTTTCCAGCCCAACACTTTCTGAAGGTTTCTAGATCTTTATGAGCTATTAACCTCCAGTCCTTTGAACTTTCATTTTTGTTTCAACTTGCCCTTTAATTGCCACCAACCCCCCCCCCCTCCCCAAAGTCCTTTGTTCCCTTTCTATAGTGCCAAATTTAGCTCTTGTGTTTGAGCCCCAATTGAGTGTGATTGACCCATGCCCATTACACACTCAATTGCACCCCAATTCTTCTACACCCCCCTTCCCACCTGCTTCTTTAGATTTGGTAACTGAGGGAGGCAGAGAGGCTGAGGTCAGTGGGACACTGTGCAGTAATAGTAATGGTATAAAGATCTTTGGTGTGATGATTGTCAGCTCTTCTGACAATATTATCTTTCTTGCTAAAGAATAGGCAGGGGCAGAGAAGGCTGCAAGCAGATCCAGTTCCCTTTCTGCATGGATCCCATTGCTTTGCTGTACTATATACAATATAAATGAATATGACAGTATTTTGCTATAGTTTTTATTAGGCAGTCTGTTCTGCTTCCAGCGCCTGTTTATTCTGTAACAGAAATGTATCACCCGTCAGTCTCACGCTCCCAAATTCTACCATTCTGCCAGCAGGAAAAACACAGACACTGGGCACAGAATCGGCCGAGCTCTTCAGGGAAGATGGACAATATTTACATGTAATTATATAGGAGTATTTTCCCTTTCTATATAAAGGGTCAGAGGGGAATACCTATACTGCCATAGTTTTATGGGATCTCTCTGTACAGACTATGAGCAAGCTTAGGGGACTGTTCCTGCTGAATTGTGCTTAGTACAGTGGAATACCTATACTGCCATAGTTTTATGGGATCTCTCTGTACAGACTATGAGCAAGCTTAGGGGACTGTTCCTGCTGAATTGTGCTTAGTACAGGGAATACCTATGCTGCCATAGTTTTATGGGATCTCTCTGTACAGACTATGAGCAAACTTAGGGGCTGTTCCTGCTGAATTGTGCTTAGTACAGGGAATACCTATGCTGCCATAGTTTTATGGGATCTCTCTGTACAGACTATGAGCAAACTTAGGGGGCTGTTCCTGCTGAATTGTGCTTAGTACAGGGAATACCTATGTACCATAGTTTTATGGGATCTCTCTGTACAGACTATGAGCAAACTTAGGGACTGTTTCTGCTGAATTGTGCTTAGTACAGGGAATACCTATGCTGCCATAGTTTTATGGGATCTCTCTGTACAGACTATGAGCAAACTTAGGGACTGTTTCTGCTGAATTGTGCTTAGTACAGGGAATACCTATGCTGCCATAGTTTTATGGGATCTCTCTGTACAGACTATGAGCAAAATTAGGGGCTGTTTCTGCTGAATTGTGCTTAGTACAGGGGATACCTATGCTGCCATAGTTTTATGGGATCTCTCTGTACAGACTATGAGCAAACTTAGGGACTGTTCCTGCTGAATTGTGCTTAGTACAGGGAATACCTATGCTGCCATAGTTTTATGGGATCTCTCTGTACAGACTATGAGCAAACTTAGGGACTGTTCCTGCTGAATTGTGCTTAGTACAGGGGAATACCTATACATGCCTTAGACTTAAATTTATATTAGCCCCATGCAGGCAAGTTTCCTATTCCTAGATCAAAGCATGGGGTCATATATTTTCTTCATTCCCCCCCCCCCGGACTTCCCAGCCCAATCCCCTCCTTTGTGATTGACACTGGGGGACACATATTTCCAGAACTTTCTAAAACCCAGACTCCCTATCCCACCCTGCCATCTAGTGACTGGGGCTTGTAATAACCGTTGCAAAACATAAACTGCATTAACCCCTATTACCTTGGGACTGATGTTCATCTCCTGTATCTGGAGAGGCAGAAGTTAACTGGGGACCCCAAAGATCCAGAGTTATGGGCTGAACTTAAGTGACATGCGGGGGGTCCTTCCAGAACCTCCTTTAGGATTGAACAGGACAGTTCTCCTACCCCACAATGTTTTTAATTAATACGGATTTTAAACAGCCCAGAACCAAATCATGTCTATTAATTCTATTTCTTCTGCTCATTGGAACCTCCCGTGGATCAGAACTCACTCCCACTATATTTTCTAATAGATTTTGAGCTGAAATGCCAGGGAATTTTTTTGCTGGCGAGTACAAAGCATTAAAATCCCAAGAAGAAGAAGACGAAAAATAAGAAATATTCATTTGCTGCTGCGGGTTTGGAACATGTTAATCTCATCCAGTAATCGGCTGTATCTCCTATAAAAAAACCCGTCTGCCTAAAAGCCCCCGAAGAGCAGCACTTAAGAAACAGCTCGCTGTGCAGGATTCCTTTCTGCCTGGCTGCACTTGATGTGTCTGTGAACTGTCTCTTCTCATCCACTGGATTCTTATTGTGCCATTTCACTTAGGGGAAATCGAATACCCGAATATCTCTGGATCCGTCGCTCCTTTCTCTCTATCCAAACATGTAGCACCACTCCTGGGAAAGAGGAGAACGCTCAAGTAAAGAAAAGTTGACTTGCCAACTTATTCCCATACCTGCCAGAGACAGCAATAATAGGCTTAAGGGAAAAAGGAAGATGTTATTGAAAAACGCATTGAGAAGTGCTTCATTTGATGGAGAATGAGCCCAGAGACACTGTAATGGAGGTGGAGATGGAGAATGGGAAGAGGGACACAGAAAGGCGCCTCATGGTGGAGAATGTCAAGAGGGACACAGTTAAAGAGGTGCCTCGTGGTGGAGAATGTGAAGAAGGACACAGAGAGGTGCCTCATGGTGGAGAATGTGAAGAAGGACACAGAGAGGTGCCTCATGGTGGAGAATGTGAAGAAGGACACAGAGGTGCCTCATGGTGGAGAATGGGAATGGTGGAGAATGTGAAGAAGCACACAGAGGTGCCTCGTGGTGGAGAATGTGAAGAAGGACACAGAGGTGCCTCGTTGTGGAGAGTGTGAAGAAGGACACAGAGAGGTGCCTCATGGTGGAGAATGTGAAGAAGGACACAGAGGTGCCTCGTGGTGGAGAGTGTGAAGAAGGACACAGAGAGGTGCCTCATAATGGAGAATATGAATGGTGGAGAATGTGCAGATGGACACAGAGCAGTGTCCCACGATGCAGAATATGAAGAGGGAGACAGAGTGGTGCCTCAAGGTGGAGAATGTATCTAGGGACACAGTATAGAGGTGCCCCATGATGAAGAATATGAAGAGGGACATGGAGAAGTACCTCGTTATGGCAAATATAAAGAGGGGCACCGACTCGTGTCTCATGGTGGAAAATGCGTCTAGGGAGAAAGAGCGGTGTCTCATGGAGCAGAATGTGCCTACGGACACCGTTAGAGAGGTGCCTCATGATGGAGAATATGAAGAGGGTTTACAGTTAGAGAGGTGCCTCATGATGGAGAATGTGAACAGGGACACAAAAAGGTGCCTCATGATGGCAAATATAAAGAGGGACACAGTTAGAGAGGTGTCTCATGTAGTGGTGAATGTGACCAGGAACACACTGAAAGAGGTGCCTTGTATGGTGGGCAAAGTGTCCAAAGCCAGTGAGAGAGGTGTCCTATGCCCAGGGACACACTGAGAGATGGTCCACATTTTGTGGCAAATGCATCTGTGGGCACAGTAAAAAAGGTGCCTTATTGGTGGAGAATGCTTCTAGATCAGGAGTGCCCATACTTTAATAATGCGAGGTCTACTTTAAGTGATGTTGTGCCATTATGGTCTACATCCATAAAAGCATTGTTAGCATTCTGTTCCATAGAAAATATTACTTAAACATTATATTGATATATGAGAGCGTTTTGGGCACCCCTGCTGTAGATACACCGCAAGACCAGTACCTCATGTGATAGCGAATGTCACCCAGGACAGACACTAAGAGAGGTCATTTGGTGGACAAAGTAAGAGACGTCTTATTTTTGTGGAGAATTCATCCAGGAAGATAGTAATAGACGTACAGCATTTGGTGGGGAATGTGCTTTGTGATACAGTAAGAGAAGGTTGAAAAGAGGAAGATATATATTCCCACCTTTTTCCTTCAATAGGCAGTTTATTAATTACCTTTCATCCGGGCTCTAAAAAATATAAATCTGTTTTTTCAGTGTTACACAGACACCACAATCAGAGGCATCAGTAGCCCAGTGTCCTAAACTCACAGACCCTGCACTCAGGGATAATAAAGAAGCTTTGATACTGTCTGACATAGACGTCCGTCTGCTGCTCTGAACACAATGTACAGTCAGACATGAACGAGGTCTGGGCAGGTACTGACTGTCAGTTTTTATCTTTCTCTGTCAAAATAAGGGCCTTCCCTGCTACGGCTTAATCCAAATCCCTAACCCTCAGTGTTCCAAAGCACCCACTGGATGAAATCAGTTAAATATCTCCAATAAAGTCACAATTGTTTTATTTTGATATCTAACTCTTTAAAGGATAAGTAAACCTTTAAAATAAGTAAATGTAAGATTGATGAGAGGGCTATTCTAAGCGCTTTTGTCATTTACATTGATTATTTCTTTTCTTTTTATTCCAAGATATTAAGGGATACATGTGCTGTTAATATGAATGAATTTTGTTCCAACAGCACCACCTGCTGGTCAGTTTCTGACCAGTCTGACCACCAAGTAGTCAAGGAAGTTGTCAGGAGAAAGAGGCTGCTCTGATGTTCTTCTGCTTAGGAAAACAATTAGAAACCTTTCTCAAATCTTTCCCTAAGCAGAAGAACATCAGCCTCTTTCTTTCTCCTGACAACTTCCTTGACTACTTGGTGGTCAGACTGGTCAGAAACTGACCAGCAGGTGGCACTGTTGGAACAAAATTCATTCATATTAATAGCACATCTAGTATAGGTAAATCTAAAAACAATAGCACATGTATCCCTTAATAACTTGGAATAAAAAGAAAATAAATAATGAAAGTAAAAACAAAAGTGCTTAGAATAGCACTCTCGTCAATTTTACATTTACTTATTTTAAAGGTTTACTTATCCTTTAAATGCTTTTATTGCAATTAAGGGGTTACATATCCCCCGACATAATCAGGTTTTTATGAACATTTATCCCTCACCCACCAACCCAGACAAGTTGACATACACTGAGTGAAGATACAGTTAGTCTGTGACTCAAGCAGTGGGTGGGGCTGGAACGCTGTGAAAGCAGTTACCTGAGATTGTTGCATGTAGAGAGATTGATGGAGCCTGGGATTGATGCAATGGGACCAGTAAAGGCCTAGGGTTGATGCATGGATCTGATTGGGCTAGGGTTGATGCATGGATCTGATTGGGCTAGGGTTGATGCATGGATCTGATTGGGCTAGGCTTGATGCATGGATCTGATTGGGCTAGGGTTGATGCATGGATCTGATTGGGCTAGGGTTGATGCATGGATCTGATTGGGCTAGGCTTGATGCATGGATCTGATTGGGCTAGGGTTGATGCATGGATCTGATTGGGCTAGGGTTGATGCATGGATCTGATTGGGCTAGGGTTGATGCATGGATCTGATTGGGGCATATAATTGATGCATAGCTCTGACGAGGACCTGGGATTGGTGCATGAAAACAAAGGGGGCTAGGATTCATGCATGTGGACCTGTTACTTTAATATAGATCATCTGGACTTGCACACGATTAAATCCTGTATATATGCGGATGGGACTGGTGTGGACTGTGATTGCTGCATGGGACTAATGGGCAGTAGCCACATGAAACTGTAGGGGGCCAGGTTGTGACTTCTGGAGCTGAGACCTCCATATGACTCCAAACTGGCTGCTGTGTATATTTATTTCTAGATCTGTGTCTCTTTAATTTGGTGGGACTGAGGAGCAGATCTATACTTTGCAGTGGAGAACCTGAACCTATAGATATGCCTAGTGGAAAAGCAATAGTAATAGCTGGCCCAGTTGTGAGGTCCCAGGAGCTTGGAGAGACCAGTATTGGGGGGCTAACGCATCTACAGTGTGAGACCAATAGACCTTCCTCCCTAAGGTTTGGGGTAGAGGGGCAGCTCTGTTGAGCATTTTAATCTCCCACCATCCCCAAATCTGCCCCAATACATCAGATACGTTCCAGAGAGGAATGAGGAGGATTTTGTCCCGAGTTTCAGAAGAACCCGCAGATTCCTCCAGTTTTCCTACACAGTATCACAATGAGCCGAGCGCGACATAAATAACTGCAACTCCCACACTGACAGGGAAGATTGTAGGAGGCAGTGATAATGGCTTTACCTTCTCATAATAACGTCTGACTAATTGCAGATTTATGTATCAGCTCCCCATGGGACTGCATTAGTGTGTCATGTCTAAAAAGGGGCTTTGGAACATCTACAAAAATGTTTTTGTTCTCACAAGTCGACTGAGTGGAGAAATATACAAGATTACAAAATATTAGTATAATAATAAGATACCAAAGAAATAACTCTGTATTGTTGCCTGTTATTAGATTTACTGCCTTGCTAATTTTGTCTTTATATGGTCACAGAACAACCCCTCAGTGACTTCTAATATCCTTATCATTTACAGTAGGGGGTACATTATCCCTTATAATACATGAGTGATACTCAGAGTTCCCTGTATAACTCAGCCTGCAGCCTTGTGCCTTTATATGGTCACAGAACAACCCCTCAGTGACTTCTAATATCCTTATCATTTACAATAGGGGGTACGTTATCCCTTATAATACATGAGTGATACTCAGAGTTCCCTGTATAACTCAGCCTGCAGCCTTGTGCCTTTATATGGTCACAGAACAACCCCTCAGTGACTTCTAATATCCTTATCATTTACAGTAGGGGGTACATTATCCCTTATAATACATGAGTGATACTCAGAGTTCCCTGTATAACTCAGCCTGCAGCCTTGTGCCTTTATATGGTCACAGAACAACCCCTCAGTGACTTCTAATATCCTTATCATTTACAGTAGGGGGTACATTATCCCTTATAATACATGAGTGATACTCAGAGTTCCCTGTATAACTCAGCCTACAGCCTTGTGCCTTTATATGGTCACAGAACAACCCCTCAGTGACTTCTAATATCCTTATCATTTACAATAGGGGGTACGTTATCCCTTATAATACATGAGTGATACTCAGAGTTCCCTGTATAACTCAGCCTGCAGCCTTGTGCCTTTATATGGTCACAGAACAACCCCTCAGTGACTTCTAATATCCTTATCATTTACAGTAGGGGGTACATTATCCCTTATAATACATGAGTGATACTCAGAGTTCCCTGTATAACTCAGCCTGCAGCCTTGTGCCTTTATATGGTCACAGAACAACCCTCAGTGACTTCTAATATCCTTATCATTTACAGTAGGGGGTACATTATCCCTTATAATACATGAGTGATACTCAGAGTTCCCTGTATAACTCAGCCTGCAGCCTTGTGCCTTTATATGGTCACAGAACAACCCCTCAGTGACTTCTAATATCCTTATCATTTACAGTAGGGGGTACATTATCCCTTATAATACATGAGTGATACTCAGAGTTCCCTGTATAACTCAGCCTGCAGCCTTGTGTCTTTATATGGTCACAGAACAACCCCTCAGTGACTTCTAATATCCTTATCATTTACAGTAGGGGGTATATTATCCCTTATAATACATGAGTGATACTCAGAGTTCCCAGTATAACTCATGAACTGTCTCCTTTAGCTCTACAAGTGTATATCTTGTACCTCCAGGCCAATTAAGAATCCACCTTCGTTTGCCACCCTTAAAATTGCAATTTACATGCCTCTTAGTGTTTACTCGTACCTGTCAAATTGTGTTGTGCCGAGAATCAGCAGAAGAAAAGACGAGGAGCTCCTGGTGGTATTTTCAGGGGTTCAGACCTTCCATGCTGAAGACGTGTGGAGGACGTGATCTGTCTCATTTTTATTCTAATTCTTTCATGAGCTTTAGTTCTCCTTTAACTCATCACAATGGATTCCATACTCTGCTTTGAAAACAAGTTGCTGTGTTTTGTGATGAATGTTGGAGGGGGGGTTGGTTTGTTGGGCGAAAAGCTGAAAATGCTGCTTGCGGCCCCCTCTGTTCTGCGCCCACATTGCTGGAGAAATTCAATTTAATTACGGTAATTTCTTAGACAATGTAACGACTCGTTTACCAGCCGGTCACAAACATTGTACTTTGGCTGCTCTGCCCCTGCTTAATACATAGGCCTCTTATTTTATTCATATTTGTACAGGCGCAAAGGTGAGTCCCACTACTGATAATATTTCCATAGAGCTCAGATAAACCGAATATTAAACTGGGACCAACAATATTTCATTAATATGGATTTAAGTTTCTGTCTTCTTAACATGTAACACGTGTAGCCATGATGACTAGTGACCTCATAAGGTTTTGTATATGTCATCATAAGCTAAGGGGGCCCAGTCTGAAGGTCAGTTAGGGGGAGATTTGGGGTGAGTGTTTATTTGTACCCTGGGTACCCCTGGAACTATAGCAGGGTGACACCCCAATGTTTCTATATATCTGTAACCTTGTTATGAGCTAAGGGGGCCCAGTCTGAAGGTCAGTTAGGGGGAGATTTGGGGTGAGTGCTTATTTGTACCCTGGGTACCCCTGGAACTATAGCAGGGTGACACCCCAATGTTTCTATATATCTGTAACCTTGTTATGAGCTAAGGGGGCCCAGTCTGAAGGTCAGTTAGGGGGAGATTTGGGGTGAGTGCTTATTTGTACCCTGGGTACCCCTGGAACTATAGCAGGGTGACACCCCAATGTTTCTATATATCTGTAACCTTGTTATGAGCTAAGGGGGCCCAGTCTGAAGGTCAGTTAGGGGGAGATTTGGGGTGAGTGTTTATTTGTACCCTGGGTACCCCTGGAACTATAGCAGGGTGACTGTTACCCCAATGTTTCTATATATCTGTAACCTTGTTATGAGCTAAGGGGGCCCAGTCTGAAGGTCAGTTAGGGGGAGATTTGGGGTGAGTGATTATTTGTACCCTGGGTACCCCTGGAACTATAGCAGGGTGACACCCCAATGTTTCTATATATCTGTAACCTTGTTATGAGCTAAGGGGGCCAGTCTGAAGGTCAGTTAGGGGGAGATTTGGGGTGAGTGCTTATTTGTACCCTGGGTACCCCTGGAACTATAGCAGGGTGACACCCCAATGTTTCTATATATCTGTAACCTTGTTATGAGCTAAGGGGGCCAGTCTGAAGGTCAGTTAGGGGGAGATTTGGGGTGAGTGCTTATTTGTACCCTGGGTACCCTTGGAACTATAGCAGGGTGACTGTTACCCCAATGTTTCTATATATCTGTAACCTTGTTATGAGCTAAGGGGGCCCAGTCTGAAGGTCAGTTAGGGGGAGATTTGGGGTGAGTGCTTATTTGTACCCTGGGTACCCCTGGAACTATAGCAGGGTGACACCCCAATGTTTCTATATATCTGTAACCTTGTTATAACTAAGGGGTGACTCCCTAAACTGCTTCTCTTGGCAGTGGAAGGAGTAACTCTACGCATGTTGCTTATTTATTTGGAGGAATCTTTGCCAATGTTTTTAGCAGCACAGATGTGTGGGGTGTTCGCTCAATACAAATCTGTTCCTGCCTTGCATTTACCAATCACTTAATTTTGCTTTAAAGGGAATACATACCATATTTTATGCAGTGTTTAAATAACACACATATATTTATATTTGTTTAAATTATTATTGCATTCTGGAAGCCAATGGTATATCAAGGATCCTATATTTTTATTTATACCGTGACATGATGGTTCACCTTCAAGCTATCTTTTAATACGTTATAGTATGGCCAATTCTAAACAACCTTTCGATTGGTCTTCATTATTTATTTATTTATTTATTTTTACAGTTTTTGAATTAATTGCCTTTTTCTTATGACTCTCTTCAGCTTTCATATGGGGGGGGGGTCACTGAACCCATTTAAACAACAAATGCTCTGCCACTTTTTATTATTTCTCTTTCTATTCCGGCCTCTTCTATTCATATTCCAGTCTCTCGTTTAAATCCATTCATGGTTGCTACGGTAATTGGGACCCTAGCAACCAGACGGCTGAAATTACAAACCGGAGAGCTGCTGAATAAAAAGCTAAATAACTCAAAAACCATTAATAAAAAATGAAAACCAATTGCAAATGGTCTCAGAATATCTCTCTTTACATACCAACAGTTCATTTAAAGGCGAACATCCCCTTTAATTACTAGGGTAAGTAAAAGACTTCAGTTTGCCCGCATAGTAACCAATCAAGGGTTTGTTTTCAAAAACGTTACCGGTTGATTGGTTGCTATGGTTTACTAGAGAAGCAGCACACTTGAGACCATTTATTACATTGTCCTCTGCCAGATCGATCCTATATTGATCTCATTCTATCCCAGTTCTCTATCCAAAAGGGATATTTCAAGTTATACTGAATAATGATCAATCCCAAAGTGATATCCCTGGCTCTTTGGCATTATAATAACCATAATAATAACAATAATATTAATAATAATAACCATAATAATAACAATAATATTAATAATAATAACCATAATAATAATAATAATAATAACAATAATAATAATAATAATAATAATAATAATAAAACTGCCCTCGTTTCCCAATACACGGCACAGCGGGTGCAGCTTGCATTTAAGGATAGCGAGTTAATACCAATCAGTTGGAATCTCTATTTACAAGTCATGCACTAGAGCCGCACATAATAACAACCTCTCTTATTGCTCATTGCCATATCCATATAAATAGCACTCCTCTCTATACTGCCCCGTTAAACAATTACCCTCGGCTTATATTCCCTCCCACGGCGGCGGAGAGCCCTGGTTAATGTGCGGTGCATCAAACATTCCGACTGTAATCGACACACACAACTCAACGAGGAACAAACAATGATCAGAGACAAACGCTTCCCGAGCCAATGGGAGAGCCGGATCGACGCGGAGAGTCCAACAGGGCGAAAACGTTTTTCGTTTGGAAGACATTCTTAATTATTCAAATGGATTTCCAGCTGGGAAGTTGCACAAGACGATATCCTAACTGTCAGTTTATTACTCAGTGAAAAATGGAGGGTCTTGCTGTTCTCATCTTGGGGGGGAGGCAGGGGCCCTTCCAGAGTAGGCAGCATTTTCCGACAGCCGTATACAAAAACACATGTATTTTAGGTCCATTAATCCGTCAAACTCCTGCTTCTTGTGACTTCCTCCCCCACCCGCATCCTCCAAATTGCTGGTAATTAGTACATTTGTGTATCAGCTGAAAAATTCCCCTTCCAACTTCAATTAAAGGCGATGCCTGCTGGGAGAGGCCGTCAGTGGCAGACATCAAAAAGTGTCGTTTTCCCCCTTGTTTTATATTTCTCTTTTACTGAACGTTCTTTTTTTTACCCCAGCAGTTTCAGTTTATTCCTCTAGTTAATTATATATTTATATTTTAATGCTCTGATGTTCTTCTGCTTAGGAAAACAATTAGAAACCTTTCTCACATCTTTCCTAAGCAGAAGAACATCAGAGCAGCCTTTTTCTTTCTCCTGACAACTTCCTTGACTACTTGGTGGTCAGACTGATCAGAAACTGACCAGCAGGTGGCGCTGTTGAAAAGAAATCCATTCATATTAACAGCACATGTATCCCTTAATATCTTGGAATAGAAAGAAAATAAATAATGAATGTAAATGACAAAAGGGCTTAGAATTTTACATTCTCTTATTTTTTTTTATAAATTTTTATTGATTGCTGCAAATAGTTTGTACAGAACATTATTTCAAATAAACATCTCAAATATACATATGTTGACATAAATATCATAAATGACACATGTAGTTACAGTCGGTGTTGAGATATTGCCATGATAACAACAGCATTTTAATGTACCTTAAAATACTCAATAATGAACATATGTCAAAGTAACAATAAAACAGAATAAACAATTAATAAACAATTAAAAACATGTAACTATAGTGAAAAGAGGATGCTTGGAACACCGGGCCCAAATCTTTACTCAATCCGGGGACTCCAGGTTACTAAAAATGTGTGTGTGTCTAATAAAATGCTGGTCTTCTTCTCTTGGGACTTAATCCAATCAATGAATTTCTAAATTGTACTGGATCAAATGGGATGTTCTTTTGTTTCCAAGCCTGTGGAAGGGTCTTTTTGGCAGCGAATATAACAAATGTGAACAATAGGAATTGGTCATAGTTTAATCCCTCAGGTTTAACACCCAATAAAGTTAGTGCAGGGTCCCTAGGAAGAGAAACATCAAATATAGAGTAAACCATGTTGAATACTCTGATCCAAAATCTACGCGCCATAGAGCAGGACCACCCGGTGTGGTACATTGTGCCAATTTCACCGCAACCCCTGAAGGAGAAAATTGAGGTATCTGTGCTGGGTAGTGATGGGTGAATTTAATCACCAGGCGTGAATTTGCTGCGAATTCCCGTGATTTGCCGCCAGTGAATAAATTCGCCAAACCGTGAAAATTCGGCAGGGAAAATTCTACAGCTTCAAAAAAAATGGACACCAGAGCATTTTCACTGGATTATGTGCTCCGGCGTCCAAAAAACAGACGTCGGCATCAAAAACGAGACACCGACGCCGTTTCGTGAAGTTTTTGCCGTTTTGCAAATATCACAGGAAATTTGCGAATTTTTCGGCAAAACGACCCAAATTCGCCCATCACTAGTGCTGGGACAAGATACCAGCGAAAAAGGACTTTATAATTGGACTCCTGCAAGGACACGTTATTCAATGATTTCTTAGCCGTAGTCCAAGCTCAGTCCCAGTCTTTCAAATCTAGTTCTCCCGAGAGATCTAAGCTAACATATACGGCAACATCAGGGGCTGCGGGGAATCAAAAAATAAATTGAATATCTACGAAACTGCTTTGCTTAATCTAGGAGATCGAATGCATCAGTTCTCAAAGGCTGTTACTGGAACATCTTTGCTCATAACTCTAGACCATTGGGAGTGAACAAAAATGGAGAATTTGTTGAAGCCTAAACCTTTCCACCTGAGGGATAGAGTACTTATCTATCAATTGTTGGAGGCAGAAAGGACCAGATGAATTACCAAACTGACCCAATACAGAGATGTTATGTTCCGTCCACCACACAAATTGAGAGGCCTGGAGCCCTGGAATAAATTGTGAATTCCTTAAAATGGGAGTTGCGGGCCTAGAGGGAGAGCATAAATTCAGTTTCTTCTGGGAAGTATCCCAGAGTTTCAGGGTATGTTGGAGGCACCTGCTAGATATCTTGGGTCTTTTCTCCGGGGGACACCAAATTAAAGCAGTAGGAAAATATGGCTGTGAATAAGAGGCCTCCAAGGAGACCCAGTGTAGACTATCATCTGTAGAACGGAGAGTTAAAATCTGTACCAGTTGGGCAGCTCTATAGTAAAAAAAAGTATATTTTTAGGCTGGAATAACGTAAATTTATTCACTATCGGGGACTTCCCAGCCCATACAAACCTTACAATAGCTGCTTCTAAACTGCCTGCTGGGATCGGAACAGGTAGAGTCCTAAATAAATAGGAGTTAATAGGGCCAACCCAGGATATATGGTGAGAGCTCCATTTCTTCAAAAGGGCGGTCAAGGATTTAAACATTGGTGGGTGATTAAATTTACATTCACTTATTTTAAAGGTTTACTAATCCTTTAAAGGTGGACAACCTCTTCAACCCTGGCATTAGCTTTGAGGCCTCCTACCTCAAGCTCTCCAGCCTCAACCACCCCCTCCAGCAAGTTGGATCCAAATTGACAGAACCACTGCCGTTCTACAGATTAGGGTCATCGGACACCACTGGTTAATAAGGAACCACCAGAGAAATGATAACCTGAAAACAAAAACGTCTCCCCTTCCCAACAGACCTTGCCTTGAAGTGGGATCATACAGAACTAGGTAAAGGTGGATAAAATTTCGACCCTCCTTCGTAAAGTAAATAATTTTCAGTGTTTTTTTATTGTATTTGTAATTGCTATTGACAGCAGTATCTGTATCTGCACTGCTTATCCTGACTTCAAGTACCTAAGAAACCATGTCACAGTAGTCAGCTCTCCGCCAGCCAAGAATCCAGTGCCCTAAATGTTATTAAAAACCCAATGAAGAAGGAGAATCGTCAGAGGAGTGCAAGGCATTGTGGAAATGAGAGTCTTGGCTGGAGGACAGCTGACTGCTGCTCTATTTTAATGGTACATGTAGTCAGGATGAGCAGAGAACAGAAAGGGACGGACAGACGCTTTGAAAGCAATTGCATTTGCAAATAAAATCAATGTCAATGGGTCGTTAATGTACAATGGAAAGTTGCTTAGAATGACTTGCTTTCTTTATGCCAATGCTCTTGCTTTTTTTATTATTTGGATGGAGTTGCCATTTAGTAACTCTGGTTAATGGATAGAGGTTGGACAGAATTAACAGGCTGGTTATTTATATTATATTTGGCCCTGTGTAGTGGAGGTGCTTCTATTGGTGACCCTATATTAATAAATAATGAACATATTTCATGCAGGTTGTCCATGGCGGTCCCTACTTCTGGCTGGTTTTATCTGCAATTAAAGGGGGATGCAAATCCAAGTCTAAAATGTTGCCTAGTGAAAGAAATGATCATTCTAAGCAGAATCCCAATATCCATTAATTCCTCATTCTCACTGGGTTTTAGTTATGGGTAACTGTCATTGCTATTGGAAGCAGCGTCTGTGCAGCCATTTCTATTCTCCGCCCTGGTGTCTCCGACATTTGATACAATTTAAGAGGAGCAGCCGATCTGAAGGAGAACTGATTTGCAACATTGTTTCAGAAGTCAGAGCCGGGAGTGGAGAAATGGCCGCACAGACACTGCTTTCAATTGCGATGACATTCGGAAACATCTATAAAACCAGTGAAAATGTCTAATGAATGTCAATTGGGAAGTTGCTTAGAATGACAGTTCCTTTCATTTGGCAGTATTTAATTTATTGAGTTTGCATTCTCTTTAAGCAGGCTTAAAGGTTTAGCCTAGGAAGCCCATCTTTGACTTTAGGTTCCCATGGTTCCAGAGCAGCTAGAAGGTGCTGTATTCCTCCTTATCTCTTTTCTTTACATGTCGCTAAACTTACATTTGACATTATTCTCCCTATGTTTTAGAGGCCAGGTTAACTTATTAACCTTGTTTGTCAAGGTGAATTAGTCTCTGCTGAAGTGTAATAGAAAAATCACTTTTCTGCATCACTGTGCTGTATCCAACATTGAGTGCAACCTCCTCGTGTTCAAAGAACATCCTTATTGTGTAAACACAAAAATTATACTTAAAGCAAGACTGCTGGAGAAATTTACTGCTGGTTGGACACGTCATTAAGGAGACATAAGAGTAATTTTCTATTCCCCTGGTCAGGGGTGCAAGAGCCTTTTTGATAATTTTTGGGGTACTCTGTCCTCAGAAATGGCTGCACAATGCACCCCATGCCAGATAATATATCCAGTGTGCACTCCAGCCCTCTCCTTAGAATGGAATAAAAAAGAAAAGTGTGCTTTGTGGCAATTTTTTCCACTTAACATTCTGCCGTGGATGTCATAAATGACCCCTATAGTTCTAGATATGAACTTCTAAAGAGATATCACTCAGGGGAGTCATGTTGCTTGAGGGGAAGTCTACAGGACGCCTGTTCTTCAAGAGTATTGCTGAAATAATACATTGACATTGCCCTGGGGCAGCCATTTGTGTTGTATTAGGACTGTAGGGCCACCATTGCAATATCAGATACCAGATAAAAGTTGGCTTTTATCTAGGGTCCACCAGGAACCTTGGGGGAAATTTTTTTCCAATAAGCCCATGGGGTGGGAAGGTGGTGCAGCCATCTGACAACCCCTAGATGTGCTAATGACAGGTCCATCTGTTTCTCAGTAGATAGACATCAATCCTAACTTTGCTTGGCCCGATGGAACAATAGTGCCAAAGAGAATATGCCCGGTGGCTTCCTGGGGATGACTAATACCCTTGTCTGTCTATTCTATAACATGACACATATTGTCCATTAAAATTGGGGAGACATGTAGAACTTTACAGTTGTTTTTCAAAACTGCCGTTTCAGGATAGTTTGTTATTGAAGAAAACAGTGCACATAAAAATGAAGCCTTAAATTCTGTTTGCATAAAAATAACATGAGGCAGATGAGCTCTAGGAACCCTGACAGATCCTCAAGTCTTGGATTTAACGAGGCTCTCATTCTGCTCCACCCTTGAGTTGGACCACAGTTGCCTAGTTTGTTTTGGGGTGAAAAAAGACAATTGACCATATATTGTACAGACAATTGTAGCACTGAATCTTTTCCGATCTATTTAAGCCCATTTTAGGTACAGCATTCCTTGATCCTGCTGCTCTACTGGTGAAGAACCATATGTGATGTTTCAGGTTAAAAAGCCTCTACATGAGTTGACTCTTCACTTCAGTTCTCTATCCTCTAACATATTTTTAAGACATTTATATGTCCCCCCCCCACAACATTACTTCTTCACGAAAAAACAGCCCTACCAGTGAAGAACTATGTATTGCCCAGATAAAATTGCCTTTACTAGTCTACAACATGCCTGATCCAATGCAGTGATCCCAAACCACTGGTTCAGGAGCAACATGTTGCTCATAACTCCATGGATGTTGCTCCCAGTAGCCTCAAAACCTGGAGGCAAGTTTTGGTTACACAAAAACCAGGTTTACTGCCAAACAGAGCCTTCTGTAGGCTGCAAGTCCCCTTAGAGACTACCAAACAGCCAATCGCAGCCTATAATTGGCACCCACAGGAATTTTTTGCATGCTGTGTTGCTCTCCAACTTTTTTTTACATTTGAATGAATATCATGAGTAAAGAAAACATGTTCCTATACTTTAGAGAAAACCACCTCAACCTTGAAAGTATTTCATTGTGACTTATTTGCCCCATTTTATTTTGCTAGTTTAGCACTAGGATTTCTTCCAGCTCATCAATATCTTCCTATGCAGTGGTGGCCAGAAATGGACACTCAAGATAAGGTTTTACCTGGGGCTAATAAGGCGGCTTTTATCTCTTGGACCAAAATCAAGGGGTATAAAGGAACATTCTCCAAGCTGTAATCTTCCTACTTGGTGTCAGACTAACAGGCTTATAGTTACTTGACTGAGAACAAGATCCACTTTTTTTTTAACAATGCCACTGCATTAGCAATTTGCTAGCCACTTGGTACAATTACAGACGTCTGGGACTCACAAAGCTTAGTTAAGTTCCGTAAATATCCTCAGGTGAATGACTCATTATAAAACTGATAGGGCTGTCTATTTGGGAATGATGGAAAGCAAGTTTACAGATGGTTTATATGCTCTTTATTTAGCTTTCCGCTGACATTTTGTTGGGTAGATGCTCGTGGTTATTCACATAAATTGGGGAACCAACTCTGTATTATCCACAGAAGTTCAACTCTACCTTGGCATGGAGGGACCCAGGAGGGGATCGGGGGAAAGTCTGTGCTCATTATTGAGGCTGATTTATGATATCTGTGTATGCCAAGCTTTGTTCTAAAATATCTGAGCCCCCATACTGATACGTAGAACAGGTTGCAGCTCCATTATTCTCAGAGAACGGGCAGGCCGTACAAACACCCTTGCAGGTAATCACAATTACGGATTGATGCTAATTTGCATAAGTACCAATTATTCCCCTGTGCTGTGATTTATCTTTGAAGTCGCCTGCCAGACAGATGATAGTTGGCTCCTCTCATGCTCTCTCTGAACATTTAGGTGGGCACAAGCATTCTGCCGCCTTTGTGCCAGCTGCCATGGTGATCTCAGGTTGCCTTAACACAAGCTGACAGTTTATTGCCCAGGTCCCACCGAGTGACAGTTAAAGACAGACCCACCAGCACAGAGAGGTGGCTTCTCATCTAAAGCCCTCAGTGCAACTGTCAGAAACCAGATGCAGGCCAATTATTTATGGATGCCACTTTGCAGTGCGGCCATGGCAGCGCAGTTTTATTCGCTTTTATGCCGAAAGTCCTATTGTTTATGCTTTACTTTTGAAATTCGTTTTTTGCTCATTCATTTCAGGATTTTGAAGGTACTTTTTACAAGAGGTCAATCGATTGGTCAATCACTGCATCGCTTTACACATCAGCCCTTGTGCCCATAATTTACTCCTGTTATTCAAGGTTATACAATGCAAGGAAAGCTCGTTTAGAAACACTGGGCTAATTTGCACCTGGGCAGTAACCCATAGCAACCAAGTGATAATTTTTTTTTCTCTGACTTTTCTCAGCCAGCTGCAGGCAGGACAATGAACTGAATGGTTGTCATTGGTTACTGCCCAGGTGCAAATTTGCTCAGTGTTCGTAAATGACCCCCACCAGTGACTCTAATTGCTTACTCAGGACTCAGGACTGGGAGTAGGCAGAAAAGGCATGTGCCTATGGCGTGATGGGTGGGGGTGCTGGGCAGCTCCTCTTCTCTCTGGCTAGTGGCTACCCCTAGTCTGGGCCCTTGTAGTCATCACATGCTCGTACCCACCCCTGTGATACTAGTGCCTAGAGCACCCAGACGGCTTGGCCCAGCATTGTGCTTACTGCTAACCCTCTTCCATTAAAAATGCACCAACCCAGGGAATAGTTTTCAGCAGGGTGGGCTACCACCATCTTCCTCTTCTTACCCAGCCATCCCCATACACTACAGGTCTAATCATGTGGCTAGTCCAACAGCAGGGGCTAAACTACAGAGGAAGCAGACCCTCCGGCTGCACAGGAGTCCTGGAGGTATAGGGGTCTCCATGATGCCCAAATAATGAGCAATTTCAACATATACTGGTAAAACAGGACAATCTCTGGATATGTTGGAACCCTAAAATGAATTTGCTGTGGGGCCCAGTGTAGGGTTGCCACTTTTTCCCCATGGTGGAGACCGGGGCTGTGCCATTGAGGGGACAAGGCTATGATGTGGCAGATCGCTGTTTCAATCATGGGGGAATCCTGCCTGGTTTTCCTTATTTGGAAAACTGGGCAGGAAGTTTTGACCCAGGAAACCCTTCAAAATACAGGGCTGTCCGGGTCAGGACCGGAGAGATGGCAACCCTTGCCCAGTAACATCTACTTACTCCACTGTCCAACAGTCTGATCTTGACATCTTGGATGTCTGAGTATAAAGAGGGCAGGGGGGTCGCCCTGCTGCAAACTACCAAGGGTTGGTGTGTCTGTCCTGGAAAAAAATAAGAGCATTCAAAACAATTAGAAACCTCAAATCCTAAGCAGAAGAACATCTTTCTCCTGACAACTTCCTTGACTACTTGGTGGTCAGACTGGTCAGAAACTGTATAGGAAAATAATTGGAAACCTTTCTCAAATCTTTCCTAAGCAGAAGAACATCAGAGCAGCCTCTTTCTTTCTCCTGACAACTTCCTTGACTACTTGGTGGTCAGACTGGTCAGAAACTGACCAGCAGGTGGCGCTGTTGGAACAAAATTCATTCATATTAACAGCACATGTATCCCTTAATATCTTGGAATAAAAAGAAAATAAATAATGAATGTAAATGACAAAAATGCTTAATGCATCAATTTTACATTCACTTGTTTTAAAAGTTTACTTTAATTCAAAACACCTAGGGGCCGATTCACTAACTTCGAGGGAAGGATTCGAAGTAAAAAAACTTTGAATTTCGAAGTGATTTTTGGGCTACTTCGACCATCGAATGGGCTACTTCGACCTTCGACTACGACTTCGACTCGACCTAAAAATCGTTCGACTATTCAACTATTCGATAGTCGAAGTGCTGTCTCTTTAAGAAAAAACTTCGACCCCCTAGTTCGCCATCTAAAAGCTACCGAAGTCAATGTTAGCCTATGGGGAAGGTCCCCATAGGCTTTCCTAAGTGTTTTTTGGTCGAAGGATAATCCTTCGATCATTGGCTTAAAATCCTTCGAATCGTTCGATTCGAAGGATTTAATAGTGCGATCGAAGGATTATTCCTTCGATCGTTCGATTGAATTATTTGCGCTAAAATCCTTCGACTTCGATATTCGAAGTCGTAGGATTTTAATTCCCAGTTAATTAATTAACCCTCGATATGCGACCCTTGGTGAATCGGCCCCCTAAGGTCTTGCCAACATATAAACCAGTTCTTCTGGTGGTGCCATTGGTGTAAATAACCACAGAGCTCACCGACTGTTGGTTCCATAATGGTTTCCTATCACTGCAATATGGTGGGAGTTTCCATTTTTTTGGGGGGGGGGCTACTCCTTCATCCGATCCTTTACTTCAACCACCCGCCGTTAAAGCCTAATACATTTTTATTCCTGTCTCACTGTATCATAAAAGGGAACAGCAGTAGTTTTCCCGGCACATTGAGTTGTTTTATCGCTCCCTAAATTGAACCGTCCCTGAGTCTGAGAACATTAGAACACAATTCCCTGCCCACTGGAACAGAAAAACCTCATCTCCGTGCGATTACGATGCGACTCTCTGTGTCGTTTGGAATCCCATGTGACACGGGGGGGGGGTTCTGGTATGGGGGACACATATGAATCTCTATTCTGACACCTGAGTTCGGGGGACAGACCTAATAATCCATAGAACAAATCTATCCCTGTCGCTGACATCTCCTTATTGCTCAAGAACAAATCAAAAATTCATCCGGGGGACGAGGAGACGGGCGAGATGAGCCCACGGCTGTTCCTAATTATAGAATGAGACCTGTCAGAGCGCCGGGTCCAACTTTCCTTATAATAAACTGAGAGAGAGATAAAGTTCAATAATGAATTAAGGATAATTTGCTTTACCCTTGTGAATAAAATATCTAGTCTTGTCTCTTGCACCGCAGCTTCCAAATTATTCCCATTTAATGCTGAGCATTTACTGTATCATGTTTCAAATTTAGTTTCTCTTCCCATTTCTGCTTCCTAGTCAGGGACTGGTTCTTATTAGGGGTGCATAGAGCTTTGAGCAGAGCCTCCCGTTAACTTCTTGTTTTTAATGGGGACCACACAGTGGATAGGTCATTTAGGGGGAGATTTGGGGTGAGTGCTTATTAGTGCCCTGGGTACCCCTGGAACTATAGCAGGGTGCCTGTTACCCCAATGTTTCTATATATCTGTAACCTTGTTATGAGCTAAGGGGACCCAGTCTGAAGGTCAGTTAGGGGGAGATTTGGGGTGAGTGCTTATTTGTACCCTGGGTACCCCTGGAACTATAGCAGGGTGACACCCCAATGTTTCTATATATCTGTAACCTTGTTATGAGCTAAGGGGGCCCAATCTGAAGGTCAGTTAGGGGGAGATTTGGGGTGAGGGCTTATTTGTACCCTGGGTACCCCTGGAACTATAGCAGGGTGACTGTTACCCCAAAGTTTCTATAAATCTGTAACCTTGTTATGAGCTAAGGGGGCCCAATCTGAAGGTCAGTTAGGGGGAGATTTGGGGTGAGTGCTTATTTGTACCCTGGGTACCGAGGGTGACTGTTACCCAAATGTTTCTATATATCTGTAACCTTGTTATGAGCTAAGGGGGCCCAACATGGAGGTCAATTAGGGGGAGATTTAGGATGAGTGCTTATTTGTGCCCTTGGTACCCCTGAAACTATAGCAGGGTGACTGTTACCCCAATGTTTCTCTCAATCCTGCCCCATTCTCTCCATCTCCAACAGGATACCCAGCTGTTGGCATCTTGGCACCTACAGATTATCCTCTGCTGGTCCTACTTTGTCTACGGACCAGGACAATAAACCCTCTTTGACCCACTTAATACAATTGAGTATGTAAGAAATTCTACTCTGGCAATGAACTGATGGGACTCAAAACCCAACCGAGTCAGTGAAGAGCCATTTTAATTCATGTTGGTTAATCAGTAAATATCTAATAAATTCAAAATTATTCATCCAAAATTGCTTTTCTATATTTTCCTGGCTCATGTGAAGCCACGTAGGGGAACTCCGTACTCATTATCCAGATCAAAATGCTGAGGCTGCAAGATAGCATCTCACGGCATTCAAGTGGTTCAGGTCTTCTCTGGGGCTCAGTGTCCCATGCTGGGATCCGAAATGGAAATTTAATTAAAATGAAAAATTAAAGGCAAGCGTAATTGCTGTCTTGTTGTATGTGACAGTCTCAGGGCGGTGTTTTATGCATGCAGGACAGCAATTGAAACAGTTGTTTCTTTTTTAAAGCTATTTGCTTGTCGGGTTTGGTATCAGACAATCTATTTTGGTGTTTCTGCTGATCTCTGAGACAAGGGGGGCATGATGGAAGAGAGGCTTGCACCCCGCTGCAGAAATTTAGAATGGTAGATCTATATAATGTAAACGAAGACCTTTTACAAAGCATATTTGATATGATGTAGAATGTGGAATGGCCAAATCCAGGATTGGTAGGCCTTGGGGTGATCTTGACTCTTTTTCAGCCTTAGGCAGTGCCCGCACACCCCCTGCATCTCCAATGTCTGGTCTTCTTGGACAACTTCTTATGTCAAGCCAAGTCTTTGGACTGTGAGGGGGAAAGTGTTAGTCCATCTCTGAGAGTGTGCAATGCCTTCCTAATAAGAGCTGGGCTTTCTGTAGGCAGTTCTTCTCCACTTGGATAAGAGCAATGTCTTGGGGCTTAGGCTTTGTTCTCACCTCATCTCATGGTTGATATCGTCCCTGTGACTGCCATAGTCATTTTGTAGTTGGTTTGTCAGTGCTAATACCTTCCATAAGGCTGTCTTACTGAGGATACAGGTTTTGGGTAGAAGGTGATACAGCTGGTGAAGATGAAGGCTTTACCATGGAGTTCTGCTTCAGATGGCAACAACATATGATATGGTACATATAAACCAAAAGCAGGAATAGTTAACCCATACACCAATGGTGTCATGAAGATGCCAAGGTAAGGACCAAAGGCCATGATGGCCATGGGTTTACTTGACTCATTTGTAAGTGTATAGGTCTTACTAGACCTTGGAAGAAGAAGCTGCAACCCTTTATTGTTCCAGATCATGTCAAGACATCAATATACAAACCTAAATAAATCATATCTTGTCTTGAAACCAATCTTGAGTTCTACAGGACTCCAAAATTTGAGGGCCCTGCCAACCTCCCTCTACAAGATCAGCTAAAAGAAGGAAGCTGTAACGGTAGTTCTACAATGAGTTAAGGGACCCCAGTATAGACCAGAGAGAGTTCCAGCCATCTTCTCTGTTGTACCAAACATCTGGGATTTATCCATCTAGAATTTCTTACTGCCCTGCCTGTGCTACACAAGGTATAAATGATTCACCTTTCAAGCCGACAGCTCTGCAACGAACAACGTGGTGAGAAGAGACAGAGAGGAGACAGCGGAACACAAATACTTTGGAGTTTTCTGACATTGGATCCAAAGCTGAAAGTGAGTGAGACAATGACGGATCAATAGGGTAAATGGTACCTACGGATGCTCTGAAACATTATCCATCTCAGGAAGGAAAGAAATTTGGAAATCAATGGCACTCGGTGTAAGATGTCAGTAGATAAGAAGAGGGGAAACAGCTCAGAGAAAGCCACAAGAAAAGGAATTCATTGACCTATTTTATGATATTAAACACACGCCACTGAACTGTCTGATACAGGGACATTTATAGCTGTGCAATGGCCAATTATTATCCTCTGGGAAGGGAATGTGACTGTGGGATAGCAGGTATAGTAGGGAGAGATGGTACCTATAGTAACAGTGGATAATAGTCTCTGGGAAGGGAGTGTGACTGTGGGATAGCAGGTATAGTAGGGAGAGATGGTGTCTATAGTAACAGTGGGATAATAGTCTCTGGGAAGGGAGTGTGACTGTGGGATAGCAGGTATAGTAGGGAGAGATGGTGTCTATAGTAACAGTGGATAATTGTCTCTGGGAAAGGAGTGTGACTGTGGGAATAGCAGGTATAGTAGGGAGAGATGGTGTCTATAGTTAACAGTGGGGATAATAGTCTCTGGGAAGGGAGTGTGACTGTGGGATAGCAGGTATAGTAGGGAGAGATGGTGGTCTATAGTAACAATGGATAATAGTCTCTGGGAAGGGAGTGTGACTGTGGGATAGCAGGTATAGTAGGGAGAGATAGTGTCTATAGTAACAGTGGATAATAGTCTCTGGGAGGGAGTGTGGACTGTGGGATAGCAGGTATAGTAAGGGAGAGATGGTGTCTATAGTAACAGTGGGATAATAGTCTCTGGGAAGGGAGTGTGACTGTGGGATAGCAGGTATAGTAGGGAGAGATGGTGCCTATAGTACAGTGGATAATAGTCTCTGGGAAGGGAGTGTGACTGTGGGATAGCAGGTATAGTAGGGAGAGATGGTGTCTATAGTAACAGTGGATAATAGTCTCTGGGAAGGGAGTGTGACTGTGGGATAACAGGTATAGTAGGGAGAGATGGTGTCTATAGTAACAGTGGGATAATAGTCTCTTGGGAAGGGAGTGTGACTGTGGATAACAGGTATAGTAGGGAAGATGGTGCCTATAGTAACAGTGGATAATAGTCTCTAGGAAGGGAGTGTGACTGTGGGATAGCAGGTATAGTAGGGAGAGATGGTGTCTATAGTAACAGTGGGATAATAGTCTCTGGGAAGGGAGTGTGACTGTGGGATAGCAGGTATAGTAGGGAGAGATGGTGCCTATAGTAACAGTGGATAATAGTCTCTGGGAAGGGAGTGTGACTGTGGGATAGCAGGTATAGTAGGGAGAGATGGTGTCTATAGTAACAGTGGGATAATAGTCTCTGGGAAGGGAGTGTGACTGTGGGATAACAGGTATAGTAGGGAGAGATGGTGTCTATAGTAACAGTGGGATAATAGTCTCTGGGAAGGGAGTGTGACTGTGGGATAACAGGTATAGTAGGGAGAGATGGTGCCTATAGTAACAGTGGATAATAGTCTCTGGGAAGGGAGTGTGACTGTGGGATAGCAGGTATAGTAGGGAGAGATGGTGCCTATAGTAACAGTGGATAATAGTCTCTGGGAGGGGAGTGTGACTGTGGGATAGCAGGTATAGTAGGGAGAGATGGTGCCTATAGTAACAGTGGGATAATAGTCTCTGGGAAGGGAGTGTGACTGTGGGATAGCAGGTATAGTAGGGAGAGATGGTGTCTATAGTAACAGTGGATAATAGTCTCTGGGAAGGGAGTGTGACTGTGGGATAGCAGGTATAGTAGGGAGAGATGGTGTCTATAGTAACAGTGGATAATAGTCTCTGGGAAGGGAGTGTGACTGTGGGATAGCAGGTATAGTAGGGAGAGATGGTGTCTATAGTAACAGTGGATAATAGTCTCTGGGAAGGGAGTGTGACTGTGGGATAGCAGGTATAGTAGGGAGAGATGGTGTCTATAGTAAAAGTGGATAATAGTCTCTGGAAGGAGTGTGACTGTGGGATAGCAGGTATAGTAGGGAGAGATGGTGCTATAGTAACAGTGGATAATAGTCTCTGGGAAGGGAGTGTGACTGTGGGATACAGTATAGTAGGGAGAGATGGTGCCTATAGTAACAGTGGATAATAGTCTCTGGGAAGGGAGTGTGACTGTGGATAGCAGGTATAGTAGGGAGAGATGGTGCCTATAGTAACAGTGGATAATAGCTCTGGGAAGGGAGTGTGACTGTGGGATAGCAGGTATAGTAGGGAGAGATGGTGCCTATAGTAACAGTGGATAATAGTCTCTGGGAAGGGAGTGTGACTGTGGGATAGCAGGTATAGTAGGGAGAGATGGTGTCTATAGTAACAGTGGATAATAGTCTCTGGGAAGGGAGTGTGACTGTGGGATAGCAGGTATAGTAGGGAGAGATGGTGTCTATAGTAACAGTGGATAATAGTCTCTGGAAGGGAGTGTGACTGTGGATAGCAGGTATAGTAGGGAGAGATGGTGTCTATAGTAACAGTGGATAATAGTCTCTGGGAAAGGGAGTGTGACTGTGGATAGCAGGTATAGTAGGGAGAGATGGTGTCTATAGTAACAGTGGATAATAGTCTCTGGGAAGGGAGTGTGACTGTGGGATAGCAGGTATAGTAGGGAGAGATGTGTCTATAGTAACAGTGGATAATAGTCTCTGGGAAGGGTGTGACTGTGGGATAGCAGTATAGTAGGGAGAGATGGTGCTAATGTAACAGTGGATAATAGTCTCTGGGAAGGGAGTGTGACTGTGGGATAGCAGGTATAGTAGGGAGAGATGGTGCTATAGTAACAGTGGATAATAGTCTCTGGGAAGGGAGTGTGACTGTGGGATAGCAGGTATAGTAGGGAGAGATGGTGTCTATAGTAACAGTGGATAATAGTCCTTGGAAGGGAGTGTGACTGTGGATAGCAGGTATAGTAGGGAGAGATGGTGTCTATAGTAACAGTGGATAATAGTCTCTGGAAGGGAGTGTGACTGTGGATAGCAGGTATAGTAGGGAGAGATGGTGTCTATAGTAACAGTGGATAATAGTCTCTGGGAAGGGAGTGTGACTGTGGGATAGCAGGTATAGTAGGGAGAGATGGTGTCTATAGTAACAGTGGATAATAGTCTCTGGGAAGGGAGTGTGACTGTGGGATAGCAGGTATAGTAGGGAGAGATGGTGTCTATAGTAACAGTGGATAATAGTCTCTGGAAGGGAGTGTGACTGTGGATAGCAGGTATAGTAGGGAGATGGTGTCTATAGTAACAGTGGATAATAGTCTCTGGGAAGGGAGTGTGACTGTGGGATAG
This sequence comes from Xenopus laevis, assembly GCF_017654675.1. Classification (NCBI taxonomy): domain Eukaryota; kingdom Metazoa; phylum Chordata; class Amphibia; order Anura; family Pipidae; genus Xenopus; species Xenopus laevis. The sequence continues at coordinate 4,055,625 of NC_054376.1, read as the reverse complement.
CAGGTATAGTAGGGAGAGATGGTGTCTATAGTAAAGTGGATAATAGTCTCTGGGAAGGGAGTGTGACTGTGGATAGCAGTAAAAGTAGGAGAGATGTGCCTATAGTAACAGTGATAATAGTCTCTGGAAGGGAGTGTGACTGTGGATAGCAGGTATAGTAGGAGAGATGTGTCTATAGTAACAGTGGATAATAGTCTCTGGGAAGGGAGTGTGACTGTGGGATACAGGTATACGTAGGAAGATGGTTCTATAGTAACAGTGGATAATAGTCTCTGGAAGGGATGACTGTGGGATAACAGTATAGTAGGAAGATGGTGCCTATAGTAACAGTGGATAATAGTCTCTGGGAAGGGAGTGTGAACTGTGGGATAGCAGGTTTTAGTAGGGAGAGATTTGGTGCCTATAGTAAAGTGGATAATAGTCTCTGGGAAGGGAGTGTGGGCTGTGGGATAGCAGGTATAGTAGGGAGAGATGGTGTCTATAGTAACAGTGGATAATAGTCTCTGGGAAGGGAGTGTGACTGTGGGATAGCAGGTATAGTAGGGAGAGATGGTGTTCTATAGTAACAGTGGATAATAGTCTCTGGGAAGGGAGTGTGACTGTGGGATAGCAGGTATAGTAGGAGAGATGGTTCTATAGTAACAGTGGATAATAGTCTCTGGGAAGGGAGTGTGACTGTGGGATAGCAGGTATAGTAGGGAGAGATGGTTGTCTATAGTAACAGTGGATAATAGTCTCTGGGAAGGGAGTGTGACTGTGGGATAGCAGGTATAGTAGGGAGAGATGGTGTCTATAGTAACAGTGGATAATAGTCTCTGGGAAGGGAGTGTGACTGTGGGATAGCAGGTATAGTAGGGAGAGATGGTGCCTATAGTAACAGTGGATAATAGTCTCTGGGAAGGAGTGTGACTGTGGGATAGCAGGTTATAGTAGGGAGAGATGGTGTCCTATAGTAACAGTGGATAAATAGTCTCTGGGAAGGGGAGTGTTACTGTGGGATAGCAGGTATAGTAGGGAGAGATGGTGCCTATAGTAACAGTGGATAATAGTCTCTGGGAAGGGAGTGTGACTTGGGATAGCAGGTATAGTAGGGAGAGATGTGTGTCTATAGTAACAGTGGATAATAGTCTCTGGGAAGGGAGTGTGACTGTGGGATAGCAGGTATAGTAGGGAGAGATGGTGTCTATAGTAACAGTGGATAATAGTCTCTGGGAAGGGAGTGTTACTGTGGGATAGCAGGTATAGTAGGGAGAGATGGTGTCTATAGTAACAGTGGATAATAGTCTCTGGGAAGGGAGTGTTACTGTGGGATAGCAGGTATAGTAGGGAGAGATGTGTCTATAGTAACAGTGGATAATAGTCTCTGGGAAGGGAGTGTGACTGTGGGATAGCAGGTATAGTAGGGAGAGATGGTGTCTATAGTAACAGTGGATAATAGTCTCTGGGAAGGGAGTGTTACTGTGGGATAGCAGGTATAGTAGGGAGAGATGGTGTCTATAGTAACAGTGGATAATAGTCTCTGGGAAGGGAGTGTTACTGTGGGATAGCAGGTATAGTAGGGAGAGATGTGTCTATAGTAACAGTGGATAATAGTCTCTGGGAAGGGAGTGTGACTGTGGGATAGCAGGTATAGTAGGGAGAGATGTGTCTATAGTAACAGTGGATAATAGTCTCTGGGAAGGGAGTGTGACTGTGGGATAGCAGTGAAATACATTTAATAACTTTTATCTATAATCCCACTAGTATCCAGTTTACGCCTCCATTACTAACAGTTTATTGCTAAATTAAGACGTTGGCTCAGACCTGGCACTCACTGAGTGTTGGTATTTGTGCAGGACAATCATGAATCCTTGGAGTAAGCTGGCAGGGTGCTGATTAAAGTTACCTCCGGGCGGGTGACTTTATTACCTAGTTCTGAGTAGAATTACTCGCACTGTTGGGAAGGGGAATGATTGGCAGCGGCTCTTGGGGGGCAAATCTCACTGAAGCCGGCAGCTATTTCCCCCCATTGCTTTATGGAGCTCAGAATCATTTCCATTATTTATTTTATTTTTGCCTGACATCCCCGTTGGGCACAATCATTGCAAGTAACATTATTATTATTATCCTTCTATTGTACGACGGGTTTGTGCAGCACATTCAATTAGAGGAAACAAAATGTAACATAAAGGGACCTGGAAATATGCAAAGCTTTGGACGTTTAATGGGGAAGTAAAACAATTACGATCAAAGTGCAGTGAGAAAAGTGTAGTTTTCAGAAGCTTATTGCAATGTTTTTTTCTTACAATGCTGAATAGGTATTCCCTGTACTAAGCACAATTCAGCAGGAACAGTCCCCTAAGTTTGCTCATAGTCTGTACAGAGAGATCCCATAAAACTATGGCAGCATAGGTATTCCCTGTACTAAGCACAATTCAGCAGGAACAGTCCCCTAAGTTTGCTCATAGTCTGTACAGAGAGATCCCATAAAACTATGGCAGCATAGGTATTCCCTGTACTAAGCACAATTCAGCAGGAACAGTCCCCTAAGTTTGCTCATAGTCTGTACTGAGAGATCCCATAAAACTATGGCAGCATAGGTATTCCCTGTACTAATCACAATTCAGCAGGAACAGTCCCCTAAGTTTGTTCATAGTCTGTACAGAGAGATCCCATAAAACTATGGCAGCATAGGTATTCCCCTGTACTAAGCACAATTCAGCAGGAACAGCCCCTAAGTTTGCTCATAGTCTGTACAGAGAGACCCCATAAAACTATGGCAGTATAGGTATTCCCCTGTACTAAGCACAATTCAGCAGGAACAGCCCCTAAGTTTGCTCATAGTCTGTACAGAGAGATCCCATAAAACTATGGCAGCATAGGTATTCCTTGTACTAAGCACAATTCAGCAGGAACAGTCCCTAAGTTTGCTGATACAATATTCCTCTGTGCTGCTGCTCCTTTAGCTAATAAATATCTGGCTTTCAGCCTGTTCATTGCCGTCTTTAATCCCCTCTCTACCCACAATCCCTCTGTTGTCGGTACCATAAAACACTTGCTGCAGCCTCATCACAATAAACACATTGGAAGGGATCTGCCTGGAGATGTTGAGTCTGTCTTGGGAAATTTAACTCACGGAGCCCCTCTCTCCGGGCGATTGTATCGGGGAGGTAAGAGACTACATTATACAATCGTCTCATGAAGACACAGCCTGCGGCATCAGAATGCCTGTTGACATGTCGATGCCCGGCACAGGCTGCAGGGAGTTGTAGCCACATTTAAAGGGGGTTTGTACACACGGAGCCTGAGAATAGAACACTGACATCTTGTAGCACTCCTGGCACTAGAATGTGCCCTGCTAATACTGCTGGTTCCAGGGACTGTCCGTTATTAACTGGGGAATAACCGATTAAAGGCCAACCTTCCCTTTAAACACGTCAGTTATTAGTGCTGTTCCTGCAGAATTCTGCACTGAAATCCTTTTCTCAAAAGAGCAAACCGATTTTTTTATATTTAATTTTGAAATCTGACATGGGACAAGACATATTATCAGTTTCTCAGGTGCCCCCAGTCATGTGACTTGTGCTCTTTACTGCTGTACTGCAAGTTGGAGTGTTCCCTAGAGGGGACTCATAGAGCCTGAATTGCTACTTCTCTGGCTGTCATGGAACGTGCTATAAAAGCACCCAGGGAAGCACCCATGTGTACTATTGTGGAAACCAATAACCTCAAGCCATGGTAGAAGCGTAACATTTTGCTTCCCGGGCAGTCCCCAACAAATTGCTCCCCCAAATCAGTGACTGCTGAATTATACAGTCGGTCCTGGAATTCCTCAAGGACATCTATGGGGGGAGCATGGTGGCAACCATATATAAGAAACATGCATTAAAGGAGAACTAAACCTATACTAAACTATGCGGGCAAGAGGGAGGGGGACTATGCAAGGTATTGCGGGATTTAGTTCTCCTTTAAAGATATAGAAAATCCATTTAATTAGACATAAAGATTGAGATTTAGGCTCAATGTGAACAAATCTTGTGCTGCAAAGCTGCTCCCAGGCTTAAACCAAAGAGGTTCAGACTCACCGGTCTAACATTACAATCAAGGCGAAAGGCAGAAATCAATTCCCACCGCCTCTAAATGTCAGTTCCCATAAACCCAGTCTCCTGCAGGGGACAGTGGGGGGTCTGTAGGGCTTGGACCACAAACTTATGCAAACTGACATTTATTAGGACTAAGGATTGATTTTTTCCCTCTCTCCTTTATTAGAGACTAACGTGTTATATTGGGCTTTTACTCCATTAAGTAACTCACTTACTGCACCTGTACAAAACCCTCACACTCTCCTGGGATCCCAATCAATACAATGAACTGGGCGAGTTCTTCTTCATTTATTTTACTTTTAAAGAGACCGTACAGTATGAGGGTATAGCTTATTGTGAGCCCAGAACATTCCTTCTCAGTATATTTGTATTTATACATATGGGAGGAGGTGCCATATTGATTCCCTTAGACAGTACAGTATGAGGGTATAGCTTATTGTGTGCCCAGAACATTCCTTCTCTGTATATTTGTATTTATACATATGGGAGGAGGAGGTGCCATATTGATTCCCTTAGACAGTACAGTATGAGGGTATAGCTTATTGTGTGCCCAGAACATTCCTTCTCTGTATATTTGTATTTATACATATGGGAGGAGGGAGGTGCCATATTGATTCCCTTAGACAGTACAGTATGAGGGTATAGCTTATTGTGTGCCCAGAACATTCCTTCTCTGTATATTTGTATTTATACATATGGGAGGAGGAGGTGCCATATTGATTCCCTTAGACAGTACAGTATGACGGTATAGCTTATTGTGTGCCCAGAACATTCCTTCTCTGTATATTTGTATTTATACATATGGGAGGAGGAGGTGCCATATTGATTCCCTTAAACCAGTGATCCCCAACCAGTGGCTCGTGAGTAACATTGCTCTCCAACCCCTTGGATGTTGTTCCCAGGGGCCTCAAAGCAGATGTTTACTATTTATTTCCAGGCTTGGAGGCAGGTTTTGGTTGAATAATAACCAGATGTACTGGCAAACAGATCCTCCTGTAGCCTGCTAGTCCACATATGGGCTACCAAATAACCAATCACAGCCTTATTTGTCACCCCCAGGGACTTTTTTTCATACTTGTGTTTCTCCCCAACTACTTTTATATTTTAATGTGGCTCACGGGTACAAAAAAAGGTTAGGGACCTCTGCCTAAGATTTTTTTGTATTCCGGCCCATAGACTGGAGCAGCACCCTGCCTACACTTTTATGAACTTTACTCCCCTTCTCCTATTTATTTTTTTAGCACTTATGCACTTTTTGCACTTTTAAGGATGGGTGCAGTGAAGGGCATCTCAAGACCCTTGTCCCATGCCTGTGCCTATTGTGCTGGGGATAAAGGGTTCACCGTAGTCTTTGGGCAAAGGAGGTTCAGAATAAACTCCTTTTCTTCTTTGCACCTTTTGGCTGGAGAGTTTTTAGGGGGGGTGTAAGTCTTTTTTTAAAACTCAGTCTCATTGCACCCCTTTGCACTTGTGTGAGCACTTTGTGTGTGTCATGGAGCACTGGCTGATACTAAGCACACTCGAGCTTCAAAAACAAAAAAAATCTGTCTTTTGTTCCATACGAAACACAATGGAATCCGTAAAGCCTAAATCAGCACCACGGAGAGCTCCATCTTTCCAGCCCTTCTCTGTCTATTCACGGGGACTCTACCTGCCATTTTGTAGTTCCCCCAACCCTAACTATGGCTATTTCCCCTCAACCCCTAAATCTCACCTCACCATGATAGTCAACCTGTATCACCCCCTAAATCTCACCCGCTTCTTCATCTTGTTCCATTGTGAAGTGTTGGACTTTTGGACTCCGGCCACCGGGGACTTCACTAAGGAAATCAGAGGGACTTAAAGTCCGAGAGTCCAACACTTCACTATGGAACAAGATGAAGAAGGGGGTGAGATTTAGGGGGTGATACAGGCTGACTATCATGGTTTCCTTTCAATGTGTGGAATGTGGTTGTTGTTGGGCTGGGAGGTCTGGGGCCCGCAGGGAAAGGACTTGGAGGGCCCCACACCTCTGTGAATCAAGCAGTGCCAGATACTTGAGAAAACTCACTGCCATCTGCCTGCAGGCGCCGCAATTGAATCTCAGGCAAACAGTTGGTCTGGATCAAGGGCCCGGGGCCCACTGGGTATTTTCCTACTAGCCCAGTTCAATGCTGAATCAGGTATGTTTTTGTAATTTTGCACCTTTTCTACTTTACCCCAACTGAATGCGCCCAAAAGATGGGCATATTTTCCCTTTAAAGGCTGTAGAAACCCCAAACAAAATTCTGCCAAATGAAAGAAAATGCTAAATGCCAATTCAGGCATGGGATCCGTTATCCAGGAACCTGTTATCCAAAAAGCTCCAAATTACGGAGAAGCTGTCTTCCATAGACTCAGTTTTATCCACATAAATCCAAAATTTTAAAAATGATTTCCTTTTTCTGTGTAATAATTAAACAGTCGCTTGTACTTGATCCCAACTAAGATATAATTAATCCTTATTGGAGGCAAAACCAGCCTATTGGCTTTATTTAATGATTTTCTAGTAGACTTAAGGAATGAAGATCCAAATTACAGAAAGATCCATTATCCGGAAGCCCCAGGTCCCGAGCATTCTGGATAAGAGGTCCCACACCTGTTTCCATATTCCACTGGGTTAACAGTTTAGTGTAAATGTTGCTGTCGATCGCAGTGTCCGCCTGCCCTTTCTGCACTGCTGGTTCTGTCTTTTGAAACAATGTTTCACGAGGAAGGGGCAGCAGTGCAGAAAGGCGCAGACAGTGCTTTGACAGATGAGGTTTTACTGAGGTGGGAAAAGTTCTACTAAAAAGTCTCCACTATATTTCCATGCAGCCAAGGCACCAGATGAATCCATGTAGAGATCTAAAGATCAGAACACTATGGCACCCAATGGGCGATGAGTTGCAGGGCCCAATGCCGACTGTATCCAGGGCTCAGTGCACTGTAGTTTCTGACTCCAGCACGCAGTCAATGTGCAGTGTAAATTCCAGAGCTAAGTTTAGGTGCAAGAAGGTTAAAATGAATCTGTTCCCACCTGTCCCTCAGCCACTCACCTTGGCATTTAAGTCAATTTTTATCAGATTTATTTTTTAATCATCTTTAATGTACCAGGGGAGATCAGCAAGGGCATGACTTAAAGCAAAACCGCAGCTTAAGTACACGCTGCCTAATCTGCAGCCACTAAATGAACAGCTCGTTATACAGAGGGTTTATCCGTGGCCTCGTCTGCACAGGTTGGAAGCCACACTGAATTAGGATGAGGGTCTTTAAGCCCATCCCAATCTCGGGCCAGGGGGCTGCAAGAGATTACAGGAACATTTAGTAGGCATAACTAGATATCACTGGGCCCCGAGGCAAATTATTTTATAGGTTCCAAAAATGTCCTGTTTTACCAGGGTCAGACTGGGCCGGTGGGACACCGGAAAAACCTGATGGGCCTCCAGCTCGCATGGGCCCCGCCAGCCCAAATCGGCACCCAGAACCTTCTTCGTGCCGCGACCTCCCTTTGTCGGGGGTCGCGGCAAAGACACTGCGAGTGCGCGCATGCACACACACGGGACGCCGCACACATGCGCACATACACTGCAAGTCTCAGCCAGGGAGGTCGGAGGGAGGCCTGGGACAGCAGCCCTGGGCCCCCCAGTCCGACCCTGTGTTTTACCATATTTATTGAAATTGTATATGAATGAAGGACTCATGGGGCCCCTATACCTCTTGGGTCCCCCTTCCACTGTAGTTACGCCAAACAACCGGACAGTTAGTCAACGATTCACCCGGTGCTATTTCGGTCTCCCGCTTCGTTCCATAATCAGCATTATTATTAGCGATGCACCCAATACAGGATTCGGTTCAAGATTCGGCCTTTTTCAGCAGGATTCAGATTTGTCTGAATCCTTCCTCCCTGGCAAACCGAATCCGAATCCTAATTTGCATATGCAAATTAGGGGCAGGGAGGGAAATCACGTGAATTTTTGTCACAAAACAAGGAAGTAAAAAATGTTTTCCCCTTTCCACCCCTAAATTGCATATGTAAAATAGGATTCGGATTCAGTTAGGCCGAATCTTTTGCAAGGGATTCAGGGGTTCGGCCGAATTCAAAAAAGTGGATTCGGTGCATCCTTAATTAATATTGAACTCAGATTTTAAATGTGCCGAGTCTGTTCATCAATTTATACTCCATTTGGGCACAGGGAGAGGCACTTTCTGGCAGAAGGAAAGGGGATGGATAAGGGGGAATCTTGTGGATTGCAGATCTTGCCCCTTAGTGCAGGACAAAGAATCACCGTCCGCAGATCCCTGTTTTGTAAACCCCCTATGTTACATAATTATATTAAATGTAGATGTATTGTGCCTGCAGCTGTCAGTAACTAGTGTTTGCTCAATGTAGCCCCTTCTGCATGTTCCTCCTGCATTATCTGCGGCTAATCCTGTACATCAGTCTTTGCACCAAATAGGGGGGCTGCAGACACAGATAAATGTGACATAAACCCAATCAGAAAGCAGCACGGAGCTTTCTCTCTGCTCTGATTGGTTCTGGTCCCTGTAGCCCGTAGCAGGGAAACTGGAGCCAGAGAATTATGTTGGAGGAGACGGGAACAGACAAGGTTCATGTCAAGAAAAGAAAATGAGACTTTGTTTCCAAATTTCAGTTGTTTTATGTAGGAGGCCGCGCCTTTAAGTCGCCATCTGGATCATTCCGGGGGGGGGGGGGCTGACAGGTAAAGGGCAAGTTAGTCGCTGGTAGCCAACTAGCCATCTGTTAAAGGCAGGATTGTTGTCCCCTAGTGATGCGCAGGAGGCGACTTACCGAGCTTTAATGCACAATGTCAGGTGTCAGCGCCTGTAACTTGTCAGAACCTTATTCAGACAGAAGGAGCAATATAACACCCCCCCCCCCAAGCTCTCCAAAGTAGGCAGCTCCAGCTTTATTACTCATGTCCCAATGCGATTGATCCACAGAAGCTTTTCTGCCCTTCTCCTAAGGGGACACGGTTATATTTTGCCCAAGGTAGCCATTGCAGCTTCATTACAGATGCAAACGGATCCTCCACTAGAATTTGCAGGGAGCAAATGTTTATTGCACTTTGCAACACGCCCCACTCCCACTCCAGCCCCCTTGCTGCCCATTCTCAAGTCTACCTGCGTCCTCCCTTCCCAGCAACCCTGCTCAAAGGTAGAACTATAGAGAAGACGACCCCCACAGTACAGGACCCCTGTTTTCTGGGCCTCCTGCTGCTACGGGATCTGCTTCATTGATAGTTATGCCACTGGCGGTTGGGGTGTAGAATAGAGCACAAAGGCCTCCACTTCTCCCATGAATACAGAGTTGCCTGCACTTTTGGTTTAGAAAAGAGAACAAAGGCCTCCACTTCTCCCATGAATACAGAGCTGTCTGTGCTTGGGGTCTAGAATAGAGCACAAAGACCTGCACTTCTCCCATGAATACAGAGTTGCCTGTCCTTGGGGTCTAGAATAGAGCACAAAGACCTGCACTTCTCCCATGAATGCAGAGTTGCCTGTGCTTTTGGTTTAGAATAGAGCACAAAGGCCTCCAATTCTCTCATGAATACAGAGCTGTCTGTGCTTGGGGTCTAGAATAGAGCACAAAGACCTGCACTTCTCCCATGAATACAGAGTTGCCTGCGCTTTTGGTTTAGAATAGAGCACTAAGGCCTCCACTTCTCCCATGAATACAGAGTTGCCTGTGCTTGGGGTCTAGAATAGAGCACAAAGGCCTCCACTTCTCCCATGAATACAGAGTTGCCTGTGCTTGGGGTCTAGAATAGAGCACAAAGGCCTCCACTTCTCCCATGAATACGGAGTTGCCTGTGCTTGGGGTCTAGAATAGAGCACAAAGACCTGCACTTCTCCCATGAATACAGACTTACCTGCATTTGAGGTCTAGAATAGAGTACAAAAGCCTCAATTTATCCCATGAATACAGAGCTGCCTATGCTTGGGATGTAGAATTGAGCACTAAGACCTGCATTTCTCCCATGAATACATAGTTGCCTTTGCTTGGGGTCTAGAATAGAAAACAAAGGCCTGCACGTTTCCCTTGAATACTGAGTTACATACGATTGTGGTCTAGAACAGAAAACAAAGGCCTGCACTTCTCCCATGAATACAGAGTTGCCTGCGCTTGAGGTCTAGAATAGAGTACAGAGACCTGCACGTATCCAATGAATACAGAGTTGCCTGCATTTGGCAGCTCTGTATTCAAGAAGGTTATATTTGAGAAGGTTTAGCCTCCTACTAGTTCCTTGGCTTGCTCCTTATTCAAATATGAACATTAGGATACTACATTGGGTATGGGAAGCCCTTAACTGACCACTGGGCTTTACTCTGCACCTGTTCAGAGGTGATTGGGCTAGAGGCAAAAATATCTAGTTTGGGGTAATTCAGCCTACAGACATTCTGTTGTTGTTCTGTGGCATAGGGAGTTGTTGGTTGGGGAAGGCATGGGGGAGCAAGATTGTTCCCATTGCATTAAAATACATCATGTTTCTGCCATAGGCTCTCAGCTGCTGTAGCAAAAGTCAAAAGTCCATGTGCAGCCATGTGATGTGACAAGGTACAATTTCCTCTATAACTGTCACAAGTCGTTAGCGTTACAAAACTGCAAGTGCCGACACACGAGTCCCTCTGTCCCCAAGCGCAGCGGGATACACGGACAAAGCGTTGGTCTCCTGATCTGTTTCCACAACGTTGCGCCCCGATCGATATAGAACGTACGCCCGGAATTACAAGGTCCAAAGTGTAATAATCACTGGAGCAAAATCTTTATAAATCAACTCTTATGAAGAATGACCCAAATATAAAATGATACAAGAAGGGGCCATATTGGTTCCCACAGCAGTACTCAAATAATACACTTAACTGCAACTGCCTCTTCTTTATAAACTGCCCCTTCGAGAGGACTCATATCTGCGGATCTTTTAATAGTGTCAGTTGCCTGGTGGGTTTCCCTCTACTAAACGGCTCTCACTTGTATCTTTCTATGAGAAACTCATTATTGCCTCCCTATTCCCTGGTCTGCAGCCTAATTACAGAAATAGGGATTGGTAACACTAGATAGGTACCTAATATATAGAGACAAGAGGAAAGTGTTGGAAGGGTTACTGTCTGCTCTCTCTCATTTCCCTACAGAAATAGGGATTGGTAACACTAGATAGGTACCTAATATATAGAGACAAGAGGAAAGTGTTGGAAGGGTTACTGTCTGCTCTCTCTCATTTCCCTACAGAAATAGGGATTGGTAACACTAGATAGGTACCTAATATATAGAGACAAGAGGAAAGTGTTGGAAGGGTTACTGTCTGCTCTCTCTCATTTCCCTACAGAAATAGGGATTGGTAACACTAGATAGGTACCTAATATATAGAGACAAGAGGAAAGTGTTGGAAGGGTTACTGCCTGCCCATGCTATATTTTGCTTTTTGCACTTTTTGTAGCCGTGGCTGATTCGTTATTCACTGATGCTCTAATACTGAGACAAAGAGAAGACAAATTATCCAGGATCTCCAGCAAAGCCAACGCTACAGCTGCCGAATGTGCAACATATAAAGCAAACATCCGTAACCTAAACTCGAAGCAACTGGGGCATGAACTGGTCATTAGTCTCCTTCTTATTTGCACCTTAACCCCTGTCTGACCAGAGTGGCATCACATCCCAATCTCACATGGCTCAGGTCCTGTTACCCCAATGTTTCTATATATCTGTAACCTTGTTATGAGCTAAGGGGGCCCAGTCTGAAGGTCAGTTAGGGGGAGATTTGGGGTGAGTGCTTATTTGTACCCTGGGTACCCCTGGAACTATAGCAGGGTGACACCCCAATGTTTCTATATATCTGTAACCTTGTTATGAGCTAAGGGGGCCCAGTCTGAAGGTCAGTTAGGGGGAGATTTGGGGTGAGTGATTATTTGTACCCTGGGTACCCCTGGAACTATAGCAGGGTGACTGTTACCCCAATGTTTCTATATATCTGTAACCTTGTTATGAGCTAAGGGGGCCCAGTCTGAAGGTCAGTTAGGGGGAGATTTGGGGTGAGTGCTTATTTGTACCCTGGGTACCCCTGGAACTATAGCAGGGTGACACCCCAATGTTTCTATATATCTGTAACCTTGTTATGAGCTAAGGGGGCCCAGTCTGAAGGTCAGTTAGGGGAGATTTGGGGTGAGTGTTTATTTGTGCCCTGGGTACCCCTGGAACTATAGCAGGGTGACACCCCAATGTTTCTATATATCTGTAACCTTGTTATGAGCTAAGGGGGCCCAGTCTGAAGGTCAGTTAGGGGGAGATTTGGGGTGAGTGATTATTTGTACCCTGGGTACCCCTGGAACTATAACAGGGTGAGAAATCATTGGGTTTAACAAGAGGGAGCAGTTTCCAGGCTGGAAGGAAATGTTTGTCAGTTAATGAGAGTTTATAGAGATATTTATTGCCGTGTATAAGGGACAGGAACCTTTTCATCCTTCCTATGAGACTTTTCACATAAAAATCACTGGATAGAAATGTAGTGAGTGTTTCACCTTCAGAACAGTTAATGTTTCTCATTTTAACGAGGAGCAGAGCAAATGATCGGCCCTGAGCAGGAGAATGTTCTGGAAAGAATAATGAAGTCGCTTCTGTAAATACTTGGGGCGTCTCACTTGCTGATCCCTGAAGCCCCAGTAGCAGCTCCGGCTCTCAGTGATCCATCAAGGGAGACAGATCTGATATTTCCCTCTCCTTCTCCCAGTCTGTCTGATTCGGAATTTCTTTCCTGCAAATCGCAATGTGCCGCCCTCACTTCCCAAGGTCAATGTCATCTCTGCTGTCTAATTACACTTTCTTCTTATTAAAGCTTCTCACTGACGTCTCATTATGTGACGTGACTTTAAGACCAGATACAATTTTTAAAGGTTTCAACTGTCTCTATCACATTTATTAGGTCAACATCCAGGGCTGGAATTTCTTAGTGCATAGACTAAAGTAATTATCAGGCACATTTTTATTACTAACAATACCTTTCTCATTAGGTGAAATGAGAGCAGAGAAGGCAGTAACCCTTCCAACACTTTCCTCTTGTCTTTCTCACTATATTTAGGCACTTTTCTCTTTTATACAGATACTGGGACAGAATGCTCTGTTATACAGATAGCTAGAATCTCAGCTGCCATAAAGCAGGACAGGACTGCTGCTTACAATGGGGATCAGATAGGATCTGTGCAGCCACTGGGACAGAATGTTCTGTTATACAGATAGCTAGAATCTCAGCTGCCATAAAGCAGGACAGGACTGCTGCTTACAATGGGGATCAGATAGGATCTGTGCAGCCACTGGGACAGAATGTTCTGTTATACAGATAGCTAGAATCTCAGCTGCCATAAAGCAGGACAGGACTGCTGCTTACAATGGGGATCAGATAGGATCTGTGCAGCCACTGGGACAGAATGTTCTGTTATACAGATAGCTAGAATCTCAGCTGCCATAAAGCAGGACAGGACTGCTGCTTATAATGGATTTCTGCTATACTTAGGATCTCTCTGTACAGACTATGAGCAAACTTAGGGGCTGTTCCTGCTGAATTGTGCTTAGTACAGGGAATACCTATGCTGCCATAGTTTTATGGGATCTCTCTGTACAGACTATAAGCAAACTTAGGGGCTGTTCCTGCTGAATTGTGCTTAGTACAGGGAATACCTATACTGCCATAGTTTTATGGGATCTCTCTGTACAGACTATAAGCAAACTTAGGGGCTGTTCCTGCTGAATTGTGCTTAGTACAGGGAATACCTATACTGCCATAGTTTTATGGGATCTCTCTGTACAGACTATGAGCAAACTTAGGGACTGTTCCTGCTGAATTGTGCTTAGTACAGGGAATACCTATGTGCCATAGTTTTATGGGATCTCTCTGTACAGACTATGAGCAAACTTAGGGACTGTTCCTGCTGAATTGTGCTTAGTACAGGGAATACCTATGCTGCCCATAGTTTTATGGGATCTCTCTGTACAGACTATGAGCAAACTTAGGACTGTTCCTGCTGAATTGTGCTTAGTACAGGGAATACCTATGCTGCCATAGTTTTATGGGATCTCTCTGTACAGACTATGAGCAAACTTAGGGACTGTTCCTGCTGAATTGTGCTTAGTACAGGGGAATACCTATGTACCATAGTTTTATGGGATCTCTCTGTACAGACTATGAGCAAACTTAGGGACTGTTCCTGCTGAATTGTGCTTAGTACAGGGAATACCTATGCTGCCATAGTTTTATGGGATCTCTCTGTACAGACTATGAGCAAACTTAGGGGCTGTTCCTGCTGAATTGTGCTTAGTACAAGTGACTGCGCCTCCCACTGGCAGACAAAAAGGAAACTGCCCTCATCCCCAACCTCCGTACATCAGTAATGAGACTTTTATGTTCTTTTTAGTCCTGAATATGAAAAGCTTTTCTTGCCGACCAATTGTATTTTATTTTATTTTTTTATGATTTATTCACCAAAGCACCGGCCTCTGCGTTAATATAGAGTGGGAGTCATGGGGTGCTGAGCTGATTAACGCAGGGAGCCCATTGAGTGATTACGGTTGCCTGATTAATAAGTGGCAAGTGCTGGGCTTTTGTGGCTTTGAGTGCGGCAGAATCACTGAGATGGGACTTCTCTGACCAGTGGTGATTCCTCATGTGTAAAAGTGGATAGAAAATTTCAGGCCTTCATAGTTGCCCCCAGTAGCTCCCCATCTTGGATCTTGTTAGTAATTTTTATTGTGAGTCAGCGGCACTGCACATGCTCAGTGGGCTCCGGGCTGCTGCTGAGTAGCTAAGCTTAGGGGTCGGGGTAAAACATCAGGCAAGCTTTAGTCTTTTAAAAATGTCATGCTATTTTTTGCTGTTGTAAGTCTTTAACCAAAAAAATCAATTTATGTTTGTTTAATGAAGCACGATGAGATAATTTCATACCGAGCTAAGGAAGAGCCGAAATCCCCTACCCAACTGGAACGAAGGCTGATGATTGGTTAAGGCTGTACGCATACTTAATGGGAAACAGAGGAACTATGGGGTGAGTAGATAATAAAAGGATAATATATAACAAGCCTCTATGTACAACATCCGTTTATAGTTCTCTATTGGAAACATTTGTATCAATCAGTTAACTCTATGTGCAGCATATTCTGTGCCTTATTCTGCAGATCCCGCTCGAGACTCTCTTTTTTTTTAATCTAACTCAGTAAGTAGAAAAACAGAAAAGCTCTTTGCACTTCTAGCAGGGAGTTTATTGCTTGTCAGCATCATGGATTGTTCAATGAAACCCAAACCTTTACCTAAATGGACCAGGAGCTGATGTACTGGGAGGTGATTGCTGAAATAACAGAAACTGCTTTCCATAACAATCACCTTTACATAGAACTATAAACCCAGTGAGAATGAGGAATGAATGGATATTGGGAAGTTGTATCAGGAGTCAGAGGCAGCAGTGCAGAGAAGAGAAAGGGACAGACACAATGACAGTTACACAGAACTATAAACCCAGTGAGAATGAGGAATGAATGGATATTGGGAAGTTGTATCAGGAGTCAGAGGCAGCAGTGCAGAGAAAGGGACAGACACAATGACAGTTACACAGAACTATAAACCCAGTGAGAATGAGGAATGAATGGATATTGGGAAGTTGTATCAGGAGTCAGAAGCAGCAGTGCAGAGAAAGGGACAGACACAAATGACAGTTACACAGAACTATAAACCCAGTGAGAATGAGGAATGAATGGATATTGGGAAGTTGTATCAGGAGTCAGAAGCAGCAGTGCAGAGAAGAGAAAGGGACAGACACAATGGACAGTTACACAGAACTATAAACCCAGTGAGAATGAGGAATGAATGGATATTGGGAAGTTGTATCAGGAGTCAGAAGGGCAGCAGTGCAGAGAAAGGGACAGACACAATGACAGTTACACAGAACTATAAACCCAGTGAGAATGAGGAATGAATGGATATTGGGAAGTTGTATCAGGAGTCCAGAAGCAGCAGTGCAGAGAAAGGGACAAGACCACAATGACAGTTACACAAACTATAAACCCAGTGAGAATGAGGAATGAATGGATATTGGGAAGTTGTATCAAGAGTCAGAAGCAGCAGTGCAGAGAAAGGGACAGACACAATGGACAGTTACACAGAACTATTAAACCCAGTGAGAATGAGGAATGAATGGATATTGGGGAAGTTGTATCAGGAGTCAGAAGCAGCAGTGCAGAGAAAGGGACAGACACAATGACAGTTACACAGAACTATAAACCCAGTGAGAATGAGGAATGAATGGATATTGGGAAGTTGTATCAGGAGTCAGAAGCAGCAGTGCAGAGAAAGGGACAGACACAATGACAGTTACACAGAACTATAAACCCAGTGAGAATGAGGAATGAATGGATATTGGGAAGTTGTATCAGGAGTCAGAAGCAGCAGTGCAGAGAAGAGAAGGGACAGACACAATGACAGTTACACAGAACTATAAACCCAGTGAGAATGAGGAATGAATGGATATTGGGAAGTTGTATCAGGAGTCAGGGGCAGCAGTGCAGAGAAAGGGACAGACACAATGACAGTTACACAGAACTATAAACCCAGTGAGAATGAGGAATGAATGGATATTGGGAAGTTGTATCAGGAGTCAGAGGCAGCAGTGCAGAGAAGAGAAAGGGACAGACACAATGACAGTTACACAGAACTATAAACCCAGTGAGAATGAGGAATGAATGGATATTGGGAAGTTGTATCAGGAGTCAGAGGCAGCAGTGCAGAGAAAGGGAGCAGACACAATGACAGTTACACAGAACTATAAACCCAGTGAGAATGAGGAATGAATGGATATTGGGAAGTTGTATCAGGAGTCAGAAGCAGCAGTGCAGAGAAAGGGACAGACACAATGACAGTTACACAGAACTATAAACCCAGTGAGAATGAGGAATGAATGGATATTGGGAAGTTGTATCAGGAGTCAGAAGCAGCAGTGCAGAGAAAGGGACAGACACAATGACAGTTACACAGAACTATAAACCCAGTGAGAATGAGGAATGAATGGATATTGGGAAGTTGTATCAGGAGTCAGAGGCAGCAGTGCAGAGAAGAGAAAGGGACAGACACAATGACAGTTACACAGAACTATAAACCCAGTGAGAATGAGGAATGAATGGATATTGGGAAGTTGTATCAGGAGTCAGAGGCAGCAGTGCAGAGAAAGGGACAGACACAATGACAGTTACACAGAACTATAAACCCAGTGAGAATGAGGAATGAATGGATATTGGGAAGTTGTATCAGGAGTCAGAGGCAGCAGTGCAGAGAAAGGGACAGACACAATGACAGTTACACAGAACTATAAACCCAGTGAGAATGAGGAATGAATGGATATTGGGAAGTTGTATCAGGAGTCAGAAGCAGCAGTGCAGAGAAAGGGACAGACACAATGACAGTTACACAGAACTATAAACCCAGTGAGAATGAGGAATGAATGGATATTGGGAAGTTGTATCAGGAGTCAGAAAGCAGCAGTGCAGAGAAAGGGACAGACACAATGACAGTTACACAGAACTATAAACCCAATGAGAATGAGGAATGAATGGATATTGGGAAGTTGTATCAGGAGTCAGAAGCAGCAGTGCAGAGAAGAGAAAGGGACAGACACAATGACAGTTACACAGAACTATAAACCCAGTGAGAATGAGGAATGAATGGATATTGGGAAGTTGTATCAGGAGTCAGAGGCAGCAGTGCAGAGAAAGGGACAGACACAATGACAGTTACACAGAACTATAAACCCAGTGAGAATGAGGAATGAATGGATATTGGGAAGTTGTATCAGGAGTCAGAAGCAGCAGTGCAGAGAAAGGGACAGACACAATGACAGTTACACAGAACTATAAACCCAGGAGAAAAAAAGAGGCTGCTCTGATGTTCTTCTGCTTAGGAAAGATTTGAGAAAGGTTTCTAATTGTTTTCCTAAGCAGAAGAACATCAGAGCAGCCTCTTTCTTTCTCCTGACAACTTCCTTGACTACTTGGTGGTCAGACTGGTCAGAAACTGACCAGCAGGTGGCGCTGTTGGAACAAAATTCATTCATATTAACAGCACATGTATCCCTTAATATCCTGGAATAAAAAGAAAATAAATAACGAATGTAAATGACAAAAGTGCTTAGAATAGCACTCCCATCAATTTTACATTCACTTATTTTAAAGGTTTACTTATCCTTTAAGGTTAGAAGGGTGGGGTTGGCTCTTTGGGAATCTATCGGGGCTTTGCCCTACTCCCCAAATATGATGTCACTTATCAGTCATCATTGGGAATTTTTGCAATACTGCCCATCGCATGAAAGTGGGGATGTGTATTGTATCCTTATAAACGGTGACTAGTGATGTCATCAGTTAAAAACGGTGAGTTCTGATGTCATTTCTGTCACATGACTCACTGAAACTTGTGTATTATAATAAATAAAGTACCCCTTGTTGTTGCAAAATATGAGGATATTAGAAGTTACCTTGGAGTTCCATGACCTGTATAAAAGCACTTGGCCTCGTGATTTTATATTGTCATGAAACGCATCAGTGACTTATAATATCCTTATAATTTACAAGAGGGGGTACTTTATTTACTATAAATATATATATTTATAGTGTAGTAATGTCTGTAGAGAAGATCCCATTATAAACCAACATCGTTTCTCCAAGTCGAGCTCATTCAGCCGAAGGAAACACAATTTTCTGGTAGCAAATATCCCATTAATGGGCAAAGTAGAATAATTCCCAATAAACAGAAGAATTTAATCCAAATCAACTGACTGGAACCCGGGGATCTCATCTCCATTAATGGAAGGGGCAAGTATATATATTTATATATCTGTATAAAACGCCCACCAGGAGAGCATTGTTTAGAGACTACGAAATGAATTGTTATTGTGTCTGGAAAATCGAGTTACGGTCCCTAATGGGTTTCTTATAGGAGGGGGGACAATACCCTTTAATGACTCCGGGAAATGGAATGCAGATCTATCTCTGGATTTAAAATCATTTTATACTGAAATCTCTTTGTTATTCCGCTGAATAATTCCAGTCATTATAGAGATCATTAGCAATGGCAGAATGCAAGAAAACATAGCGGCAAATAACTTTATTTTTAAAACTGAAATCCGCCCCCCCCCCCTTCCCCCATGGAACTGCATTTCTTTTAGATGGACACATATTCAATGTATCTGTGTTTGGTTCCTCGTTCTGTACATGTCCCTCACCTTCCCCTCTGTCTGGGCAGGGTCCATCTGTGGTTCCCTATTCTGGGCAGGGTCCATCTGTGGTTCCTCATTCTGTATGTGCCCCTCACCTTCCCCTGTGTCTGGGCAGGGTCCATCTGTGGTTCCTCATTCTGTATGTACCCCTCACCTTCCCCTCTGTCTGGGCAGGTCCATCTGTGGTTCCTCATTCTGTATGTAGCCCTCACCTTCCCCTCTGTCTGGGCCGAGTCCATCTGTGGTTTCTCATTCTGCATGTACCACTCACCTTCCTCTCTGTCTAGGCAGGTCCATCTGTGTTTCCTCATTCTGTATGTACCCCTCACCTTCCCCTCTGTCTGGGCAGGGTCCATCTGTGGTTCCTCATTCTGTATTTACCCCTCACCTTCCCCTCTGTCTGGGCAGGGTCCATCTGTGGTTCCTCATTCTGTACATGTCCCTCACCTTCCCCTCTGTCTGGGCAGGGTCCATCTGTGGTTCCCTATTCTGGGCAGGGTCCATCTGGGGTTCTTCATTCTGTATGTACCACTCACCTTCCCCTCTGTCTGGGCAGGGTCCATCTGTGCTTCCTCATTCTGTTAATGTCCCTCACCTTCCCCTCTGTCTGGGCAGGGTCCATCTGTGGTTCCTTATTTTGGGCAGGGTCCATCTGTGCTTCCTCATTCTGCTAATGTCCCTCACCTTCCCCTCTGTCTGGGCAGGGTCCATCTGTGGTTCCTTATTTTGGGCAGGGTCCATCTGTGCTTCCTCATTCTGCTAATGTCCCTCACCTTCCCCTCTGTCTGGGCAGGGTCCATCTGTGGTTCCTTATTCTGGGCAGGGTCCATCTGTGCTTCCTCATTCTGTATTTACCCCTCACCTTCCCCTCTGTCTGGGCAGGTCCATCTGTGGTTCCTCATTCTGTATGTACCACTAACCTTTACCTCTGTCTGGGCAGGTCCATCTGTGGTTCCCTATTCTGGGCAGGGTCCATCTGTGGTTCCTCATTCTGTATTCATCACCCACTTTCCCCTCTGGATGGATATTTGTCAATCCCGATGCTTAAGAAAAGCTGCAGCTTGGGGTTTGTTTATAAAGAGCTCATTACCCCCCTGTTTATAGTGATTGATGGAAAGGGTGGAGTTCAGTGCGTTATAAGGGCAAAAAAACTGTAAATTATGTTTTTTTAATTTAAATGAATAAAAAGAATGCTGTGTATTATTGTATATTTAGTGTACATCATTCTTAGTTTTTTGCAGCCATCCTGCCCCCTTGGCAGTTAAATGTATAATATAACAAGACATTTGGCCGCTGACTGTAAGTTACCAGGGTCCCATGTGACTGATAATAAAATCTTGCCAAGAGAAGTGCACATATTATTCCATTACCCTTTTGTACCTCTGAAATTTTTCTCTGCCCCCCCTCGTCTCCCTCCAACTCTCAGCCGCTATGTTTCATACATATGTAGGGCCACGAGGCCTAACCTTACAGTGAAGAATTGTAGCCCATGTTCAATAATGGATGAGGCGGCTCAGTGTCAGGCGGCTACGGGGAGACTTTTCTATGAGTCGTTTTAATTATATTCTGGTGTCACGAATCCCGACCTGAGAATGAAATTGCTCTTAAGGGACCATCTGTGATATTGCCCTGTGAGCATGAGAACCACTTAATAACCGGTCCTTTCTACTTCACTTGGTATGTAGGGGGGGGGGTGCCAATAAATATGAGACCATGAGATTCCAGAATCCCCCACTGGGTGGTTTAGAAACCATCAAAAAGTCAGTGCAGCTACATTGATTGCTCTGCTACATCTTTTCAGCAGTCAGAACTGAACCCAGGAGCTTTGGCAACCAAGGCAAGTGCAGTGATTGAAGGAAAGGCCCATGGCTATGGAACGTTTAGAGATGCCCAGTAATAATTGTTATTATTAGTTGACGGGTCACCCAAATACTACTACACAATGGAACCTATTTATACTTAGTTCCCAGAATGCCCCTTTCTACACTTTAACTTGTGTTAAAGAAGGATTGGAAGGGGTGGGTTAAGGTGGCCATAGACACACAGATCCTATTGTACGAATTGAGGATTCGTACGATTTTCCGATCGTGTGTGGCGTGTGCCGAAATCTTTCGTCCGGCGGAGATCGGTCGTTTGGTCGATCGGTCAGGGTTGATTTTGACCGATCCCGCTGGAGCCCATTGCGCATCGTAATTCGGCCGAACAATCAGATTACCCCAGATATAGCCATGCTCGTTAATGGCATATCGAGGAAAGATCCGCTCATTTGGCGATGTTACGAGCAGATCTTTGCGTCTATGGCCACCTTTAGTTTTTGAGCTGCAGACAATTTGTATGGCTGATGTGTCGGATTCCTAGAGCCTTTCTGGTGGGCATCATTATAAACTCTTTGATGACATCTGGGCTTTCCATTGCTGAATGGATTGGGACACCAGTTGAGGTAGGCATGCATGGATGACCTCAAACCAGCACACACAGCTTCTACTTGGCCTTGGCTCGTGTGTGTGTGTGTGTATAAGGTTTACAACGGGGAACCGCTGTAACCGAGGATAGCCACTCCATGGAGAGTGGATATGGTGGGAGCCCAGGGGTATAGCCATAGGTGATTGGAGGCAAAGACATGATGAAAGTAAATAGTAGATTTAATGGCAGCCAGAACACAGAAAACAAAAAGGCAGGAACAGGCAAAAAAGGCTAATCAGGATATCCACAAGTGAGGGAAAAATTGGGGAACACCGGAACAAAATTTACTCACTCAGGAACAAAATACAAGGTATTGAAAAATGAAGGTTTCCAGGTAACAGGATACAGATAACAGGGTACAGGAATAAGATTCAGGAACAAGATTCAGGAACAAGATTCAGGAACAAGATTCAGGAACAAGATTCAGGAACGCAGGTCAGGAACAAACAAATTACATTCAATGACTCAGCCCTGAGCAAAGTTTATAAAGGGAAGGTGATAAGGAATGGGAGACACATGAGGGTAAACGAGGTGGGTGGAATACATACTGTGAACAGGCAGATTAACAAAAACATCAGAAACATAAGAGCTCAGGATCTGCCCCAAGAGCCCCCAGTGGCTCACGAGGCAAATGCCGCCAGTGTCCAGAACCTCAAAATCAAGGGTTTGAATCCCGGGCTGTTTGTATGCCTGACAGTGTGTCTGCCATCCTGGATTCCTAGAGGCTGGCTTGTGGCCATCATAATGTCAATCATGCCATCTGGGCTCCCCATTGCTGAATGAAGTGTTGAGGTAGGCATACATTGGATGACATCAAACCACCACACACAGCTTCTACTTGGCACTGGCTCAGAGAACTGCTCATGCTGAGGTTGACATCTGGCCAATCTATATATATGGCTGCAATCCTGGATTCCTAGAGGCTGGTTTGTGGCCATCATTATAATGTCAATCATGCCATCTGGGCTTCCCATTGCGGAATGAATTCCTAGAGCCTTGCTGATGAGCATTAATATAACATCTATATTGACATCCAGACTTTCATTGCTGAATAGACTGGGACACCAGTTGAGGTAGACATGCGTGGATGAACTGCTCATTAACCGCTTGTTCTGAGGTTCAAAGTATTGGAGAACCTTGGCCAATGTATATATGTGGGTGCCTTCTTGGATTCCTAGAACCTGGCTGGTGGCCACCATTATAGTGTCTACAAAGACATCTAGGCCTTCCATAGCCAAAGGGGTTAGAACACTAGTGGAGATGGTTAAAGAGAACTTCTCGTGCCTCACGCTGAGGTTGAAAGAGCGGAGAGCTGTTTAAACTGTGCCCCAACATATACACCAGGCTACCATATTGGATTTCTTACTTGCTGCAATGTCCATGATGATGTGAGGTCCTCTTAATTACTGGGAGTGAGATGCCAATGAACATGAATATAAATCGATGGCCACAGCCCAAAACACGTCTTCACTTGGTCTCGGCACAGAGAACTGCACATTTTTTCATAATTATAATTTCCATGCCTTTCTGTGTTAAAGTGAAGCTGCACATAAGCGCCACCAGTAATTACATTTGTTCAAGATCATCTTTTTTTTTTAATCCATCCTCTTTTTTTGTGGGATCCCAGGCTGCATTCATCATCCTATTGATTAGGTGACCTTCTGCTGGGAATACAACGCATTTCTCACATGTCACAGAAATCCAAATGATAAATCACCTTTGGGGTGATGCTCAAAAGTTCCATTTGTCTGATTGACAAAAACATTTCTCCTACTTTTCAATGCCAAATTGGCTGGCTAGGCCCCACCCTGACGTTCTCATGCTGAAGATGAATGGCATTGATATATGGGATCTCTTTGTACAGGCTATGAACAAACTTAGGGGCTGTTCCTGCTGAATTGTGCTTAGTACAGGGAATACCTATGCTGCCATAGTTTTATGGGATCTCTCTGTACAGACTATAAGCAACTTAGGGGCTGTTCCTGCTGAATTGTGCTTAGTACAGGGAATACCTATGCTGCCATAGTTTTATGGGACCTCTCTGTACAGACTATGAGCAAACTTAGGGACTGTTCCTGCTGAATTGTGCTTAGTACAGGGAATACCTATGTACCATAGTTTTATGGGATCTCTCTGTACAGACTATGAGCAAACTTAGGGGACTGTTCCTGCTGAATTGTGCTTAGTACAGGGAATATGTATGTTGCCATAGTTTTATGGGATCTCTCTGTACAGACTATGAGCAAACTTAGGGACTGTTCCTGCTGAATTGTGCTTAGTACAGGGAATTCTCTATGTTGCCATAGTTTTATGGGATCTCTGTGCATTTATATTTATGGATATGGGAGTAATATTGCTGAATCATTTCCTACAAGAAACAAAACAGCACTGTCTGGATGTCCAATAAAATCTTCAGCCAAGTGGTTAAAAAATAAAAAAAAATGGACATTTAAAAACAAATCAGTAATAAAAGGAGCTTTGTTATTCCGTATGCTGCCGCCTCCTCTGTACAAACACTGATATATTATTCGCTGACACCGGCCTGGACCCTTCAATGCAGAAATAAGAAGCATTTCTCTCTCTTGTGTTGCTGCTCATTAATAATTCATTAGGCAGAAAACGTCTTTTTTGCTGGACTCACAGACGCAATTCTGCACAGCGGATCTCATTCATGATTAATGACGCTCTTTTTCCCTCTTTTATCACCTGCCGTCCTGCCGAGACGTGTAATAAATCCTTCTTTGTGCAACGTCACAGTAACCGTAGGATAGACCCGTACGGCTTTCAAATATGTCTTCTGTACATCAGCATGGGGCAAGTAATGCTATCTGCAGCCATAGGCTACCTTTCACTATATATGGGCAAACAAGTGGCTTCACCATGTGCCAGACCCATGATCCCCTTGTTTCCCCCAAAATATCTAATGACATGGGCACTTGATCATCCCACAGCCAAAGAGTCTGTTCCCAGTAATAATTACCCTAACCCAAACTTTACTATGACCAGTGTCAGACTAGACCTCCTAAGGACCACCAGTAGTACTACTTTAGTACATGCCCTCGTACTGTGGCATTTATCAGTGTAATACCCTAATAGCACTCTACTGTATGTCTCAGCTATAACATCCCTCTGTAAAAGTGGATCCCACCGTGTAGAGGTGGCCCTCAAACAAGCCTGGAGCAGGAACACAACCCAAACTCTACTATAGTTTCAGGGGTATCCAGGGTACAAATAAACACTCACCCCAAATCTCCCCCTAACTGGTCTTCAGGCTGGGCCCCCTTAGCTCATAACAAGGTTACAGATATATAGAAACATTGGGGTGTCACCCTGCTATAGTTCCAGGGGTACCCAGGGTACAAATAAACACTCACCCCCAATCTCCCCCTAACTGACCTTCAGACTGGGCCCCCTTAGCTCATAACAAGGTTTCAGATATATAGAAATATTGGGGTAACAGTCACCCTGCTATAGTTCCAGGGGTACCCAGGGTACAAATAAGCACTCACCCCAAATCTCCCCCTAACTGGCCTTCAGACTGGGCCCCCTTAGCTCATAACAAGGTTACAGATATATAGAAACATTGGGGTAACAGTCACCCTGCTATAGTTCCAGGGGTACCCAGGGTACAAATAATCTCTCACCCCAAATCTCCCCCTAACTGACCTTCAGACTGGGCCCCCTTAGCTCATAACAAGGTTACAGATATATAGAAACATTGGGGTGTCACCCTGCTATAGTTCCAGGGGTACCCAGGGTACAAAAAAAGCACTCACCCCAAATCTTCCCCTAACTGGCCTTCAGGCTGGGCCCCGCTTAGCTCATAACAAGGTTACAGATATATAGAAACATTGGGGTAACAGTCACCCTGCTATAGTTCCAGGGGTACCCAGGGTACAAATAAACACTCACCCCAAATCTCCCCCCTAACTGACCTTCAGACTGGGTCCCCCTTAGCTCATAAGAAGGTTACAGATATATAGAAACATTGGGGTGTCACGCTGCTATAGTTCCAGGGGTACCCGGGGCACAAATAATCACTCACCCCAAATCTCCCCTAACTGACCTTCATGCTAGGCCCCCTTAACTACTAACAAGGTTACAGATATATAGAAACATTGGTTCTACTGGATCCCTCTGGCTTCTCTTTATCAAAGAGTGGCCATGAAGTCTCTCTCTAATGCAAAAGAACACATTTTTTGTATACTATTTACTATATGTTTAAAATATTATATATAAAATATTACTATTATTATAAAAAAAAATTGTTATCCGTTATTTTTCACTCTATAGGCAAAATTAAGTGAAGGTCCAACACCATGGACCATCATCAACCTCCATGTCAAAGGCTCAACTTGGTGGCACTTGTGTTTTTTATGCAACCTCAATAACAATATAAAGTAACACTATTACCGCCGCATGCGTTTTGTGCCAGGCACTGAAGAGCTTTCAATCACTTTTGCTCGATTTAATCGAAACTAAGCCTGAACAAATGAGAAAGGAGATACTATAATCCCTTAACAGGAAAACCACCGAAGGTATCAGCTGGGCCATCTCCAACGTTCCTGCCGAAGTTGTTTGGTGCTTATTCGATATCTGTCATGTCTGACCTTCTAATAGTGAATGGCAAGCATAAAACCAACCTGTAATTGTTTCTCTACACCGTCTCACCCCACGCGCTCCCTTTAATTGCCTCACAGAATCAATTGGACAGGCTGATGATATGAAACTTCCAGCTGGGAGAAGTGTGAAAGGGAATCAGCGTGGGGGAGCCGGGCAAGCTTCTTCTTACTCAGCTGCCTTTGGCTGTTCGGCTTGGATGCAATGAATACATAGATCCTTGCAATGAAACCCATTATGTGGAAATACTGTCTCCTCAATATCATAACTCCTGTGTTCAGAACCTGTCCCGAGGCACTTGTTGTCTTCAAAGATCAGCGTATAAGAGTTGGTAGAGTCCTAAAGAGAAATAAGGCTGGGGGGAACCAGTGGTGCTTGCTGATATTTCTGAGGACAGCAACCCACACTTAACAGGCAGACTGTGAAATTTAGTTCCTTGCATGGTGTGGATATAAGGTTCTCATATTATTATAGGTGTCCTTATACCTCAAGTCTAGTCTTGTGCATTCTCAATGGCTGGAATCTCAGGGAATGGAAGCAGGGAACCTAGGGGAGTCCTCTCCAATGAATCCCTGAAGAGACTGTGCCCAATGAGGAGACACATGGAATAGGTACGTTGCCCGAAAAATGTACAGTAGCAAAACTGAGACTCCCTCTTCCCTCCACAAGAGCATGTGAAGGAGACAGCTGTGAAACTTAACTGGCAATGGAGGTAGCTGTGCTATGCCACCATGGACAATAGAAGAGCCCATATTGACCCTGAAATGATGACAAGACTATCGGTGGAGAACTCAATATCATCCAGATATCCAGCAGAAGCATATGAAAACTAGCTACAGGGTAAATCATAACTCAGCACATTTGCTAGATTGTCCTACGTAAGTTCAACTCTCCATGAGATGGGCCTTTATGTTGTTTTCTCTGTGCATTCTCAAAAGCTGGAATCTCAGGGGATAGGAGCAGGGCAGCTAGGAAAGTCCTCTCTAATGAACCCTGTAGAGACTGTGCCCAATGAGGAGAAACATGGAATAGGTACGTAGCCCGAAAAATGTACAGTAGACAAACTAAGGCCACCTCTTCTCCCCGCAAGAGCATGTGAAGAGCTAAGGAGACCGCTGTGACACTCAACTTGCGATGGAGGTAGCTTGGCTATGCCAGTGGACAGCAGAAGAGTTCATATTGACCCTGAAATGATGGCAAGGCTATAGGTGGACAGACCTGTCAACTCAATATCATCCAGATATACAGTAGAAACTAGAAGAATATGGAAACTAACTACAGGGTGAATCATAACTCTGCTAGAGTAAGTTTAACGCTAGATGAGTTGGACCTTTATGTTGTTTTCATAGATGACCATCACTGGTCTTTGTGATCTCTCCATTCTGCCTCTGATGTTAAAATGATTTAGTATTCGATACACCTGTATTCATAAAAAGAACATTTCTTCTCTTGAAGGTGCTCTCCAAAGGGCAACTACAATCGTTAAAGGGATACAGAATGGGTTCTAAAGCCAGGCTTGATATATTGCACTTGTTTATGGAACAGAAAAAGGTGAAGTTGAAGGCATGTGATTAATTTGTGTCAATACTCCCAAGGTCAATACATGCTGAAAGGAGCGGTTTATTTTCAGAGCCACATAACTACATTTTTGTGTCTTGTTATTGCATAAAATACTGTCTATCCTTTACGACTAATTTGATGGCTGATACATTTAAGAACCTTTAAGATACTAAAGGCGTTGGTTGATCCAGGAGGGATTAGTTTTGTCTGAGTCTAGAAGACTTGAATTAAATGCTGTTTTTCTCATTGTTGTCTCTAACAAAAGGCTGAAGTTGGTCTTCCTCCCACCTGAAGAAATAAAAATTCAAAAGCACAAAAAACAAGCACTGAGGAATAATATTGAGTAGTCAGGATCTTCTCCCAAACAACCCAAAAATTCTTCAATGAGAGTTTTTTTCTCTAGCTATGGAAGCCAAAATATTGGGCAACTGGATCTTCATTGTATCTTCAGTCAAATAACCCAACAATATCTCTCCTTCCTTTCAGATACTGGGGCACTTCTGTAACTACCGTAGCCAAAATATTGAGCAAATGGGCCTTCATCTTGGTGTCTTTCACCACACAACCCAACAATCGTCCCGCTTTCTCAGTTAACAATTTGCTTACTCACTGATGGTTCTTTCTCTAGCTATTGTAAACAAAATATTCATCATTGTATTTTCAACCAAACAACCCCACAATCTTCCCTCTTTCTTCCCAGTCACTGAGGACTCTTTCTCCGGCTATTGCAGCCAAAATAGTTGGGTAATAAGTCTTCTTTTGCGGAATTGTCTGCCAAATTACCCAACTATCTTCATTCCCTGACAGTCTCTGAGGGCTCTTGCTCTAGCCACAAGAATGACATTTTGGGGCAACTCAACGGCCTTCCTCATATTGATTTCTCGTATTTACTTAGGGTCTATTTAAATTTGGCACCCAAGCCGCAACAAATGTGGAAACTATATTTATACAATACTGGAAACTGTCAAACACCAAAATGAATGATAAAAAAAATGCACATTTTCTCCTGAAAATCTGAAATAGTATGTGGTCCATGAATTTCGTTAATATTGTTCTAACTCCCCACCCATCCCGTTCCCTACACCAAGCAAACATTTTCCATCAGAAAGAAAAAAGGAAAACTCAACATGAGAGAGTTTGGAGAAGTTTTGTAACCAGTGATGGCACTAAGGGAAAGCTTTGAGCTCCCTGCGTATCTTTAAAAAAGTCTGTGTTCATAATTCACTGAGACAAGCCTGATTTTATGGCCTGGTCCGGAGGGACAGGGAAGCAACTGTTCTACTGGATAAAAGTATTCAGCTCTCAGAGTGATGCCTTATTTTGATCTTCCCTGGCAGACGTCCTGAGATAGAGCCTAGTCAGCGGCTAGTGGACCTGCCCCTATGGACGGAAGGATTGAAGGATTTTACAGAACGTCTAATTAACTCACTCCATGAAACTGCGTCTTTATTACACCGTGGCTGCTCGAGCCCTGAATTTCCAAAAGCCGCATTGAACTTGTGATAAAGTAAAAGTAATGACCCACATTGTGCCTCTGCCGATGGGCTTTGATGCCTACGTCTTAACTCCTCAATTTCCAAGGACACCTTTTTTTGCATTCTGGGTTTCCACACTGAAGTACAGAGCAGGGCAGGGAGATACTGGACTGTTGGGATAATCAGGAGATTGGAATGTCTAAAAATGTGGAAAAAGAGGATGAAGATAATTATTATACAAACACTGATGTATCCAAAAAATGTTCTTCACATTACCCAAGATTAGTCCTTCAAAACATACTTCCATCATGTGGAAGAATGTTTATTGCACTATATTGGGAGTCTTTCATTTAAGCAGCAGTCTATGGGACGAGAGACAGAAGCTTACCAGTGGGGGTGGGTAGTCTGTGACTCAAGTGGTGGGTGGGACTAGAACACTCTGATGGAAGCTTACAGGGGAGGTGCATGGATTTGGTGACTCAAGCAGTGGATGGGTCTAGAAGACTTTAATGGCAACTTACAAGGGGAGGAGCAGGGAGTCTTTGACTTAAGGAGTGGGTGGTGCTAGAACATTACAGGGGAGGTGCATGGAGTCTGTGACCGAAAAGCAGTGGGTGGGACTAGAACACTCTTATGGAAGCTAACAGAGGAGGTGCATAGAGTCTGTGACTCAAGAAATGGGTGGGACTAGAACACTCTGATGGAAGCTTACAGGGGGGAGAAGCAGGGAGACTATGACTCAAGAAGTGGGTGGGACTATAACACTCTGATGGAAGCTAACAGAGGAGGTGCATAGAGTCTGTGACTCAAGCAGTGGGTGGGACTAGAACACTCTGATGGCAGCTTACGGTGGGAGGAACACAGAGTCTGTAATTTGAGCATTGATTGGACCAGTACACTTTGATGGCAGCTTAAAACAAATGCACCGATCAGGGCTGCCATCAGGTAGGTACAGGGGTGCCAAAGGGAGACCCAAAGATTAAAAATCATGATTGGTGGGTCATATAGAGAGGTGGCGTTTACACATGCGGGGGTGGGTTTTTGGCTGAATCATGTTTAGATAGTTAGTATAGATATGGGTATATATAATTTATGTGAAAGTAGGGAGGGGTGTGTGTATTGATGCTGGGTTTTCATTTGGAGGGGTTGAATTTGATGGACTTTTTTCAACCCAATTTAACTATGTAACTATGTAACTATGGGTACGTCTTTGTTATAATTGGGGAGTGACTAGGCCAGATCTAGGGCATGGCCTTTTTTCCATTTTTTTCCATTGTTTTACTTGTTGGCAGGGACCACCACCCAGTGAGCCCAGATGAAGAGAAGTCTAATAATTCTGACAATATGGGGGGGACCCAGGTAACTTGACAGTATGGGTCATTAATGGCCACATCAGTAACTCATAGTTGGCTCTGATGGCAGCAAAGTGGAGAAGCAAAGGATCTTTTAGGTTGTAAGCTCTATGGACCAGGGCCCTTGATACCTCCTGCATCAATTTTTGTATGTTTGATGTATACACCCTTTATTGTACAATGCTACAGAATATGTCGGTGCTTAGTGATTAATGTTTACAGCAACAAAGTGAATCAATTAAAAACAGAGATTTGCTTCTCCTTTAAAACCTGTGCAACAAACACAAAGAAGACAACAAAGTCATCTGATGGCATATAACCAACAACAACAAATCCCCGCAAAATTATTAAGCCATAAAAATGTGTGCTACTGAATTATGTATCATTAAGCCGCTAATTAGAGAGCGGCCCCTGAATATTGCAGCAATAAGTCACAAATAAGCTAAAAATTCACTCAATCTCCCTCTTTGAAGAAAAAAAACAAACCGTCACAATGATTTTATATATCCGCTTCTCTCAGTGATAGGAAGTTGCTGGAGCGTCGCACAATGGGATATGTGGCGAGAGATGGGGACGCGCCTGCGGGGAGAAATTTCCTCGTAGACTGATGGGGAAACATAATCATTTCACTGTCTGTCTCTTTCCCTTTACATTCTTTTCTGTGTTTATCTCTAGATCAGCCATAAAAAAGCCCTTATTGGATAGACTGTTCTTCTAAACCATGAAAGGCCCAGACAGAGATCAGGCAAATCCTCTCCAATTCTGTATGTTTTCTCTCAACACCGTTCTTTGTTTTCCTTTAAAGGAGAACTAAAGCCTTCAAAGGAACGATAGTTGCAAAAAAAGAAACACGGGAGATTGCTCCTGCTCTGTACAGGTATGGGACCTGTTATCCAGAATGCTCAGGACCTGCAGTTTTCCCGATAATGGATCATTCTGTAATTTAGATCTTCATACCTTAAGTCTACTAGAATAATACCATGTAAATATTAAACCCAATAGGCTGGTTTTGCTTCCAAAACTGATTAATTATCCATTGTGATCAAGTACAATGTACTGTTTTATTATTACAGAGAAATCGTTTTTTAAAAATTCGGATTATTTGGATAAAATGGAGTCCATGGAAGACGGCCTTTCCGTAATTCAGAGCTTTCTGGATAATGGGTTTCCAGTAGAGTCCTGCAGCGGGTACCCAGAAAAGCATGTGAGTAGGATTTTCGGGTGCGGGTATAGATGCGAGTCTGCATGTTGTGTTGCATCTTATCTAAATTTCTTATCAGATTTTGTCTAAATTTTACTCGTTATAAAATTTTACAAAATGTGTTTCTGTCCCACCCACTTTTTTTTTTAGCAAGTGAGGGAATACAGGGATATGGGAGAGAGCTCATAGTACAAGATGATCCAGGGACTAGTCCGATTGTCCGATTTTGGAGTCAGGAAGGAATTTTTTTCCCCTCTGAGGCAAATTGGAGAGGCTTCAGATGGGGGGTTTTTTTTGCCTTCCTCTGGATCAACTGGCAGTTAGGCAGATTAAAAAAAAACTAAAAGGTTGAACTTGATGGACGTGTGTCTTTTTTCATCCTTACTATGCAGGTCGGGTAGCAGATGGCAGTGGGTAAATGTGGGTTGCGGTTTGGGTCGTGGGCTGCGGGTTCGGGTCTCATAAATTGGTTCCACGCAGGCCTCTAGTTTTCAGATAGCCTTCCCACCATTGTGCCTCTTCTGCCTACCCCTAGTTCTGGCCCTGCATGGAACTCTCAAAAAGCTGCTGGCAAGTCATGTCCAAAGAGAGATGGGTCAAAGCTTAGCAACCAATTTAGTGGTTATGGTTACTCAACCGAGGAACAGCATCGATGGAGGTCCTGCAAAACCTACATGTGGAGGCCACAACTCAAAGTGCTGTACAACATAAACCATGAAATGCTCACTATGTATGGCAATGCCGGCTGTACTTGATTTTATTCTTGGCTGTACTTGACACCTGACTCATTGCTGCAAATGAAGAAGCCCTTCCGACTCTTATAAGGAAAGATAATGAACTGAGACGAGAGATGGGACTGCAGATAAATCTGAGGAAGACAAAGGTTATGACAGCAGGAATGACAGCTGGGTATAGAGTTGATGGCGAAAAAATAGAAATCATAATGAGGTTTTGTCTCCTTCAATCAATCCTTAATAACAACTCATGCGGCATTCAAGGAAAACAGCCCAGGCTGGCACTTGCTAGAACCAGGAACCTAGAAGACCTAGAAGTGATCTTCAAATGCCTGGCAATATATCACCTACGCGGAGATACTTTCCATGACAGATGTGAACGTTCAGTGAAGAAGAGAACAGGAAAAGTATTGACGTCTTTGAAAGTTGAAGTTGGAGATGACTTTTGAGGATAATGTTAATGGCAATGAGAAAAAACAAGTGGAGCATTGCCCAACTCAACCTGACCTTGCAAACAAAGCCCAAAAATATGAATGAAAGCTTGATGAGGAGCCCCAGTTTATTGGAAGAGATAATAATGCTTGGAATAGTTACTGTAGCTTGAAACCTAAGAATGGACCTTCAAGAGAAACATTCTGGAGAATATTTGCATTGTTCCCTGGAGTCAAACTCAACTTCACTGCGCTTGAAATTCTAGTCTTTGGGCATTGCATAAACGTTCCCCCCAAAAATGGGGTCGCTGTGGGATAGCAGGTATAATAGGGAGAGATGGTGCCAGATGCCCTTCTCAGAGACTATTATCCATTGTTACTATAGACACCATCTCTCCCTACTATACCTGCTATCCCACAGTCACACTCCCTTCCCAGAGACTATTATCCACTGTTACTATAGGCACCATCTCTCCCTACTATACCTGCTATCCCACAGTCACACTCCCTTCCCAGAGACTATTATCCACTGTTACTATAGACACCATCTCTCCCTACTATACCTGCTATCCCACAGTCACACTCCCTTCCCAGAGACTATTATCCACTGTTACTATAGACACCATCTCTCCCTACTATACCTGCTATCCCATAGTCACACTCCCTTCCCAGAGACTATTATCCACTGTTACTATAGGCACCATCTCTCCCTACTATACCTGCTATCCCACAGTCACACTCCCTTCCCAGAGACTATTATCCACTGTTACTATAGGCACCATCTCTCCCTACTATACCTGCTATCTCACAGTCACACTCCCTTCCCAGAGACTATTATTCACTGTTACTATAGGCACCATCTCTCCCTACTATACCTGCTATCCCACAGTCACACTCCCTTCCCAGAGACTATTATCCACTGTTACTATAGGCACCATCTCTCCCTACTATACCTGCTATCCCACAGTCACACTCCCTTCCCAGAGACTATTATCCACTGTTACTATAGGCACCATCTCTCCCTACTATACCTGCTATCCCACAGTCACACTCCCTTCCCAGAGACAATTATCCACTGTTACTATAGGCACCATCTCTCCCTACTATACCTGCTATCCCACAGTCACACTCCCTTCCCAGAGACTATTATCCACTGTTACTATAGGCACCATCTCTCCCTACTATACCTGCTATCCCACAGTCACACTCCCTTCCCAGAGACTATTATCCACTGTTACTATAGGCACCATCTCTCCTACTATACCTGCTATCTCACAGTCACACTCCCTTCCCAGAGACTATTATCCACTGTTACTATAGGCACCATCTCTCCCTACTATACCTGCTATCCCACAGTCACACTCCCTTCCCAGAGACTATTATCCCACTGTTACTATAGACACATCTCTCCCTACTATACCTGCTATCCCACAGTCACACTCCCTTCCCAGAGACTATTATCCACTGTTACTATAGGCACCATCTCTCCCTACTATACCTGCTATCCCACAGTCACACTCCCTTCCCAGAGACTATTATCCACTGTTACTATAGGCACCATCTCTCCCTACTATACCTGCTATCCCACAGTCACACTCCCTTCCCAGAGACTATTATCCCACTGTTACTATAGACACATCTCTCCCTACTATACCTGCTATCCACAGTCACACTCCCTTCCCAGAGACTATTATCCACTGTTACTATAGGCACCATCTCTCCCTACTATACCTGCTATCCCACAGTCACACTCCCTTCCCAGAGACTATTATCCCACTGTTACTATAGGCACCATCTCTCCCTACTATACCTGCTATCCCACAGTCACACTCCCTTCCCAGAGACTATTATCCACTGTTACTATAGGCACCATCTCTCCCTACTATACCTGCTATCCTACAGTCACACTCCCTTCCCAGAGACTATTATCCCACTGTTACTATAGGCACCATCTCTCCCTACTATACCTGCTATCCCACAGTCACACTCCCTTCCCAGAGACTATTATCCACTGTTACTATATGCACCATCTCTCCCTACTATACCTGCTATCCCACAGTCACACTCCCTTCCCAGAGACTATTATCCACTGTTACTATAGACACCATCTCTACCTACTATACCTGCTATCCCACAGTCACACTCCCTTCCCAGAGGACTATTATCCCACTGTTACTATAGACACCATCTCTCCCTACTATACCTGCTATCCCACAGTCACACTCCCTTCCCAGAGACTATTATCCCACTGTTACTATAGACACCATCTCTCCCTACTATACCTGCTATCCCACAGTCACACTCCCTTCCCAGAGACTATTATCCACTGATACTATAGACACATCTCTCCCTACTATACCTGCTATCCCACAGTCACACTCCCTTCCCAGAGACTATTATCCACTGTTACTATAGCACCATCTCTCCCTACTATACCTGCTATCCCACAGTCACACTCCCTTCCCAGAGACTATTATCCCACTGTTACTATAGACACCATCTCTCCCTAC
Source organism: Xenopus laevis (assembly GCF_017654675.1). Classification (NCBI taxonomy): domain Eukaryota; kingdom Metazoa; phylum Chordata; class Amphibia; order Anura; family Pipidae; genus Xenopus; species Xenopus laevis. Next base: position 4,019,939 of record NC_054376.1, on the reverse strand, counting down.
TATACCTGCTATCCCACAGTCACACTCCCTTCCCAGAGACTATTATCCACTGTTACTATAGGCACCATCTCTCCCTACTATACCTGCTATCCCACAGTCACACTCCCTTCCCAGAGACTATTATCCCACTGTTACTATAGACACCATCTCTCTCTACTTATACCTGCTATCCCACAGTCACACTCCCTTCCCAGAGACTATTATCCACTGTTACTATAGGCACCATCTCTCCCTACTATACCTGCTATCCCACAGTCACACTCCCTTCCCAGAGACTATTATCCCACTGTTACTATAGACACCATCTCTCCCTACTATACCTGCTATCCCACAGTCACACTCCCTTCCCAGAGACTATTATCCACTGTTACTATAGGCACCATCTCTCCCTACTATACCTGCTATCCCACAGTCACACTCCCTTCCCAGAGGACTATTATACCACTGTTACTATAGACACATCTCTCCCTAACTATACCTGCTATCCCACAGTCACACTCCCTTCCCAGAGACTATTATCCACTGTTACTATAGACACATCTCTCCCTACTATACCTGCTATCCCACAGTCACACTCCCTTCCAGAGACTATTATCCACTGTTACTATAGACACCATCTCTCCCTACTATACCTGCTATCCCACAGTCACACTCCCTTCCCAGAGACTATTATCCACTGTTACTATAGACACATCTCTCCCTACTATACCTGTTATCCCACAGTCACACTCCCTTCCCAGAGACTATTATCCACTGTTACTATAGGCACCATCTCTCCCTACTATACCTACTATCCCACAGTCACACTCCCTTCCCAGAGACTATTATCCACTGTTACTATAGACACCATCTCTCCCTACTATACCTGCTATCCCACAGTCACACTCCCTTCCCAGAGACTATTATCCACTGTTACTATAGGACACCATCTCTCCCTACTATACCTGCTATCCCACAGTCACACTCCCTTCCCAGAGACTATTATCCACTGTTACTATAGACACCATCTCTCCCTACTATACCTGCTATCCCACAGTCACACTCCCTTCCAGAGACTATTATCCCACTGTTACTATAGACACATCTCTCCCTACTATACCTGCTATCCACAGTCACACTCCCTTCCCAGAGACTATTATCCACTGTTACTATAGGCACCATCTCTCCCTACTATACCTGCTATCCCACAGTCACACTCCCTTCCCAGAGACTATTATCCACTGTTACTATAGACACATCTCTCCCTACTATACCTGCTATCCCACAGTCACACTCCCTTCCCAGAGACTATTATCCACTGTTACTATAGGCACCATCTCTCCCTACTATACCTGCTATCCCACAGTCACACTCCCTTCCCAGAGACTATTATCCCACTGTTACTATAGACACATCTCTCCCTACTATACCTGCTATCCCACAGTCACACTCCCTTCCCAGAGACTATTATCCCACTGACATTGTGGTGCTTTATTAAGCTCTCAAACACTAATGGCATATAAATGACATATTTGTGAGTTGAATATGGCAGTTCTGGTGAGTCCCCAATAGCATGGGAATGTCTGGGAAATCAGCCAGGCAGAACAGGAATATAGATCTATTGTCAAAACAAAGGGAAATCTTTATGGCCAAAGGCAGATTGTGCGATGTGCATCATTATCCATTTAGGACACAACTACTAATGCTTTTTAAATGGGGTGTCCTTCCAAAACTTTAATATGAAAAAGTCCAAATTATTTTAAACTTAGCAGAAAATCAAATTCTCATTTGAAATAAGGCCTCTCTGTCCCTGCGAAAATAACGATTCTTATTCCAGGGTGACGTTATTGACAATGGTCCATTCAGTAATTGGTCGTCTTTCAATGAGAAATTGGTGGGGCCCAACTAGTAATGGGAGCCTTGATTTGTTCTGATGGCAGAGGTGGGAATAGCAAGGGGAAGGGGCAATGGTTGGGCATTGCCGTTTAATAACATTAGAGAGGCGCATGCTGCAGAGGATTCTGGGAGTTGACTTCCATGGCTGTGACATGAGTGCCTGGTGTATAGACATTTTCTCAAATTCTCATTATTTCATAGTGACGACAGACACTTCTAAGAGGGACAGGTCCCTAAATTGGCAGAGATGACGTTACAATGAAAGAAGGTTGAGAGAAATGTTTCTGCAAACGACTTTGTCTCATCTCTGCCCAACAACAAATTAAAGTCTCTGCGCAATTATCCAGAGCGTGTTATTGGATTATCAGCCCAGTGACACCATTAGCTGCTGAATATGATGACGGATGTGACTTATGTTTCTCTCCAGTGCTAATGAGCAAACAAAGCAATCACCCTTCATCCAGAGCCGCCAGCCAAGTAATGAGCACCCACATGCAACGATCACTTATTAATCCCCCATTTGGATATATATATATACAGTATATGGATTAAAGAGGGGCCGGAGGACATTGTTAGGACCGGAGGGCAACGTGATGTCCACACTTGGGGCAGGAGGAAAGCTTAGTGAAGGCCAACTCAAAGATCAATATCACACTCTGCTGTTGTACTTTTTTTTTATTATTATTAATATTATTCTCTCCACTTTTCCCTACTGTCTCTATCTTACCTTATTGTCCCCATCTTGTCCTACTGTGGTCATTATACCTCATTCTCTCCGTTTTTTTGATACCCAGTCTCTATGCCCTATTATATCCATCTTACCCTTCCATCTCAATCTTGCCTTACTGTGTTTACCTTCACTTGCTCTCTACATCTTGCCCGGCCGTGCCCATCTTACCCTACTGTCTCAATCTTATCCTACTGTTTCCTTCTTGCCCTCATGTTCCCATCTTGCTCTACTGTCTCAATTTTGCCCTGCAGTGCCAATCTTACCCTACAGTCTCCTTCTTTTACCCTACTGTCTCCATCTTGCCCTGCAGTGCCAATCTTACCCTACTGTCTCCAACATGTCCTGCTCCACCCATCTTACCCTATTGTATCCATCTTACCCTTCCATCTCAATCTTGCCTTACTGTGTTTACCTTCGCTTGCTCTCTACATCTTGCCCTGCCGTGCCCATCTTACCCTACTGTCTCAATCTTATCCTACTGTTTCCTTCTTGCCCTCATGTTCCCATCTTGCTCTACTGTCTCAATTTTGCCCTGCAGTGCCAATCTTACCCTACAGTCTCCTTCTTTTACCCTACTGTCTCCATCTTGCCCTGCAGTGCCAATCTTACCCTACTGTCTCCAACATGTCCTGCTCCACCCATCTTACCCTATTGTATCCATCTTACCCTTCCATCTCAATCTTGCCTTACTGTGTTTACCTTCGCTTGCTCTCTACATCTTGCCCTGCCGTGCCCATCTTACCCTACTGTCTCAATCTTATCCTACTGTTTCCTTCTTGCCCTCATGTTCCCATCTTGCTCTACTGTCTCAATTTTGCCCTGCAGTGCCAATCTTACCCTACTGTCTCCTTCTTTTACCCTACTGTCTCCATCTTGCCCTGCAGTGCCAATCTAACCCTACTGTCTCCAACATGTCCTGCTCCACCCATCTTACCCTATTGTATCCATCTTACCCTTCCATCTCAATCTTGCCTTACTGTGTTCACCTTCGCTTGCTCTCTACATCTTGCCCTGCCGTGCCCATCTTACCCTACTGTCTCAATCTTATCCTACTGTTTCCTTCGTGCCCTCATGTTCCCATCTTGCTCTACTGTCTCCATCTTGCCCTGCAGTGCCAATCTTACCCTACTGTCTCCAACATGTCCTGCTACACCCATCTTACCCTATTGTCTCCATCTTGCTTTGCTGTCTCCATCTTGCAATGCTTTCTCCAACTTGCTTTACTGTGCCCATCTTACCGTACTGTCTCCATCTTGCCTTGTTGTGCCCATCTTACCTTACTGGGGCTCATTTATCAACAATGGGCAAATTTGCCCATGGGCAGTTACCTATAGCAACCAATGAGTGATTAGCTTTTTTAAGCCAGCTGCAAGCAGAACAATGAAAGCAGCAATCTGATTGGTTGCTATGGGTTACTGCCCATGGGCAAATTTGCCCAGTGTTGATAAATGACCCCCACTGTCTCCATTTTGGACAACATTTTTGCTTGGATTTAAGAAAAAGATTGTTGCATGAATGGACTCAATGGATTCCTTTTTGGAATCAGGATGGAGGTTTTTCCCCAACGGGGCAATGTAGTTGAACTTGTCTATTGTGAGTCTTTATTTCCACCACTGTGTAAGAATAAAGCAGACAGAAGTTCACATGCTCTGTCATTAATTCCTTACAAGTGTTCATTCTGAAGTCGGCGGAGAGATCGTTAAGAATGAAGCAATTAAAGTTTCTGGTTACACTGACAAATAAATCCTATTAGTTCGGTCTTAAGGGGGGATTAATGCCTCTGTCCCTTGCAGAGCAGGGAAAGCGGATCTATTCCACCCAATGATAGGTGCCAACAAATATGAGATGAAAGGCGATTCCTCTTAATTAGGTTACGCTCATGCTTTCCTACACAATCCTCCTACGGGCACTTGGCAAGGGGTGATGATAGTGCAAGACACTCAGGGATCAGTCTAGAAGCCAAAATTACAAGCATCCAACTCTTGTCATCCATACATTTAATGGGATTTCTCTGTCCTTCTGGGCGGTGGGATGGGAAGGTAAAATCATAGTCTGACTTAGGAGGCTGATAACTGAGGAGAGTTCCAAAGGGGAAAATGGGTGAGAGATGTGTAGGTGAAGTTGGGGCTAAGGGGGAGACGGGTACATGGGAAGAGAGGACTGGCCCATGGAAATAAAGGTAAGAGGGAACATTGGTTTCTTGGAAGAAGGTTAAGACTGGTCCATGGGATTGGGGGCTGAATTGCAAAGGGAAAGAGGGAACAGGGTGGAGACTGGTCCATGGGAGGGATTGGGGATAAAACAACCCATGGGAATAAGGGAAAAAGGGAAGCCTGAATCGAAGAACAGGGATGAGACTGGTTATGAGAGAGGGAGGATTGGGAACAGAATGGCACATGGCACAAGTAGGAAAAGGGAAGATTGGCTCATCAGAAGAACATGAACAGGATTGAAACTGGTTCATGGGAAGAGGAAAAGAGTGAAGTTTGGCTTATGGGAATAAGAGAAAAAGGGTGAAACTGGAACATGGGATAAGACAAAAGGGGAATTTTGGCACATGGGCTGAGCAGGCAAAGGAGAGACTGGAAAGCTGGGCAGAATGCCATACAGAGAAGATGAAAGGGCAAACAAGAGAAAGACAGCAGAGAGCAGAGGGCCCAAGGGAGACAAAGCGATAGTGTAGATATTGGTATGTTCGGGTCAAGTTGGGTTACAATATTTTTTAAAAGCTCATCCCTTACCCCCAGTGGTGTAATGTGTCAGAGCCGGGACCCCCCTGCAAAAATATTTCGTGTAATATCTAGTTCCCTTGGTTGCACCTGTGTAGCTTTGGCAAACAACAAAGGGTGGACAAGGTGCAACTATACATCAAGGTGCAACATTGTACTCCAAAGCACTTACCCTCCTGCCCACAGTAAATGAGCCCAAGTGTCACATAACCACAAAGTGCTTTTAACAGAAGCTACAAGTGGCCAAAATAACATTTAAGAAAGAAAAAGAAAAGAGAGAACTTTCCCTTTAGCAACATCCGTGAATGTGCAGTATATAAGGTTAAAGAAAACTCACAGTAAAACCCATTTTTCTTTCCAACCTCCATCCCTCAGTGTGTGCCACTTTGCCCGAAGAGCTCTGGATTTATGGGGCAATGGGTGGCCAGTGAGTTATGGGCAGCCCCACTAAGTCCATATTTTACTGCTTCCCCCTCCACCGTGTCTCCGGCTGGAGAAGTGTTTTATACTGGAGCACTTCAAGCCACTCCATACGGATTTATACGAGCCACAGAAAAGGCAATCGCCATCTTTTATTCTTGAGTTGCTCTTCTTGCTCGGCCTGGGACTAATTAACTTCTTGATGGATTCAGCAACTCCGGGGCAAGCAGATGGAGAGGGGAACTCCACATGATTCATACGTTTGCCGACGAAAAGGCACTTATTAGCCTCTTCATAAAAAAAGCCTTGGCTGTGATGGGTCATTTGAAAGGCAAATGTGACCAGCGAATGAAAGGGAAAACCCCAGAAGGAATTGACTGGGAGCATTAACTCAACAACATCACTCCCCAAGGACAGTTTGATGCTCTCGTTCTCATTCATAGGCACAAACCATCGCTCAGAGCGAAGAGACTGCGAATTCACTGTTGTGGGCTGCTCAGTTGGCAGCAATGATTGGGTGAAGGTCATAAGTCAAATATGTACAAATATTTCATAGATACATGCCTATTTATAAGGAACCTGACTGCTTCTCTGTTACCATCAGTTTTATGCCCTTACCAGGGTTTTCCTCATTACAAGCAAATGACCCGGTCAGGTTCCTGAACAAAAAGCCAGCCAATCACTGACTGTCCCAAGAGGGATAAGCATGCCTACACAGATTATACTGAAGATTTGGTGGGAGGGAAGGCCAAGCGCTCCCAAAAACAACACAAATTTTATTATACATGGAATTGGCCCTGTATTTATCTGCTGTGTGTTCTGGGGTATTATACATGGAATTGGTCCTGTATTTATCTGCTGTGTGTTCTGGGGTATTATACATGAAATTGGCACTGTATTTATCCTACTGTGTGTTCTGGGGTATTATACATGGAATTGGCACTGTATTTATCTGCTGTGGGTTCTGGGTATTATACATGAAATTGGCCCTGTATTTATCTGCTGTGTGTTCTGGGGTATTATACAAGGAATTGGCACTGTATTTATCTGCTGTGTGTTCTGGGGTATTATACATGGAATTGGTCCTGTATTTATCTGCTGTGTGTTCTGGGGTATTATACATGGAATTGGCACCATATTTATCCTTCCATGTGTTCTGGGGTATTATACATGGAATTGGCCCTGTATTTATCTGCTGTGTGTTCTGGGGTATTATACATGGAATTGGTCCTGTATTTATCCTGCTGTGTGTTCTGGGGTATTATACATGGAATTGACACTGTATTTATCTGCTGTGTGTTCTGGGGTATTATACATGGAATTGGTCCTGTATTTATCTGCTGTGTGTTCTGGGGTATTATACATGGAATTGGCCCTGTATTTATCTGCTGTGTGTTCTGGGGTATTATACATGGAATTGGCCCTGTATTTATCTGCTGTGTGTTCTCGGGTATTATACATGGAATTGGCACTGTATTTATCTGCTGTGGGTTCTGGGTATTATACATGAAATTGGCACTGTATTTATCTGCTGTGTGTTCTGGGGTATTATACATGGAATTGGCACTGTATTTATCTGCTGTGTGTTCTGGGGTATTATACATGGAATTGGCCCTGTATTTATCTGCTGTGTGTTCTGGGTATTATACATGGAATTGGCACTGTATTTATCCTGCTGTGTGTTCTGGGGTATTATACAAGGAATTGGCCCTGTATTTATCCTGCTGTGTGTTCTGGGGTATTATACAAGGAATTGGCCCTGTATTTATCCTGCTGTGTGTTCTGGGGTATTATACATGGAATTGGCACTGTATTTATCTGCTGTGTGTTCTGGGGTATTATACATGGAATTGGCCCTGTATTTATCTGCTGTGTGTTCTGGGGTATTATACATGGAATTGGCCCTGTATTTATCTGCTGTGTGTTCTGGGGTATTATACATGGAATTGGCACTGTATTTATCCTGCTGTGTGTTCTGGGTATTATACATGGAATTGGCCCTGTATTTATCTGCTGTGTGTTCTGGGGTATTATACAAGGAATTGGCACTGTATTTATCTGCTGTGGGTTCTGGGGTATTATACATGGAATTGGCACCATATTTATCCTTCCATGTGTTCTGGGTATTATACATGGAATTGGCTCTGTATTTATCTGCTGTGTGTTCTGGGGTATTATACATGGAATTGGCCCTGTATTTATCCTGCTGTGTGTTCTGGGTATTATACATGGAATTGGCCCTGTATTTATCTGCTGTGTGTTCTGGGTATTATATATGGAATTGGCATTATATTTATCTGCTGTGTGTTCTGGGGTATTATACATGGAATTGGCATTATATTTATCTGCTGTGTGTTCTGGGGTATTATACATGGAATTGGCACTGTATTTATCTGCTGTGGGTTCTGGGGTATTATACATGGAATTGACACTGTATTTATCCTACTGTGTGTTCTGGGGTATTATACATGGAATTGGCACTGTATTTATCTGCTGTGTGTTCTGGGGTATTATACATGGAATTGGCACTGTATTTATCTGCTGTGTGTTCTGGGTATTATACATGGAATTGGCCCTGTATTTATCTGCTGTGTGTTCTGGGTATTATATATGGAATTGGCATTATATTTATCTGCTGTGTGTTCTGGGGTATTATACATGGAATTGGCATTATATTTATCTGCTGTGTGTTCTGGGGTATTATACATGGAATTGGCACTGTATTTATCTGCTGTGTGTTCTGGGGTATTATACATGGAATTGGCATTATATTTATCTGCTGTGTGTTCTGGGGTATTATACATGGAATTGGCACTGTATTTATCCTGCTGTGTGTTCTGGGGTATTATACATGGAATTGGCACTGTATTTATCTGCTGTGTGTTCTGGGGTATTATACATGGAATTGGCACTGTATTTATCTGCTGTGTGTTCTGGGGTATTATATATGGAATTGGCACTGTATTTATCTGCTGTGTGTTCTGGGGTATTATACATGGAATTGGCACTGTATTTTTCCCTGTGATAATATAAACGAAACTCTATATAAATTGTGTCAGGGCTTAGAGCCTATAAACAGGCAGACGCTGCTTTCAATAACAATTACATTTACAAAGAACCCGATGCAACTGACATTTTTGGAGCAGAAGGCACAGCCTCGTGGGGCTGGAGCAGTTCAGTTATTTTGTTTTAATTCGAGGCCTTCTACAGTCGCTACTTTCATCCTCCGACGCGGCGTTAGATGAAGGAGCTGCTCCGATTCGCAGCCGGTCTGCCCCCTGCCTGGCGCTGCTGTCTTACATTTCATGCACATTAGCAAGAAGAAATGAGCCCATTACAAGCAGCACAGAAATCGGATAACCTCCCTGATACATTATTAATGGCTGCGAGCGCACGGCAAAGCACTTTTACTTACTTGTTTATTAACCGGCTGCTGGCCGCAACGCTCACGGGACCAGAGGGGGAAATGTTGCAGCAATATTTTATTTTTAATATTCTGTTTCATCGCCCGTCCACTCCTTCTAATCCTGCCATTAATATTATGAATAATTATATATTAGGGAAAAAGAGGAAATGAGGCTTCTGAGGACACAGTAGAATGGGATACAGTTATTTGCCCCCTACGTGCCCGTGTATTGGTGGGAAGTAACATCTTCCCTTTACTTGTCGATAGGATTCAGCCCAGCAAAGCCCCGATGAGCCTGAATAATGGGAAGCAAAGCCGCCCCCAATCTCTCCAGAAAACTCAATCACTGGGCAGATTATTTTTCCACAAGTTCCATTAAACTATTCGTAAGGTAACATTGCTAAACAGGAAAGGTTCTACTCATGGTTACTATAGGCACCATCTCTCCCTACTATACCTGCTATCCCACAGTCACACTCCCTTCCCAGAGACTATTATCCACTGTTACTATAGGCACCATCTCTCCCTACTATACCTGCTATCCCACAGTCACACTCCCTTCCCAGAGAATATTATCCACTGTTACTATAGACACATCTCTCCCTACTATACCTGCTATCCCACAGTCACACTCCCTTCCCAGAGACTATTATCCACTGTTACTATAGGTACCATCTCTCCCTACTATACCTGCTATCCCACAGTCACACTCCCTTCCCAGAGACTATTATCCACTGTTACTATAGGTACCATCTCTCCCTACTATACCTGCTATCCCACAGTCACACTCCCTTCCCAGAGACTATTATCCACTGTTACTATAGACACCATCTCTCCCTACTATACCTGCTATCCCACAGTCACACTCCCTTCCCAGAGACTATTATCCACTGTTACTATAGGCACCATCTCTCCCTACTATACCTGCTATCCCACAGTCCACACTCCCTTCCCAGAGACTATTATCCACTGTTACTATAGACACCATCTCTCCCTACTATACCTGCTATCCCACAGTCACACTCCCTTCCCAGAGACTACTATCCACTGTTACTATAGACACCATCTCTCCCTACTATACCTGCTATCCCACAGTCACCACTCCCTTCCCAGAGACTACTATCCACTGTTTACTATAGACACCATCTCTCCCTACTATACCTGCTATCCCACAGTCACACTCCCTTCCCAGAGACTACTATCCACTGTTACTATAGACACATCTCTCCCTACTATACCTGCTATCCCACAGGTCACACTCCCTTCCCAGAGACTATTATCCACTGTTACTATAGGCACCCATCTCTCCCTACTATACCTGCTATCCCACAGTCACACCCCTTCCCAGAGACTATTATCCACTGTTACTATAGGCACATCTCTCCCTACTATACCTGCTATCCCACAGTCACACTCCCTTCCCAGAGACTATTATCCACTGTTACTATAGACACATCTCTCCCTACTATACCTGCTATCCCACAGTCACACTCCCCTTCCCAGAGACTATTATCCACTGTTACTATAGACACCATCTCTCCCTACTAAATACCTGCTATCCCACAGTCACACTCCCTTCCCAGAGACTATTATCCCACTGTTACTATAGGCACCATCTTCTCCCTACTATTACTGCTATCCCACAGTCACACTCCCTTCCCAGAGACTATTATCCACTGTTACTATAGGCACATCTCTCCCTATATACCTGCTATCCACAGTCACACTCCCTTCCCAGAGACTATTATCCACTGTTACTATAGACACATCTCTCCTACTATACCTGCTATCCCCACAGTCACACTCCCTTCCCAGAGACTATTATCCCACTGTTACTATAGGCACCATCTCTCCCTACTATACCTGCTATCCACAGTCACACTCCCTTCCCAGAGACTATTATCCACTGTTACTATAGGCACATCTCTCCCTACTATACCTGCTATCCCACAGTCACACTCCCTTCCCAGAGACTATTATCCACTGTTACTATAGGCACCATCTCTCCCTACTATACCTGCTATCCCACAGTCACACTCCCTTCCCAGAGACTATTATCCACTGTTACTATAGACACATCTCCTCCTACTATACCTGCTATCCACAGTCACACTCCCTTCCCAGAGACTATTATCCCACTGTTACTATAGCAGCATCTCTCCCTACTATACCTGCTATCCCACAGTCACACTCCTTCCCAGAGACTATTATCCACTGTTACTATAGACACCATCTTCTCCCTACTATACCTGCCTATCCCACAGTCACACTCCCTTCCCCAGAGACTACTTATCCACTGTTACTATAGACACCATCTCTCCCTACTATACCTGCTATCCCACAGTCACACTCCCTTCCCAGAGACTATTATCCACTGTTACCTATAGACACCATCTCTCCCTACTATACCCTGCTATCCCACAGTCACACTCCCTTCCCAGAGACTATTATCCACTGTTACTATAGACACATCTCTCCCTACTATACTGCTATCCCACAGTCACACTCCCTTCCAGAGACTATTATCACCACTGTTACTATAGAACACCATCTCTCCCTACTATACTGCTATCCACAGTCACACTCCCTTCCCAGAGACTATATCCACTGTTACTATAGACACATCTCTCCCTACTATACCTGCTATCCCACAGTCACACTCCCTTCCCAGAGACTATTATCCCACTGTTTACTATAGACACATCTCTCCCTACTATACTGCTATCCCACAGTCACACTCCCTTCCCAGAGACTATTATCCCACTGTTACTATAGACACCATCTCTCCCTACTATACCTGCTATCCCACAGTCACACTCCCTTCCAGAGACTATTATCCCACGTTTACTATAGACACATCTCTCCCTACTATACCTGCTATCCCCACAGTCACACTCCCTTCCCAGAGACTATTATCCCACTGTTACTATAGACACCATCTCTCCCTACTATACCTGCTATCCCACAGTCACACTCCCTTCCCAGAGACTACTATCCACTGTTACTATAGACACATCTCTCCCTACTATACCTGCTATCCCACAGTCACACTCCCTTCCCAGAGACTATTATCCACTGTTACTATAGGCACATCTCTCCCTACTATACCTGCTATCCCACAGTCACACTCCTTCCCAGAGACTATTATCCACTGTTACTATAGACACATCTCTCCCTACTATACCTGCTATCCCACAGTCACACTCCCTTCCCAGAGACTTTATCCACTGTTACTATAGACACCATCTCTCCCTACTATACCTGCTATCCCACAGTCACACTCCTTCCCAGAGACTATTATCCACTGTTACTATAGGCACATCTCTCCCTACTATACCTGCTATCCCACAGTCACACTCCCTTCCCAGAGACTATTATCCACTGTTACTATAGGCACATCTCTCCCTACTATACCTGCTATCCCACAGTCACACTCCCTTCCCAGAGACTATTATCCACTGTTACTATAGACACATCTCTCCCTACTATACCTGCTATCCCACAGTCACACTCCCTTCCCAGAGAACTATTATCCACTGTTACTATAAGACACCATCTCTCCCTACTATACCTGCATCCCACAGTCACACTCCCTTCCCAGAGACTATTATCCACTGTTACTATAGACACCATCTCTCCCTACGTATACCTGCTATCCCACAGTCACACTCCCTGTCCCAGAGACTATTATCCCACTGTTACTATAGACACCATCTCTCCCCTACTATACCTCTATCCCACAGTCACACTCCCTTCCCAGAGACTATTATCCACTGTTACTATAGACACCATCTCTCCCTACTATACCTGCTATCCCACAGTCACACTCCCTTTCCAACCTGCACAGATGTGTTGCAGTGACCCCCATATTTGCAGAGACCACTGCAGATCGTAGGTGGTAGCAGATCTAGAGGACTTTGAATGTGACATATGCTTTTGATATAATGTGAGCAAGTGCTACTTTTAATGCTGTGTCCAATAAACTTGAATGCACCCTCCGGTGGTCAAAAAGTCAATACAGCAGCCCTGCAATGTATCAGCTTTAGTATTGAGCAGCATAATCCTACATTTAAATCACTGTTATTGACTCAATTTCCACTGGGCAGTGAATCAGTATAAAATATGCTGTTGCCTTCTCATAAAGTATAATGGCAAAGCATATTTATAATAGACAACAATGCAAACCTGGCAATTCCCTTGGGTGGATACAGAAAAATAAAACCAGTTATACTGTACATAGATACCTCAACACATATATATTTATATTAATATGGCAAGACTGCTGCTTACAATGTTGCTTTATGGCAGCTGAGATTCTAGCTATCTGTATAACAGAACATTCTGTCCCAGTGGCTGCACAGATCCTATCTGATCCCCATTGTAAGCAGCTAGTCCTGCCTTGCTTTATGGCAGCTGAGATTCTGCTATCTGTATAACAGAACATTCTGTCCAGTGGCTGCACCAGATCCTATCTGATCCCCCATTGTAAGCAGCAGTCCTGCCCTGCTTTATGGCAGCTGAGATTCTAGCTATCTGTATAACAAGAACATTCTGTCCCAGTGGCTGCACAGATCCTATCTGATCCCCATTGTAAGCAGCAGTCCTGTCCTGCTTTATGGCAGCTGAGATTCTAGCTATCTGTATAACAGAGCATTCTGTCCCAGTGGCTGCACAGATCCTATCTGATCCCCATTGTAAGCAGCAGTCCTGTCCTGCTTTAATGGCAGCTGAGATTCTAGCTATCTGTATAACAGAACATTCTGTCCCAGTGGCTGCAGCAGATCCTATCTGATCCCCATTGTAAGCAGCAGTCCCTGTCTGCTTTATGGCAGCCTGAGATTCTAGCTATCTGTATAACAGAGCATTCTGTCCAGTGGCTTGCACAGATCCTATCTGATCCCCATTGTGTAAGCAGCAGTCCTGTCCTGCTTTATGGCAGCTGAGATTCTAGCTATCTGTAATAACAGAACATTCTGTCCCAGTGGCTGCACAGATCCCTATCTGATCCCCCATTGTAAGCAACAGTCCTGGTCCGTGCTTTATGGCAGCTGAGATTCTAGCTATCTGTATAACAGAGCATTCTGTCCCAGTGGCTGCACAGATCCTATCTGATCCCCATTGTAAGCAACAGTCCTGTCCTGCTTTATGGCAGCTGAGATTCTAGCTATCTGTATAACTTTCTGATTCCCACGCTGATGTGTAAAATGTGTAAATAATGACAAAACGAAAGAGGAAACTGCAACTCTGAAAAAAAGGGAAAGAAGAATATATTTTGTGGCCTATAACAAAACAAATACTTCCAACAGGAGCAGTTTCAGCAGGAACAGCGAGGCTTTCGCACAAGTCGATAGATCAAGGGAAGAAAATAAAGCGGCGCTGATAACAAGCAGAGAGACTTCTGTGTTTGTGATTTAAAGCTCGGACTTTTCGCAGTGGCTTTGTGCAATCCTTCCTGCGAGGCTGCCACACAGAAATATATTTATGTATTCTTATCTGAGTGCTTGTCAGATGAATTAAACATCCAATACCAGAGAACTATTTACTGCCAGCAGAGCAGAGCCAGGGAACGTCAGGCTGATAGACTAATCTCTCAAAAGTTCCCTCGCCCTCCTGTTATCCCAACAAAGGGGCCTTGTAACATAATGTACGTAATGGAGGGGATGTTCTTCTGCTTAGGAAAACAATTAGAAATCATTCTCAAATCTTTCCTAAGCAGAAGAACATCAGAGCAGCCTCTTTCTTTCTCCTGACAACTTCCTTGACTACTTGGTGGTCAGACTGGTGGGAAACTGACCAGCAGGTGGCGCTGTTGGAACAAAATTCATTCATATTAACAGCACACGTATCCCTTAATATCTTGGAATAAAAAGAAAATAAATAATGAATGTAAATGACAAAAGTGCTTAGAATAACACTCTCATCAATTTTACATTCACTTGTTTTATAGGTTTGCTTATCCTTTAAGAATATATGCCCTTTTAAAAGGATAAGTAAACCTTTATAATAAGTGAATGTAAAATTGATGAGGGTGCTATTCGAAGCACTTTTGTTATTTGCATTCATTATTTATTTTCCTTTTATTCCAAAATATTAAGGGATACATGTGCTGTTAATATGAATGGATTTTGTTCCAACAGCGCCACCTGCTGGTCAGTTTCCCACCAGTCTGACCACCAAGTAGTCAAGGAAGTTGTCAGGAGAAAGAAAGAGGCTGCTCTGATGTTCTTCTGCTTAGGAAAGATTTGAGAAAGGTTTCTAATTGTTTTCCTAAGCAGAAGAACATCAGAGCAGCCTCTTTCTTTCTCCTGACAACTTCCTTGACTACTTGCTGGTCAGACTGGTCAGAAACTGACCAGCAGGTGGCGCTGTTGGAACAAAATTCATTCATATTAACAGCACATGTATCCCTTAATATCTTGGAATAAAAAGAAAATAAATAATGAATGTAAATGACATAAGTGCTTAGAATAGCACTCTCATCAATTTTACATTCACTTATTTTATAGGTTTGCTTATCCTTTAAGAATATATATGCCCTTTAAAAGACATGGAATGTAAAAAAAAACTACTAGGAGTGTCAATATGGATACCTCCACTGACCCAATATTGCTACACCTCTTTCCCTTGCCCAGGGTACATTGCTACAGAAGTACAATGGCACTATTTTTTCTTGGGTTGGGTTCCATGTACATTGCAACTGAGCCCTGATGAAGACACTACAAGGGACCCCAGAGCTGCAAATAGAGGCAGCTACCTTGGAAACTTGGCCAGAGACAGAAGGACAGAATCATCTGCTTATCAACATTAATACAGTAGCCCTGGGGCACCCAAACTCTTCAGACTGGGTGGCACGACAGCTTTGGTGGGCCCCGGACCCTTCAGTCCAATGCTGCTGCCTGGGAGCACAGGAAAAATGGCACCAGTGAGCTCTTCAGCAAAGAACATGGGGCCAGTCCATTGGTGTAAAAGGCTAGCAAACTGGTAATATTTACTTTGTGTAACAGTAACAGGGCAGGGAACATTTTAAAGGCAACACTTGACCCCCATCTGACTGCCCCGAGCACCTTACGAATGTATATGTTGTCTCACAGCCACTTGTTGGGCCCCTTTTCCCCCTTGAATTTATTGCAGTAAAACGCAGACATCAAAGTCTGATCGCTTATTATGAGTCTAATAAATCATAGGCGTGCGCACACAATGTTTGTTGTTCTATCGGGAATTTTTTTCCTTGTTTATCTTGAAAAACATTAGAGCTCATCCCTTCATCAATCAATAGAATGTTCTGCATTGTGTCCTATAGATGTGAAGGGCCGGGAAAGTGGACTGAAGGTCACCCACAGCTGGACCCTTACTCCCAGCGAAACGAACCGAGAGGGGGTCCCTACAAATGCCCCACTTTATTCATATGCTATAAGCCCCCTACATTCCTGGCCCCACTTAAGAGCCACAGTATCTACCTCCTCTATACTGACACCATGCCAAAACATCAGACTCATTTTTGGCTGGATTTTAGTCCCAAAAAAAGATGTCGACCCTTTCCTAAGGTTAAGTGAAGCCGGCGCCGTCCAGTAAACACAACAGCGCCAGTGTATTTCAGAAAGCAAGAAGCTCATAGACATAAACTGATCTGTAAATCAAAGTCGGATAATTTATAGTCCCTCATACCCAATGCCTTACAGTTGACAAACAAGTCCATTTATTGCGGAGGACAAAAGTTTTTTTTTTTGCTGTTGTCCTGATAGAAGTGAATCCTTCGTCAGGCTGAATGTAATGTTCTAGTGTGTTTGTGGGTTGCTCTATAGAATCCCATTCAATAATCACAGTCAAGAACGTGGTAAAGTAATTATTCTGCCAAGAAATTCCTTGCAAACATTTTCAGAGCCACTGCGAGGTTTTGTATGGTGAATCTGGAAAGGTTGTGCTAACAGAGGTTAAGGATGGTTGCTGTGGAGCAATGGCAGGGGCTAGCATGAAGGGTAACTAGGGTGAGATTTGTTCTCCAAGATAGCCAAGTTTGAAGGCCAGTTAGGATTAGACTTCTGGTAAATGTCTATTTTCTGCCCTGAAAGGCCATCTTGAAGGCCAGTTAGGGTGAGATTTTGGGAGTAAGTGTTTGCTGACCTAGTTACCCCAGAAAGACCATCTTGAAGGCCAGTCAGGGTGAGATTTGGGGGTAAATGTTTGCTGACCGAGTTACCCTTGAAAGACCATCGTGAAGGCCATTAATGGCGAGATTTGGGGGTAAATGTTTGCTGACCTAGTTACCCCTTAAAGACCATCTTGAAGGGCACTTAGGGTGAGATTTGCGGGTAAGTGTTTGTTGACCAAGTTACCCCTTAAAGACCATCTTGAGATAGAATGGAAACATTCTGTTTATTTTTTTTGGGCACAGATGTGAGAATCTCATCTTTCGTTCTATCTCTATCAACAATTGGTCTTTCATCTCTCTCTCTCTCTCTCTCTCTCTCTCTCTCTATATATACTTGTATCTACTTATCTCAAATGATCTCGCCCTCTATGCATCTCACTCTCTCCATATACAATTAATTTATTTCCTTTTTGGAATATAAATATATACTTTATATAAATAGAATCAATTGGGATAAACAAAGAACGTTTCAAGCTCCGTTTGTGCACAAGCACAGCCTGGCCATCAGCACCCAAGGACACAGCTATAAGGTGCAATGTCCCCTCAGTGGGTGGCCAAGTGTTTAGCCATAAGTACCTGCGTCTCTCTAGCCCCATCTCTAACCCCTCTTTGCTCTCGCTCGCCTGATTGCTTTCCATTACGGGCGACAGGTTTTTATTTGTGTGGTTTCTCTTTATGCTGCATTAGCTTAAGGGTGTCAGAGTGAAAATCACTTCTTTATTATTTGCTTGTCCTTGCCTTCCGCCTCTTCTTAATAATCCTTCCAAGAGTGCCGAGCAGGGTCTAAAATGCCACCTTCTCTATAACCTCAGTGTCTCTGCTATACAGACTCCCTCCTGTATAAACCTCTTGCGCCGATACATATTCATTTCAGTCACTGCCCCTCTGAGCTTACAATTCAATTTCCCTGTCAAGGGCACCCAATCAAACAAGGTGCAGTTTCCCCGTATACCAGGTAAATAATCGCACCTGCTTTAATTGTCATCATACAACATTTTGGGGGTGGAACTGATGAAGGAGTCCAACCCAAGAACATTGTTTGAAGACACAATATATAGGAAGGGAGTAGGGTTGCCACCTGGCTGGTAAAAATGATGGTTGATCCCAATGTTAATTATAGGGAAAAAAGATAAATATATAGGAAGGCCGGTATTTTTTTCCGGGAAAGGTGGCAACACTAGAAGGGAGGAAGATGGATTTGCCCCAATGTGCTATTGTTGTGCTTTGCTATTGGTGGAGGGGTATTAGAGATAGAGTCCTACAGTGGGCCAGTTACCCGCGGGTTACCTGCAAAAAAAGCGGGTACCCTATGGGATGATGGTAGGATTGTCCGGTGTAGGTATAGATGTGGTCACAGGCTGCGGGTTCGAGTCTCATAAATTGGTTTCGAGCAGGACTATAACCCAAGAGATAGTAGGACTAATGGTGGGGCAACACATTTTGCACCCTGAATAGGACACCTGCCTCTTTACAATGGGTTCCCATGAATACAGTGATCCCTGGTTTCAGCAGAGCTGTATTCATTTGGGGCAGGCTTGGGGACAGAAGTTGACACCCCAACCTAGAGAGGTCCAAGTGGTGCCGGGTGATAGGGAGCCTTTTACTTTCGACTTGGCAGGGCTCCCTAGGGTGCTACGTTTCATCAGGCAAAAGGTGCAAAGCATGGCAAGTAGTGATGAGCACATTTATTTACACAGCCATGGATTTGCGGTGAAATCCCGAATTTCTTTCCGAAAACAGCCATTGACTTAAATGCATTTGGAGAGAGAAAAATTGTTGCTCGCGTAAAAATTTCGCTGTTTTGACGGGTTCGTTCATCATTAATGGCAGGTCCTTAGGGCACCTGCACCCATGGCACTAGTAAATGTGTCCTGGATGAAATGGAACCTGTGACCTCAGCAAGACAACTGCCATGACAACATTAGCCGGCGGTTTCTGTACGATGCGCGGTGCCGGTAATGTACCTTTTAAAGCCGCGCTGTTCCATAATGGATGTGAGTGCAACGAATGGTAAATATTTAATGCCTTGTTATCTTGTTGATTTCCACAGAGGGCTGAGTCAGCTCGTCCGTCACTGGAGCTTTAGCTTGTACTTTGTGTGAATATATATATATATATATAAAACGCCATTAGATTGTACCTTTAATGCACCTCTGGGTCCTGATGCTTTGTGCCTTTATGGTTAACGATCCAGAATTATTGATCAGATGTCTTTCATGTCCCCCTTTAAAAACATTGTAACCCACGCTAAGTGCCCTGCAGTTTGAGGAATCAGCAGCAGGGGGCACTGGTACAACCTGCAGAACTTCAATATTAAAAAGCAGAAGAATTGAGACCCTGTCCAAATTGCCCACATCATTCCAATTTATCCCCACAAATGCCCACAAGCTGCCCTAAACCAGTCCAGTTTTCCAGTGTGCAATTCAGGACTGTCCCATCTAACTCCAGACAATGGGTAGGTCATACTATATACCACTACTACTACTACTACTACTACTACTACTACTACTACTACTACTACTACTACTACTATATACTACTCTACATCCCAAATCAGACTCAAACATAAAATATGTCCATAGATAAAGAAGAGCTCATATTTCAACGTTTTGCCTCTATAAACTGACCTCAGCCCAAGCGGCAACACACAAATAATAAGATGCAGAAAAATAAAGCTGAGCTGGCAATTCCCTCTGTTTCATTCCAAGGCTGAATATTCCTTTACTCTCCTGCCCACGCACAGCCTGGACCCTGCTACTATCAACTTAAAAAGAAGAGCCACAATGATCAGGCAAGTCACTGGGGAGGGACCAGGAGATTGATTAATAAGTAATGAAAAAACTACAGGCTCCGTATTCTGTACAGACCAAAACTTTTCTATAGTCACATTAATATCCACATACTTACTACAATGTGACCCTTCTCTACACCGGATGCAAGCCATAGTGCCTATACTGTAGTATATTGTAGTATCTCCCTACTATACCTGCTATCCCACAGTGACAGTCCCTTCCCAGAGACTATTATCCACTGTTACTATAGGCACCATCTCTCCCTACTATACCTGCTATCCCACAGTCACACTCCTTCCCGAGACTATTATCCACTGTTACTATGTCATCTCTCCCTACTATACCTGCTATATCAGTTCACATCCTTCCAGAGACTATTTATCCACTGTTACTATAGGCACCATCTCTCGTGCTATTCACACCTTCCAGAGCTATTATCCACTGTTACTGATAACAGTACTACACCTGGCCTTCCCAGAGACTATTTACTGTTACTATAGCCTACTATACCTGCTATTCACAGTGACACTCCCTTCCAAGACTATTATCACTGCTTAATAGGCACCTACTATCTGACTATTCACACTCCCTCCCAGAGACTATTATCACTGTTACTATAGCACCATCTCTCTACTATACCTGCTATCCCACAGTCACACTCTTCCCAAGACTATTATCCACTGTTACTATGGCACCATCTCTCCCTACTATACCCTGCTATCCACAGTCCACACTCCCTTCCCAGAGACTATTATCCACTGTTACTATAGGCACCATCTCTCCCTACTATACCTGCTATCCCACAGTCACACTCCCTTCCAGAGACTATTATCCACTGTTACTATAGGCACCATCTCTCCCTACTATACCTGCTATCCCACAGTCACACTCCCTTCCCAGAGACTATTATCCACTGTTACTATAGACACCATCTCTCCCTACTATACCTGCTATCCCACAGTCACACTCCCTTCCCAGAGACTATTATCCCACTGTTACTATAGGCACCATCTCTCCCTACTATACCTGCTATCCCACAGTCACACTCCCTTCCCAGAGACTATTATCCACTGTTACTATAGGCACCATCTCTCCCTACTATACCTGCTATCCCACAGTCACACTCCCTTCCCAGAGACTATTATCCACTGTTACTATAGGCACCATCTCTCCCTACTATACTGCTATCCCACAGGTCACACTCCCTTCCCAGAGACTATTATCCACTGTTACTATAGACACCATCTCTCCCTACTATACCTGCTATCCCACAGTCACACTCCCTTCCCAGAGACTATTATCCACTGTTACTATAGGACACCATCTCTCCCTACTATACCTGCTATTCCCACAGTCACACTCCCTTCCCAGAGACTATTATCCACTGTTACTATAGGCACCATCTCTCCCTACTATACCTGCTATCCCACAGTCACACTCCCTTCCCAGAGACTATTATCCACTGTTACTATAGACACATCTCTCCCTACTATACCTGCTATCCCACAGTCACACTCCCTTCCCAGAGACTATTATCCACTGTTACTATAGGCACCATCTCTCCCTACTATACCTGCTATCCCACAGTTCACACTCCTTCCCAGAGACTATTATCCACTGTTAACTATAGGCACCATCTCTCCCTACTATACCTGCTATCCCACAGTCACACTCCCTCCCAGAGACTATTATCCCTGTTACTATAGCACCATCTCTCCCTACTATACCTGCTATCCACAGTCACACTCCCTTCCCAGAGACTATTATCACTGTTACTATAGGCACCATCTCTCCCCTACTATACCTGCTATCCCACAGTCACACTCCCTCTCCCAGAGACTATTATCCCACTGTTATATAGACACCAATCTCTCCCCTACTATACCTGCTATCCACAGTCACACTCCCTTCCCAGAGACTATTATCCCACTGTTACTATAGGCACCATCTCTCCCTTACTATAACCTGCTATCCCACAGTCACACTCCCTTCCCAGAGACTATTATCCACTGTTACTATAGGCACCATCTCTCCCTACTATACCTGCTATCCCACAGTCACACTCCCTTCCCAGAGACTATTATCCACTGTTACTATAGGCACCATCTCTCCCTACTATACCTGCTATCCCACAGTCACACTCCCTTCCCAGAGACTATTATCCACTGTTACTATAGGCACCATCTCTCCCTACTATACCTGCTATCCCACAGTCACACTCCCTTCCCAGGAGGACTATTATCCACTGTTACTATAGACACATCTCTCCCTACTATACCTGCTATCCACAGTCACACTCCCTTCCCAGAGACTATTATCCACTGTTTACTATAGGCACCATCTCTCCCTATATACCTTGCTATCACAGTCACACTCCCTTCCCAGAGACTATTATCCACTGTTACTATAGGCACACCATCTCTCCCTACTATACCTGCTATCCACAGTCACACTCCCTTCCCAGAGACTATTATCCACTGTTACTATAGCACCATCTCTCCCTACTATACCTGCTATCACACAGTCACACTCCCTTCCAGAGACTATTATCCACTGTTACTATAGGCACCATCTCTCCCTACTATACCTGCTATCACACAGTCACACTCCCTTCCCAGAAGACTATTATCCACTGTTACTATAGGCACCATCTCTCCCTACTATACCTGCTATCCCACAGTCACACTCCCTTCCCAGAGACTATTATCCACTGTTACTATAGGACTCCATCTCTCCCCTACTATACTGCTATCACACAGTCACACTCCCTTCCCAGAGACTATTATCCACTGTTACTATAGGCACCATCTCTCCCTACTATACCTTTTATCCCCACAGTCACACTCCCTTCCCAGAGACTATTATCCACTGTTACTATAGGCACCATCTTTCCTACTATACCTGCTATCCCACAGTCACACTCCCTTCACAGAGACTATTATCCCACTGTTACTATAGACACCCATCTCTCCCTACTATACCTGCTATCCACAGTCACACTCCCTTCCCAGAGACTATTATCCACTGTTACTATAGACAACCATCTCTCCCTACTATACCTGCTATCCCACAGTCACACTCCCTTCCCAGAGACTATTACCCATTGTTACTATAGACACCATCTCTCCCTACTATACCTGCTATCCCACAGTCACACTCCCTTCCCAGAGACTATTATCCACTGTTACTATAGACACATCTCTCCCTACTATACCTGCTATCCCACAGTCACACTCCCTTCCCAGAGACTATTATCCACTGTTACTATAGGCACCATCTCTCCCTACTATACCTGCTATCCCACAGTCACACTCCCTTCCCAGAGACTATTATCCACTGTTACTATAGACACATCTCTCCCTACTATACCTGCTATCCCACAGTCACACTCCCTTCTCAGAGACTATTATCCCACTGTTACTATAGGCACCATCTCTCCCTACTATACCTGCTATCCCACAGTCACACTCCCTTCCCAGAGACTATTATCCACTGTTACTATAGGCACCATCTCTCCCTACTATACCTGCTATCCCACAGTCACACTCCCTTCCCAGAGACTATTATCCACTG
Source organism: Xenopus laevis (assembly GCF_017654675.1). Taxonomy (NCBI): domain Eukaryota; kingdom Metazoa; phylum Chordata; class Amphibia; order Anura; family Pipidae; genus Xenopus; species Xenopus laevis. The sequence continues at coordinate 3,996,265 of NC_054376.1, read as the reverse complement.
TTACTATAGGCACCATCTCTCCCTACTATACCTGCTATCCCACAGTCACACTCCCTTCCCAGAGACTATTATCCACTGTTACTATAGGCACCATCTCTCCCTACTATACCTGCTATCTCACAGTCACACTCCCTTCCCAGAGACTATTATCCACTGTTACTATAGGCACCATCTCTCCCTACTATACCTGCTATCCCACAGTCACACTCCCTTCCCAGAGACTATTACCCACTGTTACTATAGACACCATCTCTCCCTACTATACCTGCTATCCCACAGTCACACTCCCTTCCCAGAGACTATTATCCACTGTTACTATAGACACATCTCTCCCTACTATACCTGCTATCCCACAGTCACACTCCCTTCCCAGAGACTATTATCCACTGTTACTCTAGGCACCATCTCTCCCTACTATACCTGCTATCCCACAGTCACACTCCCTTCCCAGAGACTATTATCCACTGTTACTATAGGCACCATCTCTCCCTACTATACCTGCTATCCCACAGTCACACTCCCTTCCCAGAGACTATTATCCACTGTTACTATAGACACATCTCTCCCTACTATACCTGCTATCCCACAGTCACACTCCCTTCTCAGAGACTATTATCCCACTGTTACTATAGGTACCATCTCTCCCTACTATACCTGCTATCCCACAGTCACACTCCCTTCCCAGAGACTATTATCCACTGTTACTATAGACACCATCTCTCCCTACTATACCTGCTATCCCACAGTCACACTCCCTTCCCAGAGACTATTATCCACTGTTACTATAGACACATCTCTCCCTACTATACCTGCTATCCCACAGTCACACTCCCTTCCCAGAGACTATTATCCACTGTTACTATAGGCACCATCTCTCCCTACTATACCTGCTATCCCACAGTCACACTCCCTTCCCAGAGACTATTATCCACTGTTACTATAGACACATCTCTCCCTACTATAGCTGCTATCCCACAGTCACACTCCCTTCCCAGAGACTATTATCCACTGTTACTATAGACACATCTCTCCCTACTATACCTGCTATCCCACAGTCACACTCCCTTCCCAGAGACTATTATCCACTGTTACTATAGACACATCTCTCCCTACTATACCTGCTATCCCACAGTCACACTCCCTTGCCAGAGACTATTATCCACAGTTACTATAGACACATCTCTCCCTACTATACCTGCTATCCCACAGTCACACTACCTTCCCATACCTGCTACTGCATTGAATAATGTTCTCTTATGAGTTACTGATGTGTAACACTTACAAATGCTGACTGACAATAACTAAGGTCCCTCACCTCTGCTTGGACTCACTTTAATGTACCACTAGATGTAAGTCAGCCTCACATGTGTAATTATATTTAATACATTCAATAACCTGGTACGTGGGGGGGGGAGGTATAAAACGTGTAGGAGGACAAGGTGTCTCTCTTGACAGGAGCTGATATTCTGCTGATTAAATTGAATATCAGAGTTTCCTTCTCTCCATCATGACTGTTTGCCTTTCCGCTCTGTTCATAACTTGTCAGGCTTGATGTGATTCTCACTTAATGAAATCCACGGATAGGAGAAGGCAGGGGAGTTTATGTATCACTGGGAGAAAAACTTTTTTTAGAAGCTGTCGGATCAGCTTTTAATTATTATTTGCTCTGCTTATCTGGCTGCCAAGTAATTACTTGGGGGAGTCGGACCCCGCGGGGGGCTGCATTGTTGCCAACATTAAAGGAACACATCTATGATAATAATTAATTAATATATCATAGTTGCCTCGGTCTCCCCACATTTGAAACTATGGTAAAAAAGATTTCAGATATTTCAATTCTCAAATTTTAAAATTCCTATTTGAATTTGAACACGCATCCTTCATCTTTCAATTCCTTTCATTTCGCCTAATGTACAGTTGCGTTCAGAATAAAAGCAGTGTGTTTAAAAAAAGGGCATTAGAAAATCCTTATAATAAGTTTTATTTCCCATCCAGGCAAATGCATTGGGAACACTGCACATTCTATTCCAGACATCAAGGTTCCGGTCAAGACTTCGTCAAGGACAGGCAATATATATATATATATATATATATATATATATATATATATATATATATATATATATATATATATATATATATATATATATATATATATATATATATATATATATATATATATATATATATATATATATATATATATATAAATAAAATGTAAAAATAAAAACTATACCATAAAATCATCAGAGAATTCCTTTAAACCCACTGCCTGGTTGCTAGGGTAGTTTGAACCACAGCAACCAGACACCTGCTGGATAACTGCTACACAAAATGCTAAATAATTCAACAACCATTGACAATTAAAAGCAAAAGACCATCTGCAAGTTGTCTCCGAACATCAATCTTTACATCATACTAAAAGATCATTTCAAGGTGAAAAACCCCTTTAAAGGATAAGTAAATCTTTAAATTAAGTGAATGTAAAATTGATGAGAGTGTTATTCTAAGCACTTTTGTCATTTACATTCATTATTTATTTTCTTTTTATTCCAAGATATTAAGGGATACATGTGCTGTTAATATGAATGAATTGTGTTCCAACAGCGCCACCTGCTGCTCAGTTTCTGACCAGTCTGACCACCAAGTAGTCAAGGAAGTTGTCAGGAGAAAGAAAGAGGCTGCTCTGATGTTCTTCTGCTTAGGAAAGATTTGAGAAAGGTTTCTAATTGTTTTCCTAAGCAGAAGAACATCAGAGCAGCCTCTTTTCACTGTTTTATTCCTCATTTTGTTTGTATAAAGGAGTTTTGTCTCCATTAAAGGGGGATGGGAACAAAGAATGGCCGCAGGCTCCTATTCCTTTAATGCTCTTTTTTGTTTTAGAGTGAATTTCTATTATTTAGCAGCGGAGAGCGGCCGTTACAGGAGCCAGTGCCAATGAGTCATTTCTTTTATTGGATACCAGGCTGGAAGCGAATACCGGGGCTGTTTGTTGTTAGGAGGAGAGAAAGAATAACATTTGCCCCTTAAATCCCATAATAACATTACTGATTAGCTTCATTATACAAGCGGGAAAAGGACAGGATTTACAGGGAATTTATACCTGATTTCCATTAGTAGAGGGGGGCTTTGAGTGTGTGTGTGGGGGGGGGGTATCTGTTATACAGATAGCTAGAATCTCAGCTGCCATAAAGCAGGACAGGACTGCTGCTTACAATGGGGATCAGATAGGATCTGTGCAGCCACTGGGACAGAATGTTCTGTTATACAGATAGCTAGAATCTCAGCTGCCATAAAGCAGGACAGAACTGCTGCTTACAATGGGGATCAGATAGGATCTGTGCAGCCACTGGGACAGAATGTTCTGTTATACAGATAGCTAGAATCTCAGCTGCCATAAAGCAGGACAGAACTGTTGCTTACAATGGGGATCAGATAGGATCTGTGCAGCCACTGGGACAGAATGTTCTGTTATACAGATAGCTAGAATCTCAGCTGCCATAAAGCAGGACAGGACTGCTGCTTACAATGGGGATCAGATAGGATCTGTGCAGTCACTGGGACAGAATGTTCTGTTATACAGATAGCTAGAATCTCAGCTGCCATAAAGCAGGACAGGACTGCTGCTTACAATGGGGATCAGATAGGATCTGTGCAGCCACTGGGACAGAATGTTCTGTTATACAGATAGCTAGAATCTCAGCTGCCATAAAGCAGGACAGGACTGCTGCTTACAATGGGGATCAGATAGGATCTGTGCAGCCACTGGGACAGAATGTTCTGTTATACAGATAGCTAGAATCTCAGCTGCCATAAAGCAGGACAGGACTGCTGCTTACAATGGGGATCAGATAGGATCTGTGCAGCCACTGGGACAGAATGTTCTGTTATACAGATAGCTAGAATCTCAGCTGCCATAAAGCAGGACAGGACTGCTGCTTACAATGGGGATCAGATAGGATCTGTGCAGCCACTGGGACAGAATGTTCTGTTATACAGATAGCTAGAATCTCAGCTGCCATAAAGCAGGACAGGACTGCCTGCTTACAATGGGGATCAGATAGGATCTGTGCAGCCACTGGGACAGAATGTTCTGTTATACAGATAGCTAGAATCTCAGCTGCCATAAAGCAGGACAGGACTGCTGCTTACAATGGGGATCAGATAGGATCTGTGCAGCCACTGGGACAGAATGTTCTGTTATACAGATAGCTAGAATCTCAGCTGCCATAAAGCAGGACAGGACTGCTGCTTACAATGGGGATCAGATAGGATCTGTGCCACAGAGATAGAGTGTAGATCTGCATTAGTAGAAGACAAGGTGAATGTGTTGAGTGTGTGGGGTTGAATGATTAAAAACTGTTAAATGAATGTGAAGACTGGAACAAAGGCCAATCAAGCCAAAACACTCACCTTGAATTACAGTTAATTACAAAGACAGATCTACTGTATGTTGGCACATTCCCCCTAAGAAAGCAGAATTTTATAGAGGGATTTTTTTCTCTTCCTTTCCCTGTTTTTCCAAAATGAAACGCAAGCCTGCACTGAACATACCTTGTCACTAGGAGGGATACAAATGGCCGCGTAGGAGGAGGCGATGGTGCACCTCAAAGGCAAGATAAAACGTGGGTGGAATCTTGGGGTTTTTTTTAGGTAGTTGATGTATAATATTAATCGGCAGCATTAATCGCCTTCCCGCTGAGATAATGACCACAGTGCTGGCAGAAACTGTGAGAAAACCTGTATTTTTTTCATATTTACTTACGTCGTGACGAATGGAACACGCTGCGATTCCATTAAACCTCTCCTGTTATTGTTTATCATTTGTGATAATCTGATTATTATTATTAGTCTTCGGTGGGTGTAAATCTTTTAGCACCTGAAACTGGTTGAACATTGAAGGATAAGTAAACCTTTAAAATAAGTGAATGTAAAATGAATACGATTGCTATTCTAAGCACTTTTGTCATTTACATTCATTATTTATTTTCTTTTTATTCCAAGATATTAAGGGATACATGTGCTGTTAATATGAATGAATTTTGTTCCAACAGCGCCACCTGCTGGTCAGTTTCCCACCAGTCTGACCACCAAGTAGTCAAGGAAGTTGTCAGGAGAAAGAAAGAGGCTGATGTTCTTCTGCTTAGGAAAGATTTGAGAAAAGTTTGTAATTGTTTTCCTAAGCAGAAGAACATCAGAGCAGCCTTTTTCCACTGATGTTCAGTGGAACTTACCTTAGGCTCCTTTCGTGGCTTCTGGTCTTTACAGCTTTAGGCTTCAGATTTAGGCTTCAGCTTTGGCTCCTTTCATGGCTTCGGGTCTTTTTGCAGCTTCAGGAATTCAACTTTGGGTCTTTCCGTGACTTCGGGTTTTTTCACAGCTTAGGCGTCATTCACGACATCAGATCGATGGAGCTTCTGCATTTCGGGACTTTGGTTCTTCAGAGCATGACTTTAGCACTGTCAAGGGGGGCCCAGCTAATTTGAAAAGTGCAGCACAGCTGGGCCCCCTTTTAGGTCCGGCACAATGATACCCCCTGTGCCCCCCTGATGGTGGCCCTGCCAATGACAAGTAGAGACATTGCCAAATGGTCTAGAGGTTCTAAAGGCTTAGGGTAGACATAAGAAACGTTTAATGGGCTCACCAGGAGATACTTTGAGTTTAGGGTTTGACCCTGTCCCCTTGTGACATCATCTCCAGTTGTCATTGTCCTACTTGTCTTCTGATGTCAACGACTTATAAAGATAATAACTTAATGGCAACGAGGAGCCATTAGGGATTGGGGAGGTGATAAAAAAGTACCAATTTGATGCTCCTCAATCTCCATTCAGATGAAATGTATTGATGGTCTTTAGGGTGCAGCTTGCTGACCCATGGAGACATCATAGGTTCAATTCCATCCCGTTTGTACGTTCTCCCTGTGTCTGTGTTGGTTTCCTCAGAACGTTCCAGTTTGTCCTGACACTCCAAACACAAATAATGAAGATAATTGGCTCCTAAAAAGACGTGACCCTAGTGTGTTACTGTGATAGGGACCTTAGAGTGTAAGCTCCATGGGGTCAGGAACTGATGTTCGATTCCTATAAAGTGCTGAGGAATGTGTCAGCTCCATATAACTTAAGGATAATAAAAATAGCCCACTTTCTGAGACACATCAGTCTGTAAATGGTTCCAATTTATACGAAATAAAGAAATATTTAAGGGTGAAAAGAACGTCCCCACTGGGGAGACATCTCTGAATCTCTCATTATTTTACTTATCTACCTTGATGGCTAACAAGATGGAAAGGGCTGTTCCTTTCACGGAATAAACTTCTTTATAGAAACCTTTTCTTCTGAAACAGACAAAGACGTCTTTCCACTTTGACTGAACATCCCAAAATTGAATGAGAACATTCCGCATGGCGTGTCGTCTGTAAATTTCCCAGAACCAAAACCCCCTCATCGTGAAAAAGGAGACAACGGTCCATCAGTTGTCTCTGTAATTCATCATCATTTGAAGCCTCAACACAGACGAGTATAAAAAGCTCCAGTGGGAATGAAGTGGGTTATTCCCAGAATCCTTTGATCGGGAAGAGAAATGTTCTAACAAACACATGGGCTTCTAATGAAAGAAAGTCTTCCTTATACTAAATGTTTTGGTGCAATAAATTCTACTGCATTGTTGTTATTATTTTTATTATTATTATTATATAATTCCTTATATCTCCTCTCTCAGGCCAATGAGAACCTTTACTCAAATGTCAATAAAGTGTTTTGCACAATTATCTAATAGGTATACTTTTTATTAAATTTTTATAGTTCCAGGGCACAAATAAGCACTCACCCTAAATCTCCCCCTAACTGATCTTCAGACTGGGCCCCCTTAGCTCATAACAAGGTTACAGATATATAGAAATATTGGGGTGTCACCCTGCTATAGTTCCAGGGGTACCCAGGGTACAAATAAACACTCACCCTAAATCTCCCCCTAACTGACCTTCAGACTGGGCCCCCTTAGCTCATAACAAGGTTACAGATATATAGAAACATTGGGGTGTCACCCTGCTATAGTTCCAGGGGTACCCAGGGTACAAATAAGCATTCACCCCAAATCTCACCCTAACTGACCTTCAGACTGGGCCCTCTTAGCTCATAACAAGGTTACAGATATATAGAAACATTGGGGTGTCACCCTGCTATAGTTCCAGGGGTACCCAGGGTACAAATAAGCACTCACCCCAAATCTCCCCCTAACTGACCTTCAGGCAGGGCCCCCTTAGCTCATAACAAGGTTACAGATATATAGAAACATTGGGGTAACAGTCACCCTGCTATAGTTCCAGGGGTACCCAGGGTACAAATAAACACTCGCCCCAAATCTCCCCCTAACTGACCTTCAGGCAGGGCCCCCTTAGCTCATAACAAGGTTACAGATATATAGAAACATTGGGGTGTCACCCTGCTATAGTTCCAGGAGTACCCAGGGTACAAATAAACACTCACCCCAAATCTCCCCCTAACTGGCCTTCAGACTGGGCCCCCTTAGCTCATAACAAGGTTGCAGATATATAGAAACATTGGGGTAACAGTCACCCTGCTATAGTTCAGGGGTACCCAGGGTACAAATAAACACTCACCCCAAATCTCCCCCTAACTGACCTTCAGACTGGGCCCCCTTAGCTCATAACAAGGTTACAGATATATAGAAACATTGGGGTGTCACCCTGCTATAGTTCCAGGGGTACCCAGGGTACAAATAAGCATTCACCCCAAATCTCCCCCTAACTGGCCTTCAGACTGGGCCCCCTTAGCTCATAACAAGGTTACAGATATATAGAAATATTGGGGTGTCACCCTGCTATAGTTCCAGGGGTACCCAGGGTACAAATAAACACTCACCCTAAATCTCCCCCTAACTGACCTTCAGACTGGGCCCCCTTAGCTCATAACAAGGTTACAGATATATAGAAACATTGGGGTGTCACCCTGCTATAGTTCCAGGGGTACCCAGGGTACAAATAAGCATTCACCCCAAATCTCACCCTAACTGACCTTCAGACTGGGCCCTCTTAGCTCATAACAAGGTTACAGATATATAGAAACATTGGGGTGTCACCCTGCTATAGTTCCAGGGGTACCCAGGGTACAAATAAGCACTCACCCCAAATCTCCCCCTAACTGACCTTCAGGCAGGGCCCCCTTAGCTCATAACAAGGTTACAGATATATAGAAACATTGGGGTAACAGTCACCCTGCTATAGTTCCAGGGGTACCCAGGGTACAAATAAACACTCGCCCCAAATCTCCCCCTAACTGACCTTCAGGCAGGGCCCCCTTAGCTCATAACAAGGTTACAGATATATAGAAACATTGGGGTGTCACCCTGCTATAGTTCCAGGAGTACCCAGGGTACAAATAAACACTCACCCCAAATCTCCCCCTAACTGGCCTTCAGACTGGGCCCCCTTAGCTCATAACAAGGTTGCAGATATATAGAAACATTGGGGTAACAGTCACCCTGCTATAGTTCCAGGGGTACCCAGGGTACAAATAAACACTCACCCCCAAATCTCCCCCTAACTGACCTTCAGACTGGGCCCCCTTAGCTCATAACAAGGTTACAGATATATAGAAACATTGGGGTGTCACCCTGCTATAGTTCCAGGGGTACCCAGGGTACAAATAATCACTCACCCCAAATCTCCCCCTAACTGGCCTTCAGGTTGGGCCCCCTTAGCTCATAACAAGGTTACAGATATATAGAAACATTGGGGTAACAGTCACCCTGCTATAGTTCCAGGGGTACCCAGGGTACAAATAAGCACTCACCCCAAATCTCCCCCTAACTGATCTTCAGACTGGGCCCCCTTAGCTCATAACAAGGTTACAGATATATAGAAACATTGGGGTGTCACCCTGCTATAGTTCCAGGGGTACCCAGGGTACAAATAATCACTCACCCCAAATCTCCCCCTAACTGGCCTTCAGGTTGGGCCCCCTTAGCTCATAACAAGGTTACAGATATATAGAAACATTGGGGTAACAGTCACCCTGCTATAGTTCCAGGGGTACCCAGGGTACAAATAAGCACTCACCCCAAATCTCCCCCTAACTGATCTTCAGACTGGGCCCCCCTTAGCTCATTAACAAGGTTACAGATATATAGAAACATTGGGGTGTCACCCTGCCTATAGTTCCAGGGGTACCCAGGGTACAAATAAGCACTCACACCCAAATCTCCCCTAACTGACCTTCAGACTGGGCCCCCTTAGCTCATAACAAGGTTACAGATATATAGAAACATTGGGGTGTCACAATGCTATAGTTCCAGGGGTACCAGGGTACAAATAAGCACTCACCCAAATCTCCCCCTAACTGACCTTCAGACTGGGCCCCCTTAGCTCATAACAAGGTTACAGATATATAGAAACATTGGGGTGTCACCCTGCTATAGTTCAGGAGTACCCAGGGTACAAATAAAACACTCACCCCAAATCGTTTCCGCCATGGCTTTCAGGACTGCGGGCCCGTTCTCGCTGCGCTTAAAGACATGTCAGAAAACAAGGTTACACGAAATAGTGAACTTCTGTGAGAAGTGTAGCAGTTATGCGGAGTGAAGTGCACGGATCGCGCATGGGTGCTAATGACTGTTGTGCTTACTTGTCCAGGAAGGTAACCCCACAGGGGTTACAGCACTACGAACCTTTAGGTCAAACATGCGGCTCGTCAAGTAAATAATCGACAGAACCTTTGCCGGGTTCCGGCCAGCCCCTGGCTCACCAAGGGTACAGCAGATGATATATATGAAGAATAAGCAATTGCGGGTTGTAAATACAGGTACACGCGGTGCATGCTTGAGTATGGGTTGTCATAATCGCTCTGCCAGAGGTATTTACAAAGGTTGCGCAACGACCCGCAAATCTCGCCAGCTCTGAGTCCTTTCGAGCTGGGCTGCCCTTCATGCTCATACTAGCGTTCTATACGGAATACATTGGCCCCTTAGCTCATAACAAGGTTACAGATATATAGAAACATTGGGGTGTCACCCTGCTATAGTTCCAGGGGTACCAAGGTTTGGAAGAATTATGGAGATCACTGGTCACTGATTATATTAATTCAGTTCATCTGCTTAATAGGAACTTGCTATTCCAAAAGAATAGAATAAATAGATGATATTCTGTGTTGTTTTTGTCTACAGGCTTCTGTGTGGACTTAGCAGGGGGCAATCGTAGCAGCGATTTAATAAGGTCACTGGCCACAAACCAGGAGGCGACTGTTACAGCAGAATCAGATGCCCAAACAGGACACAATCACAAGGTCAATTTTTACGTAACAAAGTCATAAACGCTTTTGGGGAAAACACAGGAGAAGGGGCAGAAGGAAAAAGTTGTAATAACAAAATTTACAATGTATCATTTCCGTGTTACTTGTTACTTTTATGTCATTTGCTGACAGTTGGCTAAAGTCATGAGCACATTGGAGGGGCCCCACTGCATTAAAACTTACGATAAACATTCGCACTTTGCCTTTAGCGGCTGAGCTCCACCCCCCGAGCTTCACAAGCAAATATTTCCTTTTCATTAGCAATATTTTTCCCTTTTTTTGTTTCCTGAAGCTGCTGGAGCTGCGCTGCTGCCTGAATATTAAGTAGCGTGAGAGCGAGACGCTGCTCAAGGCAGGGAGACATTCGTGTTTCTATGAGATGTTTTATGGACCCCGGAAACCTATATAATCCCCTAACTCAGTATTGTATCCAGTAGAATGTCGATAGAATAACGAGTGTACAGAGATATTAGACTATTTAACATTATTGGTACTGGTCAAGTTAAAGGGATACTGTCATGGGAAAAAAAAATGTTTTCAAAATGAATGAGTTAATAGTGCTGCTCCAGCAGAATTCTGCACTGAAATCCATTTCTCAAAAGAACAAACAGATTTTTTTATATTCAATTCTGAAATCTGACATGGGGCTAGACATTTTGTCAATTTCCCAGCTGCCCCTGGTCATGTGACTTGTGCTCTGATAAACTTCAGTCACTCTTTACTGCTGTACTGCAAGTTGGACTGATATCACCCCCTTCCCTTTTCCCCCCCAGCAGCCAAACAACAGAACAATGGGAAGGTAACCAGATAGCAGCTCCCTAACACAAGATAACAGCTGCCTGGTAGATCTAAGAACAACACTCAATAGTAAAATCCAGGTCCCACTGAGACACATTCAGTTACATTGAGAAGGAAAAACAGCAGCCTGCCAGAAAGCATTTCTCTCCTAAAGTGCAGGCACAAGTCACATGACTGGGGGCAGCTGGGAAATTGACAAAATGTCTAGCCCCAGGTCAGATTTCAAAATTGACTATAAAAAAATCTGTTTGCTCTTTTGAGAAATGGATTTCAGTGCAGAATTCTGCTGGAGTAGCACTATTAACTGATGTGTTTTGAAAAAAACATGTTTTTCAATGACAGGATCCCTTTAAGCACAATCATAACATGTCTTACAGGGGCTCTAACTCTGCTAATCATGTGGAAAAAAATTTTTTCCCGAAACATATCAGTTAATAGTGCTGCTCCAGCAGAATTCTGCACTGAAATTCATTTCTCAAAAGAGTAAACAGATTTTTTTATATTTAATTATCTGACATGGGGCTAGACATATTGTCAGTTTTTCAGCTGCCCCCAGTCATGTGACTTGTGATCTGATAAACTTCAGTCCCTCTTTACTGCTGTACTGCAAGTTGGAGTGATATCACCCCCTCCAGTGTCGGACTGGCCCGGCGGGATACCGGGAAAAAACCCGGTGGGCCCCGACCCTTCTCCAGATATTTCCAATTGGCAAAAATAATTTTTTTTTCGGGCGATGCGCGCCGAGTGGCGCGCCGAACGGCGCTGTTGCGCATGCGCGCCGAACGCCGTTCTTGCGCATGCGCGCCGAGCGGCGCTGTTGCTGGCCCGACGCGTTTTAGTAGGGGGCGGGGGTCGGAGGGGGGCCCCTAGACAGCAGTCCCGGTGGGCCCCGGGCCCCCCAGTCTGACCCTGACCCCCTCCCTTCCCCCCAGCAGCCTAAGGGTCAAGGCACACACTCAGATTCGGGGAGATTAGTCGCCCGGCGACAAATCTCCTCTACTTTGGGGCGACTAATCTTCCCGAACTGCCTCCCGCCAGCTAGAATGTAAATCGCCGGCGGGATGGCAATCGGTTCGCTTCCTTTTCCGAAGTCGCCCAAAGTTTCCTCGTAGGCCTTCATTGGAGTTTTGGAAATAACCTCACATCTTTAAAACTACTTTAAAACACTATAATTTAGGGCAAAATCTAATCCCACGCAGAGCTGGGATTTAGGAGGCAAGCCATGCTCTTGAGCGGCGGCGGAATCCAATGATTATACATAATGGCACTTTCTTTAGAAAACACTCACAGAAAGAAGACTAAAGTGCACATTATAAAAACTATGAAAATAACCTGAAAATGCTCAGAAAAGAGGAAAAATAATATTTCCTAAATCGGATGATGTAAAGCAACTTTAGACCAAGGCCAACAACACCACAATTGAGGGGTGAAAGAGGGCCCTAGGTTGGGTGTAAATTTTGGTACCATTTTATTCTAAGCACTTTTGTCATTTCCATTCATGATTTATTTTCTTTTTATTCCAAGATATTAAGGGATACGTGTGCTGTTAATATGAATGAATTTTGTTCCAACAGTGCCACCTGCTGGTCAGTTTCTGACCAGTCTGACCACCAAGTAGTCAAGGAAGTTGTCAGGAGAAAGAAAGAGGCTGATGTTCTTCTGCTTAGGAAAACAATTAGAAACCTTTCTCAAATCTTTCCTAAGCAAAAGAACATCAGAACTTTCAGTCCCAATGCAGGACTACCACATGAGATACTATCTATCACATCTATTGTCCAGCTAATCATCTGTTTGTGTCTCTCTCTGTCTATCTCTCTAATCTATTATTTACTGTATATGTTATCTATATACAGGTATGGGACCAGTTATCCAGAATGCTTGGGACCTGGGGTTTTCCACATAACGGATCTTTCCACAATTTGAATCACCATACCTTAAGGGCAGAGACACACGCTGCAATTTCGGGAAGATTAGAGACCTGGTGACAAATCTCCTCTTCTTCAGGGCGACTAATCTGCCCGAACTGCCTTCCCGCCGACTAGAATGAAAATCGCCGGCGGTATGGCACTTGGAGAGCTTCGTTTTCCGAAAGTTGCCCCAAGTTTCCTCGTGAAGCAACTTCGGAAACAACTGCCATCAACTGCCATCCCGCCGGCGATTTTCATTCTAGCCGGCGGGAGGCAGTTTGGGAAGATTAGTCGCTAGAAGAAGAGGAAATTTGTCACCAGGCGACTAATCTCCCCGAATTGAGAAGTCAAATTTCGAATTCATGTGAGTTTTTTAAATTTCCCATAAACTCCTGTAATTCGACCAATCAAATTGTATAATTAAAATCTACCCCAAAACCAGAATCGAATTTGATTCGAATTCTAAAAACTCGAATCTCTGAAAAAAACTTGAATGTCAGGAAGGCTGCAAACAGCTCCAAATTGATCCCTGGACCTCTCCCATTGACTTAAACAGCAATTCTGCAGGTTTTAGGTGGCAAATAGTCGAATTCAAAAAACTCGAAAATCAAGTCAAAATTTGTAAAACACGCAAATCGAATTTGAATAACTCCCATGTCGTATTTGACAGTTTTGACCATAAAAAATTTCAAATTTTCAATTCGACCCTTGATAAATCTGCCCCTTAAGGTCTATTACAAGCCAGAACCGGGATTAAAGGGGCAGGAATATATAGGGAAACAATTTCTCTCCCACATATGAGAGAAGAGCATAGAGTCCAAAAATGGTTTTGCTTAAGGTCCTAGTAAGTTTATATTATGGAGCTGTGCATCTTGCCTTGTAAAGCTCCTCTAGAGGCTCGACCTGGAGCCACTGACCCACATTTGGCCTTTCTGAGACCCAGTACCTGTTACTTGTTACCAGTTGCAGGTGGTGTAGCCGGAAGTAACATTACTCCATAAGGTGGATAAGCCAAGTTCAGCAAACAAACACAAATCCAAATATTTTAAAAAAACACAGAGGCTAAAACCTTGCCCAAGTATCCAAAGAAGGTGTCCATTGACCATTCCTATTGTTGGCTAATCTGGACATTTCTGAATGAACCCAAAACTTTAGGACATCATTTCACAGGTACTAATTGGTACCCAACCTGGGGTAGGACTGGAATGGTTACCCACAAACACACATAATCTAAATAATTAAATATTAACACTGAAATACACATATAGAGGCCTGGAAATGTCTGCTAAACTTCTGGTCAATTATGAGAAGAAAAATTCTGTTGACAATCAGGAAAATATTGCCATATCCCACACTAAACAATGGAGAACTTTATTGGCTAGTGACCAACAATAAAGAACGGTCATGGACCGCCCAAGATTATGAGCTGACTTGTCCATTCTTGACCCATTTGGCAGTTTATTGTCCCATGTAATAGGTTTAAACAACCCCACTCGGATGCACAGCCAGGTGAAGGCTTTTGCTGGTGAACTTCCCCTTCCAATTCCCATAACACTAAAAAAAAAGTCCCAGTTCTGGTAGAATCAGTTGACATTGTCCACATTGGGAAAAGCTTCACGTCACAGAGCAGCTCCTCCAGTGATGAATAATCACTTAATTAGACGGTGCTCGTTAAACACTAGAAAACATCTTATCAAGATTGCTAATGGAGGTTCCACGCATCCCACTATCCTTATTACGTCTTAATATTCTTCTGAAGAGCCAGCAGAGCATTTAATTAATCAAACTCTGATCAAAACGAGTCTTAACGACATAAACATATTCGGCTAAGAGGGTTATTTCACCAGGGAGGTGACCTTGTGCTTCTTCTTGAAGTGACAATGCTGAGGGCCACTGGTTGGGCTCCAGATAAGACTTTGTGGAGACCCATTATTTATATAAAGGTTACACAATCATTAAAGATGGTCTTGTTGTTATGCTAACCTTGGTGGGACCCCCATTAAATTGCTATAGCCCCAGGCAAGAGCAGAAGGAAGGTTGTGGACAATCCATCTCTGGTCAAAGTTCTCTGGGGATATGTGGTGGCATGGTGTAGAGCAGGGGTCCCCAACCTTATTAAACCGTGAGCCACATTCAAATATAAAAAGAGTTGGGGAGCAACACAAGCATGAAAAATTCCCTTGGGGTGCTAAATAATGGATGTGATGGGCTATTTGGTAGCCCCTATGTGGAGTGGAGCCTACTTGGCACTATACTTAGTTTTTATGCAATTAAAACTTGCTTTCAAGCTTGGAATTCAAAAATAATCACGTGCTTTGAGGACCCTGAGAGCAACATCCAAAGGGTTGGAGAGCAACATGTTGCTCACGAGCTACTGGTTGGGGATCACTGGTGTAGAGCACTGCTTGGAACATCAACCAAAGGATCATGGGTTGAGATCTGTTTTGATTCCAGGCCCCACAATCGCTAAAGATGGTCTCGTAATGCTGTGGTAGCATGGTGGCTTTGTTGTGAGCACTGCTTTCAGCTTTGGGTCCTGAGTTCAATTCCAACCTATGCGCGAGGTGTTTGTAGGATATCCCTGTGTCTGCATGGGTTGCTGTCACATACTCTGCCAAAACACTTCAACAGGTTAATCGGATCCTAATAAAATGGACCCTTAAGCAAGTGGGTGATATTTGATTAAGAATTTGCAAAGCTCAGCCTACCTACAACTGCTCTACAGGGATCCCCTGTAAAATCTGCTGAAGCCCTAAGGAAAACACTGACTTAACATAACAAAAATACAACCTGGAGGCAGCAAAAGATAAATTGTAAATGTATGTGCTGCCCATAAAAAAAGTCTGTTGGTTTAAAAAATAAAAAGGCTTTATGGGCCATTTAATATCATAATAGCTGGGGACCTTGGGCACACGCTCCTTCTTAATGGATTTTCATGTTGACTTCCTTCTGACAACAAACGCTGATGAATCATCTGCCCATAGACTGACCAGGGCTCGGAGAGATAAGAAACATGCTCGGAATACACAGAAAGATCTTCCATTTACAAAGGAAGTATTCCAGAGGGCTTTTTCAGCCTCGGAAGTTCAATAACAGCCTCACATAATGGCCAATCTCTTCTCGGTTGGGTCTGAATTCTCTGGGTTCATTATGCACAAAGCTAGGTGTGACCCTTTTGTGCCAATGCACAAAAAAACAGTACAACATAAAACAAAATGTCTGTATCCACAAGGCACAATGGCTCTGATGTGGGGTTTCAGCAGCTAAGAATAGGCCAACCCAAAACCCCCTGGATCAATGGATTTACTCACGGGTCAAGTGGGCTGGTGGAACACTTCTCTACTGGGTAATGGGTGGGCAACAGCCAGATTCTTCCAACAGCCCTCCCTACCTTGGTGAGGGCCAGCCTGAAACCAAAGGGGTGCTGCAGATCGCACTAGTTGGGTCCAGGTGGGTTAGGGTCAGGTTCCTACAAAGATAGTAGTGATGCGCGGGTTGGCAAATAGTCAACCTCACCACTGTACTTGTATGGGTTTCTTCCAAGTGCTGAATATTCCTCCCACAATCCAACTAAGCATACATTTAGCTTAACTGGCTTCTCGTGATAATACTGTAGCTTGTTATTGCTTTAAGAAAATTAGATTGTAAGCTCTGCTGGGCAGGGAATCATTCATGATTGTATATCCTCTGTAATGCCTTGTGTAATAAGTCAATAACTCAAACAAAAGAGAAGTAAACTTCAAGCTTTCTAACCGAGCCAAGAGAAGGAGTCTGAGAGCTCCCATGTTACCCCCCATTGCCGTTCCTGAGAAGTAACACAACTAAATGACAGCTTGTTTGCTGTGATGTTCCCCAATAAAAGCCTCTATTTGGCAGCATTAGATATTACAGCTGAAGTGCACTTTTGTCGATCCCCTTGAAATTTATGTCGAATTACGCAGCGATTCCTTTTGTGCGGGTGCCGTCGTTTCATTTCCCACCAGCGAGACGGGGCTTTCGCCGTCATTGAAACATCAAACATCAACGCCGGAATGAAAGGAGCAAAACAAAGCAACGGTTTTTGGCAAGTGTAAGCACAACAGGAAAAATCTGCAATTTGAGTTGTTAAATCTCAATACCGACCACTACGGCAGATTTTGTAATTTTACACCATAAAATAAATAACAACTTCCAGGTATCTGCAAGTAGAGGATAATGAGGCTAAATTACTGGGGTGCAAATATGTTAGGCACCCAATAACCCCCACCGCCAGTAATCCAAAGCACTAACCCTTAGCCCCAAGCAGGCACATGTTACATAATAGAAATCATTTTGGCATTGGATACACTATGAGGCTAAGGACCCCCCCATACTAAAGGCTGATCCAGAGTGAAGGAGTGTAGCTCTATTCTTTTTACTCTTCTTTATATCTCCACTTTGGTCCTGTGTTAAGACCCCAACACCCAAAGCCTATTACTTAGCGTATTATAAATATTTGAATTCATTTAATTCTGGTCCTCAAAACTCCCTCCGCCCTGGTCCATCTCTTACACATAAGACGGCCTCAAACTTTACAGTTCAGAGATGTATCTCTTATATTATAGGTGCAGCTTCTCCCAACTCCCCTCTTCTTCATCATCATCCGTTTCCATCTGTATCTGTTACCTTGACAACCTGCATTTTAAGAGGCCTCTGTTTCAGTTTTAACCTTCCCTTAATTTTGCCAAAAGTTGGGAAAAAATATTTTTTTTTATAAAATGTCATTTCGATGATTAACAGGTAAAACTTAAAAACAGGGTAAATGGATGTTAAAAGCAGCATTTCTCAAGCTTTAGGGGTACCCACAGTTTAAGTATATAAAGTTCAGTCTGAAGGCCAGTAAGGGTGACATTTGGGGTGAGTGCTTATTTGTACCCTGGGTACCCCTGGAACTATAGCAGGGTGACTGTTACCCCAATGTTTCTATGTATCTGTAACCTTGTTATAAGCTAAGGGGGCCCAGCCTGAAGGTCAGTTAGGGGGGGATTTGGGGTGAGTGTTTATTTGTACCCTGGGTACCCCTAGAACTATAGCAGGGTGACTGTTACCCCAATGTTTCTATATATCTGTAACCTTGTTATAAGCTAAGGGGGTGCAGCCTGAAGGTCAGTTAGGGGGAGATTTGGGGTGAGTGTTTATTTGTACCCTGGGTACCACTGGAACTATAGCAGGGTGACACCCCAATGGTTCTATATATCTGTAACCTTGTTATGAGCTAAGGGGGCCCAGTCTGAAGATCAGTTAGGGGGAGATTTGGGGTGAGTGATTATTTGTACCCTGGGTACCCCTGGAACTATAGCAGGATGACACCCCAATGTTTCTATATATCTGTAACCTTGTTATGAACTAAGGGGGCCCAGTCTGAAGGCCAGTTAGGGGGAGATTTGTAGTGAGTGTTTATTTGTACCCTGGGTACCCCTGGAACTATAGCAGGGTGACTGTTACCCCAATGTTTCTATATATCTGTGACCTTGTTATGAGCTAAGGGGGCCCAGTCTGAAGGTCAGTTAGGGGGAGATTTGGGGTGAGTGCTTATTTGTACCCTGGGTACCCCTGGAACTATAGCAGGGTGATACCCCAATGTTTCTATATATCTGTAACCTTGTTATGAGCTAAGGGGGCCCAGTCTGAAGGTCAGTTAGGGGGAGATTTGGGGTGAGTGTTTATTTGTACCCTGGGTACCCCTGGAACTATAGCAGGGTGACACCCCAATGTTTCTATATATCTGTAACCTTGTTATGAGCTAAGGGGGCCCAGTCTGAAGGTCAGTTAGGAGGAAATTTGGGGTGAGTGTTTATTTGTACCCTGGGTACCCCTGGGATTATAGCAGGGTGACTAAAAGACAAATGTTTCTATTGTTTATACCAATGTAAAACAGATCTGAGTGGAATTAATTACTGTAGTGGCAGATATTAGAATATCAGGCAATGGCAGAGAATAAAATTATATTAAAACAAACCAAACATCACAACTGAATCCCAGGGAAAAGATAAAACTCTATAAATAGAGAATAAGAATGAAGTGATCATAATGCAGCTTCTTCTGACTCCTTTATGACAAGATTAAACACCATTAAATACTCGTCTCCTGACCTATGAAATGCTGTCAAATTACCTGCTCACTTGCTTGGGGCACCAAAGGAAAAACCCGATACAATCTCTTCTCTGGGAAATAAGATTTCTTTGATTCAGCCCAAGGATTTCATCTTTATAATCTGCGTTGAAATGAAAAACGACGGCCAAATTACAGTAACTATTCTATTTCTTTTGATGACCTAAAGAGCCTCCTAAGAAAAAAACGTTATCGTCAAACCAGTTCTGAAACAAGAGGGCGGACGAATCCTAAAGGGGAAGTTAACCTTATAATTAGCTTCGGAGGCAAAGTCTCATACATTTGGCAGTCATCTCTCTTTATTGTTTGTTTGGCCGCGATCAAGTTTGGGATTTAGATTATCTGCTTGGCCGGCCAAGACCGATTGAAAAGGATTGTTGTAATATTTTTGGCAAACTCCTTGGTGGAGGAAGAAGGAAATTAGGTCCAACTGCTCTTTCTCCACTACAACTGGTTAATTTGCATCAAACACAAACACCATTTTGTTTGCTGTTTCGGGACACAGATTGCAAACTGCGAATGTTTTTCTCTTAAAATATTCAGTGTACGTAGCGTGGGAATTCTCCATATGTCCCACCGTCTGGGCAGATAAATCCTTTATCCTACAACACAACTTGTTCCTTTAGTCAATGTGTAGTATTCCCTACACAATATGGCAGCCAACGGTTTGGACCAGACTCTGTCCATGTAGACTCTAAGGTCTTAGGGACAGACACCTCCTCTACGAATATCTGTAGTGTTATTACTAACTTTGAATATGGTAAGAAGTATCCAGAGCCTCCATCTAGAACCAGGTCCCCAACAGTTTTTTACCCATGAGCCACATTTGAATATAAAAAAGTTGGGGAGCCACACAAGCATTAAAAAAGTTCCTGGCGGTGCCAAATAAGGGCAGGCTTCAAGTGGGTCTGTCCAAAAATAAGCACCTGCTTGAGGCCACTGGAAACATCATCAAAAGGCCTTGGTGAGCAACATGTTAGAGTCCTGTGCGGGTCCATTTTCTGAAACCCATACCCGAAATTTGACCCACATGTTCCCGCTACCCAACCCGACCCGCAAAAGGCCAACTAACCTTCCTACCTGGGGGACACGTGAAGCCGGAAGTGACATCACATTTGCCCAGAAGTGATGTCGCACCAGTGCCGAATCTTCCCTAAAAAAATTAAAACTGGAAGAACCACAAGGGTGGATGGCAGGAATCAAGCCTGCACCTTTGTTGGGTATCCAGCTGGGTTAATCGCGGACTGCCCACTCGGCCAATGAATTGGGGACTTTTTGCTCAAAACCCGATCCCTTTGCGGGTATTCCGTGGGTATGTGACCTGATGCAGGACCTACAACATGTTACTCGCGAGCCACTGGGTGGGGATCACTAATGTAGAATGACATCTTCAGCTGGAACACATCAAAACATGACTACTACGGGGGATCAGAAGTAAACATACCTTATAAAACTATGAGCAATGCCAAGCGTAGGTTTGAGTGGTATAAATGGGACCACCACTGGATTCCAGAGCTGTCAAAATCCTCTAAAGGGATAAATGACATTTCCCCATCTCATGAAAAAAAGTCTAGGATTAGCAGATGCCAGGAGAACACTACCTGCCTGAATGTATAATGCCAACTGGAGAAGGAATAATGGGCTGGGGTTATTTCCATGGTTTTTGCCTCTGGTTCCAGAAAAACCTTAAGGCTACAGGGTACAATGACATTCCTGAAAATTCAGTGCTTCCTACTTTGTGGAACAGTTTGGGGGTATTTCAGCACAATAATAACTCCATGTATAGAGCCTGAGATGGGAAGAGCCTGTGCGGGCTTGATCACTCCCACCCTTGTGGTTCTTCTAGTTTTTAAAAAATTTTTGGGAAGATCCGGTACCGGTGCAACGTCACGTCCGGGCAAATGTGATGTCACTTCCGGTTTCATGTGTCCCCCAGGTCGGAAGGTTAGATGGGAAGAACCTGACTGTACAGAGCCCTCGACCCAAATGAACACCTGTGGGATGAATGGGAACCCCGACTGTGAAGCAGACCTGATCCCCAACATCAGTGCCCAACCTCACTAATGCTCTTGTGGCTGAATGGAAGCAACTCCCAGCAACAATGTTCCAACATCCAGTGGGAACCTTCCCAGAAGAGTTGGGGCAGTTATAGCAGCAAAGGAAGGACAGCTTGATGGACACTATTTTATGTGGGTTGAAAAAAAGTAAAGTACATCATGATATAATTCCTTTATGGATACATTCCATAAACTCTGTCCTAAGCAAGACACATTTCTTGAACAAGACCCATTGATCAATTACAATAACGGTTACAATCCTTCCTCCTGTTCTGACTCCTATACGCAGAACACAATGCCAAAACATAAATAAATTCCAGTAACGCCAACCATCGGGGAAGCCTGCGGCTCAGCTTTGCTGCTGGCGAAGAACTTTAACTGCGTTTGAAACGCATAAATTGCTAATGTTAGCCTTATGGGCAAGTTGCAGATAAAAGCTGAGAATGGGTGTTTACACGTGTGAGAGAAAATCACTGGCACAAGGCAATTAAAAATAGATTTTAGGCGGCCTGAGCTCAGTCCCCAGGAACCAAACGTCTATATTATTTCTTCTTGCTGTGGACGCAAGTGACGAGGGCTCGTAAACCGACATCAATAATGATACTCTGTTCCAAACAAAGACATGGTTCATTAATAATGTAGATGTAATATATGAGAAGATAGTGGTTACCAGCTCGACAATAGGTTTAACAAGCACACCACTGGTATTGATTGCTACTGGCTCCTTGTCTGTAGAAGATCAGCCCCAAGTAGACTCTTTAGGTACAAGGTTGAATGGTATCATATGGTGGTTGGAATTGTAGGAGATTCTCAGACAAAGGATAATTCTCTAGATCAATGTTGTCCAAGTCTGAGACATTTATTGTCACACTCTGTTAACCAACAGAAACCTTTTAGGTTCAATATATCTACACAGAAAGACCACTTATATATGCATGCAGCTTCTCAAACTGTGGAGCTGGCCTCCCTGGAGGGGATTGGAGTGGTGGCTGGGCAGGGGCTTAACCTGAAGACCACATAGGGCGAGATATGAGTAGAAAGTCTAATTGTATCTTTTATATCAGGGGTAGTCAACCTGTGGCTCTTCATCCTGCTTGCTGCTGGTCTTGTGGATTTGACTGTCACGTCCAGGGCCGCCATCAGGGGGGGACAGGGGGGACAAGTGTCCCGGGCCCGGGCATCAAGGGGGGCCCCCTTGCGAGCCGAACTCCCGAAGCAGCGATAATAGCCGAAGTCCTGAAGCGGCGAAAAGACACTAAAACAGCCGAAATTGAAGTCCTGAAGCAGCGAAAAGACCCAAAGTCACGAAAGGAGGCGAAGTTGAAGTACTGAAGCCATGAGTTCAATTCTACTAAACACCAATTGTGTTTTTTTTTTTTAATCCCCTGGCCACCAATTTATTATTTTAATATTCTATAGGCCCCTGCCACCAATGTTTTTTTTAGAAAATATTTTTTTTACTTGTAAGGGGGGCCCTGGCACCCGTGCTTTTTTTAAAAAAAATGTTATGGGGGGCCCTGGCGCCAATGTTTTTTTTAAAACTTATAAGGGGGCCCTGACCATCAATAACTTTTTATAACTTGTGTGTGTGGGGGGGTTACTTTTTTAGCGCTGATGTCTGTTTAGTCTTTTAACTGTGATGTGGAGTGGGCGGGGTCTGGGGCAGGGCTTGGTCACCAGGGTGGGCGAGGCCCCGAAAATATTGTTGTATGGGGCCCCGAAAATATTGTTGTATGGAGCCCGTGATTTCTAATGTCGGCCCTGGTCACATCGTCTAAGACCGAGCCGCAGCAAGATGATTCATCATGGTCATTACCGCGGTCACACACTCAAGACAAGAGAGGGAAGATCAGCATGGAGCTTCAGAAACAGAAGTCACATTAAACTCTTGGAAACATTGGATTTGGAGGTGAGAAGAGCTGACTTTAGTCTCTTGTCGACTACTTGGCCCGTTGTCTTTACTTACCCCATCCCTGCACTTGTTGACCTCCACTTGTGCCTACTGGTCAATGCACCACTATCATCCCTGGGTCTGGACACCGCCCCAACCAAGCTTTCCTAATCTCTCCCTACCCTGTCAATCCATCTCTCTCCAACTGCAATTTCATTTTGCCTGTGGCACATGCCTCTTCTGACTACCCCAAGTTCCATCCCTGAGGCTGAGCACTTACTAGCTGTTTTGTACATCAATGTGTCATGTATCTGTCATGTTGTTATAAGCATAGGTTGCTCTAATCAGATGTTTAACCTCCAAGAGACACTTAAAAACGCCTTGCAACCACTGCCCTATGAAAACATGGGGAGTCCCTGCAGTTCCTTTGCACATTCTATGGCTGAATGGCTGATAAAACAATGTTTTCATATACCTGTAACCTTATTATCGACTAAAGGGGCTCTGGTCAAATCTTGGGCCTCAAAGTGGAACTTGACCAAAAGGTCTTCTCCTTCTCTTCTAAGAATATCCGATAAAGAAAGACAAATAGAGGATGCATTGGAAGAGGTTGGGCCATCATCAGGGGGTTCTGCGGTAAGTAACTGCTGGGGAGGATCAGGGGGCATAAACAATTCTATTTTAATTCCATTGATGTCCCCACCAGTTCTAGTTTCCCAGAGCAACCAATCAGATGTTTGCTTTCCAACAGGTGAGTGATTATGCTACCTGCTGATTGGCTGCTAAGGGTGACTACACCTGGAGCTAACACTATGACTTTTATTACATTAATGTTGAAGACTAATACCTTCATCTAAGGGGAAAATGTCATTCTTACAGTGTATTAAAGGGGATATCAACCCCAAAATACAGTTTTGCAAAAAAACTTTCCAACATAGATTTATTTTAAATTCTTAAGTGGCATGATTGGATAAAAGCTGACCCACAAAATCTGATGAAAAGGGTTCGTGGAGTTTTACTGTACAGATATACGGACAAGATTAAACGAATGCAACTTAAATACAGCTATAACATATAACAACCAAGGTGAATATTGGACTTTTAGACCCATTCCAGCCGGGAAAGGTCAGACTATAAACTAGACATAACTGAATTTACAGCTCCCCCTAGTGCTGAAAGTTAGAAGAGCACTGCAGGTATTAAACTTGGGGGGGAGATGGATCAACCCAACAAATAAATTTGTTTCTAGACGGTTATTAAAAATTCCTTTCTTAATTATTCACAGAGTGAGCAGCTAATGAGCCGTGCGGCCGGGAAGTTAATGGAAAGCGAGAGAAAGCTGAGGTCTGCGGATAACTCCAAACAACAGAACATCTCATGGATTCATTACTGGGGCCCCTCAGCCGCTCATAATAAACTACAGCAGACAACATCTGTGCTACTTTCCCTTTAAAAAAAAAAGATACTGAGGGATATTGATAATTCCTATAACAGGATTTAGTAGTAATTAAATCAAACGGTTTCTGAAGCGAACACTATTTCCCCAAGTGGGCTTGATTTACGCTCCAAGTTCACCTGCAACCCAACCTACTTACTTCATTTTAACAGAACAAAATGCACTTTCGGACCCACTTGCTGCCCAAATACCCACAAATACCAACCCCCGGTTTTTAAGGTACAGGCAAACCTGTGCCCACTCTCTAATACCATCTCACATGCAGGTGCCTTGTTCCCCGGCTGCTTCCAACTGCACCAACGTGATGGATTCTGCCATTCAAATGAGAGGATGCTTTCTATAACAACGACAGTTATACATGTCTATAAACCCAGTGAGAATGAGGAATGAATGGATATTGGGAAGTTGTATCAGGAGTCAGAGGCAGCAGTGCAGAGAAAGGGACAGACACAATGACAGTTACACAGAACTATAAACCCAGTGAGAATGAGGAATGAATGGATATTGGGAAGTTGTATCAGGAGTCAGAAGCAGCAGTGCAGAGAAAGGGACAGACACAATGACAGTTACACAGAACTATAAACCCAGTGAGAATGAGGAATGAATGGATATTGGGAAGTTGTATCAGGAGTCAGAGGCAGCAGTGCAGAGAAGAGAAAGGGACAGACACAATGACAGTTACACAGAACTATAAACCCAGTGAGAATGAGGAATGAATGGATATTGGGAAGTTGTATCAGGAGTCAGAAGCAGCAGTGCAGAGAAGAGAAAGGGACAGACACAATGACAGTTACACAGAACTATAAACCCAGTGAGAATGAGGAATGAATGGATATTGGGAAGTTGTATCAGGAGTCAGAAGCAGCAGTGCAGAGAAAGGGACAGACACAATGACAGTTACACAGAACTATAAACCCAGTGAGAATGAGGAATGAATGGATATTGGGAAGTTGTATCAGGAGTCAGAGGCAGCAGTGCAGAGAAGAGAAAGGGACAGACACAGTGACAGTTACACAGAACTATAAACCCAGTGAGAATGAGGAATGAATGGATATTGGGAAGTTGTATCAGGAGTCAGAAGCAGCAGTGCAGAGAAAGGGACAGACACAATGACAGTTACACAGAACTATAAACCCAGTGAGAATGAGGAATGAATGGATATTGGGAAGTTGTATCAGGAGTCAGAAGCAGCAGTGCAGAGAAAGGGACAGACACAATGACAGTTACACAGAACTATAAACCCAGTGAGAATGAGGAATGAATGGATATTGGGAAGTTGTATCAGGAGTCAGAAGCAGCAGTGCAGAGAAAGGGACAGACACAATGACAGTTACACAGAACTATAAACCCAGTGAGAATGAGGAATGAATGGATATTGGGAAGTTGTATCAGGAACAAACAAGGGAAAGTTGTGCTCACCACTAGTTTTTAAAATCATTAGGCGGGGGTGCAATGAGGGTGTGACCACAAAATACATATAGACAAATACAAGATTCCTCTGCACTCAACCCATTATCAATATATTTAAGACAGAGACATTTTGTGCTACTGCTACTGAAAAATGCCTTACCCTTTAAACAAAACAGGGATTGTTTGTCCATATATTACAATATATTTAAGCTGAACAACTACGTCAAAGTCATCCCATATCTGGCCAGTCCTATGCTCAATTTTCATCTGATTCATTAAGAATTCTATGGTTTCATTATACATTTTATAAAAGGGACGAATGCGTTTTACCTGCAACTTTCTAGCTGCTTTCAAAGTAAAACTCCCAAACTTGGCTGCCCTTTTATTAGACACCAGTGGGATCACCTGACTATAGTTGGAGGGGGTGGGAGCTACAACATGGAGCTGGTCACTGCTCCCTGTTTTGTTTAAAGGGTAAGGCATTTTTCAGTAGCAGTATGCACAAAATGTCTCTGTCTTAAATATATTGATAATGGGTTGAGTGCAGAGGAATCTTGTATTTGTCTAAATGTATTTTGTGGTCACACCCTCATTGCACCCCCGCCTAATGGTTTTAAATTAGTGGTGAGCACAACTTTCCCTTGTTTGTTATAGTTCTACAAGAGCAGTGACCAGCTCCAGCTGGGAAGTTGTATCAGGAGTCAGAAGCAGCAGTGCAGAGAAAGGGACAGACACAATGACAGTTACACAGAACTATAAACCCAGTGAGAATGAGGAATGAATGGATATTGGGAAGTTGTATCAGGAGTCAGAGGCAGCAGTGCAGAGAAGAGAATGAGGTATGAATGGATATTGGGAATTTTCTTAGAATTATATTCTCTTTCATTAAAAAAAATGTAAAAAGTATTTTTAGTTGGACTTCCCAATTAAGTCTACAGACAGTGGCAAAGAATAGGACAGCTTTTGGCCATGAGCACACAACAGGCTCTATTTAACCTTTCCCGTGATACAAATCTTATCTGTCATTTTGTATCGGCTCTTTGATCAGCTCCAGATCTTCATTCTGCCCTTAAAGTAAATAGCAGTAATTGTTATTGCAGTGTCTATGTGTGGCACGTGCAGCAGTCACCATAACAAATATGGATTATTATATCCGGCAACCTGTACTAAGCACAATTCAGCAGGAACAGTCCCCTAAGTTTGCTCATGGTCTGTACAGAGAGATCCCATAAAACTATGGCAGAATAGGTATTCCCCTGTACTAAGCACAATTCAGCAGGAACAGCCCCTAAGTTTGCTCATAGTCTGTACAGAGAGATCCCATAAAACTATGGCACATAGGTATTCCCTGTACTAAGCACAATTCAGCAGGAACAGTCCCTAAGTTTGCTCATAGTCTGTACAGAGAGATCCCATAAAACTATGGCAGCATAGGTATTCCCTGTACTAAGCACAATTCAGCAGGAACAGCCCATAACATCTGCCCATTAGAGGAAGCAAATCTGAATATATAACAAGTACAGACACAAGATGTCATACACTCTTATGGAGAGTTTAACTTTAATCTGAAATGATACCAAGGATATATGATAAATTAAATCTCAACCAGGAGAAACCTGCCCATAATATAGTATGTGCTGGCTTTCTATAGAAGGGTAATAGACACAATGAAGGGGGTTAAGACCATCTTAGATCACAGCTGGTACTTGATAAACATCCTTTCCCCAACACCATCCAGAGACAATAGGGTTTCTCTATTGAAGGACTGGGAAGAAGCTGCCATATTAATTGGTTTGGGCAGCTTTGGAGCACTCCAGGCTTTACATATGGCATTTTCCATAGATCTTAATATAACTACACCAACCAGGTTTAATAGCTATTGATTTTCTACAGCTGCACTAAAACTTCCTGCACCCAGAAGGCAGATAGTTGCAGTTCAACAACCTCTAAAGGCTGAACAATAAACCTATTTAGGAACAGAGAACATTCTGACATTGCCAGGACCAAATAATATAAGCTAATCGGTCTTCCAATTAACCATCAAAGCTGATCCCCCCCAATTTCTAGGGTAACCTTGATCTTCTCCAACATGCTACAAGCCCAATTATTCACCCGCCTCAAGGTTGTTGCTCAGCCACAGAGGGGTGATTAATAATTGAGTAGTTAGTACAAGGATTAGTTGTTGCACCCTAACTTGCCCTTTCCTTCTGTCCAATGTGTAAGGGGAAACTTATCCTAACCAATTTGCAGATCATTGATCCAGGCTGTTCACCAGCAGAAGGCCAAAATCTTATCGGTGGTTCCTCCGGCACTGAAAGGGTTTCTATGGGCTGGTAATGGTTACAGAGTAAACCAAGTGTCATAGATATGCGAGAAGCAAGCAAATAAGGAAGGGTTTGTCAATAGTAGTCTGGCAGGCAGATAACAATGACATACAAGCAGAAGGGCACAGGTGATTGGGAGAAAGGGGAAGAAAACGTGAAGTCATTATAGAGTATATGGCAGTCGTTTGGAGGTGGAGAGTTCAAAAGGGAAGAACATGAGGCACTACATCAACATAAAGGAGAAAATAAAAGCTCTAAGAGTTCGGGAGATTGAAAGGAAGAATAAGAGAGAATAAAGCAGGGTGAGGACTGAAGAAGAACTCAAGGCTAGAAGGAATCTGAAGAGAGGACAATAAGGACCAAACCTCAGTCAGTTATGGTACACGCTATGTTGAAACCATATGAAACGGTGAGGTCTATGGAATAACTGAAGCATATAAACTCATATATACGTCTGAGAAATACTACACCAGAAGAAGGGGGCCCTTGAAGGAATCTCTCCTTTTCCACCTTGACCAGATAGAAATAGAATTGTCTCGATGGTGGAAAGCTGAAGTAGAAATAACTGGGTTCCAAGTAAATAACAAGACAGTCTTCCTGGACCTTCTTCATAGAAAGCCATTGACTCCATGACCTGGTTATTGTGATTCATCCTGATATGGAATGAATAGATGTTATTCTACAGTGTCGTTTCATGGTTAAAGGAGGACGTTGGTAGAAGATTGAACCCTTGGTGAATATGTTTGATGTGTTATCTGGGTGATATCGTCCTCCTTGAGTGTCAGATCTTCAGACTACTTTATGGACGTTCTTCACTTGTTATGGAGATCCAGGATCAACATGATAAAATCAGTTTGTTTGCACATATTTCCAATGACTCTTTGCAATGATACATTTCTATCCCAAATTGAAGGACAACCCTATAAGATTGCCCCTTTTCTATTTGGAAACTCTAGTGTAAAAATAACTTTCTCTAAAGCTTCCCAACACATAGACTCACCTTGTAGTTGAAGGGCTAAATATCCTTCCTAGGGCCACTGGCTACCATTGAATTCTAGGCCATGGAACTCAGGACTTCTAAAGACTGCAAGAGTCTCTCAACCCCAGGTTTATCGTATTCCATTGAAGAAATTCTGAAGAAACCTTCTCACAAGAATGTTTCCAGGAAGCCTTTCTTAGATTATTCATATACAGGACATTTATTAGCAATGCACCTGGGAACAGCAACTGAGGTGGATGCAGGTAAGTTGAAGGACAATCATAATGTGGTCTTCAAAACTCAACTAAATGTATTATAAGAAGAAAAAGTTCCTTCTTAGCAGAGTGATATCCCAGATTTGCCTGAGGAAAATCAGTGACAGCCCATTTATATTCCATGAGCAGAGAAGTCCTGGGTCTATCCTAGGGTTTTCTCCCTCTTCTGAGGTCTTGGTTTCTGCTCACTAGAACTTCACATTTCCTAATATTTTCCATCTTACACCATTCTGTGGTGAGACATGTTTATCTCAGACTTTCTTGGTTAACTGGATTCTAACTGCCCCATCTGGACTACCCATTCCCTAATTGACTTAGCCCTAGACCAGCCAGGATTATTTCCCCTTATTAGGTTCTATGTTTCTAGGATTACTGACAGGGGCATAACTACAGAGGAACTGCAGATCCTGCATTTGCAGGGGGGCCCAATGAGGCCCTAATTAATGAACAATTTCAATATATGTTGGTAAAACAGGCCAACCTCTGGATATATTGGGAGCCCTAAAATTAATTTGCTATGGGGCCCAGTAACATCTGGTTACTGACCCATCTGGATTGTCAGTTGCCTAACTGGGATTTAACTGTATGCTCAGGGAAGTCCTATGCCTTGTCCAGATTTCAGCCCCTTACTGGTATCTATGTGTATAGGATTACTGGCCCTGCTGGGTTACCCATTACTTTACTGTCTGAAACCATACAACTAATTTGTATATCACTTATGCCTCACCCAGATTTCCTTCCCCTACTGGGTTCTATGTTTCCAGGGTTACAGCCCATTTGGATTTCTGATCTGCCTAAGATCGCGCTTCATGCCCTTTGGAGCCCTGCACCTTCTAGGTTTTCTTCCCCTTTTGGGCTTGATGCTTCTAGGGTTACTGGTCCATCTTGGTTGTCCATTGCCTAACTTTTTGAGGTCACATTTCATACCTGGGGAGACCTATGGGGGTTTCCACTCCCTACAGAGTTCCATAAATCATCTCGCTTCATGCTCAGGGACGCCCTATGCCTTTTCCAAGATTCCCACCCCTATTGAGTTCTATGTTTCTAGGGTTCCTGTCCTATCGTGGGTGACCATTACCTAACTTTTTGAGGTCATATTTCATACTTAGAGGAGCCATATGCCTTGTGCAGGTTTCCTTCTCCTACTGGGTTCCATAAATCTAGGTATAGTGTATGTTTCAAGGGTTCCTGGTCCATCTGGGTTGGCCATTCCTATGGTTTCTTGATCAAGGAAGACCTATGTCTCTTCCAGGCTCCTTCCCCCAACTCAGTGTTTTTAGAGTTCCCAGCCCATCTGGGTTGGCCATTGCCTAACTTCCTACTGTCATTTCTTGCTTAGTGTATGTTTGAAGGGTTCCCGGCCCACCTTGGTTGGCCATTCCTAAGGTTTCTTGTTCAGCGAAGACCTATGTCTCCTACAGGCTTGCTCCCCCTACTGAGTTCTATGTTTTTAGGGTTCCTGGCCCATCTGGGTTGCCCATTCCTGAACTGCCGAAAATCAAACTGTTAAATTTCTCACCTGATCTGTCCCAGTCTTTAACACCACCAGTACCCTTCCAGGCATGGTTCCGTGATGCTGTTATGAATCTCTTCCAACAATATAAATATGGTGATCCATAAATGCCAAGCCTGTGTGCAAGCCTGCTTGTAGCATAAATCTGAAGTTGGTTACTGATTTGTACAGTACGAGAAGCTTAGCAGCTGCATACAAATAATAGCGAACAAGAAAAGACAGAACGGGTGCCATTTATAATCAAGTCTGGATAATCAATCATAACGATCGTTAGGGGTGATTTCATAATATAAAAATGCACCGTGTGTTTGGATGCAATGAGACTGTGTGTAATATAATCCGACATTTGCACTGTTCTCTATATGAAAATCCACTGAACGATACAATGTAGATGCTGTTGGACTGCAACTCCCAGCAGACTTAGCCAGTCAAAGTAAAAATGCGGCTAAAGCACAAGGGACAATTTTTCTCTCTCTCTGCCGCCTTTCCAACGGGAAAACTTGACTCCAGTACTGGTTATTGGGTAATGTAATCACAAAGTTCTAGTAACCCATAGCAACCGACTTTAATGCATTACATTAGCACCTGTCATGGGCAAAGGCATCAAGCGCAAACTACCTGTTTTTCTCGAGTGTATACAATAACTAGGTGTGAAATTTGTAGGAAATCAATTTATTGGCAAAGCCCATTTGCTAACAACTGACAATCATAGAAACAATGTTTGGCTTTTGCACATGCTCCTAAAGAAAAAACACCCAATTTCCATAAAATACCCCAGACATGCCGGTATAACTACAAAAAAAATGAATAATGAGCATATTAACCACAGATGAGTAACTATAATCACTACAGAAAATAGATATTTAACCTATTAAGCCAGAATAGGCAGTATAATCACTAGATAGAATAGATAATGGGCATTTTAACTCTAATGTGCCAGTATAATTACTATGGAAAAACAGCTCATTTGCATATTAACCCCAACGTGCCCAGTAAAATTACTGCAGGAAATGGATAATCAGCAAATTAACCGCAGACTTGCCAGTGTGATCACTAAAAATAGTAGGGATGCACTGAATCCACTATTTGGGATTCGGCCGAAGCCCAGAATCCTTCGTGAAAGATTCGGCCGAATACCCAACCAAAGCCAAATCCTAATTTGCATATGCAAATTAGAGGCGGGAAAGGAAACAATGGGAAAAGACTGTTTTACGTCCTTGTTTTGAGACGAAAAGTCACATGATTTTCCTTCCCACGCCTAATTTACATATGCGAATTCGGATTCAGATTCAGTTCGGCCACACACATGGATTTGGCCGAATCCGAATCCTGCTGAAAAAGGCCGAATCCTGAACTGATTCCTGGATTCGGTGCATCCCTAAAAAATTGATAATGGACATTTTAACCCCAGATGTAGTAGATAGATATCACTATGGAAAGTGGGTAATCAGCATATTAACCCTAGAAGAGCCAATATAATCACTAAAAAAAATAACTAATGGGCATTTTAACTCTAATGTGCCAGTACAGCAAAAAATGGATAATCAGCATATTAACTACAAATATGCCAGCATAGTTACTACAAGAAATGGATAATCAGCTTATTAACCCAAGATCTGCTAGTATAGTTATTACAGATAATGGATACTTCTGTGTTTTAACCCAAGATGAGCCAGTATAATCACTAAATAAAATAGATTAGATACTAAATAAAATAGATTAGAATAGATTATGGCCATAACGAATCTGCATATTAACCACACACACACGGTATAATAAGAAATGGGCATGTAAAGTCCATTGAAGACCAATTACATTGTCACTTGTGCAAATGCAATGATGAATTTGCCCTTTAAACCAATTCCCGTCCTACACGGAACAGGTTAGGCTTCTACCTCGGCGTATAAGGAAAATTTGACTCCCGGTAACTGACATTCCCCGCCGGCTCCGTGTGAGAGTGACAACTGAATGACGGGACTTGAGAGCTTCTGGAGAGATGTTACAGGGGAGCCTTATTTTCCTTCCGATATAAAGTAATAAAAAAAAATGAAATTGACTCAAGCGTGGGAAACTATGAGCTATCAGTCAGAGCCGGCTCCAAATTAATGGGGTTTCTGCTCTCAAAAATAACAGTTTAAAAGAGAAAGAGAAAATCATTAAAATGGGACAAAATGGGATAAAAATAAACAGCGAAAACCATTTCAGATTTATTTAAAGTACATAACGAAAAGGGATGCAGACTTAAAGGTGTACTGGACCCCAAATCTCCCCCTAACTGACCTTCAGACTGGGCCCCCTTAGCTCATAACAAGGTTACAGATATATAGAAACATTGGGGTGTCACCCTGCTATAGTTCCAGGGGTACCCAGGGTACAAATAAACACTCACCCCAAATCTCCCCCTAACTGACCTTCAGACTGGGCCCCCTTAGCTCATAACAAGGTTACAGATATATAGAAACATTGGGGTGTCACCCTGCTATAGTTCCAGGGGTACCCAGGGTACAAATAAACACTCACCCCAAATCTCCCCCTAACTGGCCTTCAGACTGGGCCCCCTTAGCTCATAACAAGGTTACAGATATATAGAAACATTGGGGTGTCCCCCTGCTATAGTTCCAGGGGTACCCAGGGTACAAATAAACACTCACCCCAAATCTCCCCCTAACTGACCTTCAGACTGAGCCCCCTTAGCTCATAACAAGGTTACAGATATATAGAAACATTGGGGTAACAGTCACCCTGCTATAGTTCCAGGGGTACCCAGGGTACAAATAAACACTCACCCCAAATCTCCTCCTAACTGACCTTCAGACTGGGCCCCCTTAGCTCATAACCAGGTTACAGTTATATAGAAACATTGGGGTGTCACCCTGCTATAGTTCCAGGGGTACCCAGGGTACAAATATTCACTCACCCCAAATCTCCCCCTAACTGGCCTTCAGACTGGGCCCCCTTAGCTCATAACAAGGTTACAGATATATAGAAACATTGGGGTGTCACCCTGCTATAGTTCCAGGGGTACCCAGGGTACAAATAAACACTCACCCCAAATCTCCCCCTAACTGACCTTCAGACTGGGCCCCCTTAGCTCATAACAAGGTTACAGATATATAGAAACATTGGGGTGTCACCCTGCTATAGTTCCATGGGGTACCCAGGGTACAAATAAACACTCACCCCAAATCTCCCCCTAACTGACCTTCAGACGGGGTCCCTTAGCTCATAACAAGGTTACAGATATATAGAAACATTGGGGTGTCACCCTGCTATAGTTCCAGGGGTATCCAGGGTACAAATAAGCACTCACCCCAAATCTCCCCCTAACTGGCCTTCAGACTGGGCCCCCTTAGATCATAACAAGGTTACAGATATATAGAAACATTGGGGTAACAGTCACCCTGCTATAGTTTTAGGGGTACCCAGGGTACAAATAAGCACTCACCCCAAATCTCCCCCTAACTGACCTTCAGACTGGGCCCCCTTAGCTCATAACAAGGTTACAGATATATAGAAACATTGGGGTGTCACCCTGCTATAGTTCCAGGGGTACCCAGGGCACAAATAAACACTCACCCCAAATCTCCCCCTAACTGGCCTTCAGACTGGGCCCCCCTAGTGAAAAAAGACTGGGGAATATATGAAGGTTACTAATGATACTGTGACGTTGCCTTTAGGTTCCCCTTTGGAGGTTCCAGAAGAAGAACCAGAAGTTCCATCAGGAGCCGTTGCTTCCAGAGCTGAGGGCCCAATGCAGACTCCCCATTACAAGAGAATAAGGGCCAATGTTCCAGGGTCGGACCCCCCGACAGTGAATGGTAGAGATGGGTTTGAACACCATGAAGGGGAGGACGAGCTGAGCGACACAACGCAGGAAAGCTCCACTTGTAAGTTGATAGAAGTCATTAGTACCAGGATCTGGATGATTTCGGAAGTTTAGGAATTTCACCTTAAAATGTGTGATATAATAGTGTAAAACAGATTGCAGATGGTCTTTATTTTTCATGTGTGTTTTTATAAAGAGGAATTCCACCCAAAAGCTGCTCTGCTTTGTATGTTGCTCTGAAATTCTACATATAGTTCCCTGTGTTGCTGTCAACAAAAAAACGTTCTAATAAACTCGGAACAAACAAGTCAATAAAAATGCGCCGGCCTGGTACCCCGATGACCCCCACCTTGTCAGCCTCTTTGTTTATACTGAGTCGCATTTCCGTGGGGAACGTCGACATTTATTGTTGGCAGAACAATCCGGCTTATAAAAATTTGCAAGTCCTATGAATCCAGCGGCAGGGGTCGGGCACTCAGAGAAGCGGTGACTGCGAAATACGTGAGGCGCAATACTGAAAGGGATATGGAAACAAGATTTTATTTGTGCTTGAGTAACACCAAGTCGGATGCGAAATAGGATTCTCTTTAAAGGGGAACTTAAATAATGAAACACCTTAGCTCTGGGCATACGATATTTACAATGCGCTGGTTCCATATCATTGGCAGGATTAGGCCAGGGATATATTGGTCCTTACAGGCATTTGATTCCTTAGGGAACACACACTGGGGATCAGGGGCCTAAATCACTTTAAGGCCCCTCAAATTTTGGGAATAGGACATTTTTCATACACATATAAGGAAACAGCACCTCATTGGCTCCAGTCAACTGCTTTGAACAACAGATAAGCGAAACATGCCAAGTGGGTTTGGGCCTCGAAACTGAGTCACCAAATCATGGGCCTCTCCCCGCTGGTAACACACAATTCCCTCCCCTATAGTGATGTCACAGCACCCATTTGTGACATAATCAGAGAGGGTCCGACTCAGGTTGGAGGATAATTTTGGGGCAATTTGAGAGTGCGCTGGTAAGTAGGCTGGAGTACTCTTAGGTTGGATATAGGCTGGAATACTCATATGTTGGATATAGGCTGGATTACTCATAGGTTGGATAAAGGCTGGAGTACCCATAGGCCCGATTTCTCATAGGTTGGATATAGTCTTTATTACTCATTGACTGGATTACTCATAGGATGGCTATAGGCTGGATTACTCATAGGCTGGTTATAGGATGGATTACGCATAAACTGGATTTGGGCTGGGTTACTCATAGGCTTGATATAGGCTGTATTACTAATATGATGGATATAGGCGGGATTACTCTTAGGTTGGATATAGGCTAGATTACTCATAGGCTTGATATAGGCTGTATTACTCATAGCCTGGATATAGGCTGGATTACTCATAGGTTGGATATAGACTGGATGACTCAAAGGTTAGATTACTCATAAAACGAAGTACTCATAGGCTGTATTACTCATTGACTGGATTACTCCAGGATGGCTATAGGCTGGACTACTCATAGGGTGGTTATAGGCTGGATTACGCATAAACTGGATTTGGGCTGGGTTTCACATAGGCTTGATATAGGCTGGATTACTCATAGGTTGGATATAGGATGGATTACTCATAGGTTGGATATAGGCTGGAATGCTCATAGACTGGGTATAAAATGGATTACTCATAGGCCTGATATAGGCTGTATTACCCATAGCCTGGATATAGGCTGGATTACTCATAGGTTGGATATGGACTGGATTACTCAAAGGTTAGATTACTCATAAAACAAGGTACTCATAGGCTGGATTATTTATAGGCTAGATTACTCATAGGCTGGAGTACTCATAGGCTGGAGTGCAAATGCAAAAAATAATCCAGCCAGTTAACTAATCACACTGCCCCAACCCAGCCTGAGGGACAGAACAGTCTCTCCGCTTAGATAGGGTGTTGGGTGGGGTAAGTACCTGTGGTTGAACTACTATTGGGGGAGGAGACTGCGTCCCAGCTTTCCCTCCATGGGGCCTGCAGGGGATACAGCAGCACATTTTTTCAGGAAGGAGGATGAGAGTATCTATGTAATTGCAGGTAGGGGGTGTGGGGGCCTGGGTGCTAAAGTTACACCACTGGTAAGTACATCTGGGTTCTGGGGGTGGAATTTTATGGGCAATATTGTAAAGAAAAAGACTGCAGCCATTGATTAGAAGCAGAGCTGTATTTTGTACATAGGCACCTGGGATTGAGATTTCCAGGCACCAAGTGAGGGGGCAGACATAAGGTCTTATTGATTACAAGTAACCCTTGTTCCATTATAGGTGACCAGAAGAACAAGAGAAGAATCAGAACCACCTTCACCATGGCACAGCTGCAGGAGCTGGAGCAGATATTCCAGGTTACCCACTACCCCGACGTACAGACACGGGACCAGCTGGCTACCAAAATCCAGCTCCCAGAGGCCCGAGTACAGGTGGGCCCCTACTTGTCCTTACTTGCAATTGTTATTGGTAGCAGCGTCTGCTGGTTCTGACTCCTGAAACAAAGTAGCAACAGCTTGTTGACCACAGCAAACGTACATTGTTTCAAGAGTCAGAACCATCAATCCACATAAATCCACACAGCTGGACTCAGTATCTCTCCGCTCAGCGCTTTCAGGGTTTCTTTTTCTGTAATAGCCTGACAAATTGTGAGATGCATGAAAATACAATAATCCTGTCTAGTTAATGATGTGTGGCCCAGATAAGCTCCTTAGCTCTTTATGCTGCTGCTGCGAATAAAAGGGAAAAATATATACACGGAAAATTGGCAGGTGTAAAAAAAAACAAAAAAAACAAATCCTTTCTCTGAATGATTTAGCATGCTGCTCGTCTGAATTGAGAACGCGTAAAGGGTGGGACGTTAAATTGCGAGGGGGAAAGAAAGGAAAGTTATTATTGACAATAAGCTTGTTTACCTTTAATGAGAATGCAGTGCCTCGCTGGTAGGATAACACAAATGTTCTTTATTAATGGGATTTTTCCAAAGCAGGTTTTTAAATCTTTGGGTTTTTAATGATTTCGCAGTGAAGCATTTAGATAGCCTGCTTGATTGAAAACTGCAGACACAGGCCAATAAAAGCAGCCAACTCCAAACTGGTCTGTTCCGGGGGGGCCTGTTTGTCCAATATCCTTCCCAATATCATGTCATTGGGTAAAGGTGGCCATACACGAGAAGATTAAAGCTGCCGATATCGGGGGACCAACTAAAAAAGACCGGTTGAGCTGAAAGCCTGGCATTAGCAGGCTAAAACTGCTAATATCTCAGAAATTCTAAAAACAAAAAAGGAATGTAAACTGCTAACCTTCTAACTTCAAATCCGTTCACATCAATTCACATTATTGGGTTGAGAGCCCACATTCTTAGCAGAGGTTACTATTAGGGATGCACCGAACCCACTATTTTGGATTCGGCCGAACCCCGGAATCCTCTAAAAAAGGTTCGGCTGAATACTGAACCAAATTAGGGGTGGGAAGGGGAAAACATTTTTTTACTTCCTTGTTTTGAGACAAAAAGTCACGCGATTTCTCTCCCCGCCCCTAATTTGTATATGAAAATTAGGATTCGGTTCTGCCGGGCAGAGGGATTCAGCCAAATCCTGACGAAAAAGGCTGAATCCTGAACCAAATCCTGGATTCTGTGCATCCCTAGTTACTATACCTACAGCAAACCCCTTCTCCATATTTAGAAGGCAACATGGTGGTGGGTCACTAGAAGCCAATAATTCTTCTTATTCTTCTCAACAAGATTTGGTTTCAAAACCGAAGGGCCAAATGGAGAAAATACGAAAAACTGGGCAATTTCGGAGGGCTTCAGCATCTCACGTCGGTCGATATGGTCCCTGCCCCAAAGCCAGATTGCACGGTAAGCAATGTCTGTCCACATTCATTGCACCATTTAAGATTAAGAAGTGACAGATTGGGTCTCCTAGGGACCGCCAGAGAACCTGACACAATGGCCGCAAGTTCACAGTAATTAGATATAGATAGCCAAATGGAAGAGGGTTGTAAAGTGACCCGTCATGTAAACAAGGATGGAGTGATGGAAATCCTCCTAGGCTGTGGTCCACTAGGACCTGGTCCCACCAGAAGATCTTCTGGGACCCTGAGAAGTACCAGGCAAGACAGAACGAATAGTTGGATGACAGCAGGGGGTTTTCTGACTGTAACAGTTTGGAGTTCAGGAGAGGACAATATCAGTTGTCAATAGAAAGCTCAATATGTATATGGTAATCAATATTCTTCTCTTTATATAAGATCCAAGTCCTTCATTGAAAACCCAGGCCAAACATAGATACCCAAGGACAAGGGAGGCTCATCGATAATAACCATACGTTGACTTGTTTAGTCATAGGTTGGGCTAATTGGCCTTTATCTGGCATACAATTCTATGTTTTTATGATTGATAAGACAGGGCAAGGGGTGCTTAGATAAAGTTATACAGATATCACCATATGACTCCGCAGCATTAACTCCTTCGCCAGACTTTTTTCAGCAAGCTGGCAGCTCTATTAAGTTTATAAACTGCCACCTTAGGTTCTAATTTCCTAATTGGCTCCTGGCTGGACTAACCCTGTGCTTCAATACAGGTTGGTGTAGTCATGTAAATATACTCCATCTCATTGGCTACAGGCTATTCTATCTCTGTGAATATTCCAGCTCTGATTGGGTATAATTTGGTTCTGCTCCTTCCAAATTTAAAATATGGACTGGCAGCACAAAACAAAATTACTTTAAGTGCAAACACCCTATAAAAAAAAGTCTAAAGGAAATGGACTTGGTTTCTAAGTTCCTACAGATCAACGGTTCCCAAACCGGGTGGCTCAGAGCAATGTCATGAGGGGCTTAGCCTAAAGGCCAGTTTAGGGTAAGATGAGGTTATTCTCCTAGGAACACCTACAAGCCTAGCTTAAAGGCCAATTAGGGTGGAAATTGGGGAGAAGGGTCACTTGCTCTTCTAAATACACCAGAACACCCAGCTTGAAGGTCAGTTTGGGTGTGTTTTGGAGGGGGTGGGCAATTGCTCTCCTAGATACACCAGAACACCAGCATGAAGATCAGTTAGGGTGAGATTTTGGGGGATTGATAAATTGCTCTCCTAGATACCAGAGAAAACAAAGCTTGAAGGTCAATTAGGATGAGATTTGGGGAGAACGGTCTACTGCTCTCCTAGATACACCTGAAAGCCCAACTTGAAGGTCAGATAAGGTGAGATTTGAGCTGAGCTAAATATTCTTGGCTGAATGACTGATTATACCCATTTCGCAACCAAAAGTTGGACCTCTGGGTGTGAGGAGGCGGACTGGTCCAAAGTCTTCAACAGAAATGGTTTGGCAACCACTGCCTTTATAGACATTGATAAAAAAAACTTAATCGATCCATTTATTCTGCCCCGTCAGGTTCTGAAGAGTTTCCTCCTATCTTTTATTCCGTGATTTCTCAATGGTGTTTTCTTCTGAATTCACAGGACTTTAGTCTACAGCCAAGCAAGTTACAGGACGTGGACCTGCCCCATTTATATTACTCTTTCCAAGGGCATCTCCCGTTAGCATATGGACCAAGTATGACACCTCTAAATACAACAGCTCCAATGCCTTTTCCTGTATGGATGTCCCCATATTACATTCCACTCCCACAAAGAAGCCTCCCCAGCAGCGCCCTCACCTCCCCGACTTAATATCTGATCGGTGTCCAAGTCCACAAGTCTACCTTGTGCCCCCAGGGTCTGCTTTGCACTTCCCATATTAATAGAGTAGAGTTTTCTACCACTGGTGAAGAAAAATATGTTGGAAAGCCATCGAGATTCTCCTTTCCACCAAAGTGATGATAGAACCAAAGTTGGCAGAGAACCATAAAACAATTTTGCCAAAATGAATGGTAACATTTCCTGATCACTTCTTTATAACCCACTGCACAAAACAACGTTGAAGTAAATGAAGTGAAAAATATAAAAAGAGATAGGCCAACCTTCCACTGGCATTTAGAGGGCAATATAGAAGATAAGTGGTGCCACAGACCATATTTATTTCCCTCAAAAGACTCACAGCAAAGGGTTCGTTCTACGGTGAGAGAAATAATGGAGAACGCGCAAGGAGCTCCCGAAGGAAAAGAAATTCAAGATGTAATGAAGACAAGCAGGATCCCATCTGTTGCCGGATTTATTTGGTTCCGTTTCACAGCTGGAAGACTTTCCACTAGATCTATTTATTTCAGATCTGCTGTAGGAATGTATAATCCTTATACTTTAAATAAAAGCAATAACAATGATGAATCTATTCTACATCTACTGATGGGGGAACATCAAAGTAAACTGTATAATTCATTTTTCCTTTTAAAGGGGCATGATACCTTTATGTTCTAGGTTCCCTTTGTATGGATCTATTGACAGTATTAGGACATGAAAGTATATTGTCCTTTGTTTTCCCTGTAGCTTCTATGAAGTTGATACTAATCCAGCTTCAGTTTCCCCACAAATTTCCTAATTTATATATTCCTTTTACAAAAAGCCATGTGGGCACTTGAGAGGTTCCCAACCAAATGGAACATTCCATAGCAAGGGCAGCTCATTAGATTTTATCAGGAAGAGCCTGAGCTATTTCCTCTTTAACTAAACATGAGAAATTGACCCTGAAGAGGGAATCACCTGTAAGGGGAGTGGTCATTTTACAAAGACAGCTATTGGCTGCTGACCAAACTGGCACCAGGTCAATCCAATCGTTAAATTATTTGACTAGGACTAGACAACAGCCCAACACCAATGTCAGGATCAGACCAATGCAGACCATGGTAGGTGATCACTACCTAACATCACTCTCTGTAGAACCTTACTCACAGGTATCCTTTCCACTCTCAATGTTTACTACAGGGATTCTTAACCTATAGGCTGGGAGGAAAAAATGGATCTCCATGCCATGTTTAACCGGATGGATCCCCTTTAATAATGTGAAGTTTCTTCCTACTTTAGAACATTATAATAAAGGACATGTCTGGTTCTTAAACACATTTTTGGGTAACCAAACTCATTCGTTGACTTGATTTAGGTTCCCCAAGAGTACAATTAAGAAACATTGGGCTAATATCTGATCCCAGACTCTTCACATATTGAGTTTGAGCGTGTACTGCCCAGGTTTTTATATTTTGGGGTCACCTGCTGAGGTTAATCTAAATCCACTCACCCAAAGTATTCCTCTAGTAGAAGTCTACATTGTAGTGAAAATGTGTTTCATTGCCTGGTCCTATCCCTCTTGGCTCTTGCCTTCTCTTCCACCCCTGACCCCGCGCATGAAATTTCTAGATAAACACAATAGCTCTGGTGCTATTTGGGATAGTTCCTCTCCGAATGTAGACCTTGCTGAGCGGCAGAGAGCAGAAGGTGCAAACACCAGCGCTCTCGTTAATCTCACAGAGCCACCTGGAGAAGGTATAGTGCAATCGACAGTAACTTCCCCCGGGGAGTTGGGGATTTCATTCCTTTGCCCTTGTGCTGCTTACAAGGTAGGATTTCTCCTTTACTTACCAGAGTATAAAGAACCCGCATAATATTTCTTTGTATTTTTCAACCACAAAAATGTAGAATTCATTGAAATGCTCTCTCTGGGGACTTGTGTGGTTTATGTACATGGTGCATTAACACTAAATATATATCCAATGCATAGAAACAAAGTTATTAATTGCTCCTTGAACACACAGCCAGCCATTTGGTACAGATTACTGAGGGCAGGGTCCATCTGTGGTTGCTCATTCTGTATTTATCACTCACCTTCCCCTCTGTCTGGGCAGGCTCCATCTGTGGTTGCTCATTCTGTATGTACCACTCAACTTCCCCTCTGTCTGGGCAGGGTCCATCTGTGGTTGCTCATTCTGTATGTGCCCCTCACCTCCCCTCTGTCAGGGGCAGGATCCATCTGTGGTTCCTCATTCTGTATGTGCCCTTTACCTTCCCCTCTGTCTAGGCAGGGTCCATCTGTGGTTCCTGATTTTGTATGTACCCCTTACCTCCCCTCTGTTTGGCCAGGATCCATCTGTGGTTGCTCATTCTGTATATGCCACTCGACTTCCCCTCTGTCTGGGAAGGGTCCATCTGTTTTTTATTCAGTATGTACCACTCACTTTTCTTTCTTCATAGGGTCCATCTGTGGTTCCTCATTCTGTATGTACCCTTCACGTCCCCCCTCTGTCAGGTCAGGGTCCATCTGTGGTTCCTCATTCTGTATGTACCCCTCACCTTCCTATCTGTCTGGGCAGGGTCCATCTGTGGTCCCTCATTCTGTATTTACCCCTCACCTTCTACTCTATCTGGGCAGGCTTCATCTTTAGTTCCTCATTCTGTATGTACCCCTCACCTTCTACTCTGTTTGGCCAGGATCCATCTGTGGTTGCTCATTCTGTATATGCCACTCGACTTCCCCTCTGTCTGGGAAGGGTCCATCTGTTTTTTATTCAGTATGTACCACTCACTTTTCTTTCTTCATAGGGTCCATCTGTGGTTCCTCATTCTGTATGTAC
Source organism: Xenopus laevis (assembly GCF_017654675.1). NCBI lineage: Eukaryota > Metazoa > Chordata > Amphibia > Anura > Pipidae > Xenopus > Xenopus laevis. The sequence continues at coordinate 3,952,863 of NC_054376.1, read as the reverse complement.
CCTTCACGTCCCCCCTCTGTCAGGTCAGGGTCCATCTGTGGTTCCTCATTCTGTATGTACCCCTCACCTTCCTATCTGTCTGGGCAGGGTCCATCTGTGGTCCCTCATTCTGTATTTACCCCTCACCTTCTACTCTATCTGGGCAGGCTTCATCTTTAGTTCCTCATTCTGTATGTACCCCTCACCTTCTACTCTGTTTGGGCAGGGTCCATCTGTGGTTCCTCATTCTGTATGTAACACTCACCTTCCCCTCTGTCTGGGCAGGGTCCATCTGTGGTTCTTCATTCTGTATTTACCCCTCACCTTCTACTCTATCTGGGCAGGCTTCATCTTTAGTTCCTCATTCTGTATGTACCCCTCACCTTCTACTCTGTTTGGGCAGGGTCCATCTGTGGTTCCTCATTCTGTATGTAACACTCACCTTCCCCTCTGTCTGGGCAGGGTCCATCTGTGGTTCTTCATTCTGTATGTAACACTCACCTTCCCCTCTGTCTGGGCAGGGTCCATCTGTGGTTCTTCATTCTGTATGTACCCCTCACCTCCCCTCTGTCTGGCCAGGATCCATCTGTGGTTGCTCATTCTGTATATGCCACTTGACTTCCCCTCTGTCTGGGAAGGGTCCATCTGTTGTTTATTCAGTATGTACCACTCACTTTTCCTTTTTCATGAGCAGGGTCCATCTGTGGTTCCTCACTCTGTATGTACCCTTCACGTTCCCCTCTGTCAGGGCAGGGTCCATCTGTGGTTCCTCGTTCTGTATTTACCCCTCACCTTCCCCTCTGTCTGGGCAGGGTCCATCTTAATTCCTCATTCTGTATGTACCCCTCCCCTTCTACTCTGTTTGGGCAGGCTTCATCTTAATTCCTCATTCTGTATGTACCCCTCACCTTCTACTCTGTTTGGGCAGGGTCCATCTGTGGTTCCTCATTCTGTATGTACCCCTCACCTTCCCCTCTGTCTGGGCAGAGTCCATTTGTGGTTCCTCATTCTTTATGTACCCCTCACCTTCTACTCTGTCTGGGAAGGGTCCATCTGTGGTTCTTCATTCTGTATGTGCCCCTCACCTTTCCCTCTGTCTGGACAGGATCCATCTGTGATTACTGGGCTTCCTTGTACAGTATTTGGGTTATTGCTTGTGTATCGCTTATGACAGGATCTTGCATTTATCCACGTGTTTCAATCCTCCCCTCCTACGCTCCCCATCACTGGCAAGATAAAATTAGGTGATAGAAAGCGCCTTTGTACCACTGCTGTCAGGAAAAACTCAACTAAAAATCAAATTAGCAGTGAGTGGCCGCACAAATGCAATCTGCAGCAATGAAAGGAGATGGGATAAAAGCTCCCAGACAAACAAGTATTGGCCTCCTCAGCTTCTATCTTTTAATTAAACAATTATTTGAGGTTGGGAGACCGGCAGCTTCTGTGTCTGCAACAAACCCGCGGGGGCAATGTCATTCTGCTAATGTGACCCGGCTCTGGCAAACTTTTATTTTCTAAAAATTAGAGCAGGGTTCAAAGATTCTAACCCCCAGGCTCACCTCGCTGAATTTCCTTGTGTCCGTCAATAGATATGCCCTATGTTTCACAGTAAATTTCATTCAATGGATGAAATTCTTCTGATTATTTAGGTGCAAGGTTAATGTTTTGCGGGGACCCTGGAACATGGAAAAAAAATGTCCAAGTTCAAATGTTCAATTGCTGAACCAGAGGAAAGTCGAAAATCCCTTGTTGCTCATGCCAGTTACACCATGGGGTAATAAAATGTTTCCTTCCCGATGAACGACAATCAACTTGCTTTTAAAGGAACATTATCATAAACACTAGCTCTGTGCCAGAAACAATGGTGAAATATATTATTCTGTCCCAGTGGCACAAATTCAATCTGATCCCCATTGTAAGCAGCAGTCCTGTCCTGCTTTATGGCAGCTGAGATTCTAGCTATCTGTATAACAGAGCATTCTGTCCCAGTGGCTGCACAGATCCTATCTGATCCCCATTGTAAGCAGCAGTCCTGTCCTGCTTTATGGCAGCTAAGATTCTAGCTATCTGTATAACAGAACATTCTGTCCCAGTGGCTGCACAGATCCTATCTGATCCCCATTGTAAGCAGCAGTCCTGTCCTGCTTTATGGCAGCTGAGATTCTAGCTATCTGTATAACAGAACATTCTGTCCCAGTGGCTGCACAGATCCTATCTGATCCCCATTGTAAGCAGCAGTCCTGTCCTGCTTTATGGCAGCTGAGATTCTAGCTATCTGTATAACAGAACATTCTGTCCCAGTGGCTGCACAGATCCTATCTGATCCCCATTGTAAGCAGCAGTCCTGTCCTGCTTTATGGCAGCTGAGATTCTAGCTATCTGTATAACAGAGCATTCTGTCCCAGTGACTGCACAGATCCTATCTGATCCCCATTGGAAGCAGCAGTCCTGTCCTGCTTTATGGCAGCTGAGATTCTAGCTATCTGTATAACAGAACATTCTGTCCCAGTGGCTGCACAGATCCTATCTGATCCCCATTGGAAGCAGCAGCCCTGCCCTGCTTTATGGCTGAGCATCTAAAAGCATTATAAAGCTCAGATTGTTATGACACATTACTTGACACGATACAACAATGTTTGTGGAAATCCCGGCTCTTTAACAACTTGATGGGCTCAAAACGTTGCTGTGAATGTTGCCCTGCTATTGAAAACAAAGGCCTTTTATTTAACTCTGGCGTGCTGCCCATTTTCGGATTTCCACAAGTATTCCTAAGTGTGGAGGGACACCAGGGAGGTGCATCCAAATAACTGAAGATTGAACAAGGTGTGTGCTGCCTGAATTTGTCTAAGACGATACAACAATGTTTGCAGGTACTTTACTGATGACACTTACATTACATAAACACTGGTAGCAAAGAGCAAGGACAGTTATTCCTTGGGACTGCACCTTACAAATTCCATCTTATCCAGCTGGCCATTAATAGACTGGATATTTACTCCATAAGACGAGGGCTGTAACCGATTGAACCCGCGTTATCACCATGTTGGTCCTCGACCGCTGGGCGACCTCAGCTGCTGTATGAACGGGAGGGTGGGGAATGATCCTGGTTATCTCACGAACGCCATAAAGTCATCTCGCAGTAATTAGAAACCCAACAAATTCAAAGCCATTTACAGCCGGCCCTGGCAGTTTCACCTGCTTTATCTCCTACGCAATTGCCTGTGTTTTTTTCAACTACAATAAATGGGTCAATGTGAAACCAGTCACGTCCCAGCCTGAGCAAGAAACAGGACTGGTCATGATAGCGCTTTAATTCTGAGATCCATGAATGATTTGATTTGTTTTGTTCTTTTATTAATCAATATTCAAGGAACTCTGCAAAGCAGTTAGACTTACCCTTTAATAACGGAAATGTATGCAAAATTAAAAAGGCAGAATGTAAAGGTTTCTTCTGTAAACGTTCTTCTGGTGAACTGGATACTAATTAATGTCACTCTTGAGAAATTATATTATTTTGATTGGCTATAGGTTGGTTAAAGTTCCAATGCTCTGATTGACCATTATTTGGTTAAGCCTTGCCGAGTTTCATGGTGGAACTTACTATAGGTTGGTCTAGTTTTGTAAATGTTGCCTACAGTTTCATATAGTTTTTTTAACTTCTAATCTAGTTTGGCTGCAGGTACTGGCTACATTTTTGTTTGTGACTTGTCAAACAACCTGGTGGGACTAGACCAGTTTAGGTTCAAATGCTCTGTTCTCTGTAGCTTGGTCTAGCTCAGAGAATGGACTAATGGTCTGGTTGGATACAGGTTGGTCTAACCATGCCAAAGTTTCATGGTCAGGCTGGCTCTAGGTTGGTCTATCTCTGAGAATGTTCTAATGGTCTAATTGGATACAGGTTGGTCTAGCTTATTTAGGGTTCTAATGCTCCAACTGGCTCCAGGTTGGTCTACCTCTGAGAATGTTCTAATGGTCTGGTTGGATACATGATGGTCTAGCTTATTTAAGGTTCTAATTCTCTCACTGGCTCCAGTTTCGTCTAGCTCTGAGAATGTTCTAACGGTCTGGTTGGATACAGACTGGTCTAGCTTATTTAAAATTCTAATCGTTTCACTGGCTCCAGGTTGGTCTAGCTCTGAGAATGTTCTAATGGTGTGGTTGGATACAGACTGGTCTACCTTATTTAAGATTCTAATACTCTCACTGGCTCCAGTTTGGTCTAGCTCTCAGAATGTTCTAATGGTTTGGTTGGATACAGACTGGTCTAGCTTATTTAAGATTCTTTTCATCTCACTGGCTCCAGGTTGGTCTAGCTCTGAAAATGTGCTAATGGTTTGGTTGGATACAAGCTTGTCTAGCTTATTTAAAATTCTAATGCTCTAGCTGGCTCCAGTTTGGTCTAGCTCTGAGAATGTTCTAATTGTCTGGTTGGAGACAGGTTAGTCTAACAATGCCAATGTTTTATGGTCAGACTGGATCCAGGTTGGGCTAGTTCTCTAAATGTTTTAATGCTGTGCCTGGCTAAAATTTGGTTAGTTCTTGTGAATCATCTAATAGTCAGGTTGAAAATTGGTCTAGCCCATTTAAGGTTCTAATGCTCTGATCTCCTAGACGTTGCTCCAGCTCTGAAATTGTGTTCAAATTGGTCTAGCTCTACAAATATTTTAAAGGTCTGATTGGATAAAGGCTGGTCTAGGCTTGTAAATCTTCTAATAGTCTGGCTGCAGGTTGGTCCAGCTTAATTTAGGCTCTAATGCTCTGATTTTCTGAAGGTTGGTCTAGCTCAGAGAATGTTCTAATTCAATACAGGCTGGTCTAACTCTGGCAATGTTCGAAAAGGTCTTTTTGGAAAGAGGTTTGTCTAGCATTGGGAATCATCTCATTCAATCTGATGAAGGCCGATCTAGCCTTGTGAATCTTCTGAGATTTTAGATGTAGGTTGGTCCAGGCCGTTTTCGTTTCTAATGCTCTGATTTGCTACACATTTTTATAGCTCTGAGTTTTTTTCATGCTCTCTATTAGCTACAGGTCTAGCCCTGTGAATGTACTTATGCTCTGACTGGTTCCTGGTTGGTCTAGTTCTAAGAATATTCTAATGGCCTGTTTGGATATAGGTTAGTCTAGCCCTTGCCGATATTTTATGGTCAGATTGGCTACAGGTTGGTCAAGTTCTGTGAACTATTTAATGCCTTGATTGGCTATAATTTGCTCTAGCTTTGTCAATCATATTAATAGTCTGGTTGCAGGTTGGTCTAGCGCATTTAAAGTTCTAATTCTCTGATTGGCTACAGGTTGGTCTAGCGCTGAGAATGTTTTCTGGTCTGATAGGCTATAGGCGTAGTTGGTGTAGCTCAGCAAAATTTTTAATGGTCTCATTGGATAAAAGTTGTTCAAAACATTATGAGCAGCATCCCTGCTTTATTATAACAGAACTGGTACAAAGTTCAAGGGACTTACACTAATCATCATGCCTGCCATTCCTCAATTTCATTCCACAAGTTCATTTCATTTGCCCTGCTAATGAGAAGTAACAGACAGTTGGGAGAATCAGTGGGTATGACGCAGTGTCCCAGGCCATGAGATTTCCATGAATGTGTCTTTCCTTTGGTCCTGGTGGCATGACTCCTGGTCTGTATAATCTTGTAAGTGATAAGATAAGGAGCGAGCACAACCTATAGACATAGAGTGTCAGTGCGTAAACAGTAACCTACACATCAGGGAGTCAAACTTCTGCCCCTGAATTGCTGTTTGGTGGATCTATGAGTTGAGGTTCACACACATTTATCCAGGAAGAAAAGGCAATAGAGGTATTATCAGAATTAAAGAATGCTTTGCTTAAGGAGCATAAACATCTAGTAAATAAAATGGTTTTGCCACCCCAGCTTTTTAAAGTAGGCACTGCAATGAAAGAAGGTCGTGATGCCCCCTGTTTTGGAGATTGAAGGCCTGACTGAGACCCCCAGATGGCATAACTTTATAACAGTGAAGATGCTCCTTTCAGCAGACTAATGTCAGGGTACCTGTGGTGCGGAGGGGTCGTCCACCGGCGAGGACGCCCGCCACACATCCTTCTCTCTAGCCGCACCAGCGTGTCTTCGCTGGCGCCGGCTCCTCTCTAGGGCGCGCGCAGCTCCTGGAAATGTAAAGGCGCAGGCGCGCTGACGTCATACGTCAGCGCGCAAAGGCGCGAAATTCAAATAGTATTTAAAGCCCAGGGTGGCTACTTGTAATTGCCCGTGATAGGATTGTATTCCTGGTGCTCCTGAGCTTTGTGCTATTATCTGATTCTGTCTGATTCCTGTTTTGACCCCTGCCTGGCTATTTTGACTATTCTGAATTCTGGATCCTGACCTTGCCTGCTTACGACTACTCTACAGTTTAACCCTTCGATTGATTACCCGGTTTTGACCCTTTTGCCTGTTTGACGATTCTTGTTATCTGCCTGCCTCGACCCAGCCTGTCTGACGATTCTGTTGCCTGTTCCATTTGTACCGTGACCTTCGGCCCAAAAGACTCTGCTAACAGCCGTGCCCCTCTGCCAACCAGAACATCTTGCCTTGTACCCCTCGTTAAGTCCAGGTGGCACCCAAGTAAGCTGAGGGCTCCTCCCGAAGCCCAACGGTGGTCACACTACTGGTGAAGCCGAGCCGAGACCAGGGTACTTGGCACCTGTTCTGGTATTGGGTGCCGGCCGTGACAACTGGAGGGTGAAGCTAAGTTGCTTATTGTAGTGTCTGTACTTATGGTTTCTTTGGTTTGCCTTGAGGTCTTCAACATAGGCAGACTATAGTATGAGGGTCCCCTTTATTTTGAGTTATGCATTTAGAGATCTAGAGGGTGGAAGTGGGACATTTCTAGGAAAGGTTTATGGCAAGATGGTCCTGCTATCTGCACACTCAACTCTTCATTGTTCATGGGATTATGCTTGTTGTTCATGCTTATTGTAGTGTCTGTACTTACGGTTTCTTAGGTGTGTTGCCTTTCCTTTGAGGTCCTCAACATAGGCAGACTATAGGAAGAGGTTCCCCTTTATTTTGGGTTATGTATTTGGAGATCAAGATGGTGGAACTGTGACATTTCTAGGAAAGGTCTATGGCAAGATGGTCCTGCTATCTGCACACTCAACTCTTCATTGTTCATGGGATTATGCTTGTTGTTCATGCTTATTGTAGTGTCTGTATTTATGGTTTCTTAGGTGTGTTGCCTTTCCTTTGGGGTCTTCAACATAGGCAGACTATAGGAAGAGGTTCCCCTTTATTTTGGGTTATGTATTTGGAGATCTAGATGGTGGAACTGGGACATTTCTAGGAAAGGTCTATGGCAAGATGGTTCTTCTATCTGCACACCCAACTCTCCTTTGTTCATGGAATCAGCACTTGAGACCTTAAAGGAATCCTGTCGTCGGAAAACATGTTGTTTTTTTTTAAATGCATCAGTTAATAGTGCTGCTCCAGCAGAATTCTGCACTGAAATCCATTTCTCAAAAGAGCAAACAGATTTTTTTATATTCAATTTTGAATTCTGACATGGGGCTAGACATTTTGTCAATTTCCCAGCTGCCTCTGGTCATGTGACTTTTGCCTGCACTTTAGGAGAGAAATGCTTTCTGGCAGGCTGCTGTTTTTCCTTCTCAATGTAACTGAATGTGTCTCAGTGGGACCTGGATTTTACTATTGAGTGTTGTTCTTAGATCTACCAGGGAGCTGTTATCTTGTGTTAGGGAGCTGCTATCTGGTTACCTTCCCATTGTTCTTTTGTTTGGCTGCTGGGGGGAAAAAGGGAGGGGGTGATATCACTCCAACTTGCAGTACAGCAGTAAAGAGTGATTGAAGTTTACCAGAGCACCAGTCACATGACTTGGGGCAGCTGGGAAATTGACAATATGTCTAGCCCCATGTCAGATTTCAAAATTGAATGTAACAAAATTTTGCTCTTTTGAAAAATGGATTTCAGTGCAGAATTCTGCTGGAGCAGCACTATTAACTGGTTCATTTGGAACAAAAAAAATTTTCCCATGAAAGTATCCCTTTAAATATGCTTCTAGCACTGGCTACCTAAACAGCACTATATTCTCCCTTCTAATGCCAAAAGTGCCCAGTGATCTAATCTATGTTAGATCAGATCAAGATGGCTGATGTAGCGCTGGTAAGGGTGATTCTCATTGGATAACTATCCTGCATTTATAATTACATTGAGCCTACTGTGGAAACCTGGGTGCACAGAGGCAATGTTTTATGCAGGGATTATATAGCCTATTATATAAGCAATATTACAATATTGAAATCCTATAAATGACCATAACAATAGAATAAATAGAAAGAAATAGTCATTTCTACCCACTGTAACAGAACCTTCAGCCATGAAGATCCCGGCCTTCTTAGTACTACTAATGTGTTCAAATGTTAATTCTTTTATTAGCTTTTATTTTAATTTTGAAATGATCCCTTCTCACAGGACGGAGCTGATAACATCGCTCATAAAGTCATTTAGTCGGGTTCAGCTACAGGTGACGGCAGTGAAGTTCAGCCCTTTGCTCTGTCCTCTGACGGCTGGAAGCCGACCACTTGTACTATCCCAGATCCACGCAGCTTTGTATTTTCCAAAAGGATTCAATTTGTAGTTTATCCCTTTCTGTTCTCTGGTTCTAACTCCAAATACAAATACGTTGTATTTTGGAAAGTTGTTTGGAATGACATTTATTTCATTATCATTATTAATATTCTCTCTAAGGCCACTGTCAAGAATCCACCCAAGGCGGGTAAAAATTTTAAACCCATTAGAATGGGGCCCAATGAATGAAAAAATCTGTGGACATATGTCCATGCCCCTGATCCACCTCTTTCACGTGCTTTATACCAAAACCCTGCCCATGATCCACCCAAACTTCATTCCTGCAAACCCGTTCTTCTTGGTGACACCAGACACCCCTTCCACATAAACCCACCTTTTTATATTATGGACTGTCCAATCAAAATACAAGGACAACAGGAGGATTCTCCAATGAGAATTCTGAATCAGCCATCTTGCTGTTATATAAAATGTCATTGATTCTCCTTGGAGAAACCAGACATTCCTACTTCCAAGTAAGCCCTACGTTTTTAAATTATGGAATGTCCCATCAAAATAGCAGCAGAGGGGACAGATATTTGCATAGAGTAATAAATCTATAAAACTCTAACATTGCACTTCCCAGCTCTCCAAAGTAAGTGGGCCAAACTTAATTCAGAGACAAGAGGATTCTCCATTTAGGATTCTGAATCTCGCTGATATGTAACCTAGGCTCATATCATGGATTCCTCTTGGAGACACCACCAAACCCCAGAAGCACTGCATGTTATGTTTATGTGCTTGTCCTCTGTGGAACCCCTTTATTGTGATAAGAAAAGCCGGACCGCCATGAGCACGTGGAAGAGTCTGATCTATCTCCCGCCATCCTCCATGTTACACGGGACAGAGCTGAACGTCTGTACTTTATTCACCTTCAGTTGAACCTGGCTTAATGACTTTACAGCTATTATGTATTTTTACACCCATGTTATAAATTCTTCCCATGTTCTATTTTATGGCAGATTGCAAGGAAGAAAAGTTCATCGTTAGGCGGGATGTAAACACTCGTTTCACTCTCACACAACACCTTATCTGCGTTGGCTGATACGGTGGTGGTGGTGGTGGTGGAGGTCGTTTTCTGATGGAACAAGGATTATAGTATATGGTATATTTAATGCTAATGTTGTTTCTACCTTTACTAGAGTAGGATAAAGTGCAAAAAATATGCAGTTTGCTTTCTTTATTTACTAATATTGCCACAATCCTTTTAAGAATTCTAGTTTGTATCTGCCACAAAACCGAGTCCTTGAGTACTTGCATATACATGGGACATTCAGTCATCATTAGTAAGATTTTTACTGTAAGGTTATGGAGCTTCCTACCAAGAGTAGGAATATTGAATGGTATGCTGCAATCATTTTTGGCAGCCAGTACTTATTCAATTGCCATTGTAGAGCTGAAGGGGCTTCATCTGCATTTTAAAGCTGGGAAGGTGGTTTTGCTTTATCTGCATCAAGCGGAGTTGCGAATTGGATCAGCTTTACAGATCTCTTTTCCAGTTCTAGTAAGTTGTCCATATAACAGAAGATCCATTATTGTGGTTGCATGACTTGGGCAAGTTGGACAAGGACAATAGATGTGGTCCAATGGAATTTTGTCTCCTTTCTGAACATTATCCAGCTGAGCCCTAATCAGGCAGTGATTGGAAAGACCAAACATGGGCTGACATGAGCCACTTTGTTAGGTGACCACCAAAATTTTATGTTGTGCATATAATAATAAAAAATAATTTGGAATCAAAACAATGGGAACCTCATAACTATAGTCGTTTCTTATGAAGGTTACTACAAAACCCATGGTGTCTGATGATGTGCCAGAATAACACTGTGCCATTTTGGTGCTCTTCTCCCTATTGAGTTTTAATAGACTCGGCAGAACTCAAAGTTTTAATACCGGCCATTGAAACAGCTCTGATCCTTTTAGGAACCTACATTTGTCTTTGTCTCCCCAAAACAATGAGCTGACGTTTGATCAAAGTCAAGCTGGACAACCATAATAATACAAACAAAATAAGGTAACGTTATTTCCCACTGAATAAGGGCAAAATATAAGATAATTGCTTCTTGTACCTTGCCAGAAAGGCCACATGCCTCCTTCAAGCAGAAACTCTTCCTATTGTTCCAAAATGAGAATCAAAGAGCCCCCCAATGGCTTGAAGTTTTATTGTTCAATGCACTGAACCTCTCCAACACCTGCCACATTCTCTGCCAATGTCCAGGGCTGATGCTTACTAAACGCAACTTACTAAACAATATATATAAATATATTGGTAAATACGGTATAAATATGGTATACAGCAACTAGTAGACTGTGTACACACAGGGCAGATTACCAAAAAAATCAGATATAGTCATTCAGGATTAGGAAACTCCCAACATTCTCACGGATAGCTCAACCTATAGCCAATCAACATTAGGGGGCACATTTACTATGGGTCGAATTTCGAAGTTAAAAAACGTAGAAATTCTTCCATCGAATTTGATACTTCGATGGTCAAAGTATTTTTTCGATCAAAGTAAAAATCGTTCGTTCGATCGATTAAATCGCACGATTTGAACGATTTTTATAAAAAACACTTTGACTTCTAAAAACGTAGTCAAATACTGGCTATAGGTTCTAGGAGGTCTCCATAGGCTAACATAGCAATTCGGCAGGTTTAAGGTGGCGAAATGTCGAAGTTTTTTAAAGAGACAGTACTTCGATTTTCGAATGGAAGAATATTCTACGTTTTTTCAATTCAAATCGAATTTTGGCCTATTCGATTTTCCCCTAGAAAATTCTCAGGGATAAACCAACCTATGGCCAATCAACATTAGAACATCCTCAGGGATAAACCAACCTATGGCCAATCAACATTAGAACATTCTCAGGGATAAACCAACCTATGGCCAATCAACATTAGAACATTCTCAGGGATAAACCAACCTATGGCCAATCAACATTAGAACATCCTCAGGGATAAACCAACCTATGGCCAATCAACATTAGAACATTCTCAGGGATAGATCAACCTACAGCCAATAAACATTAGAAAATTCTCACGGATAGGCCAATCTTTAGTCAATCAACATTAGAATATTCTCACAGATAGGCCAACCTTAAGTTTATCAAAATTGGAAAATTCTCAGGGATAGAACAACCAATAGTCAATCAAGATTAGAAAATTCTAACGGATAGACCACCCTATAGCCAATCAACATTAGAAAATTCTCACGGTTAGGCCAACCTTTAGTCAATCAACATTAGAACATTCTCAGGGATGGACCAACCTATGGCCAATCAACATAAGAAAATTCTCACGGATAGATCAACCTATAGTCAATCAACATTAGAAAATTCTCATGGATAGGCCAACCTTTAGCGAATCAAAATTGGAAAATTCTCACGGATAGGCCCACCCAGTGTCGGACTGGGACATCAGGGGCCCACCCAAAAACCTTAGACCAGGGGCCCACTCTCAGTATCAATATTCTTCATCTCCTCACTCAACCTCTGTTTTCTTTATACTATAATCAATTATTCCATCTATTTAGCCTCTTTGTTCTCATAGAAATAGGGATTGGCCATGAAATAGACCAAAAGTTTAGCAGCATGAGGGGCCACTGACACCTGGGCCCACCGGGAGTTTTCCTGGTATCCCAGTGGGCCAGTCCGACACTGGGCCAACCTATAGCCAATCAACATTAGAACCTTCTCATGGATAGGCCAACCTATAACCAATAAACATCAGAAACTTCCCAGGCCAAACTGCAGCCAATCGGAACTAATGATTTTCATGATTTTACATGATTAGACCAATCTGTAGCTAATTAGATCACAAAAGAAAGGTGCCAGCGTAGCCAAATAAATAATTTACCAGCAATTCCGTGCGGTGTAACGGCGACTGTCCTTCCTATATTTGATTCTATAATAAGCTTTACAGCCAGTCTGGGGGATTTATGACCATCATTAAGTCCCTGATCTGAGCAGACTAATAAGGTTATCACCTGAACAAGCCGATATGGCAACTGATTTTCCACTGGGTGCAACTTGCTGAGTCTCACGCTATTGCCGATCTATTCACCGCCAGTGATTCGTTTTTTTTTTTTCTCTCCTAACGAGTAAACTTTTCACCTCTTTGCCTTTTCACCCTGCTGAATCTTTTCTTTTTCTCGCACTATCTGTGAATTTATTGCACCCGAGATAAAGCTGGTGATTAGTTTCAGCTTGTTACTCTACTGCCCACGTGCGCCAAGGTCCATATTGGCCTGCGGGTTTAAAGGGAAACAAAAAGATAAGTATTGAATGGACACGCAAAATTCAGATCTCCATGAGCGGTTCCAGTATCTGCAGCCACCTCTTCTTATGTCGGATGCAGCACGAGTACTGTCCTACCAGTTGCGAACCCCACGATAAATAGTCACGACTCGTTGTCTTTCCATCCATTAAATTCTAATTTTAGAAATAACTAAAGAGAAAATAAATGGAATGGATTTTAGATCAGAGGAGGGAACAGAGCTGTAAATTATGTCAGTGAGTTCCCGGAGCGATGTCGGAACTATGGGGAAATTAGGGATGCACTAAATCCAGGATTCGGTTCGGAATTCGGCCTTTTTCAGCAGGATTCGGATTCGGCCGAATCCTTCTTGCCAGCCGAACCGAATTTGCATATGCAGATTAGGGGTGGGGAGGGAAATCGTGTGACTTTTTGTCACAAAACTAGGAAGTAAAAGATTTTTCCCCTTCCCACCCTAATTTTCATATGCAAATTAGGGTTCGGATTCGGTTCGGTATTCGTCCGAATCTTTCACAAAGGATTCGGGGGTTCGGCCAAATCCAAAATAGTGGATTCGGTGCATCCCTAGGGGAAATCACTGTGTGCGTGGGACTAGGGACACCATCAGGGGGGGACAGGGGGGACAAGTGTCCCAGGCCCGGGCATGAAGGGGGGCCGGGCAGTGCTGCAGTTTAGAAAGAGCCCGGCCCCCCTTACCAGAACCGAAGATTTGTGGCCATCCAGAACAGCCTAAAATGCGGAAGTGGCGAAAAGCCGAACTCCCGAAGGATCAAAAAGACCCGAATCGACGAAAATAGCTGAAGCCGAAGTCCCGAAGCCCCGAAAAGACCCAAAGTCACGAAAATAGCCAAAGCTGAAGTCCCGAAGCGGCGAAAAGACCCAAAGTCACGAAAACAGCCGGAATTGAAGTCCTGAAGCGGCGAAAAGACCCAAAGTCACGAAAGGAGGCGAAGTTGAAGTCCTGAAGCCACGAGTTCAATTCCACTGACCACCATTGTATTATTTTAATATTCTATTCTATTTTCTTTTAACTTGTAAGGCGGGCCCTAGCGCCAATGTTTTTTTTTTAAACTTCTAAGGGGGCCCTGACCATCAATAGCTTTTTATAACTTGTGTGTGTGGGGGGTTACTTTTCTAGCACTGATATCTGTGTGGTCTTTTAACTGTGATTTGGAGTGGGCGGGGTCTGGGGCGGGGCTTGGGCACCCGAAAATCTTGTTGTATGGGGCCCCGTGATTTCTAATGGCGGCCCTGCGTGGGACGGTAGCCTAATTGGGGTTTCTGGGGTCGGAAAAGTAATTTCCGTGTGAATAAAGCACCTGCTTCTCCTTTAATTTCATCTGCAGTGATAAATGATCAAAGATATAAAGGATCTGCTCGTTAACGCACATCGTGATTAATGGGGTGGTTCACTTTTAAGTGACAGAATCGCTCATTCTAAACAAATTTTCCATTGGTCTTCACTATTTACTTTTTACTATTTTTTTATTTACTACTACTATTTTTTATAGTTTTTAAATGTTTTGCCTTCTTCTTCTGAATTTTTCCAGCTGTCAAATGGGAAGTAGGGGGTCACTGACCCCCATCTAAAAAAACAAAATGAATGCTCTTTTTAGTAGGGATGCACGGAATCCACTATTTTGGATTCAGCCGAACTTCCGAATCCTTCGCGAAAGATTCGGCTGAATACTGAATCGAATCCGAATCCTAATTTGCATATGCAAATTAGTGGTGGGAAGGGAAAATGTTTTTTACTTCCTTGTTTTGTGACAAAAAGTCACACGATTTCCCTTCCGCCCCTAATTTGCATATGCAAATTAGGATTTCGATTCAGCTCGGCTGGGCAGAAGGATTCGGCCAAATCTGAATCCTGCTGAAAAAGGCAGAATCCTGACCGAACCTGGAATCCTGGATTCGGTGCATCCCTACTTTTTCGCCTTCCTCTGGATCAACTGACAGTTAGGCAGGTTATATATAGACTTAAAGGGATACTGTCATGGGAAAAAAAATTATTTTCAAAATGAATCAGTTAATAGTGCTGCTCCAGCAGAATTCTACATTGAAATTCATTTCTCAAAAGAGCAAAAATATGTTTTTTTATTCAATTTTGAAATCTGACATGGGGCTAGACATATTGTCAATTTCCCAGCTGCCCCAAGTCATGTGACTTGTGCTCTGATAAACTTCAATCACTCTTTACTGCTGTACTGCAAGTTGGAGTGATATCACCCCCTCCCTTTTCCCCCCAGCAGCCAAACAAAAGAACAATGGGAAGGTAACCAGATAGCAGCTCCCTAACACAAGATAACAGCTGCCTGGTAGATCTAAGAACAACACTCAATAGTAAAATCCAGTTCCCACTGAGACATATTCAGTTACATTGAGAAGGAAAAACAGCAGCCTGCCAGAAAGCATTTCTCTCCTAAAGTGCAGGCACAAGTCACATGACCAGGGGCAGCTGGGAAATTGACAATATGTCTAGCCCCATGTCAGATTTCAAAATTAAATATAAAAAAAATCTGTTTGCTCTTTTGAGAAATGGATTTCAGTGCAGAATTCTGCTGGAGTAGCACTATTAACTGATGCGTTTTGAAAAAAATATATTTTCCCATGACAGTATCCCTTTAAGGTTGAACTTGATGGACGTGTGTCTTTTTTTTCAACCTAACTTACTATGTAAAATGTATTGTTATTTCTACATTTTATTACTCATCTTTCTACTCCTGTCTCTAATTAATATCAGCGCATGGTTGCTAGGGGAATTTGGAGCCTAGCAACCAGACTGCTGAAATTCCAATCTGGAGAGCTGCTGAATAAAAAATCTCAAAAACCACAAATAATAAATAATTAAAACCAATTGCAAATTGTCTCAGCATGTCCTTCTCTACGTCCTAATCAAAAGTCATTAGTGTTATAGAGCTGCTGAACCTCTGGGCTGGGTTAATATTATAAAATACATAATTTCTACCCGTTTTTTTAGGCTTTAGTTCCCCTTTAAATACTGCAAATGCCGCCGACAATGTAAACATTTAACCGATTATTATCACAAGCCGAGTGTTTAACAAGCAGTAAAGCCAACACTTAAACCAAACTGCTTTACTAGTTGTTAAAAGCTCCGACTCGCTTTCAACTCTCCCGAAACGCTGACGTACTAGAAACGCCAACCCTATTTTAAGTGGAGTTTATATCCCATTAAACAGGCACAAGGGTGAAGCTTATTATTACGCACGCAGAACAATCAGGTCTGTTTTGTTGTGCCGCTGTACAATACTGAGAGACTTAGTTCAGCAATACTCTGGTTTATATTCCTTTTAAAGGGCTGGTTTCACCTTTAAGTTAACTTTCAGTAGGTAATAGAATGGCTCATTCTGAGCAATTTTTTCTTTTTTATATAGTTTTTTGAATTAGTTGTCCTTTTCTTCTGACTTTTTTCAGCTTTCAAATGGGGGTCACTGACCCCATTCAAAAACCTAATACTCCGTAAAAAGTTTATAGTTATTGCTATTTTTTCTTATCTTTCTAACCAGGCCCTCTGCTATTCATTATTAAAATCAATGCAGGGTTGCTGGGGTAATTTGGACCCTAGCAACCAGATGGCTGAAATGGCAAACTGGAGAGCTGCTGAATAAAAAGCTAAATAAATCAAAAACCACAAATAATAAAAAATTAAAACCAATTGCAAATTGTCTCGGAATATCCCTCTCTGCATCATACTAAGGGGCCCATTTACTTAGCTCGACTGAAGGAATAGAGGAAAAAAAACTTTGAATTTCAAATGTTTTTTTGGCTACTTCTACCTTCGACTACGACTTCGAACCATTCGATAGTCGCAGTACTGTCTCTTTAAAAAAAAACTTCGACCCCGTAGTTCGCCACCTAAAACCTACCGAAGTCAATGTTAGCCTATGGGGAAGGTCCCCATAGGCTTTGCTATATTTTTTAGCTCGAAGAAAAATAGCTAGATCGATGAATTAAATCCTTCGAATCAAACGATTTAAAGGATTTACTCTTTCGATGGAACGATTTTTCGTTTGATCGTTCAATCGAACGAATTGCGGTAAATCCTTCGACTTCAATATTCGAAGGATTTCAATTCGGCAGTCGAATATCGAGGGCTAATTAACCCTCGATATTCGATCTTAAGTAAATTTGCGCCTTAAGAGTTAATTTCAAGGTGAACAACCCCTTTAACTGGGCCCTAAGTGGTACTGCTGCTGTTTCGCTCCTCTGCGCCGCTTTATGTTCCAGAAGCAGAAAAGAAAACAAACTTGTTTAGGTTTCCAGCAGGCAATTATTTCTGTAGGACGCGGCACGGGCGAGATTAATTGAAAATGATGGTTACGGCTTCACAAAGGATCACCTGCCATCTGTTCCGCCGCTCGTTCCGTCTTTCCCGGGTAATTTACCTGGTTTTATTGCTGTTAAAAAAAACAACAAATCAGCGCAGCTGTTTCTTCTGAATGGATATGAAGGGTCCCCAGCAATTCCCATAATGCATCTGGCCTCAGAACAGAATTCTTTGCACTGGTGGTTCTGACTCATGAAACAGTGACAAGCAACTGGAAAACCACTGAAACTAGGTAATGAAAGTAACATGGAGAATTACTTACAATGAGATGATATTTCGGTGTTCAGTTTGTTTTTTTTTACTTTCCCTTTAATCCAAAGACAAACAGAAGACTGGGACGAATTAATTCTTTGCCTTGAGCTGACCCTTTAACTGGAGAAATAAGGAGACCATGGATCAATAAGAAGGAAAAAGTAACCGTTTTTTGTACAGAATGAATAGCGACGACGTATGAAATCCAGAGAAGGAATGTTCTGGGCACACAATAAGCTATACCCTCATACTGTACTGTCTAAGGGAATCAATATGGCACCTCCTCCTCCCATATGTATAAATACAAATATACAGAGAAGGAATGTTCTGGGCACACAATAAGCTATACCCTCATACTGTACTGTCTAAGGGAATCAATATGGCACCTCCTCCTCCCATATGTATAAATACAAATATACAGAGAAGGAATGTTCTGGGCACACAATAAGCTATACCCTCATACTGTACTGTCTAAGGGAATCAATATGGCACCTCCTCCTCCCATATGTATAAATACAAATATACAGAGAAGGAATGTTCTGGGCACACAATAAGCTATACCCTCATACTGTACTGTCTAAGGGAATCAATATGGCACCTCCTCCTCCCATATGTATAAATACAAATATACAGAGAAGGAATGTTCTGGGCACACAATAAGCTATATCCTCATACTGTACTGTCTAAGGGAATCAATATGGCACCTCCTCCTCCCATATGTATAAATACAAATATACAGAGAAGGAATGTTCTGGGCACACAATAAGCTATACCCTCATACTGTACTGTCTAAGGGAATCAATATGGCACCTCCCTCCTCCCATATGTATAAATACAAATATACAGAGAAGGAATGTTCTGGGCACACAATAAGCTATACCCTTATACTGTACTGTCTAAGGGAATCAATATGGCACCTCCCTCCTCCCATATGTATAAATACAAATATACAGAGAAGGAATGTTCTGGGCACACAATAAGCTATACCCTCATACTGTACTGTCTAAGGGAAACAATATGGCACCTCCTCCCATATGTATAAATACAAATATACAGAGAAGGAATGTTCTGGGCACACAATAAGCTATACCCTCATACTGTACTGTCTAAGGGAATCAATATGGCACCTCCTCCTCCCATATGTATAAATACAAATATACAGAGAAGGAATGTAATTTCCTATATAAACTACTCCGTAAATGGACTCTCAGAATTTCCTTCAGGGATTCCTTAGCACCAGCGCCACCTAGAGTCTTTCCCCCCCCCCCGTATTTGCACTTGTGTATTTTCTTATCTATACTTTTCTGAGAAATGAAGGTCCCATACCTGTACCATCTGCGCCTGCAAACTTACAACAGGTACGGACGGTATCTGTTATCTAGAATACTCGGCCCCTAGGGTTTTCCAGATAATGGATCTTTCTGTAATTTTGGCTCTTTTTGATGCCGGTATCAACATTTTTTGGACATAGGCGATTTGAGGCGCATTAAAGTCAATGGGAGCCTTTAATTTTGCGAATTTATTGGCCGGAGGCGAAACGCGGAAATTCACGCCTGGCGAATAAATTTGCCCATCACTACTGACAACGAATCATGAAGAGGTTTAAAAAGCTGTAAAGTCTCGTTTTCTTGAAAGCGGCTCATTTCAAACAGCTTCGGCCGGCGCTTTCATATTCGCCTTTAAAAGGCACTTTTCAAACAACATAAAACTTACTAGAACTGCAGGTTGATCGGTAACTTATTGACGCTCAGAGCCATGGCTTTAATGTTTAAATGATTTTCTAGTAGACTTAAGCTATAAAGATCCAAATTACAGAAACATCCGTTATCAGGAAAACCCCAGGTCACGGGCATTCTGGATAACAGGTCCCATACCTGTACCATCTGAGCCTGCAAACTTACAACAGGTACGGTATCTGTTATCTAGAATACTTGGGACCTGGGGTTTTCCAGATAAAAGGTCTTTCTGTAATTTGGATCCTCACACCTTAAGTCTACTAAAATGTAAACATTATGGGGCATATTTATCAAAGGTCGAGGTGAATTTTCGAATGAAAAATCGAATTTCGAGCAATTTTTTTGTGTACTCCGACTAGGGAATAGTCCAAATTTGATTCGAATATGTTAAAAAAATCGAATATAGAAATTTATCATGTACTGTCTCTTTAAAAATTCGACTTCGACCATTTGCCATCTAAAACCTGCCGAATTGCTGTTTTAGCCTATGGGGGACCTCCTAGAGCCTATTTGGAGTCAATTGGTGTTTTGTTTTGTTGTTGGGGGAAAAACTTCGAAATCGAATTCGATCAAACGCGCTATTCCTTCGATTCGAACGATTCAAATTCAGCCAAATACGGACCTATTTGATCATAAATGGACATATTCGACCAAAAAAAATTTTAACTTAATTTCGGTTGGTCTTTTTCAATTCGAAATTCGACCCTTGATAAATATGCCCCTAAATAATCCCGATCGGATTGTTTTGCCTCTAAAAAGGATTTGATTTTGCTCAACTGTAAGGTACGGTTTTATTATTACAGAGAAGAAGGAAAACATTTTTTAAAATTTCAATGATGGGATCATGGGAGATGGCCTTTCTGTACTTCGGATAATGGGTTTCCTGGATAACTGATCCCATACCTGTAGTACTATGATTACTAACTGTCACCCTGCTAGTCCTCTCATAGAGTTTAGTAGTCAGTTCCATCACAGATTCCAAACTGTCCTTGTTCTGTACTCCAGTAAAGGAACGGGCCCACCGGGGAACTTCCCAGTAGCCCAACAGTCCAGTCTGACCCTGGCCAGGCTTCAGCCAATCAACTGACTGTGACACAACTAGGGATGCACTGAATCCATTATTTTGGATTCGGCCAAATCCATGAATTCGGCCAAATACTGGACCTTGATTCCCAGGGCTGGAACTAGGGGTAGACCGAGTAGGCACGTGCCTAGGGCGCAAAGTTGGGGGGGCGCCAGGCACGTACCTCCTGTGTCGCCTACCCCATGTCCGGTCCCGTCTCTCCGACTGCGGCTGGATTTTTTTGCGCAAATGCATGCACACCGTTTTGCGCATGCACGCTCAATCGCAGTTTCGCGCATGCGCACTTGAGAGCATTTCGCACATCAAGAGCGCACTTGGCCGGTGCCGTGGCTGGTCAGGGCGCCTGGCCGGCTTGCCCCGGCTCTGTCGATTTCTAATTAGCATATGCAAATTAGGGGTGGGAAGGGTTCGGCCGAGCAGAAGGAACCAAATCCTGTATTCGGTGCATCCCTAGACACAACGACCCTCAATGACTCACAACGAATCATGAAGAGGTTTAAAAAGCTTTAAAGTCTCGTTTTCTTGAAAGCGGCTCATTTCAAACAGCTTTGGCCGGCGCTTTCATATTCGCCTTTAAAAGGCACTTTTCAAACAACATAAAACTTACTTGAACTGCAAGTTGATCGGTAACTTATTGACGCTCGTAGCCATGACAGAAACAAAGGGGGGAAACGAGGCTTCCAACGGGCCATTCGGTTCTGCGTTACTGCCCTCCGTGGAGGTTAATAGCAAATCCGACTGCTTAGCAACAAGATCAGCAGCGACATCGGGTTATTGATTGCCAGGGGGAAATTTTCTTTTATTCTGTGCAAAAAAAAAGATTTTGGTTAGACTTCCCCTTTAAAAGTCAAATAGCTAATACAGGAAAGAGAATAGTCCCAGGGTTTTGTTTGCTCTTAACGCTTGGGAGAGACAAAGGGCAGTGATGCAGATGATTGGATTCCAGTTATGTGAAGTACCGGGAGCATCAAAACAACACCCCCCCACCCAAAAAAACCAACCTGCTGTTTCCATGGAAGCACAACACAAATACAGAAGGAAAGTGCCTCTTAGGTGATGATCTCTTGCTGGGCTGATATTGAGTGTTTGCGCTCCGGGAGGGGTAGGACAAACACTGCAACTAACACTCATTCCCCCATACAGAGCTGGCGGATTGGGCTTTATACAGAGCATCAAACGTGACATTATTTACTTCAAAGGGGCGGTTCACCTTATGTATGTTATAGAATGGCCAATTTTAAGCAACTTTTCAATTGGTCTTCATTATTTATCTTGAATAGTTTTTGAACGATTTGCCTTCTTCTTCTGATTCTTTCCGGCTTTCAGATGGGGGGGGGGGGTCACTGACCCCGTCTAAAAACGAATGCGCTGTAAAGCTACACATTTAGGGTCGAATTTTCGAATTGAAAAAACTTTCGAAATTCGAATTCAAAAAGATCAACTTCCTTGACTACTCGGCTGTCAGACTGGTCAGAAACTGACCAGCAGGTGGCGCTGTTGGGACAAAATTCATTCATATTAACGGCACATGTATCCCTTAATATCTTGGAATAAAAAGAAGATAAATAATGAATGTTAATGACTTAAGGGCACCCAAGGCAGGGGCAGGTCTTGGTCGGTGGGGCCCACTGGAGTCCGACCCGTGACTGTAGTATCCTGTGTGGTCCCGGAATCAGGAATTTGACTAAAACCCAACTGCTTTGAGTGTATTTAGTGGGTACCTGATGTTGGGTGGCACCTAGAATAACGAAGATCCCTGGCACATTTCAGGAACATACATCATCAAGCCAACCAATCAGGAAACACGAGGGTCTGGGACCTACGAATATGGTAATGGTAAATGAGGGTATAGGGTGATGTGCCAATGAGTCTCCTCATCCAGCTCATCCTAACCAATCCCTGATTAGAATAATAATCCATATCACAGTCACCTTCCTCCCGTCAGCGCTTTGACATCACTTATCCGATCTGATGATCCCCTTATCTCACTGAGTCACCTTCCATCATCATCATCTGATTGTGCCATGTTGCTTACTAATAATGCCTTTAGATTGCAACCCATTGGATCCATTTTTTTTCCTTCTCCTCTACATCAATTGGCTCGGACCCCCCCGGCTTAAATGATCTGTGCCCCAGATGGCAGGTTAAGTTAAATAAATGGATTTATATAAGGATTTCATTATGCGGTGACATTAAAACTGTCAGCTGCGCTCAATGTCACCTGGAAATCAGAGCGCGTCAGAGTGCAGCCGAAAGTGACAGATAGAGACGGCACTGAGTTGGCAGCAGCACAGGGTGATCATTCTGGTGTAACCTAATTAATTGCGTCCCTCAAGATCAGACGTCGGCATTTTGCTCGAGGAATGTCAAAGAACTGGCAGAGATTCTTAGAAATGTTAATGGATCTCAGCCAAACGCATGGGGGGCCCCACCTGTCCCAGAATGCCCCCCACTTATGTTCGGTGCATTTAACAAGCGCCAGATTTTGAGATTAGCAATTATACAATGCATTACGTTCTATCTGACTCAAGATCAAAATTAGTGCTTATGAAGCATAGGAAGCACTTTGCTCTTCTGCCCTGTGCTCTGGATAAACAGACCCCTTCCCTGATAAGCCGATGTTCATTAAAGCATAAGTAAACCTATAAAATAAGTGAATGGAAAATTGATGAGAGGGCTATTCTAAGCACTTTTGTCTTTACTTTCATTGTTTATTTTCTTTTTATTCCAAGATATTAAGGGATACATGTACTGTTAATATAAATGAATTTTGTTCCAACAGCGCCACCTGCTGGTCAGTTTCTGACCAGTCTGACCACCAAGTAGTCAAGGAAGTTGTCAGGAGAAAGAAAGAGGCTGCTCTGATGTTCTTCTGCTTAGGAAAGATTTGAGAAAGGTTTCTAATTGTTTTCCTAAGCAGAAGAACATCAGAGCAGCCTCTTTCTTTCTCCTGACAACTTCCTTGACTACTTGGTGGTCAGAAACTGACCAGCAGGTGGTGCTGTTGGAACAAAATTCATTCATATTAACAGCACATGTATCCCTTAATATCTTGGAATAAAAAGAAAATAGATAATGAATGTAAATGACAAAAGTGCTTAGAATAACACTCTCATCAATCTTACATTTACTTATTTTAAAGGTTTACTTATCCTTTAATATCTTGGAATAAAAAGAAAATAAATAATGAATGTAAATGACAAAAGAGCTTAGAATAGTGCCCTCATCAATTTTAAAGGTTTACGTATCCTTTAAGCA
Organism: Xenopus laevis; assembly: GCF_017654675.1. Lineage (NCBI taxonomy): Eukaryota > Metazoa > Chordata > Amphibia > Anura > Pipidae > Xenopus > Xenopus laevis. Next base: position 3,929,323 of record NC_054376.1, on the reverse strand, counting down.
GGGGATACTCTATTCACTGGGAATCCGATTACCTACCTCGCAAGGACCATATATGGAGTATCTTAAATTTCCCGGATTAGCCCAAGAAATAACGGAAATCATAGTATTTTCGGGCCCAAGCTCAAATGGGGGATGGGAGTATAGGCCCTTTAATAGTATTAGGATAGTTTTTAATGCTTTAAAAAAAAGCACAAGTAATTTTCTGCCTACTGTAACTGTTATTGTAAGAATGATCAGCAGGGGGCCCTGGGATGATTTAACGACGACATTCATCAGCAAAATGAGGGATTTGAATAAAGCTAATTACACCACTAAGAGCATTACTGGCAGCGTCAAGCTGCCATACCAATTATCCTATTACCCTGGCAGGGGGCAACACTGAAGCACTAATCAGCACGAAAAGAGAGTTTTAAAGGGAAAAAAAATCATATTTCAGTAAACAGCAAAGGGGCGGAGCGCAGAAGGAAAAATGGACTTTCGCCCGTGCGTTTGGATCTAGACATTGGGGATAAAGGGGATTAGTCCCCGGGAGACTCTGCCGAGTTGTCATCAATGGGGGATTTTTTCTTATCTTTTAACAAGGGGATCTAATCTCCATGAATAAATTATTGATCGGCTCGGAGTCAGGCGCTTGCAATTGACTGCCAGTTTAACCCTTATGTGGGGGATGAGCAGTTACTCTACTGCTACTTGTATTGATTTAAACAGAAGCTATATCTTATATTATATATTCAAAGGATAAGTAAACCTTTAAAATAAGTGAATGGAAAATTGATGAGAGTGTTATTCTAAGTAGGGATGCACCGAATCCACGATTCATTTCGGGATTCGGCCAGGATTCGGCCTTTTTCAGCAGGATTCGGATTCAGCCGAATCCTTCTGCTCGGCCGAACCTAATTTGCATATGCAAATTAGGGGTGGGGAGGGTAATCGCATGACTTTTTGTCCCAAAACAAGGAAGTAAAAAATGTTTCCCCTTCCCACCCCTAATTTGCATATGCATATTAGGGATTCAGATCGGTATTCAGCCGAATCTTTCACAAAGGATTCAGGGGTTCAAAATAGTGGATTTGGTGTATCCCTAATTCTAAGCATTGTTGTAATTTATATTCTTTTTTTATTTTCTTTTTATTCCAAGATATTAAGGCAGGGGTCCCCAACCGCCGTTCCGCGGCCCAGTACCGGTCTTCAACTGGGCGCCGACTTGAGGCTGCTCTGATGTTCTGCTTAGGAATAAAATTAGAAACCTTTCTCAAATATTTCCTAAGCAGAAGAACATCAGAGCAGCCTCTTTCTTTCTCCTGACAACTTCCTTGACTACTTGGTGGTCAGACTGGTCAGAAACTGACCAGCAGGTGGCGCTGTTGGAACAAAATTCATTCATATTAACAGCACATGTATCCCTTAAAGGGATCCTGTCATCGGAAAACATGTTTTTTTTCAAAACGCATCAGTTAATAGTGCTACTCCAGCAGAATTCTGCACTGAAACCCATTTCTCAAAAGAGCAAACAGATTTTTTTATATTCAATTTTGAAATCTGACATGGGGCGAGACATTTTGTCAATTTCCCAGCTGTCCCTGGTCATGTGACTTGTGCTGGCACTTTAGGAGAGAAATGCTTTCTGGCAGACTGCTGTTTTTCCTTCTCAATGTAACTGAATGTGTCTCAGTGAGACATGGGATTTTACTATTGAGTGTTGTTCTTAGATCTACCAGGCAGCTGTTATCTTGTGTTAGGGAGCTGCTATCTGGTTACCTTCCCATTGTTCTTTTGTTTGGCTGCTGGGGGGGGGGGAAGGGAGGGGGTGATATCAGTCCAACTTGCAGTACAGTAGTAAAGAGTGATTGAAGTTTATCAGAGCACAAGTCACATGACTGGGGACAGCTGGGAAATTGACAATATGTCTAGCCCCATGTCAGATTTCAAAATTGAATATAAAAAATCTGTTTGCTCTTTTGAGAAATGGATTTCAGTGCAGAATTCTGCTGGAGCAGCACTATTAACTGATTCATTTTGGAAAAAAAAATTTTCCCATGACAGTATCCCTTTAATATCTTGGAATAAAAAGAAAATAAATAATGAATGTAAATGACAAAAGTGTTTAGAATAACACTCTCATCAATTTTACATTCACCTATTTAAAAGGTTTACTTATCCTTGAATGGACAAGGAATGTGAAAATAATGGGTAGGGGCAGTGACATACTAGATGTTTCTGGGCCCCAAAGCAAATTAATTTTAGGACCCCCCAAAATATCCAGAGGTTGTCCTGTTTTACCAATATATATGGAAATTGCTCAATAAATAGGGCCTCTGCTTCCTCTTTAGTTAAACCCCTGGTAGAGGGATCCAGTGTCGGACCAGGGGCCCACCAAAAATACTATACTCTATTATTCCATCTATTAAGCCTCTTTGTTCTCATAGGGAATGGCCATGAAATAGGTCAAAAGCAGGAGGGACCACTGACACCTGGACCCACTGGGAGTTTTCCTGGTATCCTCGTGGATACTGGGGGGGGGGCTGGGTGCAAATTCTTTCCCCTACAGAAAACCCTCATCCAAAAACATCTAAAATTGATCTGCGGTGAACACGTCACAAAGATATAACAATGCTGGATTTAAAGGGTTGGTCCGCCTTTAAATGAACTGTCAGTATGATGTACAGAGGGATATTCTGAGACCAATTGCAATTGGATTTCATTTTTTATTATTTGTGGATTTTGAGTTATTTAGCTTTTTATTCAGCAGCTCTCCAGTTGTGCTTAGTACAGGGAATACCTATGCTGCCATAGTTTTATGGGATCTCTCTGTACAGACTATGAGCAAACTTAGGGGACTGTTCCTGCTGAATTGTGCTTAGTACAGGGGAATACCTATACTGCCATAGTTTTATGGGATCTCTCTGTACAGACTATGAGCAAACTTAGGGACTGTTCCTGCTGAATTGTGCTTAGTACAGGGAATACCTATGTTGCCATAGTTTTATGGGATCTCTCTGTACAGACTATGAGCAAACTTAGGGACTGTTCCTGCTGAATTGTGCTTAGTACAGGGAATACCTATACTGTCATAGTTTTATGGGATCTCTCTGTACAGACTATGAGCAAACTTAGGGACTGTTCCTGCTGAATTGTGCTTAGTACAGGGGAATACCTATACTGCCATAGTTTTATGGGATCTCTCTGTACAGACTATGAGCAAACTTAGGGACTGTTCCTGCTGAATTGTGCTTAGTACAGGGAATACCTATGCTGCCATAGTTTTATAGGATCTCTCTGTACAGACTATGAGCAAACTTAGGGACTGTTCCTGTTGAATTGTGCTTAGTACAGGGGATACCTATGCTGCCATAGTTTTATGGGATCTCTCTGTACAGACTATGAGCAGACTTAGGGGACTGTTCCTGCTGAATTGTGCTTAGTACAGGGGAATACCTATGCTGCCATAGTTTTATGGGATCTCTCTGTACAGACTATGAGCAAACTTAGGGACTGTTCCTGCTGAATTGTGCTTAGTACAGGGAATACCTATGTTGCCATAGTTTTATGGGATCTCTCTGTACAGACTATGAGCAAACTTAGGGACTGTTCCTGCTGAATTGTGCTTAGTACAGGGAATACCTATGTTGCCATAGTTTTATGGGATCTCTCTGTACAGACTATGAGCAAACTTAGGGACTGTTCCTGCTGAATTGTGCTTAGTACAGGGAATACCTATACTGTCATAGTTTTATGGGATCTCTCTGTACAGACTATGAGCAAACTTAGGGACTGTTCCTGCTGAATTGTGCTTAGTACAGGGGAATACCTATGCTGCCATAGTTTTATGGGATCTCTCTGTACAGACTATGAGCAAACTTAGGGGACGGTTCCTGCTGAATTGTGCTTAGTATAGGGAATACCTATGGTTTGTGTGAGTGGGACCCCAGTTCCATTGTATTTTCCCAGTTGCTCCACCAACTCCAAATTGTCTGAATAAATAAGGGAGAGAAGAAGCTGTTGGTTGGTTGTTATGGGACATTAGACCCTAGCAACCACATAGCTAAGCTGCTGAACTTCCAGATTGCCAGGCAAAAATGTAAACAATTCAAAAACTCCAAAATGGCAAAAATAAAAAGCGATTGTTTCAAAAGAACACTGTGTAGAGTTAAAGCACAAGTGCCCCTATAATGCAGTACAGGGATATTTCATGTATACAAATAGCAGGTCAGTATGTGGGAGGTCTGGAGTTACCTGTTCCCACTAAGCGCCTCCTCCTCACCTGTTCCACTTGCTACTGTTACTCCTCACGAGAGGCAGGAATAAGGTTATCAACCAATCCGCTTCCAGCGCCAAAGAGAGGCTTGGCACGCAGTGTGGGAATTCCAGCGTTGCTAGGCAGCCGTGTATACAAAAGTTACCCGGGAGACTTGAGCTGGCCGGTAGCCCGGAGAAGTGGGAGGAGGAGGAGAAGAAGAATCAGAGGGAGGGGAGGATCTCGGGAAAGGCAGCGGGGAGTGAGCAGTGAGAGGATGGGAATCCGTGCCCGGGGGAGAGAGAGTGCAGGTGAGAGATCATGGGGGAGGCAGGAAAAAGCGGAACATTGGCTTAATGGGATTCTGTCATGACTTTTATTTCTAAATGACACTGTTTCACTGCAAATAATTCACTGTACAATATAAAATGTCATTCCTGAAGCAGCAAGTGTATTTAGTTGTAATATTGGTGTGTAGGTGCATCTCAGGTCATTTTGCCTGGTCATGTGATTTCAGAAAGAGCCAGCACTTTAGGATGGAACTGCTTTCTGGCAGCCTGTTGTTTTTCCTTCTCAATGTAACTGAATGTGTCTCAGTGGGACCTGGATTTTACTATTGAGTGTTATTCTTAGATCTACCAGGCAGCTGTTATCTTGTGTTAGGGAGCTGCTATCTGGTTACCTTCCCATTGTTCTGTTGTTTGGCTGCTGGGGGGGGGGTGATATCACCCCAACTTGCAGTACAGCAGTAAAGAGTGACTGAAGTTTATCAGAGCACAAGTCACATGACTGGGGGCAGCTGGGAAACGAACAATATGTCTAGCCCCATGTCAGATTTCAAAATTAAATATAAAAAAAAAATCTGTTTGCTCCTTTGAGAAACGGATTTCAGTGCAGAATTGTGCTGGAGCAGCATTATTAACGGGTGCATTTTGAAAAAAAACATTTCCCCATGACCTTTTAAGGACTGTGTATTTTGGTTTTAGAGGATGCTGGGAGTTGTAGAACATTAACTGCTAAGGGAGAGGGCACAATATTCATATCTTTGTTAGACCCTGACTTCCAGCAATTTTTACCCCACGTTTCAGTGCTACTTCCAGCCCCAGTGGGGTCCCTAGGGAGTCAGAACTATTATCCAACTCTTACTATAGACACCATCTCTCCCTACTATACCTGCTATCCCACAGTCACACTCCCTTCCCAGAGACTATTATCCACTGTTACTATAGGCACCATCTCTCCCTACTATACCTGCTATCCCACAGTCACACTCCCTTCCCAGAGACTATTATCCACTGTTACTATAGGCACCATCTCTCCCTACTATACCTGCTATCCCACAGTCACACTCCCTTCCCAGAGACTATTATCCACTGTTACTATAGACACCATCTCTCCCTACTATACCTGCTATCCCACAGTTACACTCCCTTCCCAGAGACTATTATCCCACTGTTACTATAGGCACCATCTCTCCCTACTATACCTGCTATCCCACAGTCACACTCCCTTCCCAGAGACTATTATCCCACTGTTACTATAGGCACCATCTCTCCCTACTATACCTGCTATCCCACAGTCACACTCCCTTCCCAGAGACTATTATCCCACTGTTACTATAGACACCATCTCTCCCTACTATACCTGCTATCCCACAGTCACACTCCCTTCCCAGAGACTATTATCCCACTGTTACTATAGACACCATCTCTCCCTACTATACCTGCTATCCCACAGTCACACTCCCTTCCCAGAGACTATTATCCACTGTTACTATAGGCACCATCTCTCCCTACTATACCTGCTATCCCACAGTCACACTCCCTTCCCAGAGACTATTATCCACTGTTACTATAGGCACCATCTCTCCCTACTATACCTGCTATCCCACAGTCACACTCCCTTCCCAGAGACTATTATCCACTGTTACTATAGACAACATCTCTCCCTACTATACCTGCTATCCCACAGTCACACTCCCTTCCCAGAGACTATTATCCACTGTTACTATAGACACCATCTCTCCCTACTATACCTGCTATCCCACAGTCACACTCCCTTCCCAGAGACTATTATCCACTGTTACTATAGGCACCATCTCTCCCTACTATACCTGCTATCCCACAGTCACACTCCCTTCCCAGAGACTATTATCCACTGTTACTATAGGCACCATCTCTCCCTACTATACCTGCTATCCCACAGTCACACTCCCTTCCCAGAGACTATTATCCACTGTTACTATAGGCACCATCTCTCCCTACTATACCTGCTATCCCACAGTCACACTCCCTTCCCAGAGACTATTATCCACTGTTACTATAGGCACCATCTCTCCCTACTATACCTGCTATCCCACAGTCACACTCCCTTCCCAGAGACTATTATCCCACTGTTACTATAGGCACCATCTCTCCCTACTATACCTGCTATCCCACAGTCACACTCCCTTCCCAGAGACTATTATCCACTGTTACTATAGACACATCTCTCCCTACTATACCTGCTATCCCACAGTCACACTCCCTTCCCAGAGACTATTATCCACTGTTACTATAGGCACCATCTCTCCCTACTATACCTGCTATCCCACAGTCACACTCACTTCCCAGAGATTATTATCCACTGTTACTATAGGCACCATCTCTCCCTACTATACCTGCTATCCCACAGTCACACTCCCTTCCCAGAGACTATTATCCACTGTTACTATAGACACATCTCTCCCTACTATACCTGCTATCCCACAGTCACACTCCCTTCCCAGAGACTATTATCCCACTGTTACTATAGGCACCATCTCTCCCTACTATACCTGGTATCCCACAGTCACACTCCCTTCCCAGAGACTATTATCCCACTGTTACTGTAGACACCATCTCTCCCTACTATACCTGCTATCCCACAGTCACACTCCCTTCCCAGAGACTATTATCCACTGTTACTATAGGCACCATCTCTCCCTACTATACCTGCTATCCCACAGTCACACTCCCTTCCCAGAGACTATTATCCACTGTTACTATAGGCACCATCTCTCCCTACTATACCTGCTATCCCACAGTCACACTCCCTTCCCAGAGACTATTATCCACTGGTACTATAGACACATCTCTCCCTACTATACCTGCTATCCCACAGTCACACTCCCTTCCCAGAGACTATTATCCACTGTTACTATAGACACATCTCTCCCTACTATACCTGCTATCCCACAGTCACACTCCCTTCACAGAGACTATTTTCCACTGTTACTATAGACACATCTCTCCCTACTATACCTGCTATCCCACAGTCACACTCCCTTCCCAGAGACTATTATCCACTGTTACTATAGGCACCATCTCTCCCTACTATACCTGCTATCCCACAGTCACACTCCCTTCCCAGAGACTATTATCCACTATTACTATAGGCACCATCTCTCCCTACTATACCTGCACAGTCACACTCCCTTCCCAGAGACTATTATCCACTGTTACTATAGGCATCATCTCTCCCTACTATACCTGCTATCCCACAGTCACACTCCCTTCCCAGAGACTATTATCCACTGTTACTATAGGCATCATCTCTCCCTACTATACCTGCTATCCCACAGTCACACTCCCTTCCCAGAGACTATTATCCACTGTTACTATAGGCACCATCTCTCCCTACTATACCTGCCATCCCACAGCTACTATAGAGAGCCTATTGTGCATGGAGTGTTGGGTGTCCAGCTGTTACAATGACTGGATCATTCAAGCTATAAAATATATAATTACACTTAAATTAAAGAGAACAAATGTAAATCAGATTGTTGTCTCTAACAAACTTTCCCCTATACTGAGATTGTAATTGCACTAATTGCTTCATTACTTTCACCCGGAATGGGAGATACTGGAAGTAGAAATCTATATTGGATGTCTCTTCCCAGCAAATCCGCCTTCTTGCATTTAATTGTTTGGTGATTACACTGATTGATTAATTGTGCTGATTTATAAAATGATGGGGTTCCACAATCCTGGTTAAAGGAGAAATAAAGCTTAACTAAAGAAGTAGCTAGAAATGCTGTACATTAGGTTCTGTACCAGCCCAAGGAACCAAAGCTCTTTAGCAGGGAAGATCTGGTCCCTTGAAGAAGCCCACTGAGCATGTGCAGTGCCGCTGACTCATAAAAGAGCCTAACAAGATCCAAGATGGGGAGCTGCTGGGGGCAACTGGATCATTGCTGTTCTAGGGCTGCTGCACCTTTGGGCTGGTACAGTAAATAAAATACACAATTTCTTCACTCAGAAATCACATCTGTGAGGATTTTAACTCCGTTTAATACTATTTTCTTTCTTTAGTTGGAGGGATGAGATAGAGATTTTTCTTAAATGCCATGTCAGCTGATATGAAAAAGGAAGAAGTTCTGTCTGATGGCAGCAGCGTCAGTGATTCTGAGACGGTAAGTTTTGTCATGTAACAAACAAAATAAGTAAGTCCTTGATTCTTTGTACTTATTGTGTTGTCTTAGAAAAGCAATATGGCACCTCCCTCCCATATGTATAAATAGAAATATACAGAGAAGGAATGTTCTGGGCCCACAATAAGCTATACCCTCATACTGTACTGTCTAAGGGAATCAATATGGCACCTCCTCCCATATGTATAAATACAAATATACAGAGAAGGAATGTTCTGGGCACACAATAAGCTATACCCTCATACTGTACTGTCTAAGGGAATCAATATGGCACCTCCTCCTCCCATATGTATAAATACAAATATACAGAGAAGGAATGTTCTGGGCACACAATAAGCTATACCCTCATACTGTACTGTCTAAGGGAATCAATATGGCACCTCCTCCTCCCATATGTATAAATACAAATATACAGAGAAGGAATGTTCTGGGCACAGATCAGTAGGTTGTACAGACAAGTCTTTGCTTTGTTCTACCTGCACATTCACTTGGCACAGATACCCGCAGTGAGTACACACAGATCGCTCTCAGATTCTGCGCTGTGAGCCAAGGAAATCTGAACTGTACGGATCCTGCTCACAAACCGGCCGCCAGCCACTGAAGTGTGAAACTGAGAGTTTGTCCACATGCCATTGTGTGCGGGTGTTGTACAACACACACAGTGGATCCGGTGTCAGGAATGAGGCAACACACTGCACAATCAATGTGATATTCCATTTCTCTCTGGATGAAACATTATGCAAAGCCATGTCATCCCCGCTGCCGAGCAACTGCAATCAAGAGTTCATAAGCGTTTATTGTCTTAATTGTTTCTTCTGGTTGCTGTGGCAGGTGACTTCTCCGGTGGTCTATTCAGTGCCATTCAAGGGCCGGCAATGGGCTCTGGGGGGCCCTGGCCCTTAAAGGATAAGCAAACCTATAAGATAAGTGAATGTAAAATTGATGAAAGTGTTATTCTAAGCACTTTTGTCATGTACATTCATTATTTATTTTCTTTTTATTCCAAGATATTATAGGAGAAGTAAACCCCTTATTAAAAAAAACACTACCCCACAACGAGCCCAGGGGCGTAACTATAGAGGAAGCAGACCCTGCGGCTGCAGGGGGGCCCAGGAGGTATAGGGGCCCCACGAGGCCCTAATTTATATACAATTTCAATAAATATTGGAGAAACAAGTCAACCTCTAAACATTTTGGGGGCCTGAAAAATAATTTGCTGTGGGGCCCAGTAATATCTAGTTACGCCACTGAACGAGCCTCCACCCCCCCCCCCCACCACCAGCCTAGCTGCTACCGCAGGCAAATGCCCCTAACTATATACTTACCCCTCGGTGCAGAGTCACAGCATCGGAGTTCACGGACGCCATCTTCTTCTTCACTCTTCATCGGGTCTTCTTCTGGCACTTCAGCAATTTTCATGACTTTTGGTGCATGTACAGTTGACAAAAACCCGAAGACTGCTGCAACTGTGCATGCGCCGATACAGAACTTACTTCCCGATGAAGACAGAAGAGAAGAAGATGGCTGCCGCGAACTCCGATGCTGTGAATCTAAAGTAAAGAGTTAGGGGCATTTGACCGGGGGCAGCGAGGCTGGGGGGAGGGAGGTCTATGTAAGGAGGAGGAGTAGGGTTTTTTTTAATAAGGGGTTTACTTCTCCTTTAAGGTATACATGTGCTGTTAATATGAATGAATTTTGTTCCAACAGCGCCACCTGCTGGTCAGTTTCTGACCAGTCTGACCAGCAAGTAGTCAAGGAAGTTGTCAGGAGAAAGAAAGAGGCTGATGTTCTTCTGCTTAGGAAAGATTTGAGAAAGGTTTCTAATTGTTTTGCTAAGTAGAAGGTTTTAAAGGTTTACGTTTCCTTTAATACATTGCTTTCCCCTGCTCAAATAAAGGACTATTTAACTAAAGGCTGGAACTGTTATATTTCCCTTGAAGTACCATTATGTAAAACAGACATGTGATCAAGACTCCTCCAGGTAGAGTCCTGCGCGGGTCCATTTTTTGGGACCCGTACCCGCAACCTGCAATCCGCAACCCGCATTCTTACCCGCTTGGACCCCCGACCCGCAAGTACCTTCTCTGCAACCCGGACCCGCGACCCGCTGACCATCAAGAATCAGGAAGTGCTGTCATAAACCGGAAGTGACATCATCGAAGTAGATATGATCAGAAAAAGGGAGTAAAGCCGGAAGTGCTGTCATTGTGTACAGGAAATGACATCATCGGAAGTGGACGTGACCAGAAAAAAGGAGCAAATATTGATATGGAGACCCGCCCCGACCCGCTGCAGGACTCTACCTCCAGGGCTGATTTTGGGGTCCCCTAGATGGGTCAACTAGTTTAAACTCTTATGTCCTGTCAGACTAACCTGTGTCTAATCGCCTGCAACAAGCCCGACTGTTCATGTGGATATTTGCAGAGAAGCAGTTAAACTTTACAATAAATGTAACGAGGGATCTCCACCGAAGCCAATGAGGGATCTTCACCTACCCAAGAAAGCTATTTCATGGGAGAACTCTGAGATTACATAGTTCTCTGTATACGGTAGGCTACTTATAGTGACCCATTTCATTCCGCCCCATTGTTTCTCACTGCAGAAATGAGTTTCCCTGACAGAGAGGATTAATGACTGTGAAAATGTATCCGGGAAGCAGCGGTATAATCTCTATAAACAAACGGACGGCATCACCTCTTCCTTTCATTAATTTATAATGGGGTCAGTAAGGGTCGAGAGATTCTCTTTAATTCCACCCCTGGTCTGTTATAAATATCAGTGGGGGGGAAAGGTGCTGGCAGTTTAGAGGTGTATGAAAGTATTTGTCATTCTGTCCTGGGTTCTCCCATTCCTCACACCTCCCTCTGTGTTATTGCATAACCTATTGACAAGTGTGTTTTTGTCTTTTTTTTCTTGGCCTCGGCCCTGGACTTTTTAAGTCCCCCAGTAAGCAGCCATCACTTTGTTCTAGCCCCACCCATTCCCTTGAGTTACAGCTCCCGTGCCCCTCCTCTGTGAACCCAACTTTGCTAGTAAATTTGTTTTATCCATTTTTATATTGTAATAATAATAATAATAATAATAATGTCTGTTTAAAACAGGAAGAAGATCCCTATACTTCATATGACTCCCCAGAATTACGTGCCTATAATTACCCAGGTAAGTGCTCATGTATTGTTCAGAACCAGGGGAGTATTTTTGGGGTTCAGTCACTGAATGAAGGGGAGGGGGAGTAGCTGTTGTCATCCTATTCTTGGGATACTGTAAAGGTGTGGTTCCCCCTTAAGTTAACATTTTTATGTAGGAAATTTTCACTTGGTTTTCACTAGTAATTTTTTTTTTTTATAGTTTTTAAATGATTTGCCTTCATCTTTCCAACATGGGGGTCACTGGCAGCGAAACAAACGATTGCTCTTTGAGGCTACAATTTTATTGCTATTGTAACTTTTTATTGCTTATCTTTCTATACATGCCCTCTCCTATTCATGCTCCAGTCTTTCATTCAACCTCTGTCTGGTTGCTAGGGCAGATAAGACCCTAGCATCCAGACCATAAAAAAATTAGAATATTATTAGAATATCAACATCTGCATCATACTAAAAGTTCATTTAAAAGTGAACAATGCCTTTAAAGGGAAACTCCACCTATTCCTTATCCTTCCTTATCTTTCTATACATGCCCTCTCCTATTCATACTCCAATGTTTCTTTCAAACCTCTGCCTGGTTGCTAGGGCAAATAAGACCCCAGCAACAGGATAGCTGCTATAATACCATACTTGAGAGCTGCTGAAAAAAACAACTAAATAACTGAATACAATTACAATACAGATATTGTAATTGCAACTTCTGTTAGAGAGCTGTTAGGCCAGGGCCAGACGATTGTGGATGATTTTGGAGCTGAAATGCAACAAATTTGCATTTTGCGCTGGTATTCAGAAGACAAGGGGAGCAGCAGGGCAGTGGTGATTCAGTTGTACCCCATTATACCGGGCACAGCCGCACACACTCATGGGGAAAGCCGCAGTCCCAGCACACGTCATTCCTGGGTGCCGGGAGTATTTTGTAACCACCATGAATATTTATGGGAAAGTTTAGCAAGCCTTCGCAGAACGCACGATATCTGACACCCGGTTTGAAGTGGCTCGGGGTAACTGCAGTAATGTTATACTGATGTCATGTCCCCCCAGACTGTGTTTTCTCTAAGTGCTCGTATAGAGCTCCTTTTGCCTGAGCTCTGCTGCGTCCAGTTTTAAAAGGGCCTGTACACAGACGCATGTAAGTGCGGACGCAGGTGGAACGTAAGATGCTGCTGGAGGTATACATGCATCCGTGTGAGTACAGCCCAGTTCGTCTGCAGGAGCCCTTAGTCACGTGTTGGCTCCGTATAAAACGCACAAGTGCACAATTTATTGCAGGACCCTCTGACAGTTTCGCACTATTTATACCCAAAACCACCCAGTTGGTAGGGTATTTACAGTCGCAACACTGACCCTAAATGCATTAGTGCGAGGGAACCCTGGAATAAGAATCTGCCTGGACCTTCCCTTTGCTACTAAAGCTCTTACCTTTCCTGGCCCTTTAAATAAGCCTCCCTCCGTCACGGAGCTGCGGGTGGGTGCACCTGTGCGTCGGGAGATTGATGGGTGCACTTCTCTTATTTATTGTTTATATCAGGGTGATGAATGGTCTTTTCTAGTTGCTAATGTAGCGCTTATTTGCCCCCCCCTGCTAAAGGGGCGGGTGATTTATCCTGCGCGGTGTTGATGTTGCATTTCAATCGTCTGACAGTGATAACATTATATATATATATAGTGAATAAAGTACCCCCTCTTGTAAAATAGAAGGATATTATAAGTTACCGAGGAGTTTCATGACCATATAAAAGTACGAGGCCGAAGGCCGAGTGTTTTTATACAGGTCATGGAACTCCGAGGTAACTTCTAATATCCTTATATTTTGCAACTGGGGGTACTTTATTTATTATAATACACAAGTTTTAGTTAGTCATGTGACAGAAATGACATCAGAACTCACCGTTTATAAGGATATAATTTACAGGATATTCATGGCTTTTGTGTATTATATATATATATATATATATATATATATATATATATATATATATATATATATATATATATATATATATATATATATATATATATATATAATACACAAAGCCATGAATATCTTGTAAATTATATCCTTATAAACTTGAGTTTCTGTCACATGACTCGCTGAAATTTGTGTATTATAATAAATAAAGTATCCCCAGTTGCAAAATATAAGGATATTAGAAGTTACCTCGGAGTTCCATGACCTGTATAAAAACACTTTATTCACTATATATATTATACATTATATCCGCACGTTCTATAGTGAATAAAGTTCCATGACCACGTCACATAGGGGAGTAAAGCTCTTTCCATTTCTTAGGCCCCCTTTTAAGAGGGAGGTATTTTGGCCCTTTAAATTAACTGTTTCATTATCAGGCATGTACATTTTATTTGTATTTCACCTGACAGTTGCTCCTTACGTGGGAGCGTATTGCTCCGCGAGCTTCGTTAGCAGTGAGCGGTAATTAAATGCAGCAGATGAATGAATCATAAAGGGGAATGGGTGGTACTGATCCGTATGGGCCACGTTTCCCTTATGTTCCCTCAGTGCTCGGGATACAGAAACCGCATAGAAACGGCTCCTAATGAACAAAAAGCACCAGATTCAACAAAATAAAAAACACTCCTGTAATTACGGAGACGAGCGTCTGCGCCTGGTTAATTACAAACGCCTTTATCTGCTTATCATACAGCTTTAAAGGGGAACTTTCCTTCATCTGTGACTGCAGCCCAGAGCATCTGCACAAGATAATATGCGGGGGGGGGGTATTCTTCCCTGCTGTTGGGGCTGATACAGAAGCCCAAACAAATAAGGTGCAGCATTTGTAGCCTTCTTCTCTGCACTGCTGGTTCTGACTCTTGAATCAATGGAACAGAAGGTAAACAAACTTGGATAACTGACTTCTGCTACATTATTACAAGGCTGCTGCCATAATTGTACCCCTGTGTCTCCCTCCTATCTAATCACCCCCCACGCCCACTATAGGCAAGCATTACTCCTCCTTAAAGGAGAACTAAACCCTAAAAATGAATGTAGCTAAAAATGACATATTTTATATAGTGAACTTGTTGCACGAGGCTAAAATTTGAGCTTGTCAATAGCAGCAATGATCCAGGACTTCAAACTTGTCACAGGGGGTCACCATCTTGGAAAGTGTCTGTGACACTCACATGCTCAGTGGGCTCTGATTGGCTGTTGAGAAGCTAAGCTTAGGGCTCGTCACTAATTATCCAGCAGAAAATGACCTTCCCTGGCTGTAATATAAGCTGATGCTACAGGTTTGCTGATTATTAAATTCTGATGCTAATTGCACTGGTTTCTGTGCTGCCATGCAGTAATTATGTGTATTAATTACTAATCAGCCTTATATTGTGACATTTCTATTCTATGTGTACTGTATATTGTGAGTGGCTCCCTAAGCTCAGTAAGTGACAGCAGCACAGAGCATGTGAATCAGTGAATCAGCAGAAAAGAAGATGGGGAGCTACTGGGGCATCTTTGGAGACACAGATCTTTACTGCTTAAGGGCTGTGGTTGTCTTGGGCTGGTACAGAAGCACAAAAAATAATCTACAACATTTCTACCTACTTCTAGTCTTTTCTTGTCCTTTAAACCCCTTTTTTATATTGCAACTCTCTCCATACAAGCAGCTACACTAATCCTAAAGCAAAGGCTTTTCACTAAAATCCCACGATTACTGAATCATTTGAAAACAGTAATTACCCAACGCCCCCACATGCGAGGCTGGAACGTGAGAATTTAAAAAATGGCCATGCAGATGTTCTGCCGAATGCGACTGCTGAATATTAAAAAGTACAACACGAATGAGAAATAAGGCACCCAGCGCTGGGGCCACATCAAAAGCAGATTAAGAAGTCAGGCCTTGTCTATCTATTGGGAAAAGCCTCATTATTGCTGATACTGCTGTTTATTCTCCCTTTGTGTATGGCACGCTCTGATAGGCTGAGCAAACAGCGAGATTGCAATATCAATATTTAGCAAGCAAACTGGCAGTGAGAAAGCCGATTTTACACCTCCGTCCCCTGCATTGATCACCATTGGAGTAAACAAAAAAGCAAAGAAGAGAAAGAAGGATGGGCTGCACTACAGAGTCCGTAATGGAGGATCCTGTATTGTTATTAAAGGGGTTGTTCACCTTTAAATTAACTGTTAGTAGGATGCAGAGAGGGATATTCTGAGACAATTTGCAATTGGCCATCATTACTTATTATTTAAGTTATTTACTGTAGCTTTTTATTCAGCAGCTCTCCAGTTTGCAATTTCAGCCATCTGGTTGCTAGGGTCCAAATTACCCTAGCAACCATGCAGACAATGGAATATGAATAGGAGAGGCCTGAATAGAAAGAGGAGCAATAGACTTAGCAGTAACATGTGTAGCCTTTTTTTTTTTTTTTGATGGGGTCAGTGACCCCTGTTTGAAAGCAGGGAAGAGTCAGAAGAAGAAGGCAAATAATTAGGGATGCACCGAATCCAGGATTCAGTTCGGGATTCGGGCAGGATTCGGCCTTTAGTGCATGGCCGAAACCAAATCCTAATTTGCATATGTAAATTAAGTGTGGGAAGGGAAATCACGTGACTTTTTGTCACAAAACAAGGAAGCAAAAAACATTTTTCCCATCTTTTCCTTTCCCGCCCCTAATTGCATATGCAAATTCGGTTCGGTATTCAGCCGATTCTCTCACGAAGGATTCAGGGATTTGGCTGAATCCCAAAAAGTGGGTTCGGTACATTCCTACAAATAATAATAAAGAAATTAAAAAAAAACAATAGAAATTAAACAATAAAGACCATTTGAAAAGTTGCTTAGAACTGGACATTCTGTGACATGCTAACAGTTAATTTAAAGGGGAACTAACTTTTTTTTTTATAGACCCATGGGGTCTATACAGTAATGGTCAGTAAGGAATAGGTTTCTTTACTAAGTAGATATACATAATCTGCATTCAGTGTATGGCCTGTATTAAAGGGGCACATCAAGCTGATTTTGTTGCCCTGAGGCTGGAGTCAAATTATTACCGTCCATCAGCAAGTGTTGGACTGGGGGGCCGACCGGGAAAAAAAGTGCCTGTTTCACTTTAAACAGCAGCCACAAAAGGATAAAATCAATGTATTTGCCCTTTAGCCCCTGAGCTTGTAATGCAGGCGATACTGTGCCTTAGTAAATCAGATACCGCCCTGTAATGAGAATTTGCTGATGGCGTAAAGATTTCGAGGCCTGTAAATAATGAATGTGCTTTATGATGAGGGGGGCTCATCTGTAATTCATGGGGGAGCAGCAGGGGGTTACTTGTTCTCTTTGCTATAGGGTGGGGCTTCCTATTATGCACCGCCTAGGGGAGGAGATTTTCGAGAAGAAGCCCCACCTCCTCGCCCTGCACAGGAAACATGTTTTGTTGCTGCAAAATAATCGATTTTTCAGCCAGAACCTGCCAAACCCACAGCCAAACCGCACACCCCTCTCCTTTCCCATCCATATATATATATATATATATATATATATATATATATATATATATCGGAAGAGCGAGCACACACAGGTCTTAGCAGAAAAACAAAAAGTGTTTATTGAACAAAAAAACTAACGTTTCGGCTAGCACTCTAGCCTTTCTCAAAGTGAGAAAGGCTAGAGTGCTAGCCGAAACGTTAGTTTTTTTGTTCAATAAACACTTTTTGTTTTTCTGCTAAGACCTGTGTGTGCTCGCCTCTCTTCCGATATCCACTATTGTCTTGCTGTTAGCACCCAGGCAACAAACACCTTTATACGAGTTGTGCTGGCTTTTTCTTCCTTTATATATATATATATATATATATATATATATATATAAACAATTCCTGTTCTTCATTCCCAGGTAACTCCTTCCATGATGTCTACTCACAGCGCACCACCCAGATTGTGTTCCAATACCATTCGGGAAGGAAGATCGCCAGGCTGAGAGCCCCCCGAGATCTCTATGGAGTATCGTCTGCCAGTTTCCTTCATCTGCCCCGTTGGCCTTACGAATGTGAAGTGCTGAAGGAGAAGGTGGAGCACATTGGTGAGTGACATGTGTATTTATTTTCCCTTTGATTTAGTTATAAATTCAGCAGAAATGTATCCCCTAAGTTTGCTCATAGTCTGTACAAAGAGATCCCATAAAACTATGGCAGCATAGGTATTCCCTGTACTAAGCACAATTCAGCAGGAACAGTCCCCTAAGTTTACTCATAGTCTGTACAGAGAGATCCCATAAAACTATGGCAGCATAGGTATTCCCTGTACTAAGCACAATTCAGCAGGAACAGTCCCTAAGTTTGCTCATAGTCTGTACAGAGAGATCCCATAAAACTATGGCAGCATAGGTATTCCCCTGTACTAAGCACAATTCAGCAGGAACAGTCCCTAAGTTTGCTCATAGTCTGTACAGAGAGATCCCATAAAACAATGGCAGCATAGGTATTCCCTGTACTAAGCACAATTCAGCAGGAACAGTCCCTAAGTTTGCTCATAGTCTGTACAGAGAGATCCCATAAAACAATGGCAGCATAGGTATTCCCTGTACTAAGCACAATTCAGCAGGAACAGTCCCCTAAGTTTGCTCATAGTCTGTACAGAGAGATCCCATAAAACTATGGCAGCATAGGTATCCCCTGTACTAAGCACAATTCAGCAGGAACCAAAGAATTTGGTATACTTTAATGTGTAACCCTTCCTTTATCTCCAGAATGGAATCCCCCCACCCCAGAGCTGATGTACCGTCCGACAGCTTTAGAGAAAGAGGCAGAGTGTGTGGGACCCTCAGAAGGAAAGGTGGTCTATGAGACCAGTGAAGGTGGGTGCTAGTGCTATTAATAATATTATCGGCAGCAATGTACAGAGTCGCTTTGCACCAGTCGCTTTGTACACAGTGTTCCCCAATAAATTCATGCATGTGTTACACGGGGTCCCCCAGGACACAGAACCCCACCCCCATGCCAGCAGAGAGCTAATATAGAAGCCCCCTGCTTGAACCTGTGTATAGATCCCTCATACAGTGATTAAATGCTCAGCGGCGGTTATTATTATTATTATTGTTGCCAAAGCCGCTGGTGAGTCACACAGTAAAAGTGCGCTGCCTTCTGAGCCAATCATTCGCCTTCCTGCCCACTTCTATTTTTAATACAACAACTTTTTATATTTTTGGCAAAATAATTGCCTTATAAACAGCCGGTTGAAAATGTCAGATCCCCTCCCCCATGATCTTTCCGTGTCCCTAATTGCTCATATTGTAAGAATGTCGCCGAGCTCTCTAGTTAGACACTGAGCCAAACGCCCGACTTCTGCCCCCCCGATTCTCATACGTTCATCTTTGTACTCGGGAATGTTCTAAAGGTGTTTAACCCCTTATGTCTCCTTCTGGTTTGGATTTAAAGGAACAGTGTAAAAATAAAAACTGGGTAAATAGATAGGCTGTAGAAAATAAAAAAATATACCTAATATAGTTCGTTATCCAAAAATGTAAAGTATAAAGGCTGGAGTGACTGGATGTGTAATAGTGATGTGTGGGCAGGCCCAATACCCGCGGGTCGGGCAGGTTCAGGCCGACCCACGCACGATCCTTTCCGGGTCGCGGGCGACCTTCCAAATGCCGGCTTCCGAGTTGAATTATTAAACACTTGCGCCTCTTGCTCCGCCCCTTTTGTGATGTCATCAGCGGGGCAGGTCGGCACAGGTCTATAAGGAGCTTTAAAGTTGGGCTCGGGCGGGAAAAGCCTGACCCGCACATCACTAATGTGTAAAATAATAGCCAGAACACTACTTCCTGCTTTGCAGCTCTCTTACTTTGTACTGATTGGTTACCAGGCAGTAACCAATCGGAGACTTGAAGAGGGTCACATGGGACATAACTGTTGCTTTTGATTCTGAGCTGAATGCTGAGGATCAATTGCAAACTCACTGAACAGTTATGTCCCATGTGGCCCCCCTTAAAGGATCAGTAACATCAAATATTTTTTAAAAAAAAAATAAGTTGGTATACTACGGAAAAAAAAACACCAACACATATTAATCATTTAAAGTCTTTATTTAGAAATAACTTACCGAATCTCCGCTTGCGCTCCTCTTCAGAAAAGGCGATCCATCCTTTGGCACTCGATTTCTCCTCCCTGCCTTCCTTATAGGAGATAGCCAGGGAGGAGAAATTGAGCGCCGCACAATGGATCGCCTTTTCTGAAGAGGAGCGCAAGTGGAGTTTCGGTCAGTTATTTCTAAATAAAGACTTTTCAATTTTAAATGTTTTAATATGTGTTGGTGTTTTTTTTTGTAGTATACAAACTAATTTTTTTGTAAAAAAAAAATTGATATTTCTGATCCTTTAAAGTCACTGACTAACTCAGCGTTAGAGAGCTGAAAAGCAGGAAGTAGTGTTCTGGCTATTATGTTACACATCCACTCACTCCAGCCTTTATATATTACATTTTTGGCTAACTAACTATATTAGATACATTATTTATTTTGCACAGCCTGTCTATTTACCCAGTTTTTATTTTTATACTGAACAATTCTTTTAGAAGGAATGGCAGCTCCATTTATGACCCTGTTTTTTATGCCAATGGATGATGCATGGGATATGGGCAGGGTTGCCATCAGAAATAACGGGGGCCCCATATGCACAACAGGCAACACCCCCATCCAGCCCAACTCCTGACCCTTCTAAACCTACAGTTCAACAACACCACACCCCTTTTACCAGATCCCTACACAATGGGTTTGCTGAGATGAGCCCTCAACCTAACTGAACCCCTGTGGGATGTACTGGAACCCCAGCTGTGAGCCCCAACATCACTAATGATCTTGTGACTGAATGGAGGCAACTCCCAGCAACAATGTTCCAACATCTAGTGGAACCTTCCCAGAAGCACCGGGAGAGTTATAGCCCCAAAAGAAGGGGTAACCCAACAGAACCCCTGTAGGATGGAACCCCGACTGTGAGCCTGATCCCCAACATCAGTGGCCAACCTGACTAATGCTCTTGTGGCTGAATGGAAGCAACTCCCAGCAACAACAACAACTAGTGGTAACCTTCCCAGAAGCACCGGGACAGTTATAGGGGCAACTTCATATTCGTCCCCTTGATTTGGGAATGAGATTTTTGGGTGGGGGGCTCATGTGCCCTGTAGTTCTACTTTAATAGTAATGATTGGCCGGCTCTAGGGCTGTTGATTTTATTGTGATCTTACTCTTTCTTTTTATCAGGTAACAAAGGGCCGTACTTCATGTACTCCCAGGTGGGCGGACACTGCACCCCACTCAAGCAGACGCACTCACGCAGCCGGGAGAAGGCCGACAATACGCTTGAGTTTGAGGCTCGCTTCGAAAGCGGAAATCTGCAGAAAGTAGTCCAGGTGTAGGTGCAGTGTATCGGGGTGCATTAGTAGTGGCAGCTTGAGCAGAGGGCTGAGGTTGTATTGATGGGTTCTATTCTCCTTTAACAGGAGCTCTGTCTGTTAAATAAAAGAAAAAGGTTTCATTCCATGTGCACCAGCTCCTCCTGGAGGCCAGATAGCTCCTCCTGGAGGCCAAATAGAAACTCATGGAGGCCGAATGGCTCCTCCTTGAGACCAAATAGAAACTCATGGAGGCCGAATGGCTCCTCCTTGAGGCCTAATAGAAACTCATGGAGGCTGAATGGCTCCTCCTTGAGACCAAATAGAAACTCATGGAGGCCAAATAGCTTCTCCTGGAGGCCAAATAGAAACTCATGGAGGCCGAATGGCTCCTCCTTGAGACCAAATAGAAACTCATGGAGGCCGAATGGCTCCTCCTTGAGGCCTAATAGAAACTCATGGAGGCTGAATGGCTCCTCCTTGAGACCAAATAGAAACTCATGGAGGCCAAATAGCTCCTCCTGGAGGCTAAATAGAAACTCATGGAGGCCGAATGGCTCCTCCTTGAGACCAAATAGAAACTCATGGAGGCCGAATGGCTCCTCCTTGAGACCAAATAGAAACTCATGGAGGCCAAATAGCTCCTCCTGGAGGCCAAATACAAACTCATGAAGGCCGAATGGCTCCACCTTGAGGCCAAATACAAACTCATGGAGGCCGAATGGCTCCTCCTTGAGACCAAATAGAAACTCATGGAGGCCAAATAGCTCCTCCTGGAGGCTAAATAGAAACTCATGGAGGCCGAATGGCTCCTCCTTGAGGCCAAATAGAAACTCATGGAGGCCAAATAGCTCCTCCTGGAGGCCAAATAGAAACTCATGAAGGCCAAATAGCTCCCCCTGGAGGCCGAGTAGCTCCTCCTGGAGGCCAAATAGAACCTTCTGAAAATTCTGCAAACTTTTTACCTTTCCGGACTGGAACTGGCTTCCTGGGGTGCAGCGCTGAGTCCAGCCAATGGCAGGCACCCGTTAATCTGGTACAAACCAGGTCCATTTCAGAAATCTATTACCTGGATTTTCATTTTCTCAGCGTGAAAGCTTCCCCCCCCCCCCAGTTGCTCCTGCCACTTTCTGCCTTTGTCATGGAATAAATTGCCATAAATTCACTTAGTAACTGTGCATAATAATGAGATAAATCACTATCTCTCGTCTGGCACCTGACAGGCCATAGTCGTATTATACCGGCTGCTTGAGCCATGTGCCCGCTGTCATTACTTGGATACAGAATATCATTTCTTATCTAGATTAAAGGGGTGGTTCACTGTCAGTTAACTTTTTTTTCCCGTATGTTGAAGAATGGACCATTTTAAACAACTTTTAAATTGGCCTTCATTATTTATTTGTTATAGTTTTTTTAATTATTTTCCTTTTTATTCTAACTCTTTCCAGGTTTCAAATGGGGGGGGTCACTGACCCCATCTAAAAAACAAATACTCTAAGGCTACACATTTATTGTTATTGATGCTTTTTATTCCTCCTCTTTCTATTCAGTCCCTCCTATTCATATTCCAGTCTCTTGTTCAAATCAGTGCATGGTTGCTATAGCCTACAGTATAACTAACTTTTAGTATGTTGTAGAATGGCTAATTGTAAGCAACTTTTCAATTGGCCTTCATTTTTTCTTTTATAGTGTTTCTAAATTATGTGATTTCTTCAGACACTTTTCCAGCTTTCAAGTGGGGGGTCACTGACCCCATCTAAAAATCAAATGCTCTGTAAGGCTTCAAATGTAGTTATTGCTGTTTTTTATTCCTCATTTTTTTTTATATTCAGGCCTCTCCTATTCATAGTCCAGTCTCTTATTCAAATCATTGCATGGTTACTAGGGTATTTGGGACCCTAGCAAGCAGACGGCTGAAATTGCAAACTGCTGAATAAAAAGCTAAATAACTCAAAAACTGCAAATAATAAAAAATGAAAACCAATTGCAAATGGTCTCAGAATATCCCTCTCTACATCATACTAACAGTTAATTTAAAGGTGAACAGCCCCTTTAAAGTAAGATCAGGAAGGGTGTAGACTTTCTATTATATAGGAATACACTGACCTTATTGGTAATACCTAATAGGCAGTAGTGTTGGTTCCTATCAGATCCAGTTGACTTATCTCTTACCTTCTGGTCTCCTAGAGGTGAATACGACTACCACTTAACCCTTCGCACAGACCTGTACACTGACCGCCACACGCAGTGGTTCTACTTCCGAGTCCGAAACACCCGAGCCGGCGTCCATTACCGATTCACCATCGTCAACCTCAGGAAGCCGTCCAGCCTTTACAGCCGTGGCATGCGGCCGCTCGTATATTCTGAGGCAGAGGCAAAAAAACTCGGCGTTGGCTGGCACAGAACCGGAGAGAATATAAAGTATTACAGGAACAACCTGAGCCAAAATGGCCAGCCGTTCTTCTCTCTGTCTTGGACCTTCCGCTTCCCGCACAATATGGACACCTGCTACTTTGCACATTGTTATCCTTATACCTACTCCAACCTGCAGGATTACTTGGCCAGTATCACCCGTGATCCGGAACGTTCCAAGTACTGTAAGATCAGAGTCCTGTGCCGTTCCTTAGCTGGGAACATGGTGTATGTACTGACCATCACCAACCCGTCTCCTGCTACCGACCGACCAATGAAGAAGAAAGCAGTGATAGTAACAGCCAGGGTCCACCCGGGGGAAACCAACAGCTCATGGGTGATGAAGGGTTTCCTGGATTATATTCTAAGCTCCAGTAATGATGCCCAGGTCTTACGCGATTCCTTCGTCTTCAAAGTGGTACCGATGCTGAACCTGGACGGGGTGATTGTGGGCAATTACCGCTGCTCTCTGACTGGCCGCGACCTGAACCGCAACTACAAGTCCAGGCTGAAAGATTCCTTTCCGTCTATCTGGTTCACCCGCAACATGATCAGGCGGTGAGTTATGGGGCTTCCATTGTAGGTGGTCGTTGACTATTGGAATCTTCCATCAGACCCAGTTGATATCTGAAAGTGCCTCAGCCAGGTTCTCATTTGGGTAGTAAGCTGTAAATTCACTCAGTGTCCCCCAGTATTGGGGTTTCAGTCTATCTGGTTCACCCACAACATGATCAGGCGGTGAGTTATGGGGCTTCCATTGTAGGCGGCCGTTGACTATTGGAATTTTCCACCAGGCGCAGTTGGCCTCTGAATGTGCCTCAGCCAGGTTCTCATTTGGGTAGTAAGCTGTAAATTCACTCAGGGCCCCCCAGTATTTTGGTTTCAGTCTATCTGGTTCACCCACAACATGATCAGGTGGTGAGTTATGGGGCTTCCATTGTAGGCGGCCGTTGACTATTGCAATCTTCCACCAGGCCCAGTTGATATCTGAATGAGCCTCAATAAGGTTCTCAGAGAAGTAGGCTGCAAATTCACTCAGGGCCCCCAATAATTATGGGACCCCATGCTACAAGGGTCTGCTCCTCAGTTATGAGTCCCCTGGGTGGTGGGTCCTGCCAATAAGGAAAAAAAGGGCCCCAGTGGAAAAAAAAGGCCCTTTGATTCGCAGCCTGCAAACTGCACTTATCCAACTGAGAGACCCTCCGCCATGGGGCCCCTGACTACAGTATCCCCTGATTTGAGTCAAGAGAAACAAAGGTTAAAGAATAAGTAAACCTTTAAATTAAATGAATGAAAAATTGATGAGAGTGTTATTCTAAGCACTTTTGTGATTTACATTCATCATTTATTTTCTTTTTATTCCAAGATATTAAGGGATACATGTGCTGTTAATATGAATGAATTTGGTTCCAACAGCGCCACCTGCTGGTCAGTTTCCCACCAGTCTGACCACCAAGTAGTCAAGGAAGTTGTCAGGAGAAAGAAAGAGGCTGATGTTCTTCTGCTTAGGAAAGATTTGAGAAAGGTTTCTAATTGTTTTCCTAAGCAGAAGAACATCAGAGCAGCCTCTTTCTTTCTCCTGACAACTTCCTTGACTACTTGGTGGTCAGACTGGTCAGAAACTGACCAGCAGGTGGTGCTGTTGGAACAAAATTCATTCATATTAACAGCACATGTATCCCTTAATATCTTACAATAAAAAGAAAATAAATGTAAATGACAAAAGTGCTTAGAATAACACTCTCATCAATTCTACATTCATTTCTTTTATAGGTTTACTTATCCTTTAAACCTTTTCCTCCTCCACTTGTGGGGTTGAAGCTTATAACAGTGAGATATGACCAGGGAGGCAATAAACACGTCCCATGTTTACATAACATTATATATATGTGCTAATAATGTCAGTGGCAGGAGTATTAGTGTAATAATTAGTGCCCACACACCAGCAATATAACGATGAAAGGAGCCCGGCCCATATATCACACCCCATGTTGCCTCGCCTCCTCTTGTTTTTAATGAAGTTTGATAAATCTCAGACTATAATTTACTTATTTATCTCCTTTAATTCATTCTACCCAAGGGACCTGCAAACTGATATCAGAGTTTAATTGGTGCTACTAATATGGAGCTGCCAACGCTTCAGTAATAATAAGCCCGTGGATAAATATTGCCCCCTGCTGGTGGAGCTGAGAATCCTGGGAAATGGAGAGAATAAGCCCCACGCTGCTTGATCCTGAAATGCA
Source organism: Xenopus laevis (assembly GCF_017654675.1). Classification (NCBI taxonomy): domain Eukaryota; kingdom Metazoa; phylum Chordata; class Amphibia; order Anura; family Pipidae; genus Xenopus; species Xenopus laevis. The sequence continues at coordinate 3,903,504 of NC_054376.1, read as the reverse complement.
AAATCCTGAAATGCAAATAAAATAAACTGTTTTCTGACTTGCATTCAGTTTAAAGGCACAGGCGCATGGTATGCATTCTCCAGGGAATTAGCCAGCAAGTCAGTGGCACAGTATAAATAAGAGAGAGATAATAGTCACTATAATAATAACCACAGGGGCTACAATCAGCGCTGTCCATCTCACTTCCACACGGACGCCTTAAATCTGTTGACGTGGGGCTGATTACCTTAAATGATCTGCCTGCTGCTGTCACTCAGTTTGGTGTCTGATCACAGGGAGCTGATTTCACTCACAAATGTTCAGCAACAAGAAGCTCTCAATTCTGGCATTTTTTCTTAATAAAATTCAGAGAGCGGTCTGCTGTGAGTGGAGGAAGAGCTCCCTCTAGTGCTCAGAGTTCCCTGTATAACTCAGCCTGCAGCCTTGTGCCTTTATATGGTCACAGAACAACCCCTCAGTGACTTCTAATATCCTTATCATTTACAGTAGGGGTACATTATCCCTTATAATACATGAGTGATACTCAGAGATCCCTGTATAACTCAGCCTGTAGCCTTGTGCCTTTATATGGTCACAGAACAACCCCTCAGTGACTTCTAATATCCTTATCATTTACAGTAGGGGGTACATTATCCCTTATAATACATGAGTGATACTCAGAGTTCCCTGTATAACTCAGCCTGCAGCCTTGTGCCTTTATATGGTCACAGAACAACCCCTCAGTGACGTCTAATATCCTTATCATTTACAGTAGGGGGTACATTATCCTTTATAATACATGAGTGATACTCAGAGTTCCCTGTATAACTCAGCCTGCAGCCTTGTGCCTTTATATGGTCACAGAACAACCCCTCAGTGACTTCTAATATCCTTATCATTTACAGTAGGGGGTACATTATCCCTTATAATACATGAGTGATACTCAGAGTTCCCTGTATAACTCAGCCTGCAGCCTTGTGCCTTTATATGGTCACAGAACAACCCCTCAGTGACTTCTAATATCCTTATCATTTACAGTAGGAGGTACATTATCCCTTATAATACACGAGTGATACTCAGAGTTCCCTGTATAATTCAGCCTGCAGCCTTGTGCCTTTATATGGTCACAGAACAACCCCTCAGTGACTTCTAATATCCTTATCATTTACAGTAGGGGGTACATTATCCCTTATAATACATGAGTGATGCTCAGAGTTCAGCCTGCAGACTTGTGCAGTACAGAAATAAAATAACTATAAAATGACTTCATTTCTTGTGCACTCAGTGTGATGCAGGAGAGGGAGATATTACTGTATTGCGACTTACATGGACACAGCAGGAAGCAGAACGTATTTATGTATGGGTGCAAAAAGGCTTCCAAAGAGTTCCCAGATAAACAGCTCTACTTGTACGAGCGAATATTCCCACTCATGCTCAGCAAGAATGATCCTGAAAAGGTATTTGAAATTTGAATTGTCTTGAAGAATTTATTTACAGCTTTTTACTGTGTGTGATTTGTAATGAAAACTGTCTCTGTGCTGCCTACACTGGCTTCTGTGTAAGCACCACAGTAGAACTATTAGTAACAGTGGATAATAGTCTCTGGGAAGGGAGTGTGACTGTGGGATAGCAGGTATAGTAGGGAGAGATGGTGCCTATAGTAACAGTGGATAATAGTCTCTGGGAAAGGAGTGTGACTGTGGGATAGCAGGTATAGTAGGGAGAGATGGTGCCTATAGTAACAGTGGATAATAGTCTCTGGGAAAGGAGTGTGACTGTGGGATAGCAGGTATAGTAGGGAGAGATGGTGTCTATAGTAACAGTGGATAATAGTCTCTGGGAAGGGAGTGTGACTGTGGGATAGCAGGTATAGTAGGGAGAGATGGTGTCTATAGTAACAGTGGATAATAGTCTCTGGAAGGGAGTGTGACTGTGGGATAGCAGGTATAGTAGGGAGAGATGTGTCTATAGTAACAGTGGATAATAGTCTCTGGGAAGGGAGTGTGACTGTGGGATAGCAGGTATAGTAGGGAGAGATGGTGCCTATAGTAACAGTGGATAATAGTCTCTGGGAAGGGAGTGTGACTGTGGGATAGCAGGTATAGTAGGGAGAGATGGTGTCTATAGTAACAGTGGATAATAGTCTCTGGGAAGGGAGTGTGACTGTGGGATAGCAGGTATAGTAGGGAGAGATGGTGCCTATAGTAACAGTGGATAATAGTCTCTGGGAAGGGAGTGTGACTGTGGGATAGCAGGTATAGTAGGGAGAGATGGTGCCTATAGTAACAGTGGATAATAGTCTCTGGGAAGGGAGTGTGACTGTGGGATAGCAGGTATAGTAGGGAGAGATGGTGCCTATAGTAACAGTGGTTAATAGTCTCTGGGAAGGGAGTGTGACTGTGGGATAGCAGGTATAGTAGGGAGAGATGGTGCCTATAGTAACAGTGGATAATAGTCTCTGGGAAGGGAGTGTGACTGTGGGATAGCAGGTATAGTAGGGAGAGATGGTGTCTATAGTAACAGTGGATAATAGTCTCTGGGAAGGGAGTGTGACTGTGGGATAGCAGGTATAGTAGGGAGAGATGGTGCCTATAGTAACAGTGGATAATAGTCTCTGGGAAGTGAGTGTGACTGTGGGATAGCAGGTATAGTAGGGAGAGATGGTGCCTATAGTAACAGTGGGATCGTTTGTAGGAAGCTTCAGTGTTAGTAAGGGTGAGCTATGGGGTACAAGAGAGTAAAATGCTTGTTGTGCTCATAACAACCCTCACCAGTGAGACCACTTATTGTTGCCCTATCAGTTTTCTTTCTCAAGCTGTAAATTCAAGGTGCAGAAGAGTAAGGAGGGAACAGGACGAGTAGTGATGTGGAAAATGGGAATCCAGAACAGTTACACCTTAGAGGCGACATACTGTGGTTCAACCCTAGGTAAGAGGACTCTCCGTGTTACACTGTACCTAAATCTTACTCCTACGTTTATACTGTATAAGGGGCGTGGCTCATTGATTTCATTAAACAAGCTCCACCCACTTACCCATCATCCTTAATGTGTGTGAATCTTTTCGAATGATAAATGTTATTTCCTCTTTAAAGGTGGGCGCTGCGGAACCCATTTCAGTACAAAAGATCTGGAGTCCGTGGGGTATCATTTCTGCGATACTCTGTTGGATAACTGCGACCCCGATCAGAGCAAGGTAAGACTCCTGAACCTACTTACTAACAACATAAATGTCATGTCAGACCTGGAGAAGAGATGACTTCTGCTACATTGATTCAAGAGTCAGAACCCGAAGGGTCAGACAAGCACTGCTTTACACTTAGGTTTGTACTGACAGTCTCTCTGGTGTATTTCTAGCACTTTGTCTTCCTAAAAGAACTGGAGGAAATGATGAGGCTGCAAATAAAAGCCAGGAGTGGCCAACTTCACCCCCAATCCTTGCTGGATGATATCCTCACGGATCTGGATTCCAGGTGAGTCGAATCGGGCTTATTGTAAGGACACGACTACAGGTTGACTAGTCACTATCCCTTTAAACTGCACCCACCTATGTGTAAATCAGACGTTTAGTTATACAGGGAAATCTGAGTATCACTCACAGGCCCGGACTGGCAATCTGTGGGTTCTGGCAAATGCCAGAGGGGCTGCTATAAGGTGCCATAGAAAGCCAGAATTTAGTGGGCTGGTGGGGGCTGTTTGAGCCTCTCTGTGGGCTGATTGGGCCTCTATGTACCTGAAATGCCAGGGCCTATTTTATTTCTCAGTCCGGACCTGATCACTCATGTATTATAAGGGATAATGTACCCCCTACTGTAAATGATAAGGATATTAGAAGTCACTGAGGGGTTGTTCTGTGACCATATAAAGGCACAAGGCTGCAGGCTGAGTTATACAGGGAACTCTGAGTATGACTCATGTATTATAAGGGATAATGTACCCCCTACTGTAAATGATAAGGATATTAGAAGTCACTGAGGGGTTGTTCTGTGACCATATAAAGACACAAGGCTGCAGGCTGAGTTATACAGGGAACTCTGAGTATCACTCATGTATTATAAGGGATAATGTACCCCCTACTGTAAATGATAAGGATATTAGAAGTCACTGAGGGGTTGTTCTGTGACTATATAAAGGCGCAAGGCTGCAGGTTGAGTTATGCAGGGAACTTTGAATATAATTTTTGTATTATAAAGGATAATGTGCCCCCTACTATAAATGATAAGGATATTAGGAGTCATTGAGGGGTTGTTCTGTGACCATATAAAGGCACAAGGCTGCAGGCTGAGTTATACAGGGAACTCTGAGTATCACTCATGTATTATAAGGGATAATGTACCCCCTACTGTAAATGATAAGGATATTAGAAGTCACTGAGAGCATGTATGACTGCATGACTAACCAATGAGCTGGTGTATATCTAGTCTATGTTGGGCCTGTGAGCTGTTGGTAGTTGATGGAAATCTCATTGTTTTTCAGTACTGATGGTTCTGACAGCTCTGACTCCAATGCACCCCCCGCTCACCTCATGGAAATGGCTTTAAAGGTGAAACTTCAGCCAAAAAAATCACGTTAAATCAGTGAACGGAGGAGCTTTGATCAAGGAAGTCTTTGTCCTCATCTGTTTGACCTTTATTCTTGGGGATTAAATTCTAATGGGATTAAACAGCAATTCCAGCTGTGATACAAGTTTTAGTGATGTGCCCCCCGCATGGAGCTGCTGGGCACTGTACCCCGTTATACAGAAGGGTTAACTCTTTATTCTCTGTGTTTTAGATGAAACCCATGAAGAAGCTTCTGAAGACAAAAAAGGAGAGAAACTTACAAAGGAGTCGTCAGTTAAACCTAAAGCAAGAAAAACAGGTGTGAAGGATTCTGTCTCTTTCCAGCTTGGGGGGGTCACTGACCCCGGCAGCCAAAAACCTATTGCTATAAATAATTTTATTGTTATTTTTACTTTTTATTCCTTCGATTTCTATTGAGCCCCTCTCCTATTCATCTCCCAGTCTCTCATTCACACCACTGCCTGGTTGTCAGGGTAAACTGGACCATAGCAACCACATAGCTGCTGCAGTTCTGAGCAAAGAAATAAATGAATACAAAGCGATTGGGCAGTGTTAGTGTAGCAGCTGAGGATTTCACATTATTAGCAGCCATATTGACTAGTAACACTAATCAATACATAACTGCAACAATCCGCCCAGGATAATTGGCCCCAAAGTATTCAGTTATTCTGCACCAATCAGAAACAGAATGTTAATAGTGAATTGACTGTGCTATTTATCTTACCCAGGATGCCAAGCGAGAAACGAGGAGAGCTGAGCGCCGGATAAGCGAAATTGCCGTAAGGATCGATTTCTTCTTGTTCTGCTGATTGAAATCTCACATGGAATCCCCCTGCAATGACCATATTTTATACTGTTTGTTCCATATATATCATTTGTTACGGACCCTAATGGGTGAAGTAATGCGTCAGCTCTTGTGGTGTCTCTTCATTTGCAGCCAATTATCTGACCATCTGGTACTTAAAGGCAATTCCTACTGATATATATATATATATATATATATATTCCTAATGCAGGATAGTCATTAAAGGGGTTGTTCACCTTTAAATTAACTGTTAGCATGATGTAGAGAGGGATATTCTGGTTTTCATTTTTATTATTTGTGGTTTTTAAGTTACTTAGCTTTTTATCCAGTAGCTCTCCAGTTTGCTATTTCAGCAATCTGGTTGCTAGGGTCCAAATTCCCCTAGCAACCATGCACTGATTTGAATAAGAGACTGGAATATGAATAGGGATAAAAAGTAGCAATAACAATACATTAATAGCCTTACAGAGCATTTGTTTTTTAGATGGGGTCAGTGACCCCCATTTGAAAGCTGGTAAGAGTCAGAAGAAAAAGTAAATAATGATAGAAAAATAAATAATGAAGACCAATTGAAAAGTTGCTTAGAATTGGCCATTCTATAACATAATAAAAGTTAACTCAAAGGTAAACCATCCCTTTATGGTAATATCAGATTTTAAGCTTTCCTGATCCTCCCCCTGTAAACTGCCATCAAAATGTTCAAGCCCCACCTTCGGCTTGAGTCACAGACTTCTTGCTCCACCCCCTGTAAGCTATCTTTCTTAGATAAATGTCCAACCCTTTAAGCTAAGATCTGATTTTAAGCATTCCTGATCCTCCCCCTGTAAGCTGCCATCAAAATGTTCAAGCCCCACCTTCTGCTTGAGTCACAGACTTCTTGCTCCACCCCCTGTAAGTTGATATCTTTCCAGGGGTGCTTTGCCAATGAGGCGAGTTGAGGCTGTCGCCTCAGGCGGCAGCACCCCACTAGGTACCAGGGGCGGCAAAAATGCTGCACCTGGTACTTTAAGAGCGAATTTCCGGGGCAGGGGGGGCAGCAGCAACTGCTGCTGCCTCAGGCAGCGGAGGGGCCAGGATCGCCCCTGTATCTTTCTTAGATAAATGTCCAACCCTTTAAGGTAATATCTGATTTTAAGCTTTGCTGACCCTTCCCCGTAAGCTGCCATCAAAATGTTCTAGCCCCACCCTCTACTTGAGTCACAGACTTCCTGCTCCTCCTGTTGTAAGCTTCAATTTCTTAGATAAATGTCCCATAGCTCCACCTGTTCATAACAAAACCAGACGGAGTGTCTGTCTGTGCAGGTGGTGCCTGGGAAATTTAGGTGCCCCACCCCCAAGCAGAGTTTATTACTTATAATGAAGCTGCTGAAATATTCTTGATGCTGTTTTTGCTGATCTTAAAGGCAAAGATTCTCACCCAACAAAGAGCACCAAGGGAACGGGACACAGGAGCAGCCACATCGCAACTTTGGGCGCATTCAGATTTACACCGAGTAACGTTACAGAATGCGGTGCTGCCTGACAGTAGCGTGTGTCTCTAGGCTTTATAGCTTTCCATTGGTTGATGGGAAAGATGCAGCTTGTGTGCCCTCCAGCCAACATCCCAATATGCGGCCCCCTTTTCTACCGGCTTGTGTGCTTTATGTAGTAGCTACTACTTGTAACTGCCACGAGTAAAGGCTTTATTGTTTGTATGGGGCCAAGTAGTGTGTTCTGTCCCATAGGCAACAATGATCTCTTTCTTTGTAGCTACAGTAACTTTACTCTCGTGTTCTAGGATTTAAAGGGAAACTGTCATGGGAAAACATGTTATTTTCAAAATGCATCAGTTAATAGCAATGATGCACCGAATCTACTATTTGGGATTCAGCCGAATCCCCAAATCCTTTGTGAAAGATTTGTCTGAAAACTGAATCTGAATCCTAATTTGCATATGCAAATTAGGGGCAGGAAGGAGAAAAAGTGGGACATTTTTGTTTTACATCCTTATTTTGTGTGAAAAGTCGTGACTTCCCTTCCCGCCCCTAATTTGCATATGTGAATTCGGTTTCGGTTTGGCTAGACACAAGGATTTGGCCGAATCTTGCTGAAAATGGCCGAATCCTGAACTGAATGCTGGATCCGGTGCATCCCTAGTTAATAGTGCTGCTCCAGCAGAATTCTGCACTGAAATCCATTTCTCAAAAGAGCAAACAGATTTTTATATATTCAATTTTGAAATCTGACATGGGGCTAGACATATTGTCAGTTTCCCAGCTGCCCCCAGTCATGTGACTTGTGCTCTGATAAACTTCAATCACTCTTTACTGCTGTACTGCAAGTTGGACTGATATCACGCCCTCCCTTCCCCCCCCCCAGCGGAACAATGGGAAGGTAACCAGATAGCAGCTCCCTAACATAAGCCCTAACACAAGATAACAGCTGCCTGGTAGATCTAAGAACAACACTCAATGGTAAAATCCAGGTCCCACTGAGACACATTTAGTAACATTGAGTAGGGGAAACAACAGCCTGCCAGAAAGCAGTTCCATCCTAAAGTGCAGGCACAAGTCACATGACTGGGGCAGCTGGGAAACTGAAAATATATCTAGCCCCATGTTAGATTTCAAAATTAAATCTCAAAAGATCAGTTTTCTCTTTTGAGAAATGGATTTCAGTGCAGAATTCTGCTGGAGCAGCACTATTAACTGATGTGTTTTGAAAAAAACATGTTTTCCCATGACAGTATCCCTTCAAATACATATAACCCTTGCTCTATCACACTGCATTACTGCCTATAGCAGATTAATTACTAGTAAAACTAGTTCAGCTCTTTCAGAAAGAAGAATCCTGTCGCTATGCAGGAAAATGCAGGGCTCAGCCCACAAGTAGGAAGCCATACATGGGAAATGATACCCATTAAATATGTTTGATGCTGTGAGTTTGTTCTGCAGTCTGTATAGATAGATAGATATATATATATATATATACTTGCTGGATCATGTCCGGGAGTTAATGAAATACCTGCGTCTCCTTAGATGCGATTGGCTGAGCTGCAGACGGCGACTGAGTTACAGAAAACGCCCGCGAAGATCAGGACTTCTGCTCCCAAGATTCCCAGAGAAGATTTCTTCCAGATTCCGGATAACAAAAAGGTTTGGCCCAAGGTTTCAGCTGTGGGTTTTTTGGGATTAAAGGATAAGTAAACCTATAAAACAAGTGAATGTAAAATTGATGATAACTTTTGTAATTAACATTGATTATTTATTTTATTTTTTATTCCAAGATATTAAGGGATATGTGTGCTGTTAATATGAATGAAGTAAGAGTCGGAACTGGGTTCATTTCTTCTAATTCTTCCATTTATTTCTCTCTCTGAAAAGCTGTCGGTGGTGTATCTGGTCTTCAGTCCTGACGGGCAAGTCATTTCCACGAAGGTGAGAGACTGATTCATTTCTCTCCTCCCGATTCCCGGCAAGGGAAATCACATCACCGTCTATGTCTTTGTATATGTATCCTTCTATTGAAAGCATTGTCTGTTTGTTTCTCTTCTCTGCACTGCTGGTTCTGACTCCACAAACAATATAGCAGAAGCTGAATGATTAACAGAACTGGAGTGGGCGCATAACGATAGTTTTCCTCTCTCTTTCAGTCCCACGCGTGTCTCAGGGACGAAGGCATAAAGGACATTTCCAACACTATGAGTGGTGAGTACCGTGGGACTGTTATCGAGTAGCCATAGATATTGATACACTTGAACTACAACTCCCAGCACCTTGTGGAAAGAATCCTATACAGATCTCCCAGGGTAATATGACAGTTCTGAACATGACCAGTAGGTGGCAGAGCAGAGCTCAGAAGTTCAACTGTGCAGCAGGGGGCAAATACTTTTGCATCTGTGATAAACTGTGAGTACATTGTGCCCCCAGGATTTGGCTGGAGCAGACCCCCGCCATTGTTGAAGCGCCTCTTGTCCCAGAAGCCCCCGCACCCCAACAGCCTTCAGCAGATTTGTTACCCCAATGGCTCAGCTGCTCTATCCAACATCCCCAACTCCGGGATCGATCAGGATTCAGGAGTGGGAGGAGCTGTGAATCAGTCGGGTGAGACACCACATGGGCGGGGCAACAGGGTAGAGCACTGTGCGGAACCAATTTCGAAGACCCGAACCGCAACCCTCATATTTACCAACTTTGATCCGCTACCCGACCCGCAACTGCCTTATCTGCAACCCGCTGACCACCATCAAACAGGAAGTGATGTTGCTGCAAACCGGAAGTGACTTCATCAAAAGTGGGCGGGGCAGAAATACGTTTTGTAAAAAAAATTAAAAGGACTAAAATATAGACAGACCCGAATCTATAGCCCACCTGAAAATCCTACCCTCATTTAGGGTTGCCAGAGAGGGGTGGGGTTGTGTCGGTCCAGGGGCGGGATGATGACATTTTCAGGGCGGAGTCACAGAGTTTCAGCAGGAAGGACTGCGCCTCAATAGCGATTTTTACTCCTTTTTTTCTGATCACGCCTACTTCCAATGATGTCACTTCCAGTTTACGTCAATTTCCTGATGGTCGGGGGTCCGGGTTGCGGATAAGGTACCTGCGGTTCAGGTTGTGGGTCCAAACGGGTAAGAATGCGAGTCCCGGTTGCGGGTATGTGTTCCAAAAAATGGACCCACGCAGGACTCTTATCACCCAGTGATATAACTGAGATTTTATTTTTATTTAGGGAACGATCCTGCTCCTGATTCCATATACAGCAGAGAAAAGCAGTCAAGGTAAGTCCACGCCCAGATTTGGGGATAGAGAAACAGGGGTCTCTATCTGAAGAGCGGGCAGTGACTTCGATTAGGAAAGTCCAACCTGCAACCCTCACCTGTTCTTACTAGGGATGCACCGAATGCTTCGGGATTCTGATTCAGCCAAATCCTTCTGCCCAGCCAAACCAAATCCTAATATGCATACGCAAAATAGGGACAGGGAGGGAAATCGCGGGACTTTTTGTCACAAAACAAGGAAGTTAAAAAACTTTTCCCTTTCCTATCCCTCATTTGCATATGCAAATAAGGATTCAGTTCGGTACTCAACCAAAAATTTTGCAAAGGATTCGTGGGGTTCGGCCCTGGGACACCACAAACTTATATTTAATCGGCACTTTATTAACTGATAATTAATTATCTAGAATTTATTGGATTCGTGTATAAAATGACTACCCTTTTAGCAGAATCTATCAATTTATTTATTGGCAACTGATTTAAAAAAGATATTTGATGAATTGCTAGTGATTCATATCAGCACATTTATATGGTTATTAATTGATTCCATATAAATATTACTTTAAAAGGCATTAATTAATTGAGCCTTAAGTAGAATGAATTGATTTAATAGCACAGGCACTTTAATGGAATTCATTGAAGGTTGAATATAGATTGGTGGTATTTTATAGTTGGTTATTTATTCATCTTTTAACTCCGGTGGTTGTTGTTTTTGGAAGAATAAATAGAATTGATTCTACCATTTTTAGATAAAAGAACCTACGTTCTAATCAAGTCGATAAATTGGAAGTTGTGAGTTAAGAGTATCATCCATTACCTAAATATATTTACAACTACAAGTTGTAGTTGCACTACAGTTTTATTTTTCTGCCAATGCTTTAACTTCCCCTTTAAATTGAGGATTCTTTCTGGGAAACATGGTAAATTGATAAATAATTTCAGTCTCTGCACTGAGCACCGTTGTGATGTCTTCTCTGTGCCACTGGGGGGAGTAAGAGAGCGAGGAAGGTTTATGTTCCCTTTAAACATCTGGCTCATAGAAATAAACAACGTGTCTCTATCAGGATCAGCAGCCTTTGGATTGGAGACATGGCTCCAGATTTGGACCGTACTACTACTTTTCTGCTCTATGATCCCGTTAGCTGCGACTTGGTGCTGCCCCAAAAAGCAAATGGTTTGGCCTTTTCCGCTCCAGAGAAGCCCATGGAGACCTTCAAGGTTCCTGATTTCCCGAGTAAGTAGGAGGAGCTGCTGTTTATTTACTACAAGTGACAGAAAATGACTTGTACCTCTGTTTGCCCCATATTATAATTAATTTATGGTTAATTTCCCCTTTAACTTGTAGAAAGATTTTTAATCTACATTCAGTTGGTCAGGCTCCATTTGTTTTTGTTACAGGTTCCCCGGGGCATCAAGGGGTCGATTCCCTCCTTAGCGCTAAAGAGAAACTGGTGTGTAGTTCAGCCCCACCGAGCAGCATGGAGCGGGGGGGGAGAGGAAGCCATGTGGGGGCAATGGAAGCCCTGTCCCTCCCTCTCATACCCACCAACAGGGGAACAGTATTCAGTGGCATATGTGAGCCAAACCTGCTGCAGCCCAAAGCCAACGCTGAGCAAAGGTATTTCCCTATAGCCCCTCATTCATATCACAGGCTAACTGGCACTTAGATTGAGAGTTGGCAGTTGGTTGGAGAGGCGATTGGATAAAGGGATGGATAGATGGGTGCATGGATGATGAACAAGTGCATGGAAGATTAGATGCATGGTTGGGTGGGTGCATGGATGATTAGTTGGTAGGAAGGGTGCACGGGTGATCGGATAACTGGTTAGTTGGACAAGGGTTTATAGATGAATCTATTGATAGTTGGTTAGACACTATGGCCCAGATTCAATTCAGAGAGAAAAAGGTTCATCACGTGAAAACTCATGGACGAGATAAAATTCCATTTAGAAAAACTTATCAAACTGTTTATCACGTGAAAACTCAAGTCTATGGGGAAAAAACTGGGACTGAATTTAGAGAAAAGTTGTTTTTTTTTCTCCTCAAATTGAATCTCAGCCATGAGTTTTCACGTGATAAACCAGGAGATAACTTTTTCTCACTCAATTGAATCTGCCCATTTGTCATGTAGACATGCATCAGATGAGGAATAGTTGGATGGACGAGTGCTTGGGTGGCCTCGTGAACGATTTCTTGGATATTTGGTTAGGCAGGTGCATGGATAAAGGTTGAACTGATGAAGGAGTGGATAGTTGGTTTGATGGGTGCATGGATGAGGGTGGATAGTAGAGTGGGAGATGATTGGATGATGGAGTGGATAGTCTGATGGGTGCATGGATGAAGGGTGGATAGTAGAGTGGGAGATGATTGGATGATGGAGTGGATAGTTGGTTTGATGGGTGCATTGGTGAAGGGTGGATAGTAGAGTGGGAGATGATTGGATGATGGAGTGGATAGTCGGTTTGATGGGTGCATGGATGAGGAGTGGATAGTAGAGTGGGAGATGATTGGATGATGGAGTGGATAGTCGGTTTGATGGGTGCATGGATGAGGAGTGGATAGTAGAGCGGGAGATGATTGGATGATAGAGTGGGTAGTCAGTTTGATGGGTGCATGGATGAAGGGTGGATAGTAGAGTGGGAGATGATTGGATGAAGGAGAGGATAGTTGGTTTGATAGGTGCATGGATGAGGGGTGGATTGTAGAATGGGAGATGATTGGATGATGGAGTGGATAGTCGGTTTGATGGGTGCATGGATGAGGGGTGGATAGTAGGACGGAGAAATTATTGGCTGGAAGGATGGATATCTTGTATTGTAAGTGCATTGATGATTCATTGGATAGTTGTTTGGATGCATGAGAAAGGATGACTAGTTGGTTAGATGGGTGCATACTAGGATGGGGAGATGATTGGATGAAGGGATGGGTAAAAGGGGTTTGAGGGTTGCATGCACAAAAGGGCAATTTGTTGGTTGTTATGAATGGGCAGCTGGATGAATGAATTGGTATTTTGCAGAATGGACTGCTGATTGGTTGGATAATTTACTAAATGGTCAGGTTTCCAAAGAAACAACAGATACAATGTTATTATTACATGAATACTGACGAGGTAAGTTCTGTAGGTTAACATAAAGGCTCATATATGGCTCCACACACCGGCCCATTCACCAGCACTGACTCCTCCTCTTCCTCACAGACAAAAACGGACCATTTTGCCCAAAATGATGTTTCGCTCTGACACGTTGAAGTCTTCCAGTAGCCCCGCCCTCCCTGCCCCCTGCCAGCCTAAAGGTGGAGCTAAGCGGGTGCCAGTTCAGAGGGGAACCCTGGGGAATGTTCTGTGCCCCAGTACCAACTGCCAGGAGGCAGTTAAAGAGAACCAAAGGGGCGGAGCAGTTCGGAGCACGTGGAAAAACATTCTGATTGGCCTGGAGTCAGGTGACGCAGCGGGACCATTGTACTCTCAGCAATAACCAGAAAACCCCCTGTTACATTTTTTTTTTTTTTATCCCGTTCAACACTTTTCACTTTAATGATTGATTTTGTTATTTTTAAGTTGGTTCTGAAATCTCTATATTGTTTATTTAAAGGCAAACCAAACCTATAATGACAATAAAAGGTTCACATCTGCCTTTAATGCAGTTTTTTGTAATGTCTCCCTTGGAAAACACTTCTTTTGTTCTTAAAGGGACCTCCAACCTAGAACTAACAATAGAATAATCATCTTTTCCAACATTATCAGCAGGAGCATCAATTTTAATCTTGGTAACTTACAAAATCATTGAGAAAAGAACATGAGATGAAACGTATTGCATAGAAAGGCTGAGTAAATAAAATGAAATACCATATATACTCGAGTATAAGCCGAGTTTTTCAGCTCCTAAAATATGCTGAAAAACTCTACCTCGGCTTATACTCGGGTCAAGTGCAAAAACGGTCGCCCGGCGGCTAAGAATAGTCGCTGGCGTCCAAGAATGGTCGCCAGCATCCAAAAACGAGACGCCGGCACCTCCAATGGGAGCAGAAACCCTCAATTTTTTAATTGAAACTTACCAGAAGCTTCTGCATTTCTCACCCTAGGCTTATACTCGAGTCAATAAGCTTTCCCAGTTTTTGGAGGTAAAATTAGGTACCTCAGCTTATACTCGACGGCTTATACTCAAGTATATACGGTATACAGTCGGAGGAGGAAACAGAAATGATAAAGGAGCGGATGAACCAATAAAGAGGTGCAAATCCAAAAGAAGGCTCCCCGTGTGAGTCTCCAGAACTGGCACATTGAGTTTTTTAAATTCAAATGGAATTCGATTCGAGTTTTAGAAATTAAATTTTTTAAATAAATTTCAATTGGTTGAATTTCGAGTTCATGGGAGTTTTAGGAGGCACGTTAATCAAAGGTCAAATTTCAAATTTATGTGAATTTTTTTTTTACTTAAATTCAAATTTACTTGAAATTCTATTGGGGGGGGTTATTTGTTAAAAACGAATATCTAAAACTCGAAGGAATATTACCAACCCGTAAACTCGAATCAAATTAGACTAAACTCGAATCGAGTTTTTTCTCCGAAGAAGGCTAGTGACATCTTCAAATTGGTCAGTGGGCTTCTCCCATTGACTTATACATGAACTCGACAGGTTTTAGGTGGCAAATAGTATAATTCTTTAAAGGGGCAAGGTTTGATACATCTCAAAATTCGAATTTAAATTAAAAATCTAATTGAATTAATTTTGTTCCAACAGTGCCACCTGCTGGTCAGTTTCTGACCAGTCTGACCAGCAAGTAGTCAAGGAAGTTGTCAGGAGAAAGAAAGAGGCTGCTCTGATGTTCTTCTGCTTAGGAAAGATTTGAGAAAGGTTTCTAATTGTTTTCCTAAGCAGAAGAACATCAGAGCAGCCTCTTTCTTTCTCCTGACAACTTCCTTGACTACTTGCTGGTCAGACTGGTCAGAAACTGACCAGCAGGTGGCGCTGTTGGAACAAAATTCATTCATATTAACAGCACATGTATCCCTTAATATCTTGGAATAAAAAGAAAATAAATAATGAATGTAAATGACAAAAGTGCTGAGAATAGGCCCCTCATCAATTTTACATTCACCTATTTTAAAGGTTTACTTATAGGTTATACTTATACTTTGACCACCAAGTAGTCAAGGAAGTTGTCAGGAGAAAGAAAGAGAGCTATTTTCATGCACAGACGATACCCTTGAAATTGCCCCACGTCCCATAGAACTGAACTGTGGTGATTTGAAGAGATTGTTTATCCATACACAGGTATATATGTTTTTGCAGTAGAGGCTTTAGTTGGCCTTTACTCTAAACCTCAGTGACTTACCTAGGGAGGTACACTACTCACCTGTATGGTGTAGACAAGGGAATTGCGGAAAAGGCTGGTTTTCAGTTTGTTGATAGTTGGCCAGTAGACATCTTCCAGTCGGCTAAAGAGCCGACGCTCCAGATAAGCCCAGTACTCTACTAACCCATTCAGGTCATAGCTCTGAACAAACTGCAGTAGCTGCTCTACAATCCTGAAAGCGATACAAAAATGCAAGAAGTGACAATGAATCAAAGAACACAGAGGAAAGTCCTGCACCAGGTTGGGTAGCTGCAAAGTGGTCGGATTTGGGGCAAAAAGTCCCCCTATTCCCTGGGTGTGTGGACAGTCCGTGGGTACCCAACAAAGGTGCGGGCTTGATCCCTTCCCTGTGGTTCTGGTAGTTTTTTCTACTTAGTGCAGATTCGACACTGGAGTGACGTCACTTCTGGTCCAAAGTAGTGATGATGAGCAAATTTATTCTCCAGCCATGGATTTGCAGCGAAATTCTGAATTTCAGCATGTGCAAATTGTTTCGCAAAACTGCAGCGAAAATTTGCAGAGGGAAAAGTCGCCATAAGAAAAAAAAGCCCATTGACTTTAATGCATTTGGAGAAAAAAAGTCGCCATAAGAAATAAACGCCCATTGACTAATGCATTAGGACAAAAAAAGTCGCCATAAGAAAAAACAACCATTGAATTTAATTCATTAGGACACAAAAAGTCGTCATAAGAAAAAACGCCCATTGACTTTGATGCATTTGGAGAAAAAAAGTCGTCATAAGAAAAAATGCCCATTGAATTTAATTCATTAGGACAAAAAAAGTCGCCATAAGAAAAAACAACCATTGAATTTAATTCATAAGGATTTTCATACATTTGGAAAGAAAAAAAATAGTTGTTTGCATTAAAATTGTGGCTTGTAAAAACGCCCATTGACTTCAATGCGTTTCGCAACATTTTGGAGCTTTTTTTTGCGGATTTTTCCGAAGTTTTGCTTATTTTTCGGTGAGACGGGACAGATTTGCTCATCGCTATTCCAAAGTGAAGTCAAATGGCCATTGACTTTAATGCATTCGGAGAAAAAAAGTCGCCATAAGAAAAAAAACGCCCATTGACTTTAATTCATTGACTTTAATGCATTAGGACAAAAAAAGTCGCCATAAGAAAAACGCCCATTGACTTTCATGCATTTGGAAAGAAAAAAAATTGTTGTGTGCATTAAAATTGTGGCTTGTAAAAACGCCCATTGACTTCAATGTGTTTCGCTAAATTTTGGAGCTTTTTTTTGCGGATTTTTCGGTGAAACGGGACAGATTTGCTCATCGCTATTCCAAAGTGATGTCACTTCCTGTTTCGAGAAGGTTAGTTGGCCTATTGCGGGTCAGCTCGGGTAATGGATCAGTAGGGGAAATTTGAAGGTTGTGGGTATGGGTTGGGTACAGGGATAAGAAAACAGACCCGTGCAGAACTCTTAATACAGAGACAGAACCCCTGCATTCGAGTAATAAATTGATACTGGATCCGGAGTGGAGGAACCTGTATGCACATGAAACAGCCACGCCCACTGATCAAGATGAATTTCTCCTGGACTACAATCCGCTCCCTATATAAACCTAATCACTTGTCGCTTTTCTTTTTCTTATGGGCAGCTATTTTTTTAAGAAACTCCTGTCTCTGAAAAGAAAAGAAAAAAACAGACCCGGGAGTGGCTATTAAAAGTGTGGCGTGTCACGTGTCTACAAGCCAGTGGCTTCGAATTATAATTTCTAGCATTGCAAAAAGTCTGTTTTTTGGGATGAGTTACCCTTTAGAAAAATAAAAAGGAAGACAATACAAATTGCAGCAAAACATGGGTGTTAATTATCTTTGTCTGCTTTCATGTCGGCCTCAAAGTACTTTAAAGTGTTGGTGAATCCCCTAAAGGTGAGATATTCTTTCACCAGGTCGTCATCACAAGGTTTTCCGATTATTGGACCTTCCGGTAGAGGGGGAAAAAAAAAAAGAATCACATTTATCATCTCATTATCAGGATACTGTTCAATGGCAGCGTCGTTATATCTTAACGAGACAGTTGGGAGGTATACACCGGCATACGCCAGTTTTTTTTTTTTTCATTTTAGCCGGCGCAGAGTCAGGGAAGGCGTTTGGGGCGATTGGTCCCCGCAAAGACGAGGCGATTAGATCTCCCCAAAACGCCCAGTGTGGCCTAACCCTAAGGTTTGTTTGGGTCTCAACTCTCTGTTAAGTTTTCGGCCTTGTTAAACCTGAACAATAATATGGCCAATATATAAAAACATTTAAAGGGCACCTGTTGGGCAAAACTATTCCCCAACCAAAGGTGCGGGAAAAAAGAACCTTAGTATTTTTTTAAAAAATATAGTATTTTTTTTTTTTTAAAAAAAAAAAAAGCCTCCCGCCAGCGCTAGGTCACCTGCACCAGGAGGGAGCTTCCAGTGCAAGCAGCCATGTTATGCATATCTTATAGTGCGCTTGCCATACCTCCCAAATGTCCCGTTTTCAGAGAGACCGTCCCTCTTTTGATAGCTCAACCCACAGTCCCTCCTTTGTACTGGAAAGTCCCGATTTTCTCTGCACTGAACAGCCAGAAAAAGAAACAATGTTTCTAACTTAATTGGCTTTTGGCAGAGAGCCCAGAACAGCCACAGCTGCAGATAAAATACTTTTGTAACAATTTTGAGATCAGCAAATAAGTAATTGTAACAAAATAAGATAACAGGTCCCTTGGGAGAAATTAGGCTCACAGCTTAAAGGGCAATTCACCTTCATTAGCAAAACTGTAATAACTGGAAGAAAAAAAACACAGAAATATGTTCAAACTTTCATAACCTGCCACATTTTTTAAAATCAACATGGTAATTACGGGTGTGGCCATAAAAGTGAGCGTGGTCAAAAAAATTCGTCCCATCCCTCTTTTTATTTCCAAAATGTTGGGAGGTATGCATTTCTGACATCACGCACATGCGCATAATGAGATTGTCATGGCATTGGCCCATTATTTATATGTGTGTGCCCCAACATCAGGGTCAGAACTAGGGGCAGGCAGAAGAGGCAGCTGCTTAGGGCGCAATGATAGGGGGGCGCTGAGTAACTACCTCTGAAATTGTCTTCTGCCTACCCCAAGTCTGTGTTCGCACGCCTCAGTTTTACTCCGATTCCCCGTCACCCACCTCTCTCAATTTCCCCTCCGTCATTCTCCCCTCTCTCCTGTCGCCCTTCCCTCCATTGATCTCCCCTCCCCAGGGTCAGACTGGGCTGGCGGGAAACCGGGAAAAAACCCGGTGGGCCCCTGCCCTCATGGGCCCCCGCCAGCCCAGACCCGCTCCTCAATGGGCCCGAACTGAAAGAGAAATGTGTGCGGCACGGTGCGCCTGTCGTTCGCACATGATCACAGCATGCCGGCTTTTGCACAGGTGCCCCCAAGGATCAGGACATGGTGGGCACCAACTGCCCAGTCCGACCCTGCCCCTCCATCCTCTCCCCTCTGTTGCTCACCCTTCGCGGCCCTCTCCTCTCTGTCCCTCCCTTTCATCGCTCTCCCCTTTTCCTAGGGTGCCTGGCCCTGCCCAACATGGCCACTTGTACCTAGAGCTCCCTCCAGGTGTAGGTGGTAGTGATGTGCGGGTTGGATAAAACCCAGCCTGGCCTCCCTCCACCCGAGCCCGACTTCCGGGTTCCTTTTATAGACGCGCCCCATTTATGACATCACAAAAGGGGTGGGGCTAGAATTCACGCAGCTATAAAACTGGAACTCGGAAACCACCCGCAAATTGGGGCGGGAGGTCGGCCTGCGGGTATCGGGCCAGCCCACACATCACTAGTGGTGGGGGTGCAATTTTTTTAAAAAAATAACTACTTTTACCCCAACCGGAGTGTGGGCTCTATTAGCCCACACCAAGGGGCGAAACTACTGGGGGTGCCAACCTGCACCTCCTTGGAGCCCTCCAGCCACTCGTGCTGATGTTACTGGCCCACCCCACTGTGTCCCGAGGCCACTTACTGGCCCAAATAAGACAAGGTTTCTTTTTATTCTAACAAAAGAATAAATATCTGGAAAAACCAAAGAAAAACAGATTTGACCTAAAAAAAAAGGAAAGAATTTCTAAATTGAGACTGAACTTGTCCTTTAGTTTCTCCTACAGAAGTAAATTTCATTCCAGTCTCTGGGTCCCACACACACTCATTTAGGGCCCTGCTAAACTAAAGGGGGGTGGGCGGCCAAAATTAAAGGGGAAGTTAGGTCTCTTTATTTGTTGTTAATAGGTGTGATACCCAAAATTGCAGCCATAAGCTTCCCTTTCATTTCCTCACAGAAGAACAACAAGGTTCCACCAGACACTTCGTAGAAATGTCAATATAATTTTATAGAAAGCTCATTTTCCATTTCCATACTGGGCTGAGTGCACTTTAGCAAAAACTTTTTGATTTTTAAATAAAAGATGGCTTCTCATAGTTTAACTTTTATTCCCACAATTCCCGCCTCAGAATCTTCCCATCCATCCCGCCCTTTTGCCTTTGCGATCAGCCCTCCCCTGAACTTGTTACAGTGTTTTCCTCCCGCTCCTCTCCGATTGGTCAGACCGCTCAGCGTTCTTTCGGCGGCGATTGGCTGCCCGAGTTCATAGCGTGTTCTGATTGGTCTCTATCTCCTGCCCCGCGGATGGAAATAGGCAGATTTGGCAAGTGGAGCGGCAGGAGGTTGCGGTGACGTTGTGTGTGTGGGTCCCAGTGTCCCGGGGCGATTGGTAAAGGCAGAAAAAAACCAGTATTCTTGTTTATTATATAAATATTCCTTATTAAATGGACTTTTATTCCTTTTTCAGTTCTATTCCGTGTCCATCGGTGTCTGTGTCTCCTTAGGCACATTATTCAGTGCTGGAAAGGGTTAAACAACAATAAGTTTCTATTTATTCCCTAAACTGGATATTTACCTGTTACATTCCGCTTGTGTGGAACTATTTTACCTTTAGCCTTGACTCTCAGGGGTTCAACCTGGGCCCCAACACAGGGACCCCCCAAATCTGCCTCTCAATCCACTGCCCCAATGTTTCTATATATCTGTAACTTTATTTGTACCCTGGGTACCCCTGGAACTATAGCAGGGTGACACCCCAATGTTTCTATATATCTGTAACCTTGTTATGAGCTAAGGGGGCCCAGTCTGAAGGTCAGTTAGGGGGAGATTTGGGGGGAGTGCTTATTTGTACCCTGGGTACCCCTGGAACTATAGCAGGGTGACACCCCAAAGTTTCTATATATCTGTAACCTTGTTATGAGCTAAGGGGACCCAGTCTGAAGGTCAGTTAGGGGTAGATTTGGGGTGAGTGCTTATTTGTACCCTGGGTACCCCTGGAACTATAGCAGGGTGACACCCCAATGTTTCTATATATCTGTAACCTTGTTATGAGCTAAGGGGGCCCAGTCTGAAGGTCATTTAGGGGGAGATTTGGGGTGAGTGTTTATTTGTACCCTGGGTACCCCTGGAACTATAGCAGGGTGACTGTTACCCCAATGTTTCTATATATCTGTAATCTTGTTATGAGCTAAGGGGGCCCAGTCTGAAGGTCAGTTAGGGGGAGATTTGGGGTGAGTGCTTATTTGTACCCTGGGTACCCCTGGAACTATAGCAGGGTGACACCCCAATGTTTCTATATATCTGTAACCTTGTTATGAGCTAAGGGGGCCCAGTCTGAAGGTCAGTTAGGGGGAGATTTGGGGTGAGTGCTTATTTGTACCCTGGGTACCCCTGGAACTATAGCAGGGTGACACCCCAATGTTTCTATATATCTGTAACCTTGTTATGAGCTAAGGGGGCCCAGCCTGAAGGTCAGTTAGGGGGAGATTTGGGGTGAGTGCTTATTTGTACCCTGGGTACCCCTGGAACTATAGCAGGGTGACACCCCAATGTTTCTATATATCTGTAACCTTGTTATGAGCTAAGGGGGCCCAGTCTGAAGGTCAGTTAGGGGGAGATTTGGGGTGAGTGCTTATTTGTACCCTGGGTACCCCTGGAACTATAGCAGGGTGACACCCCAATGTTTCTATATATCTGTAACCTTGTTATGAGCTAAGGGGGCCCAGTCTGAAGGCCAGTTAGGGGGAGATTTGGGGTGAGTGTTTATTTGTACCCTGGGTACCCCTGGAACTATAGCAGGGTGACTGTTACCCCAGTGACTCCATATTTCTGTTATACACTAAGGAGGGGCAGTCTGAAGCCAAAGAAACACTTCACAAATACAGTTATGAAATAAAATTAGAAAATGTGTTTAAATGTAAGAGTATCAGATCCCTATAACAAAGAGCAGGGAGCTGGATATACTATACACAGAGCAGGCAGAATTCTAAATGGAGGAGCTTCTTGCTTTAAAGGAACAGTTCAGTGTAAAAATAAAAACTGGGTAAATAGATAGGCTGTGCAAAATAAAAAATGTATCTAATATAGTTAGTTAGGCAAAAATGTAATGTATAAAGGCTGGAGTGACTGGATGTGTAACATAATAGCCAGAACACTACTTCCTGCTTTTCAGCTCTCTAACTCTGTAAGGGGGGCCACATGGGACATAACTGTTCAGTGAGTTTGTAATTGATCCTCAGCATTCAGCTCAGATTCAAAAGCAACAGATATGACCCATGTGGCCCCCCCTCAAGACACTGATTGGTTACTGCCTGATAACCAGGGTAACCAATCAGTGGAAAGCAAGAGAGCTGAAAAGCAGGAAGTAGTGTTCTGGCTATTATGTTACACATCCACTCACTCCAGCCTTTATACATTACATTTTTGCCTAACTAACTATATTAGATACATTTTTTATTTTGCACAGCCTATTTATTTACCCACTTTTTATTTTTATACTGAACAATCCCTTTAAGGGGGCCCTGTAGAACTGAGGAACAGATTAATTGTTCAGGGTTGCTTATAATGTTTCTAGGATACAGCTGGATGTAGAATCATAGCCCTTAGAGCTTCTTGCACAAATAAAATATCCAGTGCCTAGAGCAGCAGTGTCCAGGGCAAGGGAATCTTATACTTACAGGGATTCCCCGCACATAGAGTCCCCCTGTAGATGTGAATGATGCACAATTCTCCCCAATTCTGAATGCGGTATTGCTAAATGTGTGCAGGGTTGCATACAGAGCCGGGAATATTTTTTTTATTCCATTTTAGCAGCACAAACAGCCTTGGATGGGGGTGAAGTGCAAAAAAAAAAAAAAAAAAAAACACAGCACTTTTTTTTGGCACTTTACTGCCCCATTGTAACTGCTTGTGCATCTTTTTCAGTTTTTGATGGATGCATCAGCCGAAGGAGAAAGCAGTAAAACTGTGAGGCGGAGAGAAGACAGAGGAAAGAGACCCGCGAGGAGGCGCCCGCAGAAGGCTGCGTCAGTCTCGCAACTCATTAGACAGCTGCAAAAGATAGTGTTCCTTGACTCGGAACTAAAAGTGACCAGGGTAGGAGACATTAAATTGCAATTATTATTCATGTTGTCATTATATTGTGTTTGCTTTGATGCAGTTAGTTTGCCTACTGTACTCCTAATATAGCCATACTACTTGACTACTACCTACGGAGTGTGGTTTAGTTAAAAGCAGTGAGGGTCTCTAGGACGACCTTATTACCTGATAGGAAGAGACATGGATAGTATAAAGGGGAGTGTTGAAAGGGAAGGGAGGGATGAGAAGCAATGGACCTTTCAGTAGTGATGTGAATCAAAACTTGACTCGGCCAACTTTTCAACTTATAGATCTGCACCCAACCTGTCCCATCTCTGACATCACGAGGGTAGCGTGGAGCAGACGCTCACCTGGCTGAAGTGGGGCATAGTAAAGTCATGGGAGGGGAGAGCAGATGCAACAGTTTGGGTTGAACCCTCCTGAACTGTGGGTTTGGGCCGGACCAATACTTCACTGCTTCCTACCATAATGCTGTGAACTGTGGGTTGAGTAGAATAAATGGTACATGTTGATGGTCAGCCCTGAGGAATATGGGTTTGGGGGGAGAGGACAGTGAACCAAAGATGTTAGTTTCCCCCTCAATTATGTGTTGCAGGTTGCCTTTTTAAAATGGGAAACGACTGGCCTTTGACTCTTGAGCTTTAACCCATTTTTTTTATTTTTTTTAGCGTCAGGTTCTTCATCAAACCAAAACCTATATTAAGGAACTTGAAACCACTTTGGATAACCTTCTTAAGATGAGAGGTAGGAGCTTCCGTTTCCCATTCCTCATACTGTACTCAACAGACTACGTTTAACCAGATTATAAACCTCATTATTGGTGGGGATGCAGCCAGTTATTTACATTTTTGGGAAAGGTCCTACATATTGCTGGGGGGGGTGTTGGAATTGTAGTTGTAATTTTCACTGTCCTGATATCAGACTTTTTTAAACTAGATGACAAAATGCCGTGCACCCTGGAGCAGGTCAAAGAAGAATACCTGCAGCTTAATTGCATTGACACCAGGTATGATTTTATTACATTTCCTTTATTACTAATAACCACACTACTTTTTGAGGAATAATGCATCCAGCCACAGGAGGTGGGATAACAATTAATATATTCGGGAACTATGCTGCAACGTTATTTATTTCATTATTTATGGGATAGCACAAAACGATGGGCTTGTCTTGCTCATGTGAAACAAAAAAATCGGCTGGATAAAAATTTATTGTAGCAGGCTGTGGATATATATCCGCCTAACGTATTTCGGGAATCACTCCCTTAGTCATAGGCTTCTTGCCTTGCTCACGTGCCATGAACTTCCAGGCAGGATTACCTGGTATATGAAGGCACACATTTGCCACCTTGTTGCTACAGTCAACCAATTGGAAAAAAAAATGATTGAATTCTGCTGAGATAAAGCTTCACACACAGATGATTAGACCCTTGGATTTCTCTGAAGAATAATAATAAAAAAAAAGAACAATAGTCAACCCACAGTTGGATTTCAGACTTGACATCTACCTATTGTTTCAAGGGAAATGTCATTAAACCCAGGGGTAATCAGTGAATTCCTGGTGGCAATAGAAACAGAGAATGCTTCACCACAGCAGCCTTTCCGCTAAGAAGAAATGCTTCGGAATTGCGGGATATAAAACAACACTTTTAATAAAATAAAAACATCCTTCTTTGTTGATTGTGTGTGTTTATTGTTCATGAATGTGACTCTTTAAGGGGGGCATTTGCTAAGACCCAGGACAGAAGTGCAAGAGTCGGTGGGCCCAGCCAGCCCTGTCCATACCACCTGCCATGGGAGAAGTTGTAAGTCCAGCTCTCTGTTGCAATCTATCACCGTTCCCTGACTTGCACCTCTGAATGATGTGCAAGTTTGGTTTCAGGCAGTGCTGTACTCTGTGCTCCATTTTTACAGCACTTCATTTGTCCTGGAAGATGGTGCAAAGTACAAATCAGTGGTGGATTGTGCCTGTTTTTTGGAAGTGATGCAGGCCAATGGCTAATGTTATTCATCCAACAAATGGGTGAAAATTGCACCTTGATAAGTGGCAGTGTGCTATAGCGTTCAGACTATATCAGCTGTATTGTGTTTGAGGCTCAGCCACCATCATGACCCTTCCTGCCCCATGTTTTTGAATGCTGACGATACGAGAAAGAGCAATGCTGAGCTGTCGTAAGTCACCTTCTTGGCCCTGGCCCAAAAGTCTGAAGAGACTAATTTCAAAGTAAATGAACGTGAGAGGAGGGATGCATCTTCTGACAGAATAGGAAGAGCCACTTGCCCACTGCTCCAGTTAGGGATGGAGAATGAGACAAGAGCAGGCGCCACTACGTAGAAGACCACCAAAATATGTATAGATCACCTCTTGGATCATGACAAAGAACTTAAAAAACCCAACAGAATCAAAGTTGGAGGAAAGATATACCCTCAGGAGAATGGGAAATCATCTTACCTACAGTAAGTAAAAATCTTTTCATATGAAGTATTTGGTCTATTGTTTGCATTTATACCACTATAGAATGGAACAGTCTTATGATTATTAATTAGAACTTTATAGAGTTGTTGACTTTTTTTTGAAGGTCCCAAAAGGTGACATACATATTCAGACAGGCAGTCAAACGTGGCTAAATCTGGGTATGTATGGAAAGCATTAGGCAATTATGGGAGGAATGAAATTAAAAATAATTCTTTGTTGGGAAACCCTGATGTTAAGGCAGATAAAAAAAAGCTCCCTTTCCATACAGTAAAGGGAAAATAGTGCAATCCAAATAACAGACCCCCCAAACAACTGAATCAAATTTGCTGCATGGTGTGTAGCCCATTAAAGGGAATATCCTACAGTTCCTTGTTAATTGATCATTTCTTCTACAGACCTTCAAAATGAAGTACTGGCATCATACTTGTTATCCCCCTCTCCTCTATGCCAGCTGAGTGAATATAACTTTGGTGTCTCCTCTGAGAAGCCATAAGGTACTAGTGGAGTCAAAAAGGGGCAATACACTGCTTGGTCAAGAGGAAGGACACCGTCTTTTTTTTGTTCCGTTCTTTCAGCCTGCCAGCCCAAATGCTTCTTCATCTGCCAATGTACCATGCACTGGCCAACATGGTTTTTCAACAGAAATCTGTTCCATCAAAAACCAAGATATTTGTCAGAACAATCTGGCCTACATACATAGGCAAAAAGTTTTGTATGATTTTATGTGTATGGGCAACTTAACCCTAAAGCTGAGAATCCTAAACTCTAAACCCATTTAGGAGAAACCCTTTCCCTTGTTTGATTTGTCCTTGTCTCTCTCCACCTTTGGGAAGTTGCACCCCAGTCACAGGAATAAACCCAGATAATGACCTGGGAGTGTGGTACCTCAGCCAGGAGTGTGAGACGGACATCGCCATGAACCAAGTCGTAGAAAATACAGAGGAGGCTCATATCCCATCAACCCTGTCTTCTGATATTATGGAGTTTGAAAGGTATATGTGCTTGGCGTGAGGTGTTAAGTGTGTCAGACGTTAGAAAGATATAAACACATACGACTGCTTATGTGCTTGCTTGAGTACAAAAGCCATGGGGGTGAATTGAACCAATGAGGTCAAGTGGTAGAAACTAGGGGAACATAGATTCCAATGAACAATGAGGACAAGTGGTAGAACCTAGTGGAACCTATGTTCCAATGAACAATGAGAACAAGTGGTAGAACCTATGGGAACCAAGGTTCCAATAAACAATGAGAACAAGTGGTAGAAGCTAGGGGAACCTAGGTTCCAATGAACAATGAGAACAATTGGAAGGACCTAGGGGAACCTAGGTTCTAATGAACAATGAGAACAAGTGGTAGAACCTAGGGGAACCTAGGTTCCAATGAACAATGAGAACAATTGGAAGGACCTAGGGGAACCTAGGTTCTAATGAACAATGAGAACAAGTGGTAGAACCTAGGTTCCAATGAACAATGAGGACAATTGGAAGGACCTAGGGGAACCTAGGTTCTAATGAACAATGAGAACAAGTGGTAGAACCTAGGTTCCAATGAACAATGAGGACAAGTGGTAGAACCTAGTGGAACTGGTTCCTCTAGAAACCACAGCACAAAATGTTGACTGTGTAGATGTCCTTGGGGTTTGACACATGAGGTTTTCCAAAACTGTTAGGATTACAATGGGTCTTATTTCCATGAACCTCTTCATGAGTAACCCAAGATCGTATTGACAATTTTGACTTACAATAATTCATATTACAGGAGTCTTGGTGTATTCATCTTAAAGGGATACTGTCATGGGAAAACGTTTTTTTTCCAAAACACATCAGTTAATAGTGCTGCTTCAGCAAATTTCTGCACTGAAATCCGTTTTTCAAAAGAGAAAACAGATTTTGTTATATTCAATTTTGAAATCTGGCATGGGGCTAGACATATTGTCAGTTTCCCAGCTGCCCCAGTCATGTGACTTGTGCTCTGATGAACTTCAGTCACTCTTTACTGCTGTACTGCAAGTTGGAGTGATGTCACCCCCCACCCCCCTAGCATCTTAACACAGAACAATGGGAAGGCAATGAGATAGCAGCTCCCTAACACAAGATAAAAGCTCCCTGGAAGATCTAAGAACAGCACTCAAGTAGTAGTAAAAGCCAAGTCCCACTGAGACACATTCAGTTACATTAAGTAGGAGAAATCACAGCCTGCCAGAAAGTAGTTCCATCCTAAAGTGCATATATATACATTATAATATACAAACATGATCTCCTTGCCCTGTGGTACTTGTGCATGATGATTCCTTGAACAAGTTTCTGTGGATACCTTGTGGAATAATTCTACTTCTGTGTAGGTATCTGCAGTTCTACCAGCAGACTATGGACACCCTGGTGGAGAATGCGGTTATATCCCAAGAGGAGATCTCCCACCCTGTTGTCTCCAAAGCCATTTCTGACCTTTGGCAAGAGCTTTTGCAAGAGGGCACTGTAGAACTGTACCTGCAGGGTTGCCAGCAGGCTCGGATGGCTGCCCACGCTCTGCCTTGTTCTGAGATTGGTGGTTATGCCGCGACTTCCATTAGAGACAGCAGTGCTGAGAGCCAAGAAGCCACTAGCTCATTTTTGTCTTCTACCCCTGAAGAGGTAACTTTATGGAGATCACCAGAACCTTAATGTTTTTAAATTGGCGCCACTGATTTTTGTGGCCCCAAATATGTGTCCCTCAGTGACGGGCACTTGCTTTGAAGGCTTCACAGTGGTCAGGAAGTTTGAGATTATATCTATATTCTCTTCCTCGCAGATAACTTTTGAAGATGCTCTGGATATAGCCGCTGGGTTTCTAGACCAAAGCAAAGCTCAGGACTTAGCCACCCCCAGGTAATAAGCTCTCAGGTTCATGTATTTAGAAAGCTGTGACGTTGGCTAAAGGTTTAACCCTTAAAGGAGAAGGAAAGGCTCTATTTACTTGGGTGTGCCAAAAGTGGCACCCCAACTGATTGTATCTACTTAACGGACACCTCGGGCCAGTGCTCCATCAGCAGAAAACTTCACCGGCAGTAAATACAGTATATAGAATCACTTGGAGATGCACTGAATTTGGGATTCGGCCTCTTTCAGCAGGATTCGGTGAATCCTTCTGCCCTGCCGAACCGAATCCTAATTTGCATATGCAAATTAGGGGCGGGAAGGGAAAGTGCGTGAATTTCTGTCACAAAATAAGGAAGTAAAAAATGTTTCCCCTTGCCATCTGATTTGGTATTCGGCCAAATCTTTCGTGAAGGATGCGGTGGTTCGGCCGAATCCAAAATAGTGGATTCGGTGCATCCCTACAAAAAAATGGCAACCTATTTTGCATGTAAATTGAATGTACCTCCCTTGATATGTTTCATATATCCACAGGACCGCCATCAGAAATCGCAGGGCCCCATACGACAAAATTTCATGGGCCCCCTGGGCTGCGCCCACCGCAAGCCCCACCTACAGGTCGGCCCCCCACCACACAGTAAAAGAACAGAAAAATATTGGTGGCTAGGGTTCCCACATGTTAATAAAAAATAAAAAGATATTGGTGGTCAGGGCCTCCCATAAAAAAACATTTGTGGCCAGTTCCCCCCATTAAAAAATATTGGTGGCTAGGACCCCACAGGAGAAAAAAAATTGGTGGCCAGGCCCCCCCCCCCACATTATAAGAAAATTGGTGGCCAGGGCCCCTTAAAAGTCCATGCCTTCCCGAAGTCAGCAGCTCTTAGAAAGATGGGGGGGGACAGTTAATCAAGTAAGTGTAGAGTGGTTGGGACCCCCTTACCCTCGGGGCCCCCTACAACTCTCCCCCCAGTCCCCCCCTGATGGCTGCCCTGTATATCCACACTAGGAGGGTTGACGCGAAACCTCGGGCAGTTTTGGGTTGAAATTTGGTTTACCAGTGCCGGTTTGGGTCAGACGGGGGGTCGAACATTCCTCCTCTGCTCCCAAAGATTCCCCTCTATTGGAACCAGACGTGCAGGCAGAAGTAGTGGAGCGGGACGACACTCCATGGTAACGTTCTGCGGTTTAGGGTTCGGATTGAGGCCTCTAGTTTAGTTCATTCACTATTACCCTGTGCACATGGGGATACGGACCCCTATTAAACATCAACTCAGTATAAAGGGGGATCCTGAACTTCCAGAGATGACTCTGTTACCCTCATTGCAAGTCTACTTTCTCCTTCCATTGGCCCATCAGTGATTCGACTCAAGCAAGTTTGGGTGACTCTACTGCATGAAGTAAAAGTCAGTGCCAGGGAACATGGGCGTGATCTCTATCCCTGTTATATTAGTGTTTGACATCTCTCCTAAATTCACCGTATAACATTCATCTTTTTCAGCTCTGAAAGTTCTCCCTGGGAGGGACAGATTGCAGATTGTCTTCTTTACAGCCGCGTCTCTGATTATCTAAAGGCCTGCCTTTGTTCTTACACTCAGGTAACCCTACATAGAACATTAGATATATTATTCTTGCATCTCTTAAGCCTTAAAATATATTCCACCCGGTGATTTTTTTTACTCACAGGAGGCAATGCTGCCGTGCACCTACCTGCCGACCCCTGTGATCTTCTACTCCCAGAATGGAGAGCAGCAGTACGACAACATGGCGACCACCACCTTCCCCCAAAATGCAGCGCCGCAGTACGACAGCATGGCCGCCCCTGTGATGCCTTCCCCTCAGGACGCCCCCTTGCCATGTGACGGCACAGACCCCCCTGACCAAATCTGGCTGCAAGAAGGGGTGCTGCTCTGCGACGATGAGGCGGTGCTGCTCACGTGCACAGAAACCTTCGATGATGATGTGTAACGGTTTTGCATTTGTTTGTTCTCTTGCTGCGCCTTAAGTTCGTACAATTCCCCTGTTAATCTGTGGGTCGGAAAATATTCAATAATTGTATTTAAAAATGTAATATATATCTTTTATTCTATTGATTAATATGGCCTTAATGGGGTGGTTCACCTTCCGGCCAACTTTTAGTATGGTGTAGATTGGCGACTTCGAAGCAGCTTTTCAATTGGTCTTCATTATTTATTTATAGTTTCTGAATTATTTGCCTTTTACTTCTGATTCTTTCTAGCTTTCAGATGGGGGTCACAGACCCCATCTAAAAACAAATGCTCTGTAACGCCTCCCCATACACGGGCCGATAAATGCTGCCGACAGACCGCGTGTATGCGGTCCCGTGATCCAACAGCCCGTATCGGATACACAGTTTGGCGAAACGAGCGGATCTCTATGGCCATCTTTAGGGCAGGGGCCCACAGGCAGATTCAGGGAGATCTAATCGCCTCTTCTTTGGGGCGACAATCTCCCCCAACCGCCTTCCGCCTGCTATAATGAGAAAACGCCAGCGCAATGGCTCTCGCGGCGCTTCGATTTTCCAAGTTGCCTCACGAGGAAACTTCGGTGACTTCGGAATTCGCAGCGCCGCGAGTGCATTGCCGCAGGCGATTTTTCATTTCAACAGGGGGAAGGCAGTTCAGGGGGATTGTCACCCCAAGAAGAGACGATTAGTCCCCGACTAAATCTCCCCGAATCTGCCCGTGTGCCCCTGCCTTTATGCCACAATTTTATTGTTATTGCTACTTTTTTATTACTTATCTTTCTATTCCGGCCTCTCCTATTCATATTCCAGTCTCTTAATCAAATCAGTGCATGGTTGCTAGGGGAATTTGGACCCTAGCAACCAGATTATTTGTTGTTTTTGAGTTATTTCGCTTTTTATTCAACAGTTATTATCTGGTTGCTAGGGGAATTTGGACCCTAGCAACCAGATAATAACTGTTGAATAAAAAGCGAAATAACTCAAAAACAACAATTAATTAAAAAGGAAAACCAATTGGAAAATGTCTCACCTCGCTATATTGTACTTAACGTTCATTTAAAGGGGAACGACCGCTTTAAAGCGACAGTGCAGCTGTTTTGGGAGCTGTGCCTGTTTGTGGCCACCGGGGGGCGCCGTTTCATTGCTGTCTATGGCGAATGCAAATTCATGGAGGTTTAAAGGGAGTATTTGGGTGGAATTGTAGTGTAAGCGAATGAGTTAATTGACCCCAATCTTCTGTGACCCCTGTGGGTATGGCCCAGATAGATAAGAACGGGGTCAGGACATTTGTGTGATGGTGATGACGGCTACAAAAAATGGCACCAGCTTCAAATGCCCGTCTGCAAGAACCTTATTCATTTGTTCTGTTCCAAATTAAATCCTGCCTCCCTGGTACATCCATGAGTTACTATAGAGAGTTACTATAGAGATACATCAGATTTACACATTTACCATTAAACTGAAGTTTTTTAACATGTTGCCGCCTGGAGGCAGTTCTTTGTTTTTTATTTTCCGACTATTGTGGCAAAGTGACGTTTTTACAGTGAAAATAATTGTTCACCAGTAAATGGTTATAACTGGTACAGATTAAAGAGTTTTATGGTTCCTAAACTTGGCTTTGTTTTTTTGTAAGAGTGTATTTGGAATATAATTAAAGTGTGGGGGGACTGTTCCTGCTGAATTGTGCTTAGTACAGGGAATACCTATGCTGCCATAGTTTTATGGGATCTCTCTGTACAGACTATGAGCAAACTTAGGGGACTGTTCCTGCTGAATTGTGCTTAGTACAGGGAATACCTATGCTGCCATAGTTTTATGGGATCTCTCTGTACAGACTATGAGCAAACTTAGGGGACTGTTCCTGCTGAATTGTGCTTAGTACAGGGAATACCTATGCTGCCATAGTTTTATGGGATCTCTCTGTACAGATTATGAGCAAACTTAGGGACTGTTCCTGCTGAATTGTGCTAAGTACAGGGGAATAACAATGCTGCCATAGTTTTATGGGATCTCTCTGGTCCAGAGAGTAGGGAGAGAGAGTAATGTGATACAGAGAGTAGGGGGAGTGAGTAAGAGAGAGTAATGTGATACAGAGAGTAGGGGGAGTGAGTAAGAGAGAGAAATGTGATACAGAGAGTAGGGGGAGTGAGTAAGAGAGAGTAATGTGATACAGAGAGTAGGGGGAGTGATTAAGAGAGAGTAATGTGATACAGAGAATAGGGGGAGTGAGTAAGAGAGAGTAATGTGATACAGTGAGTAGGAGGAGTGAGTAAGAGAGGTGAATGTGATACAGTGAGTAGGGGGAGTGAGTAAGAGAGGTGAATGTGATACAGTGAGTAGGGAGGGTAATTAGTAAAGTAGTAGGTTAGAAGGGATCGGTGCTGTTGGTAAATGAGAGAATTAGGAATTAGTGGTTGGAGGGGGCAGTGCCCAGAAGCCTCAGTGAGATCTGGTTGTAGTTGGTTTAGGAGGGTGAGGAGGGGTCACTGGTCGTGTAGATGTTCCTCCTCCCTGGAGTAAGACACAACTGGCCTCTAACATTTGGGACTGGGTGTTGCTGCACTTAGTGGCCCTTGTTCCTGTGTTTCTGGGGCCCCCACTGACTCTGCATCCCCCATATCACCTGCCTGTACTCTGAATGGGACCCTGGATAAAGAGCCCCCAAGATCCAGTGGGGAACCAATCAGGTAAGAGACATGTGCCGTGAGTGTGTGTGGCGCATGTATTGCTGAACTACAACTCCCAGTATTCTCAGTATATCATCAAGGGTTAAAAAGCTTAATGGGAAGTGACTAATACTAATTCCCAGACACTTCATTAAATTGTTCACTGTCTGCCCCCCCCCCCGTCCCTATGTCCTATAATAATGTGTAATCAAGTTATTCAGTAATTGTGCACTTCATTTGTACTTTAGATTCCAGTGCTCTGCAGAGAGACTGAATATATTTATATCTAATATATATCTGTATATACAGTGTGACCTTATTGTCTGCACAGTTTATATAGTGAATAAAGTATCACCTATTGTAAAATATAGGGATATTATAAGTTACCGAGGAGTTTCATGACCATATAAAAGTACGAGGCCGAAGGCCGAGTGTTTTTATACAGGTCATGGAACTCCGAGGTAACTTCTAATATCCTCATATTTTACAACTGGGGGTACTTTATTTATTATAATACACAAGTTTCAGTGAGTCATGTGACAGAAATGACATCACTACTCACCGTTTATAACTGATGACATCACTACTCACCGTTTATAAGGATATAATTTACAGGATATTCATGGCTTTTGTGTATTATATAATGTTATAGTCAGGTCTTCTGGGTGTGTATTGTCACTAATAATAATAATACTAATAATAATGTCATAACATCTGACACGTCCTACTGTCCCCCCCACCATGCTCAGCCTGCAGCCTTGTGCCTTTATATGGTCACAGAACAACCCCTCAGTGACTTCTAATATCCTTATCATTTACAGTAGGGGGTACATTATCCCTTATAATACATGAGTGATACTCAGAGTTCCCTGTATAACTCAGCCTGCAGCCTTGTGCCTTTATATGGTCTCAAAACAACCCCTCAGTGACTTCTAATATCCTTATCATTTACAGTAGGGGGTACATTATCCCTTATAATACATGAGTGATACTCAGAGTTCCCTGTATAACTCAGCCTGCAGCCTTGTGCCTTTATATGGTCACAGAACAACCCCTCAGTGACTTCTAATATCCTTATCATTTACAGTAGGGGGTACATTATCCCTTATAATACATGAGTGATACTCAGAGTTCCCTGTATAACTCAGTCTGCAGCCTTGTGCCTTTATATGGTCACAGAACAACCCCTCAGTGACTTCTAATATCCTTATCATTTACAGTAGGGGGTACATTATCCCTTATAATACATGAGTGATACTCAGAGTTCCCTGTATAACTCAGCCTGCAGCCTTGTGCCTTTATATGGTCACAGAACAACCCCTCAGTGACTTCTAATATCCTTATCATTTACAGTAGGGGGTACATTATTCTGATTAGAGAGGAGAATTCCCTGGTATAAGACACTCACACTGCTCTCCCTGTGCAGCACATTGGCTCATGTTTCTGGATACAAGCAGTGCATTGATTGGTGGGTGGGCGTGACATATGCAAATGAGCAGCTGAGAGAAACCAAACACTACAATTCTGCACTAATAACCCTAGTTTTGTCCCTTTAAATATCCTCCTAAAACAGAAGTCTTGTTACAGAGCAATAATGTGGGGGTGCAGCCTCACTTGGGGGGTACTTGTCAATTCAGATTTGTGTCGCCCTATGGGGAAAGAGGGTGTGTGAGTGGGTGGTGGCTGCTTGTTCCAGTGTATCAGTAAGACTATACTTTCAGGGATCATTTCTATAGGTTGTACCTGGTGAAATGTGCTCGAAAGTGTCTGAACTCACAAACCACGAGGAAGAGCGTCAGTGTTCTCTCCTGAGCGTGAAGTGAGCTCACAGTGCTGCTTCATTGTGGCTGCTGTTTGCTATTGATGAACGTTCTGCTCCCCTTTATTATTGGGGAGATGGAGGGAGAGAACACAAGCTGAGTGGTTTTGATTCACTGATAAATAGAAGAATAATGGGAATTAAAGTCACATGTTGTAAACTGCCCACACCCTGCTAAATCTGAGCAAAATTGTAACATTCCTTCTCTGTATATTTGTATTTATACATATGGGAGGAGGTGCCATATTGATTCCCTTAGACAGTACAGTATGAGGGTATAGCTTATTGTGTGCCCAGAACATTCCTTCTCTGTATATTTGTATTTATACATATGGGAGGAGGAGGTGCCATATTGATTCCCTTAGACAGTACAGTATGAGGGTATAGCTTATTGTGTGCCCAGAACATTCCTTCTCTGTATATTTGTATTTATACATATGGGAGGTGCCATATTGATTCCCTTAGACAGTACAGTATGAGGGTATAGCTTATTGTGTGCCCAGAACATTCCTTCTCTGTATATTTGTATTTATACATATGGGAGGAGGTGCCATATTGATTCCTTTAGACAGTACAGTATGAGGGTATAGCTTATTGTGTGCCCAGAACATTCCTTCTCTGTATATTTGTATTTATACATATGGGAGGAGGAGGTGCCATATTGATTCCCTTAGACAGTACAGTATAAGGGTATAGCTTATTGTGTGCCCAGAACATTCCTTCTCTGTATATTTGTATTTATACATATGGGAGGAGGAGGTGCCATATTGATTCCCTTAGACAGTACAGTATGAGGGTATAGCTTATTGTGTGCCCAGAACATTCCTTCTCTGTATAATTGTATTTATACATATGGGAGGAGGAGGTGCCATATTGATTCCCTTAGACAGTACAGTATGAGGGTATAGCTTATTGTGTGCCCAGAACATTCCTTCTCTGTATATTTGTATTTATACATATGGGAGGAGGAGGTGCCATATTGATTCCCTTAGACAGTACAGTATGAGGGTATAGCTTATTGTGTGCCCAGAACATTCCTTCTCTGTATATTTGTATTTATGGGACCCCTCAGAGCATTTTGCCCCTTTCTCCCCTAGTGATGCCCCAGTTTTATCACAGAAGTTTCTGCCTGGTGGTGATTGTGTCCCTGGTCAGATGCCTCCTCATCCTCACTACGTTGCTCTTCATGATGTGTTGTATAAAAGAGACGCAACTCCGGCTTCAGAAGAAGGAGGAGGAGGAAGAGGAGACTGTGTCCAGGTGGGGGAGCTGCAGTTGCACTTTTCTCCCTATAAGGAGACAGACTCCCACTGTTCTACATTTCAGTGCAACACTTTCAATTCTGTTGGTTTAGTGGCAGTGCCCTCTGCTGGACACTGTATGACACTACATATTGTGCTCTGATGTAATAAACGCATCATGCTATTTAGTTTAATCAGTTTAATCAGTTTAAATTCAACGTTTAATCTAACTCTGTTTCTAGGCTTGAAGGAAATCCTTTTTTTTTTTCCCCATATTTAATTTCATAGCAGAGATCTGAAAAAAAAATTCTAGCCCCAAAAACACAAGAAATAAACCAGGGGGTGGGATTCAGCCCACAAGCAGTGAACAAATCAGCTTTTGCAAACACAATTAAAGGCAACTGCTAAAATTACCTTTAGAGGGTTGCTGGGCAGACATAAAACCTATAAAAACAAAAGGTAAAGTGCCTAGAAAGCTTTCGTTGCCCTGTGATGTCATAGTTCCTTGTATGTGACATCAGTGAGAACAAATGACATCACACTGCCAGGTAGCGGGAAGATGCAGCAGGACAGTCATCATTAGACCTCCCATGTCGCTGTGGTCTGTGTCCCCCACTTTCTCCTCCAGACAGGATTATGGGGTGGTGGGACCCTTGCCCCTCCCCCCACAATGAATTTAATTTCCAGGAATAATTTGGATTAAATGACATTTTTGCTTTCTGTTGATGCTTCAGGGGTCGTTGGGGCAGAAACGAGGCAACAGATTTCACCAGAGTGGACGGAGAAGCAACAGGAACATGTCTAGCCCTGAGAGGCCATTTACTCTTCCTATGGCTTCTCTTCTAGTTAAAATAAACTTGGCCTGGTAGTTCCAGTTTGCATGTCTGTTGATTGTAAGTTCTTGTGATCAGGTCTTGGGTAGGTCAAGCCTCGGTGGTAGCTAGACTCCAAATTTAGACTATTTCCATGTTTTTAAAAACATTTATTTATATAAATTTTATATAATTTTTTTTTTTTGGCATGGGGATCTTAAAATATCCATTGATGTGTCTCAATGAGTCCTAAGTTCCACCCCATAAGTGATCATACGTGATGGACTCACCTTGTAGCTACCAGCTCATTCCTTATCTTGGCACTTGCAGAATAACAAATGTTCTCAAGGCTGGAGGGGCTTAGGGCCCAGTGTATTGGTTGGTAGATGATGGATGAGGAGGTAGAGGGGACTGGTATAATCCTAAAAAAGAGGATCCAGGCAAAGCTAAGAGTAGGCCTCTACGAATGGAGGATCTTGACACCTCTTAATATGAAGGACCTGTGAAGGCAAGTGCTTTTTTTTTTTTTTTTTTTTTTTTTTGGGATGAAGGTCTGGGGAAGCAGAGTATTTAAACAAGGCTTCAGAGGCACAAAACAATTGAGTAGAGCTGGAGCCGAGGGCTTAAAGGATAAGTCAACCTTTAAAATAAGAGAATGTAAAATTGATGAGAGTGCTTTTCTAAGCACTTTTGTCATTAACATTCATTATTTATTTTCTTTTTATTCCAAGATATTAAGGGATACATGTGCTGTTAATATGAATGAATTTT
Source organism: Xenopus laevis (assembly GCF_017654675.1). NCBI lineage: Eukaryota > Metazoa > Chordata > Amphibia > Anura > Pipidae > Xenopus > Xenopus laevis. The sequence goes on along the minus strand of NC_054376.1, from coordinate 3,865,998 downwards.
GTTCCAACAGCGCCACCTGCTGGTCAGTTTCTGACCTGTCTGACCACCAAGTAGTCAAGGAAGTTGTCAGGAGAAAGAAAGAGGCTGATGTTCTTCTGCTTAGGAAAACAATTAGAAACCTTTCTCAAATCTTTCCTAAGCAGAAGAACATCAGAGCAGCCTCTTTCTTTCTCCTGACAACTTCCTTGACTACTTGGTGGTCAGACTGGTCAAAGAAACTGACCAGCAGGTGGCGCTGTTGGAACAAAATTCATTCATATTAACAGCACATGTATCCCTTAATATCTTGGAATAAAAAGAAAATAAATAATGAATGTAAATGACAAAAGTGCTAAGAATAACACTCTCATCAATTTTACATTCACTTATTTTAAAGGTTTACTTATCTTTTAAGGCAAAGAGATGATTTAGGCCTGGACTGTAAGGGAAGAAGGAGCCTCTAATCCTGGAGGTCCTGGTCAGTAAGAAAAGAAGCAGGTGCTCACGTTTCCATGAAACAGCTGGAACTCCATATGACATGGACAGATTCCAAGTCACCCCAACAGTATACAGGGTATCTTTACCAGCCCCCCCCCCCAAGATAATCTGATTAACATCCGTTAAGGGGTAAAAACAAAAAGTGCATTATTTCATTCTATGGACTTGGGACCTGGCCGCCCATAACAATGAAGTCAGGGTCCAGTCACGGCTACAGTACAGGAAGCCGCCATATTTCCCTGCCTTCCCACACTATTAGAAATTGCTGAGGATCTAGTTACCTATGGTAACCAATCAGCAGTCAACATTTACCTGTATATAAGCAAATGTCTTCTTGATTGAGGTGTTGCACCCATACAAGCTCTGTAGCCTTTATTACATACACAATCACTCACTTGCTTATTCAAGAAAGGACCTTCATCCAGTAAGTGGTGAACAGAATATACGGAGAAAGGGGAAGTTCACCCATTAATTTGGTGCTGGCATAGACAGGGACGACAAATAGGAGAATGGGTTTGGGAAGGGGGGGGGAGAAGAAAGGAGGATAAATGAGACCACCAAGAAAAAAAGATTTGGGTGGGTTTTAACTCTTCACATTTGGGCAACCAATATCCATAATTCTTGGATCTGGTCGAGTTCCGTATCCTCCACCAAATCAGAATCAATATTTCCATAATCAAACTTTAAGAGAAATAAACAAAATTATGCAATTGTGGTCACAAAAACGGTCAGGTTCCAAGGAGAACAAATAACTACTGACATCCCCAGGTCTTCACTAAAGGCCAACCTCGCTCTTGGCATCACTCTACCCATCTCTGTCAGTTTAACTGTGGAACACATGGACGACCTTAAAGATGAGGGACTTCCCTTCACCCCAAGTGAAGGTCTCTGCACTAGAAGAGCAAAATATCTACTTTTGGCCTTTGGTTGGCCTGGAGATGTCAGTAGACTTTCCTTCTCATTTTTAGGGGTTCGGATTCCCTCCATGCTCTTGATTCGGCAAGAAACAAGCGGCGGCCATGCTTGAGCGCTAACACACACACACACAAAACCTAAGCGCTTTATCATCAAGTTTTCTGTTTTATTTAAGATTTTAGTTTTAATTCTGAAGACGGAGGTACAATTTCCGGCTTTGGGGTATTTTCATTTTTTTAGCATCGGGTTATAACCATGTTTATTCGTTTGATCTCCCCCCTCCCATTTTGTTATAACTTCTCCTCCTCCCGTTCTTGAGATTACTCCAATACTGTGCAACACTTCCGGAAACGGTGATGGTTTGGGCTGTGGATCCAGGCAAAGGGTCTGAGGGCTTTTGAAGAACACAGGCCGCTAATGCTGTCCGTACACATCCAGGCTATCCTGGGGACCTTTGTAAACTTCCAAAAACACCAAAAACAAAAATTTGAGTGGGACGTGAGTTTACAAACAGAGCAAACCCATTAGTACTAGAGGTACCGACCCAACATTCAGGGTACTTTTGAAGTAATCAGAGACCAGGTAATCATACTCAAGAAACAAAAAAAGCGCCCCAACTCTGGATGGCGTTAGGATCAATATGGCAGCTCTTCAGTAGTATCTAAAAGAAATGGTTGGCCTGCTGCTCAACGTGTGCAAAACATTCAACAAAAAAATAAAGGAAAATCCAACAAGGAAACAACCGCCGAATTAGCATATCTTTTCCACCCCCATTGGTTGAAGGTTTAACTGATATGTGCGTGAAATTCAAGCCCTACTGGTCCTGAAGAAAAAGATATAACAACGCGTCAGCCTCATTGAACGAGTGGGAAAATCAAAAATATTTCAAATCAGTTACCGTAGAGAATTGCGTTGCTTGCGGATCACATTCGATCTCGATTTCCTTGTCCCTAAGGTTTATATCATTGGCTATTTCGCTAGCTAGTTCTCCGAGCGCCGTCCAATCGCATAGACGTGAAGCTTAATTCCGGCTTTTAAGAAACACAAACATATCATGCAGCAGACCGAAATGATTCCCGACGGCAGTCGCCCTTCAAGACGGAATTTGGTTTCGCCCGTCTTTTTTTATTTGCCTGTTAGAATTTGATTCGCTTCTTGATTCAAGGGGAGAAGGTAAGAAGATCAGTTGCAGTTGTCGTGGCTACAGCTGACCGTCAGTTTGTAAAAATCAGGTCATCGCCGCGGCGATTGTGGGATATAGGCTTGGTGGGCGGAGCTTCGAGTGAGTGCGTTGGCTCAGAACCCAAGATTCCTGAAATACAATGGAAAGAGATCGGAGGAGAAGGGAGGTATGAGAAGGGGAAAACACGGAGGACTGAATTTTTTTTGGACTGAAGGGAGAATTCCCAAAGATCTAACTGTTCCTTAGATTTAATGACGGTCCAGGGCGGAGCTCTGTAGTAGATCTGTAGGTGTTTTGGTTGGGGGTCTGAAAGCTGTCTGGAAGCCGGGTGGTGGGGAGTGGAAACTGGCTGGATTTGATGGGGGAGGGTAGGGGCTCCAGTTGCCTCTGTGTAGGGGTATCTGTGCGCTGAAGAGGTTATTGTGTGGGTGGTGGGGGAGTAAGGAACTGCTGGGGCCGTCCATCTCTGTGAGGGCTTGCAGTGATTTCAACCAATGGGGAGGATTGTCATCCTGTAGAGACTCTAAACCATTCCCTGTGGATGATGGGATGCCTGCGGGAGGGACACAGAAGAGAAAATAATTACAAATTAACATTCTCCAGGGGCCATTTTTATTACAATCTACTGAACCAATGAAAAAGCCCTATAACCATTCATGGAAAGCATATTTCTAAAACTAAAGCTTGTACTTATAAAGATTCCCACAGTCGCCCCCATCTTTCTTTTCCCTACTGATTCCAAACACATGAGATTAAACATCCCAAATATGGAATTTTCATGGTGCCAAGCGTTTTTGCACAAGAGACGGCTGGGCTAGGAACCAAATCTTACAGAAGCCCGTGCAGACCACCATGGATGACCAATATTTAAACAGGTTTGGGGGAAGGGCGATGGTCTGCCAATTCCAGGTCTGACATGGACATCTGCTCTTACAAACTGGAGAAAGGTTGGTTGCAAAAAGTCTATAGAGATGCCACAAGATTACCCGGAAGCTAAACCACAATGGTAGCACTAAGGGTAGATAACCCTGCCAATAATCCAATTTAATTTCCAACCCTCGATGGTCCTTTGTGCACAAATTATTAGAGAGAAACCTTGGCACCTGTGCCTTGAAACCATTCATTAGCTCATTGTACAACCCATTCAACCATTGATGAGGGTTTGGGGGAATGGTGATGGTCTTCCAATTCCAGGTCTGACATGGACATCTGCTCTTACTAAATTAAGAAAGGTTGGCTGCAAGAAGTCTATAAAGATGCCACAAGATCAGCTGGAAGCTAAACCACCATCATAGCACTAAGGGTAGATAACCCTGCCAATAGTCTAATGACGGAACCTCAAAGGTCCTTTATGCACATATTATTAGACAAAAACCTTGGCACCTGTGCCTTTAAACCATTCATTAGCTTATTGTGCAACCCATTCAACCATTAATGAGGCTTTGGGGGAAGGGCGATGGTCTGCCAACCCAATTCTAGGTCTGACATGGACATCTGCTCTTACAAACTGGAGAAAGGTTGGTTGCAAGAAGTCTACAGAGATTCCACAAGATGAGCTGGAAGCGAAGGAAGCACTAAGGGTAGATAACCCTGCCAATGATCTAATGTCCGACCCTGGATGGTCCTTTGTGCACAAATTATTACATATAAACCTTGGCACCTGTGCCTTGAAACCATTAATTCGATCCCATTCAATATATGAGGCTTTGGTGCTTCAAATCCAATGGGAAAACCATTCATGGGGACAAAGTTCCAAACTCAAAAACTCCAAAAGGTTCTTACTGGGCAACAACCACCTAAAAACCTGCTTAAGGGTAAGGTCACACTGGGCGATTCGGGGAGATTTAGTCGCCTGCCGACTAATCGTCTCGTCTTTGCGGCGACCAATCTCCCCAAACGCCCAGTGTGACCTTACCCTAAAAGGCAACTCTTGAAAGAGATGATAGGCTTGGCCTTAAAGGCACAGCTAAAACAAAAGATAGAACTAGACAGGAGAACAAATGTGGAGTATGTCCTGGAAAGCCACAAGGTAACGTGTTCCCCCGTGTAGCAGATACCAGATTGTCTACTGATCGTCGTGCATTAGAGACTGGAGAGTCGGGAGATTTATATCGGGTAATGTGTGGGTGTCGCTGCAGATGCTGATTAAAAGGACAGATTCTTATTTAATATTCCATAAATGGTTCTCCAGTGGAAACAACTCATGGGATCCCCCAAGATGCCCACACGCAGGCAAATTTGGCTAATTATTCAGCATGAAGAGATGCCAATGTGCAGATCTTTCCAAGCGGGGTCAGCTTTAGGCTGTAATGCAGTTTAGGTGAAGATTCCCAGAGAACAGAGTTGCTTGCTTGGGTGTTTGTGTATTGGATGCCATGAATGAGGATCCAGGGAAGGCAAAAGGAGTGAGAAATGATTACCTGAGATAATGGCGGGATCCATCCAGCTGCCAGAGCTGTCCCAGTTCAAGCTGTTGGTGGTGGCAGTGTTGGACGTTGGCGCACTGTGGGTGGCGTTGGAGGGGGTAGAAGCATTGGAAAGCCCACCAAAGTTGATGTTAATGTTGGGTAGAAGTGCCTTTAGCCCGTCCTGCCATTCCTTCATATTTAAACCCTCTATTGAATTGCTGTGGTCTGGGAAATTTGCCAAAATAAAAAAAATTTGAAAAAAGAAAAAATATTAAAAATTAATCTTCTCTTTAGGGTCAATTTATTCTTTGAAATAGTCATGCTTTTGGCCTAGAAGTTTCTTATTGAACGAGCCAACACTTCGGCTGCTACTGTATATTGAATGGACGGGACGGCCGAACCTCAGAAATGGGCAACCCCTTGGCTTATATGGGGGCCACGCGTTGGCTTGTTGGAAATTAAACATTAAAAAAGATTTTAAAAAATCAAAAGAAAACCCATAAATTATCATGTAAACCTTGGATATAGGTGATGTTCTGAGCCTTAATCCCCATAAGCAACTCTTTCTCATGATGGCCAAGTGTTGTGTCCAACCCCTTTGTATTTTAGTGCTCTTAATGCAATAGAGAGATGGGCTTAAGAGCTTGTACATCATAGCAGGTATTGGCCGTCAATTCAAACTGTCAACCAAAAGGGCCTACGGACTCATGTGCAATAGGAATGTTCCAAAAAAAGTACATGGTCACCTGAAGACCACAATGGACCATATACATGGTCTGTGGTCAACTGAGAAACAAAGGTCCCTGCATGACCCAATCATGACCTATGGGCTGTATTGTGTTTGGTGAGCAATCTTTAAATATATGTGGAAGCCCCACAAATAGAAGCCCCAAAACATGGGCAAATTCAGACCTTGAAAGGCAGGGTCAGTGTAGTGGGAACATTATTTGATAAGCTCTGTAGAGTAAACCGGGAACCCTCTGCTGGGAGCGAAGACCCTAATAGAGATCAAATTAAAAAAATATGGGCAAGAAGTGATTTCATGTCGAAAAAACAAAATAAATAGTTTAGGGGTTATCTGTCTTTGAAGGTCCTAAGTCTGGTCAAAAAGGACCTTTTCCTTGGTCTGATTGAGCGTAAGGGTCATTGAGGGTTGTAGATCGTTTTTGGAGCTACAAGTGACAGATACATGGTCCTTCATCCATGAAAATTCAGTCACGGTGTCGCCTCCATCTCTGACGGGAGCAAAGCAATTTGATATACATTAGGGAGAACATGGCAGAGCTGGAGAAGACACTATTTATTAGGTTGTCTTGTTGGTAAGACTTGGTTGGACTGAGGGTTGTCACAATGGGGCTGCCCTAAACCCTTCCCTACATAGAAGGGTAACTCAAGTTGGCCATAGAAGTAGCAAACGTGTATCTTGGGTGGATAAACCGAACTGGCATCTTTTTAACACTGAAAGTCGATGGTCTGAAAGTGTCATCTGCTAAGAGAAGGCGTGAGGAGGAGGAGCCACAACTCCCCATCACTTCCTGCTGTTCTGATCGTTTCCTGCCGACAGCGAATGGCTATTTATTTGGGGTTTCCGACGTGGAGGGGAACAATACATTTTAGACGCGTGTTTATCTGTAAAGGCACATTTTTGGCAATTTTTGTTTTAATCAGCACCTGCTTTTAAATTGTGCCCCACCCAGGGGATAAAAGTGTTATTTTTATATGTTGATATTTGGGTAAGGGATCCATACTCCACATTTATTCTGAACACAAAGCTGCAGATCTGGAACAACTGTTCCGGGGTGGAGGTGGGAGATTAAAACACACAAGCACAATTAGGGGAAGGTAACAGCAGGTTGGAAGCCTTCAGGACCATAAATACAGGATGGGAGCAAATATCTGATTGGCCGCCATAAAGGAAAAGTCGACATTAACGCAGTTGATCGCAAGACAATAGAAAATTACCCAAGAAACCAGGCAGAAGGGAAGATGAACGGTAGAGGCCTTGAGTAGAAGTGGACCTGCTGTGGACAACTTTGAAGATCTGCTATAGGGCTACTGACCATCTGGGCCAATACAGTTCCACAGTATAAAAAAAAGCTCTTTTTTTTGGCTTTAACTCCCACTAAAATGGCCATAATCAACCATTCTATTTTGCACATATGGTTGGCCAGAACACCAAAAAAAAGAGTGACAAACATTTTCAATTTAGCCACTGACTCCCAAAAGGCAACCATGTCGTTGGTTAGTCTTTCCCTTTAACCTTGTTCAGCCAAGAACAGCCCCATCAGCAGGGAAAACCATATTGCTTGACTGTCGCTATACAGGTATGGGACCTGTTAACCAGAATGCTCGGGACCTGGGGTTTTTCTGGATAACGGATGTTTCCATAATTTGGATCTTCACATCTTAAGTCTACAAGAAAATCATATAAACATTAAATAAAGCCAATAGGCTGGTTTTGCCTCCAATAAGGATTAATTATATCTTAGTTGGGATCAAGTACAAGTTACTGTTTTATTACTACACAGAAAAATTAAATCGTTTTTTAAAATTTGGAATATTTGGATAAAATGGAATTTATGGGAGACGGCCTTTCCGTTATTCTGAGTTTTCTGGATAACGGGTTTCTGGATAATGGAATCCCATACCTGTATATGGCCTCCTTGGAAGGGCAGTTTTAACGAGCTGAGAGAACAGTGCTTAAAGGAGAACTAAACCCTAAAAATGAATGTGGCTAAAAATGTCCTATTTTATATAGTGAACTTATTGCACGAGGCTAAAGTTTGAGCTTGTCAATAGCAGCAATGATCCAGGACTTCAAACTTGTCACAGGGGGTCACCATCTTGGAAAGTGTCTGTGACACTCACATGCTCAGTGGGCTCTGATTGGCTGTTGAGAAACTTAGGGCTCGTCACTAATTATCCAGCAGAAAATGAGCTTCCCTGGCTGTAAGCTGATGCTACAGGTTTGCTGATTACCGTATATACTTGAGTATAAGCCGTCCCGAGTATAAGCCGAGCTACCTAATTTTACCTCCAAAAACTGGGAAAATGACTCGAGTATAAGCCTAGGGTGAGAAATGCAGCAGCTTCTGGTAAGTTTCAATCAAAAAATTGAGGGTTTCTGCTCCCATTGGAGGTGCCGGCGTCTCGTTTTTGGATGCCGGCGACCATTCTTGGATGCCGGAGAATATTCTTGGAGACTATTCTAGGACCCCAGCGACTATTCTTAGACCGTTTTTGCGCTTGACCCGAGTATAAGGCGAGGTAGAGTTTTTCAGCATATTTTGGGAGCTGAAAAAAATCGGCTTATACTCGAGTATATACGGTATTAAATTCTGATGCTAATTGCACTGGTTTCTGTGCTGCCATGTAGTAATTATGTGTATTAATTACTAATCAGCCTTATATTGTGACATTTCTATTCTATGTGTACTGTATATTGTGAGTGGGTCCCTAAGCTCAGTAAGTGACAGCAGCACAGAGCATGTGAATCAGTGAATCAGCAGAAAAGAAGATGGGGAGCTACTGGGGCATCTTTGGAGACACAGATCTTTACTGCTAAAGGGCTGTGGTTGCCTTGGGCTGGTACAGAAGCACAAAACATCATGTACAACATTTCTACCTACTTCTTTAGTTAGGCTTTAGTTCTCCTTTAATCCCTAGCAGTGCCAAATAGTGCTCTTACCTGAATTCAACGGGTTCTGGTTCTGGTTAGATCACAAAAACTTTGGCATACAAGTTACTTGCGCAATAGCGTAACCATATTCCTTGGCAAATAGCTCAAGAGGCAAAGTGGGTGCTTGATCCAACCTACCTGCTACAGTGATACCTCCTAGGCCTGTGTTGTGTTGAGGAGGATGTGACAAGTCCAAGAAATTACTGTTTGAGGTTGGGTTTGCCGTGTGATTCAAGTGCATGATGTTATTGCGAGGAAAGGCCACCCAGGGATACCGTGCCGCCTGCCCGGGAAAACTGAATGAATTGTAAACCGCTCTGTGATGAAACGGTGGGAACCTCTGAGGCAAAACTGAGAAGGTGCTGGCGATGGAGTTGGCGTTGGAGGCCGGGGTGGGATGGAGGAAGCCGGAGCTCGGACCTTTGGGGGCCAGGTGAGGATTCGGGTTCTGAACAGACGTGGGTGAAAGGGAGGGCTGATCTTGGACAGACAGTTCTTTCTCAATCAAGTCTGCTAAGGCTTTGCGGGTGATATCGAAGGGGTCGAAACCCAGGTCGTCCTCTTGTTGTTTAGACGAGCCAAAGCCGAACGCCGCTTGCCAGTCTGTAGAAGACGACACGGGAATCGTTTCTGAGGAAAGACGAGAAAACGTAAGTGGCAGTTGCACATGCAAAGAATCAACATGAGAGACTTCTAGAGGTTTCATTCTGTATTTGTGTCTGTGGGAAGCCAATGTAGCAGCACACACAGGCCAATGATTCACAGTCCAATAACAATACTGACAGTTGTCTGATCCCCATCGTAATGTTTTAAATAGTCAACCCCATAAAATAACTATTGTAGTGTGGGCCAAACAGAACCTGCCCACTCCTTTGTGGGTCGCCGGCGGGTGTGGGTTGAGCTCTTCTTACTGCGACCTTCCAAATGCTGGCTTCCGGGTTGAGTTTTTATAGACGTGCGACTCTCGTCCCGCCCCTTTTGTGATGTCATCGGTGGGGCGGGTCTATAAAAGAGACCGGGAAGTCTGGCTCAGAGGGAGCGGGTGGTGGGAGGTCGGGTTGCACGGGGGGGTCGGGAAAAGCCCAACCAACCCATCACTATTTTGTAGTTGTTTTCATTATCCATTTACTAAAATTCACATTTTTAAATCAAAAATTAGTGTCACACTTCCCGGTAGCAAATAGTCAAGCCAGAAAACCGACTCTCGAAACGCTTACGAGACATTTCTCAGCAGTTTTCGGCTTCTACGGAGCAGGATTCCAGGAGCGGAGCTCAGATGGCAACCCAAGTACCGAATTGTAACAGCGATGCACAAAATTGTATTGTGTAATACAATGTTTCTTTTCTGCATGTCGAGTATTTTATAAATATATATTTATATTTTATTACAGGTATTGGACCTGTTATCCAGAATGCCCAGGACCTGGGAGTTTACTGATAACAGATCTTTCCAAAAGTCTACTAGAAAATCATATAAACATGAAATAAACCCAATAGTCTGGTTTTGCTTCCAATAAGGATTAATTATATCTTAGTTGGGATCAAGTACAAGCGACTGTTTTATTATTACACAGAAAAAGGAAATCATTTTTAAAAATTTGAATTATTTTGGATAAAATGGAGTCTGTGGGAGAGGGCCTTTCTGTAATTTGGAGCTTTCTGGATAACAGGTTTCTGGATAATGGACTGCAGTTGATTTTGGGGCAAATTTCCCCTTTAAAGCACTGCCTGTACAAGACACTATCACTTACCTGATGTGAAGAGGCTCTGTGGTTCAGGAGCTGTTGGCCACTCGCTGGACGTCTGTGGGGAACTGGGAAAGGGAGGGAGGCCGCTGGGGATGGGGTTTGGGTGCCGGAAATTGTCGGAGAACAAAGACTGTGATTCCGTCATGGCGTCTTCAAACGGGGACCGTGCGCTGTGATTGGCAGAGCTGATGGGGGCGGAGGGATTAGGTTTTGATAACCCTGGCGGCGGTGACGGCGTGTCGCTTGTTAATATCTAAAAAAATTTAAAAGAAGGGAGGAAAGAGCGATATTATAGACGTGGGTTAAAAAAGGGAATTTTTTATTTTCTATTGTAATACTTCACATTAAAAGGGGTTGTTCACCTTTGAGTTAACTGTTAGTATGATGTAGAGAGGGATATTCTGAGACAATTTATTGGTTTTTATTTTTTATGTTTTTTTACTCATTTCGCAGCTCTCTAGTTTGTAATTTCAAGGTTGTTGCTAGGACCCAAATTCCCCTAGCAACCATGCATTGATTTGAATAAGAGAGACTGGAATATGAATAGGAGAGTATGTTTTTTTATGTGGGATCAGTGACGCCCCCCCCCCATTTGAAAGCTGGAAAAAGGGGGCCCAGTCTGAAGGTCAGTTAGGGGGAGATTTGGGGTGAGTTCCTTTTTGTACCCTGGGTACCCCTGTAACTATAGCAGGGTGACCCCCAATGTTTCTATATATCTGTAACCTTGTTATGAGCTAAGGGGGCCCAGTCTGAAGGCCAGTTAGGGGGAGATTTGGGGTGAGTGTTTATTTGTGCCCTGGGTACCCCTGGAACTATAGCAGGGTGACACCCCAATGTTTCTATATATCTGTAACCTTGTTATGAGCTAAGGGGGCCCAGTCTGAAGGTCAGTTAGGGGGAGATTTGGGGTGAGTGTTTATTTGTACCCTGGGTACCCCTGGAACTATAGCAGGGTGACACCCCAATGTTTCTATATATCTGTAACCTTGTTATGAGCTAAGGGGGCCCAGTCTGAAGGTCAGTTAGGGGGAGATTTGGGGTGAGTGCTTATTTGTACCCTGGGTACCCCTGGAACTATAGCAGGGTGACACCCCAATGTTTCTATATATCTGTAACCTTGTTATGAGCTAAGGGGGCCCAGTCTGAAGGCCAGTTAGGGGGAGATTTGGGGTGAGTGTTTATTTGTGCCCTGGGTACCCCTGGAACTATAGCAGGGTGACACCCCAATGTTTCTATATATCTGTAACCTTGTTATGAGCTAAGGGGGCCCAGTCTGAAGGTCAGTTAGGGGGAGATTTGGGGTGAGTGTTTATTTGTACCCTGGGTACCCCTGGAACTATAGCAGGGTGACACCCCAATGTTTCTATATATCTGTAACCTTGTTATGAGCTAAGGGGGCCCAGTCTGAAGGTCAGTTAGGGGGAGATTTGGGGTGAGTGTTTATTTGTACCCTGGGTACCCCTGGAACTATAGAAGGGTGACACCCCAATGTTTCTATATATCTGTAACCTTGTTATGAGCTAAGGGGGCCCAGTCTGAAGGTCAGTTAGGGGGAGATTTGGGGTGAGTGTTTATTTGTACCCTGGGTACCCCTGGAACTATAGCAGGGTGACACCCCAATGTTTCTATATATCTGTAACCTTGTTATGAGCTAAGGGGGCCCAGTCTGAAGGTCAGTTAGGAGGAGATCTTAGGGGGTGCATAATGCTTCCCATTTCACAAATAAATAGGAGTGATAGGAGTTGACTATAAACTCTACCAACAATCTGACCCATTTTGCAGAGAACACACCAATAATTTCCGTACCTGTTGCAGGTTATCTCCGTTGCCTATACTTAACGACTCTGAAGATTTGTCGATGGAACTAAAAAGGAAAGATACAGCAATGAAGCAATATATATCATTATGCCTTGTTTGTTACATTTGAATCTGAATTTAAAGGTTTAGTAAAAAAATAAATAAAGGCACTTTTCAGACTTGCTCTGCTATTAAAGGCATTAGTCAGCAGCAATTTCATATAAGGTAGGAGAAAACACAGCAATTGGGAAACAATAAACACATTCAGACGAATAAAACTCAAAACTGTCCATTTGACATCAATGTGTAACGCAGGATGAACGACATCTCTATATACAAACGAACGGAATGAGACAGGAGACATGGGATATTAATAACAAAGGATCTACATCTGGGGCTGCCATGATCAACAATGAAGGGGAAAAAGGGCTTTGCTTGTGCGACTGGCGCTGAAAGATCAGTTGGAAGAATTTGACAATGTTTAACCAGATTGTACCAATTCCCCAGTTGGTAGATTCCTTCCACGTTCAGTTTGAACCTTTTCGGTGATCGAAGGGCTTTAACGTGGTCATGGAGAGCTGGTGACCGTCTCAAGTTGTACTTTGATGAGGCCCAATGGGTTTACTCTATGGGGTCACACAGTGGAGACTGGATATTGGCGCATTTCATTAAGGGACTTGTGCCCAAACAGGCTCCTGCGCCTCAACACAGTTGCCATTTTTTGACTTTTGAGGAATGGCACCCAACTGTGCATACTCACACCAGGAAAACTGTCCTTGGCACCCAACTGAGGGCATTTGGAGAAGGTCCTGCTTATTTTGACAAATACAGGAAAAAACCCGCCCCCCACTTAGCACCGTCCTGGATACATCTGTGTTGGGGTTTACCATATAGGAACTTAATGCAAGCCACCCAAAAGCAGACACTCTAGGCATGGGCCTTCAGGTGCCTTTATAGTTAATAAAGCCCTACCTGGGGTACCAGCACCCACACCGGATTTTGATAAATATCTAGCCTTTCTCCAACGATATGGGAACCAAACTGAACCACCCAATCCTCATTTTCATAATGTTTGTATAATAAAGGGAGGGGAGGTTTGAATCCACGTGAAAAGCATGCCTAAAAGATCCGCCAAGTCACATGCCTGAAGGCCCCCACACAGAGACCGGGTCGGCAGCTTATTGGCCCATGTGTGGGGTCATCTGAAGGGTGTCCCCGATCAATATCTGCCGGAAAGTCGGCCAGATGCCGATGGACAGGGTAAAAAAATCCCGTCTGTTAGTCGATGTGATCCCGCAATCCGACTGCCCGTATGGCCTCCATTCTGACCTGATGATATGCCCACCTCAATATGGGTATATCAGAGAGAGATCGCCAAACGAGTGGATCTCCCGGTGTATGGCCACCTTTAAGGTCAGATTAAGTCGGCAGCTTATTAGACAGTGTATGGGGCCCTCCAACGGGCTTCCCCAATCGATATCTGTCCAAAAGTTGGCCAGATGTCTATCAGCCATTGTATCGAGGATCACATTGATTCGTTGATGCGGTCCTCAATACTTCTCCTTGTTGTGATCCAATCGTGGCCAGATATCGGCCACCTCAAGGTGATCTCTGTACGTATGACCACCTTTAAAGCCACATGATGTGAAGGGTTTGGATTCAGCCAAATCCTGTTGGAAAAGGCTTGGATTTAGCCGAATCTCAAGCTGAATCTGGCATTCACTGGGATAGACTAGAGTGAATCAATGCACGCCAGACTTGTGCCTAGTGAATCTGATACAAACGCCATTTGATTGGGCCCTCCGCTGCAAACACAAACAAAACAGAAGAAAAAGAAAACTAGTAGAAGGAAGTTGAACGCTTTGGTAAACTGGCTGAATTTTCCCATAATCCATAAAAAAGGGAAATTGGTAACATCACAGTATCAAGCATGATGATGAAAATCACTTGTTCAACGAGAAAATCCCAAGGGATCATGGTTACTTGGAGGATGATCATCTACTTGCAAGTTGTTAAAAAATAAAAGGGGTGGGGGTTAGTATCGATTGCACTAAACAGGGAACGGTCCAATCAAAGCTGTCTGGACAACTAGGTCATCGAAAGGAAAGGAGACCAGGCCTTGATGAAGAGGAGAAGAGATCATTCTCAACGAGCAAGCAATGAGTGATTGGGTGGAGAAGAGTAGGGATGAAACATTACAGTCACAGGGTGAGGTTTGAAATAATAAAGGAATTATTTCCAATTAACTAATACACGTGAACCTTATTGGCATTGATTCTATCCCAATAGCTGGGGAGACATAAGCTCTACTTTAAACAAAAAATAAACCCTACTCTTGGACACGGACTCCTTCAATTGGGTTATGTAGAAAAAGGTGCATCATCTATCTATAGCTGAGCTTCTAGAAACACCTATAAATCACATACCCAATTGTACAGATTCAAAGGAAGACGTGTCACTCATAAATTTCTAAAGAATTGATGGATTCTGGGACTTGAAGCCCTTCTGCTTTCCATAGTGGGTGATGTACAGATTCTTTCAATAGAGAGACTTCAAGTCCCAGAATTCATGACTTTACAATGAAACAATGGTTTGTAAAACACTGTGAGCCTAAGGGGGAGTTGGAATATGACTACAAGTTCCTGAAATTAGGAAATATGAATTGAATCAACATCCATGGCCTCCTCCAAGACTAGAGTTAAATGTATTACAAGGTACAAGACCTGGAATTTACACATCCACGTACCTTGTATCGTCCTCTATCCCCCTGCCAAATTTGGCAACATTGTGTTCAGCGGATTCCCAAAACAGCCTAAAATTTGTAAAAAAAACACAATGTTTTCAGAACCACAAAAGAAAGAGGTATGTGTGTGTGGGGGGGGGGCCTACATTTTGAGTTCAAGCTAATTGAAAGGAAGAAGATCTCTAGGGGGGAAATGACAAGTCCCAGTAGGAAGGGTTGTCCATGAATTAAGAACTTAAAGAGTGGAGAGTTAACTAGGGATTTGCTAAATACTCTCCAGCATGGACCTTCAACATGAGACCCTGACCTCCCACTTTCCTATTGGCAGTGATTGGGTGCTGGTAGTTATAGTTCACGTATGCCTAATGGAGTTATAAGGGACTAAGAGGAGAAGCAAAAAGCAGTATTAGATGTAAGAGGGAGAGGTCAACACACGTCGTAGGGGTGGGAATCAATGGAACAAGGAGAGGGTTGAGAGTGAACCACCTAAATGCAGGGAGGTAGTTCAATTACCCAAAGTCTGAGTCGGGACCGTCCGGAGTCATGTGGTCAGGATCTAGGCCATTGTCTAAAATAGGAGGCGACTTCCTGTGTTCGAGTCCATTGGCTGATCTGTTTGAATTCTGTAAGGACGGCCAGGCGTCTTTGTTATTACTGTTGGGTCTAAAAGAAGGACACGACAGACGGACAAAATATAAAAACAAAAGAGAAAAATAAAAACCATGAAGGAATAAACAAATCCGTAGTCAAGGCCTAAATAAACGGATTAGAAAAAAAAGAAAGAGAAAAGAACAGTGGAACGGAGGTACACGGATTGATAAAGATGATACACGGGATGTACTCAGAATGTAAGTGAATCTTTCAGCAAATTTTCGAATTTTAGATCATCTAAAGCCATTTATGGTCATACTGGACCTAAGCAATGTTCAACTTCCTCCTAAGAGAAAAACATCAATACAAAGCTGATATCCCATTGGAAAACACGTAAAGAGCAACAGCCATTCAGTCCTTGTTGAGAAAAGTTTACCACTGCAACAGGCTCAAAGTTCAGGGAATCCGATTACTATTGTACTACAGGTACTGCCCAAATACTGGCACGGTTTCATTCTACAAGTGGCAATAATGCATTACCAATGCAAGAAAAAGTAAATCTTCGAGCTCATTTTCTTCTCTGCAACCTGAAAGCCTCTTAATTGTGTGTATTCCTTTAAATTCCTCTTATTTTTGAGAATTCCAATCAGCTTCTCATTCTTCCTACACATAGCTATAACAACTCAGTATGATGTTATGCTGACATACATAGAAACCGCTGTCTTGTTCTTATAACTTCATGTGTTCTCGTGGGACCTTTGTTAGAAGGACTCCCCAGGAACTCAACAGCCTTCATTTCAAGGACTTCCCAGGAACCTTCATTAGAAAGACATACCAGGAACTTTCTTTAGAAGGACTTCCCAGCAACTCAACAGCCCTCATTAGAAAGACTTCTCAGGAATCTTCATTGGAAGGATTTCCCCAGGAACCGAACAGACTTCATTACAAGGACTTCCCAAGAAAACAACATCCGTCATTACAAGGACTTCCCAGGAAGCCTAACAGCCTTCACTACAAGGACTCCCCAGGAAACATCATTAGAGAAGAACTTCCCAGGAACCTTCATTAGAGAAGGACTTCTCCAGGTACCCAACAGCCTTCATTAGAAACACTTTGCAGGAAATCACCAGCCCTCATAAGAAGGATTTCCCAGGAACATTCATTAGAAGCATTTCCCCAGGAACACAACAGCCTTCATTAGAAGGACTTCCCAGGAACCTTCATTAGAAGGACTTCCTCAGGAATCTTCATTAGAAGGACTTCCTCAGGAACCTTCATTAGAAGGACTTCCTCAGGAACCTTCATTAGAAGGACTTCCTCAGGAACCTTCATTAGAAGGAATTCCCAGGAACCTTCATTTGAAGGACTTCCCAGGAACCCAAAAGTCCTCATTACAAGGACTTCCCATGAACACAAAAGCCCTCATTACAAGGACTTCCCAGGAACCTTAATTAGAGAAGGACTTCACAGGAACCTTCATTAGAAGGGCTTCCCCAGGAACCCAACAGCCTTCATTAGAAGGACTTCCCAGGAACCTTCATTAGAAGGACTTCCTCAGGAACCTTCATTAGAAGGACTTCCTCAGGAACCTTCATTAGAAGGAATTCCCAGGAACCTTCATTTGAAGGACTTCCCAGGAACCCAAAAGTCCTCATTACAAGGACTTCCCATGAACACAAAAGCCCTCATTACAAGGACTTCCCAGGAACCTTAATTAGAGAAGGACTTCACAGGAACCTTCATTAGAAGGGCTTCCCCAGGAACCCAACAGCCTTCATTAGAAGGACTTCCCAGGAACCTTCATTAGAAGGACTTCCTCAGGAACCTTCATTAGAAGGACTTCCTCAGGAACCTTCATTAGAAGGACTTCCTCAGGAACCTTCATTAGAAGGACTTCCTCAGGAACCTTCATTAGAAGGACTTCCTCAGGAACCTTCATTAGAAGGAATTCCCAGGAACCTTCATTTGAAGGACTTCCCAGGAACCCAAAAGTCCTCATTACAAGGACTTCCCATGAACACAAAAGCCCTCATTACAAGGACTTCCCAGGAACCTTAATTAGAGAAGGACTTCACAGGAACCTTCATTAGAAGGGCTTCCCCAGGAACCCAACAGCCCTCATTAGAAGGACTTCACAGGGACCTTCATTAGAGAAGGACTTCCCAGGAACCTTAGAGAAGGACTTCCCCAGGAACCCGACAGCCTTCATTAGAAAGACTTCCCAAGAACCCAAAAGCCCTCATTAGAAGGACTTCACAGGAACCTTCATTAGAAGGGCTTCCCCAGGAACCCAACAGCCCACATTAGAAGGACTTCAGAGGAACCTTCATTAGAAGGGCTTCCCCAGGAACCCAACAGCCCTCATTATAAGGACTTCATAGGGACCTTCATTAGAAGGGCTTCCCCAGGAACCCAACAGCCCTCATTAGAAAGATTTCACAGAACCCTTCATTAGAAGGGCTTCCACAGGAACCCAACAGCCCTCATTAGAAGGACTTCCCCAGGACAACCCTACTGCTTTGTGTTCTCCTACTCCTAAGTAGATCTGGTCTGGCAAACTCTGTGAGAGGCATGTCCTTATCCCTGGTGTCTCTCACTATGTGGTTCTACATGGAGCAAACACAGGGAAAGTAAATATTCCACTTGGATAAAATTTGTATGAAATATTTTTTAAAACCCCTCTGAGCTGAAGGCAGGTAAAATCTTTGAAAATGGTCGTTTGGCATATCACACAGACTCAGGCGGGGAAATCACGAAACACAATAAAAGACAAGACAAGACACTACGTTAGCCAGGGTGCAGTTACCAATAGCAACCAACCAGCAGCTAGCATTTATTGGGCAAAGATTTAAAAGGAAATAGCTTATTGGTTGCTATGGGTTACGACTCTGGGACAAACATGTTTGTATGTTTTTTTTAACATATAAGGGGGTGAGCACCATAATGAATATATTGCTAGAAATAATAACACAGAGGATTTTACCAGAACCTTATTTTTATTCCCTCTTTCTCTACCGGGTTTCGAACCCCGAAAGCTATAGAAGGGGACGGGAGGGCTGCTGCTGCCTGTACTTACACATCATACCTCTGTAGCGCTGTCACTTTGTTCTTGTTCTTGTCCACTGTACCCGTAGATAGTTGCAAGAAGTTTGGATTTAATTTGTAGAGTTCTTGTAGCAGCTTCTGTTCATATTCCTGATGTTTCCCTGCCTGGAAAGGCACAAAGAAATTACTGTGACAAAGCGGAGACCAACATCTTGGGTCAAATGCAGAAAAAATGAGATGTTTTCCCAAAAATGGTTTCTGACTCATGAAATAATGTAGCAACAGTACGGTAACAGCAGTGCAGAGTGCTTGCTTCAAGCTGGCTATTCGTCCGTGTACAAATTATATTTAAATCCCATGTGTATTACGCAGGCACAGGGTAAATGACGTTATAAACAGTATAACTGATCAAACAACCCCTCTACTGCAAACTATAACTCACTGAGGGGTTGTTCTGTGACCATATAAAGGCACAAGGCTGCAGGCTGAGTTATACAGGGAACTCTGAGTATCACTCATGTATTATAAGGGATAATGTACCCCCTACTGTAAATGATAAGGATATTAGAAGTCACTGAGGGGTTGTTCTGTGACCATATAAAGGCACAAGGCTGCAGGCTGAGTTATACAGGGAACTCTGAGTATCACTCATGTATTATAAGGGATAATGTACCCCCTACTGTAAATGATAAGGATATTAGAAGTCACTGAGGGGTTGTTCTGTGACCATATAAAGGCACAAGGCTGCAGGCTGAGTTATACAGGGAACTCTGAGTATCACTCATGTATTATAAGGGATAATGTACCCCCTACTGTAAATGATAAGGATATTAGAAGTCACTGAGGGGTTGTTCTGTGACCATATAAAGGCACAAGGCTGCAGGCTGAGTTATACAGGGAACTCTGAGTATCACTCATGTATTATAAGGGATAATGTACCCCTACTGTAAATGATAAGGATATTAGAAGTCACTGAGGGGTTGTTCTGTGACCATATAAAGGCACAAGGCTGCAGGCTGAGTTATACAGGGAACTCTGAGTATCACTCATGTATTATAAGGGATAATGTACCCCCTACTGTAAACGATAAGGATATTAGAAGTCACTGAGGGGTTGTTCTGTGACCATATAAAGGCACAAGGCTGCAGGCTGAGGATTCCGTTAAACAAAGAGGTTGATAAAATGTTAATCTAAGTAAGGCTGGCTATTATTTTGCAGTTGAGAATGAGACAATACAGAGAGACATGAGGAGTGTTAGCTGCAGGTGTGAGTATCTTACTATACATAGATCCCTAAACAAAAACATTGCTTAATTCCTTTGGCCTCCACCAAGCGCTAGAACATTTGGTCCTCCGTCCCAGTTCCTAAATACTTGTGCTCCCAAGGTGACCCCGTGCAGCTGCACTGCCTGTGCCTGAGGATTGAGAGCCGGTGCAGAAAGAGCCGGGGCTGTTATTGTGAGGCCGCCACTCGCTGGGTATACACAGCTGACATTAAGGACTATTAGCCAAGTCAATAGCAGCAGCAGTGCACAGATCAGCGAGTGCTGGACATACAATCACCGTGCAGCCCCTTTCACTTAAAGAGCAACTTCACCCAAAAACTGGATTGGCCCAATGAGAAAAAAATGTCCACACCCCAAGCTATGTGTATATGTAATGCAGTATATGTCTGCTCTCAGATTCTGACTCGAGAAGTCTGTCCTCTGCTACATTGTATCAGGAGTCAGAACCAGCGGTGCAGAAAATGTGAACAGCCAAACAGATGCTGCTTTCAATCACAGCAGCTATTTATACGTAAAGGAAACACTGAATCACTTTTATTTTTTCTTGGTGCTCCTTTTTATAAAAAAAAGTTGCAACGACCGAGGACAAAAAGTAGCTTTTTTTTCTCACCTGCATCTCCTCTTTTGTGAAACTCGCCGCCTCGTCCCCCAATTCATGCAAATACATACAGTCTGGCTTTGGACACTGCATATTCTTTAAGAAGTAGCTGCAGTATTTTGTAGTTCCTAACGATGCCTTTAAAATAAAGAGAGAGAACGAGTTAAGAGATCGTAGTGCGAAGTTTGATGGATTGCACCAGACATATGATCGGTAATACTTTGAGCATCTAAACTGGGTTAATCAAAGAATTGTTCAAGTAGCGTTCCCGGGAAGGAAACATTTCATGTCTGGTGGTTTTGCTGCAAATAGAACGATTAAAGAGAGTGTATTATCTGAGCACATGTAGAATTCAGAGATATTAGCAGTTTTAGACTGATAATACAACAGCCTTTCTTCTCAAAAACTCTTTCATAGAAGCAGCCAGATTCAGGGAGAAGCAAAGTGCAACAAAATATTAGGGCAGAGACACGCGCTCAGATTCGGGGAGATTAGTCGCCCATCGACAAATCTCTTCTTCTTCGGGCAACTAATTGCCCCTGGTATCCCGCTGGTTAGAGTGTAAATCGCCAGCGGGATGGAAATCAGGCGACTGGAAGTCCTTGGACCCCCCTTGTTGCAATATTGGCAAAAGCTGGTAAATGACTTCCAAGTCAGAAATTGACAGTTAGCCAGAGGGTGCCCAGAGAAATTTGATGCCATATGGGGCACCTAGTTAGATACAGGGGCTCTCCACCAATGAGGCGAGTTGCTCCACTCGCCTCAGGCGGCCGAGCCCCCCTGGTTACCAGGGGCGGCAAAAATGCCGCCCCTGGTAACTGAGAGCCGAATTTCCGGTTTTCAACCCGGAAATTCGGCTCTTCTAGTGCAGAGAGCACAACTAGCGTTGTGCAGCGCCCCGACCCCCTCCTGCACAGAAAATTTGAGCGCCGTGAGGAGGGTCGGCAACGGAAGGTCGCCTCAGGCGGCATAAAGGCGCTGGTTAGATATACAGTAGTATGGAAAATGGTTGTAATCCTGTATAGTTGTAATTGATACCCCTGCCTCACCCCTCTTCTTTTCTCCTCTATTTCTTTTTCTCATTTTATTGTTAAAAATTGCAAAATTAAAAAATAAAAATAAAAGATGCCTAACAAGAGCTGCTGGGGGCAACTACTGTTCTAGGGCTGCTGCCCCTCTGGGCTGGTACAGTAAGTACAGTATATAAAATACACCATTTCTAGACATTTATGTTTATATTTATTTTCTATTTGGGTTTTGATCCCATTTAAATAAAAGAAATGTTTCCCGTACCTTTAGCGTTCTCCCATCTACTACCACATTGTTGACACACTGTATGGCTCGAAGGGCATCTTCTGACCGGATGTATGTGACGTAAGCACTGGCACTTGGACCCTACAGGGAAAATAAATGCAGAGCATTAAATAAACATCTGATATATCTCACCGAAGACTGACTGTATCGGACGCTCACCATCCAGCTGGTAGACTCGTGGTGCATTCTGGGTACAATTAAGCAGCCGAGTGGTGAGTACAGGGGGTATACGCAACATTACAGTACAGGTATGGGATCCGTTTTCCAGAAACCTGTAATCCAGAATGCTCCGAATTACAGAAACACTGTCTCCCATAGGGGCAAATTCACTTCGCCAGGCGTAGTTTCGCCAGCGCTCCGCAAATTCACTAAAATCCGAAGTTGCGCACAGGGGTACCGTAAGTTTGCGAAGTTGCGCTAGCGTTGATTCGCCAAGCGAAGCGAAGTTTCGCTAGCGATGGTTCATTTGCATACGGCGCCAAATTCAAATTTCAATGGAGGAATACGTATCAGCACTACAAATGCCTAGAAAAATTTCAAAACATCAAATAAAAATTTTTTATTTTGCCCTACACATGTGCCCACTGTATAGTTAAGTTGCCATGAGTCAGGAAATGTAGGGGGGAAGGAGGGGAGCCCCAAAAAATTTTTTTCAGCCTATCACCCATAATATAGAAAAAACGCCGTTTTTTGGGACTTAGAAAAAATTTTGACTTTTTTTTTAAGCAATCCCTATCTACTCTATTGCGCTTCGCCTGGTCTGAGGTGGCGAAGGAAATCTAGCGTAAAAGGTAGCGTTCAGTAAACTGCGTGCGTTAGTGAATTTGCGTAGTTACGTCCGTAGCGAAAATTCGCCAGGCGTAAGGGTGCGAAGTAACACTAGCGAATCTACGCCAGCGTTCGTTAGTGAATTTGCGAAGTAAGAAAATGCCCAACGCTAGCGAATTGACGCTAGCGTTCGGCGCTTAGTGAATTTGCCCCATAGACTCCATTTTATCCAAATAATCCACATTTTTAAAAATGATTTCCTTTTTCTGTGTAATAATAAAACAGTCGCTTGTACTTGATCCCAACTAAGATATAATTAATCCTAATTGGAAGCAAAACCAGCCTATTGGGTTTATTTAATGTTTATATGATTTTCTAGTAGACTTAAGGTATGAAGATCCAAATTATGGAAAGATCCGTTATCCAGAAAACCCCAGGTCCCGAGCATTCTGGATAACAGGTCCCATACATTTATGTTATAGGGGTTGTTCATCTTTGTGTTAATGTTTAGTACGATGTAGAGAGGGATACTCTATTGTTTTTCATTTTTTATTTGTGGTTTTTGACTTATTTAGCTTTTTATTCAGCAGCTCTCCAGTTTGTTATTTCAGCCATCTGGTTGCTGGGGTCCAAATTCCCCTAGCAACCATGCATTGATTTGAATAAGAGACTGGAATATGAATAGGAGAGGCCTGAATAGAAAGAGGAGTAATAAAAAGTAGAAATAGCAATAAATGTGTAGCCTTACACAGCATTTGTTTTCAGATGGGGTCAGTGACCCTGCAAAAAGAAGCAAATAATTCAAAAACTATTTTAGAACATACTACAGGTATGTGACCTGTTATCCAGAATGCTCGGGAACTGAGGATCTTTCCCTAATTTGGATCTTCATACCTTAAGTCTACTAGAAAATCATATAAACATTAAATAAACCCAATAGGCTGGTTTTGCTTCCAATAAGGATTAATTATATCTTAGTTGGGATCAAGTACAAGCGACTGTTTTATTATTACACAGAAAAGGGAAATCATTTTTAAAAATTTGTATTATTTGATTATAATGGAATCTACGGGAGATGACCTTTCCGTAATTCTGAGTTTTCTGGATTTCCAGATAAGGATCCTATGCCTGTAAAAGTTAGCTTAACGGTGAACCACCTCGTTGATGTATAAACGGACCAATCAGCAGTAACGACTTACCTGTGAGCCTGCATAGGACGTGCTGTTGTTGATAACAACTTTGTGTATTTTCCCAAATTTCCCAAAATATTCTGGCCGTTTTAAAACCTGAACAAAGAAGACAAATTGGGGAAAAATGTTAATAATGTCCTTGTTTTTCAATAGGAGAGTCACAGACATACTTAGCAGAGTAGAGAGTAAGCCATATAAGTGGATATGGATAGGTGGTTCTACTAACAGGGTCTCTGCAACCCCCTCCCATCTTTCTAAGCAAATAAGGCCACACAATTCAGGTTATCAGCCCTATTTAGTTGTCCATAGCATCCATGTGCTTGAACAGAGACGGCCTGAATGAACAGATCTCAGCAAAAGGCACAGACTGCGGTTCCTGCTGCTCTGCCGCTCCTGCGGTTCCTGCGGCTCTGCCGATACTGCGGTTCTGCCGATACTGCGGTTCCTGCGGCTCTGTCGAAACTGCGGTTCCTGCGGCTCTGCCGCTACTGCGGTTCCTGCTGCTCTGCCGCTACTGCGGTTCCTGCTGCTCTGCCGCTCCTGCGGTTCCTGCTGCTCTGCCGCTCCTGCGGTTCCTGCTGCTCTGCCGCTCCTGCGGTTCCTGCTGCTCTGCCGCTCCTGCGGTTCCTGCTGCTCTGCCGCTCCTGCGGTTCCTGCTGCTCTGCCGCTCCTGCGGTTCCTGCTGCTCTGCCGCTCCTGCGGTTCCTGCTGCTCTGCCGCTCCTGCGGTTCCTGCTGCTCTGCCGCTCCTGCGGTTCCTGCTGCTCTGCCGCTCCTGCGGTTCCTGCTGCTCTGCCGCTCCTGCGGTTCTGCTGCTACTGCGGTTCCTGCGGCTCTGCTGCTACTGCGGTTCCTGCGGCTCTGCCGATACTGCGGTTCCTGCGGCTCTGCCGATACTGCGGTTCCTGCGGCTCTGCTGATGCTGCACGTGTGCTTAGGGGAGGCAGTGGCAAATCAGATTTTTTTTATCTGTGTATAGAGGCTTAAACCCAGCGGGACTGTATAAATCTGCTTACTGAGGGCCTTACACTTTCAGCAAGGTAATCATTATTACAAGTCAACACGAGCCAAAATTATGCCATAATAAGCAAAAAAAAAAAATCAGCATTTGTACACATATTTCTTCAAGATAACCTTACATGTAGAACATTTAAAGGGAAAACTTGCCTCTTACTATTCAATTAAGATTAATTTTGAACATTGCCCCGTACAATACAGATTTAAATGCTTCCTGGTGGCCAAGATGACTCACAGACACCAGAGACCCAGCAATCAAACTAGAAAGTCAGTATTGGGTTTGGGTCCCGGGGGTCACCAACGTGGAGTTCATGTCATGGGTAAGCAACATAAGCCGTACAAGGGGATTTTGTGAAACTCACCGTTAAATCCTTTTCTCTTCAGGTGTCTGTGGGACTATGGGGTATAGCATCTATAATGGAGTCTACGGGAGATGACCTTTCCATAATTGAGTTTTCTGGATAACGGGTTTCCAGATACTGGTCTGGCAAGTCTAGGTGTTCATTTTCATGCTTTGGCTGATATGGGAACACACTTCCCTGCCAGGAGGATTACTTTGTGTCTGATGAAGTGAATCCGTGCTCACCAACACAAGGCAAGTTCCTGGAGCAATGTCAGCTACGAATGTCTTGGAAGGAGACGAGCTTGAAACAAGATGGATGGTGCCGATACCTGGGATTTGAGAGAACCTGGGGAGAGCCCCTTGTCCAGGCCTTCTTGATGGAATTCCAAAAGGCAAGGAACGGAGAGGGAGTTAAATGGAAACTCGTGTTGAGAGCACAATCACTGAACCAACGATAGATATGATGGTAGGTCTTCGATTAGACTGGTTTCCTTGCAGCAATCATTGTATGAATGAACATTTGAGGACTAGGGTCTCAAGAGCCATCAAATTGAGCAACCTCGGATTGGGATGGATTATTGGACCCTGAGTGAGGATGTCTGGACAAGGAGAGGCAACAGATTGTCCCAGTTTAGGTTGTTCATCTGTGAAAACCACACTCTCTGCGGCCAGTGAGGGTCTGAGAATTATGGTGCACTGTTCCCTAATAATCTTTTGGATTATCTTGTGAATCAGGGGTAGAGAGGGCAAGGCATACCCGAGATGGAAAGTCCATGGCATGGTCTCCTGCCGCAAAGGCTAGAGGGTCTCGGTAACAAGTCATGAACGGAGGTTTAATCTTGACACCATCAAGTTGCCGTCTGGTATGCCTTACTTTTTTGTGATGGCAAGAAAAACATTTTCCCCCCAAGTCTAGGGTCGGACAATTGAGATAGTCTGCAGAAGCGCTGTCTGGGAATCAGGTTGGACTTGGCCTTGTTGATGATCCAGCTGAGGTTGGACAATGTGTGCAGTGTTTGGGCCACTGTTTTCTCTGCTACCTGTAGGGATGGAGCCTTGAGAAGAATATCGTCCAGGTAGCTGACACTGCCATCACTTTTGTAAACACTCAAGGCATTCAGGTAAGACGAATGGAAGAGCCACAAATTGGAAGTGTTGGCTGTGGTTCACAAATATCAAGAATTTCTGATGGGCACTCTGCCTCTGAATCTGCACAGTGAGACTCCAACGGGAAGTGACATCACTAGAAGAGGCGCCAAGTGAAGGAGAGACCAAGCGTGCCAGGAAGTAATTGGTTGCTTCGCTGGATGTGTTCCACAGTGGAACACAAGGACGTTTTTAGCGGGAAAGACTTGAATAGAGAATTTTAGGAGCAGCACAAGGGTTCTGGAGCGGAAGGGGGACCCATTCAGAAGCCGGCTGAGGCAGGGAAGGCTCTAATGGCTTGAAGAAAAGGGGAAGTTTTGTTGGCAGGCTACTGGCTGCAAATAGGTGGCACCTGAGTAAAACAGCAGGTAGGGAGCCCTGGTGATACCCACAGTCCTGGGAATCCCTGGATGGAAGTCTGGAATGTAGCATGCTCTGGACAGCCACGGCTCAATGTGAGAAGAAGACCAAAATGCTGTGTGGCTTGCTACTAGGGAGACTTACTAGCCCCAGTGTAGCAGTTCCTCGAAGGCGGAAGCCTAATAAGGAATCTCGATGCAAAATGTCCATGTGGAATTTCGATGTTGATGTCCTGTCTCCTTGAAGACACTAGAAAAAACGGAGCTCCTCTAGCTGTACTAGGGGGTTCAGCAGGATAGGGAGGAATCTGTTTCTTACTTCTAGTGTCCTGCCTTTCGGTGCTAAATGCTATACCCCATGGTCAGAGTGTCCCACAGACACCTTTTCCCCAAGTTTCTCTAAAACTGGCGCAGGTACTACGTTCAGCTGTGACATACAGATAAATTAAATGATTAAAAAGCGTGTGCTTACCTCTGGGTCTGCTAGTCGCTGTGAAAGCCCCACTACAAAGACTAGGTTTTTCTGAACGACGCGCACACTTGCTAGATGTTTGCGGTTTTCTGAGATTTTCTGTTTCCGCTCGTTCTGTTTTTGCTTTTTTTCATTTTTTATCCTCTGCAGTTCTTCTTGTGAAAGTGGTTTGTACACTGCTGGGTCTTCTGGATATGGCTGCATTGTGGGGAGACAAGAGAGTTAGTGGTCTGGCAAGTCTAGGTGTTCATTGTCATGTTTTGGCTGATATTGTAACACACTTACAATATCAGCAATATTACTATGAGTCAATAAGTGCTCACCAACACAAGGAAAGATCTGGAGTAAGATGCATGTTACAGATATATAGAAACAATGGTTTTAGTCACACTGCTATAGTTCCAGGGGTACCCAGGGTACAAATAAAAACTCACCCCAAATCTCCCCCTAACTGGCCTTCAGACTGGGCCCCCTTAGCTCATAACAAGGTTACAGATATATAGAAACAATGGTGTTAGTCACCCTGCTATAGTTCCAGGGGTACCCAGGGTACAAATAATCACTCACCCCAAATCTCCCCCTAACTGGCCTTCAGACTGGGCCCCTTAGCTCATAACAAGGTTACAGATATATAGAAACATTGGGGTGTCACCCTGCTATAGTTCCAGGGGTACCCAGGGTACAACTAAGCACTCACCCCAAATCTCCCACTAACTGACCTTCAGACTGGGCCCCTTAGCTCATAACAAGGTTACAGATATATAGAAACATTGGGGTGTCACCCTGCTATAGTTCCAGGGGTACCCAGGGTACAAATAAAAACTCACCCCAAATCTCCCCCTAACTGGCCTTCAGACTGGGCCCCCTTAGCTCATAACAAGGTTACAGATAGAGAAACATTGGGGTGTCACCCTGCTATAGTTCCAGGGGTACCCAGGGTACAAATAAAAACTCACCCCAAATCTCCCCCTAACTGGCCTTCAGGCTGGGCCCCCTTAACTCATAACTAGGTTAGACACCATTATTATATAGTGCAGTAAATGAGTATACCAGTTAAACTAACACTAACTGGTCTTATGGATGTTGCCACTGTTTTGTGCTGCCCTAGAGGCGGTGTCCAAATTGCCCAAAGTGTGTAAAGTGAGCCCCTGGCCTGGTGCCACAGCTATGCTCATAGTGCTTAATTAAAGCTTACAATCGAGGTGCAGATCACTAGTTATATATAGTCCGGCAAACTTTGAGATACAGCCTATGGCCATCAAAGCAAAGTGTGAGCTCAGCATTTTGTTAGCAAATTGCCCACCGGTAACATCCACAGGAATTGTCTCAGCTGATGGTCCATTGCCTCCCTGTAGCCGGATTGTAGACTGGTGCAGCCATGCAGAACTCATTTGAAAAAAAAAGTCTTGTCCTTAAATGACACAGTGGCCTAAGTATTTCTTATTTAACTTTAGACAGTCTGTCTTTCAAAAGCCTGGACAACACTTTTTCTATATGTCTGCCAGTATGATGTTGTCTTCTACATAATCAATACCGGAATATGATAAAGCCAAGTCTAGGGAAACCATAAAAATCCCTTGAGGGACCACTTCTGTTGTGCCTCTAGTTGGACAACTCTATATAAAAGTGCAGGAACATCCAAGGAACATTCATCAGTCTAGTAGGAAAGAGGACCAAGTGCCACCATAGTGGTGTTTGGTTCTTTTATATAAGTACAGGAACTTCCAAGAACATTAATCAGTTCACCATTTTTGTCAAGTAGGATAGAGGACCAAGTGCCAAGGGAGTTCTTCAAAATAATTCGCTTATTAGAGAAGATGTAAGCAGGAGACATCTGGAACATAGACTGTAATCCTTTAAACCTTCAACAGTTCCAATCAGATCTCTTAAATACGACTCCAAGGTCAGAATTCTGGTTTTTAGTTCTTTTATATAGAAATACAGGAACTTGCAAGGAACATTTATCAGGTCACCATTTTAGTCAAGTAGGAATGACGGCCAAGTGCCATGGTTCAACATAATCCATTTATTAGATTAGATGTAAGTACAGAGCACAGACCGTAATTCTTTACACCTTCGAGAGTCTCCAACCACATCTCATAAATAAAGGTGGCCATACACTATAAGATCTGCTTGTTTGGCGAGATCGCTCGATTTGGCCAGATATCAGCTGGGAAGGTCCGTCGGAAAGCCCAATACACAGATAAGATGCTGAATCAGTTAAAATAACCTGAATTGGCATCTTAAATCTGTCTGTGTATGGCCACCTTAAGACTCCAAGACCCGCATTCTGATGTTTGGTTATTTTATAAAAAAGTACAGGTACTTCCAGGAACATGTATCAAGTCAGCATAGGAAAGAGGACCAAGGGAGTTCTTCAACATAATCCACTTATTAGATAAGATGCAAGCGGGATACATCCGGAACACAGTCCTTAAAATCTTTACACCTTCAAGAGTCTCCAACCAGAGCTCACAAGTAAGACTCAAATGCCAGCATACTGGTGTTTGGTTCTTTTATATAAGATTACAGGAACTTCCAAGGAACATTTATCAGGTCACCATTTTTGTCAAGTAGGAAAGAGGACCAAGTGCCATCAGCATAATCCACTTATTAGAAAAGATACACATCATTGAAGTTGAAGGCTATAGCTACTATGGCTTTGTGTCACAAGGGGGTGCCTTTTCATGCCATAATTGTCAAGAGAAGGAGGTAATAGAATATATCCACCATTATGCAAGTAGACAATCAGGAACTGCTCAAAAGTTGACCAATGGATGGTAGTGGCATGAATCCAAGGAGTTGCAATGAAGAAGAATATATTATAGGCCTTATACCGATCG
Source organism: Xenopus laevis (assembly GCF_017654675.1). NCBI lineage: Eukaryota > Metazoa > Chordata > Amphibia > Anura > Pipidae > Xenopus > Xenopus laevis. The sequence continues at coordinate 3,836,078 of NC_054376.1, read as the reverse complement.
ACCAACATTGGCAGAAGGAGACACAGGACAAGGTCTTGAGATTAGCAGCTTTCTTGGCATTCCCTCTGGCACAGATTTGGTAACATGTACACTGAAAAGTATTATACCCATTATAAAGTTGGCAAATTTTTTGAGTTGCCAAAGCCAAGGCTGAAACATTAATCCATATCAATGGTTTTCAGGCCTGAATGTCTTTTCCTTTGTGCCAGGATCCCAGAATGAAAATAATTCACCGTGGATCAGAAGAAACCGTTAAAAAAGTGCAAAAAAATGTTGTTCTTGGAAGGTCATCGCAATCTCCATCGCAATCTTGGCTGAACAGAAATATTCCAAAGTGCATTTTCTTGGTGCGATCAGAGCACATTTTGGGACAGACGCAGAACAGATTCCAGAGCGGTGAATAACTAAAGTGCCGGTTCTGAGGAAAACAAGTGATGTGAATAATATGACAGTTATGAGGATATGGATGCCAGTGCGTATCCAATGAGATTGCCAGCCAGGCACCCAGTTGGCAGGGACAGGTGAAACACCTTTTAATGGGACATGGTTCTTAAACCCAACAGGTGGACTTGATGGGGTCCGGCCTTATCGTATTTCCTTACCTTTCTGCAAGCTGGACACAGCCCGTTTTCATCGGTGCGTATACGATGCCAACAAAATCGGCAGATCTGGTATCCGCACGTGCAAGGGAAAAAGTTAATGTCGTCGATCTCTAGGGGCTCCATGCAAAGGGGGCATTCCACGGGGTCTTCCTTTAAGACGGGGCTGCGGGACATCTTTACAGGTTCCCCCAAAACAACGCAGAAAAAAAAAAAAGAAAGAAAAAAATTTCCAGGTTTATAATAACTTAATGTGAAATTAAAATCTTTGGGATGCCAAAATCTGTGTATCTGTAAAAGAAAGAAAAAACAGTGATAAATATATATTCTAACACATGGCAAGGAGTCTTTATCTAGCATTTCCCTGTTAAATTGCACCACCATTAACCAAAACCTGCAAAAACAGACTAAAAAATAAATGCAAGGAACTCTAGTCAGCCTAGATAGTGGAGCTAAAATGCACCGGCACAGTTAACCCGAGCAACCTATCAGAGCTTTCCTCTCATTTCGTAACTAGTAGTGGGCAGAAAAAAGCAAAATGCTGATTGGTTGCTGTATTAACCAAGCAAAGGAACAGAAACTCTCCCCATTATCCATACAAAATGGCAATTAACAAGGCAAAATGCAGTGGTTTTCTGTTCAAAGATGGCCCCTGGGGCATTTGACGCACACATTTGCGTGGCTTTCGCTTTGCCCTAGTAACTTTATGAGCTCTCAGGGCATTGCCACCCCGGGGGCATCAAGCGCAGAGAATTGCTCTGCAGATCAGGACATTAAAGTGTAAATCTAAACACTAAAAGCAAGACGGGAAGTTGGAATCCGACAAACAGGCTCCGATTGTGTCCACCGACCCCCTGCTCTACTCCGTTTTGGAAGTGCAGGTGGGCGAAGCAAGTGGGAACACCAGTTGGAGTGTGTCTCACCGATTTAAGACATTCATGTGAGCCGCTTTATACTCCCACCCACCACGTCACCTTTATTGCCCCTTTAAAACTATATTCGACTAAAGCAAACAGTGCCCGCAGCCCTGGTTCCATCTGTAAGATCATATGTATCTGCGTCTACCTTTACATTTCGGGTTCTACCAACTTGGGTCCATCTCATTAATTTGCAAAATGGCCATGAATGTTTAATCACCCCCGCACCCACCAGTCGCCCCAAACCTCGGGATTAAACACATCGCCCACGTTGGAGATAACTCCTCATGGTTCTTCCTGGGCCCACTCGCAGGTGCTTATTTTTAGCCTGGTGCTGGAGAGCCGTTCCCTCACTTCTCCTATGTAAGCATCTTCTCTTACACGCCTCACTGACTCAGCACACACACAAATCCCACTCGTTCACACTCACCAGCAAGTGGCCCCCAGAAGCGCGCACACACATATGTGGGGGCAGCTGAGAAGTGACGTTCCATCTGGATAGATTTATTTCCTAACCCTGTGATGCGACTCTGTGATATGAATGTCTAACAAGGGTATGGAGCTGATACTTTGCTACTGGGCGAAAACGAAACCATATTTAAAGGAGAACTAAAGCCTAACTAAAAAAGTAGCTAGAAATGTTGTACATGAGGTTTTGTGCTTCTGTACCAGCCCAAGGCAACCACAGCCCTTTAGCAGTAAAGATCTGTGTCTCCAAAGATGCCCCAGTAGCTCCCCATCTTCTTTTCTGCTGATTCACTGATTCACATGCTCTGTGCTGCTGTCACTTACTGAGCTTAGGGAGCCACTCACAATATACAGTACACATAGAATAGAAATGTCACAATATAAGGCTGATTAGTAATTAATACACATAATTACTACATGGCAGCACAGAAACCAGTGCAATTAGCATCAGAATTGAATAATCAGCAAACCTGTAGCATCAGCTTATATTACAGCCAGGGAAGCTCATTTTCTGCTGCTGGATAATTAGTGACGAGCCCTAAGCTTAGCTTCTCAACAGCCAATCAGAGCCCACTGAGCATGTGAGTGTCACAGACACTTTCCAAGATGGTGACCCCCTGTGACAAGTTTGAAGTCCTGGATCATTGCTGCTATTGACAAGCTCAAACTTTAGCCTCCTGCAATAAATTCATAATATAAAATATGACGTTTTAGCCACATTCATTTTAGGATTTAGTTCTCCTTTAAAACAAGCTAAATGCCACAAACCCACGTGCACAAATAGATCAGTATTTTACGTCTGTGTTTCATTAATGAGGATGCAGATTAGAACTGGGAAGCCAAGGAAACAGCAAGGGGCCCAAACTTCAAAATGATTTACTCTCATTCCACTTCATATTTTCCATCTCCTGTTCTGTCGGCCCAAGTCTTTTCTTCACCCATTGTTCTGCCTCTTGTTTTCTCCACTTATCCACCTTCCCTCACTCTCTTCTTTATCCCTCTATTTCTTACTCTCTATCTTAGGGGGTCCCCAACCTTTTTCACCCATGAGCCACAAGGGGATGGGGAGCAACACAAGCATGAAAAATTATTTCTGGGAGAACCAATAGGGCTGTGGTTGAACTGGTAGCCCCTTTATGAACTGGTAGCCTACAGGAGGTCTGTTTGGTAGTGCATTTGGTTTTATGCAACCAATACTTGCCTCCAAGCCTGGAATTCAAAAATAAGCACCTTTGAGGCCACTGGGAGCAACATCCGAGGGGTTGGGGATCACTGCTCTATCTTGTTCAGTTAGGTCAGTGATGGGCAAAGTGCGGCTCTCCAGCTGTTGCAGAACTACAAGTCCCAGCATGCAAAGACTGCCTACAGCTATCAGCCTACAGCAAGGCATGGTGGGAGTTGTAGTCTTGCAACAGCTGGAGAGCCACACTTTGCCCATCACTGAGTTAGGTTGATGGACATAGTACAACCACAGAAAAACAAATGAACAGATGGGCCCACTGGGAGTTTTCAAGGTGGACCAGTCCAACACTTGAGTAGATAGAAAGAATTTCCATTCGAACATAAACTGATGTGCCCATTGGTTGAAAACGATCACACCAGCCTTGGGAGTTGAGAAGACGAATAAAAAAAATTGAGAGATAACTAAAAATTAGAATCTCCAGGAGAAACCCAGTTTGTTTGTTGTGATTTAACCAATATATGGGGATGTGTGAGCCAACAAATTGTCAACCCACCCCAGACCAGGCCCATTGTCTGCTGCTTCCATTTATATCTCAACGTCCAACATGCCCCCATCTCTGACATCATGGACAGGGCATGTTGGAAGCAGCCCACACTTAGGTCGCGGGTATGTGTCAGACTAAGCTCGACTCCCCCCACGTCCCGCGAGAATTGACCCTCCTGCACATCGCTAGAATACACCCAATCTTGGGGTTTTTTTGGATTCGCCCCTAAATACAGAATGCTCTTCAAAAGATTCTACCAAATCCTAATTTGCATACGAAAATTGGCAAAAAAAAAAAAATATTCAAAAACATTTCTGATGTCCAGCAGTCACTCAAATCCGATTTTACTGAATCGTGAACCAAATCTGGAACCTGATACACCCCTCATATACCCAGCCCTTTAGAATAAACACTTTAGACCAGGGGTCCCCAACCCTTTTTTTTTTCCATGAGCCACATACAAATGTAAAAAGAGTTGAGGAGTTGCCAATTATGGCCAGTGGTTGGCTATTGGTAGCCCCTATATGGACTGGTAGCATATAGGAGGTTCTGTTTGGCAGTACACCTGCCTTCCTTTGCCTTCTTCTGGATCAACTGGCAGTTAGGCAGGTTAAAAAAAAAAAGTCAAAAAGTTGAACTTGATGGATGGGTGTCTTTTTTCAACCTAACTTACTATTTTTCACCTGGTTTTTATGCAACAAAAACTGCCTCCAAGCCAGGAATTAAAAAATAAAAGCACCTGCTTTGAGGCCACCGAGAGCAACATCCAAGGGTTGGTGAGCAACTGGTTGGGAATCACTGATCTAGACTTTTGCCAACCGTGCGCGCCACTCCTGGAGACCCCAAAACTGGAAAATCAAATTGCATTGGCAAAAATGGTAACCACAAACGATCTTTCCAGTGAACCAATGAGTCAGGCAGTTGTCACTTCCACATTGGGAAATTTGTACGAATCTTGAGAGGAAGTTGGTTCAATCATCTCACAATGAACTACACACAGCTGTTGGTGGCCACATCTTGACACCATAAATATTATAGGAAACGTTTCTTTCCCAGTGGTGCATCCTCTCCCTTTAAGAGCAGAAACCACAAGAAGAAGGGCTTTGTTCTACCAGCTAACTGGCACAGAGAGACCAACATTACTGCCGAGCCAAAGGTTGTGCAACAAGAGCCTCTCCTTTGCTCTCCTACATCACGGCTTGATATGTACGAGGAAAAAGCAAGTCATAGATTTCATCAGTTCCAAAGCTGGAGGAATTCCCAGAATCTGAAGGAAGATAAACCAGGAAGAAAATGTTCTGGTGTTTACTCACCCACAGCTCAAGGAGGAGGATGTAGAGGTTTCGGAAACTGTACTGGGTGGAAAAGAAACACCCAGACCCCTCTCACTGTCAATGTCATGCGAGTTTGTAAAATTCAATACTGATAAATCCTTGAAAATCTGATATTTTAGTCAACGAAAAATCAAGATTCTCAGAGAAGCAAACTTTCTCTCTTTCCAGGAACATAAAGCTGTTAATGGTTAACTGTTGAAAGGCTGCAGAATGCAAGTAATTTGCTAGTGACACTGACAAACATTATCCAGTTGGAAGCCCACTTAACGCCCCAGCCAAAGAAGAAACCATGCCAGAATACAGCAGCTCAGGGTACAAATGGATTATTCCATATGACAATATGTTCCATTGTTTTCTATGGAGCATGTCACACACAATGTGGAGTGTGTTATTAGTTTAATACAGGTACCAAACAGTTGGGTCCTTAAAAAAAGTCATAGCTAGATTGGGGGCTCCGCTATTCTATTGCCTCTCTTATCTAGACATCTTTTCTATACATGGGATCTAATTTTTGACTCTAAAAGATTGCATTAGCTCAGTCTGTTTCTTCCCATTTTGCAATGATAAATAAAGCAGACGTTCTCTGGGCATACATGGGCTGATACTGGTGGCCATTCAGTAGCTTGGCAGATGTCAATAAAGATGTGATCCGTGGCCAATGAATCTTGCATGCCAAAGACAACATCAGTGAGATTCAGTTCTTTATTTGGGTGGACAAGACCTTCTCTGGAGTTGGCCATAAACCCCACTGTCCTTTGGCATGTTCAGTATCGATGAAGGATCACTGGCCAAGGATTAGATCTTCATTTGGATGGACAAGACCTTCTCTGGAATTGGCCATATATTCCACTCTCCTTTGGCATGTTCAATATTGATGTAGGATCACTGGCCAAGGATCAGATCTTCATTTCGGTGGACGAGACCTTCTCTGGAGCTGGCCATATATCCCATTCTTGTTTGGCAAGTTCAGTATCAATAGAGGATCGCATTCGCTGGCCAAGGATCAGATCTTCATTTGGATGGAAAAGACTTCTCTGGAGTTGCCCATGAATGCCACTCTCCTTTGGCTTGTTTGGGATCAATGGTGGATCACTGGCTAAGGATTATATAACATGGGTGGTAAGAATTCTCTGGAGGTGGCCATAAATCACACTCTACTTTGGCATGTTCAGTATCGATGGAGGAACGTAGGCCAAGGATCAGATCTTCATTTGGGTGGAAAAGACCTTCTCTGGAGTTGCCCATGAATGCCACTCTCCTTTGGCTTGTTTGGGATCAATGGTGGATCACTGGCTAAGGATTATATAACATGGGCGGTAAGACCTTCTCTGGAGGTGGCCATAAATCACACTCTACTTTGGCATGTTCAGTATCGATGGAGGATTGCTGGCCAAGGAACAGATCTTCATTTGGGTGGACAACACCTTCTCTGGAGTTGCCCATAAATGCACTCTATTTTGGCATGTTCGGTATCAATGGTGGATCATTGGTGATGGATCATATCATTTGGGTGGCAAACTTCTCTGGAGTTGGCCAAATATCCCACTGTCCTTTGGCATGTTCATTATTGATTGAGGATTACTGGCCAAGGATCAGTTCATCATTTCTGTGGACAAAACCTTGTGTGGAGTTGGCCATAAATCCTTCTCTCATTTGGTACCTTTAGTGATCCAGTGAGGTTCACCGGATCAGGACCTTCATTTGGGTGGACAAATGAAGTGGAGATCTGCTCACATGTAGACCTCAGTAAATGACTGGATCTTCCTATGTGCCCTTTTATTAATAAATATTAACCAAATAGTCTACTTTTCCCACAAAGGATTTGTGAAAACGTTCCTTTCGTCTACAACGCGACTTTATAAAGCACTGGGAAGCCTGGACTTCTCTGCAGCAGTCTCACAAAGGCAAATCAATGGGCTCACTTTTTGGCACTCAAAGGCGATTCAACGAAAGCCATGGCAACGGCTTTTTTTTTTTTGCTTTAGAGGACACTTGTTAGAAACAGAAAGGGTCTTTCAGGGAAAGAGAATGGCTTGAAAGGATTCGGAGATGCCCCTTGGGTTTTTAATAGAGATTCGCTATTTGCTAAATCCTTGAATGAAGAAGAGAAACACGGACATTTGGTCTGGAAAGGACACGTGGAATTTGCACCAAAACACTTTCTAACGTCCCGATATCCATTTATTCCACTTACTCAATCCCCTATTCCACAGTGATGTGTAAATGTCATTGCGTCCGTCTGCCCCTTTCTGTTCTCAGATTCCGACTCTTGAAACAATGTTCTTCAAATCGATATTGCTTATAGGCTGCTACTTTGTTTCAAGAGTCGGAACCCGAGAAGTCAGTTCTTCAAATCGATATTGCTTATAGGCTGCTACATTGTTTCAAGAGTCGGAACCCGAGAAGTCAGTTCTTAAAAATCGATATTGCTTATAGGCTGCTACTTTGTTTCAAGAGTCGGAACCCGAGAAGTCAGTTCTTCAAATCGATATTGCTTATAGGCTGCTACATTGTTTCAAGAGTCGGAACCCAAGAATTCAGTTCTTCAAATCGATATTGCTTATAGGCTGCTACATTGTTTCAAGAGTCGGAACCCATGAAGTCAGTTCTTCAAATCGATATTGCTTATAGGCTGTTACATTGTTTCAAGAGTCCGAACCCGAGAAGTCAGTTCTTCAAATCGATATTGCTTATAGGTTGCTACATTGTTTCAAGAGTCTGAACCCAAGAAGTCAGTTCTTCAAATCGATATTGCTTATAGGCTGCTACATTGTTTCAAGAGTCTGAACCCAAGAAGTCAGTTCTTCAAATCGATATTGCTTATAGGCTGTTACGTTGTTTCAAGAGTCGGAACCCAAGAATTCAGTTCTTCAAATCGATATTGCTTATAGGCTGCTACATTGTTTCAAGAGTCAGAACCCATGAAGTCAGTTCTTCAAATCGATATTGCTTATAGGCTGCTACATTGTTTCAAGAGTCGGAACCCGAGAAGTCAGTTCTTCAAATCGATATTGCTTATAGGCTGCTACATTGTTTCAAGAGTCGGAAACCATGAAGTCAGTTCTTCAAATCGATATTGCTTATAGGCTGCTACATTGTTTCAAGAGTCGGAACCCGAGAAGTCAGTTCTTCAAATCGATATTGCTTATAGGCCGCTACATTGTTTCAAGAGTCGGAACCCGAGAAGTCAGTTCTTCAAATCAATATTGCTTATAGGCTGCTACATTGTTTCAAGAGTCGGAACCCAAGAAGTCAGTTCTTCAAATCGATATTGCTTATAGGCTGTTACATTGTTTCAAGACTCGGAACCCGAGAAGTCAGTTCTTCAAATCGATATTGCTTATAGGCTGCTACATTGTTTCAAGAGTCAGAACCCAAGAAGTCAGTTCTTCAAATCGATATTGCTTATTGGCTGTTACATTGTTTCAGAGTCGGAACCCGAGAAGTCAGTTCTTCAAATCGATATTGCTTATAGGTTGCTACATTGTTTCAAGAGTCGGAACCCGAGAAGTCAGTTCTTCAAATCGATATTGCTTATAGGCTGCTACGTTGTTTCAAGTGTCGGAACCCATGAAGTCAGTTCTTCAAATCGATATTGCTTATTGGCTGCTACATTGTTTCAAGAGTCGGAAACCATGAAGTCAGTTCTTCAAATCGATATTGCTTATAGGCTGCTACATTGTTTCAAGAGTCAGAACCCAAGAAGTCAGTTCTTCAAATCGATATTGCTTATAGGCTGCTACATTGTTTCAAGAGTCGGAACCCGAGAAGTCAGTTCTTCAAATCGATATTGCTTATTGGCTGTTACATTGTTTCAGAGTCGGAACCCGAGAAGTCAGTTCTTCAAATCGATATTTCTTATAGGTTGCTACATTGTTTCAAGAGTCGGAACCCGAGAAGTCAGTTCTTCAAATCGATATTGCTTATAGGCTGCTACGTTGTTTCAAGTGTCGGAACCCATGAAGTCAGTTCTTCAAATCGATATTGCTTATTGGCTGTTACTTTGTTTCAGAGTCGGAACCCGAGAAGTCAGTTCTTCAAATCGATATTGCTTATAGGCTGCAACATTGTTTCAAGAGTTGGAACCCATGAAGTCAGTTCTTCAAATCGATATTGCTTATAGGCTGCTACATTGTTTCAAGAGTCGGAACCCGAGAAGTCAGTTCTTCAAATCGATATTGCTTATAGGCTGTTACATTGTTTCAGGAGTCGGAACCCGAGAAGTCAGTTCTTCAAATCGATATTGCTTTTAGGCTGCTACATTGTTTCAAGAGTCGGAACCCGAGAAGTCAGTTCTGCAAATCGATATTGCTTTTAGGCTGCTACATTGTTTCAAGAGTCGGAACCCGAGAAGTCAGTTCTTCAAATCGATATTGCTTATAGGCTGCTACGTTGTTTCAAGAGTCGGAACCCATGAAGTCAGTTCTTCAAATCGATATTGCTTATAGGCTGCTACATTGTTTCAAGAGTCAGAACCCGAGAAGTCAGTTCTTCAAATCGATATTGCTTATAGGCTGCTACATTGTTTCAAGAGTCGGAACCCGAGACGTCAGTTCTTTAAATTGATATTGCTTATAGGCTGCTACATTGTTTCAAGAGTCGGAACCCGAGAAGTCAGTTCTTCAAATCGATATTGCTTATAGGCTGCTACATTGTTTCAAGAGTCGGAACCCGAGAAGTCAGTTCTTCAAATCGATATTGCTTATAGGCTGCAACATTGTTTCAAGAGTCGGAACCCGAGACGTCAGTTCTTTAAATCGAAATAGTTTACAAGCTGCCTTCTGCTACATTGTTTCAGGAGTTGGAACCAGGAGCTCAGAGAATATAAACAGCCAGATAGATTATGATTTCAATTGCAATAACATTTAAAACTAGCCATTCACACTTCATGCATTGCCTTCATTTAATGGGGAGCTAAACCTAAAAGAGTGACTTATTGAGTCAGGGTGAGCCTCTGAGCACGTTTGCAATTAAAAATTTTTTTTTGCTAATTTTGGTTAATAGTTGCTAAAATACAGGTATGGGACCAGTTATCCAGAATTTTAAGCATCTCACCAAGTCTACTAAAAAAAAAATCACTTAAACGTGAAATAAAAACAATAGGCTGAATTTGCTTCCAATAAGGATTAATTATGTCTTAGTTGGAATCAAGTACAAGTTACTGTTTTATTATAACACAGAAAAAGGGAAATCATTATTAAAAATTAGAATTATTTTACGAAAATGGAGTTTACTGGAGATGGACATCCCGTAATTCAGATATTTTTGGATAACAGGATTTTAGATAACGGATCACATACCTGTATTAGTAGTTCTAGACTGCTCATACCAGGCTTATGGCATTCTTAGGGTTAACAATTGACTAATCTGCTCAGACAAGAGCAAGACAAATAGGGTCGCCGACACTGTGAGCAGTTTTGGCAATCGTCTAATATCAGCCGTCTAAAACTGCGTAAATCTCAGAAACCAATTCAATTCTCAATATCAATATATCGATTCATTTTCGTTTTATATCCTCTGATTGTTCTACAATGGAAAAGACGCAAAGCAAACGCGGTGCGATTATTCAGGCTGCCGTGTGCTTTCCGCTATACAATATCTGATAATGGAATTGATGGAGGAAGAAAAATCACCTATTTTTATTCAAACGAGGTGGGTGGGAAGGTAATGACTCGGCTTAGGCACTTGACTGTGAATGTAAAGTCGGAGCAGCACAGAGGCTGGAGTTGGAACCAAGGCATTTGCTTTCAGGCACGCTGTGAATGCTGCAACGGGGGTGGAAAGCCGGCACAATACTGACTGAACAAATACTCCAAAGGGAGCGTGTGTAGGCTGGAAAAATACATTTCAAAAATTATTGTGAGCAGTTGGGAAATGGAAGTCACCCAGTACCTTGGCTTCCACATAGAGAAGAGATTCTGGGCTAAAACCTTAATCTCAGCCTCCTGTCATTTCAGCTGTGCAAAATAAATCTGTTTATAGTATGATTAGTAGCTAGAATCTCAGCTGCCATAAAGCAATGCAGGACTGCTGCTTACAATGGGGATCAGATAGGATCTGTGCAGCCACTGGGACAGAATGTTCTGTTATACAGATAGCTAGAATCTCAGCTGCCATAAAGCAGGGCAGGACTGCTGCTTACAATGGGGATCAGATAGGATCTGTGCAGCCACTGGGACAGAATGTTCTGTTATACAGATAGCTAGAATCACAGCTGCCATAAAGCAGGACAGGACTGCTGCTTACAATGGGAATCAGATAGGATCTGTGCAGCCACTGGGACAGAATGTTCTGTTATACAGATAGCTAGAATCTCAGCTGCCATAAAGCAGGACAGGACTGCTGCTTACAATGGGGATCAGATAGGATCTGTGCAGTCACTGGGACAGAATGCTCTATTATACAGATAGCTAGAATCTCAGCTGCCATAAAGCAGGACAGGACTGCTGCTTACAATGGGGATCAGATAGGATCTGTGCAGCCACTGGGACAGAATGTTCTGTTATACAGATAGCTAGAATCTCAGCTGCCATAAAGCAGGACAGGACTGCTGCTTACAATGGGGATCAGATAGGATCTGTGCAGCCACTGGGACAGAATGTTCTGTTATACAGATAGCTAGAATCTCAGCTGCCATAAAGCAGGACAGGACTGCTGCTTACAATGGGGATCAGATAGGATCTGTGCAGCCACTGGGACAGAATGTTCTGTTATACAGATAGCTAGAATCTCAGCTGCCATAAAGCAGGACAGGACTGCTGCTTACAATGGGGATCAGATAGGATCTGTGCAGCCACTGGGACAGAATGTTCTGTTATACAGATAGCTAGAATCTCAGCTGCCATAAAGCAGGACAGGACTGCTGCTTACAATGGGGATCAGATAGGATCTGTGCAGTCACTGGGACAGAATGTTCTGTTATACAGATAGCTAGAATCTCAGCTGCCATAAAGCAGGGCAGGACTGCTGCTTACAATGGGGATCAGATAGGATCTGTGCAGCCACTGGGACAGAATGTTCTGTTATACAGATAGCTAGAATCTCAGCTGCCATAAAGCAGGACAGGACTGCTGCTTACAATGGGGATCAGATAGGATCTGTGCAGCCACTGGGACAGAATGTTCTGTTATACAGATAGCTAGAATCACAGCTGCCATAAAGCAGGACAGGACTGCTGCTTACAATGGGAATCAGATAGGATCTGTGCAGCCACTGGGACAGAATGTTCTGTTATACAGATAGCTAGAATCTCAGCTGCCATAAAGCAGGACAGGACTGCTGCTTACAATGGGGATCAGATAGGATCTGTGCAGTCACTGGGACAGAATGCTCTATTATACAGATAGCTAGAATCTCAGCTGCCATAAAGCAGGACAGGACTGCTGCTTACAATGGGGATCAGATAGGATCTGTGCAGCCACTGGGACAGAATGTTCTGTTATACAGATAGCTAGAATCTCAGCTGCCATAAAGCAGGACAGGACTGCTGCTTACAATGGGGATCAGATAGGATCTGTGCAGCCACTGGGACAGAATGTTCTGTTATACAGATAGCTAGAATCTCAGCTGCCATAAAGCAGGACAGGACTGCTGCTTACAATGGGGATCAGATAGGATCTGTGCAGCCACTGGGACAGAATGTTCTGTTATACAGATAGCTAGAATCTCAGCTGCCATAAAGCAGGACAGGACTGCTGCTTACAATGGGGATCAGATAGGATCTGTGCAGCCACTGGGACAGAATGTTCTGTTATACAGATAGAATCTCAGCTGCCATAAAGCATGGATTAAAATCTTACGTCTAAATCCCCATGTTCTGCCGACGGCTGGAAGAAGAGAAGGGGTCAGTGTGGGTCTATAAAGCAGTCTATACTGTGTAATACACAGGGCTGGATATATCCGGGCAACCAGGCCCATAAACGGCCATTCCTGGAATACTTGATATATTTACATGTAAGCAGCTATTTTCTGGTTTTGGAATGTTTTCATTGACCACAGAAACTGCTGACTTTACAGGGGGTGGGATAGGAAGTATAATAGGCGACTCATGAATCCTCTCCCCAAAGGAGCAAAACAAGAACATACTTAGAAAAACAAACAGGCAAAAGCAACCTCTTTAAATCTGACCCTGTCTCCGTGATCTGAAAAGGGGTTTTACTTACCCTTTACTAACGGCAGAACCATAATTTTTGGGATGAGAAAGGATTGTTAATATACAGATTCCATATCCTCCTGAGAGAGCAGTTCACCTTTCATTAACGATTGGTATGATGGAAACATATTCAGACAATTTGCAATTTGTAATTTTTTTTATTTGTTTGCTTTATGTTCAGCAGCTCTCCAGTCTTGAAATTCAGCAGCTATCGGGTTGCTAGGGAGCAATCTGACTTAGCAACCAGGCAGTGGTATGAATGAGTGATTGGAAGATGAATAGGAGAGAGCACTCATTTAGTTTAAGAGATACTGTACCCCCTACTGTAAATGATAAGGATATAAGAAGTCACTGAGGGGTTGTTCTGTGACCATATAAAGGCACAAGGCTGCAGGCTGAGTTATACAGGGAACTCTTGAGTATCACTCATGTATTATAAGGGATAATGTACCCCCTACTGTAAATGATAAGGATATTAGAAGTCACTGAGGGGTTGTTCTGTGACCATATAAAGACACAAGGCTGCAGGCTGAGTTATACAGGGAACTCTGAGTATCACTCATGTATTATAAGGGATAATGTACCCCCTACTGTAAATGATAAGGATATTAGAAGTCACTGAGGGGTTGTTCTGTGACCATATAAAGGCACAAGGCTGCAGGCTGAGTTATACAGGGAACTCTGAGTATCACTCATGTATTATAAGGGATAATGTACCCCCTACTGTAAATGATAAGGATATTAGAAGTCACTGAGGGGTTGTTCTGTGACCATATAAAGGCACAAGGCTGCAGGCTGAGTTATACAGGGAACTCTGAGCATCACTCATGTATTATAAGGGATAATGTACCCCCTACTGTAAATGATAAGGATATTAGAAGTCACTGAGGGGTTGTTCTGTGACCATATAAAGACACAAGGCTGCAGGCTGAGTTATACAGGGAACTGTGAGTATCACTCATGTATTATAAGGGATAATGTATCCCCTACTGTAAATGATAAGGATATTAGAAGACACTGAGGGGTTATAGTGTGACCATATAAAGGCACATGGAAAAAGAATTGCCTTACATGAGCTTTTAGTATGACGTAGAGAGGGATATTTATAGACAATTTGCAATTGTTTTTCATTCTGTATTATTTGTGGTTTTTGACTAATTTAGCTTTTTATTCAGCAGCTCTCCAGTATGTAATTTCAGCCATGTTGTTGTTAGGCTCTAAATTCCCCTAGCAACCATGCACTGATTTGAATAAGAGACTGGAATATGAATAGGAGAGGGACGGAATATTGTTGTTACAATACAACCTGTAGCCCTGCATCTGATTTTTAGAGGGGGTCAGTGACCCCCGCCCCCATTTGAAAACTAGAAAGTGTTGGAAGATGATAAAAAAAGTTGTCCATTCTATAACATACAAAAAGTTAACTTAAAGGTGAAGCAAGCTCAGAGAAAGGAAGGCATGGGTAATGTATATAAAAGCAGACCTCTAGTTGCTATGGGTTACTAGACCTTTGCGGCTTTTATTGCATTGCCTCAATAACCCTCCCCTTGTGTTGGAAAGCCAATCACAACCTGCTATGAAGAAGAAAAGCTAGAGGAACCGTGAGAGGGGCTGGAATGTGACAGTTGAACAATACGGATGAAAAGCCGACACCTAAACCAAACTGAAGAGGGATGTGAATTCAGAATTGTCGCACGCAGGCAGAGACCGTGTATTCTGAGCTGTAAAGTGGAAAAATAACAGTGAGGCAATATGTGACCTTTATCTGCAGTCACGTGCGGCACAACACAAGCCGAGAGCTAGCCACGTCATGAAGTATGCTCCTTGCAGGGCTCCCGGCGGCATTTTACTAACTGCCAGCAACCTGACCAGCTGCCAGCCAAAAACCAGGAAGTGAGATCATCAAGGAAGCGGAGGAAGGGAGCTTACAATCTAAAAAAAAAAAAAAAAAAAAAAAAAAAAAAAAGGAGCAGGAGGGGCATGAGACAATTTAGACTGATTTCTGGTTGCTGGGGGCCGACTATCCTTGGCAACAAAGTCTTGGTTGAAAAGTCACATCTCAACAGAAAAGTAATTTCATTATTTATTTTTTTTTTTTTTTTTATAGTTTTTGAATTATTTGCTTTCTTCTTCTGACTCTTTCCAGCTTTCAAATGGGGGTCACTGACCCCATCTAAAAACAAATGCTCTGTAAGGCTACAAATGTATTGTTATTGTTACTTTTTAATCCTCATCTTTCTATTCAGGCCTCTCCTATTCATATTCCAGTCTCTCATTTAAATCAGTTCATAGTTGCTGGGGTAATTTGGACCCTAGCAACCAGATGGCTGAAATTGCAAACTGGAGAGCTGCAGAATAAAAAAACTAAAGTCAAAAACCACAAATAATAAAAAATGAAAACCAATTGTCTCAGAATATCTACTCTTCATTCAAAGGTGAACCGCCCCTTCACCAAATCATTTAAAAAAAAAAATGAAAACCAACTGCAAAGTTGCTAAGAAAGCATCAATTTCAAAAAGTGAACTTCCCCTTTAAAAATAATCAAAGCGTCTTGCCCGAAATATAACCAGCCCCTTAACTGGTCAGGCTGTGCCTTCCTTTGGAATCACGAGGGATCTCTTCTTAAAGGGGATGTGCACCTTTAAATTAACTCTTAGTATGCTGTAGAGAGGGATATTCTGAGGAAATTTGCAATCGGTTTTCATTTTTTATTATTTGTGTTTTTTTAGTTATTTAGCTTTTTATTCAGCAGCTCTCCAATTTGTAATTTCAGCCATCTGGTTGCTGGGGTCTAAATTCCCCTAGCAACCATGCACCGATATGTATAAGAGACTGGAATATGAATAGGAGAGGCCTGAATAGAAAGATGAGGAATAAAAGTAGCAATAACAATACATTTGTAGCCTTACAGAGCATTTGTTTTTTAGATGGGGTCAGTGACCCCCTATTTGAAAACCGGAGAGAGTCAGAAGAATAAAGCAAAGAATACAAAAACTATAAAAAACAGGAAAATGAAGGCCAACTGGAAAGTTCCTTAGAAATAGGCATTCATTATCATACTAAAAGTTAACTTAAAGGTAAACCAACCCTTTTAAAGAGACGGTACAAAGCAAAGACGGATATCCCCGTGCACTCGGCCGAGTGTTCCAAAACAAGCACAAAGTGAAACCATAATAAAGCAAAGTGCTGCCAAATATCCCTACACTGGTCCCTAGCAACCAGACAGCTTCTGGAATTCCACAATACCAAAGTGTCACTTATGAAAGTGAATTTAAAGGCAAACTAGCCCTTCAAATGTGTAAAATGTTTTAGGGTCTCTTTCCAGCACTCGCCCATTATTATATAGAAACCATGTTGCCTTACAATGAGTTGTAAATAAACAACCAGGTTGTGCTGTAAATAAACAGTCATTTAAATAAGAAACGTTCTTGGGTCACAGAGCCCCAACATTATTTGGGTCCTCTGAGCAAAAGGATAAGAAACCCTGCTATAGAGGTGGTTCACCTTTAAGTAAACTTTTAGTATGTTCTAAAACAGCCAACTCTTCCATTGGTCTTCATAATTTTTTTTTTTTTATAGTTTTCTAATTTGCCTCGTTCTTCCGACTCTTTCCAGCTTTCAAACGGGGGGTCATTGACCCCATATAGAAAGGCTACACGTTTAGGGGCAAATTTATCAAAGGTGGAATTTCTTTTCTTTAACTTTAATAAATTCGAATGTTCTCGCAACTTGAACGGGAGGTTATTTATGAAAAAACTTCGGATTACGAAAGACCCGAAAGTCGAATCGAGCTGTGACAAATCTGACATTCAAATTAAAAATTCGAATTTTTTACCAAAATAAAGTTTGAAAATTCGAATTAATAAATCTGCCCCTTAATTGTTATTGCTATTTTTTTTTTTAATTACCCATCTTTCCAACCCGGCCCCTGTTATGCATATTCCAGTTTCCTATTCAAAACAATGCATGGTTGCTAGGGGAATTCTGAGCCTAGCAACAGGATGCCAGAAACTGATAATGCATCAGGGAAACAAGAGCAACTCAGATTAGAACAAATACTGTAAAAAGATCAATCAAAAAGAAACAATACCTTTCGTTAAGGTGAACTGCCCCTTTAAACCATTATCAGATAGTCGGGGTCCCTTATAACCCTAAGCAAACAATTGATTTGGAGATGCAAAACTTTGGTCCCGCCCATCAACATTCCATTGGACCAATCAGATTTCAAGATTTTTCAAATTCAACCAATGGGTTTTAAAAGGTGCTGAGCTTCAAGAAGTCATGCTTTTATCCCAAAATCATACACCGGATCAGTACAGCAGAACTCTAAAGTACAGCAATGGGATCCATTATCTGGAATCCTTTTATCCAGAAAGCTCTGAATTACAGAAAGGCTGTCTCCCATTTAATCCAAATTTGTAAAAATATTTTCCTTTTTCTGTGTAATAATAAAACAGTCGCTTGTACTTGATCCCAACTAAGATATAATTAATCCTTATTGGAAGTAAAACCAGCCTATTGGCTTTATTTAATGTTTATATGATTTTCTAGTAGACTTAAGGTATAAAGATCCAGATTACACAAGTATCCATTATCCGGAAAACCTCTCAAGCATTCTGGATAACAGGTCCGATACCTGTACTTTTCTTGGTCAGCTATAATGGAAGTTAATCGGGCGTCCATGCAATTCTATCCATTCTGCCATTGCTACAATCACTGCAGCCGCCAAATACAATTACTAACACACATTTCATTCATAGAACGGACACTATCCAATCTGACTCATGCACAAGGTTTGACCCACACATAGGAAAAAGTAGAAATGTAGCTCAGGGATATGTTTGGGAAGGAACCTTCCACCTATCAAAAGTGTCATCCTCCACAGACACAATGACAGTTACACAGAACTATAAACCCAGTGAGAATGAGGAATGAATGGATATTGGGAAGTTGTATCAGGAGTCAGAAGCAGCAGTGCAGAGAAAGGGACAGACACAATGACAGTTACCCATAACTATAAACCCAGTGAGATTGAGGAATGAATGGATATTGGGAAGTTGTATCAGGAGTCAGAGGCAGCAGTGCAGAGAAGAGAAAGGGACAGACACAATGACAGTTACACAGAACTATAAACCCAGTGAGAATGAGGAATGAATGGATATTGGGAAGTTGTATCAGGAGTCAGAAGCAGCAATGCAGAGAAATGGACAGACACAATGACAGTTACACAGAACTATAAACCCAGTGAGAATGAGGAATGAATGGATATTGGGGAGTTGTATCAGGAGTCAGAAGCAGCAGTGCAGAGAAGAGAAAGGGACAGACACAATGACAGTTACACAGAACTATAAACCCAGTGAGAATGAGGAATGAATGGATATTGGGAAGTTGTATCAGGAGTCAGAAGCAGCAGTGCAGAGAAAGGGACAGACACAATGACAGTTACACAGAACTATAAACCCAGTGAGAATGAGGAATGAATGGATATTGGGAAGTTGTATCAGGAGTCAGAGGCAGCAGTGCAGAGAAAGGGACAGACACAATGACAGTTACACAGAACTATAAACCCAGTGAGAATGAGGAATGAATGGATATTGGGAAGTTGTATCAGGAGTCAGAAGCAGCAGTGCAGAGAAGAGAAAGGGACAGACACAATGACAGTTACACAGAACTATAAACCCAGTGAGAATGAGGAATGAATGGATATTGGGAAGTTGTATCAGAGTCAGAAGCAGCAGTGCAGAGAAGAGAAAGGGACAGACACAATGACAGTTACACAGAACTATAAACCCAGTGAGAATGAGGAATGAATGGATATTGGGAAGTTGTATCAGGAGTCAGAAGCAGCAGTGCAGAGAAAGGGACAGACACAATGACAGTTACACAGAACTATAAACCCAGTGAGAATGAGGAATGAATGGATATTGGGAAGTTGTATCAGGAGTCAGAGGCAGCAGTGCAGAGAAAGGGACAGACACAATGACAGTTACACAGAACTATAAACCCAGTGAGAATGAGGAATGAATGGATATTGGGAAATTGCTCAGAGTGACACTTTCTTCCAATAGGCACAATTTCATGTTTGGGTTTATTTCCCCTTTAATGGAGGGTTCTTATATATAAGCAGTGCAAGTCATTGCCTTGTGAGTCAGGAGATAAGTTCTATTTCTTTATCTGCAGAGAATACACAGTTGTGACTCACCCGTGCCAATAACATCTCAGTCTGAGCCAGTGAAATGATTTGTATACAAGGTGCTGCTACTGCCGACTCCATCTTCCCTTTAGTCAGTGCAAATGGGAGGCAATGGGTTAACGCTCTGCCTTCCTATTTTTGGGGAGACCAGTGTCACCCACCTCCTCTTGATCATGAATGACAAGGCCTGTCCCTCTGCCCTACTTGGTGATCACTACGGTCATCAAAGGACGTTCTAATCCTGTCAAGTTGTGAGTTTCTGCACTGCGGGTTCTCTCTCTTGAAACAATGTAGCAATGGTCAGCTTTTAATGCTTCCTCACAGCTACATTGTTTCAAAAGTCAGAACCACCACAGCACTTATGTTCACAAATATCCGGTGAAAGTGTGACATTTACATATGCTGGAATATGTTGCGTATTTACAACTCCCAGAACCCCTCCAGAAACATGGAGGACACAAGCTGGGAAAAAAAACAAAGGAGATAGTGACCGGCATCATACGCTCACAAATAGAAGGCCGAGTATAGGACAATCACAATAAACAATCCTTATTACGTGTGTTTAGAAGCCGCTGCTAAATTAGAGCAAACCCTGGAGGATGTTGGGAGTTGTAGTTCCCCAACTGCTGGAAAACAGTCTCTGTAGAAGCTAAAAAGAGTGGTTGACCTTTAAATTAACTTTTAGCGTGTTATAGAATTGTAAGCCACTTTTAAATTGAACTTCATTAGTTAGTTTTTATAGTTTTTTTAATTATTTCCCTTCTTCTTTTGACTCTTTCCAGCTTTCAAATGGGGGTCACCGACCCCACCTAAAAACAAATGCTCTGAAAGGCTACAAATGTATTGTTATTGCTATTTTGTATTACTCATCTTTCTATTCAGGCCTCTCCTATTCATATTCCAGTCTCTTATTCAATCAATGCATGGTTGCTAGGGGAATCTGGAACCTAGCAACCAGACAGCTGAAATGACAAACTAGAGAGCTGCTGAATAAAAAGCTAAATAACTCAAAAAACACTAATAATAAAAAATGAAAACCAATTGCAAATTGTCTCCGAAAATCCCTCTCTGCATCATACTAACAGTTTCTTTAAAGGTGAACAACCCCTTTAAGAGTAATGGTCCAAGGAAGGAATGGGACAATAGCTGCAGCTCTGGAGAAGTCATTTAATAGCAACACGATCAGATTGCAAGCTTTGTGGTGATGTAGAGAAGGATATTCTGATTTTTCATTATTTGTGTTTTTTTTTTAGTTATTTAGCTTTTTATTCTGCAGCTCTGCAGGTTGCTATTTCAGCAGTCTGGTTGCTAGGGTCCAAATTCCCCTAGCAACCCTGCACTGATTTGCACACGAGACTGGAATATGAATAGGAGAGACCTGAATAGAAAGATGAGGAATAAAAGTAGCAGTAACAATACATTTGTAGCCTTACAGAGCATTTGTTTTTAGATGGGGTCAGTGACCCCCATTTGAAAGCAGGAAAGATAGGCAGATTATTGAAAAACTTGAAAAAAATAAAGGTCAACTTAGCCATTTTACAACATCCTAAAAGTTAACTTACAGACTGAAATGGCTGGTTCAAATTAAACGCACCTGCAGTAGGTAAACTGCAACTACCAGCATGCTTTGAAAGCCTGCCAACAATCCCTGCCGATCTCCTTGGCTGAGCATGCTGGGACTTGCAGTTTGCCAACATCAGGAGGGTGACAGGTTGGACATGGGTCATGTATTTCAGTCCTGTAGTGGAAGATTTACGTTTAGGGGGCAATGCTGTTGTGTTTGCTGTAGAGCCAGCCCTATTCCAACAGACAGCTCAACACTCTAACTCTCTGCAGGTCATGGGCTACACATTGGCACTCATTATTATACACACATACTGCTTTCGCTGAACTACAAGTCCCAGCAGCCCCAGAGAGAGAGAGAGAGACTCACCCAACAGATAATACTACAGGTTTCTCAATAAATCCCCAGGACAAGGCCTGCCCTGAACTCTATTACCTCTGAACTCTATAGATCTAGAACATCTGTGAGCCTCTGACTACGGCTAAACTACAACTCCCAGCAGCCAGAGAGAGGCTCATCCAACAGATACAACTGCAGAATTCTCAATAAATCCCCAGGACAAGGCTTGAACTCTATTGCCTCTGCACTCTATAGATCAGGGACCCCCAACCTTTTTTACCCGTGAGCCACATTCAAATGTAAAAAGAGTTGGGGAGCAACACAAGCATGAAAATGTCCCTTGGGTGCCAAATAAGGGCTGTGATTGGCTATTTGGTAGCCCCTATGTGGACTGGCAGCTACAGGAGACTCTACTTGGCACTATACTTCGTTTTTATGCAATTTAAACTTCCCTCCAAGCCTGGAATTCAAAAATAATCACCTGCTTTGAGGCCACTAAGAGCAACACCCAAGGGGTTGGAGAGCAACATGTTACTCACGAGCTACTGGTTGGGGATCACTGCTATTGATCAACAACATCTGCGAGCCTCTGGCTAAACTACAACTCCCAGCAGCCTCAGAGAGAGAGAGAGAGAGAGAGAGAGAGAGAGAGAGAGAGAGAGAGGCTCATCCAACAGATAAAACTGCAAGATTCTCAATAAATCCCCAGGACAAGGCCTGAACTCTATTGCCTCTGCACTCTATAGATCTACAACATCTGTGAGCCTCTGGCTATGGCTAAACTACAACTCCCAGCAGCCTCAGCGAGAAAGAGAGGCTCATCCAACAGATAAAACTGCAGAATTCTCAATAAATCCCAGGACAAGGCCTGAACTCTATTGCCTCTGCACTCTATAGATCTACAACATCTGTGAGCCTCTGGCTATGGCTTAACTACAAGTCCCAGCAGCCTCAGCGCTGATCAACCATGTAACACTTGCACAGCCGTTGCTGTCAGACAGGTATGGCCCAGGACAGTGTTCTCTGGATACTTCCAACCAGTCCCTGAACTACAAGTCCCAGAAGCCCCTGCTCAGAGGAGGCCATGATTATTAGAGCAGCAGAATACAGACAAGGCCCAGTCCCACACACACAACAGGCCTGAGCCTCACACAGCGCTGTGTCCCGGGCCTGGAAGAGCAGGGAAAGGGGGCAGGACCGGCAAACGCTACGAGTTCCCTCTCCCCGGGCCGCATTAAGGCCCAGCCGCTGTACTTACCCGGCTCTGCAGCTCCGTGTGGGTTTGGGAGAGTAATGGCGGCCGGGGAACTCCTCCTCCTCCGGCTCTGACTGAGGGTGTGACTGCTCGGCCTTCGCTAGCTTCTTACAGCCAGACGGCCACCATCTTACACTGGGGCGGGGGAGACAGTACTCGGACGTAGGGGCGCATGCGCGGACTGAGGGACCTCGGGAGAAAGACAGAAAGCGAAGCGCATGGGGAAGGCGCAGGGTACGCCGGGAATTGTAGTTTCCGCCTACAAAACGGAAGTTTTAATTCCAACCTTAAAAACCCCACCTCATAACAGTAGCGGTACCTAGTACGCCAGGGACGCAACTAAGACTAATAAAATTGATAGCGTTTTTTTTTTAAATACACTGTGAAGAAAATGTGAAACACGCAAACCATGCTGGGAGTTGTAGTTTCTAGCCGCATTCACTGAGGGGATTTCTGCCATGACCAACACTACATGTCCCGGCATGCAACGCGCAGCTGTCAAAGTTCTGCCCGCGCTAGTAGCGGAATGAGGACAGAACGAAGGAAGAAAATACTAATCAATGAACCGGACTCATTTTTAGAAAGTGATAGCGAAATAGTCTGGCATACACGTGGGGTCTCTTAGCTGATTTGACAGGTTTACATATTTTTTTTTTATTGTTCAGGCGGTGTTTTCAGGCTTCATAGCGGACACCTAAGTAAGGACGGAGGGCTACTTCCGGAAAACCTTGTTCCCCACCAAGATGGCGGCTCAGTTGGCGCTAAATTCAGGTAAATGGGCATGGGAATACATGTGCAGGCTGGGATTGATTAATGCGGCAATGTGACTGAATGTTCGGGGCATTGTAAGAGTACGCCTCGGCTGTTCCTCTAGTTCGGTGTAACTGGGCACTTTGAGGGATGTTTTTTTCATTACTGGTGTGGGATCTGCTCTCAAGTTACCTCACACTTCCCCTCACACCGGGACCGGCGACCCCATGAATGGCCTTGTACCGCTAAACTCCAAATACACGCTCTCTTCTGACTCGCTCTCTCTCTTCTGACTCTCTTCTTCTGACTCTCTCTCTTCTTCTGACTCTCTCTCTTCTTCTGACTCTCTCTCTTCTTCTGACTCTCTCTCTTCTTCTGACTCTCTCTCTTCTTCTGACTCTCTCTCTTCTTCTTCTGACTCTCTCTCTTCTGACTCTCTCTCTCTCTTCTGACTCGCTCTCTCTCTTCTGACTCTCTCTCTCTTCTGACTCTCTCTCTTCTTCTTCTGACTCTCTCTCTTCTGACTCTCTCTCTTCTTCTGACTCTCTCTCTCTCTTCTGACTCGCTCTCTTCTGACTCGCTCTCTTCTGACTCGCTCTCTTCTGACTCGCTCTCTCTCTTCTGACTCGCTCTCTCTCTCTTCTTCTGACTCTCTCTCTTCTGACTCTCTCTCTCTCCTCCTGACTCTCTCTCTCTCTTCTTCTGACTCGCTCTCTTCTGACTCGCTCTCTCTCTTCTGACTCGCTCTCTCTCTTCTGACTCGCTCTCTCTCTTCTGACTCGCTCTCTCTCTCTTCTGACTCGCTCTCTCTCTCTTCTTCTGACTCGCTCTCTCTCTCTCTTCTTCTGACTCGCTCTCTCTCTCTTCTTCTGACTCGCTCTCTCTCTCTTCTTCTGACTCGCTCTCTCTCTCTTCTTCTGACTCGCTCTCTCTCTCTTCTTCTGACTCGCTCTCTCTCTCTTCTTCTGACTCGCTCTCTCTCTCTTCTTCTGACTCGCTCTCTCTCTCTTCTTCTGACTCGCTCTCTCTCTCTTCTTCTGACTCGCTCTCTCTCTTCTTCTGACTCGCTCTCGCTCTCTTCTTCTGACTCGCTCTCTTCTTCTGACTCGCTCTCTCTCTCTCTCTCTCTCTTCTGACTCGCTCTCTCTCTCTCCTTCTGACTCGCTCTCTCTTCTTCTGACTCGCTCTCTTCTTCTGACTCGCTCTCTTCTTCTGACTCTCTCTCTTCTGACTCGCTCTCTCTCTTCTGACTCGCTCTCTCTCTCTCTTCTGACTCGCTCTCTTCTGACTCTCTCTCTCTTCTGACTCTCTCTCTCTCTTCTGACTCTCTCTCTCTCTTCTGACTCTCTCTCTCTCTCTCTTCGGACCCTTCTTCTGACTCTCTCTCTCTTCGGACCCTTCTTCTGACTCTCTTCTTCTGACTCTCTCTCTCTCTTCTTCTGACTCTCTCTCTCCTTCTGACTCTCTCTCTCTCTCCTTCTGACTCTCTCTCTCTCTCCTTCTGACTCTCTCTCTCTCCTTCTGACTCTCTCTCTCTCTCTCCTTCTGACACTCTCTCTCTCTCTCTCCTTCTGACACTCTCTCTCTCTCTCTCCTTCTGACACTCTCTCTCTCTCTCTCTCCTTCTGACTCTCTCTCTCTCTCTCTCTCTCTCTCTCCTTCTGACTCTCTCTCTCCTTCTGACTCTCTCTCTCTCTCTCTCTCTCTCCTTCTGACTCTCTCTCTCTCTCTCTCTCTCCTTCTGACTCTCTCTCTCTCTCCTTCTGACTCTCTCTCTCTCCTTCTGACTCTCTCTCTCTCCTTCTGACTCTCTCCTTCTGACTCTCTCCTTCTGACTCTCTCCTTCTGACTCTCTCTCTTCTTCTGACTCGCTCTCTCTCTCTCTTTCTTCTTCTGACTCGCTCTCTCTCTTTCTTCTTCTGACTCGCTCTCTCTCTCTCTTCTTCTGACTCGCTCTCTCTCTCTTTCTTCTTCTGACTCGCTCTCTCTTTCTTCTTCTGACTCGCTCTCTCTCTCTTCTTCTGACTCGCTCTCTATTCTGACTCGCTCTCTCTCTCCTTCTGACTCTCTCTCTCTCCTCCTGACTCTCTCTCTCTCTTCTCCTGACTCTCTCTCTCTCTCTTCTCCTGACTCTCTCTCTCTCTCTTCTCCTGACTCTCTCTCTTCTCCTGACTTCTCCTGACTCTCTCTCTCTCGTCTCCTGACTCTCTCTCTCTCGTCTCCTGACTCTCTCTCTCTCGTCTCCTGACTCTTCCTTCTAACTCTCTCACTCCTTCTGACGCTCTCTCTCTCTTCTGACTTTTTTTCATATAGTTTTTTTTAATGATTTACCTTCTGACTCTTCCCATCTTTCAAATAGGGATCATTGACCCCATCTAAAATGAAATGCTCTGTAAGGCTACACATTTATTATTGCTACTTTTTATTACTCCTCTTTCTATTCAGCCTCTCCTATTCATATTCCAGTCTCTTATTCAAATCATTGCAGGGTTGCTAAGGTAATCTTGACCCTAGCGACCAGATGGCTGAAATTACAAACTGGAGAGCTGCTAAATAACTCAAAAACAACAAATAAAAAATAAAAACCAATTGCAAATAGTCTCTGAATATTTCTCTGCATCATACTAACCGTTAATTTGAAGGTGATCATCCCCTTTTGAACCTATTATTCTTCCAGTAATGGCCAATAAACATTGTATATATATAGTAGTTGTACTTCATGCAGCTTTTAATTGAAGTTCTTTCCTGGACAGTGTGGGCACCACTTGCTCATTACTCACCTACTTGTAGTTGTACTCACAGCATCCCAGAGGGCTCCAGTTAGGGGGAGGGGTTCAGTTGCACCCCAAGTCCCTTTTTCTTTGTCACTGGTTGCTATCCTGCTAATACTATCATTCCAGGAACACTGAGCTACTGTGCCGGCTGTGTAGCAAAGAGTTAATACGTGGCATCTCCAAAAAATGCTCTGCAAAAATAACACCCAGAGATTCCTCCTGCATTAGTGACTGAAGGTGAACCGCCCCCTTAAAACACTTTTTTCAGTTCAGTTGATGTCAGACAGATCACCAGAGATAAAGACTTTTCCCAATTACTTTCTATTTTCTATGTGTGACTGTTTTTCTAATATTGAAGTGTGAAGTTTCATTTTTCACTTTCTAAAGCAGCTCTGCGAGGGGGGTCGCCGACTCTTTAACTGTTCTAAATTGATACATTTATTTTTGTCCCTGCTGAGCAGAATCTCTGGGTTTCATTAAAGGCAGCTGTTAGCCTTGATACAATAGTTGCTGATATACCACAGATGCTGCTGAGAAATGTAACAACTAATTGTAACAACTAAATGTATCAAATTGTAACAGTCCAGAAGCCTCGAGATTACTGAGCTGTCAGACTGAAACATTCAACTTTAAACATAAATTTTAGGATAATGGTAAAAACATAAATAAAAGATGGAAAGCGATTGAAAAATGATTTTGTTTATAGTGAATAACCTGAAACCAACTGAACTGAAAAAAAGTGTTTGGAAGATGACCAACCCCTTTAACTATCTGGTTGCTCAGAGAAATCATGATATTAGCAGTATAAAACTGCTAATATGAAAAGAGAAAATTGCAAATATGGTCAACTCTAAAGCTCTTTACTCCAGGGGTCCTAAACATTCTACTTTCTGATCTATATAGAATCTGATAAAGATTCGCTCAATTGGTTTGTCAATCTCTTTAAAGGATAAGTAAACCTTTAAAATAAAGTGAATGTAAAATTGAAGAGAGTGATATTCATAGCTCTTTTGTCATTTACATTCATTATTTATTTTCTTTTTATCCCAAGATATTAAGGGATACATGTGCTGTTAATATGAATGAATTTTGTTCCAACAGCGCCACCTGCTGGTCAGTTTCTGACCAGTCTGACCACCAAGTAGTCAAGGAAGTTGTCAGGAGAAAGAAAGAGGCTGCTCTGATGTTCTTCTGCTTAGGAAAACAATTAGAAACCTTTCTCACATCTTTCCTAAGCAGAAGAACATCAGAGCAGCCTCTTTCTTTCTCTTTTTTACATTCACTTATTGTATATGTTTACTTATCCTTTAAATAACTAGACCCTTGCTTTGTTTGTTTGACCAATTGTTCGGCCAG
Organism: Xenopus laevis; assembly: GCF_017654675.1. Lineage (NCBI taxonomy): Eukaryota > Metazoa > Chordata > Amphibia > Anura > Pipidae > Xenopus > Xenopus laevis. Next base: position 3,808,650 of record NC_054376.1, on the reverse strand, counting down.
ATCTGATCAGAATGTTTGTTCCACGGGGACAGGTCTGAACTTGGATTCAAAATAGGTGCTGCCATTTGAAGTTACACCTTAAAGCAACCCCTGTGGCATTAGCCAGAATCCACAGATTGCCAGTCCAGGCCTGGGCCAACGATTGAATTACCCGGAGAAGACTTTCCAGGAAGGGGTTTGGATAGATGTTTTCCCAATCCAAAGATATTGATTGCAGGACATCACTTTGTCCCCATACACTGACCATAGGCTTTGTATTTATCCCCTGGTTATACATGTTGTAAACAAGTGATAAACATCTGTTTTTTTGTTTACAATTCATGGTCAGAGGAAAGCAGATCTGGGCTTTCCAATAAGAGACCTTTGGGTCAAATATTACCCTCCAAGGGAAGGTATTCCAAAGTGCCACATTTTAGGAGTCAGCCAGGTGTATGGCAGTTAGGGAAGTTCAATTGTGTGATCTTATGTAGCAACAGGAGCAAAAATCCAGATTTGGTTTCATTGTTCGTATGTTATTTTTGTGTGTAATGTCCCTTTATCCTTTTACAAGCTGTTCCTGGCCGTTTACTAGTGTCGCCGTTATGTCAGCGAATGTCATCCAAACTTAAGTTGCCACATTGTCATTACAGAAGCCAGCCTGTGGGGTCCTTACAGAGAAATATGGCAGACGGTGCTGAGCGCGCTCATCAAGAGGCAGCCGGAAGCCGTTCATTCGCTTGACATTGTCTTGAAGAAATATAAACCGGACTTCATCTCTCTCTTCAAAAACCCGGTATGATTTTATTTCCCCTTTTTCACACAATCGGTAAACATGTTTTTTTCAAAATGCACCAGTTAATAGCGCTACTCCAGCAGAATTCTGCACTGGAATCCATTTCTCAAAAGAGCAAACAGATTTTTTTATATTCAACTTTGAAATCTGACATGGGGCTAGACATTTTGTCAATTTCCCAGCTGCCCCCAGTCATGTGACTTGTGCCTGCACTTTAGGAGAGAAATGCTTTCTGGCAGGCTGCTGTTTTTCCTTCTCAATGTAACTGAATGTGTCTCAGTGGGACCTGGTTTTTACTATTGAGTGTTGTTGTTAGATCTACCAGGCAGCTGTTATCTTGTGTTAGGGAGCTGTTATCTGTTTACCTTCCCATTGTTCTTTTGTTTGGCTGCTGGGGGGGGGGAGGGGGTGATATCACTCCAACTTGCAGTACAGCAGTAAAGAGTGATTGAAGTTTATCAGAGCACAAGTCACATGACTTTGGGCAGCTGGGAAATTGACAATATGTCTAGCCCCATGTCAGATTTCAAAATTGAATATAAAAAACAGTTTGCTCTTTTGAGAAATGGATTTCAGTGCAGAATTCTGCTGGAGCAGCACTATTAACTGATTCATTTTGAAATTTTTTTTTTCCCCATGACAGTATCCCTTTAAAGGGGTGGTTCGCCTTTAATTTAACTTTTAGTGCGTTTTAGCATGGCCAATTCTAAAACACTTTTCAGTTGGTCTTCATTATTTATTTTTTATAGATTTTATTTATTATTTGCCCTTTTCTTCTGACTTTCAAATGGGTTGGGGGTCATTGACCCCATCTTGAAAACACATTCTCTGTAAAGCTACACTTTGTATTACTAATCTTTGTATTCAGGCCTCTCCTGTTCATAATCAAGTCCCTTATACCGATCATGGAATTAATCATTATGGAATTCTACTCTATCATCCTAAATATTGAAAGTGGGTCTACTCTTTCATCCTAAATATTGAAAGCAGGGGTGGTTCACCTTTACGGTAAACTTTTGGTATGTTATAGAATGTCTAAGTCTAAGCATCCTTTCAATTGGTCTTTATTATTTATTTTTTATAGTTTTTGAATTATTTGCCTTCTTCTTCTGACTCTTTCCAGTTTTCAAATGGGGGTCACTGACCCCATCTAAAAACAAATGGTCTGTAAGGCTACACATGCATTGTTTAGGGATGCACCGAATCCAGGTTTTGGTTCGGGATTTGGCCAGGATTCGGCGTTTTTGTCCGAATCCTTCTGCCCGGCGAACCGAATACAAATCCTAATTTGCATATGCAAATTGGTGGTGGGGATGGAAATCACGTGACATTTTGTCAAAAAAACAAGGAAGTAAAAAATGTTTTCCCACTCCTAATTTGCATATGCAAATTAGGATTCCGTTTGTTATTCTGGCCGAATCTTTCACGAAGAATTTGTGGGTTCGGCCAAATCCAAAATAGTGGATTCGGTGCATCCCTAGTATTATTATTGCTACTTTTTAGTCCTTGTCTTCCTCTCCTATTCATTTTACACTCTCTTATTCAAATCAGTGCATCGTTGCTAGGGTAATTATGACCCTAGCAACTAGATTGCTGAAAATGCCAACTAGAGAGCTGCTGAATAAAAAAGCTAAATAATTTGAAAACCACGAATAATAAAAAATGAAAACCCATTGCAAATTATCTCAGAATATCCCTCTCTACATCCTACTAACAGTTAACTCAAAGACGAACAACCCATTTAAAGGGCAAGGGCAGCTTGCAGGACATTCTCAGTGTGCCAAATTGCAGAAACATTAGATTAGAAATCAGCTGACCTCTAGGCAGGACTCCTGTTCCCACAATGCCTTGTAATCGTCTGTTATGCTCCTTCTCAGGTCATGAACATGTCGCCGGGCGACTAAATCTCCCGAATCTTCCCGCGTGTGTCTGCCCTTAGGGTGAAGATACACGGAGCTACTAGTAGCAGCTACAAAATGCCAAAAAAAATTCCCTGCCATAGACAATACTAAGAATTGCCTCTGCTTAAACAAACGTAGGGGCAGATTTATTAAGGGTCGAATTGAAAATTAGAATTTTCAAAAAATAAATTTTATTATCAAAACGTTGATTATCCTGATGATCGAGATTTATCACATCTTTGAGATTTATCATACTCTGGCCCTTTGAATTCAACTATTCGTCTCCTAAAACCTGCCCGGTTACTGTTTTAAGTCAATGGGAGAGGTCCAGGGATGAATTTGGAGATGTTTGCAGCCTTCCTGACATTTTGAATTTATAGGAGTTTAAAAAAACTCGAATGAATTCGAAATTCGACCCTTGATAAAGGTGCCTTCCAGTGCCTTGGCAAAGCCAATTATCACTATTGTCTATTTTGTAGCTGTGACAAGTAGCTGCTACTAGTATTCTGTGTGTCTTCACCCTAAAGAGTAATCAGAAGCAGTATTCCCTGCTAATGCTGTGATCTTCTACCTACTGTGTGTGTTCTTTTTATAGTAATCAGCAGCCTTTTTATTTCTTTGTAGCCAAAGAGCGCTCAGCAACATGAGAGAGTCCAGAAAGCCAGCACGGAGGGGATCCCTATTAAAGGGACGCAGCGCACCCGGATCCTGGAAGAACAGCTTATTAAGGAAGCCTTTATCCTTAGTGACTTGTATAATATTGGAGAGATAGCAGCTGTGGAACTTCTGCTTATAGGTAAAGTTTTTGCAGATTTTATGTTTTGTTTTGTGTTCTCTGTATTTTGAGGATATAGGAAGATCTGGTACAATCAGGGCGCCATCAGGGGGGACAGGGGGTACAAGTGTCCCAGGCCTGAAGGGGGGCCCGGCAGTACTGCACCTTGACAGCGCCAAAGCCGTGCGACCATTCCCGAAGTCCCGAACAGCCAAAGTCCTCCAAAACAGCCGAAATTGAAGTCCTAAAGCACCGAAAAGACCCAAAGCCACGAAAACAGCCGAAATTGAAGTCCTAAAGCACCGGAAAGACCCAAAGTCACGAAAACAGACAAAATTGAAGTCCTGAAGCCTCAAAAAGATCCGAAGTTACGGAAACAGCCGAAATTGAAGTCCTGAAGCGCTGAAAGACCCAAAATCACGGAAAGAGCCGAAATTGAATTCCTGCTGCGCCAAAAAGACCCAAAGTCACGTAAACAGCCGAAATTGAAGTCCTGAAGCGCAGAAAAGACCCGAAGTCACGGAAACTGCCGAAATTGATGTCCTGAAGCTCCGAAAAGACCCAAAGTCACGGAAACAGACGAAATTGTAGTCCTGAAGCACCAAAAAGGCTCAAAGTCACGGAAACAGCCGAAATTGAAGTCCTGAAGCACCAAAAAGGCTCAAAGTCACGGAAACAGACAAAATTGAAGTCCTGAAGCGGCGAAAAGACCCAATGTCACGAAAGGAGGTGAAGTTGAAGTCTTGAAGCCGCAAGTTCAATTCCTCTGAACACCAATTTGTGTTTTTTGGTTTTTTTTATTCAATCCCCTAGCCACCAATGTATTATTTTAAAACTCTATTGGCCCCTGCCACCAAAACATGTTGGTGTACGGGGCCCCTGTGATTTCTAATGGCGGCCCTGGGTAAAATGTTGCAGCTGGATTAACTGCAGTGGGTAAACCCATATAGTCCCTTCGTCCTACATGACCGGTACCTTCCTAGCTAGAGATGCGTCTACATAGATCTCTCTGGATGCAGCTGAGCATCACTTGAATCTCTATATTTGAGAGTCACCAGTTTCCTCTCAACAGTCTGAGAAAAAATATCATTGGTATAACAAATCTCCCTCCCTTTTTTCTTAAAATCTCATGCCTGAGTTTAAAGGAGAAGTAAACCCTAAAAATTAATGTGGCTAAAAAATGCCATATTTAATATAGTGAACTTATTGCACGAGGCTAAAGTTTGAGCTTGTCAATAGCAGCAATGATCCAGGACTTCAAACTTGTCACAGGGGGTCACCATCTTGGAAAGTGTCTGTGACACTCGCATGCTCAGTGGGCTCTGATTGGCTGTTGAGAAGCTAAGCTTAGGGCTCGTCACTAATTATCCAGCAGAAAATGAGCTTCCCTGGCTGTAATATAAGCTGATGCTACAGGTTTGCTGATTATTCAATTCTGATGCTAATTGCACTGGTTTCTGTGCTGCCATGTAGTAATTATGTGTATTAATTACTAATCAGCCTTATATTGTGACATTTCTATTCTATGTGTACTGTATATTGTGAGTGGCTCCCTAAGCTCAGTAAGTGACAGCAGCACAGAGCATGTGAATCAGTGAATCAGCAGAAAAGAAGATGGGTAACTACTGGGGCATCTTTGGAGACACAGATCTTTACTGCTAAAAGATTGTGGTTGCCTTGGGCTGGTACAGAAGCACAAAACATCATGTACAACATTTCTACCTACTTCACTGGTTACGCTTTAGTTCTCTTTTAAGATCCACTTTAGACAGATGTGATCCCATTAGAGAACAGTGCTTTTTAGTCCCCAGGAACATATGGGTCTTTCATTTTAGTCTCTGAACATGGGGTCTACTTTCCACAATGTCACCTGGTAGGGTAACTGGAGACTGTACAGTTGTTGTTAAAGGATAAGTAAACCTTTTAAATAAGTGAATGTAGAATTGATGAGAGGGCTATTTTAAGCACTTTTGTCCTTTACATTCATTATTTATTTTCTTTTTATTCCAAGATATTAAGGGATACATGTGCTGTTAATATGAATGAATTTTGTTCCAACAGCGCCACCTGCTGGTCAGTTTCTGACCAGTCTGACCAGCAAGTAGTCAAGGAAGTTGTCAGGAGAAAGAAAGAGGCAGATGTTCTTCTGCTTAGGAAAACAATTAGAAACCTTTCTCACATCTTTCCTAAGCAGAAGAACATCAGAGCAGCCTCTTTCTTTCTTATTTTATTCACTTATTTTAAAGGTTTACTTATCCTTTAAACTATTACTGCTGGCATACCCCAGACAGCTGAAGACTACACTTCTTCTAAAAGCAGCATGTAGGTCTGTGTAGTAGCTGCCATGGTGTATTGTCTGCTGTAGTACATGATGGTCACCAATGAAACAGCATCTCTAGTGTCTTGAATATCATAAAATATTGTGATCATTTTTAATTTCTGAATCTTCAGGATGCTCCAGTAAGTATAGGATATGTGAGCAGCTTATGAAGCCTTGTTTGTTTATCATAGTGTTTTTTCTGTTACAGGTGAGCAACAGCAGCCTACTTTCCATGGCCTGACCAGAGGCTTGGTAGCGATACTCTTATACTGGGACGGCAAGAGCTGCATGGCTGAATCCTTATTACATCTCATCCAGGCCAGAAAAGGCAAGACCTTCACCTTGGACCACAGGTACTGCCGCTAGGACAAATGTTGAGAGATTTGAGGGTTTATTGTTTATTTGAAATAGTATCTACTCGCATACAGTAGATTTAATCTCAATTTAGTCTCCTAAATGAATTAAACAAAAATTCCGTCAAAAGTACGCAAATTATTTCATGTTTGCAGATAATTATTCCTCCAATTCTTTTGTATGTCACTGGGCTGGTTAATATTGGCACTACGAACGTGTTTTTAACAGATTGAAATAATAACGATGAACTTAAGAAATTTAAAAGGAGGGTGATTTGCTTGTTCTAAGATCTATATCAACTGCTATTTCGCCAGTCCATGAAATTAATTCATTTAAAGGGGAAGGAAACCTAGTCGGCGCAAACCCCCCACCCCCCCTCCCGTTTGTTGCCCACCCTCCCTCCTCCCCCCTGGCCTACCCGTCCCGCTGGGCAAATGCCCCTAACTTGTTACTTACCCTTCTGCGCAGGTCCAGTCCAGGGAGTTCACAGACGACATCTTCTTCCACGCGATCTTCTTCAGGCTGTGAACGGCGTTTTGGCGCATGCGCAGTAGGAGCATTTCACCGGTACGGATCTACTGCGCATGCGGCAAAAGTCACGAAGCATGCGCAGTAGATTGTACCGGCGAAATGCTCCTACTGCGCATGCGCCAGTCAAAGCAGGAAGAAGATCGCGTGGAAGAAGATGTCGTCTGTGAACTCCCTGGACTGGACCTGCACAGAAGGGAAAGTAACAAGTAGGGGCATTTGCCCAGCGGGACGGGTAGGCCAGGGGGGGGGGGGTTTGCGCCGACTAGGTTTCTTTCCCCTTTAAAGGAGATGGAAAGCTACCAAAGCAGTTTATTGCCAATAGAGCAACCACAATTGTACAAGCTATTACACTATATTTATTCTGCAATATGCTTTGCCTTTACCGTACCTGAGTAAACAGCTCTAGAAGCTCTCTGTTTAGGATAGCAGCTGCCATATTAGCTTGATGTGACATCACTTCCTGCCTAAGTCACTCCCTGCTCACTCATAGCACTCTGATTACAGCAGGGAGGGGAGGAGGAGGGGGAAAGAGAAGCAAACTGAGCATGCTCAAGCCCTAGCCCTGGAAACAGGAAGTCTGATACAGAAGCCCATGAGTACACAATAGAAGGAAGGAAATGTGCTGTTTTTTTTTGACAGAGGACTCGCAACATTACTTTGAGGGTTTACTGGTGTATTTATATAGACCTTTCTGATAAACCTTACTTACTTTGAGCCTTTCCTTCTCCTTTAATCATATTGATTCATTACAGAATAACATGAAATGTAGAATTGTATGTAAATAATTAATGCATTTTGTGTACTTTTGATGGAATTTTTGTTTAATTTAGGAGACTTTATCTTATAAAATTGAATGAAATTAAGATTAAATCGACTGTGTGCGAGTTTGAGATACTTTTTTAAATCTCACGCACAAAGTAGACTCTTCCTGAAGCAGTAGAGTGCTCACCCATTTATAACTAAATTATCAAGATTTCAGCTTATTTGCCGTTACAGCAAAATAAATTCCCTTTTCTGTAAATGTAGTTACTGGAATACCAATGACTTAGCAGGTCTCTGTTTTTAAGGCAATTAGCTCTGATTCATACAAACTGATGAATCAGCCAGTGAAGTAATTCGCTGATACCGACATCATGTCAAGACATTAACCCATTCAATGAAAATATGTTTTATGTTCCAGTGAATGTAAGACTGGAAATTTGGTTGGCAATGTTATTAGTCCTTTAAAAGCTGTAACGTATCCTTGCTGCTTTTCTACGGATAACATGCATCTGACCCATTTAACTTTTTATGTCTGTTTTTGCTTCCCGCAGCCCCGAGGTTGTGTCCATGGTAACTCGTTTCACCGATGATCTGATGGAACAAGGCTTGACTAATAAAATCCTTACTTTGATCTCTCAAATTGACGTGAACAATGAGTTTGACAAGTTGAAAAAGGAACGAGGTCTGGGCAATAAGAAGCATCGCAAAGAGGCAAGTGGTTGGGGAGTGGGAGATCGTAACTATGTACTCTGAAAAAAAAGACATTTATTTTTGGCTATATTTGGGTGTAAGCACTGAGTTTAATATTCTGTAATATATTTGCTATTTCAGGTTTCTGATCTGATAAAAGAATGCCAGCAATCCCTAGCACACAGCCTGTATTCATGGAGCTGCCAGACTCCATTAAACAGAGAGGATACACTACTTTTGATTGGATACTTGGAAAAAGTAACCGTAGAAGGAGATGGCTCATTGGACAAAGTGAACTTGACACTACTGATGTCACTTCTCTATTGCCTGGATGTTGGCTTTTTGGAGCAAGGGACAGATGATCGAGAAGGTATAATTTCTTATTCCCAGTAAAAAAAAAAAAAAAATGTTAATTACAGAGATTACATTCCCATCAGTCCCTGCCCCAGTGGAATACAGACTAAGGGCAGGGGCACACGGGCAGATTCAGGGAAGGTTTAGTCGACTAATCGTCTCTTCTCAGGGTCTACAATCTCCCCGAACTGCCTTCCACCTGCTAAAATGAGAAAACGCCAGCGCAATGGCACTCGTGGTGCTTCGATTTCCGAAGTTGCCTCATGAGGAAACTTCGGGCAACTTCGGAAATTGAAGTGCAGAGAGTGCATTGCCGCAGGCGATTTTTCATCTTAGCAGGGGGAAGGCAGTTTCGGGGAGATTGTCACCCTGAAGAAGAGGCGATTAGTCGCCAGGCGACTAAATCTCCCCGAATCTGCACGTGTGCCCCTGCCCTAAGATCCCTATCACATTCACACACTCTAGGATCGGTCTTATCAGGAGCTAATTGATCTGTGTGAAAGGAAACCAGAGTATTTTGAGGAAGCCCATACCGACAAGGAGTTAGGACAGACTTTAACACTGTCAAGGCTGGGAGCAGTCACTCGTGTAAATAACAGCAGAGGTATGAGCATAACTGATTTGTATTTATCTCTGTAGAACTGATGAAGCAAGCAAGCATGTTCATGGACAGACAGTACATTGCTGCTATCCATAATCGTCTGCAGAACACTCAGCCATGGAAGTCACCCGGCATGCAGGCGACAGTCAGACTGGCTTGGGCCCTGGCTCTCCGAGGAATCTCTCAGTTTTCAGAAGTCTTAGGTAAGTGTGATTGAATTAGCACCTGGCCTATAAACCAACGCAACCAATCAGTAATTCACTATTTTTCTTTTGGCATTTGCCATGCCACGTTATAACTAGTGTAAAGGATTCACTGTGGTTTGTTACACCTAATGCATGCCATGTTTTTATATGACGTCGCAATTTATCTTGTCTCCATTACCCTTGTTGCATAGTTTGTGCTTGCTGCTTTTTTTTTTTTTTTTGATTTATTTTTTTCCCCCTTTTTTTCCTGGCAGAGTTTTCAGAAGCAGATGAGCCAATGGCAGAGATAGCTATTGGTGGCAATGTCTTTCTCTTCCTCACGGAGGCAGTGGTGGGATCTGAAAGCTTCTGCACAGACGAATTCTTTATTCGCCGGATTCACAAACTCGTCACTGATTTCCTGACTCTCATGCCCATGAAAGTAAGTCATGTTTGTGACTATATGTTGAGATCCGCTTTTCCCAACAAACCCTTTTGTCTCGCTCTTTTTTTATATGATCTTTCATGATTAAAGAGAAATGACAATTGTGTTAATAGATAAGGTCAGACTGGTAGAAGCAGACATAAAGCAAAGTAACCAAGAAGTAATGTTCTGACTGCTGTAGCATAGAAATAGAAAAACATTCAGGCAGTTGACTCTGAAGGCACACAGATGTATTCCCTGGCACTAAATAAATGCCCCATAATTACTCCTGCTACCAGTACTGGCAGTTCTTGGCCTAAAAATATGCAGAAGTTAGGTGGTAGGGGTGATTTAGGTACAACAGCATTGCCACCCACTGGAAGGGAGAAAAAGGAAAGACTGCTTACAAGTCGTCACTGTCGTGGACAATTAGGACCCAGGTAAAGAGGCAGCAAAGACACCAAAATGGCTAGATTCAGGTATGAACATTGGGAACACTGCAGTTCAAAGTAGGGGATCTAAAACAACTGGTGGGGTAAAATCATATGAGGAGTAGTAGGTTGTTTTTATTTGCATGTTGCATTTTATCATGTGAGGGGAACCTTTACTCTACCCTGTGTCTGGTATGGGCACAAGAGGAAAGAATTAAAGGACCAGGAAAGGCAAAAAAAAATAAAATCCCATTTTTACTTTCTTTAATGAAAAGAAACCTTTCTCCAATATACTTTAATTAAAAAAATGTGTACCGTTTTTATAAGAAACCTGACTGTATGCAGTGAAATTCTCCCTTCATTTACTGCTGTGGCTAGGAGTTTTCAGCAGGGAAACAATCATACATATGAACAGCAGGGGGAGCTCCCGCCTTATTTCCGAGCCATGCAGAATTCAAACAGCTTTGTTTATGACGATCCCTAAGCAGCCCAGACCACACTGAGCATGTGCAGAGTCTTAGTCTTGCAAAGATGTATAACAAAGTTACAAGATGAAAGCCCCCTGTGGCCAACTTTAAAAGCATAAATCATTTGTTTGATTAGTCTTTGTGGTGCAGTAAGTTCATGCTTATGTTTAGTATACAAAATACAGCATTTCTAGCCTTATTCTATTTTAGACTTTCCTTGTCCTTTAAACAACAAAGTGCCTCAATATATCTGTCCTGCCAGGTAAAGCAACTGAGAAATCGTGCAGAAGAGGATGCCCGACTGATCCAAATGAGCATGCAGATGGGGAATGAGCCTCCTGCTTCTCTACGTAGAGATCTGGAACATCTTCTGTTACTGGTAGGGTTTTGATTTGTTAACTGTTGTAAAGGGGGGCAATTGTGAGCACCAGTCACACCTGTTTCCCCAGTGGAACCAGCCTTGGTGGTCCAAAACCAATCCCAGAGAATCGTATATGGTTAATGTAGTATGCTCAGAATGGAAGGTAATGGAAAGTATTAGCCAGAGGGAAGAAGTATTTCATGTTGTCATGGCATGCCATGCCATGGTAAATCCCCTCTCTTTGCACCATGGCCTTATCAAATTTCTCTGTTGTATAAAGGGGGACATCGGTAACGTATGGGTGAATTAAGAGTCCCCTGTTCGACCCATAAGTTCCCTGTGTCCCCCTTTCGAAATGGATTTAAGAGTAACAAAAATCATATGATCCTGGCAGATTGGCGAGCTGTACCGCAAAGACCCATTCCACCTGGAACTGGCATTGGAATACTGGTGTCCCACAGAACCTCTCCAATCAACCTCTTTGATGGGATCCTTTCTTGGTGTGGCCCACCAAAGGCCACCTCAACGCCAGGTATGAACTTCATAACGGCAGGATATCTTTTTGGTCTATATTTATTTAAAGGGGTTGTTCACCTTCAAACACTTTTTTTTTTTTTAGTACAGTTGGTTTCAGATTTTTCACCAGAAATAGACTTTTTCCAATTACTTTTCTATTTGTGACCATTTTTTTCTAATATTGAAGTGTAAATTTTCATTTTTCACCTTCTAAAGCGGCTCTGGGGGGGTCGGCGACTCTTTAACAGTTTTAAATGTAGTTTACACATTTATTATTATTAAAGGCAGCTGTTATAATTGATACAATAGTTGCTAATATTCCACAGATACTGCTGAGAAATGTATCAATCGATTGTATCAACTAAATGTAGCAAATTGTAACAGTTCAGATGTCTCTAATTACAGAGCTGCCAGACTGAAACACTAGAGACAGGCACTTTAAACTTAAATATTGGGTAAACGGTAAAAAATAAAAGATGGAAAACAATTAAAAAAAGGCTGAACAACTGAAAAAGTGTTTGGAAGGTGAACAACTCCTTTAACGCTTCAAAATGATACATACAGGTTAACTGGCTCTTGATAAAACTGACCCTAGTTTGTGAATATGATATGGAAGTTAGATTGTAAGCTCCACTGGGGCAGGGACTGATGTGAATGCTTTCTAATTTGTCATATTAGGGTAGAATGCATGTTTAGCTTCAATGGCAGAGCTATACAACTCTCAGAAATAAAGCTAGCCTTGCTTTAGTCAGTGGTCATTAAAATGAACCTGTAATAGTGTTTATTGTGGAGTACATGCCAACAAACCTATTTGCGCTGTTGCAGGTTTTATTGTCCAAGTTCGTGAGACAGATGAGTGACCTATTGCCGGCCACGCTCTACTTACCTTACCTGAAGATGCTCAGGGGCCTTGCAAGTGGCCCTCAGTGTGCCCATTACTGTTTCAGTCTACTAAAAGCCAATGGGGGCAGCAGCGGTAAGTAAATCTTAAAGCAGCGTTGATTTTTGTGACTTGACTACAGTAGGTCTATATTCTTTATGTTATGGGGTTAAACAACCTCTTCAAGGAGCAAGGGCTTTTACTGATAAGGAACTTCCTCATGTTGGGGCAGCACCTTATCTAGCCTTGAACTTTGTTATCCCATTATGTTATCTTCAGTTTCCCTTTTATAAGTGAGGTAAAGGAAAAGTAATGTCAGAAGTGTTTTAAAGTAATAAGACTATAATGCAGTGTTGCCCTGCACTGGTAAAACTGCTGTGTTTGCTTCAGAGACACTACTATAGTTTATAGAAAGAAGCTGCTGTGTAGCCATGGGGGCAGCCATTCAAGCACAGGATACACAGTAGATAACAGATAAGTACTACTATAGTTTATATAAACAAGCTGCTGTGTAGCCATGGGGGCAGCCATTCAGGCACAGGATACACAATAGATAACAGATAAGTACTACTATAGTTTATATAAACAAGCTGCTGTGTAGTCATGGGGGCAGCCATTCAAGCACAGGATACACAGTAGATAACAGATAAGTACTACTATAGTTTATATAAACAAGCTGCTGTGTAGCCATGGGGGCAGCCATTCAAGCACAGGATACACAGTAGATAACAGATAAGTACTACTATAGTTTATATAAACAAGCTGTTGTGTAGCCATGGGGGCAGCCATTCAAGCACAGGATACACAGTAGATAACAGATAAGTACTACTATAGTTTATATAAACAAGCTGCTGTTTAGCCATGGGGGCAGCCATTCAAGCACAGGATACACAGTAGATAACAGATAAGTACTACTATAGTTTATATAAACAAGCTGCTGTATAGCCATGGGGGCAGCCATTCAAGCACAGGATACACAGTAGATAACAGATAAGTACTACTATAGTTTATATAAACAAGCTGCTGTGTAGCCATGGGGGCAGCCATTCAAGCACAGGATACACAGTAGATAACAGATAAGTACTACTAAAGTTTATATAAACAAGCTGCTGTGTAGCCATGGGGGCAGCCATTCAAGCACAGGATACACAGTAGATAACAGATAAGTACTACTATAGTTTATATAATCAAGCTGCTGTGTAGCCATGGGGGCAGCCATTTTTTTATTAATCTGTGTTCTCTGTTCTTGCATGGTAGACTGATGTCACATGGCCCTCTCTGGCAGCACATTATTGTGTTTTGTGGCTGAGAGACTGCTCGTGTTAACAGTGTTGGAGTTTTGGAAAGCGGTAGAAAACACATCCAGCGTGCTATAGGGCTAAGTGTTTACATCCTGGAGCTGGCATTTCACTACAGTTCCACTCTTAAACGAGAAATAAACCCTAAAAATGAACGTGGCTAAAAATGCCATATTTTATATAGTGAACTTATTGCACTGGTTTCTAAAGTTTGAGCTTGTCAATAGCAGCAATGATCCAGGACTTCAAACTTGTCACAGGGGGTCACCATCTTGGAAAGTGTCTGTGACACTCACATGCTCAGTGGGCTCTGATTGGCTGTTGAGAAGCTAAGCTTAGGGCTCGTCACTAATTATCCAGCAGAAAATGAGCTTCCCTGGCTGTAATATAAGCTGATGCTACAGGTTTGCTGATTATTCAATTCTGATGCTAATTGCACTGGTTTCTGTGCTGCCATGTAGTAATTGTGTATTAATTACTAATCAGCCTTATATTGTGACATTTCTATTCTATGTGTACTGTATATTGTGAGTGGCTCCCTAAGCTCAGTAAGTGACAGCAGCACAGAGCATGTGCAGTGAATCAGCAGAAAAGAAGAGGAGCTACTGGGGCATCTTTGGAGACACAGATCTTTACTGCTAAAGGGCTGTGGTTGCCTTGGGCTGGTAAAGAAGCACAAAACATCATGTACAATATTTCTACCTACTTCTATAGTTTAGGCTTTAGTTCTCCTTTAAGAGCTAATGCTGTACTGTTCTTTGGCCTGCCTTGTTCAGTCCCAGCCTACCAGCCCTTCTTCCCTTTCTGTGATTCTCAGGGTCCACCTCAGTGAAACAGTCGAAAGGGGGACATATAGTCTATTACCAGTATTTGCCTATATGACCAATTGGCCATTACTTTGCCTCAGAGGGGAAATATCCTTCTTGACTCCAAAATGGCAATGGGACCGGTCCCTGGATCAACTTGTACTATGAGCTCTCTCCCATATCCCTGTATTCCCTCACTTGCTAAACACCATCCAACCCCTTCTTATACCTATCTAATGTATCAGCCTGTGCCCCTGATTCACTTCCCAGCTCTCCCTGTAACACCCCTTTCCCTCCTCTAATCTCATTGGCTCCCTCCTGTCTGCTGGGAGGAGCTACTGTGAATAAAGCACCCGACCCTTCCTTGTACCTATCTAATGTATCAGCCTGTACCCCTGATTCACTTCCCAGCTCTCCCTGTAACACCCCTTTCCCTCCTCTAATCTCATTGGCTCCCTCCTATCTGCTGGGAGGAGCTACTGGTGAATAAAGCATCCGACCCTTCCTTATACCTATCTAATGTATCAGCCTGTACCACTGATTCAGGGAGACAATTCCACATCTTCACAGCTCTCACTGTAACAAACCCCTTCCCAATATTTAGCCGGAACCTCTTTTCTTCTAATCGGAATGGGTGACCTCGCGTGAGTTGGAAAGACCTACTGGTAAATAAAGCATTAGAGAGATTATTATATGGATTGCATTAGTACCTGTAGGTGACAAGGGCTGCTGAACACACACTGATTCATACAGCAACTCTCTTTGCTGAGCTTGCATACATAAAATTGTGTTTAGATTTTGTTGCCTTTGTAATTATAATTTGCATATTCGCCAAGTTAAGCAGTCTGCAATCTATTATTTTGTGGGAAATGTAAAGATCCTGTTTCCATGATTTCAGCAGAGAACTTGCAAGCTGCAGGGGGCAGCCCAGTGTCCTGGGACCACTTCTTCCACTCTCTGATGCTCTACCACGAGCACTTGCGGAGGGATCTACCTAACACTGACAATATCCACCAGCGTCACCCTCCTCTCCGTGGTATCACCCAGCGAGAGCTTGATGGCCTCATTGCCTGCTTGCAGCTCACCTGCACCATCATCGATTGGGTAAATAACCCTTTGCTGCAAATATTGCTCAGTTCCAAGCACTGACTGCAACTTGTCTGTAATATGCATCTAGCAGTGATGCTCTGCTGATTGGTGGTGCCCTTTGTGCTTTAAAGGAGAAGGAAAGCTACCGAAGCTATTGCCAATAGATTAGCCACAATAGTGCAAGCTATAACACTATATTAATTCTGCAGAATGCTTTACCATACCCGAGTAACCAGCTCTAGAAATTCTCTCTGTTTATTTAGGATAATAGCTGCCATATTAGCTTGGTGTGACATCACTTCCTGCTCACTTATAGCTCTGGGCTCAGATTACAGCAGGGAGAGAGGAGCAAACTGAGCATGCCCAAGCCTTGGAGATTTAAGATGAAAACATATAGCTCTGGGCTCAGATTACAGCAGGGAGAGAGGAGCAAACTGACCATGCTCAAGCCCAAACCTTGGAGATTTAAGATGAAAACATATAGCTCTGAGCTCAGATTACAGCAGGGAGAGAGGAGCAAACTGAGCATGCTCAAGCCCAAACCTTGGAGATTTAAGATGAAAACATATAGCTCTGGGCTCAGATTACAACAGTGAGAGAGGAGCAAACTGAGCATGCCCAAGCCTTGGAGATTTAAGATGAAAACATATAGCTCTGGGCTCAGATTACAGCAGTGAGAGAGGAGCAAACTGAGCATGCTCAAGCCCAAACATTGGAGATTTAAAATGAAAACATATAGCTCTGGGCTCAGATTACAGCAGGGAGAGAGGAGCAAACTGAGCATGCTCAAACCCAAGCCTTGGAGATTTAAGATGAAAACATATAGCTCTGGGCTCAGATTACAGCAGGGAGAGAGGAGCAAACTGAGCATGCTCAAGCCCAAGCCTTGGAGATTTAAGATGAAAACATATAGCTCTGGGCTCAGATTACAGCAGGGAGAGAGGAGCAAACTGAGCATGCTCAAGCCCAAGCCTTGGAGATTTAAGTGAAAACAGGAAGTCTGATACAGAAACGTGTACACAATAGAAGGAAAGAAATGTGTTTCTTTTGACAGAGGACTCTACTGGTATATTTTTATAGACCTTTCTGATAAAGCTTCCTTAATTTTAACCTTTCCTTCTCCTTTAAAGGGTCTGAGTTTGCCCTGGCAACTCTAGTCATAAAGTTCAGTTTGAGTTGCTATTCATTTCGTATGCTGTGGGCTTTCATAGTGACTTCTTGTTTGCCGGCAGAGTGAAAGTGCCCGTCTGGCTCTGTGTGAGCATGCCCAGTGGATGCCGGTGGTCGTTATTCTTGGCCTCTTGCAGTGCAGCATCCCACCTCTCCTTAAGGCTGAGCTCCTGAAGACACTGGCTGCCTTTGGCAAATCCCCAGAGATTGCAGCATCCCTATGGCAATCCCTTGAATATACACAGGTATGTATGCAACAGCTCATCGCACTCTGTTATACTCAGCGCCGGATTTCAATGAGGGGCGCCCCTAGGCCGCGCGGTCCTAGCGCCCACCTCACCTCCCCTTCCCAGCGCGCCGGTGAAAAAACGCCGGCGCAGCTGCTGTAATTGAAAAATGCGGCTGGGCGGCATGCCGCCCTAGGCCCAGGCCTATGCGGCCTTGCCGCAAATCCGGGCCTGGTTATACTCTAACCAAGGCAAGTGTTGTATTGCACACCCTTAGTAAATCTGGTTCTATTTCTTCTGTCTGTGAAACTATCAAGACTTTGTCC
Source organism: Xenopus laevis (assembly GCF_017654675.1). Lineage (NCBI taxonomy): Eukaryota > Metazoa > Chordata > Amphibia > Anura > Pipidae > Xenopus > Xenopus laevis. The sequence continues at coordinate 3,791,410 of NC_054376.1, read as the reverse complement.
GAATATATTACAAAGCCCTAAAATGTACTGATTTTGTGTTTCTTCTTACTTTAACAGATTCTGCAGACAGTAAGAGCCCCAGGTCTACGGCAAGGAGTAGGAATCGAGGTAATTTTTGTGTGATTTTTGTGCATTACTGCACTGTTCTGCACACACAGTTATATTTGTTACAGATACATTTGTGCACATTTGTGATCATTCAAAATTGCCTTTGGCTTCAACCAGGTGGAGCTGAATGAGATTGAGTCTCGTTGTGAAGAGTACCCCCTGACTAGAGCTTTCTGCCAGCTCATTAGTACTTTAGTTGAAAGCTCCTTCCCCACCAATCTGGGAGCAGGTCTGAGAGCACCAGGCTTTGAGCCGTACCTCCAGTTTCTTCGAGACACCGTGTTCCTTAGGTACCGCACTAGAGCCTACAGGAGAGCAGCAGAAAAGGTAATGATTTTTATGTTTACTGGCATTCTGGGTTGTGGGCAAACTTTTCCTCTGCTGTGTCTGTATATGTCTGCAGCTATGTAGGGCTCTGGACACCTCCTCCTGATGGCAGGAATAGGAAAGGATCCAGCCCCCCATAATTCTGCTGTAAATTCAAATTGTGAATCTAGGAAAGCGCTGACCTTTAAATAAGACTTTAAACAACCGTGCACGTGTTGTATTATTGAAAACTTGTCTATTAATACTTCCCTTGCAGTGGGAGGTAGCAGAGGCTGTGTTGGATGTCTTTTATAAGCTTTTGAAGGACTATGAACCTCAGCCTGAAGACTTTGTGGACCAGTATGTAGAGCTGCAAGGTATATTTTACCTTTTTTTGTCAGAATTTACAATAAAAAGTCAGTTCATGACTATGAGATATGACCATGATTTTTACCATTCGGGTTATGTTTTAGGAGAAGAAAGGGTTGCTTTCAAACCCCCGGGGTTCAGCCTCATGCATCATCTGCTCAATGAGTCTCCTATGTTGGAGCTTTGCCTCAGCCTCATGGAAGAAGGGGTCACCCAGCTGGACACATATGCCCCTTTTCCAGGTAATTGTCCAAATTTTACATTGAATGGAAATTAAAAGACAGAACATTGAATTTGTCTTTAGACAAAACATAAAGACACAGCCTAGTGTGGGATTGGTTACACTCTCTCTTCATTTACGTGTGTTTATATTCTCTCTTTCCCAGGCAAGAAACACCTAGAGAAGGCAGTGGCTTATTGTTTCATGCTTCTGAATCTGACTCTACAGAAGGAGAATCGCTTCATGGATTTGTTAAGGGAAAGTCACCTGTCGATGATCGTGACCCCTCTGGAGCAGCTCTTGCAGGGAATTAACCCACGATCCAAGAAAGCTGATAATGTAGTGAATATTGCTCGGTGAGTGGGGCTGAATTCCAGTACTGTGGAAGATCAGATGTTTTATCATTAAAGCTTTCTTTATCTTCTCCTACAGTCTACTGACTTTTCCATCCTGTTTCCATTTCCAAAATTTTTCAGCTACCATTTACATGTACACATAAGGCTTTACAGTGTTGTTCTCTGTATCCTTCAGATATCTCTGCCATGGAAACAGCAATGCTGAGCTTGCCTTTGAAAGTGCAAAGATCTTGTGCAGCATCTCCTGTAACTCTAAGATCCAAGAAAAGATTGTTGGAGACTTTACCCAAGATCAGGTAGATAAACTATGGGGCATATTTCTTAATCTCAGAGACAAACATCACCAGTGAAGTTGTCCAAAGCAACCAATCCACAATTAGATTTGACTAGTTACCTACAAGTTAAGGTGGCCATACATGGGAAGATATAAGCTGCCAATTTAGGTCCTTTACACCAATTCACTAGCTTATCTGCCCATGTATGGAGACCTCCAATAGGCCTCCTCGAATGATATCTGGCCAAAGATCGGTCGGGCAGCTTGTTTGGCTACCCTCGGGAGCTTAGGGAGTGGAGGAGGTCTAATGGGAGAGGAATGTTAGTTGGGGGATAGAAGGAGCATGACAAGTCTGATGGGTTGGAGAGGAGTGTGGTATCTGAACTGGGGCTTGAGGGAGTGCGACAAGTTTTCTGGGGAAGGTGATGAGAAATTGTGTTAGTGAAGAGGAGATGTGGGAGATTGGGCTGGGCTAGAGATGGTGAGAGAATGGGCTGCCAAACATATTTTGTACCTAAAACACTGTGTCTCCTTTGTCACTGCAGAATGTGAGCCAGAAGCTGATGGTTGGTTTTGTTTCGTGCTTGGACAGTGAGGAAGCAGAAGAGTTACTGGATTCAGAGAAAGGTTAATATTTCCCCCAGTACATAACATGAATATAATATATATTAGCCAATGCACACCATCTGAAAGTGGAAACGTAAAAGAGGAACATTATAACAACAAATTCATGTTCCAATTAGAAACTTTGCTCAAATCTTTCCTAAGCAGAAGAACATCAGAGCAGCCTCTTTCTTTCTACTGACAACTTCCTTGACTACTTGGTGGTCAGACTGGTCAGAAACTGACCAGCAGGTGGCGCTGTTGGAACAAAATTCATTCATATTAACAGCACATGTATCCCATAATATCTTGGAATAAAAAGAAAATAAATAATGAATGTAAATGACAAAAGTACTTAGAATAACACCCTCATCAATTCTACGTTCACTTATATTAATGGTCTACTTATTATTTAAGACGTGATGTTTGGAATTTAATTAGCCGTTTCCTTTGAACTACAGAGGCGGAGGATCAAGTGAAGCAGACCAACATTAGGTACATGACAAAAATTCACATCCTCAATCTTCTAATCACCTCCCTGGAAATGAAAGCTCCCAATCTTGCGATGTTCCTTCTTGGCTATGAACTGAAGAAGCCAGTCAGTACAACCAACCTGCAGGACTCAGGTATTCACTTACTGTACACGTGTATCTATTTGGCGATTGCTTTTATTGACTTTGTTCCAGGGACGAATAACAAAGCAATACTTGTTTAGATGCTTTAGTTGTAAAGTATTAAACATGATGCTTTTTCCTGAAATTGATTCCAGTGTGGTTACTATTGAGCAATGGTATTTCGAAAAGAGAACACTTTTTAAACAAGAACTTTTTTTTGTTCAGGTGTCCTGGGCTGCCCGCGCACCTGCCTGCACTCTATTCTAGATATCTTGCGAAAGGGGACTGATGTGCGGGCTGGACCTGTAGCGGTGTGGGACACTCCTCATCTTGCTGAACTGTGTTACCAGGTATGGGGCCAGGTGCTGCAGGGATTTCTCATTTATGAAAAAGTTTGATATCATTCATTAGTCTGAAGCAAGCAGGAAAAATAGCTGAATTAATAACCGATTCACGTAAAAGGAATATAGAGTACACTGACATCTAGTCTGATTTCTCTTACTGTTCATATTCATGTTCATATTTCCATAACTCATAGGAAGGCGTTTTCTTTAAGGCTGCCTATTGCCTGAGCAGTGAACTACTACAGCATAGGCATTCCCCTGTGCTAAGCACAATTCAGCAGGAACAGTCCCTAAGTTTGCTCATAGTCTGTACAGAGAAATATTATAAAACTATTGCAGCATAGGTATTCCCTGTACTAAGCACAATTCAGCAGGAACAGCCTCCTAAACTTGCTCATAGTCTGTTCAGAGAAATACCATAAAACTATTGCAGCATAGGTATTCCCCTGTACTAAGCACAATTCAGCAGGAACAGTCCCTAAGTTTGCTCATAGTCTGTACAGAGAGAGCCCATAAAACTATGGCAGCATAGGTATTCCCTGTACTAAGCACAATTCAGCAGGAACAGCCCCTAAGTTTGCTCATAGTCTGTACAGAGATATCCCATAAAACTATGGCAGCATAGGTATTCCCTGTACTAAGCACAATTCAGCAGGAACAGCCCCTAAGTTTGCTCATAGTCTGTACAGAGAAATCCCATAACATTTTGGCTGTATAGGTATTCCCCTGTACTAAGCACAATTCAGCAGGAACAGTCCATTAAGTTTGCTCATAGCCTGAACAGAGAGATCCCATAAAGAATTATGTTCTTGTTTATGCCGTACAAATCTTTTATCTGGATTGTCAGGTGATCTACCAGCTGTGTGCTTGTGCCGATACCTCCGGCCCTACAATGAGGTACCTACGAACCAGCCAGGATTTCCTCTTCAGCCAGCTTCAGCACCTGCCCTTCTCTGTGGAAGGTAAATATACATATGCAAAGTGTTTATATCCTTCCTCCACAACTCACATTCCCAACAAACAACCCGCTAAAGATTTCTAACGGCAAGCTGTTTCTGTTTATATTTATAATAATAGAATATCTGTGTTAATATATCAATGTCCTTGTGCCCACAGAGTCCGAAATCTCTGCCATGAATCAGATGTCATGGCTGATGAAGACGGCCACCATAGAACTGCGCATCACATCACTAAACCGTCAGCGTTCCCACACACAGAGGCTTCTTCACCTGCTTCTGGATGACATGCCGACCAGACCGTATTCAGGTGCATTTTCCACTTGGATCAAGTTTGTTAGTGAGACCTGGGGCTTGTGACGGTGGGGCAGGGAAAGCTTAATATATTTATTTTCTCTGTTCCTGCAGCTGATGGTGAAGGAGGAATGGAGGACGAAAGCCGCAGCCTCAGTGGGTTTCTGCACTTTGACACAACCTCTAAAGGTAACATACAAAAATGCATCTTTGTTGTTATGAATATGTTGGAATTATCCCGGAAATTTAAATTCTGTATAAACTTCAGCACACTGAAATAAGAAACGTTCTAAGTACAATCAATTAAATAATCAAGTTTATGTTCACTACTCTCTCAGCTTTTATTAGAAGAAAAGTTAACTCTTACAATAATAAATGAATGTATAGAGGATAAAAGGTCAGCACTCACCCTTCATAAACGGTCTTTTTGGTGCACGTCCCAGGCTGCCACCTACAGCCGAATTTACAGGAACAATTTGCATAAATAGACAGCACCCAGCAGGAATTTCTTAAAAAGCCTTTATTGTAAGGGCTTTATTCAGACAAAGTACAGCTTGTGACCTGTGCAATTAATTCAAAGTTGATTAATTTAATTTGATTAATCAACTTTGAATTAATTGCACAGGTCACTTTATATTAATGAATTATAATAGTAAACCTTTTATTGGTTAAATTGGTTATAAATATTGAGAGTGAATCTAATGAATTTCTTTGAATGAACTTGAATCCTCATAAGATAAACGGCACCTCCAATCACAAGTGATTGAATAGGGAGTAACGAACTCCTAATCTATTGGTTATCGACCGTGTGGGTTAAACTGGAATTAAATAACAAATGATACCAATTGTAAAGGTTTTTCTTTATTAGAATTACTGGTTAAAGGTGTTTGAAGGTGAATACTGCATATATGACTTGTCATAATTTGCAGAACAGAGTCAGATTCACTAGATTTTAACAACAAGCAACTTTGTAACATTCTTATCTGGTGTTATCAGTTCATTTTTAAGATTACCAACATAGTTTCGGTTTGGATTATTGTAACAATTAAGGATTCCCTTGTTAAATTATACAACAAACCGAAACTATATGTGGAGAGAAGTGGGTGAACTACAGAGGTGTAGTGTTTGACACTACTCTCTCAGCATCGGTTTCTCTTCATTCTGTCTTCATTCAGGAGTTGGGTGTCAAATGGATTATCCAATATATCTTATAGGGGGGCTCCTTTTGCCTAGAAGATGAATTAGAGCTCACTCTATTAAACTCACCAGACATCATGTCTCTCTACATGCAGAATTTGTGCAAAAGGCAGTTATTTTTTTAGTACTGGAATCAGTTACTTGAGTGAGCTCTCATTAATCTGCTAGGAAAGGAAGCCCCCTATAAGATATATTGGATCTAACTGTCAGTGAATATCTGACACCCAACTGCTGCATGAAGAGAGAATGAAGAGAAACAGATTCTGAGAGAGGAATAGTGAAGATAAACATGACTATTTCAGAAACAATGCAGAATTTTTAATCGATTGTATTTCGAAAGTTTCTTATTTCAGTGTGATAAAGCTTATATAAAATTTTCATTTACGTGATAGTTCCCCTTTAACCCTTGAGCAGCTTCACATTCAGTTGTCAGGACCATGTGCATATTGAAGGTTATACAGTAAAGTTGCTCTTATTGAAATCCATTGCATAAGGTTTTCTTCTATCCATGTCACCCAACAGTTCGCAGAAAAATCCTCCGCATCCTGGACTCTATACAGTTCAGCAATGAGATCCCGGAGCCCCTGCAGCTGGATTTTTTCGATCGCAGTCAGATAGAGCAAGTTATTGCTAACTGTGAGCACAAGAATCGCAGAGGGCAGACCGTCTGCAACGTCAAGGTGAGGCTCTAATCGCTTCCTACCGGTGAGGCATAAACCTTCCTATCTGTCATCAAACCTGTAACCTTAATGTGATTTGTGTTTGCAGCTACTCCATCGGGTTCTGGTTGCAGAAGTGAACGCCCTTCAGGGAATGGCTGCTATTGGTCAGAGGCCTTTGCTCATGGAGGTATGTTTTTTTTTTTTTTTAACCTCCATAGATTTATGTTCATGTCTGGTTTTAAGATCTCCTCCCACAAATATATATATATATACATACAGAAATTAATGGGGCTTCATGCTCCCCAACAGACAAATCATTGGCAGCTTGCTGTGATTGTATTAAAGCAGGATGTACCTGGCATTAAAGAGATGGTTCACCTTTAAGTTAGGATGTTATAGGCCAAATCTAAGCAACTTTTCAATTGATCATCATTTTTTATTTTGTGTAGTTTTTAAATGATTTGCCTTCTGCTTCTTCTTCGGACTCTTTCCAGCTTTCAAATGGGGATCACAGACACTGATCCCATCTATAAAAAAAACAAAGGCTTCATAAGGCTGCTTGTTTATTATTACTACTTTTTATTACTCATCTTTCTATTCAGGCCTCTCCTGTTCACATTCCAGTCTTATTCCAATCAATGCATGGTTGCTAGGGGAATTTGGACCCTAGCAACCGGACGGCTGAAATTGCAGAGCTGCTGAATAAAAAGAAATAAGTTAAAAACCACAAATAATAAAAAATGAAAACCAACTGCAAATTGTCTCATAATATCATTCTCTACATCATACCAACCGTTAACTCAAAGGTGAACAACCCCTATAGTGCAGAACAAAGGGGTAAACAAACAGCCAAATCCCCAAATGGAGATCACTGACCCCATCTAATAACAAATGCACTGTAAGGCTACACTTTTATAGTTATTGCTACTTTTTAAAACGTGTCTTTCTATTCAGGCCCTCTGCTATTCATATTCCAGTCTCTTTTTCCAATCTGTGCATGGTTGCTAGGGGAATTTGAACCATAGCAATATCACTCTACATCATTCTAAAAGTTAACTCATGGTGAACAACCAAGTACTTGGGTGCAATTCTGATTTGTAAGCAATGAGGACACTTAATCTGAACTAGTGATGCCTCTTAAAGCTACTTGATGTACATATTTTGTGGGAGGAGATCTTAATCTGTTGGGAAACTTCATATATATATATATATATATATATATATATATATACAAACACACACAACCCTCTGACGTAGCTATTGCATCTTACTACAAACGTTCATCTTTTAGTAAAAGTGTATCTCGTATCTCCTGTTTGTGCAGGAAATAAACACAATCCTTCAGTACGTGGTGGAAAGGAACAAGTTATTGCAGTGTCTCCATGCTAAACGTCATGCTCTGGAATCTTGGCGGCAGCTTGTTGAGATCATACTGACTGCCTGTCCCCAGGATCTTATCCCAACGGAACACAGACAGCTCATCATACGGGACCTGCTGCAAGATCTCCATGTTAAGGTAATTCAATCAGTTCAGTCATCTTACATTGAGCCTTTTAAAGGAAGTTCTGCCTGTCCTAAGCCTAGGATCTATCCTTGCTTTACAGATCCTTGATGATGATGCTGCCCAAGAACTAATGCCCATCGTCGCTGGGGCAGTCTTTACACTAACGGCTCATCTCAGCCAATCCGTTCGCACCGAGCTAAAACAGCCAATGACTGCTTCAGGGCTGGGCCAATCACAATATGTCCAAATGTTGGACGGTTCTTTTGCTGCTCCTCCTGGTACAGAAAATATCTCTGCTGGTTTCGCCTCCATTGGAGACTCTTCCCTTCACATGATCCTCAGGAATCTGCTTGAGTTCATTCTAAAAACAGGTCTGTATCTCTCTAGTCTTACTCCTATAATATTGTTTTAATGCTCTTTACATGAAAAACAGAAAAAGAAACATTAAAACATAAAAAATAAAATACAATCGGTGGGTATCAAATTACAAATACGTTTTTTTTTTGTACATGTGCAGTCCAGAACAGAGTTCAGAAGTGCAGAATTGAGATAGACGTAGTACAGTGGTGATATTATTTCAGGGTAGTGACCTGTAAAGTAGTAATTCGAGTAAGTACTTCACTCACCATTGTCCAAAATACAGTTAACTGTCCACATTATACAATATAAAATACTTACACATTAAGTAGAAGAAATCCACACCTGCCATTTGACATTTAGGGCAGCAATTATTGGCCAGTATTTTGGCCTAATACATACAAGTAGGAGTAATGTATGCTTGGTGCAAAGTAAGTATTTTAGAGAATCGAATCCCAAAATTAAAGGAACAGTAATGTAAAAAAATAAGTGTTTTAAAGTAATGAAAATATAATGCAGTGTTGCTCTGCACTGGTAAAACTGCTGTGTTTGCTTACGAAACACTACTATTGTTTATATAAATAAGCTGCTGTGTAGCCATGGGGGCAGCCATTCAAGCACAGGATACACAGTAGATAACAGATAAGTACTACTATTGTTTATATAAATAAGCTGCTGTGTAGCCATGGGGGCAGCCATTCAAGCACAGGATACACAGTAGATAACAGATAAGTACTACTATAGTTTATATAGAACAAAGCTGCTGTGTAGCCATGGGGGCAGCCATTCAAGCACAGGATACACAGTAGATAACAGATAAGTACTACTATAGTTTATATAAACAAGCTGCTGTGTAGCCATGGGGGCAGCCATTCAAGCACAGGATACACAGTAGATAACAGATAAGTACTACTATAGTTTATATAAACAAGCTGCTGTGTAGCCATGGGGGCAGCCATTCAAGCACAGGATACACAGTAGATAACAGATAAGTACTACTATTGTTTATATAAATAAGCTGCTGTGTAGCCATGGGGGCAGCCATTCAAGCACAGGATACACAGTAGATAACAGATAAGTACTACTATAGTTTATATAGAACAAAGCTGCTGTGTAGCCATGGGGGCAGCCATTCAAGCACAGGATATACAGTAGATAACAGATAAGTACTACTATAGTTTATATAAACAAGCTGCTGTGTAGCCATGGGGGCAGCCATTCAAGCACAGGATACACAGTAGATAACAGATAAGTACTACTATAGTTTATATAAACAAGTTGCTGTGTAGCCATGGGGGCAGCCATTCAAGCACAGGATACACAGTAGATAACAGATAAGTACTACTATAGTTTATATAAACAAGCTGCTGTGTAGCCATGGGGGCAGCCATTCAAGCACAGGATACACAGTAGATAACAGATAAGTACTACTATAGTTTATATAAACAAGCTGCTGTGTAGCCATGGGGGCAGCCATTCAAGCACAGGATACACAGTAGATAACAGATAAGTACTACTATAGTTTATATAAACAAGCTGCTGTGTAGCCATGGGGGCAGCCATTCAAGCACAGGATACACAGTAGATAACAGATAAGTACTACTATAGTTTATATAAACAAGCTGCTGTGTAGCCATGGGGGCAGCCATTCAAGCACAGGATACACAGTAGATAACAGATAAGTACTACTATAGTTTATATAAACAAGCTGCTGTGTAGCCATGGGGGCAGCCATTCAAGCACAGGATACACAGTAGATAACAGATAAGTAGTACTATAGTTTATATAAACAAGCTGCTGTGTAGCAATGGGGGCAGCCATTCAAAGGAGAAAAGGCTCAGGTTACACAGCAGATAGCAAAAAAGCTCTGTCTGTCTAATGATATCTGTTATCCATTAGATATCCTGTGCCATACTGCCGTTTTTAAATTTCCACTATTGCTCCACAGCAGCTTGTTTATATAAACTATAGTAGTGTTTCTGAAGCAAACAGATCAGTTTTACCAGTGCAGGGCAACACTACATGATATTTTCATTTCTTTAAAACACTTAGATTTTTTTGGTGTTACTGTTCCTTTAAGACACTAGACTTCTAGGGCATCTTCCCACTCCTCATCCTCCAAATTTGGGAGGCAGAGGTCCTATTTATTTTTAAAGTACAGCTTTTAATCAAGAAAGAGTAAATCCATAAGTGCATACTCCTGTTTATATAAAATGTAGACCTCAGGCGCTGAAGGACCTTTGAATAAGAAAAGCCAGGGGCAAAGTCCTAATTACTGTAAAACAAGCGGACAGAGAAAGCTGGTGCATTCAAATAGCAGTGCTCCATTATTATGATTCCCAACCGGATGCGGTTTATTTGCTGGGATGTCACTCTTCAAAAGGGATGCACCGAATTTAAGATTCAGCAAAATACCTGGCCAAATCAAAGACAAAAGTTTATTTTGCATTTGCAAATTCCGGTTCAGTATTGCGCCGAATCTTTCATGAAGGATTTGGGATGCGGTCGAATGCCAATATAGTGAATTCGGTGCATCCCTACTTTTCAAAGGAATAAGCTTTTGTGAATCCGTGAATTGGATTTATTGTATTATCCTGTGTATTGACTCTGTGTGGTCTTCCTCCAACTGCAAACAGGAGGTGGGTTCCAACGGGTCAGGGCCCACCTGTATGGATCACTGCTGTATTACCTGCAAATCGCTCAGAGACCGGATGAACCAGATACTCTCGAATCAGGTAAGCACTTACAGATAGGAATAGGTTTGAACACTTCGTGGTTATTTGGAACACTCTATTTAAACTTTTGGCCGTCCGCTGTCCTTCATCACCTTCCTCTAATTGTTTGGGTACATAATACAATTTATTAAGTGTTTAATCATCAACAAGATGGAATCTGTCCAGTAACTGCCTTCAGTTCAACACAATCACCTGTTTTGTCCCTGTAGCCCACAAGTCTATGTGGGAGCGACTGACTGCCCCGGAGGATGTGTTCAGTAAACTTCAGCGAGACAACCTGTCCATATTTGAGAGCTACGGCACGGCCCTGATGGAAGTGGTTTGCCGGGACGCATGCGACGGACATGATATTGGGAGGGTAACTGCCTTGTAACTAGAGTTCAGAATGAAGTTTGTGGGATCACCGCTCTTTGCTAACAACATGTCTTGTCTTTAGATGCTGGCTCTGGCACTGCTTGACCGGATTGTGTCTGTGGACAGGCAACAACAATGGCTGCTGTATCTCTCAAACAGTGGCTACCTGAAGGTTCTTGTGGATAGCCTGGCAGAGGATGACGTGGTTCTAAGGAACCTGCTAACTCCTCAGCCTCCGCTCCTGAAGGCCCTCTATATCTATGAGTCGAAAATGGTAAGTGTAGAGAGGAGGGAAAGTGTAGGGAAGTAGGAAAGTGTAGGCAGGATGTGAAGGGAGGTAGGTAGGAAAGTGTAGGGAGGTAGGATAATCTAGGCAGGAAGTGTAGGGAGGGAGGTAGGAAAGTGTAGGGAGGTATGGAAGTGTAAGCAGGTAGGAAAGTGTATGCAAGAAGTGTTGGAAGGTAGGTAGGGTGTAGGGAGGTAGGAAAGTGTAGGGAGGTAGGTAGGAGGTAGGAAAGTGTAGGGATGTAGGAAACTGTAGGCAGGAAGTGTAGGGAGATAGGTAGGAAAGTGTAGGGAGGTAGGAAAGTGTAGGGAGTGAGGTAGGTAGGACGTAGGAAAGTGTGGGGAGATGGGTAGGGAGCTAGGTAGGAAAGTGTAGGGAGGGAGGGAGGTAGGACGTAGGAAAGTGTAGGGAGGTAGGAAAGTGTAGGCAGGAAGTGTAGGGAGCTAGGTAGGAAAGTGTAGGGAGGTAGGAAAGTTTGAGGAAGTGTAGGGATGTAGGTAGGAAAGTTTAGGCAGGAAGTGTGGGGAGGTAGGAAGTTTAGGGAGGAAGTGTGGGGAGTTAGGAAAGTACTCATATGAACTGAATATGACTTGACAGGTCTGAATCTATGATAGAACAGTCTCCCCCAACTGTTATTTGCAGTGGTCGTAAAGCATCTTCCTTCGCTTTTCTCAAGATTAATGCTAGTCTTGTAAAGACTCAATAGCTTTGGGCCTGCCAAGGCTTTTGCTGTGACTCCCAAGTCCAAAGTTGTTCCTAAATCCTGATGCATCACATACAAGCTGTATTCACATCACTCCCACTACTTCCACCCCCTTATAGAAGCATTGTTGGGGGAGCCTATCAAAGGGGTATAATTAGTCAGCTAAATTAAAGACCACTGGACAAATGCTCGTTGGTAGGAGGGGATTGGAGAATTTAGGATGTGTTGCCTGTCTGAACCTGGACCTGTTGTCTGGATGGTGGAACAGACACAATTATATTCTCCATTCATGAAAATATCAGTTTACCTTTATCTCTTGTATTTTTTTCCCCCAGGCATTTCTAACTCGAGTGGCTAAAAGCTCACAGGGAGCCATTGAGCTGCTGAGGAGTGGGGTTATAGTCAGACTCGCTCAGTGCCAAGTATATGACATGCGTCCAGAGACTGACCCCCATGGGTAAGTGTTTTGTCACCCCAGTGGTAGATACTCCCATTTGATTATAATCTGAAGAGGGGTTGTCACCTTAAAGCATAAATTAACCTATAAAATAAGTGAGTGTAAAATTGATGAGAGTGTTATTCTAAGCACTTTTGTCATTTACATTCATTGTTTATTTTCTTTTTATTCCAAGATATTAAGGGATACATGTGCTGTTAATATGAATGAATTTTGTTCCAACAGCGCCACCTGCTGGTCAGTTTCCCACCAGTCTGACCACCAAGTAGTCAAGGAAGTTGTCAGGAGAAAGAAAGAGGCTGCTCTGATGTTCTTCTGCTTAGGAAAACAATTAGAAACCTTTCTCAAATCTTTCCTAAGCAGAAGAACATCAGAGCAGCCTCTTTCTTTCTCCTGACAACTTCCTTGACTACTTGGTGGTCAGACTGGTCAGAAACTGACCAGCAGGAGGCGCTGTTGGAACAAAATTCATTCATATTAAAGGGATACTGTCATGGGAAAACTTTTTTTTTTCGAAATGAATCGGTTAATAGTGCTGCTCCAGCAGAATTCTGCACTGAAATCCATTTCTCAAAAGAGCAAACAGATTTTTTTATATTCAATTTTGAAATCTGACATGGGGCTAGACATATTGTCAATTTCCCAGCTGCCCCAAGTCATGTGACTTGTGCTCTGATAAACTTCAATCACTCTTTACTGCTGTACTGCAAGTTGGAGTGATATCACCCCCCTCCCTTTCCCCTCCCCTCCAGCAGCCAAACAACAGAACAATGGGAAGGTAACCAGATAGCAGCTCCCTAACACAAGATAACAGCTGCCTGGTAGATCTAAGAACAACACTCAATAGTAAAAACCCATGTCCCACTGAGACACATTCAGTTACATTGAGAAGGAAAAACAGCAGCCTGCCAGAAAGCATTTCTCTCCTAAAGTGCAGGCACAAGTCACATGACCAGGGGCAACTGGGAAATTGACAAAATGTCTAGCCCGATGTCAAATTTCAAAATTGAATATAAAAAAATCTGTTTGCTCTTTTGAGAAATGGATTTCAGTGCAGAATTCTGCTGGAGTAGCACTATTAACTGATGCGTTTTGAAAAAAACATGTTTTCCGATGACAGGATCCCTTTAACAGCACATTTTACATTCACTTATTTTTATAGGTTTACTTATCCTTTAAGCACAAACACTTACCCTCAAAGCTAACGTTCTGATTTACATTTCATAAAACCAGAGTGTTTGGCATGAGGGAGACTCCTGTGTTTATCCCGGCCCCGGTGGAAAGATACAGGCAAATCCTGCTCCCCGCACTCCAGATCTGTCAGCTCATCCTGACCTCCAGCACCGCACAACACTTACAGGCCGCGGGACAGGTAATCGCTAATTCTCATCATTTGCAGGTGGCAAAGAATAAAGCAATAACTATACAGTATATAAAAATAATACTATATGCTCTTTCTCAGGTGTTGCAGTTCCTGGTCGCTCATTCGGACACCATTCAAGCAATTCTCAGGAGCCAGGAGGGAAGTCTTGGTTCCTTGCAGGAGCTGGCTTTGCTTACAGGTATCATCAGCAAGGCTGCACTTCCAGGTAAGGCTGAAGATCCGCACAGTTCAATATTCATCTACTTCTAGTACTAGAGGAGATGCATTTTATTGAAAGGATTTGCATAGGGGAGGGATGAAGATACTGGTTCCTTAAAAGTTTTTTCTTTTAATAGAGCAGAATTCTGCACTGAAATCCATTTCTCAAAAAAGCAAACAAATTTTTTTTTTTATATTTAATTTTGAAATCTGACATTGGGCTAGACATATTGTCAGTTTCCCAGCTGCCCCCAGTCATGTGACTTGTGTCTGATAACCTTCAGTCACTCTACTGCTGTACTGCAAGTTGGAGTGATGTCAAACCTTCCATTCCCCCCCCCCCAGCATAATGCAAATAAGGGATGGGGAGGGAAATTGCATGACTTTTTGTCACAAAACAAGGAAGTAAAACATGTTTTCCCCTTCCTACCCCTACTTTGCATATGCAAATTCGGGTTCGGTATTCGGCCAAATCCAAAATAGTGGATTCAGTGCATTCCTAGATACTGTAATGGGGAAAAAAAATTTTTTCAAAACACATCAGTTTATAGTACTGCTCCAGCAGAATTCTGCACTGTAATCCATTTCTCAAAAGAGCAAACAGATTTTTTTTATATTTAATTTTATAAGTTGACATAGTGCTAGATATATTGTCAGTTTCTCAGCTGCCCCCAGTCATGTGACTTATGTCTGATAACCTTCAGTCACTCTTTACTGCTGTACTGCAAGTTGGAGTGATGTCAAACCTTCCATTCCCCCCCCCCCCCCAGCAGCCTAACAACAGAACAATGGGAAGGTAACCAGATAACAGCTCCCTAACACAAGATAACAGCTGCCTGGTAGATCTAAGAACAGCACTCAATAGTAAAATCCAGGTCCCACTGAGACACATTCAGTTACATTGAGTAGGAGAAGCAACAGCCTGCCAGAAAGCATTTCCATCCTAAAGTGCTGGCTCTTTCTGAAAGCACATGACCAGGCAAGATGGCTGCCTACAGACCAATATTATAAATTAAAAAAATACACTTGCTGGTTCAGGAATGAAATTTTAAATTGTACATTATCTGCAGTGTAAACAGTGTAATTTAGAAATAAAAATCATGACAGAATCCCTTTAACCTCAATGGTGCTCTCTGTATTGAAGGTGTTCTCAACGAGCTGGATATCGGTTTAAACGATGGGTCAATGATGGAGTTACAAGGACATATTGGACGCTTCCAGGTAACATTCAACCCACGATAAGGCTCCATGTTATGTGATCATGTGATGCTGAATTTACCCTCAGCAATTCTGCTTGTATGTGTTTCCCATACACAGCCCAATTGATCTTTCATTTAACCCCCACAGCGCCAGTGTCTTGCATTATTAAACCGCTTCGGGGGGTCCGATAGACTTCGGCAGCTCAGTCTGCAAGATGATTCCTCCCGGCTGGACGGAGTAAGCAAGAAGGACGACATGGAATTAGCCATGCAACAGGTAATGCGGAAATACATTCCTAAATTTATATTTGCCATAGTACTTTCGGTTGGGTTTTTGCCTACACTCTCATCACTCGAGGGGAGACCGCGCCATCTATGTGCCGTATACCTTATACTTGCTCAGCTGGAAGTACATAGCCTGAGTCTTTCATTGCATTCCGGGATCTCCTTTTACAGATCTGCTCCAACGTGATGGAGTACTGCCAGGCCCTCATGATCCAGAACTCTCCGAGCTTCCAGCAAACTGTGTGTCTCTTCACCCCCAGCCTCAAGGAGAGCGCCAGCCGAGATGGGACACGGCAAGGTAATACCAAATTTGTCCCCAAATACGAAAACAAAAAAGCCCAGCACTCGTGGCAACACAATTTAGAAACTATTATAGTTTAATACATTCAATCATTTAGAGCGCCACCCAGTGCTCAGAAAGGTTTTTACAAAAGTGTTTCCCCTTTTGATTTTCTCCTTTAAAGGATAAATAAACCTTTAAAATAAGTGAATGTAAAATTGATGAGAGTACTATTCTAAGCACTTTTGTCATTTACATTCATTTTTTATTTTCTTTTTATTCCAAGATATTAAGGGATACATGTGCTGTTAATATGAATGAATTTTGTTCCAACAGCGCCACCTGCTGGTCAGTTTCTGACCAGTCTGACCACCAAGTAGTCAAGGAAGTTGTCAGGAGAAAGAAAGAGGCTGCTCTGATGTTCTTCTGCTTAGGAAAGATTTGAGAAAGGTTTCTAATTGTTTTCCTAAGCAGAAGAACATCAGAGCAGCCTCTTTCTTTCTCCTGACAACTTCCTTGACTACTTGGTGGTCAGACTGGTCAGAAACTGACCAGCAGGTGGCGCTGTTGGAACAAAATTCATTCATATTAACAGCACATGTATCCCTTAATATCTTGGAATAAAAAGAAAATAAATAATGAATGTAAATGACAAAAGGGCTTAGAATAGCTCCCGCCTCAATTTTGCATTCACTTATTTTAAAGGTTTACTTATCCTTTAAAGGTCGTACTTAAAGTAAAAAATCCTTGGTGAGTGCTATAGGTTTTTCTGCGTCTGATCCAAAAGCCTCCACCGATGGTTTGGTATAACTCATTTAGTAATTTCTTGCAGATCTCCCTCCAGCCGCATAATGTCCTCCGACTCCAAAATAGAAGGATATAAAATCCAAAATAGGGCAATTGAGCAGGCACTACCAAGGACCAATCTTCCAGGCAGACTTTTCAAATTAAAAAGTATTTTATTTATTCAAGTTCATTAGGACACAACCTAACGCGTTTCATATCGATAGGATACTTAATCATAGGCCTAAATAAAATCCAAAATAGTATAATACTTTTTCATTTATAACAGTTGCACTCACATTCAGTTCTTTTGGGTCAGTCACATATAATTCAACCGGGTCGCTGTTAGATTCCAGAGGATGATCCTGCCGGCATATAGGTTCTCCTTGTGGTATTTCCTGAAACTCTAGGTGACGTCCCTTCCGCCTGCCGCGTTTCGCTGATCCGATCAGCTTTCTCAGAGATATTTTTTTAGTACCGTATATACTCGAGTATAAGCCGTCCCGAGTATAAGCCGAGGTACCTAATTTTACCTCCAAAAACTGAGAAAGCTTATTGACTTGAGTATAAGCCTAGGGTGAGAAATGCTGCAGCTTCTGGTAAGTTTCAATCAAAAAATTGAGGGTTTCTGCTCCCATTGAAGGTGCTGGCGTCTCGTTTTTGGATGCCGGCGACCATTCTTGGATGCCACGAATATTCTTGGATGCCGGTGACTATTCTTGGACGCCTGCGACTATTCTTAGATGCCGGCGACCGTTTTTGCGCTTGACCCGAGTATAAGCCGAGGTAGAGTTTTTCAGCATATTTTGGAGGCTGAAAAACTCGGCTTATACTCGAGTATATACGGTATTTGGGGATTTTGCTTACAGCTGTGGGACTGTAAGAAGATCGGCAAGAAAAAAATAAGCTTGAAGAACTAACTTTACTAAATATTTGTGGTTTTTAAATTGACGTGTAACCCATAGCAACCAGTTAACAGGCAGCATTAAATGCTTTGAAACTGTTTACTAATTGGTTGCTATGGTCTGCTAGAGAAATAGTTTTTGTGCCTAATCAAATTCATTCCGATTGTAGATTCCCAAGTGTCCATTCTCCCCTCGTGGCGTTTGCCAAGCCTGGGTGTAGTGATCCACCTTCTGAAGCAAAGCGCCAACAACTTCTTCACTTACTACGATATTCACCGGCAGAGCGTCGGCAAACTGCAGAACGTGGAGCAGCTGCCACCAGATGAAATTAAAGAGGTACCCCGCCATGCAAATATTGGGAGGGTGCATTGACTGATTCCTAATTCTGCACGGTTGCACTGTTTTTCATCCGCTTCATGTTTTCTCTTCTTGCCCCCGTAGCTTTGCCAGTCAGAGATGCCGGTCGGTGCAGATAAAATCTCAACCACCCAGAAGTACGGCCTGGCACGGCGGCGACTTGTCAAGCTCATTAACAGCAGAGCCAAACTGCTTTCCCTCTGTAGCTGTATCCTTTTAGTTACTGGTCCTTACCTTGTCGCCTATTGGCTGCTCATCTCTTATACCTGGAAACTGCCATTCCTTAAAGAGATACTGCTAGGTATGCTCTGAATCCAGGATTCGGTTCTGGATTCGGCAAGGATTCAGCCTTTTTCAGCAGGAATCAGATCCGGCTGAATCACTTATTTTAAAGGTTTACTTAATCTTTAAGAACAGCACTCAATAGTAAAATCCAGGTCCCACTGAGACACATTCAGTTACATTGAGTAGGAGAAACAACAGGCTGCCAGAAAGCAGTTCCATCCTAAAGTGCTGGCTCTTTCTGAAATCACATGACCAGGCAAAATGACCTGAGATGCACCTACACACCAATATTACAACTAAATACACTTGTTGGTTCAGGAATGACATTTTATATTGTACAGTGAATTATTTGCAGTGTAAACAGTGTCATTTAGGAATAAAAATCATGACAGAATCCCTTAAACCTCTCTATAGTTTCCAGGCCTCCTACAGCAGGTTATTGTAGTATCAGTAGTGACATCATAGTTGGTAGATACATCACTGACGTCCTTTCTCATCCAGGCATATCCAACAATTTAGTCTTTGGCGTCCAATCAGCACGTGTGTGGGAAAAATGTTCATATTTAAAGTGCATCTCCTTAACCAGCTTTACACAGATATCATAGAAACGTGTCTATACATTCTGTGGCGCCACTTGGAATATTACCTTCTACACTGCACCACCAGCGATTCCCAGGACCCCGTCTTCTCAAATATGACCTTCGGCAACAGAAGATTTCAAGGTGAGACCCACCAAAGGAGACCCATTGTTTTGCCTTCATCCTTAAAGCCTTTGTTTGCATGCGATTATATCCCCAATCAAGTGTTTCCTTTTTGCTGATGTCTGGACTTTTTTCTTTGTCTCTTTTCTCAGATACATTTAACACTGATCCCAACATGGACCCGAGGAACCTTAGACAGAATAAAGTCAGCCAACAGGACGTTGATACGGTAAGAACAAGACAAGTTCGGTGACCTGTTTTACAGCAATGTGCAGGAGAACCAAGGAGATAGGGGGCAGCCATTCCCCACACAGGGCCACTGTTAAAGGATAAGCAGACCTTTAAAATAAGTGAACGCACTGGTAATACTGCTGTGTTTGCTTCAGAAACACTACTATAGTTTATATAAACAAGCTGCTGTGTAGCCATGGGGGCAGCCATTCAAACACAGGATGCACAGTAGATAACGGATAAGTACTACTATAGTTTATATAAACAAGCTGCTGTGTAGCCATGGGGAAAGCCATTCAAGCACAGGATACACAGTAGATAACATATAAGTACTACTATAGTTTATATAAACAAGCTGCTTTGTAGCCATGGGGAAAGCCATTCAAGCACAGGATACACAGTAGATAACAGATAAGTACTACTATAGTTTATATAAACAAGTTGCTGTGTAGCCATGGGGGCAGCCATTCAAGCAAAGGATGCACAGTAGATAACAGATAAATACTACTATAGTTTATATAAACAAGCTGCTGTGTAGCCATGGGGGCAGCCATTCAAGCACAGGATACACAGTAGATAACAGATAAATACTACTATAGTTTATATAAACAAGCTGCTGTGTAGCCATGGGGGCAGCCATTCAAGCACAGGATACACAGTAGATAACAGATAAATACTACTATAGTTTATATAAACAAGCTGCTGTGTAGCCATGGGGGCAGCCATTCAAGCACAGGATACACAGTAGATAACAGATAAGTACTACTATAGTTTATATAACAAGCTGCTGTGTAGCCATGGGGGCAACCATTCAAGCACAGGAAACAGTAGATAACAGATAAATACTACTATAGTTTATATAAACAAGCTGCTGTGTAGCCATGGGGGCAGCCATTCAAGCACAGGATACACAGTAGATAACAGATAAGTACTACTATAGTTTATATAAACAAGCTGCTGTGTACTTTGTATTCCCAGCTGCTGAGAGAAGGTGCCAATAGTTTTGGGGAGTCCCTGCAGAAGCGACTGTTAGACATCGAATCGTTGTATTGCAAGGTGCGATCCCGTCACAGCTTCATTCAGGCGCTGGTCCGGCGAATCAGAGGCCTCCTGCGGGTGTCAAGAGTTTGATGATCGGCCCCTGTACAAATCACACACAAACACACAACTGTTCTGCGCATTTCTAAGTTATACCCTACAAAAAAAAACCTTTTTCACTTTTTTCAGATATAACAAGTCGGTCTTGTACGGAACTTTTTTTACTGCCACTTGCAAATCTATTAAAATAAATATTCCCTTATTTTTGTCTCCACTTTTTGTCTCTTCTGGACCCTTTTATGGTGGGTCCTGTACAAAAATGGTTGCCTGTCTGATGGGTAGGGCCAGGTAAATACCCTCGCCTATCATCCAATCATATTGCGTTCTTGGGCCACCGAGGTGGGACCATGAATGAAGGTACATTTCCATGGCGATAAGGTGCGTCAGAAGGTTGTTAGCATTGTGAAAATGAAAATTGTACGGCTACAGGTTGTGCTTAAATTGAATTGACCCAGAAAGTAGTGGGAGTCTGTGCCCGACCCTAAACTGCTCTCTCTCTCAACCCGATGCAGTGGGCCTCCATTATTTACCTTATTAAAGGGGTGGTTCATTTTATTCTAACGTTTTCCAGCTTTCAAATGGAGGTCACTGACCCCATCTAAAAAGCAAATGCTCTGTAAGGCTACAAATGTATCATTGTTGCTAATTTTTATTTTTCATCTTTCTAGTAAGGTCCTCTCCTATTTATATTCCAGTCTCTTATTCAAATCAATGTATGGTTACTTGGGAATTGCGGACCCTAGCAACCAGATTTATAATGGAAACTGAAGAGCTGCGGGAGGAGGGGGCAGGGAAGTCCCTATACCTGGTGCAGAGTTGTGAGTCGTAATGGGAAAGGGGCCGTGAGAAGCTGCTGGGATTGGGCAGTGGGTAAGGGGAATAGGTGGGGTTTGGAATAGCTATAGATGCAGAATAGTGGGAATAGGATCTGAAAAAAGGGGATTAGACAAAGGTCTGATGTCGCTACAGAAACGTGTCTCCCCCATGAGAACACAGCTATGTGATTGGAGGGCAGGATGGTACATGTACTGCTTTCAGAAAGAAGCCCCTCCCAATGACACACCCACCTACACACCTGTGTGGCCCCAAAGTATTTCATGACTGACACTGTGGCCCCCAAAGCTTCTCATGGCTGACACTGTGGCCCCAAAGTATTTCATGACTGACACTGTGGCCCCAAAATATTTCATGACTGACACTGTGGCCCCAAAGTATTTCATGACTGACACTGTGGCCCCAAATCATTTCATGACTGACACTGTGGCCCCAAAGTATTTCATGACTGACACTGTGGCCCCAAAGTATTTCATGACTGACACTGTGGCCCCAAAGTATTTCATGACTGACACTGTGGCCCCAAAGTAATTTCATGACTGACACTGGTGGCCCCCAAAGTATTCATGACTGACACTGTGGCCCCAAAGTATTTCATGACTGACACTGTGGCCCCAGATCATGACTGACACTTTGGCCCAGTATTTCATGACTGACACTGTGGCCCCAAAGTATTTTCATGACTGACACTGTGGCCCCAAAGTAATTTCATGACTGACACTGTGGCCCCAAAGTTTTTCATGACTGACACTGTGGCCCCAAAGTATTTCATGACTGACACTGTGGCCCCAAAGTAATTTCATGACTGACACTGTGGCCCCCAAAGCTTTTCATGACTGACACTGTGGCCCCACAGTATTTCATGACTGACACTGTGGCCCCAAGTATTCATGACTGACACTGTGGCCCCCCAAAAGGTAGTTTCATGACTGACACTGCGGCCCCAAAGTATTTCATGACTGACACTGTGGCCCCAAAGTATTTCATGACTGACACTGTGGCCCCCAAAGCATTTCATGACTGACACTGTGGCCCCCAAAGCTTTTCATGACTGACACTGTGGCCCCAAAGTATTTCATGACTGACAGCTGTGGGCCCCAAAGTATTCATGACTGACACTGTGGCCCCCCAAAGTATTTCATGACTGACACTGTGGCCCCAAAGTATTTCATGACTGACACTGTGGCCCCAAAGTATTTCATGACTGACACTGTGGCCCCAAAGTATTTCATGACTGACACTGTGGCCCCAAAGTATTTCATGACTGACACTGTGGCCCAAAGTATTTCATGACTGACACTGTGGCCCCAAAGTATTTCATGACTGACACTGTGGCCCCCAAAGTATTTCATGACTGACACTGTGGCCCCAGAGTATTTCATGACTGACACTGTGGCCCCAAAGTATTTCATGACTGACACTGTGGCCCCCAAAGTATTTCATGACTGACACTGTGGCCCCAAAGCATTTCATGACTGACACACAATCCCGGAAGAACTGAGTCTGCCCAGGAAGGACTTACTACGGAAAGCATTTTAGGACATAATTGGTTACAGTCAGTTCTTGGGGTCCCTTCCCTAAACTCGCTGCAGTGTCTTTGGTGTGACTTTCGATTTGGGTGTCGAAGTGTTAAAGTAGCACCCGACTGAAGTCTGCACACACATTCCTCACTTTGTACAAAGATTTACATTTCTGTGCTTCAAGTCTTATAAAAACCAGAATCAAAGATGGCTGCCGCTGGACTTCCGGCGGGCGGAGAAATCTATAGGGTAAGGTACGCAAGGTTGCGCACGAAAAGGAAGTTGCCATTATGTTGCAGTTTTTGGTAAGTTCCAATGAAAGTTTGGGAGTTTTGTCCTGCGGGATGGGACTGGGGAGCCTGGAGTAGAGATCGGTGGTTGGTCACCCCCTGTGTGTTGAGATAGAAGCGACCTTATCTGCGAGTCAGGAACGGGCGAGACCACTGAGAGCGATGGATTCAGGGGGGTCACTTTACCCATTGGGACGTGACTAATCCCTGTGAGGTTGCTCTGAATTCCAGTCAAAATATCGTCAGTGTGTGGCCTCTCTTTCCATTTATAATTCCTGATCTCTCTTCTTCTTCCAGCTGGGATTTACCTTGGGGAATGTGGTGGGGATGTACCTCGCCCAGAATTACCAGGTCAGTTCTCTCTCTCTCTTGTCTGTCCCCTAATTATTTGCTTTTATTGTCTGTGACTCCTGGGACATGAGTAACTGCTCTGTCTGGCCCTTTACTCATTCTATTAATATCCCAATAGTCCTGTATTAATATCCCAATAGTCCTGTATTAATATCCCAATAGTCCTGTATTAATATCCCAATAGTCCTGTATTAATATCCCAATAGTCCTGTATTAATGTCCCAATAGTCCTGTATTAATATCCCAATAGTCCTGTATTAATATCCCAATAGTCCTGTATTAATATCCCAATAGTCCTGTATTAATATCCCAATAGTCCTGTATTAATGTCCCAATAGTCCTGTATTAATGTCCCAATAAATAGTCCTGTATTAATGTCCCAATAGTCCTGTATTAATATCCCAATAGTCCTGTATTAATATCCCAATAGTCCTGTATTAATGTCCCAATAGTCCTGTATTAATATCCCAATAGTCCTGTATTAATATCCCAATAGTCCTGTATTAATATCCCAATAGTCCTGTATTAATATCCCAATAGTCCTGTATTAATGTCCCAATAGTCCTGTATTAATGTCCCAATAAATAGTCCTGTATTAATGTCCCAATAGTCCTGTATTAATATCCCAATAGTCCTGTATTAATATCCCAATAGTCCTGTATTAATGTCCCAATAGTCCTGTATTAATATCCCAATAGTCCTGTATTAATATCCCAATAGTCCTGTATTAATATCCCAATAGTCCTGTATTAATATCCCAATAGTCCTGTATTAATGTCCCAATAGTCCTGTATTAATGTCCCAATAAATAGTCCTGTATTAATGTCCCAATAGTCCTGTATTAATATCCCAATAGTCCTGTATTAATGTCCCAATAGTCCTGTATTAATGTCCCAATAAATAGTCCTGTATTAATATCCCAATAGTCCTGTATTAATATCCCAATAGTCCTGTATTAATGTCCCAATAGTCCTGTATTAATATCCCAATAGTCCTGTATTAATGTCCCAATAAATAGTCCTGCCCAGAGCATGGCACATCCCTTTGGCAAAGCCTGTGTCTATAGTCTGGGTTGGACTGGGCTAGTGTCTAAAACCTGGTGGGCCTCCCGTTTAGGGATGTCATAGCCCCGCCCCTTCCTGGATCAAGGGTCATGGAGAGGTGCCAACTAGTGATGTGCGGGCCTTCCCAATAGCCACGGGTTGGCAAATAATGCAAAAACTATAAAAAATGAAATAATGAAGACAAATTAGAAAGTTGCTTAGAATTAGCCATTAAACACTAAAAGGTAAATTAAAGATGAACCCCCCTATTAATGGTGGGAAGTAGAGATGAGCCTCAGAGCTTTTCATCCTTTTACAGATGATTCTTATTCTTCATTCGTTCAGTCCGGCCACACGTTGGTAGGGATAAATGAGCGGTTATTTCAGCGTAACGTTACATTCTTGTGCATGATTGTTGCTAATACAATGTCACGTCTCCTTTTGGCCACGGAAGGTACCGGATATAGCCAAGAAGGTGGAGGATTTTAAGAAGGACCTGGAAGCCAAAAAGAAGCCGCCAAGTGACTGATCCCCAATGGATATTTCGGAAAGGCCTTATGTTTATTATTATTATATCTTTTGTGTATTTGTCGGGGTGTCATGGGCGCCGCCAGGAATGACGACTGGACTGAAACCCCTGGACTGAGGCTTCTTTGGGGGTCACTTACAGGGATCTTTCTGTGGCTTCCACTGAGGCCAACGATTCTTTTCTCTCCGGGTGCAGCCAGACCTTTATAGAGATTTTATTCTGCTCTAGAGGTGCTCACTCCATGGTTATTCCCAGTGTACTGGAAGCAATGGCTCGTAGTCGTCTATAGGCAGCTTTTAGCTTTTGGGTATTCATAATAAAGTTATATTATTGCTGTAAGGGGTTGTGTGTGTGTGTGTTCTGGGCTGCCCTAAATAGTCAAAAAGAAGTACCAAAAACAACAGATGTGTAGGCCTACAGAGCATTTGGTTTTTAAATGGGGTCAGTGACCCCTTTGGGAAAGTTGGAAAGAGTCAAAAGAAGAAACATAACTCAAAAACTATAAAAAGAAAAAATGAAGGCCAATCGAAAAGTTGCTTAGAATTAGCCATTCTATAACATACTAAAATTTAACTTAAAGGTGATCTACCCCTTTAAAGAAGTTTAACTGTTAGTATGATGTAGAGATGGATATTCAGAGACAATGTGCAGTTGTTTTTTTTATTATTATTTGTGATTTTTAAGTTATTTAGCTTTTTATTCAGCGGCTCTCCAGTTTGCACTTTCAGCCATCTGGTTGCTAGGGTCCAAATTCCACTAGCAACCTCGCATTGATTTGAATAAGAGACTTGAATATGAATAGGAGAGGCCTGGATATAAAATAGTAATAACAATACATTTGTAGCCTTACAGAGCATTTGTATTTTAGATGGGGTCAGTGACCCCCATTTGAAAACTGGAAAGAGTCAAAAGAAGAAGGCAAATAATGGAAAAAAAAGATAAAACATAAATAATGAAGACCAAATGAAAGGTTGCTTAGAATGGGCTATTCTATAACATACTAAAAGTTGACTTAGAGGTGAACCACCCCTTTAATAGTCAGCTCTGTAGCATCAGCTTTTATGGCATATGAACCCCATTTTTCACTGTATGATTTCCCCCGCCCCCAGCAGCAGCGAAGAGCCCACTGAGCATGTGCGGTGCCACTGACTCACACAAGCTGCATCAGAAGACTGGGAGCAAGTTATTTGTTGGCTGCAATCATTTTACACCTGGTTTAAAATCCTCATTCAGGCATATTGATAAATAAGGTCAGTACGTGACACAAAAACGAAGCTTTCATGTTAAATAAGGCTTTATTAAATCGCTTTTTGGCTACGCCGCACTGGGGCCAATACCACTCCCCCAATTTTTATATCAATCCCCAGGTTAGTGCTGATTGGCTTCTTTGGCTTAAGCAACTCCTTAAAGGGCAAGGAAACGTCTCAATTTTATTCATAAGGGGGTAATATATTGGCAAACCCCCTATAACTATATACCCCTTTAAATCACATCAGTGCCAGAGAGTGTGAGTTTTCATTGGAGGGCTTATATAATGAGGAATGGCCTGCAGCCATAGGTGTTATGAGCAGCAATAATTAGGGGTAATTACCATACGTGTAATCAGAATAAGGTCCAGTTACAAAAGGCTAATCTCTGGTTGTGGAAGACACTAGAGTCTGGCTCTTCACTATCCATCAATGACAGATAGAGTAAGTGATTGGAATAGGTTATACATTGCAGCTTTCAGGGGGAGATTTTGGGAGTTGTAGTCATGCAGCCACACAGGATACAAAGGCATGTGATACATGGAGAGTGACAATACCAGACCACAAGAGACTGCTACTGATGAATAAATACAAGTGGTGACCAGCATTAAATACCAAGAAGAGCTGCCATACTGCCCGACCAACTGAGAATCCTGTCTCCGTCCCTTGCACGCCCAAGTCCAAGTTACCCTTTACTTCTAACGTTTTCACAATCGCCGATTGACGTTCCTGACCTTCGCCCAGTCTGGAAAGGTATTCAGTTGGAAGAGGCTGATGCCCCAAGTGTTAATGGCGACCATGATGATAGCGAGGCCAATCAAGATTCACTCCCAGACCGGCTTTTACCTACGAGAGAGCAACACTCATGTTCAGAGTTGGGCATCCAATGCACCTACTCATGTCTTAGGCTCCTGGCACAAAATTAATTGGTGGAAAAACACTCAAAACTGTGAGTGGGAGGCAGAAGTGATCATTTTGGAGAAGGTCTTTGCTGCCTCAAATTCCATAGCTCTAACTTCATTGGGTGCAGAGAATTCCTAAGGGTAAGTTCACCCTTAGGGTAAGTGCACCCTACTCACCCATCTCTGGCATCAGAAGAGAGCTGAAGCAGCATAAGTAACATGGCAGTTGGACAATCACCAGAAGAGACTGGGACAGATAGGGTATGACCAGAGGGAGAGCTAGGTCCGTTACCCGGTGGTAGCACTTTTATTCAGCCATAATCCACCCAACCTGCTGGTTCAAGGCCACCAAGAAGAGAACTTGGTCTCGTTTGGGTTTGAATCCATGGAGCAAGGTTGTCCAGCTGGAGCTGACCAGGCCCAATGAGGCTCTTAAAGGGGTTTTATGGCCCCCAGCAGCTGTTTTTTGTGACCTCGTCAATTTAATAGAATCTGGCCCCTGCCTATGTGGTCATGTCAAATAATCTGCCTCTGAAAGGAAAAAGTTGGACATTACTGCCTTTTCTTTGGTCAACCCTTAGCAGTTGAGTTCAAGATCCTAAACCCCGTTCTTCTTCCCTTTCATACGGGATGTGTGTCTCCATTTCCCCTTGTCTAGAATTAGGACTATGGCTGGTGTTTCTTACAGACTCCCCCAAGGGCATCAGGGCAAAAGAAAAAGAGAAGCAAAGTAGGTTTCTTACCATATCTCGAATGTGGCAGTGCCCGTAGTTATACACAATGGCATTAGGTGGGTTCCCAACTGGTAACATCACAGCAAGGGAAATACACATGGTAACGGGGATGAGCGTGTACAGTGGGTTAATGTGCAGAGCTTCCGACTGTAGGGAAAAGATTCTGTAGGAATGCTAAGGAATGGGAAAGCAATTTGTCATTGCACTAAACAGGGCTAACCATGAAACCGAAATTACTTTCATGTTCCTACTTCCTGGTTCTTCAGAGCAATTGTGGATAACTATGAAACTGAAATTATTTTCATTTTCTAACTTCCTGGTTCTTTAGAGCAATTATGGGAGGATGAGGCTGTCAAGCACTTTTCCCTTCCTATAAAAATGCCCTGTATCATGAACTCCTCCTTATCTGTAAACCTGAGACACAGGCTGGCGCATACAGATATGAGCAGAAACCAGGGTACAGGTCAGCAGTGGGACCGCCCACGAAGGAAGGCTGCTCAGACATTCCATCTGTCGCCCGATCCAGGTGGAGAGGCCGGAGGTCTGTGAATGAGTTTGTGTAATCAGTTCATAGTACAGAGGGCGTAGATAGGCTTACACCAAGACTCCATACGATTAGTTCATTAGTGGGGGGCCCAAGCAAGTCACCCCCAATGGCACTATTTCTTTACTGTAAGTAGACTGGAGACCTACCTTACAGCCTGCGGCCAGTGCATAGCCTCCTCCAACCAACACCACAATCTCCCAGGGCATGTGTCTCTGGAACTCCTGCCATGTCAACATTGAACCCATGTGTCCATCTTGCTCGCTGATGTCACCTTCTCCTGCTAGTAGAACATTAGGTTACATTTTATTTTTGGGTTTATACACCCTTCAAGCTCAGTTGCCACCATGGACTGCCTGTCTCTGCCCCGCACCCTGGAAATGGCAAATGCTAGGGTTTTCCTTGATTTTCATTGAGGTTCCTCACCTTCTCAGCCCCTTGCAAGGTTCTTACCTGGTTCCTTCTTTCCATAACATAGTAATGTAGGTTTCTTGGACGGAACGAGGAAGAGAAGGAATCCAATCAGAACAGAGACTGTTGCATCGGTCCTGAACCCCTTCCTTAAAGAAAAATAAAGCAATAGATACAGGTGGTACATATTGTATAGGAACTGACATCTAGGGCATTCAGGTCACACCCTGACCAAGAGGCTACCTTGAAATTATGTGGGCTGGGAAATTGAGATGAGTGCTTGTTTTTGCCCTTGGTACCTCTGGAACTATAGCAGGGTGACACCCCAATGTTTCTATATATCTAACCTTGTTATGAGCTAAGGGGGCCTAGTCTGAAGGTCAGTTAGGGGGAGATTTGGGGTGAGTGCTTATTTGTACCCTGGGTACCCCTGGAACTATAGTAGGGTGACTGTTACCCCAATGTTTCTATATATCTGTAACCTTGTTATGCGCTAAGGGGGCCCAGTCTGAAGGTCAGTTAGGGGGAGATTTGGGGTGAGGGCATAGCTTATTGCCTACCCAGAAAATTCCTTCTCTATAATTTTTATTTATACATATGGGAGGAGGTGCCATATTGATTCCCATAGACAGTACAGTATGAGGGTATAGCTTATTGTGTGCCAAGAACATTCCTTCTCTGTATATTTGTATTTATATATATGGGAGGAGGTGCCATATTGATTCCCTTAGACAGTACAGTATGAGGGTATAGCTTATTGTGTGCCCAAAACATTCCTTCTCTGTATATTTGTATTTATACATATGGGAGGAGGAGGTGCCATATTGATTCCCTTAGACAGTACAGTATGAGGGTATAGCTTATTGTGTGCCCAGAACATTCCTTCTCTGTATATTTGTATTTATACATATGGGAGGAGGAGGTGCCATATTGATTCCCTTAGACAGTACAGTATGAGGGTATAGCTTATTGTGTGCCCAAAACATTCCTTCTCTGTATATTTGTATTTATACATATGGGAGGAAGTGCCATATTGATTCCCTAGACAGTACAGTATAAGGGTATAGCTTATTGTGTGCCCAGAACATTCCTTCTCTGTATATTTGTATTTATACATATGGGAGGAGGAGGTGCCATATTGATTCCCTTAGACAGTACAGTATGAGGGCATAGCTTATTGTGTGCCCAGAACATTCCTTCTCTGTATATTTGTATTTATACATATGGGAGGAGGAGGTGCCATATTGATTCCCTTAGACAGTACAGTATGAGGGTATAGCTTATTGTGTGCCCAGAACATTCCTTCTCTGTATATTTGTATTTATACATATGGGAGGAGGGAGGTGCCATATTGATTCCCTTAGACAGTACAGTATGAGGGTATAGCTTATTGTGTGCCCAGAACATTCCTTCTCTGTATATTTGTATTTATACATATGGGAGGAGGAGGTGCCATATTGATTCCCTTAGACAGTACAGTATGAGGGTATAGCTTATTGTGTGCCCAGAACATTCCTTCTCTGTATATTTGTATTTATACATATGGGAGGAGGGAGGTGCCATATTGATTCCCTTAGACAGTACAGTATGAGGGTATAGCTTATTGTGTGCCCAGAACATTCCTTCTCTGTATATTTGTATTTATACATATGGGAGGAGGAGGTGCCATATTGATTCCCTTAGACAGTACAGTATGAGGGTATAGCTTATTGTGTGCCCAGAACATTCCTTCTCTGTGTTTTATATTGGTTGTGGATGTGAATGAGGTGGAAGCTTTAGAAGTGGCTGACGTTGCAGGGTAGAGAACCTGTCTCTACCCTCCTGTCCGGTCTCAGTTGCAGAAGATCCATTGGCCACAATACCCTCATGTTCCTCCTCGGTGTTGATCATCTGCTGCAGCACGGCGTCCACTATGGGCATGACCATAGCGGTGGAGGAGGTGTTGGAGAGCCACATGGAGAGCAAAGCAGTGCAGGACATGAAGCAGAGGAGTAACCTGCGTGGAAGGAACGTAGAACAGGGTGGTGCAGGAGGCTAAAACCACTGATTACGGGCGTTGGGAACAAAGAATTCTATGGTAGATGACTCTCTAACATTAGGAAGCCTGGGGCAATGTAGTTCAGGACTCTTGCCCAATCCTGTAACCCAAATCTCGTTGCTATTCAAGTTATTATATAACCCCATTCACTAACTTTCCAGAGAGGTCCAGTCAAGGCGCCCCACAATGACCCCATAATTACTCACCTACCCGGCTTAGCCCCCGACAACATGACCATCCTCAGCGCAAATCTCTTGTGCAGCTTCCATTTCTCCACCGACGCAGCCAAGCAGATGACCCCCATCAGCAGCAGGGTGGTGTTCTTCACATATTCACCCGCCACCAGCAAGGAAACACCCCAAAGAATGAAGGGTACAGTTGCACTAGCACATCCTCATTTCATACCCAAGGGGAGCTCCAATCAGAATTATTTTTATGAAGGCGTTACATTTCCTTGAAACTGTAGTCAACCCAAATGACATTTAGTCAGCGTTCCCTTAATGAGGCACAATCCCTTTAAGTAGCAACAGGAAAACTTCCTTGGTTGCCATGGTTACACAGTCTTTGTTAATTGGCAGACCTTTCCCGTACTGGGGTGGCCTGATTGCCCTCATTCTGCTGCTAATTCTAATAAAAACCTCCTTACTCTGGGGCGTAGGGATCCTACGGGGGGTCATGGCTGAAAGGACTTTATTGTTTGTCATTATCCACCCAGCATCCCGCTGTGAAAGTAAAAGCTTTGCAGACAGGGATTAGGACTCCCGTGTACTCCCTGCCTTCCATAAACACAAACTTTCCAATGCTAGTTTGTAGCATGCTTCATGTTCCAGCAAAGTGTCGGACAGCATGCTGGGAGTTGTAGTTTCGATACATCAAGAATCAACTAAGCTAAAGCTAAAACATAGGCTTGAATTCCTTCTGTACTTACCCAAAACAAATGTAGAATAATTCCTTGTAGGGGGCAGCCTACCAAGAAACAAAACGAACGATGGGGGGCAGATTCTGACCTCGCTGGATTTGAGCACCCCAAACAGTGGGAACAGGAAAGCAGCAACCAAAGGGGAACAGCCTCTGATACCCAATATACAGCGGTGACTATCAGCACATAGGCACAGGAAGACTCCTGGTAGGAGGACAAGAGAGCATGAGTAGCAGGAGTCATAACCAGCAGTGATGAGTGTAAAAACAGCCAGCATTTACACATATTTATAAACCCAATGACACTTGGGGAGATTTGGAACTTCATAGCCTGGACAGTCAGCATCTTATCCTTAAGTGGTTTGGTTAAGTGGCTTGTAGGATGCAAAAGGTTACAGGAGGGCTCACCATGCGGTGAATATGTACTTTTAACTGTTTTGCTACTAGCCTTCAGTGAACTCAAGAACATTTATTATAATTAACATTATATACTGTTGCAAGACTATAACCCTTACCCTAACCCTTACCCTGACTCTAACCCTTACTCTAACCCTTACACTAACCCTTACCCTAACCACTTCCTATATTTAATTTTACCCTTACCCTAACCTTTACCCTAACCCTTACCCTAAACTTATCTCGTACCCTAACCCCTTCCCTTACCCTAACCTTACCCTAACCTTTACCCTAACCCTTACCCTAACCTCTTCCCTTACCCTAACCTTTACCCTAACCCCTCCCTTACCCTAACCTTGACCCTTACCCTAATCTTAACCCTAACATTTATCCTTTCCCTTACCCAAACCTTAACCCTTATCCTAACCTTGACCCTTACCCCTTCCCTTACCCTAACATTGAACCTTACCTAACCCTTTTCATTACCCTAACCTTGACCCTAAACCTAACCTTTACCCTAATCCTTACCCTACCCTTAACCCTTACCTTAACCCTTACCTTAACCCTTACCCTAATCTTTACCCTAAACCTTTCCCTTACCCTAACCTTAACCCTTACCCTAACCTTAACCCTAACCTTTACCCTAACCCCTTCCCTTACCCTTACCTTAAACCTTACCCAAACTTTTACCCTTACCCTAACCCCTACACTCGCCATTCAGGTCATCCAAAAATCCTAGAACAGATGTCTACTGACTTGGGTATAGGACCCTCTACCTATGCAGTCAAACATTTACTACTTATCACCCCTTTAGCTCATAACAAAGTTATAGACTTACGAAACAGGGGCCTAACAGACCAACAGCTCCGGGGGTATCCAGAGCTAATAATTATAATAATAAAATCACTCACTCCCATATTTCATCCTAATTAGCACCCCATCTACTATTTTAGGCCACCCTTGGCGTAATGTCAGCATATACAATTTACTTACCTAGACACTAGGGTTAAAGGTCGTCTGCTCCTGACCCACTCTTACTCTTGTAGCAAAGGATAATATTAGAGCTCTATGGGCATGTTATGTTCTGAGTTCTGGGGGTGGATTGTCAAGCTATAGCCATAGCCCAGATGTGTTTGGGCCCAGTGGCCCTGGTACTTACGCTGCTAGGGTGCAACAAGGGAAGTGGGAGAAGAAGGAGAGGAACCAAGACAGCCAGCAAGATGTTTTTAGATCTGAGAAGCTTCTTCCACACGCCCATCCTTTGGGTCTCAAAATCCCAAGCCAACCGGTCTTGTCTTCTGAGATCCGTAATGTGACGAATTTCTTACTCCCTGAGCTGCGACTCCACTCTGTGTCACACCCTGCCCCTGTGTCGCTCAGCTGGGAATATGTTTCTCAGATACAATTCATGGGATTAGTAACAACCAACCTCCTTTCTAATCCCACATTAAAGGAGAACTAAATCTTAACTATAGAAGTAGGTAGAAATGTTGTACATGATGTTTTGTGCTTCTGTACCAGCCCAAGGCAACCACAGCCATTTAGCAGTAAAGATCTGTGTCTCCAAAGATGCCCCAGTAGCTCCCCATCTTCTTTTCTGCTGATTCACTGCACATGCTCTGTGCTGCTGTCACTTACTGAGCTTAGGGATCCATTCACAATATACAGTACACATAGAATAGAAATGTAAGGCTGATTAGTAATAAATGATCTGTATTATTTACCGATTAGTAAATAATACAGATGATTACTACATGGCAGCACAGAAACCAGTGCAATTAGCATCAGAATTGAATAATCAGCAAACCTGTAGCATCAGCTTATATTACAGCCAGGGAAGCTCATTTTCTGCTGGATAATTAGTGACGAGCCCTAAGCTTAGCTTCTCAACAGCCAATCAGAGCCCACTGAGCATGTGAGTGTCACAGACACTTTACAAGATGGTGACCCCCTGTGACAAGTTTGAAGTCCTGGATCATTGCTGCTATTGACAAGCTCAAACTTTAGCCTCGTGCAATAAGTTCACTACATAAAATATGGCATTTTTAGCCACATTCCTTTTTAGGGTTTAGTTCTCCTTTAATGGAGTCGGCTACTGGGGATTGGTAGCACTAGATAGGTACATAAGCTGCCACTAGAGGGTGCTCACTGTATATTTATGGCTGCTACATTTGCAGGTGTAAAAAAATCATTTGACACATTAGATTTCTTTGACTTCGTTGCCCCAGAATGTTTTGGATTCCCCCAGCACTTGATCCGATTGGTGCTGAAGGGATTGATTGTCCCACCAGATTTCGAGTGACTGCCTGCAATCTGATTGGACTGGCCAATGTAATGAAACAGATGCAAATTTCTCCAATCTTGTTGCAGGTTCTCACATTTATTTCAGGGAAGAGCCAGCACCATAATAAACGTCCTTAGACAGTGTCTGTGCAACTACAGCGGGACTGAGTATTGTTACACGAGTACCTGATACCAAAAAGCCCCGCCCCCTTTATAGAATAGACTTGTACATGTAGATTAAGCAAACCCCCGGATTTAATGGAATTCTATATTTTTGTTCCATCTCATGTCTATCCTATCCCCGTTGTCTTTTGCTCCTTTCAGTAGCCTGACTATAGGGGTCTTAGCCCAGTTTTTTGGGTGTGGGGCCAGGACTGTAGAGGGTCCGGTAAAGCCCTAAATAATGAGAAATTGTCATCAATATCAGTCAAACAGGTCAACGTACCAATGTGTTGGGGCACTAAATTGATGTTGCCCAGTAAAATCTAGGTGCACCATGATGGGAGTCCATTGTATGTAGTCCATGCCCCAGGGGTCCCAGGTGATTATTCAACCAAGTGCCTGGGATTCCTAAGTGGCGGGTTCTGAGAATGGGGCCCAAATGGGAAAAAAAAACTAAATGGTGCTCCTAGCCACGCCCTCAATCCATCCCAACCACACCCAATTAACACCTCACCCATACTCCCCTCATTTATTCACAAGCCCTGACCCATTAGTGGTCTACAGATCTGACCTTTGCATTTCCCAGGGCCCTTGACTTCAGCACCTCCTGTAACCAGTTGATGGTGGCCCTTGAGCAAACTCCATAATCCTGAAGTAGTCTAGTGTGGAAAGGACCAAAACCACAGGAGTAAGGGCCCCCAGTCCTGCACCCCAAACTGACTTCACCTAGAGGGGCATCACGAATCAAAAGCAGGGTTTTGGTAATTGGTATCACCCAAAATCCACTTTAGTAGGGATCCAATGGCTGCAACATTACCCCCTGATCCCATGACATTGAGTAGAATAAATTAGAGTATTGAGTAATAGCTCAGCATGCAGAAATAGTGGGAAACGGGCGAGAACCCCCTAATTTAGTCACTGTCCCCCCTCCTTATGGTACGGAAACATCAAGTCCCTTCTAAGGGCCACAAAGAGCTCAGTGAGGGAGTCCAGCCAGATCTTCTGCTGGTGGCCAGTGTTGGACTTTGGTGTTTTCAGCGCTGTGTAAACCATAGTCAGCAGGGTCCTCTCAAAGTCCTGCCTCTTCAGGGGCCCCTGGGCGTGAGACAGTTTGGCCCCCAGCCTGCGGATATCAGAGACCGTCTTGGGTATGACGTCATTGCAAATGACATGGAAGGTGGTGGCTTTCCTTAAAGAGGACAATTCAGGGTCCTGTAGGGTCATCACTTGGTCTGCATTGAGATTCACCCCACTCAGCAGGAACTGGAAGGGTAGAAAATAATATGTGAAAGGGGAACTTGCCTTTAAAATAGAATTCAAGCAGTGGGTGGACTAGAAGACTCTAATGGAAGCACAGGGGGAGGGGCACATGGGCTGTAATGCAGGCAGTGGGTGGGGCTAAAATACTGATGGACACTTACAGGGGGAGGGGCACTGAGTCTGTGACTCAAGCAGTGGGTGGGACTAAAATACTGATGGACACTTACAGGGGGAGGGGCACTGAGTCTGTGACTCAAGCAGTGGGTGGGACTAGAAGACTGTACAGGAGAGCACAGACCCTGTGACTCAATCAGTAGGTGGGGCCAGAACACTGATGGCGGCTGACAGGGGACAATACAAGATTCCATGGAAACTTTTCACTTGCCTCGTACAGAAGCTCCACTTCAGGTAAAGATTTCTGCAGGACAGGGTTCAGCAATTCAGCGGAGGAACGTCGGATACGATGTGCAGATGGGAAATACATCACTGGAATAAACAAGTAAAGTTGCTGTACCGTGTTAACAAGTAATAATGTTACAGGGCAACCCTTTTGAAATAAAAATATAACAAAAGTGGTATAAAGGTGATCCCTTTATTGGCTAATTAATATAATCAGAGCAAGCTTTCAGAACATTGTAGTTCCTTTTCAAGTTGATTACAAACAAGCTGTGGTCAACAAATATAAATCACACTATACAGACTATAAGCAAACTTAGGGTCTGTTCCTGCTGAATTGTGCTTAGTACTGGGAATACCTATGTACCATAGTTTTATGGGATCTCTCTGTACAGACTATAAGCAAACTTAGGGACTGTTCCTGCTGAATTGTGCTTAGTACAGGGAATACCTATGTACCATAGTTTTATGGGATTTCTCTGTATAGACTATGAGCAAACTTAGGGGCTGTTCCTGCTGAATTGTACTTAGTACAGGGAATACCTATGCTGCCATAGTTTTATGGGATCTCTCTGTACAGACTATGAGCAAACTTAGGGGACTGTTCCTGCTGAATTGTGCTTAGTACAGGGAATACCTATGCTGCCATAGTTTTATGGGATCTCTCTGTACAGACTATGAGCAAATTTAGGGACTGTTCCTGCTGAATTGTGCTTAGTACAGGGAATACCTATGCTGCCATGGTTTTATGGGATCTCTCTGTACAGACTATGAGCAAATTTAGGGACTGTTCCTGCTGAATTGTGCTTAGTACAGGGAATACCTATGTTGCCATAGTTTTATGGGATCTCTCTGTACAGACTATGAGCAAACTTAGGGGACTGTTCCTGCTGAATTGTTTCTTATACAATGACCCTGAGAAATAATGATCCCTCTATCCTTCTTTATATTCAAGGAAAAAACACTGAATTTCCAGGCCATAAAAATGTTGATGCTGGCGACTCCTGACAGGTTATACAGTAAATGTGCAGCCAAGACTCAAACAAAGCAAATAAGAAGCATCTGTATTTGGGGAGGTGGGGGAGTGACATTCTGATTTAGAGACACAGCGCCAGGAGCCAATGCCAAGGGGGTCTATGCCTAGCGGGGGGGGGGGTATGTTTTGGCTCCAGGGGGTGGAAGGAATGAGCAGTTCCCGTGGATTAATATAAAGGAGTGAGTGTAAATAGTGTGCAGGGCCGGGGTTCCTCTGTATAGTGCTGGGACCCAGTGGAATGTTGGACTGGGTTCTGCCTGTACTGGTTCTGTTTGGCCCAATTCTCTACATTTAATACAGAGCCAGACAAACAGAAGGGGATTGGCTGCTGCAGAGATCCCGGGAGGTACAAGAGAGACCAAGTAGTCGTTGCAGGGGTGCTGGTTATTCCCAGTAAAATGCATTAGGCCAATTGCAGTTTATTAAAGGGGAACTAATACACAGACACAAGTTCTTTCTAAATATACAGAGCTGGTGTAGTGCTCCCCATGAACAGCAGCCCCATACACCCCCATACTTTATAATATTATATTTATAACAAGTTGTTAGCCCAATACTGGCCCAGAACCCCTGATAGTTGGGCCCTGCTAAGTAAAATGGGTTATTTATAACCTTAGAAAGTGCCGATCACGTAGGCACGAAACGCGTAGGTTTTGCAATAGCACACCCACTGTGAATATGACTCTGCACTGTGCGACACAATAAAGATGATATTAAATCAGCGTTTTCTTCAATGAATGGCCAGCGCTGCAAACGAGGAATATTCTGCCCCAACCAGAAAACACGCTCTCCTATATAACAAGCCTGACAATGCACCGAGGTAGTGATGGGCAAATAAATTCGCCAAGGCATGGATTCGCTACAAATATCCGCGTTTTGCAAATGAAAATCGTCATGCGTCAAAATTGTTCGGACGCCCATTGACTTTCATGCATTTGGACTAAATAATTTTATTGACTTCAATGCGTTTCAAGACTTTTTTGCAATTTTTTTCGCCGTTTGTTCGGTGAAGACAAACAGGACAGATTCACCCATTATTACTCAAAGGAAATCAAAGGCTGGCTCATTGGTAGGTGTCTAGGGGCCCCTCTGCCCGGGTGTTGTGATTTCCCACGCACCTCTCATCAGCCAATCAGGGGACTGAATCCCATAGAACAGTGAAAGCCGCATTTAGATGACGCCAACTCCCAGTGACGCTGCTTCTGACATTAAAGGGAAAGGGAGGCACCGTGGCACCTCCATGAACGGTCCAATCCTTTGGCTTCTTTGAAATAAACACTCTGTTCCTCCCTAATCCCCACCTGGAAGCTTCTCCCCAATTTCCAAATTTATTCAAAAGAAAAAAAATAAATAAATAAAATGAGAGCTTAGCTCAGTGGACTGGGATCTGAGTCGGGCCCCAAAGTTAAGGGCCAATGCAGTTGTTGAAGAATCATATCCCCAATTATCCTGATTTAATTGCAACAGTCCTCAAATCTGGAGGAGGCGGGGCTTATTTGAATTGGGCGTGGCTAGACAGATCAGGGCATGGCCTAAATGCCCCTATTTCTAATTATGAAGTGGTCGGAGACAGGGCAGCCAATAGGAGCAGAACCAAAGAACAGATTCCACTGAACTGTAAACCCATCAAGAATCAGGAATCAATGGATATTAGGAGGGTGCTTCAAATTTTATTTTTGCTGTTATATCCCCTTTAATACATAAAGATAGTTGTCAATGTGCTTTACCCTTTTCATCTGTAAAATATTTTCAATCCACAGTAATTCAGGGGCAATAAAACTCCATAATTCCTTTATTTCTTGCAGATGTCTGGCACGTTCCTGTGTTTAGCTACAGTCTGTCCCGACTCACGATAGTCACACGATAACAAGCTCAGTGTTTAACCTGAACTGAAACACCCAATGAGAGAGAGCAGTCAGTAACCCTTCCAACACTCTCCTCTTGTCTCTATATATTAGGTACCTATCTAGTGTTACCAATCCCTATTTCTGTAGGGAAATGAGAGAGAGCAGACAGTAACCCTTCCAACACTTTCCTCTTGTATCTATATATTAGGTACCTATCTAGTGTTACCAATCCCTATTTCTGTAGGGAAATGAGAGAGAGCAGACAGTAACCCTTCCAACACTTTCCTCTTGTCTCTATATATTAGGTACCTATCTAGTGTTACCAATCCCTATTTCTGTAGGGAAATGAGAGAGAGCAGACAGTAACCCTTCCAACACTTTCCTCTAGTCTCTATATATTAGGTACCTATCTAGTGTTACCAATCCCTATTTCTGTAGGTGGGAAGATGAATCTGCCCATGTACAGAATGTGACTCAACAGGAGTTTAACAAGTTTCCATGACTTCTAGAGAATTTAATAATAGTTAGCTTTCATATAAACTACTGGGAAAGTATTAGTGAGTTGGGAGTTGTTATACAGATGTGGCCAGGGAAGGAGCATTTGATGCCAATCTGGTCAGTGTTCTATTGGGTGGAGACTGGGAATGAATAGTAATATTGTATGTGATTCATGTAAGTCTCAGGGTTTTATAGGCACAAGGATTCTCCTTCCTGAGGTCACAATTCCTTCAGCCGCAGCAGCAATCACAGACTTGTGCCAAGATTCCAGCCGTATATTTATATTTATGTCCATGGAATGAGTGTCTGATGTCAGTCCTAAACTCCTCCAAATTCATGTTCTGGGGGACTAGGGGGAAGCATTTGCAGGGGCACCTCCTTGTCCTGGTTCTATGGGCTCCCATATAAAATGATGACATCATAGCATGACATCACAGACATTGTACCTAACAGAGCCCCCCGACACAGCCCAGTAGAGCCAGGACTAGAGGTCGGCAGAAGAGATACACAAAAATGGGGGAGTGTGGTGTTGGGGGGGGAGCACTTGCTTTGGGCACCCCTAATCTTAGGCCCAGCATTGCAATCCATTCCCAGTGTGGGGTCCTGATAGTGCTCCCCAATAGTAAAGAGTTAGAGCACAGAGGGTTCCCAGAAACAGAAAGTGGTTCAGGAAAGATAAGGGGCAAGTTTGGGTGCAATAGGTAAGATTAGGGCAGAGAGGGGCATGAGGAATATTTTGGGGGCGTAGCCCATGCTGAGTCTTAATCCCCCTCTTAATTACCCAGCCTGCCTTTCTCTGTGTATCTCTGGTTAAGCCCCAATTAATGAAGCTGATTATCCGGCAGCCAATGAAAAGCCTCAGAAGGATTCCTAAATACACAACTGTTCCTCCGAAGCCAAGTCACACTGGGCAGGGAGTAGCCTGAAATTCCTTCTGACCCAATGGCACATTTCCTCCTACTTTTTTGTACAAATTGCGTAAAATTGATGTTTTTCAGGCAATTATGCCTTTTTGCCCCCTCCCCCACCCCTCATAATGACATCATAGAATCAAGATCCTTTCATCTGTTTCCAGTTGCTTGGAGCTGCAGTTCTGCCATACCTCCAGCATAGGGGGCCCCTCACAGTCCTCTCAGACTAATAGCACAGACTTCTGCATCCTCCTGGATTAAAGGATAAGTAAACCTTTAAAATAAGTGAATTTATTATTTATTTTCTTTTTATTCCAAGATATTAAGGGATACATGTGCTGTTAATATGAATGAATTTTGTTCCAACAGCGCCACCTGCTGGTCAGTTTCTGACCAGTCTGACCACCAAGTAGTCAAGAGGCTGATGTTCTTCTGCTTAGGAAAACAATTAGAAACCTTTCTCACATCTTTCCTAAGCAGAAGAACATCAGCCTCTTTCTTTCTCCTGACAACTTCCTTGACTACTTGGTGGTCAGACTGATCAGAAACTGACCAGCAGGTGGCGCTGTTAGAACAAAATTCATTCATATTAACAGCACATGTATCCCTTAATATCTTGGAATAAAAAGAAAATAAATAATGAATGTAAATGACAA
Source organism: Xenopus laevis (assembly GCF_017654675.1). NCBI lineage: Eukaryota > Metazoa > Chordata > Amphibia > Anura > Pipidae > Xenopus > Xenopus laevis. The sequence goes on along the minus strand of NC_054376.1, from coordinate 3,750,199 downwards.
CAGTGCTTAGAATAACACTCTTCACAAATTTTAAAGGTTTACTTATCCTTTAATAACGGGTGGGGGTTAAGTCATCAGGTAAGAGTTTGGGGTCAAATTTTAAATTCTTAAAGTGACAAAAAAAGCCAAACCCTTTCTATTCCCATTCTATTTGTGGTAGAACTGAATCAGAGAAGGCAAAGGGCATCCCAAATAAACTTGAGGTTCAGTCCTAGTGTAACATGGGATAACTATAGAGACTGCACAGGGGCCCCAGGAAGTTAGAGGGGGCCCAAAATGGGCCTCAACTTTCTACTGTTCAGGTTTCCAGATAAAGGGTCCCATATAATGTGTAATAGAGACCCCCATCTATTGCCCTTACCTCTTTGCCATTTGCTGGTGAAGTTTCCCTGGACACAGTTATAGAGCAGGAGCAAAAGGCACGACTCCAGGATCATCTTCTCTCTCGGGAGCTGGGATTCCTCTGGGATTCTCTCCTGGTCTCTCTTCTCACTGGTCGGGTTTTACCCTCGGTGTTCCCTGTGTTCTGACTTCAGATGAGTTTGTTTCCCTCACATCTGGCCGGAGTCTGGAATGCGGCACGTGAAGCTGCTCCAGTTTCTCCACTGCACATCCCTGTTCCTGTTGCTGGATTTTATTTCTTCTCAGCCTGACCCAGGGGCATGAATTAATGGCTGTGACGGAGCCAAGACTCAAGGGGACAACCCCCCCTCCACAGAATGTAGAATTCTTCATTTATTCAGAATTTCAGCTTCAGTCTGTCAGCTGTACTTACTGGTGGCCACATCCAATGCAGAAAGAACGCTGGAACAGATTAAATATTATGTGAAGTCGGACGGTCCAATGGCCCTTCAGCTGTTGTTGAACTAAAACTCCACACCTTGTGAGGCTTAACTGAAGGCCTTCTGTCTCCATCTTGCTGTACTGACTCCATCTTTCCTTTTTAAAAGTATCTTGCTTTACTGTCTCCATCTTGCCCTACTGTCTTCATCTTGTCCTTCTGCCTCCATCTTGTCCTACTGTCTCCATCTTGTCCTACTGTCTCCATCTTGCCCTACTGACTTCATCCTTTCTTATTGACTGCATCTTGCTCTACTGTCTCCATCTTGCCCTACTCATCTTGTTCTAACATCTCCATCTTCTTCTTCTGCCTCCATCTTGCCCTATTTTCTCCCTCTTGTCCTTCTGTCTCCATCTTGCCATACTGACTCCCTCTTGTCCTTCTGTCTCCATCTTGCTCTACTGACTCCATCTTTCCTTATTGACTCCATCTTTCCTTATTGACTGCATCTTGCCCTATTGTCTCCATCTTGCCCTACTGTATCTATCTTGCCCTTACTGTCTCCATCTTGCTCTACTGACTCCATCTTGTTCTACTGTCTCCATCTTGCCCTACTGTCTCCATCTTGCTCTACTGAATCCATCTTGTCCTACTATCTCCATCTTGTCCTACTGTCTCCATCTTGCTCTACTGACTCCATCTTGTTCTACTGTCTCCATCTTGCTCTACTGACTCCATCTTGTTCTACTGTCTCCATCTTGCTCTACTGACTCCATCTTGTTCTACTGTCTCCATCTTGCGCTACTGTCTCCATCTTGTCCTACTGTCTCCATCATGCCCTACAGTCGCCATCTTGTTCTTTTGCCTTCATCTTGCCCTACTGTCTCCAGCTTCTTCTACTATTGTTATCATCTTGTCTAGCTCTACCTTCTGTGCTACCATGTGAGAGATAAAGATGGAAGTACAAATGTAGATGGGGGATAAAAACACCCATTGTCATTGGCCTCCATCTTGCCATACTGACTCCATCTTGCCCTACTGTCTCCATCTTGCTCTACTGACTCCATCTTTCCTTATTGACTCCATCTTTCCTTATTGACTGCATCTTGCCCTATTGTCTCCATATTGCCCTACTGTATCTATCTTGCCCTACTGTCTCCATCTTGCTCTACTGACTTCATCTTGTTCTACTGTCTCCATCTTGCTCTACTGACTCCATCTTGTTCTACTGTCTCCATCTTGCTCTACTGACTCCATCTTGTTCTACTGTCTCCATCTTGCGCTACTGTCTCCATCTTGTCCTACTGTCTCCATCTTGCCCTACTGTCTCCATCTTGCTCTACTGAATCCATCTTGTCCTACTATCTCCATCTTGTCCTACTGTCTCCATCTTGCTCTACTGACTCCATCTTGTTCTACTGTCTCCATCTTGCTCTACTGACTCCATCTTGTTCTACTGTCTCCATCTTGTTCTACTGACTCCACCTTGTTCTACTGTCTCCATCTTGCGCTACTGTCTCCATCTTGTCCAACTGTCTCCATCATGCCCTACAGTCGCCATCTTGTTCTTTTGCCTTCATCTTGCCCTACTGTCTCCAGCTTCTTCTACTATTGTTATCATCTTGTCTAGCTCAATCTTCTGTGCTACCATGTGAGAGATAAAGATGGAAGTACAAATGTAGATGGGGGATATAAAACACCCATTGTCATTGGCTCAGTCATTTTATTTGTGCAGAGTCATCAGAAAGGCACTTGTTTATTCATTGAGATGTATTTGTCCATGTCCTGTAATGTCCCATCACTTTCTGTTATTCCCCTGACTGTTCTACATTAAGTTGTTAAGGTGAGATAACCCCAAAGTTTTTTTATTATTCAGGGGTCATATTTTTACTTTTTAATCCTCATGTCCTTGTCATCAGCCTCTTACTGACTCCAAGCTGAGCCCCAGGGACATGATAACCCCCCACCCCCTAATAAACAGGATGTTCAGTGTCCGTATTGATATCATCTGTAACCCTTTATCTACTTAATTGTCTCCCACTGTCCTACTGTGTCCCTGTGCTGGTCACTAGCCAGGCAACCACTACAAATATATATTTGAAAATAATGTGTAACTGTATGTTGATCTGTTTATATTCATACAAGTTATATTAACTTTTATGATTTTATTTAAAAAGGTTCAGTCCTTTTCCTTCTAAGCAGCAGTCCTGTCCTGCTTTATGGCAGCTGAGATTCTAGCTATCTGTATAACAGAACATTCTGTCCCAGTGGCTGCACAGATCCTATCTGATCCCCATTGTAAGCAGCAGTCCTGTCCTGCTTTATGGCAGCTGAGATTCTAGCTATCTGTATAACAGAACATTCTGTCCCAGTGGCTGCACAGATCCTATCTGATCCCCATTGTAAGCAGCAGTCCTGTCCTGCTTTATGGCAGCTGAGATTCTAGCTATCTGTATAACAGAACATTCTGTCCCAGTGGCTGCACAGATCCTATCTGATCCCCATTGTAAGCAGCAGTCCTGTCCTGCTTTATGGCAGCTGAGATTCTAGCTATCTGTATAACAAAGCATTCTGTCCCAGTGGCTGCACAGATCCTATCTGATCCCCATTGTAAGCAGCAGTCCTGTCCTGCTTTATGGCAGCTGAGATTCTAGCTATCTGTATAACAGAGCATTCTGTCCCAGTGGCTGCACAGATCCTATCTGATCCCCATCACCTGGTCCCCTAAGTTTGCTCATAGTCTGTACAGAGAGATCCCATAAAACTATGGCAGCATAGGTATTCCCTGTACTAAGCACAATTCAGCAGGAACAGTCCCCTAAGTTTGCTCATAGTCTGTACAGAGAGATCCCATAAAACTATGGTACATAGGTATTCCCTGTACTAAGCACAATTCAGCAGGAACAGTCCCCTAAGTTTGCTCATAGTCTGTACAGAGAGATCCCATAAAACTATGGTACATAGGTATTCCCTGTACTAAGCACAATTCAGCAGGAACAGCCCCTAAGTTTGCTCATAGTCTGTACAGAGAGATCCCATAAAACTATGGCAGCATAGGTATTCCCTGTACTAAGCACAATTCAGCAGGAACAGTCCCTAAGTTTGCTCATAGTCTGTACAGAGAGATCCCATAAAACTATGGCAGCATAGGTATTCCGTGTACTAAGCCCAATTCAGCAGGAACAGCCCCTAAGTTTGTTCATAGTCTGTACAGAGAGATCCCATAAAACTATGGCAGCATAGGTATTCCCTGTACTAGGCACAATTCAGCAGGAACAGCCCCTAAGTTTGTTCATAGTCTGTACAGAGAGATCCCATAAAACTATGGCAGCATAGGTATCCCCTGTACTAAGCACAATTCAGCAGGAACAGCCCCTAAGTTTGTTCATAGTCTGTACAGAGAGATCCCATAAAACTGTGGCAGCATAGGTATCCCCTGTACTAAGCACAATTCAGCAGGAAAAGTCCCTAAGTTTGCTCATAGTCTGTACAGAGAGATCCCATAAAACTATAGCAGCATAGGTATTCCCCTGTACTAAGCACAATTCAGCAGGAACAGTCCCCTAAGTTTGCTCATAGTCTGTACAGAGAGATCCCATAAAACTATAGCAGCATAGGTATTCCCCTGTACTAAGCACAATTCAGCAGGAACAGTCCCTAAGTTTGCTCATAGTCTGTACAGAGAGATCCCATAAAACTATGGCAGCATAGGTATTCCCCTGTACTAAGCACAATTCAGCAGGAACAGTCCCCTAAGTTTGCTCATAGTCTGTACAGAGAGATCCCATAAAACTATGGTACATAGGTATTCCCCTGTACTAAGCACAATTCAGCAGGAACAGTCCCTAAGTTTGCTCATAGTCTGTACAGAGAGATCCCATAAAACTATGGCAGCATAGGTATTCCCCTGTACTAAGCACAATTCAGCAGGAACAGTCCCCTAAGTTTGCTCATAGTCTGTACAGAGAGATCCCATAAAACTATAGCAGCATAGGTATTCCCCTGTACTAAGCACAATTCAGCAGGAACAGTCCCTAAGTTTGCTCATAGTCTGTACAGAGAGATCCCATAAAACTATGGCAGCATAGGTATTCCCCTGTACTAAGCACAATTCAGCAGGAACAGTCCCCTAAGTTTGCTCATAGTCTGTACAGAGAGATCCCATAAAACTATGGTACATAGGTATTCCCCTGTACTAAGCACAATTCAGCAGGAACAGTCCCCTAAGTTTGCTCATAGTCTGTACAGAGAGATCCCATAAAACTATGACAGCATAGGTATTCCCCTGTACTAAGCACAATTCAGCAGGAACAACCCCTAAAAATAATTTCAATCTCTCAAGTGTTCTGGGGACAGTTAGTCCAGGAGTTGACCATAACAGATGAGTTGACAGTTTACCTCTTGTTTTATAAACATTTTTTAATCCCCCTGAGAAATAATGGTTTAAAAGAATGACATAATAGTCTAATTTAAACGCTCCAAACAAATGAATGCAGAAGCTCCCAGAGCACTTTTCTCAATTTCCAATTAAGTTATTTGCAGTTTTCACTGAATTAGTAAGAACAGTGCCACCTGCTGGTCATTTTCATCTGGCAGAAAATTATGTTTGTGGGAAAAGTAAAAAGTCTTCTATCTGTCCTTTGTGTTAATTATCAGTCTCAAACACAGCGTGAGGCCAGACAGGAGCACATTCTGGGCTTTTATGTTCTGGGAAGGGACCCAGCCGTCAGGAGGGATCAGCGTTCATCCAAAGAAGGATCCAAAAGTGGAAGAAATCAACTGTTGCTGTTCCTGCTGAAATCTCAAATCTCTTATAAGCAGTCAGTCTGGCTGCATCTGTGTTTGGCACCTTGGAATTATTATTATTATTATTATCCTCCTGCTGTGATTCAGATGCTGGAAACAGCGCCCTCCTGTGGTGCCTGCTAGTAATGTACCTTAAACCCAAAAAAATATTTCATTTTTATTTCTCTTCCTGCAGATCCTGTGTCTCCTGTTACCGGGAAAACTAAAGGTTCATATTCTCCCAAACAGCCCCGCCCCCAAGTTCTTAAAGGTATAAACCCCCAAAATGAAAAGAACGACCGCGGAATTTAAATGTTTCAGGCGTGTGTTTAGGCTGCAGCACATGGGTTCAGTTCCTTGTAACCCCCCCAGTAATTTCATGCTATTATTATATATTATTAGCTATGTGTTATTCTATATAGTCCTAATTAGGGATGCACCGAATCCACTATTTTGGATTTGGCCGTACCCCCGAATCCTTCGAGAAAGATTCTGCCGAATACCGAATCCTAATTTGCATATGCAAATTAGGGGAGGGAAGGGGAAAACATTTTTTACTTTCTTGTTTTGTGAAAAAAAGTCATGCGATTTCCCTCTCCGCCCCTAATTTGCATATGCAAATTAGAATTTGGATTCGGTCGAATCCTGCTGAAAAAGGCTGAATCCCGAACTGAATCCAGGATTCGGTGCATCCCTAGTCCTAAACACTTCCCATATGTCCCAGGTGTTGTAGACTTCCAGCCATATGTTCTAGCTGGTTTCAATGCACCGGGAAATAAATCTTCCCTATGGGGAGGGGGTAACATTGCCCATAATACTCACTGACTGTGGTTGCCCATATGCACTAGTGTTGCATTGTGGTCCATTGCCCAGTTTGCTCACTCATATCTCATTACGCTTTATATAGGAAAACTTATATTTTGCATTTTCAGACATCGTTGTAGTTGTAGTGGTGGCGCTGTTCCATTGTTCCTATGGAATATCTTTGCTGCCAGCAGTGGTGAAAACTGGTACTGCAAGTCACATGATCTTCAGGCTTAACCTATCCATTTAGTTAGTAGTTATGTCGACATGTCTGGGGTTAATATGCTCGTTATCCATTGTACTTTGTAATTATATTGAGATGTTTGCTTTATATTTGGAAATAATGGGTGTGGCATTTAGGGGTGTGACCACTGAGTGGGTGTGGCCATAAAACATCAAACATTAAATCACCTCTGCTGATGCTGTTTCTCTTCTCTCTAGTGACACCTACAGGCCAGGAGTGTAATGACACCCCACATTTATTCTCACTGCCCCTGTGTCTGCGAATATGTCACCAAACAAGGGTTTTACTGTTTCGGCATCTCCCAACATTCCTTCTGTGACCATTAAAGCTTGAGAGATAAATACATTGGACATTTACAGCCGCAGGGGGATCTGAACATCAAAGCGCCTTTGTTTCGGAAATGTTCTGTCTGTGGTTAAAATGGGATTTTCTGCTGAATAACAAGTAAATCTGGATCCAATGTGCTGACGCTGTGCTCTAAATATCCACAGATTGAACACAGCCGCCGCATCACATGACTTTGTGCTCTGACTGACACTTGTACTGGGAAGGATTGGGTTAAATGACAGCTCTGCTAGTGAGACACGGTGATAGGGCGACTTAAAGGGGGTCTGACATAAGTCTTCTCCCAGGGTTTGGCCTCTTGGCCGGGCAAATATCCCTGATGTAGTTCTTCAGTCCCAGAGACTATTATCCACTGTTACTATAGGCACCATCTCTCCCTACTATACCTGCTATCCCACAGTCACATTCCCTTCCCAGAGACTATTATCCACTGTTACTATAGACACATCTCTCCCTACTATACCTGCTATCCCACAGTCACACTCCCTTCCCAGAGACTATTATCCCACTGTTACTATAGACACCATCTCTCCCTACTATACCTGCTATCCCACAGTCACACTCCCTTCCCAGAGACTATTATCCACTGTTACTATAGGCACCATCTCTCCCTACTATACCTGCTATCCCACAGTCACACTCCCTTCCCAGAGACTATTATCCACTGTTACTATAGGCACCATCTCTCCCTACTATACCTGCTATCCCACAGTCACACACCCTTCCCAGAGACTATTATCCACTGTTACTATAGACACCATCTCTCCCTACTATACCTGCTATCCCACAGTCACACTCCCTTCCCAGAGACTATCATCCCACTGTTACTATAGGCACCATCTCTCCCTACTATACCTGCTATCCCACAGTCACACTCCCTTCCCAGAGACTATTATCCCACTGTTACTATAGACACCATCTCTCCCTACTATACCTGCTATCCCACAGTCACACTCCCTTCCCAGAGACTATTATCCACTGTTACTATAGGCACCATCTCTCCCTACTATACCTGCTATCCCACAGTCACACTCCCTTCCCAGAGACTATTATCCACTGTTACTATAGGCACCATCTCTCCCTACTATACCTGCTATCCCACAGTCACACTCCCTTCCCAGAGACTATTATCCCACTGTTACTATAGACACCATCTCTCCCTACTATACCTGCTATCCCACAGTCACACTCCCTTCCCAGAGACTATTATCCACTGTTACTATAGACACCATCTCTCCCTACTATACCTGCTATCCCACAGTCACACTCCCTTCCCAAAGACTATTATCTACTGTTACTATAGACACCATCTCTCCCTACTATACCTGCTATCCCACAGTCACACTCCCTTCCCAGAGACTATTATCCACTGTTACTATAGGCACCATCTCTCCCTACTATACCTGCTATCCCACAGTCACACTCCCTTCCCAGAGACTATTATCCACTGTTACTATAGGCACCATCTCTCCCTACTATACCTGCTATCCCACAGTCACACTCCCTTCCCAGAGACTATTATCCACTGTTACTATAGACACCATCTCTCCCTACTATACCTGCTATCCCACAGTCACACTCCCTTCCCAGAGACTATTATCCACTGTTACTATAGGCACCATCTCTCCCTACTATACCTGCTATCCCACAGTCACACTCCCTTCCCAGAGACTATTATCCACTGTTACTATAGACACCATCTCTCCCTACTATACCTGCTATCCCACAGTCACACTCCCTTCCCAGAGACTATTATCCACTGTTACTATAGGCACCATCTCTCCCTACTATACCTGCTATCCCACAGTCACACTCCCTTCCCAGAGACTATTATCCACTGTTACTATAGACACCATCTCTCCCTACTATACCTGCTATCCCACAGTCACACTCCCTTCCCAGAGACTATTATCCACTGTTACTATAGACACCATCTCTCCCTACTATACCTGCTATCCCACAGTCACACTCCCTTCCCAGAGACTATTATCCCACTGTTACTATAGACATCATCTCTCCCTACTATACCTGCTATCCCACAGTCACACTCCCTTCCCAGAGACTATTATCCACTGTTACTATAGGCACCATCTCTCCCTACTATACCTGCTATCCCACAGTCACACTCCCTTCCCAGAGACTATTATCCCACTGTTACTATAGGCACCATCTCTCCCTACTATACCTGCTATCCCACAGTCACACTCCCTTCCCAGAGACTATTATCCACTGTTACTATAGGCACCATCTCTCCCTACTATACCTGCTATCCCACAGTCACACTCCCTTCCCAGAGACTATTATCCCACTGTTACTATAGACATCATCTCTCCCTACTATACCTGCTATCCCACAGTCACACTCCCTTCCCAGAGACTATTATCCACTGTTACTATAGGCACCATCTCTCCCTACTATACCTGCTATCCCACAGTCACACTCCCTTCCCAGAGACTATTATCCCACTGTTACTATAGGCACCATCTCTCCCTACTATACCTGCTATCCCACAGTCACACTCCCTTCCCAGAGACTATTATCCACTGTTACTATAGACACCATCTCTCCCTACTATACCTGCTATCCCACAGTCACACTCCCTTCCCAGAGACTATTATCCACTGTTACTATAGACACCATCTCTCCCTACTATACCTGCTATCCCACAGTCACACTCCCTTCCCAGAGACTATTATCCACTGTTACTATAGACACCATCTCTCCCTACTATACCTGCTATCCCACAGTCACACTCCCTTCCCAGAGACTATTATCCACTGTTACTATAGGCACCATCTCTCCCTACTATACCTGCTATCCCACAGTCACACTCCCTTCCCAGAGATTATTATCCACTGTTACTATAGACACATCTCTCCCTACTATACCTGCTATCCCACAGTCACACTCCCTTCCCAGAGACTATTATCCACTGTTACTATAGACACATCTCTCCCTACTATACCTGCTATCCCACAGTCACACTCCCTTCCCAGAGACTATTATCCACTGTTACTATAGACACATTTCTCCCTACTATACCTGCTATCCCACAGTCACACTCCCTTCCCAGAGACTATTATCCACTGTTACTATAGACACATTTCTCCCTACTATACCTGCTATCCCACAGTCACACTCCCTTCCCAGAGACTATTATCCACTGTTACTATAGACACCATCTCTCCCTACTATACCTGCTATCCCACAGTCACACTCCCTTCCCAGAGACTATTATCCACTGTTACTATAGGCACCATCTCTCCCTACTATACCTGCTATCCCACAGTCACACTCCCTTCCCAGAGATTATTATCCACTGTTACTATAGACACATCTCTCCCTACTATACCTGCTATCCCACAGTCACACTCCCTTCCCAGAGACTATTATCCACTGTTACTATAGACACATCTCTCCCTACTATACCTGCTATCCCACAGTCACACTCCCTTCCCAGAGACTATTATCCACTGTTACTATAGACACATTTCTCCCTACTATACCTGCTATCCCACAGTCACACTCCCTTCCCAGAGACTATTATCCACTGTTACTATAGACACATTTCTCCCTACTATACCTGCTATCCCACAGTCACACTCCCTTCCCAGAGACTATTATCCCACTGTTACTATAGACACCATCTCTCCCTACTATACCTGCTATCCCACAGTCACACTCCCTTCCCAGAGACTATTATCCACTGTTACTATAGACACATTTCTCCCTACTATACCTGCTATCCCACAGTCACACTCCCTTCCCAGAGACTATTATCCACTGTTACTATAGACACATTTCTCCCTACTATACCTGCTATCCCACAGTCACACTCCCTTCCCAGAGACTATTATCCCACTGTTACTATAGACACCATCTCTCCCTACTATACCTGCTATCCCACAGTCACCCTCCCTTCCCAGAGACTATTATCCACTGTTACTATAGACACCATCTCTCCCTACTATACCTGCTATCCCACAGTCACCCTCCCTTCCCAGAGACTATTATCCACTGTTACTATAGACACCATCTCTCCCTACTATACCTGCTATCCCACAGTCACCCTCCCTTCCCAGAGACTATTATCCACTGTTACTATAGGCACCATCTCTCCCTACTATACCTGCTATCCCACAGTCACACTCCCTTCCCAGAGACTATTATCCACTGTTACTATAGACACATCTCTCCCTACTATACCTGCTATCCCACAGTCACACTCCCTTCCCAGAGACTATTATCCACTGTTACTATAGGCACCATCTCTCCCTACTATACCTGCTATCCCACAGTCACACTCCCTTCCCAGAGACTATTATCCACTGTTACTATATGTCCCAGTGCTGCAATGAGAGAGAAATTGTGTAGGATTGTCAGATGTATGTGAATGTACTCAGTGTAGAACTCAATGTAACTATAATAATAAGGACATAGGAGGCTGTTCTGGAACCTCTGCACCAAGTTGATACAAATGTCTCCTGACTATGGAAGGAACCTTCAATCATCTCTACTACAAAACAAAGGAAACAATATTCTGGGGGGGAGACATGGACTGATCATTCCATACCCAGATGTCTTCAAAACTTTTTGAAGAGGGATAAATTTATGGGATTCTTTGATTCTAGAAAGCCTGGCCGGCAGATGCCTGGGGGGTGCTGACACTTAATCCACTTTATTCTGAATAATAAAAGTACATCTGTATCATCCAGTAGCATTTATATCATGTACATCAAGGAGAGCTCTGTAGTAACCAGGATTAGGATCAGTCCTGTAACCCATGGAACAGTTAAAGCACAGGAATATTAAGATACCAACTCTATTTACAGTAATTAGGTGAATTGGGAACTGTCATTTCAATATTACAAGTAAAGAATGAAGAAAGACAATGCAAATAGTTTGGAGGGGATGCAACTTGGTGTAGTGGTCTTCATGGGAACTGAAGGTTTTTGCGCCAAGCAACGGGTTTGGAGCCAATCAGCAGCCATTAATATAGTTTAGCCTCAAGAGACCTCACTTGTCCGGGTAACTAGGGGTTCCTCCTGTGTGTAAGCCACTGTTAGAGTCTTCTACTGCCTCCTCTGCTTGGAAGAACATCAGGAGGAGCTGCAGGAAGAGGAAAAACAGCAGGAGCAGAAGAAGGAGCAGCAGACAGAGGAAAGACACCTGGAGGAGCTTCAGGAAGAGAAGAAGGAGCAGCAGAAGGAGAAAGAATATCAAGAGGAGCAGCAGGAAGAGGAGAATAATGAGCAGCAGGAGGAGCTTCAGGAAGAAAAGAAGGAGCAGTAGAATGAGGATGACCATCAGGAGGAGCTACAGGAAGAGAAGAAGAAGGAGCAGCAGGAGGAGGATGAACATCTGGAGGAGCTGCAGGAAGAGGAGAAAAAGGAGCAGCTCCTTATCTTCCTGCTGATCCTTCTTCTTCTCTTCCTGTATCTGGGTAGCGCTGGGCACACCGAGCTGTATTTAGCATAGTGAGTGCATCCGTTTGAGTAAGTGTAAAGGACCAGTGTCGGACTGGGACTTCAGGGGCCCACCCAAAAAGCTTTGACCAGGGGCCCGCCAATTAATCTTAGACCAGGGGCACACTCTTAGAACAATTTCTTAGTACAGGGAATACCTATGCTGCCATAGTTTTATGGGATCTCTCTGTACAGACTATGAGCAAACTTAGGGGCTGTTCCTGCTGAATTGTGCTTAGTACAGGGAATACCTATGCTGCCATAGTTTTATGGGATCTCTCTATACAGACTATGAGCAAATTTAGGGGCTGTTCCTGCTGAATTGTGCTTAGTACAGAGGAATACTTATGCTGCCATAGTTTTATGGGATCTCTCTGTACAGACTATGAGCAAACTTAGGGGACTGTTCCTGCTGAATTGTGCTTAGTACAGGGAATACCTATGCTGTCATAGTTTTATGGGATCTCTCTGTACAGACTATGAGCAAACTTAGGGACTGTTCCTGCTGAATTGTGCTTAGTACAGGGAATACCTATGCTGCCATAGTTTTATGGGATCTCTCTGTACAGACTATGAGCAAATTTAGGGGACTGTTCCTGCCGAATTGTGCTTAGTACAGGGAATACCTATGCTGCCATAGTTTTATGGGATCTCTCTGTACAGACTATGAGCAAATTTAGGGGACTGTTCCTGCCGAATTGTGCTTAGTACAGGGAATACCTATGCTGCCATAGTTTTATGGGATCTCTCTGTACAAACTATGAGCAAACTTAGGGGACTGTTCCTGCTGAATTGTGCTTAGTACAGGGGAATACCTATGCTGCCATAGTTTTATGGGATCTCTCTGTACAGACTATGAGCAAACTTAGGGACTGTTCCTGCTGAATTGTGCTTAGTACAGGGAATACCTATGCTGCCATAGTTTTATGGGATCTCTCTGTACAGACTATGAGCAAATTTAGGGGACTGTTCCTGCCGAATTGTGCTTAGTACAGGGAATACCTATGCTGCCATAGTTTTATGGGATCTCTCTGTACAGACTATGAGCAAATTTAGGGGACTGTTCCTGCTGAATTGTGCTTAGTACAGGGAATACCTATGTACCATAGTTTTATGGGATCTCTCTGTACAGACTATGAGCAAACTTAGGGGACTGTTCCTGCTGAATTGTGCTTAGTACAGGGAATACCTATGCTGCCATAGTTTTATGGGATCTCCAGACAGGGACTTGAGTGGGTGAGCAGCTCAGGAGCAGGATCCACCCGAGGGTAAGGTGCTTAAAGGGCCATTGTACACTGCTGGGAGTTTGCAGGGAGTTGCCCTTAGCTCACGAGTGTCCTGTTCCACTGGTAGCAAGTCACACTACTATTGTACTGTTGTAAATAAATATCAGAAACCAATATCCCTGTGTCTCCTGTTATAGAGAGGTGGTCAGAACTCTTAAAGAAACAGTTCTCTTCTGTTATACAGTTAATCATATATTGACCCATTACAAAGTGTTCTATTAATCTCCTGCCTTCCCTTGTCCTGCATTTCGGGTTTACTATTGGACCCAACTCCAACTTTTCTGCAGGGGGCGGGACTTTCTGTGCTGAGTGTGTCCCCTGCCGGTATTTGCAGTTCAGCGACGGGCTATAAGTGGCAAATCTCTTCCAATAGGCTTTCTTAAAGCTACAGAGCAGGTGATTTGGTTTCAGTCCCCTGGCAAGGACAGGTGTGTAGGGGTACATAGTAACACGCCCTACACATTGCCCAAAGCAAAGAGGACAATACAGAGGGATCAGAGTTAATTATAAAATATGATTATACAGGATCGAACTGCAAAGAAGAATTAACATTAATCAAGTAAAGTCCAATTAAACAGCGAAGCCACTTGATATTTCCCAGTGACATCATTGTACCAAAGGCTGCTGTTCCTTAGTTATTACCTGTAGTTATAACCCCACAGTTACACATCATCTAATCTTATTATACACACTATCCAACTGTAGTGTAGCCCCTCCCCTCATTCTCTGCAGAGCTTGCACCATTTGCATCCCCCTCACCCAAAAAAAATGGTTCTGGTTGGTTGGACTTTAAAATGGCACCAGTGACGTTAATGAGCCCTAAAATGCAGGGCATCAGTCAGGGGTCGTTATTCAGGGGAGGAGAATAAAGAAGTGAAGATACACACAGGACCTCAGCAATATCAACTTGACTCTCTGCCATTTTGGAAACTGATTGGGGGGCCCAGTGCACTTTTTTCTATTTCCTGAGTCTCACCCAACCACTGATTACCCAGAATGCCGCATGAATTGGCTCAGTAAAGGTGACGGAGAAGGTGCCTGATTGGATGGCACAGCTCAAAGAAGGACAGCTGCCCAGCCTCGTAGTCTAGATACACTCATACTTCTTCTTTTAGGGGGACATTTTTTACACTTGAGCCATGTTTAATACAATAACTCTGGCAACACATGGAAAATCTTCTCAGGCACCAGCACTTTTTGTTATTTCCAATCACAGTCTGATGCCCTTTCCTCCCCAAGCTGTGTAGGCCACCCCTACTTTCCATAGTCCTGTTTCACTTGTCTCCACTTCCCAGTAGTGTTGCCCTGAGGAGAAGCTCCCAATGCTGAAGACTTGCAAATTCTGGAATCTCTCTTCTGGGTGATTTTGTTTTATTTTAGCCCAAGACACAGATTTGAGGTCTTCTGAGACAGACAGATGCTTATCAGCTGTGGCGGTGTCCAGCAATATGTCTGAAGCCCCTAGCGAGAATCTTTCTCTTCTCATTTCAGCTTTGCTTATGACTTCAGCCAGGTCTCCGCAGAATATCATTGACATTGGATCCTCATACAAGTTGGCAGGAAGGACTTGTTTTGCAGGTAGGGTAGTGGCAGTTGCTACTCCAGCTGTGTTTGAGTCTACTGGATTTTCAGTGGCATCAATGTTTTCTCCAGCTGCGTTGAAGTAAACCCAATCTTTTGTGGTGTCAGTGGATGGGTTAAAGACCTCTCCAGTTGTGTTTTGGTCTAGTTTATCTTCTGTGAATGGGGTAGTGACCATCATCCCAACTGTCTCTGGGCCTACCACATCTCCTCCAGGTTTGCTTGACAAAGTGGTGACTCCAGATGAGATGGGGCTGACCAAATCTAGGCCTGCCAAATCGTCCCATAAATCACTGACTGGGGTAGTACATTCTATCATTCCATCTGTTTCTAGGTTAACCATGTCTCTTGTAGGTTTGCTGGATAAAGCAGTGACTCCGGAGATGGGACTGGCCAGACCCAGATCTGACAAATCTTGCCTGAAGTCATTTAATGGGATAGTAGTGACTGTGTGATCTTCTGGGTCTACCACATTTTCTCTAGATTTGCTGGATAGAGTGGAGGCTCCCGTGGAGATGAGGTTGACCAGTTTGTTTCTGGCGTCACTAGATGGAGTACAAAATACTGTTTCTCTTTATGATAACTTTGTAACTAAAAACCCCTGTTTTGTAAACATATGCATTTGCATTTATATTGAATTACTTATGAGACAGGGGCCCAGGGAAGTACATTGTAAATAGCACTTCCATTATACTTAAATATATTTTGTATTAGCCTTAAGAATGCTTCAACCAGCCCCCCAAGATTTTTGTTAGGGGGTACATTATCCCTTATAATACATGAGTGATACTCAGAGTTCCCTGTATAACTCAGCCTGCAGCCTTGTGCCTTTATATGGTCACAGAACAACCTCTCAGTGACTTCTAATATCCTTATCATTTACAGTAGGGGGTACATTATCCCTTATAATACATGAGTGATACTCAGAGTTCCCTGTATAATTCAGCCTGCAGCCTTGTGCCTTTATATGGTCACAGAACAACCCCTCAGTGACTTCTAATATCCTTATCATTTACAGTAGGGGGTACATTATCCCTTATAATACATGAGTGATACTCCGAGTTCCCTGTATAACTCAGCCTGCAGCCTTGTGCCTTTATATGGTCACAGAACAACCCCTCAGTGACTTCTAATATCCTTATCATTTACAGTAGGGGGTACATTATCCCTTATAATACATGAGTGATACTCAGAGTTCCCTGTATAACTCAGCCTGCAGCCTTGTGTCTTTATATGGTCACAGAACAACCCCTCAGTGACTTCTAATATCCTTATCATTTACAGTAGGGGGTACATTATCCCTTATAATACATGAGTGATACTCCGAGTTCCCTGTATAACTCAGCCTGCAGCCTTGTGCCTTTATATGGTCACAGAACAACCCCTCAGTGACTTCTAATATCCTTATCATTTACAGTAGGGGGTACATTATCCCTTATAATACATGAGTGATACTCAGAGTTCCCTGTATAACTCAGCCTGCAGCCTTGTGCCTTTATATGGTCACAGAACAACCCCTCAGTGACTTCTAATATCCTTATCATTTACAGTAGGGGGTACATTATCCCTTATAATACATGAGTGATACTCAGAGTTCCCTGTATAACTCACCCTGCAGCCTTGTGTCTTTATATGGTCACAGAACAACCCCTCAGTGACTTCTAATATCCTTATCATTTACAGTAGGGGGTATATTATCCCTTATAATACATGAGTGATACTCAGAGTTCCCTGTATAACTCAGCCTGCAGCCTTGTGCCTTTATATGGTCACAGAACAACCTCTCAGTGACTTCTAATATCCTTATCATTTACAGTAGGGGGTACATTATCCCTTATAATACATGAGTGATACTCAGAGTTCCCTGTATAATTCAGCCTGCAGCCTTGTGCCTTTATATGGTCACAGAACAACCCCTCAGTGACTTCTAATATCCTTATCATTTACAGTAGGGGGTACATTATCCCTTATAATACATGAGTGATACTCCGAGTTCCCTGTATAACTCAGCCTGCAGCCTTGTGCCTTTATATGGTCACAGAACAACCCCTCAGTGACTTCTAATATCCTTATCATTTACAGTAGGGGGTACATTATCCCTTATAATACATGAGTGATACTCAGAGTTCCCTGTATAACTCAGCCTGCAGCCTTGTGTCTTTATATGGTCACAGAACAACCCCTCAGTGACTTCTAATATCCTTATCATTTACAGTAGGGGGTACATTATCCCTTATAATACATGAGTGATACTCCGAGTTCCCTGTATAACTCAGCCTGCAGCCTTGTGCCTTTATATGGTCACAGAACAACCCCTCAGTGACTTCTAATATCCTTATCATTTACAGTAGGGGGTACATTATCCCTTATAATACATGAGTGATACTCAGAGTTCCCTGTATAACTCAGCCTGCAGCCTTGTGCCTTTATATGGTCACAGAACAACCCCTCAGTGACTTCTAATATCCTTATCATTTACAGTAGGGGGTACATTATCCCTTATAATACATGAGTGATACTCAGAGTTCCCTGTATAACTCACCCTGCAGCCTTGTGTCTTTATATGGTCACAGAACAACCCCTCAGTGACTTCTAATATCCTTATCATTTACAGTAGGGGGTATATTATCCCTTATAATACATGAGTGATACTCAGAGTTCCCTGTATAACTCAGCCTGCAGCCTTGTGCCTTTATATGGTCACAGAACAACCCCTCAGTGACTTCTAATATCCTTATCATTTACAGTAGGGGGTACATTATCCCTTATAATACATGAGTGATACTCAGAGTTCCCTGTATAACTCAGCCTGCAGCCTTGTGCCTTTATATGGTCACAGAACAACCCCTCAGTGACTTCTAATATCCTTATCATTTACAGTAGGGGGTACATTATCCCTTATAATACATGAGTGATACTCAGAGTTCCCTGTATAACTCAGCCTGCAGCCTTGTGCCTTTATATGGTCACAGAACCCCTAATAATAAAAGACGTGAGGATTTTGTTCCATGCAGTCAACCTTTATTATATGTGTTCTCATATTCACATCAGGTTCAGTGACCCTTTTTGCCTTTTAATATAATACAATTCTTTAAATAACTTTACACAGAAATAGTATTCTTCACTTTCAATTTCAGCTATCAAACTTTTTTTTTTTTGGAATTTTGTTTTTTTCAAATTATTTTTTTTTTCAAGTTTCCATGCTCTCTAACCAAAATGGAAATTTCCCCATTTTACAAATTTACATGAAAAAAGGAAAACCTAGAAGAAGAAGAAAAATAATAATAATAATAATAAAGGGAAAATGTGGGGGCTGAAGATGGTCAACGGGGTGAATGGGTACAAAATGTTGAAAGTAGAAAAGAAAGGGGTGGGGGGAAGGAAAGGGAAGTTCCCAGTCATAAAACATTTTAAAGTACGGCACAAACTCCTGTAACAGAAACTAAAAAATAAAACATCTTTTAAAATAAATACAAACTCAAACTGTGTATTACCAGCAGCTTCAAAACCCTGGGGACAAACGGGATCCCATGAAATATCTGCCGAAGTCATTTGTGGGACAGGTCAGGGTGGGAGATACGAAGCACAACAGATTTGTAACATGTCACCAACAACGATTCCAAATCGTCAACATTTCACACAAAAATAAATTAGAGAATCCTGACTATAAACTTCTCTGCTTTTCACAGCTTTCAGTAGTTATGGGTTTCATTTAAAAATAGATAATATTAGAGAAATATAGAATGATACCAGTAGGGGTGAACGGAACCCAGGATTGGGTTTGGTATTAACTGCAAACTTGGGTTCGGGACTCCCAAAGGCTTGCTGGAAGTTTCACAACTCAGCCCAGGCTTGGTGGAGGGTTTAGAACACTTGGTGGAGGATTAAGAACTCTGCCAAGGCCTGGTGGTGGATTGGGAACTCAGCCAAGGCCTGGTGGAGGATTCGGAACTCAGCCGAGGCCTGGTGGAGGATTCGGAACTCAGCCGAGGCCTGGTGGAGGATTCGGAACTCAGCCGAGGCCTGGTGGTGGATTCGGAACTCAGCCGAGGCCTGGTGGAGGATTCGGAACTCAGCCGAGGCTTGGTGGAGGATTTGGAACTCAGCCAAGGCTTGGTGGAGGAGTCGGAACTCAGCCAAGGCTTGGTGGAGGAGTCGGAACTCAGCCAAGGCTTGGTGGAGGAGTCGGAACTCAGCCAAGGCTTGGTGGAGGAGTCGGAACTCAGCCAAGGCTTGGTGGAGGAGTCGGAACTCAGCCAAGGCTTGGTGGAGGAGTCGGAACTCAGCCAAGGCTTGGTGGAGGAGTCGGAACTCAGCCAAGGCTTGGTGGAGGAGTCGGAACTCAGCCAAGACTTGGTGGAGTCGGAACTCAGCCAAGGCTTGGTGGAGGAGTCGGAACTCATGGAGGAGTCGGAACTCAGCCAAGGCTTGGTGGAGGAGTCGGAACTCAGCCAAGGCTTGGTGGAGGATTTAGAACTCAGCCAAGGCTTGGTGGAAGAGTCAGAACCCAGCAAAGTCTTGGTGGATTCGGAACTCAGGCAAGTCTTGGTGAAGGATTCGGAACTCAGCCAAGGCTTGTTGGATTCGGAGCGCAGCCAAGTCTTGGTGAAGGAGTGGTAATTTGGCAGAATCAAAGTTTAGGAATGAGTGCATTCCTAGTTTGCACCAGCTTGCTGAGCATGGCAAAGCCACAATGGAATGTTGGTAAAATATATACATCTAAGAGGGTCATCTTTAGATGTCACATGACAAACGTAGGGTCCTATTATTTGAACAGGGTTGGATTTTACATGGAATGGGAATGCAATACCTGTACTTGGTGCAAACATTTTCAGGTAGAACAGAACCTCAATTAGCAGGACATTTAAGGTGCATATCTTTCATCTAATAACGTACATTTAAAGGGCCAGAAACCTCACACATGATGTCACAGTTGTATCTACAAGGCAATGTTTCCTTTATAGCTGTGCCAGTGCCAAGTTTAGTTGATTTTGAAGCATGTTCCCACTTCTGCCGTTACTGTTCCTTTAACAGAAAGTGCAAGCAAGTTGTGTAGTACAACCGCCTTTGTGTTTTAAGGGTATTCCGTTAGGATTAAACCCATAGTCACCAAGGAAGTCCCGGCGACACCCAAATACCAGTTACCTTACTATATTAACTGTGCAAAAACATCAGGGTTATTGGAAAGGAGGAAGGCGAGGAATAGAGTGTGGGTGGAGACTGATAAAGTTAGGGGTATATATGGTTGGTGGAGTTTAGAGAGGTTGGGCCCTCATATTGCTGGTCACCCTGGGGCGTAAATTGTACAATTTCTGTCTGTTCTAGGGAGGCAAATAAAGTAATGGGGCTTGTTGGGTCTGATAGACGTAGGTGCTGAATGGCAGCACTATATATATATATATATATATATATATATATATATATATACACACACACAAATATCAACAAACAAAAGTGACCAAAGGAAAACAAGGTCAAAGCAGTAATCTTCAACCTACCCCGTTCTTGGTGAACTACAACTCCCAGACCAAAGGTTGATGGACACTGTCGACCTCTGAGCACTTTAAAGGGATTCGGTCATGATTTTTATGATGTAGTTTTTATTTCTAAATGAGACCGTTTACAAATAATTCACTGTACAATATAAAATGTCATTCCTGAAGCAGCAAGTGTATTTAGTTGTAATATTGGTGTGTAGGTGCATCTCAGCTCATTTTGCCTGGTCATGTGATTTCAGAAAGAGCCAGCACTTTAGGATGGAACTGCTTTCTGGCAGGCTGTTGTTTCTCCTACTCAATGTAACTGAATGGGTCTCAGTGGGACCTGGATTTTACTATTGAGTGCTGTTCTTAGATCTACCAGGCAGCTGTTATCTTCTGTTAGGGAGCTGCTATCTGGTTACCTTCCCATTGTTCTGCTGGGGGGGAAGGGAGGGGTGAAATCAGTCCAACTTGCAGTAAAGAGTGACTGAAGTTTATCAGAGCACAAGTCACATGACTGGGGGCAGCTGGGAAACTGACAATATGTCTAGCCCCATGTCAGATTTCAAAATTAAATATAAAAAAATCTGTTTGCTCTTTTGAGAATTGTTTTCAGTGCAGAATTCTGCTGGAGCAGCACTATTAACTGATGTGTTTTGAAAAAAAACAAGTTTTTCCCATGACAGTATCCCTTTAAGACTTTGTGCCGAGGAGAACATTAATTAAGTCTAACACTAGGGGGAGCTCTTTCTCCACTTTGCTGCTCCTACCACACGCCAGTGCTTTGTACAGGGGGCACAGCCGTGGGTTGGCATCACACAAGCAGCAGAAAGGGAGTTAAAAATCAGATATTGAATCATTCACAGCTTCACCATTTATTGCACTTGTTCCACTAAAACAAACAACCCCTCTTCTTCCCAAAGTCCTGTAAGATTTCTTGCACACAACTCCGTATCCTAAAGGTCTCAGTGAGGAAGCCAATGGAAAGAGCCTATATTTAAAGGGGAAGTAAAGCAAGACATGTCGTTTTAGTTCCCCTTTAAAGCATTAGTGATATATGGCTGAAAGAATCAATGAGGGCAATGAGACACCCTACGGATGAATGGACTGATCCCCATCACCACTGTGAACGAATCTCGTATATTTTGGGAGGAATCTGTGCCGCTCAGAAAACAAACAAACCATACATACCTGACACAAATTAAATCGTCGCTAAAATCTCCAAATATTCCCGTCCTTATGTTTCCACACCCCAGTGCAACCCCGGTGCATTGAATGCGATGTCTCCTGCCCCTGCGTCGGTATCAAGTCGCTAAAGTGCAGTGCAATGTTTTTGCCTCTTAAAGGAAAAATAAACCGTAACATCTGAGCTCCAAAAACAACGCCTTAAAGTCAGAACTAAAGTTAAAACCCAAGAGCAGGAAAATCTAAGGTGCATAATGGCGGCTGGTCAGTCCAATACAATATGGTGGACTATAGCAAGTTTGCTCGTCCAATAGCTGTGTACGTTGAATGCACCGTGCAACTTGGGCAGTAACCCATAGCAACCATTTTTTTTATATTAAGGAAAACATCTGATTGGTTGCCATGTGTTACTGCCCAGGAGCAAATCTGCACAATGTCGTGCCACTTGGTGGGTATATACAATATTCAAAGCACTAGAAACCTCCCATCAAGGACAATTACATCTGAACTTCTGGCATTTGGTCCAAAAATCCATTAGAGAAGGTCTTAACTGGTCCATATCTGAATGAATCTATACAATAATACGTTTATTACTATCCCCACACAACTTTGTCCAACCCTTCCTCGTCCCCAATGCAAACTGAGATATTCATCAATTACATTCTACATACGGAGCTGGTGCTAGGAGTCAGAACAGGGAGTGCAGGGCCCTGCCAAGTCAAGGAGACAGTAGGGCAAGATGAGGACAGTAGAGTCTTCAGCTTCAGTGTTGCACCCCAGCAATATATATTCCTGGGCCACTGGGGATCAATGGTGCAGCTAAGGGCTCCAACTCCTCGATGTTTTGGGTCAACAGACTGGATAGTCAATGTTTTGGGTCAAAAGACTGGATAGACCTTTGTGAGGGATGCCTGGTAGGTCTGATACTTGTATAGAACTGCTGGATACCCCCAGAGGAAGGGGATAGTTACAGTAGAGAAGGTGTTGACAATAAATGAGGCTTCACAGTGGGGGTCCCCAACTCAAAACACTTCCACACACACAAAGTACAGACTGGTCCAACATTGACACTGCCCAATAAATTAAATAAATAGGTTGCTCTACAAACACAAAAACAACCATGCTGCCCTAACTGCAACTCCCAGCACCCTCCAGAGAGCTTTCAGCTGAGAGAGGGGTGCCGGGAGTTAAATGAGGATTTTGAGGGCTGATGTTCCACCATACCTCTCAAACATCTGTGGGACTAGGAAGGAAGGTTGTGGATGGTTAAGACTAGAAAAGGGTGGGGTTGGCTTTACTGGGTGTGGTTTGTCACTTAGGGGTGTGGCCTGATTTTTAAAGCAGGGAGGTAGGGTTGAACTTCAACCCCTGCATCCTCCATTATGTAATATAATGAGGGGACAGCTGAGAAATGGAATCCTATCTTCTCCATTGGAGGCTTCATGGCGGAAGATCAGCACAAAGCATGGTCAACCTCACAGCATTGGAATATTACCATCCATATTGACTCCTGGGCTCATACACAATCAGACATTGGCTGCCGACTTACCAACGCATCACTGAATCATAATCCCTCCCCAATTGATATCGAAGATGGGGCTTCAACTCTCATTGGCTGAAGACCATGATCTGATCATTAAACCTCACCGGATTGCCATTTAGGTGGGCAAATCCATTGTTTGGTGAGCTCGGATCTTCCCGTGCATGGCCAACTTTCCATTCCATTAGATCAGCACAACAGACCCAAGCAGAGCCATCGACTAAATATTCTCTAACAAAGTTCTGGGGCAAGAACACAAGTGATTCCAACTTTGCACATTCTACTATGGACACAGTCAACTCCAACCCATCAGTACCTGGATTTGTAATATTGGGTAACGCAACCAAACTGGTGCACGGAGACTTGGAGCATGCGTGTAGCTCATTTTGGGGCCCTCTGGTATCAAAGCTGGGTTTTTTTGGGGGAGTCGAGGGATAAAGTTTTCAAGTTCATGTTACGATCATCAAGTGCATTTTGTCTGGACATAAAATCAAACCAACCGGATTGGGGAATGTTAGAGAATTGTGCTCCCAAACAA
The DNA here is from genome assembly GCF_017654675.1 of Xenopus laevis. Taxonomy (NCBI): domain Eukaryota; kingdom Metazoa; phylum Chordata; class Amphibia; order Anura; family Pipidae; genus Xenopus; species Xenopus laevis. Next base: position 3,726,165 of record NC_054376.1, on the reverse strand, counting down.
GGGCAAGACGTGCACATGGAAACAAAGCAGATTGTCCAATCAGATCCATGCAAGGGGTCCCCCAGTGCTTGGAAAGGACAGGGTGAGAGGCTTGAAGAAGAGGTCCCACATGGTCCCATAGTAGAGTCCCTGTACCCTGAAAGAGGAAGATCGAGAGACCCCAGAAAAGAAACGGGGAGTCGATACGAGAAAGTCCCAGGAGATGAGGAAAATGAAATCAAGGTCTAAATCAAAATAAAATGAAGAATCTCCAAATACACTGAACCATTCAGCCAATAGGCTTTGTTGGTTTCTGGCACGTGTTGGCACTAATAGCCAATCGGATTTCATTTTAGCAAGGGGATCTGCCATTTCTGGAAGGGGTTTTCGTTCAGATGTTATTGCAGAATAGATATTGATTGCTTTGTCGCTCTTCTGCTTCTCCCCTGCTGTAGAATAGCGCCCGTCCGGAGCATACCAGAAAAACTCTTAACAAATGGCAGGGCCTTTGTTGTTTCTTAAAGGATAAGTAAACCTTTAAAATAAGTGAATGTAAATTGATGAGAATACTGAGTTTTTTTGTAATTTACATTCATTATTTATTTTCTTTTTATTCCAAGATATTAAGGGATACATGTGCTGTTAATATGAATGAATTTTGTTCCAACAGCGCCACCTGCTGGTCAGTTTCTGACCAGTCTGACCACCAAGTTCATATTAACAGCACATGTATCCCTTAATATCTTGGAATAAAAAGAAAATATATATATAAATAAATAATGAATGTAAATGACAAAAATGCTTAGAATAGCACTCTCATCAATTTTACATTCACTTATTTTAAAGGTTTACTTATCCTTTAAGAAACAACAAAGACCCTGGCATTTGTTGGAGTTTTTCTGGTGTGCTCCGGACGGGCGCTATTCTACAGCAGGGGAGAAGCAGAAGAGCGACAAAGCAATCAATATCTATTTTGCAATAACCCCTTCCAGAAATGGCAGGCAATTTTACACTTATTTTCAAGGTTTACTTATCCTTTAATCTTAGGTCCCCAGATGTTGCCAGACTACAACCCAATTATCGTTGGGTTTTGTCTACGGGTCAAAACTGACATCAAAAGCTTCACCCCCGAAAACATCCCCACCCCTATGTCCATTTTTTCAAACCAGCAAAGATGGCAACCGTAAACCCAACATTCTTCATCATATAACCATTGGATTTGTAGTCTGGCCACAAACAGGGACCCGGGATTACAAACCGGACTCACCCTGTGCCAAGAGTATTAGGGACCGGATATTTGGGTCTGTAACCAAGGAGATCCAGCATTTTATTTGCCAGAAATTAGTCCAAAAAAAAGAATAAAATGATTGGAGCAGCTCTTCCCATGCTGATTGGTGGTTCCGCACAGAAGGAAAGCCCCTGATTAGTCCGAGGAATAAAAGCCCCATCTATTTCCATAAAAGGCCATTCCCGCTCCATGCCGGTGACTGAGCAGAGTTGGGTCAATTCCAAGGGGAAATGGTGGAAATGTAGAGCGTTGGGTCGGTCCCTTATCCCTCCCCTCCTTCTCTGGTGGTCGGTTGCCGCTTCCCTTTATCTGCTCCTTTCTGTATTTACTTCCAGTGCTAAGAAACTAGAGGAACACAAGACTTAAGGAGGGACAGAGGGGTTCGCGGTGGCCGTGCAGTTACTTGAAGGCTGTAAATTCTCCTGCAGAAGGGATGGGGGGGGGGGGACAAGAGAATCACATTTATTTATACAGTCAGTCTCGTATTGGGGGAACGCACGGCGCCCTCCACTGGGAAAAGGGAAGGATTTCACACATGCAAAGTGTATCTTATATGGAACAGTCTATTTCTATCTCTGCTTCATAATTTGCACCCGACCCCTGAGCTTAGATTCTGAGCAGCTGCCGGGACTCCACTGAGCATGTGCAGTGCCTCTGACTCACAATAGATCCGGAGCTGCTGGGAGGCAACTGGATCATTACTGTACCTCTGAGCTGCTACAGTAAGTACAGTAAATATAATATACAGTTTCTAGCCAAATTTATTTTCAGGCTTTAGTTCCCCTATAGGAGAGGACTGAGAACGACTTTTGCCCAATCCCATAGGCGGAAGCTGCAATGACTCGAAAAACACAAGGCTGAAGGGAAGGTACGACGATTCACGGCAACACAAAGGGAACATCGATTGCTCATGCGGGAAACGGGGGGAGAAATTCTGTAATAGCAAATAATATCCCTAATAAACTTGCCCTTGATAATTAAAGGGATACTGTCACCAGGAGGAGAGGTTGGCAAAGAACTGTAATTCTGCTACTCATAGATAGAAAATGGAATATTACCCCTTTCCCCACCTCCCTCCAGGTTCTAGTGCATTCTGTCCCATTGGAAGCAACAGTCCTGCCCTGCTTTATGGCAGCTGAGATTCTAGCTCTCTGTATAACAGAACATTCTGTCCCAGTGGCTGCACAGATCCTATCTGATCCCCATTGTAAGCAGCAGTCCTGTCCTGCTTTATGGCAGCTGAGATTCTAGCTATCTGTATAACAGAACATTCTGTCCCAGTGGCTGCACAGATCCTATTTCACCAGAACTGCTTACATCACTGAAGGATTTTGGGCCTTTAATTAAGTGGTTGATCAGAAATGGGATGTTAATTTAGAAAATCTGCAGATACAGAGACAGGAAGCAGAAAGCCACCCAGTACTACTGGTGTATTCATTTAAAAAAAAAAAATTGGGGAAAATAGGCACCAGCTTTAAGAAAAAGGACGTTTTGTGAAGCAAAGAAATAAATAAAAATGTTTAAAATATATTATTAAAAAATCATCTCGGAACACATCAGTATTTAATCCCATGCAGCAATATAATTAATAACATATCACAAGGCGAGTTTGGAGCGGACAGTATCCCTTTAACAAAAATCACAGATACAAACAAAATCCGCTAAAGAAAAGCAGAAGTGCAGCCCTTGTAACAGTAAGTGGGGTATATATTATATATATTATATATATGTACAGACACGGGGACACATTACAGACAGAGGGAACTCCGTACACAAGTGCAACAGATACAGACTCCTGCCAGCAGGGAATGAAGTGCTCACAAGAGACGCAGGGGCGGGGACAGCAGGCGGGGGCGGAGCACATGATCACAGGGCCCGGATAACAAACCCACCATAACCTCCACCCTGGATAGGAGTTTTGGGAGAAGCACACGTGTACAGGCTGAAGTCTTCTGTCTGGAATCCGGCGCGGTTCAAGGACGGCTCTGACGCACTGCGGTGGATTTTTGGCAGTGACCGGGCCAGTAGTTCAATGGAGGCGAGAATCTAAGCAAAACAGAGACATTCACATGTCAGTTTAGGGCCACAGGTTGAGCACCAAAGGAATTCAACTCGCTCACTGGGAATTTAGGGCTTTAATATTATTTTTATTGGGAGCAAGCCATTTTCCTTACAGCAGGCGGAATGAAGGAGGAGCTGTTGCTCTGCTGACAGTAGAGCAGGAAGTGAGAAATGAAGGAGGAGCTTGTTGTTCTGCTGACAGTAGAGAGGGAAGTGAGGAATAAAGGAGGAGCTTGTTGCTCTGCTGACAGTAGAGAGGGAAGTGAGGAATGAAGGAGGTGCTTGTTGTTCTGCTGACAGAGCGGGAAGTGAGGAATGAAGGAGGAGCTTGTTCTGTTGATAGTAGAGCGGGAAGTGAGGAATGAAGGAGGAGCTTGTTGTTCTGCTGAAAGTAGAACGGGAAGGGAGGAATGAAGGAGGAGCTTGTTGTTCTGTTGACAGTAGAACGGGAAGGGAGGAATGAAGGAGGAGCTTGTTGTTCTGTTGACAGTAGAACGGGAAGGGAGGAATGAAGGAGGAGCTTGTTGTTCTGCTGACAGTAGAGCAGGAAGTGAGGAATGAAGGAGGGAATGAAGGAGGAGCTGGTTGTTCTGCTGACAGTAGAGCAGGAAGTGAGGAATGAAGGAGGAGCTTGTACTTTAAGATCACAGATTTCTACAAAGCCCTACTCTGTGTGGCTAGAACGCCAGGTATGGCAATGGGCACTTTTGATAAGCCAATTCTGGGCTATTCAGGATCATTCACTCACCTGTGGGAATAGGGGCCGTTCATCTCTCTTCTTCTTCAGACAGTCTGCCATTAACCGCTTCATTGCTTTGGGGCAATTACTCCTAACTTTGCTGAGTTCTGGAGCTAAGTAGCCTCTCCCAACCATAAATATGATCTTAAAAAGAAGAGGAAGGGGGCAGCCAAATGAACCCCTAATACTGCAGTGGTTCAACAGCAAAAAACCAACAACGCTCAAATGTTCAAGCCATAACCCCAAAGCAGGCCCAGTCACTCTAAGTTTACACGTTTAACTAATGTGGTTGATATCCTGGAACCTGGTATACCTGCCTGACACTTTGTACTTGCTGCTCTCTTTCCCATGGTCACTCCTTTACCTTTGCTTGACCAAGGGAAAGAGAACAGTCCAAGAGGTTGGACTAGTGCTGCAATTTGCAGCCTTGGAGACTTTATTAATGCACACTGCTGGAATGCACTTGTGTGCCCCATGTGAACCTTCACAACACTCCTATATCGAATTCCCTCAACACATGCCTTCAAATTAATCTGTAAATACCTGGTCTCTGTTGTTGATGTTCGAGTAGGGCAACTGCCCTGTCATTAATTCATACAGAACAATGCCAAAGGCGTAGACATCGGACTGAAAGCTATACGGGTTGTTATCTTGCATCCGAATGACCTCGGGAGCCTATAAAGAGATAGTAGTGACCAACTGAAAAGATGCTTAGAGCACACAGTATTAAAGGAGAAGTAAACTTTGAAAACAAGTGAATGTAGAATTGATGAGGGGGCTAGTCTAAGCACTTTTGTCATTTACATTCATTATTTATTTTCTTTCTATTCCAAGATATTAAGGGACACATGTGCTGTTAATATGAATGAATTTTGTTCCAACAGCGCCACCTGCTGGTCAGTTTCCCACCAGTCTGACCACCAAGTAGTCAAGGAAGTTGTCAGGAGAAAGAAAGAGGCTGCTCTGATGTTCTTCTGTTTAGGAAAGATTTGAGAAAGGTTTCTAATTGTTTTCCTAAGCAGAAGAACATCAGAGCAGCCTCTTTCTTTCTCCTGACAACTTCCTTGACTACTTGGTGGTCAGACTGGTCAGAAACTGACCAGCAGGTGGCGCTGTTGGAACAAAATTCATTCATATTAACAGCACATGTATCCCTTAATATCTTGAAATAAAAAGAAAATAAATAATGAATGTAAATGACAAAAGTGCTTAGACTAGCATTCTGATCAATTTTACATTCACTTATTTTAAAGGTTTGCTTATCCTGAATTTCCCCTTTAAATGGAAAAGCTAATGTGCATAATAATGCCCTCCCCATGATAATGAAATCCACGGGGGGCTGAGGAACTTACCATCCACAGAATGGAGCCAGATAACTGCTCAAATTGATGAGACCCACTCCATCGGGACTTCACTGTTGCCAGGCCAAAGTCACCAATCTTTACCGTCAGATCTTCATGAAGGAATATATCTGAGCAGGGGGTTAAAGAAAACAACCAATCCCAGCAGAGGAGAAAGAGAAGCCCTAGGGTCGTGCATACATACAGAGAACCAGCCTGTGGGCGTGGTCCCTTGGCGCTGCAATGATCCATTCCCTCCAGAAGGTGGGGCTACGGTTCTATTGCAGCACTTTTCTACAGATCCTGGATCATCTGCAAAGCATGGAGCACCACGTAGAGTAGAGTATTTTATGTAAAATCCAGTATTTACATAAAATACTCTACATGGTGCCCCATGCTTTGCAGATGAACTTTGATTGATGCTATCTGGAGCAGTTTTCACGTGTAGCACACTGAGTAATTTCACCGGGGTGCTCCGTATAAATCGTTTTGCCTTGTATTTACTACAGATCCTGGTTGAACCATAGATGGGGTTCCCATTCCCAGACAAGAAACCCCAATTTCACTCCACTCAGAGGGCAGGGTTCAGTTCACAGGCAGAAGAAAGAAAAACCATAGGAACAGACTTAGGGTTTGGCACATGGAAGGATACTATTGCTCTTCAGATCTCTGTGAATGATGGACTTTGCGTGCAAATAGCTGTAAGGGGAGATCATACAAAAAACATGAATTATCCATCAAGACAACAAAAAAGGATAACATACCTTCTTCTGGAGGCAATGTCAAGGAAGCACACTCAAGTTTTTGTCATGCTGCTGCCCCCTACAATATCAGGGTGCCCAGTGGAAATGATCTAAGTGGAGACTCCTGCTGTGCCAAGGGGTGGGACTGGGGTAGCTTCTTTATTAGGGCCCATCATTTCCTCATGCCTATGAATTGGCCACCCAAGTGTTGGCGATCATGCAAGAGATAAGGCTAAGAGGTCCTCCCTACAATCTCCAGCTAGAGTCTCTCATTCCTGGTACAGAGTAGAAAAAGATCGGAGTACGTACTCCATGCCCTGTGCGGTCTGTCTTGCAATGTCGATAAGCTTAATCATCTCAAATTTGGTCTCGATGATGTGCAGATGGTGATAAAGACTGGAGCCCTCGCACCACTGGGTCACTATTACCAGTTGGGGCTTCGTGGAGTAGCCCATGAAAAGCAGAATGTTCACGTGTCGCGTTTTTCTGGATCAAGAGAGAACACAAATCAACTTTCCCTTTAAAGAGCCTCAGATTCCCCCTACACATTATCAGAACCAATATGGCCAACATCAACCCCGCTAATTTTATTAAAAGCCTTGTTCCAACTGAAAGAAGCAATCTGCTAAAGGCTACAGGAATGTGGCTGCTCCAAACTGGTCTCCACAATGGGTGCCAAGATGACCCCCTCCGCTAATCCATAGTCCCTGGAAGCTGGAACATTGTGTTCTACTCCTAGGTTAAATGCACTTACCTGAGGACTCCTACTTCATTTTTGAAGGCCTGTAGCTGCTGAGGCGTTGGAGCCGTTACATTCAACATTTTCACTGCTACGTCCCCTGAAGGAGTCACAAGGGAGATCATCAATGAATGAGCCGGAGATAAAGTGATAGAAGCAAATACAGTTGGATTTTGTTAATACAATGGCAGTACTGCTTTTAACTAAAAATATTAAAGGGGAAGTAAACTCAAAGCTGAGCCTGACCTGGACCCACCCCAAATTCTTCTATTAGCCCCACTGGGAATGCCTATGAAGGCACTTCAGGAGGAAAGGGGTACTTCTGGCCAGTCTCTGGTTCCTCCACATCATTGATGACCAGTTCTGGGACAGACGATTTGACTAATGGGGCAACTACTCTAATTAGAGTCCCTACCTGTCTGTACAGAAGTATCTTCCCTTACATAGGTGACAGCCGGAGTGGAAAGAAAAGTTCTCAAGGAAGAAGCCTGATCTTGCTACTAGACAGGTGAGGTTGACCAACCACCACATATCAGTCCAGACCTGGATATGGTAACAGTTTAGTTCCCCTTTTTGTCTTAGAGCTGAGCACTAACACTTGGGGGAACCATGCCAGTCCCTCTTGGGCGATCTGCAGCATGGGTGAAACCACCCCACTCATTATTCCGGGTGTAGATGCCCTAAGGCCGTACCCACCTCTGGGCATCCATGCCTGTTAACTAAACAGCTGTTCTAGAAAAGCGGTTGCACCTGATGCCAACTCACCATGACAGATACTTATCCGAGTAGGATGGACTATGGCCTCAATAGTAAAAGCTTTCACTTCAGCAATGAGATCATTGGCTCGCTACGGTTGGCCTATTTGAGAGGATTATTGGATCTCCTCTGTTGCCAACAGCAGTACCCAATAATTGGGATCCACATCAGCCAACAAGAGTCCTTCCAACTCAAGAATTCATGCTAAGAATCACTGAATCCCCTCGAGACAGCAGAATGTCCTACCACCACTTCACTGTCCACCAAGGTCTCCCACCACTTAATAGGGGTAATGTTAGTCAATCCAGAGATCTACTACTCCATCTCTGGAATCTTCCAAGCTCCAAAAAAAAAAAAAATAGTCCAGTGTCACAGTAGTCACTTCAGAGCTGGTCATGAAGTTTATATCACCTATCACGGCTAACACAATGAGACTCCTTTCTTGTAATCGCTAAGGGTACAAGTCAGTTATCCCTAGGGTTGGGCCCATATCCATGGGTCTCTGTAGTTTGACTGGCCACATCCCTTCACCAGCATCCCAAGGTTCCAACACTGCAGGAGGACTTCTCCTCGCTGGTCTTGATGGTTCTTTCCAGTCAGAGGGCCTTATGGACGCTGAGTGTCCCCTATCACACGGCCTTCAAAGACTAATAGCTCCTAAAACATCCCCTACAGACCCACTGCAGCCAACTCCAGAGCCCGTACCGTTACACCAGGGCTCCTACAGACCCACCTCCTCCTGGCTCTTCTCAAATGCCCTTCCAGTCACCCAAATAGAATGCCCTATCTGGGAGTACCTTTTTTTGGTATAGACCATAGCTAAACCCCATAGTGGCAAATAGACCTAAGATCTTGTCACGGGTCCAGTTTATTTGCCTCCATGGGGTTTATCCGAGGTCTAAACCAAAAAAAGTTACTCCCAGATAGGGCGTTCTATTTGGGTGACTGGAAGAGCATTTGAGGTGATAGACCCAAATCTTGTCACGGGTCCAGTTTATCACCTCTTCCTGGCTCTTCTCAAATGCTCTTCCAGTCACCCGAACAGAACACAGTATCTGGGAGGACCTATTCTTTTGGTATAGACCTCAGCTAAACCCCATGGAGGCAAATAAACTGAAACCGTGGCAAGTAGTAGGGTCTATCACACCTCCTGGCTCTGGACATCTGCCTTTAGTTAACTTATTTGACAAATACCCCAGGATATTGCAGCTTGGGGCAAGGTTCAACCATCCCTCTTGCTTCAGATAAAGTTCAGCAGCCCCCATGACAGGAGGACATTGTATTACCCCACCTTTAAGTGTTGCGATCATGTGGCCAATGGGGTCAGGAGAACCAAAGAGAAATTTAAAACAATTACCATGCCACTTTCCCTTATATACGGTCCCAAATGATCCAGAACCTATTCTCTGCCCAACTGTGATTTGCCCATCGGGAATTTCCCAGTCGTCACTGGAGTCGCGACGTCCAAGCGTTTTCTGTAACACAGTTTGATGGGGTCGTTTAGAACATCCGGGCGCTTTAGTTATTACAATACACAACGGCCACAGGGTGGGAAATGTTCCCAGAAGCTTACCATCCGACTCCGGTCTTCCGATGAGGACGAGGAGGACTTGCGCTCTCTTTGCTGGCCTGGGGATTTCTGTAGGGCCTTGACGTTGGTGAGGGAGCCAGGGAGGGAGGCAGGAGGGGTCGCCGATAAGCCGGGAGTTGAACCTAATTCCAAGCAGATATAATTGAGGCCTGTCCATAAGGTTTATTTTCTTTTAAACTGAATAAGTCTAGAAATCACCCTCACTTGTGTCATAAAATGAAAATCATTTATTCTACTGTGTGTGTGTAAAGCAAATGCATCAGACTATGAACCACTCAAGGTTCCCGAAAGCCTATCAACACTAAATAGCTTTATTCTGATTGGCCAGGACTGGTTCTCCCTCAGAACAGGAAAATGTTGTTCCTGACCAACCAGTTTAGACTGAATGCCAATTCCCTGTACTCCCAGCATGCACCTGGTCCCTTTGATGGGGAGTGTTCTTAAATAGTGAATGGAAGGACCAAGCAAGTGTTTATTTGTGCCCTGGACCTATGGGTAGTTTCTATATATCTGTAACCTTGTTATGAGCTAAGAGGCCCAAGTCTGAAGGTCAGTTAGGGGGAGATTTGGGGTGAGTGCTTATTTGTGCCCTGGGTACCCCTGGAACTATAGCAGGGTGACACCCCAATGTTTCTATATATCTGTAACCTTGTTATGAGCTAAGGGGGCCCAGTCTGAAGGTCAGTTAGGGGGAGATTTGGGGTGAGTGCTTATTTGTACCCTGGGTACCCCTGGAACTATAACAGGGTGACACCCCAATGTTTCTATATATCTGTAACCTTGTTATGAGCTATGGGAGCCCAGTCTGAAGGTCAGTTAGGGGGAGATTTGGGGTGAGTGTTTATTTGTGCCCTGGGTACCCCTGGAACTTTAGCAGGGTAATTGTGGTGTATTCCACTGTACAAGCAAATCTCAACTGTAGCTCCGGTTGGTGCTGAATTAGAAGTGCCACTAATCTTCCCAGTAATTGGTTATAGGAGGGAACAACTATAAAAATTTTACAGTACTATATTAAATGGGACCATGGTAGCCCAACCAATCCCAAGTAGATTTTTGGGGTCCTGACCTACAGGCTAATGACCCCTAGATTAAAGGAAGACCGCAAGACATAAGACCCACAAACCCCACACCAAGCAGTCGCATGCACATTAACATGAAGTGTTAGAAACACAAAGTGGCAGGTTCCATCCATGAGATTGCAGGAGTGGAAAGGCCGAGTGCACGAGTGACCCCTCCCTCAGTGGGATATCTGTATTTTGCACACTTCCTATAAGCAGAGGCATATACAGATATATATGTGTAGATTTAGTCACTACCAGTGACCAGATCATTTGCGGGGGGGGGGGGGGGGGGAAGGAAGAAATAAAACAGCCCAACTACCTCTGCAAACAGGATCAGATTCAAAATCAAAGACTATTTCACTGGGGAGAGTATGAAGGAGTGGGCTGGGGTCCCGCGAGTGGTATTTCCGATGGCAGCGCGTCGGCTGGACTGAGGGGGCTGCGGGAAAAACACAGGCAAGAAATCAAAAAAATTGGGTTGGGGGGATTATTGGGGTGAGAGATTAGGAAAGTGGAGAGGAACAAAAAAATTGAGTCGGAGGGGAGGCAGAATCAACAAGATCAGAATTTGCAAAATATATTCCCATAAACAAACATTGATTTTTAAAGGGGAAATGCAGTTGAAGATCAATTTAGCAGATATTTCAGCGATTAGGAAAAAGCCGGGGGAGCATATAGCTGGCTATTAGCAGGCCCTGAATATATGATAAGGGGGTGATCTTCTTATATGAATTCAATGCTATACATGAGATGGATCCCCAAAGCACATGGCAGGCATTATACATGACTAGTTATTGGTCAAACACATAGGAGAGGCAACATTCTAAATAAAGGGAGAAAGTCCTGGGGGGGCATAGGAACCCCAAACTCAAGTGAGAATACAGTGATTATATACAGGCAGGGCTACTCACCTCCCTCGCTGCGCTGGAGGCCCTGGTCTCGAATCAAGTCCTACAACACAAAACACTTTATGTTACTGCATCGTCTGCCTTTAAGCAGGATAAAACCAAAAAGCGATTATAGGGGTAGTTTGCGCAGCACAGAGCAGAATCTGACAGTTTTGCCCTTTGCACCCGGCCTTTCAGCTTTGACTACTGCAGGTCTCTCCAGCCTGTTTCAGAGCAGAAATCTCTTGCCTCCCCATGAATACAGAGCTGCCTGCTTTCACAAGCACTTTATTCATGAGGGATGGATGGAGAAAGTGTTGCCCACCTACTTGCGCCCCGAGTGTCATTCAGATGTGTAAGTTGATAAACGCATCCGTGCCCTGTAGGTAGATGAGAAGGACTGGGCTGGCCAGTGCCATGAGTATATCTATAGTATATCTAGAGTCACTCCTCTATTGCTCCTATCAAGTGCAAAACAGAAGTCAATGTCAAGGACTGGGCTGGCCTGTGCCATGAGTATACAGTATCTAAAGTATATCTAGAGTCACTCCTCTATTGCTTCTATCAAGTGCAAAACAGAAGCAAATGTCAAGGACTGGGCTGGCCTGTGCCATGAGTATATCTATAGTATATCTAGAGTTACTCCTCTATTGCTTCTATCAAGTGCAAAACAGAAGCAAATGTCAAGGACTGGGCTGGCCAGTGCCATGAGTATATCTATAGTATATCTAGAGTTACTCCTCTATTGCTCCTATCAAGTGCAAAACAGAAGTAAACGGTCAAGAGTAAACACAGGGCTCTTACGTCGATATTGACGGGTTCGATGGTGTTTATGTGCACGTTCGGTGCAGAGGACGATCGATCCCTCTGGCCAAACTGGTTCCTGTGGTCCTCGTCAGGTCGGAGCGGCTGGGGTATCGGGATGGACTTGGAAGGAGAAGTACTTGGTAGACTGGGAGGGCTGGAAAAGCAAGGCCGGAGGGTTACTTAATTCAGCAATTGGCACAACACTTAATGATTGTATAGCAGGAGGTCAGTATCTGTTGGACAGTTCCTTTGATGCTGGGAGCTGTAGTTTTACAGCATTTGGAAGACCATGTGCCTGGCCCTGCAGAAGGCAAGTAGAGGGTCCCCTAAAGTGATGTTCCGTCAATAGGAAATGCTGGGAGTTGTAGTTAAAAGCTGGAGGGCCAATAGAAGAATCATTTATTCATACTCCTCTGCTCCCTGTATGACAAAATTAAGCTAGTTTTCCCATCAATCCAAGACAACCCTCTTGAAATGGATTCTGGGAATTGCAGTTTAAAGGGAAACTATTGCAAAAATGAAAATTGAATATAAGCTTCATCATACTGAAGAAACTTTCTAAATACAATCAAGAACAATTCTGCATTGTTTCTGAAATAATCAAATTTATAGTCACTATCCCTCTCTCAGCATCTGTTTCTCTTCATTCTGTCTTCATGCAGCAGTTGGGTGTCAAATGAATGATCCAATATATCTTATAGGGAGGCTTCCTTTCATAGCAGATGTATTAGAGTTCACTCAAATAACAACAAAATAACTGCCTTTTGCACAAATCCTGCATGTAGAGAGACATGATGTCAGGTGAGTTTAATAGAGTGAGCTCTAATACATCTTCTAGGCAAAAGGAGCCCCCCTATAAGATATATTGGATCTAAATGTCAGTGAATATCTGACACCCAACTGCTGCATGAAGAGAGAATGAAGAGAAACAGATGCCAAGAGAGGAATAGTGAATATAAACTTGACTCTGATGTTCTTCTGCTTAGGAAAACAATTAGAAACCTTTCTCAAATCTTTCCTAAGCAGAAGAACATCAGCCTCTTTCTTTCTCCTGACAACTTCCTTGACTACTTGGTGGTCAGACTGGTCAGAAACTGACCAGCAGGTGGCGCTGTTGGAACAAAATTCATTCATATTAACAGCACATGTATCCCTTAATATCTTGGAATAAAAAGAAAATAAATAGAATAGCACTCAAATTTTACAATCACTATATTTACTTATACTTAAAGGGATCCTGTCATCGGAAAACATGTTTTTTTTCAAAACGCATCAGTTAATAGTGCTGCTCCAGCAGAATTCTGCACTGAAACCCATTTCTCAAATGGGAAAACAGATTTTTTTATATTCAATTTTGAAATCTGACATGGGGCTAGACATTTTGTCAATTTCCCAGCTGCCCCTGGTCATGTGACTTGTGCCTGCACTTTAGGAGAGAAATGCTTTCTGGCAGGCTGCTGGTTTTCCTTCTCAATGTAACTGAATGTGTCTCAGTGGGACCTGGATTTTACCATTGAGTGTTGTTCTTAGATCTACCAGGCAGCTGTTATCTTGTGTTAGGGAGCTGCTATCTGGTTACCTTCCCATTGTTCTTTTGTTTGGCTGCTGGGGGGGAAAAGGGAGGGGGATGATATCACTCCAACTTGCAGTACAGCAGTAAAGAGTGATTGAAGTTTATCAGAGCACAAGTCACATGACTGGGGGCAGCTGGGAAATTGACAATATGTCTAGCCCCATGTCAGATTTCAAAATTGAATATAAAAAAATCTGTTTGCTCTTTTGAGAAATGGATTCAGTGCAGAATTCTGCTAGAGCAGCACTATTAACTGATTCATTTTGAAAAAAATGTTTTTCCCATGACAGTATCCCTTTAAAGAAGTTCGTTCCAGCAGAGGAGGGAGTATAATCAGCCAGACGTATAGAAACAGCAACAGCAATTATATTCACATATGCCTTTTTGTTTGGGTAAATCTCCCCTTTAAAAGGAAATTCCATGTATACAAGTGCATGTTACAAAGTGCAGCTTTGCTTTCAAGCCGTGCCAATAATATCTTCCCCCGTTTAGAAGTCTGGATCCCCTGAGGGGCCTTGGGCTGAGGTCGCACATATAGAGCTGGGGCAATAGACGGATGTGGGGAGCCGGCACACGGATACGGAACTTCAGAGCTAGAACATTACCCTGTGGCATCTGGAGGGGGCGGAGGAGTCGACGATTCAACAGCCGGGACAAACTCTTCAAAAGGAGCTTCCTCCTGAGATATCGGGTGATGTTCAAAGAACTTGGAGACAAACAGCAAACTGTCAGGTCGGAAACAAAGGGAAAGAAAGAATTAGCATCGTAACCCGAGGGGAGGGAAATACATGGAATTATAACGATTTATTGTTCCACAGAGATGTCTAGTCCAAATAAAGTGCAGTTGCTTGAGGCTGATCACTACGAGACATTAACGGGGGATTTGACTGCTGTAAGAACTTACTCTAGACGGTCGTAGTTGACACACATGAGAGGCACCTCGGTGCTGCAGCGCTGGTGGAACTTGTAGCAACACGTCTGGCAGCGAAAGCCCTGGAATAGCAGCTTCCGGCAGAAGTCACAGAAAGCCAACGTGAAGAAGGTTTTCCGGACCTGTTTAACACAAAAACGAATTTACTGGCACGGCCTAGGACTGCCATTTTGTACAGACGTCAATAATATACAAGAATAAAATTAATAATGAGCTGCCACACGTTTGCCTCCTGGGGTCTGTGCAGAGTTGTGTTCAGAATAATACATGTCCCACATCACTCACCTGATCAGTCATTGCTTCTGGTACAAATTAGATTTCCACTTGGCAAATCATTTACTAGTGGGTGTAGTAGAGTTATAGTAACCAACAGACCCAACAGTCATGTCATGTTTACTGATCCTGTGTCATTGAATCATTCATTGTTCCAAATAATAGCAGTGTTCCCCATAATAATAGCTTGTTCCAAATAATAGCAGTGTTCCCCATAATAATAGCTTGTTCCAAATAATAACAGTGTCCCCCATAATAATAGCTTGTTCCAAATAATAACAGTGTTCCCCATAATAATAGCTTGTTCCAAATAATCGCAGTGTTCCCCATAATAATAGCTTGTTCCAAATAATAGCAGTGTTCCCCATAATAATAGCTTGTTCCAAATAATAGCAGTGTTCCCCATAATAATAGCTTGTTCCAAATAATAACAGTGTTCCCCATAATAATAGCTTGTTCCAAATAATCGCAGGGTTCCCCATAATAATAGCTTGTTCCAAATAATAGCAGTGTTCCCCATAATAATAGCTTGTTCCAAATAATAGCAGTGTTCCCCATAATAATAGCTTGTTCCAAATAATAGCAGTGTTCCCCATAATAATAGCTTGTTCCAAATAATCGCAGTGTTCCCCCATAATAATAGCTTGTTCCCCATAATAATAGCTTGTTCCAAATAATCGCAGTGTTCCCCATAATAATAGCTTGTTCCAAATAATCGCAGTGTTCCCCATAATAATAGCTTGTTCCAAATAATAACAGTGTTCCCCATAATAATAGCTTGTTCCAAATAATAACAGTGTTCCCCATAATAATAGCTTGTTCCAAATAATCGCAGTGTTCCCCATAATAATAGCTTGTTCCAAATAATAGCAGTGTTCCCCATAATAATAGCTTGTTCCAAATAATAACAGTGTTCCCCATAATAATAGCTTGTTCCAAATAATCGCAGTGTTCCCCATAATAATAGCTTGTTCCAAATAATAGCAGTGTTCCCCATAATAATAGCTTGTTCCAAATAATAGCAGTGTTCCCCATAATAATAGCTTGTTCCAAATAATCGCAGTGTTCCCCATAATAATAGCTTGTTCCAAATAATAGCAGTGTTCCCCATAATAATAGCTTGTTCCAAATAATAACAGTGTTCCCCATAATAATAGCTTGTTCCAAATAATCGCAGTGTTCCCCATAATAATAGCTTGTTCCAAATAATAGCAGTGTTCCCCATAATAATAGCTTGTTCCAAATAATAGCAGTGTTCCCCATAATAATAGCTTGTTCCAAATAATAGCAGTGTTCCCCATAATAATAGCTTGTTCCAAATAATAGCAGTGTTCCCCATAATAATAGCTTGTTCCAAATAATCGCAGTGTTCCCCATAATAATAGCTTGTTCCAAATAATAGCAGTGTCCCCCATAATAATAGCTTGTTCCAAATAATAGCAGTGTTCCCCAAAATAATAGCTTGTTCCAAATAATAGCAGTGTTCCCCATAATAATAGCTTGTTCCAAATAATAGCAGTGTTCCCCATAATAATAGCTTGTTCCAAATAATCGCAGTGTTCCCCATAACAATAGCTTGTTCCCAATAATAGCAGTGTTCCCCATAATAATAGCTTGTTCCAAATAATAGCAGTGCTCCCCATAATAATAGCTTGTTCCAAATAATAGCAGTGTTCCCCATAATAATAGCTTGTTCCAAATAATCGCAGTGTTCCCCATAACAATAGCTTGTTCCCAATAATAGCAGTGTTCCCCATAATAATAGCTTGTTCCCAATAATAGCAGTGTTCCCCATAATAATAGCTTGTTCCAAATAATAGCAGTGTTCCACATAATTCCACAGCTTGTTCCAAATAATAGCAGTTTGGGGATTCAATTAGTGAGCTCATTAATTCTAGGAAAAAATCAGGAGTCAATTTGAGCCCTTATTTAAGGAAGGAAGAAGCAAATGTTGTGCTGCTGGTTATAGTGTATTTCTCTCTGATATTAGGACTCAAATGGCTCCTTCCACACATTGTTCAGAAGAACAGCGGACTTTGATTAAAAAGTTGATTGGAGAGGGGAAAACATATAAATAAGAGCAGAAAATGACTCCGTCTGCTCAGCTAAAATGATCTCAAATGCTTTTAAATGGCACCAATACCTAAAAGACGTGTAAGAAAAGGGAAAACGACCATTGGAATGGATAGAAGAATAGCCAAAATTGCAAAAACTCGGCCAATGATCAGGAATATGAAAGAAGGAGTAAAGTTACCTGTGATACGGTTACAATGTGAAGCCAAGCTATCGGCAAGAAGCCCCTGCACAGTCCCATTGTTGATAAAAAGACATGTGCTGAAGAGCTTACAATTTGCCAAAGAACACACTGACTGGTCTAAAGAGATATGGTGCAACATTTTATGGAAGGATGAACGCAAGATTGTTCTTTTTGGGTGTAGGGGCCACATACAGTTTGTCAGACGCCCCCAAACACTGAATTGAATCCCCAGTACAGAGTGAAGCCGGGGGCACAAGCATCATGATATGGGGGTGTTTCTCATACTCTGGTGTTGGGTTTATTTATCCCTTTATACCAGGGATCATGGATCAGTTTCATTCCAAATACTTGAAGAGCTCATGTTGCCTTATGTCCAAGAGGAAATGCCCTTGAAATGGGGGTTCAACAAGACAACGACCCCAAACTCACAGTAAACCAGCAAAGATTGACGTTATGGAGTGGCCCAGTCCCCCCAATCCAATAGAAAACTTGTGGGGTGACATTGGGTGTGAGGCAAAAGCAAGAAATGTATTTGGAATTGTGGAAGAGGTTGTTGGAAGTTGGTGGAGTCCATACAACACAGATGTGCAGCACAAACACTGTTATACAACTCAATATTAGTTCAGTCATTCAAAGGAAAACAACAGCTCGGAACATCTTTCACTTGATCCAGAGTTGGGAAAGAGGAATGAAGGGACTGATATTTTTGGAACAGCCTAATATTCCCTTTTCTTCAATACAAATTTGATCCATGTTTCTTTATGTTTAGATTTGGAATGTGCAGCGTTCCCAATTCATTTACCTGCACGGAAATAAAACCTATTACAGGTATTTGACCTGTTATCCAGAATGCTCGGGGAATGGGGAATATGGTGTCTATGGGAGACAGCCTTTCCATAATACAGAGCTTTCTGGATATCTGGTTTCCGCCTAACGGATCCCATACCGTATAAGGATTTTCAGCTTTGTTCACTTCTTTTAAAAACACTGCTATTATTCTGAACACAACCGGCCAGCTGGCGGGTTAGTAGATCATTAGCAAACTCGACACCTTTCATAAGATTATCTCAAAAGGTTATTAGCGCCGAGGAACCCCCCGATAATGCAATATGTACATGACGTAACCACAACATGAAGACTCCTCTACAGCGACATTATGAAACACCCATTTATATGGAGACGTTGTACCTACAAAGTTATGGGTTGTAAGTGGCACATTCTCCAAGACTTCCACGTGTAACTCTTCTCCAGTGATCCAGCTTATATCTGTGTCCCAGCCAATCGGCTTCTTCTCCCTACAGGGGGAAATACAGATCAGAGTGGGAGTGGCCATATCGCTTGCCACGCCTCTACAGATGGCAGAAGCCCCTCCCCCTAAAGAGCGTTCACTGTTGCGACTATGAAGAGCAAAAGCAATATGGCAGTGTAGGTGCAACCGTATTACTCAATGTCCTGATTCGGCAACACTTACCCATCCTGCACCCTGTACACAGCACAGCATTCTGGGATCAACCCTCGCATCATCAGGGCTTTCTTAAGGCTGTCTCGCACTGTCACACCACTCCTTGCTGGTACCTGCCAGGGAAAAACCATTGTCAGTTAACCCCCTTGTATAAGAAACTCCTCTTTATCTGTAAACATAAAACAAGGCATCAGCCAGGATAAGAGAGGGGGCTATTTATACACAAGAAACTCCCTGTGGCTGTGAATCCAAACCCATACCCCCAACTTGTACTCAGTGAGTGCTCGACAGAGAGCTTGCATTCCATGTACCGTGCTGTTCTCTTTCCCATGGTTGGGTGGCTTGGGTCTGGCAAGTAGGCAATAAAAGGAATTATACTTAATGTCTACTGGCCAGGGAAAGCAGTTTGAGAAAGAGAGATCAAATCAATAGAAAAAAAGAGTTAAGACTACGTCCTACCACTACTGAACATGAGGAAGAGAACAGCCCAGGCCCTCTGAGAATCACAGCTGGAAAAGTATTGAAGCTTGGATGGACTTAAAGGGAAACTATCACGAAAATTTAATATAAGCTTCATCACACTGAAATAAGAAACTTTCTAAATACAACCAATCGAAAATTCTGCATCGTAATCAAGTTTATCTTGACTATCCCTCTCTCAGCAGCATCTGTTTCTCTTCATTCTCTCTTCATGTGGCAGTTGGGTGTCAGATATTCACTGATCCAATATATCTTTTCCTAGCAGATGAATTAGAGCTCACTCAAATAACTGATCCCAGTACAAACAAAATAACTGCCTTTTGCACAAATCCTGCATGTAGAGAGACATGATGTCTGGTGAGTTTAATAGAGTGAGCTCTAATACATCTTCTAGGCAAAAGGAGCCCCCCTATAAGATATATTGGATGTAACTGTCAGTGAATATCTGACACCCAACTGCTGCATGAAGACAGAATGAAGAGAAACAGATACTGAGAGAGGAATAGTGCAGATAAACTTGATTATTTCAGAAACAATACAGAATATTTAATTGATCGTATTTAGAAAGTTTCTTATTTCAGTATGAGGAAGCTGATATTGAATTTTATTTGCGATAGTTCGTCTTTCACAAGGAGAAGGCCAGCCTGGGGTCTGCGGATATAATCTGATTGGGAGAGATCAAGTTCAACATCCACAGGTCACTGATCCCAACTCTACACAATGACCCGGGCAGCAAATGTATCAGACTTACCACAGTGCGTTGCTTGTTGGGAAGAAAGACTCGAACGATCGGTTTCTGGGGAGATTTGGGGTTGATACGAGAGGGATCGGACGGGGTCCCCAGGGCTGAGAGAGTAGAAGGTGCCAATGATAGATTAGACGGGACAGAGGAAAGAGTCAGCTCTGAAGACAAAGAAGAGGAGTCGGTTCCATTGCCCATAGACTCCAGTAACTGCTGCTCCCTCTGCTGCAATAGATCCAGTTTGCTGGTGTATTCTTCATAAGCCTAAAGGGAAAACACACCGTCATATAGAATAGTCCCAATTCACAAGTCATACGGAGTCCAGTCCCACAACAGATCACAGAATATAGGGACAGCAATATGGAAGCTTGGGGAAGCCATGGAATAGCCTCATATAGACTATTCCCCAGGGAAAGGCATCCGGTGTTTGTGATGTAGAATTCTGGGTGTATTTTATTGTATATACATTCCTACTGGTTATAAACCCAAATGAGAAGAAAAATCTGCTGGAGGGGGGGATGGGGTACAAAAATAATAATAAAAAAAAAAAAGTTTCCAATCAGTGAATCTGTGGGATGAGGCACTTTCAGCAGCCCAAAAAAAAAAAAATGAGGCAGAACCTGTTTGGCCTCCTCGACGCCACCCGGCTTTTCTCTCTCAATTCGACTGCGTCAGACAAGAGTTCAGTGGCCGTGACTCAACGATGTCTCCCTATACTAGTCACTCACACAGGGATATTGGCTCATGGGTCACTTACCTTTGGCTTAACTATACAAAGGGGGGGCTCCCGTGGGACAAAATATTTAAGATAAATATGGAACAGCTGTGTGTGTATTTACATCAACCCTGGGAGCTGTTTATAGAATAACCATGTGTCATAACAGATTTGAGGTTTTTCCTCCATCTCTACAGAGGTATTGGGCCTTCCAGCGAACTGTCCCATACGGCTCATAACACGGTTACAGATATATAGAAACATTGGGGTGTCACCCTGCTATAGTTCCAGGGGTACCCAGGGTACAAATAAGCACTCACCCCAAATCTCCCCCTAACTGGCCTTCAGACTGGGCCCCCTTAGCTCATAACAAGGTTACAGATATATAGAAACATTGGGTAACAGTCACCCTGCTATAGTTCCAGGGTACCCAGGGTACAAATAAACACTCACCCCAAATCTCCCCCTAACTGACCTTCAGACTGGGCCCCCTTAGCTCATAACAAGGTTACAGATATATAGAAACATTGGGGTAACAGTCACCCTGCTATAGTTCCAGGGGTACCCAGGGTACAAATAAACACTCACCCCAAATCTCCCCCTAACTGGCCTTCAGACTGGGCCCCCTTAGCTCATAACAAGGTTACAGATATATAGAAACATTGGGGTGTCACCCTGCTATAGTTCCAGGGTACCCAGGGCACAAATAAGCACTCACCCCAAATCTCCCCCTAACTGACCTTCAGACTGGGCCCCCTTAGCTCATAACAAGGTTACAGATATATAGAAACATTGGGTGTCACCCTGCTATAGTTCCAGGGGTACCCAGGGTACAAATAAGCACTCACCCCAAATCTCCCCCTAACTGACCTTCAGACTGGGCCCCCTTAGCTCATAACAAGGTTACAGATATATAGAAACATTGGGGTGTCACCCTGCTATAGTTCCAGGGGTACCCAGGGTACAAATAAGCACTCACCCCAAATCTCTCCCTAACTGACCTTCAGACTGGGCCCCCTTAGCTCATAACAAGGTTACAGATATATAGAAACATTGGGGTATCACCCTGCTATAGTTCCAGGGGTACCCAGGGTACAAATAAACACTCACCCCAAATCTCCCCCTAACTGGCCTTCAGACTGTCCCCCTTAGCTCATAACAAGGTTACAGATATATAGAAACATTGGGGTAACAGTCACCCTGCTATAGTTCCAGGGGTACCCAGGGTACAAATAAGCACTCACCCCAAATCTCCCCCTAACTGACCTTCAGACTGGGCCCCCTTAGCTCATAACAAGGTTACAGATATATAGAAACATTGGGGTGTCACCCTGTTATAGTTCCAGGGGTACCCAGGGTACCAATAATCACTCACCCCAAATCTCCCCCTAACTGACCTTCAGGACCTCATGTAGGACTATAATTACCTCTAGATATATTGATGGGGGGTTGTGCTCGCCTCCGAATTTGTCCAACAGGGCTTCAATGTGCTCTTGTGTTAACTTTATCATCTGCTTGATATTCCAGACCTGGAGAGACAGACAGACAGACACATGAGCAGAATTCCTTACAAAGACAAGTGCTGAATATGAGCCAATACTCAGTATAACCCCCCCGTGGTTGCTGCAAATAGTTATGGTATGGACCGGGTTATTTAAAAGGTTCAGGGTATTTAGAGAGAGAAGTGGTACAGCCCTAGGCAGTGGGGGTGGTTCATCTTTCAGTTAAATTTTAGTATGTTGTAAGGTGGCCATATCTAGGCAACTTTTCAGTTGGTCTTCATTATTATTTTTTACAGTTTTTAAAATGATTTGCCTTCTTCTTCTGATTCTCTCAAGCTTCCCCCATCTAAAGAAACAAATGCTCTGTAATGCTCGTGAGATTTGGATCATTCTCACGGTTCTTCGTGACTTTTTTTGGGGGGTTCAAGCCCCACTATGAGCCCCTACTTTCAGCTGAGCCAATAACAAGGTTACACCCCCGCCTCCAGCTAAAGTCTTTGCCCCCTTGGGGAGGTCCAGTTTCCTACATTCTGGGAACCAATACCTTAAACCTTGTTAAAGAGGAAATTCGCTATAATGTGGCCTATTCTCAGCAACTTTTCGGTTGGTCATTATTCTTCATAGTATTTGATTCATAGTTTTTTTAAATTTTTTTATTCCTTAAGTTCCAAATCAGGCCGCTCCTATTCAAGGTCTCATGGACACCCAAATAATTCAAAAGCCACAAGCAATTCAAATAAAATAAAAGCAAGAGCAACTGCAAATTGTCTCAGTATATCACAGCTTCAGTCTAAAATGTCATTTAAAGGCAAACTATCGCTTTAGTTAAATGCAAAAATGGAAACCCGGTAAGAGGAAGATAGGAAAGGATTGGAGAGGGAGCAACATATATGATAATAATAATGATAATAATAATAATGAGAGCTGATGCTGTATGTCATTAACTGTCAAAAACTAAGGGGATGGAGGGGGGGGGCGATGAGATAAAAACAGGGTCCCTTTAACAAACAAAGCCCCAAACAATATTTAAAAAAATCTCATTGCGGCCCCTACGAAGAATCCCAGCGACCAATCAGGGACTTGCAACAGTGATACTTACAACATGCTGGGGGTTCAGCTGCTCTCTGCATAGATTCTCACCCTGTTTGTATGGGTTAAAGGAGAAGTAAAGGATAAAACCCTGCAGGGTGCCAATAAGTTGAGCCTAGTAGCCTGGGCCAGTAATAAAGATAAAACTGGCTCTGGCTACTTTCTTAGAGACACGGTGCTGCCATGTTGCACCCACTTACTCCAGGAACCCCCATTGGCATTTCAACCAATATTTCTCCTTTAACCGTTTGATAAAAGGCTCCACTGGGAAGAATGAACATAAACTGGACAGATGCTTGGAAACATACTTTATAGTTTATAGCATGCCTATACATTAAAGGGCAAGTCAACCCCAAAATAAAAAGTAGCCTAATCAAAATCATTCCCAGAAACTTTCCAATTTCTATTTTTATAAAAATACAATTGCTCTTGAATTTGCTTAACTCTTGCTTATTACTTCTTACACAATGTGGAATGTGTTATTTGGGGTTGACTTTCCCTTTAAATTTCACTTTGGGACTGTAACATTTTCATGACAGTTATTAGGCCCCTCATTATCTGGTTCATCACTTCCATAATAACTACAACTCAGATCTGGGCCAATTACCCCCAAATATCCCAAACCTAAATTCCCGATTCTCAGACCACCTCAGTGACTTCTTATATCCTTATCATTTACAGTAGGGGGTACATTATCCCTTATAATACATGAGTGATACTCAGAGTTCCCTGTATAACTCAGCCTGCAGCCTTGTGCCTTTATATGGTCACAGAACACCCCTCAGTGACTTCTAATATCCTTATCATTTACAGTAGGGGGTACATTATCCCTTATAATACATGAGTGATACTCAAGAGTTCCCTGTATAACTCAGTCTGCAGCCTTGTGTCTTTATATGGTCACAGAACAACCCCCCAGTGACTTCTAATATCCTTATCATTTACAGTAGGGGGTACATTATCCCTTATGATACATGAGTGATACTCAGAGTTCCCTGTATAACTCAGCCTGCAGCCTTGTGTCTTTATATGGTCACAGAACAACCCCTCAGTGACTTCTAATATCCTTATCATTTACAGTAGGGGGTACATTATCCCTTATAATACATGAGTGATACTCAGAGTTCCCTGTATAACTCAGCCTGCAGCCTTGTGCCTTTATATGGTCACAGAACAACCCCTCAGTGACTTCTAATATCCTTATCATTTACAGTAGGGGTACATTATCTCTTATAATACATGAGTGATACTCAGAGTTCCCTGTATAACTCAGCCTGCAGCCTTGTGCCTTTATATGGTCACAGAACAACCCCTCAGTGACTTCTAATATCCTTATCATTTACAGTAGGGGGTACATTATCCCTTATAATACATGAGTGATACTCAGAGTTCCCTGTATAACTCAGCCTGCAACCTTGTGCCTTTATATGGTCACAGAACAACCCCTCAGTGACTTCTAATATCCTTATCATTTACAGTAGGGGGTACATTATCCCTTATAATACATGAGTGATACTCAGAGTTCCCTGTATAACTCAGCCTGCAGCCTTGTGCCTTTATATGGTCACAGAACAACCCCTCAGTGGCTTCTAATATCCTTATCAGTTACAGTAGGGGGTACAGTACAATACAGGAGTGACACAGACATAGAACAGAAATAGGCAGAGGCTGAGGCCACAGACAGAGAGCAGACAGATCTATGGGGAGAGACATCAGTAAAGCTCAGGCCTCAATACCGTAAGCCCCAGACTCACCTCCTCAGGAAACCCCCCGGACACAGACATCTCGCCGGCTCCGCCCAGTCCCCCGGTGTCGGACTCCAGCAGGTCCCCGTTAAGCAGTGACAGCCCCTCAGCTGATCCCCCACTTAGCGCCGCCATCTTGAAGAGGTCCGGAGGCGCGGGAGCGAGCACCAGGGATACTATAGCGCGCGCCCGGCCAGCCCAGGTCTTCCCAGGCTTCGGAGCGTGCGCGCACCTGACAACGGCTTGTCCAATGAGAAGGCAGACGGACGGTGCGAGCCGGGCGCTTTATTTACGTCAGAAATGGGAGAACCCTTGACTATTAGCTCCACCCTTCTGTGCAGGTGCAGTAAGCGCGTGCACAGGCTCAGGAGCATCCCTTACGTCATGGTTTCGTGACGTCAGACTATCTATCCAATTTGTTTCCAGCGAAAACCCTTCAGCGAGTGACTAGTGATCTTCTTATATTGTCCAGTAACTCCCAGTCCTGCCCCAGCGCCTCCATTTCTCTCACCCACTGCCTCCAGCCTTTACTTTATCTGCAACTGTCACCCCAGTGTCTCTATCTGTCACTTTGTTATCAGCTAAGGGGCCTCATTGTAAGCAGCAGTCCTGTCCTGCTTTATGGCAGCTGAGATTCTAGCTATCTGTATAACAGAACATTCTGTCCCAGTGGCTGCACAGATCCTATCTGATCCCCATTGTAAGCAGCAGTCCTGTCCTGCTTTATGGCAGCTGAGATTCTAGCTATCTGTATAACAGAACATTCTGTCCCAGTGGCTGCACAGATCCTATCTGATCCCCATTGTAAGCAGCAGTCCTGTCCTGCTTTATGGCAGCTGAGATTCTAGCTATCTGTATAACAGAACATTCTGTCCCAGTGGCTGCACAGATCCTATCTGATCCCCATTGTAAGCAGCAGTCCTGTCCTGCTTTATGGCAGCTGAGATTCTAGCTATCTGTATAAACAGAACATTCTGTCCCAGTGGCTGCACAGATCCTATCTGATCCCCATTGTAAGCAGCAGTCCTGTCCTGCTTTATGGCAGCTGAGATTCTAGCTATCTGTATAACAGAACATTCTGTCCCAGTGGCTGCACAGATCCTATCTGATCCCCATTGTAAGCAGCAGTCCTGTCCTGCTTTATGGCAGCTGAGATTCTAGCTATCTGTATAACAGAGCAAAGTCACAGTCTTCCCTCCGATACCTTAACTGATGACTGGGCAAAAAAATGTTTTTACAGAATGTGAGAGAAGCTGTACGAGTGTGAGCAAGTACTGAATTATTTGTGACTGTATATAATGATCGGTGAGATTTCGGGTGCAGTCGTTTGTAACACACGCACATGAGCACGTAGTTTAGCCCCGAGGCTCCAGGCCAGTGAAATGGTGATGTCAGGGGATCTGTTCCACTGGTTTAGCAAGTTGGCAGCAATGAAATAGGCAAAACAAGTTTCTGAAGGGCTGTTATTTAAAGTAACTACTGAGTCACACCTTTTGGCTGCAGAGACAAAGGCGCCAACTGGATAAAACAAACACTGTTGGCTATAGAGGAGTTTCAGAAATTCTGTTCCCATGATACAATCTTCTCTGTAAATTAATTGCCTACTGAAATACCTTCCGTTAACGGGTAAGTAAAACCACAAGGAATGTTCTGGGCACACAATAAGCTCTACCCTCATACTGTACTGTCTAAGGGAATCAATATGGCACCTCCTCCTCCCATATGTATAAATACAAATATACAGAGAAGGAATGTTCTGGGCACACAATAAGCTATACCCTCATACTGTACTGTCTAAGGGAATCAATATGGCACCTCCTCCTCCCATATGTATAAATACAAATATACAGAGAAGGAATGTTCTGGGCACACAATAAGCTCTACCCTCATACTGTACTGTCTAAGGGAATCAATATGGCACCTCCTCCTCCCATATGTATAAATACAAATATACAGAGAAGGAATGTTCTGGGCACACAATAAGCTATACCCTCATACTGTACTGTCTAAGGGAATCAATATGGCATCTCCTCCTCCCATATGTATAAATACAAATATACAGAGAAGGAATGTTCTGGGCACACAATAAGCTATACCCTCATACTGTACTGTCTAAGGGAATCAATATGGCACCTCCTCCTCCCATATCTATAAATACAAATATACAGAGAAGGAATGTTCTGGGCACACAATAAGCTATACCCTCATACTGTACTGTCTAAGGGAATCAATATGGCACCTCCTCCTCCCATATGTATAAATACAAATATACAGAGAAGGAATGTTCTGGGCACACAATAAGATATACCCTCATACTGTACTGTCTAAGGGAATCAATATGGCACCTCCTCCTCCCATATGTATAAATACAAATATACAGAGAAGGAATGTTCTGGGCACACAATAAACTATACCCTCATACTGTACTGTCTAAGGGAATCAATATGGCACCTCCCTCCTCCCATATGTATAAATACAAATATACAGAGAAGGAATGTTCTGGGCACACAATAAGCTAAACCCTCATGAGGCTGTGTGCCCCCTCCTTGTGACTATTGTTGGCTTATGATCACACCAGGACTCTTAGGGGGCATTAAAGAGGGGTGCCCCCAGCATCCTAGCAGTTCCCCAATACTCTGCAATGGCACAGTCTCATTGATCACATGGGCAGGCCTATGACTTTGGGGTAAAGGGACAGAGCTCAGCACCATTGTCAACCCACTGATCTGTCAAATAAAACCAGATGGGGGAGGGGGCGGGCTGATGTTTGAAAGTTTTGTTTCCAAATCAATCATAATGGGGTATTATGGGTTCCTGGACTCTTGCAATCAGGGGGAAACAAACAAGTGGACAAACAAGAACAGTGATTATGTACTGTATGAAATAATAAGCTTTAATCTCATAGATTTCCCATGTTTTTGAGCCACAGGTATCCAGAATGCTGCTGAACTACAACTCCCTGCAGCCTCTGAGGCTGTTCACGTTGCTTTAACAGTATCTGTAGAGGCGTCGGTTTCTTCCTAGAGATGTGATAGGGCGGCTCTGACAAGTCCCATTATAAGTAAGGGAGACACCCCAGTGGGTTAATCCATTCCACCAAACCACCAATCTGACCACGCAGAGCCAATAAACGTCTTTCTTTCACTTCTTCTTCATCGCCCTCTTCCCTTCGCCCTTTTTGGGGGTGCCTTTACCCCGCAGTTTTCTCAGACGTCTCATTTCCTCTTTGAAATCCTCGTGCTCGTCCCTGAAAAATAAAAAAAAATATAATGAAACAGCAGATCCTCAGTTTCATCATTAAAACACGGACGGACCCAGCTATCGACTCCCTCGCCCTTTTTATTAATATTACCAAGGCAACAATCTTAGCCATAACGTTCAATGGAGCCCTCCCTTTATTTAATTGGGGCTCTACTGTCACTTTAAAATGCATGAAAAGGAGACGGTAAGATTCCAGATGCCCCTGTTTTCCCAGGTATTGGCCACTATAGAAATATATATCACTCCTCCAGAGTCTACGTCCTGCTCATTAAAGGAGAAGGAAAGGCTAAAAGTAAGTAAGCTTTATCAGAAAGGTCTATATAAATACACCAGTAACCCCTCAAAGTAATGTTGCTCTGAGTCCTCTGTCAAGAGAAACAGCACATTTCTTTCCTTCTATTGTGTACTCATGGGCTTCTGTATCAGACTAACTGTTTTCAGCTTAAACCTCCAGGGCTTGGGCTTGAGCATGCTCAGTTTGCTCCTCTCTCCTTCTATTGTGTACTCATGGGCTTCTGTATCAGACTTCCTGTTTTCAGCTTAAACCTCCAGGGCTAGGGCTTGAGCATGCTCAGTTTGTTCCTCTCTCCCTCCCTGCTGTAATCTCAGCCCAGAGCTATGAGTGAGCAGGGAGAGAATAAGGCAGGAAGTGATGTCACACAAAGCTAATATGGCAGCTGCTTTCCTAAACAAACAGCTTCTAGAGCTTTTTACTCAGGTATGGTAAAGCATTCTACAGAATAAATATAGCATTCTAGCTTGCACTATTGCAGCTAATCTATTGGCAATAAAATGCCAATAGCTTTCCTTCTCCTTTAAATTAGGGCCAGCCTCATATTATTATTATTAATAATAAACATTATGTAGCTGTTCATGTGCAGAGGCAACGGGTAGGTCAGCAATTAAGTACACAACATATGTGTCTATCTGTATGGCTGTTTATATTCTCTGCATTGCTGGGTCTGACTCTTGATGCAATGTAGCAGAAATGATCCTATCCTATTTTGGAGATGGCAAAACTAAAGCTCTGCATTTAGCAGCTGTTAGTTGTACATAACTAGAAACAGGTTTCATTGTTTTGTGTGGTGCAGGAAGTCTATTAAATGGGTTGTTCACTTTTATTTTAACTTTTAGTATGACGTAGAGGCAGTCTGAGACAATTTGCAGCTGGTTTTCATTTTGTTTTTTTATTACTGGTTTTTGTGTTATTTAGCTTTTTATTCAGCAGCTCTCCAGTTTGCAATTTCAGCCACCTGGCTGAAAAGACAATTAGAAACCTTTCTCAAATCTTTCCTAAGCAGAAGAACATCAGAGCAGCCTCTTTCTTTCTCCTGACAACTTCCTTGACTACTTGGTGGTCAGACTGGTCAGAAACTGACCAGCAGGTGGCGCTGTTGGAGCAAAATCCATTCATATTAACAGCACATGTATCCCTTAATATCTTGGAATAAAAAGAAAATAAATAATGAATGTAAATGACAAAAGTACTTAGAATAACACTGTCGTCAAGTTTACATTCACTTATTTTAAAGATGTACTTATCCTTTAAGTTCTGCCCATTAAAATCGATATCATGGCAGGACTGTGGGTGCAGTTGACATATTCGGTAGAATTACCTGTAGAGGCCGAGGTATCGAAGGTTCCTCATCAATGAGACGTAAGTGTTGTGTGGGGGGTACCAGTCGTAAACCTCTTTCCTTTTCGCTAGGGGCGGTTCACTAAACATCTTCACCACTTTCATTGACCGCTGGTCCGTCGGCCTCACCACCTCCCCGAAGATCCTGGCGCTCAAACGAGACATGCGCAGGGCGTAGCTGGACAGGGAGGACATGGCGAAAACGGTCTGAAACGGGAAAAATAAAAAACATTTCATTTGAGGCAAAGGCGTTACCAACCACATCCCACATCAGACCCCTGATACAGACAAGAGCAGGGACCAACTCGGAGTTAACAGAATACCCCCAGCAGAGATAACATAGAATCCCGCATTGCCCCTATTCCATTTCTGTGCCATCGATAAAAGGGCAAAATCTGCCTCGGAATTCGGCCAAATCATTGTGCCTGCATATTTAAATTAGGGGCAGTAGTGAAACCACCTGACTTTTCGTCACAAAAGAATAATTTCTTCAATTTTTTCCTTTCCTGACCCTAATTTGCATATGCAAATTAGGATTTGGCTCGATATTCGGCCGAATCTTTCACCAAGGATTCGGCCGAATGCCAAATAGTGGACTCGGTGCATCTCTAAGAATATTAATATTCCCTGCACTGCTGGTTCTGACTCACAGCAGCCAGCGGATTAACAAGCACCTGAAACGGGTCAGACTTCTGCAAGATTGTGTCCAGAGTCAGAATAAGAGAAAAATATAAGGCAGATCCTGCTTTAAACAGCAGCCGTCTTTATGTATTTATACTTAAAGTTCACTTTTAGTATGTTATAGAATGGACAATTCTAAGCAACTTTTCAATTGGTCTTCATTATTTATTTATCATTTTTTTAATTATTTGCCGTTTTTTTCCTGACTCTTTCCAGCTTTCAAATGGGGGGTCACTGACCCCACCTAAAAAACACTCTGTAAGACTACATATGTATTGTTATTGCTACTTTTTATTCCTCATCTTTCTATTCAGGCCTCTCCTATTCAAATTCTGTATATATTTATTATGTGATTTGTCTCCCCATGTATACTTTTTATATATATATATATATATATTGTACTTTTATGCACTGTACAGCGCTGCGGCTCCTTAACTCCTTAATAAATAAATTTATACATACATACATATTCCAGTCTCTTATTCAAATCAATGCATGGTTACTAGGGGAATTTGGAGCCTAGCAACCTAATGGCTGAAATCCAGAGAGCTGCTGAATAAAAAACTAAATAACTTAAAAACCACAAATAATAAAAGAATGAAAAACAATTGCTAATTGTCTCAGAATATCACACTCTATATTACACTAGCAGTTAACTCAAAGGTGAACAACCCCTTTAAAGGGGTTGTTCACCTTAAATTAACTTATAGCATTATGTAGAGAGGGATATTCAGAGACAATTTGCAATTGTTTTCATTTTTTATTATTTGTGGTTTTTAAGTTATTTAGCTTTTTATTCAGCAGCTCTCTGGTTTTCAGCCATCTGGTTGCTAGGCTCCAAATTCCCCTAGTAACCATGCATTGATTTGAATATGAGACTGGAATATAAATAGGAGAGGCCTGAATAGAAAGAAGAGGAATAAAAAGTTGCAATAACAATACATTTGTAGCCTTACAGAGCATTTGTTTTTTTTTTTGCTGGGGTCGGTGACCCCCATTTGAAAGCTGGTAAGAGTCAGGGAAAATAAAAAAAAAAGTTAAATAATGAAGACCAATTGAAAAGTTGCTGAGAATTAGCCATTCTATAACATACTAAAAGTGAATTTAAAGGAGAACCGCAGCCCTTTAATAAGTGAAATGGAATAAGTTCCCTTTTAACCTAGCAGTAAATATTTAGCCTTTCCCAGCAGCCACAGCGGATAAGGCAAGAGAAACAAGGAAGGAGATACCAAGACAAAAGCTGTGCCAAGGCGCTGCCAACTCTCCAGCCCAACACTCACCTGTCTGACCTCCCTCTAATTCATTCAGCTTCTCTGCTCCGGACATTAAACCATTACTTCCGGGTTAGAGCTAACCAGCCATGCGCACATCGAATTTCCCTGCTCACCATCTATTGGCTACTGCGGGCGGAACTCTAGATCGGTCACGTGACAACCAAGGAAGAAGCGGCTGCTTAGCAACGGAGGAAGGGAGAAAGCTAAGGTTGCGCCGAGAAGTCTGCTTTCAGCCCAAAAGTGACTGCGCTCGCGTGTAAAGAGGAAACGTATACATTATTTATTACAAATGTGTTGTTCTTCGTTTCCTATATATATATATGTATATATTTAATCCTTAGGCTTCCAACATTGGTTGCTTCCTGGTTTCTAGGTTAGTTACGCCCTTAGCAACAAAATAGTTAAATTTTTATTGGATTTGAAAACCTCAAAGAGGTGAAAACAAAGCCTGACACCTAATAAAGCTGAACCGAATGAATTAGAGCATTCCTTCTCTGTATATTTGTATTTATACATATGGGAGGAGGAGGTGCCATATTGATTCCCTTAGACAGTACAGTATGAGGGTATAGCTTATTGTGTGCCCAGAACATTCCTTCTCTGTATATTTGTATTTATACATATGGGAGGAGGAGGTGCCATATTGATTCCCTTAGACAGTACAGTATGAGGGTATAGCTTATTGTGTGCCCAGAACATTCCTTCTCTGTATATTTGTATTTATACATATGGGAGGAGGAGGTGCCATATTGATTCCCTTAGACAGTACAGTATGAGGGTATAGCTTATTGTGTGCCCAGAACATTCCTTCTCTGTATATTTGTATTTATACATATGGGAGGAGGAGGTGCCATATTGATTCCCTTAGACAGTACAGTATGAGGGTATAGCTTATTGTGTGCCCAGAACATTCCTTCTCTGTATATTTGTATTTATACATATGGGAGGAGGAGTAGGTGCCATATTGATTCCCTTAGACAGTACAGTATGAGGGTATAGCTTATTGTGTGCCCAGAACATTCCTTCTCTGTATATTTGTATTTATACATATGGGAGGAGGAGGTGCCATATTGATTCCCTTAGACAGTACAGTATGAGGGTATAGCTTATTGTGTGCCCAGAACATTCCTTCTCTGTATATTTGTATTTATACATATGGGAGGAGGGGGAGGTGCCATATTGATTCCCTTAGACAGTACAGTATGAGGGTATAGCTTATTGTGTGCCCAG
Source organism: Xenopus laevis (assembly GCF_017654675.1). NCBI lineage: Eukaryota > Metazoa > Chordata > Amphibia > Anura > Pipidae > Xenopus > Xenopus laevis. Next base: position 3,693,323 of record NC_054376.1, on the reverse strand, counting down.
AACATTCCTTTCTCTGTATATTTGTATTTATACATATGGGAGGAGGAGGTACCATATTGATTACCTTAGACAGTACAGTATGAGGGTATAGCTTATTGTGTGCCCAGAACATTCCTTCTCTGTATATTTGTATTTATACATATGGGAGGAGGAGGTGCCATATTGATTCCCTTAGACAGTACAGTATGAGGGTATAGCTTATTGTGTGCCCAGAGCATTCCTTCTCTGTATATTTGTATTTATACATATGGGAGGAGGAGGTGCCATATTGATTCCCTTAGACAGTACAGTATGAGGGTATATGCTTATTGTGTGGCCAGAACATTCCTTCTCTGTATATTTGTATTTATACATATGGGAGGAGGAGGTGCCATATTGATTCCCTTAGACAGTACAGTATGAGGTATAGCTTATTGTGTGCCCAGAACATTCCTTCTCTGTATATTTGTATTTATACATATGGGAGGAGAGGTGCCATATTGATTCCCTTAGACAGTACAGTATGAGGGTATAGCTTATTGTGTGCCCAGAACATTCATTCTCTGTATATTTGTATTTATACATATGGGAGGAGGAGGTGCCATATTGATTCCCTTAGACAGTACAGTATGAGGGTATAGCTTATTTGTGCCCAGAACATTCCTTCTCTGTATATTTGTATTTATACATATGGGAGGAGGTGCCATATTGATTCCCTTAGACAGTACAGTATGAGGGTATAGCTTATTGTGTGCCCAGAGCATTCCTTCTCTGTATATTTGTATTTATACATATGGGAGGAGGAGGTGCCATATTGATTCTCTTAGACAGTACAGTATGAGGGTATAGCTTATTGTGTGCCCAGAACATTCCTTCTCTGTATATTTGTATTTATACATATGGGAGGAGGAGGTGCCATATTGATTCCCAGGCTTAGACAGTACAGTATGAGGGTATAGCTTATTGTGTGCCCAGAGCATTCCTTCTCTGTATATTTGTATTTATACATATGGGAGGAGGAGGTGCCATATTGATTCCCTTAGACAGTACAGTATGAGGGTATAGCTTATTGTGTGCCCAGAACATTCCTTCTCTGTATATTTGTATTTATACATATGGGAGGAGGAAGTGCCATATTGATTCCCTTAGACAGTACAGTATGAGGGTATAGCTTATTGTGTGCCCAGAACATTCCTTCTCTGTATATTTGTATTTATACATATGGGAGGAGGGAGGTGCCATATTGATTCCCTTAGACAGTACAGTATGAGGGTATAGCTTATTGTGTGCCCAGAACATTCCTTCTCTGTATATTTGTATTTATACATATGGGAGGAGGAGGTGCCATATTGATTCCCTTAGATAGTACAGTATGAGGGTATAGCTTATTGTGTGCCCAGAACATTCCTTCTCTGTATATTTGTATTTATACATATGGGAGGAGGGAGGTGCCATATTGATTCCCTTAGACAGTACAGTATGAGGGTATAGCTTATTGTGTGCCCAGAACATTCCTTCTCTGTATATTTGTATTTATACATATGGGAGGAGGTGCCATATTGATTCCCTTAGACAGTACAGTATGAGGGTATAGCTTGTTGTATTGCTGGTATCTTGTACACTATAAGCAGTATCAATGACTAATGCAGAGAATGCTGGGCAGGTTCAGCAAGAAATCCAGACTCACCAATCCCACAGAACAGTTAAAAAGAAGGGAAATTCTGTGTTTGTTTTGAGTTCTGCATTGCAGGTCCCTCCACAAGCAAAATGAGCCCATTTCCAAATGAACTTGTACATTAATAATGTTGATGTCATTCAGACAATGACCCTGTGAGCGTCTCATTAAAATCCTGAGCTGCCTTATAAATCATATTTTCCAGTGTGATTCCCCAATGGGAAATCCTTGTGTTTGTTTTGCTGGGCAAACACTTAGCTCACGGATCAGAATGCCGAAATCACTTTCCCGTACTTCTGCCAGCCTTGGGGAATAGACAAATGTAGAAATCCTAATAACAAGCCCCAGGGGATGCCTTTTGATACTCAAGTCTGTTAATGAGAAGCGTTCTGCTACATTGTTTCAGCAGTCACTTCCAACAGTGCAGTGAATGTAAGCAAATATATTTTCACAAAACTGATAACCCAGCAAGAATGAGAAATGAATGGTGATTAGGAAGTTGCTTAGATTTTCCCTGTTTATACCTTTCAGTTACGTTTAGTGTATTGCTGTTTATTTAAGCCGTGAGAATCTGTAAACTAATGCAGTCTATTCAGCGCCATGGTCAGTTCCATTGGGTTAATTCTACTGAGTGTGTCGGGGTTCAGCATTCAGCACCATGGTCAGTTAGATTGGGGTTAATTCTACTGAGTGTGTCGGGGTTCAGCATTCAGCACCATGGTCAGTTAGATTGGGGTTAATTCTACTGAGTGTGTCGGGGTTCAGCATTCAGCACCATGGTCAGTTAGATTGGGGTTAATTCTACTGAGTGTGTCGGGGTTCAGCATTCAGCACCATGGTCAGTTAGATTGGGGTTAATTCTACTGAGTGTGTCGGGTTTCAGCATTTAGCACCATGGTCAGTTAGATTGGGTTAATTCTACTGAGTGTATCAGGGTTCAGAATTCAGCACCATGGTCAGTTAGATTGGGGTTAATTCTACTGAGTGTGTCGGGGTTCAGCATTCAGCACCATGGTCAGTTAGATTGGGGTTAATTCTACTGAGCGTGTCGGGTTTCAGCATTCAGCACCATGGTCAGTTAGATTGGGGTTAATTCTACAGAGTGTGTCGGGTTCAGCATTTAGCACCATGGTCAGTTAGATTGGGGTTAATTCTACTGAGTGTATCAGGTTTCAGCATTCAGCACCATGGTCAGTTCCATTGGGTTAATTCTACTGAGTGTGTCGGGGTTCAGCATTCAGCACCATGGTCAGTTCCATTGGGTTAATTCTACTGAGTGTGTCGGGGTTCAGCATTCAGCACCATGGTCAGTTTCATTGGGTTAATTCACTGAGTGTGTCGGGGTTCAGCATTCAGCACCATCGTCAGTTTCATTGGGTTAATTCACTGAGTGTGTTGGGGTTCAGCATTCAGCACCATGGTCAGTTCCATTGGGTTAATTCTACTGAGTGTGTCGGGGTTCAGCATTCAGCACCATGGTCAGTTAGATTGGGTTAATTCTACTGAGTGTGTCGGGATTCAGCATTCAGCACCATGGTCAGTTAGATTGGGGTTAATTCTACTGAGTGTGTCGGGGTTCAGCATTCAGCACCATGGTCAGTTCCATTGGGTTAATTCTACTGAGTGTGTCGGGGTTCAGCATTCAGCACCATGGTCAGTTAGATTGGGTTAATTCTACTGAGTGTGTCGGGATTCAGCATTCAGCACCATGGTCAGTTAATTGGGTTAATTCTACTGAGTTGTCGGGTCAGCATTCAGCACCATGGTCAGTTTGATTGGTTAATTCTACTGAGTGTGTCGGGATTCAGCATTCGCACCATGGTCAGTTAGATTGGGTTAATTTTACTGAGTGTGTCGGGGTTCAGCATTCAGCACATGGTCATTAGATTGGTTAATTCTACTGAGTGTGTCGGGGTTCAGCATTCAGCACCATGGTCAGTTAGATTGGGGTTAATTCTACTGAGCGTGTCGGGTTTCAGCATTCAGCACCATGGTCAGTTAGATTGGGGTTAATTCTACAGAGTGTGTCGGGTTAGCATTAGCACCATGGTCAGTTAGATGGGTTAATTCTACTGAGTTATCAGGTTCAGCATTCAGCACCATGGTCAGTTCCATTGGTTAATTCTACTGAGTGTGTCGGGGTTCAGCATTCAGCACCATGGTCAGTTCATTGGGTAATTCTACTGAGTGTGTCGGGGTTCAGCATTCAGCACCATGGTCAGTTAGATGGGGTTAATTCTACTGAGTGTGTCGGGGTTCAGCATTCGCACATGGTCAGTTTCATTGGGTTAATTCACTGAGTGTGTCGGGGTTCAGCATTCAGCACCATGTCAGTTCATTGGGTTAATTCACTGAGTGTGTTGGGGTTCACGCATTCAGCAACCATGGTCAGTTACGATTGGGTTAATTCTACTGAGTGTCGGGTTCAGCATTCGGCACCATGGTCAGTTGATTGGGTTAATTCTACTGAGTGTGTCGGGGTTCAGCATTAGCACCATGGTCAGTTAATTGGGTTAATTCTACTGAGTGTGTCGGGTTCAGCATTCAGACCATGGTCAGTTGATTGGGTTAATTCTACTGAGTGTGTCGGGGTTCAGCATTCAGCACCATGTCAGTAGATTGGGTTAATTCTACTGAGTGTGTCGGGTTCAGCATTCAGCACCATGGTCAGTTAATTGGGTTAATTCACTGAGTGTGTCGGGTTCAGCATTCAGCACCATGGTCAGTTAGATTGGGGTTAATTCTACTGAGTGTGTCGGGTTCAGCATTCAGCACCATGGTCAGTTGATTGGGTTAATTCTACTGAGTGTGTCGGGTTTAGCATTCGCACCATGGTCAGTTAGATTGGGTTAATTTACTGAGTGTTCAGGGTTAGATTCAGCCCATGGTCAGTTAGATTGGGGTTAATTCTACTGAGTGTGTCGGGGTTCAGCATTCAGCACCATGGTCAGTTAGATTGGGTTAATTCTACTGAGGTGTCGGGTTTCAGCATTCAGCACCATGGTCAGTTAGATTGGGTTAATTCTACTAGTGTTCGGTTCAGCATTCAGCACCATGGTCAGTTCCATTGGGTTAATTCTACTGAGTGTTCAGGGTTCAGCATTCAGCACCATGGTCAGTTCCATTGGGTTAATTCTACTGAGTGTGTGGGTTCAGCTTCGACCATGGTCAGTTCCATTGGGTTAATTCACTGAGTGTGTCGGGTTCAGCATTCAGCACCATGTCAGTTATTGGGTTAATTCTACTGAGTGTGTGGGTTCAGCATTCAGCACCATGTCAGTTCATTGGGTAATTTACTGAGTGTGTCGGGGTTCAGCATTCAGCACATGTCAGTTATTGGGTTAATTCACTGAGTGTTGGGTTCAGCATTCAGCACCATGTCAGTTATTGGGTTAATTCTACTGAGTTTTCGGGTTCAGCATTCAGCACCATGGTCAGTTAGATTGGGTTAATTCTACTGAGTGTGTCGGGGTTCAGCATTCAGCACCATGGTCAGTTAGATTGGGTTAATTCTACTGAGTGTGTCGGGGTTCAGCATTCAGCACCATGGTCAGTTAGATTGGGGTTAATTCTACTGAGTGTGTCGGGGTTCAGCATTCAGCACCATGGTAGTTCATTGGGTTAATTCTACTGAGTGTGTCGGGGTTCAGCATTCAGCACCATGGTCAGTTAGATTGGGGTTAATTCTACTGAGTGTTCGGGTTCAGCATTCAGCACCATGGTCAGTTAGATTGGGGTTAATTCTACAGAGTGTGTCGGGGTTCAGCATTTAGCACCATGGTCAGTTAGATTGGGGTTAATTCTACTGAGTGTATCAGGTTTCAGCATTCAGCACCATGGTCAGTTCCATTGGGTTAATTCTACTGAGTGTGTCGGGGTTCAGCATTCAGCACCATGGTCAGTTCCATTGGGTTAATTCTACTGAGTGTGTCAAGGTCAGTATGTACCATTTTAAAGTGATTTGTAATAAAAAAAATTGATTTTAACTACAAATTGAGTCTAGGGACATATATCTTTGATTTAAATTTCTATAAAGAGAGGGAAATATTCAGGCTTCAATAAAGGGTACAGGCGCGCTGTCTGGCAGCTCAGCCAATCAGTTTTACTTTGGTGATGTTTTTTCTTGTTTGGACAGAGGTAAAAATGCTTCATCTGTGAATTCATTGTGACAGTGATGTACTGAGTCAGGCTTGTAGTGCTGGGGGAATTGTGCTCTTGCAGCTCACGGGTGGGTAATTCTTGCTGTGCTGCCGGAGTGTCTTTCCCACTTGAGCCTTTAAAATACCCACCTTTTTCTTGACACCCATGTCTTCATTGTTCTCTTTCTGCTTGTTATGCCTTCTGTATCCAGTCCCAAGTCTGACTTTATGTGATCCTATCAGAACAGAGCTTTACTATTTTGGTTCATGTACTCCTTTGAGGTCTAACATTTGTTCAGGTGCCCCCTAATATAGAAACATTGGGGTAACAGTCACCCTGCTACCCTAACTGGTCCAAGCACAGCCCCTAAGTTTGCTCATAGTCTGTACAGAGAGATCCCATAAAACTATGGCAGCATAGGTATTCCCTGTACTAAGCACAATTCAGCAGGAACAGCCCCTAAGTTTGCTCATAGTCTGTACAGAGATATCCCATAAAACTATGGCAGCATAGGTATTCCCTGTACTAAGCACAATTCAGCAGGAACAGTCCCTAAGTTTGCTCATAGTCTGTACAGAGAGATCCCATAAAACTATGGCAGCATAGGTATTCCCTGTACTAAGCACAATTCAGCAGGAACAGCCCATAAGTTTGCTCATAGTCTGTACAGAGAGATCCTTTAAAACTATGACAGCATAGGTATCCCCTGTACTAAGCACAATTCAGCAGGAACAGCCCCTAAGTTTGCTCATAGTCTGTACAGAGAGATCCTATAAAACTATGACAGCATAGGTATTCCCTGTACTAAGCACAATTCAGCAGGAACAGTCCCCTAAGTTTGCTCATAGTCTGTACAGAGAGATCCCATAAAACTATGGCAGTATAGGTATTCCCCTGTACTAAGCACAATTCAGCAGGAACAGTCCCTAAGTTTGCTTATAGTCTGTACAGAGAGATCCCATAAAACTATGGCAGCATAGGTATTCCCTGTACTAAGCACAATTCAGCAGGAACAGTCCCTAAGTTTGCTCATAGTCTGTACCGAGAGATCCCATAAAACTATGACAGCATAGGTATTCCCTGTACTAAGCACAATTCAGCAGGAACAGTCCATAAGTTTGCTCATAGTCTGTACAGAGAGATCCCATAAAACTATGGTACATAGGTATTCCCCTGTACTAAGCACAATTCAGCAGGAACAGTCCCTAAGTTTGCTCATAGTCTGTACAGAGAGATCCCATAAAACTATGGCACATAGGTATTCCCTGTACTAAGCACAATTCAGCAGGAACAGTCCCTAAGTTTGCTCATAGTCTGTACAGAGAGATCCCATAAAACTATGGCACATAGGTATCCCCTGTACTAAGCACAATTCAGCAGGAACAGCCTCAAGTCTATGGACCTTTCCCTGTGTGAGTGATTTCCAGTGGCAGTTTAGATAAAAGCCAGTTGTTTACGTGCATTACTTTCCCATTGAGATTCTCTTTTACTCAAGATAAAAAATGATTATTTACCTTCTCTTCCGGTCATTAACTGATTAATGTTGCGTTTTATACCATTTATTTTTCAATTGCACCAGTCTCTCAGTATCAGCAGCTGATTTTTCTCACTCCAACAAAGCCCGGCAATGCCAACAGAACCAGCCACTTGTTTTATGTGCCGACGCCAATTAGCGGTGATTTTATTTATTGCCTCATTGTGACAAATAATGACAATAACCTGTGCGACGGATCACTCTGCCCAGTTGTCAGGAGAAAGAAAGAGGAAAGATGTGAGAAAGGTTTCTAATTGTTTTCCTAAGTAGAAGAACATCAGCCTCTTTCTTTCTCCTGACAACTTCCTTGACTACTTGGTGGTCAGACTGGTCAGAAACTGACCAGCAGGTGGCGCTGTTGGAACAAAATTCATTCATATTAACAGCACATGTATCCCTTAATATCTTGGAATAAAAACAAATAAATAATGAATGTAAATTACAAAAAAGCTTAGAATAGTGCCCTCATCAATTTTACATTCACTTATTTCAAAGGTTTACTTATCCTTTTAGCAGTTAAATGAATCACATAATAATAATAATGATATCATGGTGATGTCACAATCCAGCAGCGTGCAGGTATTAGGGGATCACGGCGCCATCATGTGGCCACTAGGACTATCAACTCAGTGTTGGCATCAGACCTGCTCCTATTGGCACAATCCTGTAGGTAAAGTCGCCAACCAATAAGTGACAGTTGCCGTCCATCTATTAAATAGCAACTTCACTTCTCAGTTCTGGATGGTGGAGCCCCGAGGTCCAACACTGAGCTGATATTCCTACTGGCCACATGATGGCGCTGTTATCCCCCCTAATAGCCTCAGACACACACTAGGGCTAGGGGGGGAGTGGGGAACGGCTCGTTCTGACCCAATAGCTTTGTGCTGTCAGCTGCATCTCACCGGGAGAGACAGGGGGATCTTTATATTCCGTATAGTAAATTAGTGAAGGTGCTGTCGGCGCGTTGCCATGGTTATCTGCAGCCCATTTCTATAAATATATTTAAAATGAATTCCTGTCTGCTGGTTCCTTCTGTATGCACTGCCTTCAGCAAAGAAAAGGAGAGACACATTTTATTTCATCACACAAAAGAAAACAATTTTTGGGTCGATTTCCCCTTCATACTGTAACCAATGAGAAGGCAGAATGAGATTGGGGCAATCTGTACAGAGAGATCCCATAACTATGACAGCATAGGTATTCCTCTGTACTAAGCACAATTCAGCAGGAACAGCCCCCTAAGTTTGCTAATAGTCTGTACAGAGAGATCCCATAAAACTATGGCAGCATAGGTATTCCTCTGTACTAAGCACAATTCAGCAGGAACAGTCCCCTACGTTTGCTCATAGTCTGTACAGAGAGATCCCATAAAACTATGGCAGCATAGGTATTCCCTGTACTAAGCACAATTCAGCAGGAACAGTCCCTAAGTTTGCTCATAGTCTGTACAGAGAGATCCCATAAAACTATGGCAGTATAGGTATTCCCTGTACTAAGCACAATTCAGCAGGAACAGTCCCTAAGTTTGCTCATAGTCTGTACAGAGAGATCCCATAAAACTATGGTACATAGGTATTCCTCTGTACTAAGCACAATTCAGCAGGAACAGCCCCTAAGTTTGCTCATAGTCTGTACAGAGAGATCCCATAAAACTATGGCAGCATAGGTATTCCCTGTACTAAGCACAATTCAGCAGGAACAGTCCCTAAGTTTGCTCATAGTCTGTACAGAGAGATCCCATAAAACTATGGTACATAGGTATTCCCTGTACTAAGCACAATTCAGCAGGAACAGTCCCCTAAGTTTGCTCATAGTCTGTACAGAGAGATCCCATAAAACTATGGCAGCATAGGTATTCCCTGTACTAAGCACAATTCAGCAGGAACAGTCCCTAAGTTTGCTCATAGTCTGTACAGAGAGATCCCATAAAACTATGGTACATAGGTATTCCCTGTACTAAGCACAATTCAGCAGGAACAGTCCCCTAAGTTTGCTCATAGTCTGTACAGAGAGATCCCATAAAACTATGGCAGCATAGGTATTCCCTGTACTAAGCACAATTCAGCAGGAACAGCCCATACAGCTGTTCTCTGTACCATACCATTTTGGTTCATTAGTGATTTTTCTGATACATTTGAAGTCCAACATGATATTTGTTTATGATTTATTTGTGTAATCTTTTATTCCTGTAGATCAGAGTTCTATTGACGCAGATTGACTGTTACACACACAGATCACAGTTTTTTGTGTTTTTTATCTTAATGATCAAACGCCGTCTCCATTTTCAGTCCAACCTGCAGGACAGGCCTGGATAAGGCAGCTGAGGAACGGGACTCCACAGACGCACAAGCAGAATAACAGCCCAATTTTGCCCTTTCCCCGTAGTTGTTTATACATGATGAAACAGAAGAACTTTCTGCAGGGTGTCGGCCTCTCAGAGCAGCTCTGGGGGGGGGTGAGTATTTACTTACTAAAAGGTTACGTGTTTGGACAATACCAACCAATCAGATTCTTACTGTTATCAGAGCTGTCCTTAGGGGGCTCCAAGTAAGGGGTGACTGCTCACCTGTCCAACACATACTGGGATTTGTAGGTGTGTAGCCTAATGATTCACCCAATACTTACCTTTTAACTGAACAAGCAGCACATTTCCACTTACAGTAGCATGAGGCATAGTAATCTTACAGAAGGGAGTGTGACTGTGGGATAGCAGGTATAGTAGGGAGAAATGGTACCTATAGTAACAGTGGATAATAGTGTCTGGGAAGGGAGTGTGACTGTGGGATAGCAGGTATAGTAGGGAGAGATGGTGTCTATAGTAACAGTGGATAATAGTTTCTGGGAAGGGAGTGTGACTGTGGGATAGCAGGTATAGTAGGGAGAGATGGTGTCTATAGTAACAGTGGATAATAGTTTCTGGGAAGGGAGTGTGACTGTGGGATAGCAGGTATAGTAGGGAGAGATGGTGTCTATAGTAACAGTGGATAATAGTCTCTGGGAAGGGAGTGTGACTGTGGGATAACAGGTATAGTAGGGAGAGATGGTGTCTATAGTAACAGTGGATAATAGTTTCTGGGAAGGGAGTGTGACTGTGGGATAGCAGGTATAGTAGGGAGAGATGGTGTCTATAGTAACAGTGGATAATAGTTTCTGGGAAGGGAGTGTGACTGTGGGATAGAAGGTATAGTAGGGAGAGATGGTGCCTATAGTAACAGTGGGATAATAGTCTCTGGGAAGGGAGTGTGACTGTGGGATAGCAGGTATAGTAGGGAGAGATGGGATAGTAATGTACAACTCTTAGGATGTAGTGGTGGTTGGGTTGTTGCATGTAAGGCCTAGCTGTATCAGTAGTAATAGTACCAATGGGTCCCTACAAAGCCTGTTTGGCCTTTACACTATGGACAGCTCTGAGTAGAAGGTTGGACTGAGCATGTGTAACGGAGGCCGTTATGAGCGTTACACGAAAGCTCCAGGGAGTCCCAATCGTTCCAGTTCATCAGTTGGGGAGAAATGGATTTCAAGTATGTTGGCCGGTTGGGGGCAGAGTTGGGGGAATGAGGGGGGGTGGGGGGAGAAAGTTCCGGTCTCTCAGGAGACAAAGCAACGGAATATATAAAAGAAACACTGAGCAGTGAGTAATTAATATACAGTGAGTAGAGTCTGTAGGTGGGGGGTCTCTCCCCTGTGTAACTCCGTATGAGGCCACATTGGAATGAATGAGATGAGTGATGGGGGGGGTTTACGCCCCCCTGTGTCATTTACTGGACAATAAGGTTCATCTCCAGGGGGGGTCAGTAACTAACACACCGTTCCATTCTCAGGTCTGGATTTGGGGCAGTTGCTCCTCAGGACGGGTTGGACGGAAGGAGCCAAAGTGCAGAAGAATCCTGAGATTAAAGTCAGGCCCAGGCCCCCCCAGGCACAGAACATGGACCAGCCGTAGCCGTGACTGATGTCGTCGGGGAGACTGTACAGGAATCGGGGGTAACGAGACAACTCAAAGTTAATTCCCGCCACACAAGTGCACAGTGAGATGATACAGAAGGTACCTGGGGGGAAGACAAAGAAGAAAAGGGTCAGTTATTGACTCCAGGGGGTTCAGTTCTAGAGAACAGGATTGGGCAGGTGTGTGGGGGGGGGTGATATAAATGAGGGACAGTGTTGGGTCGTGAGCAGAGAAAAGGGGTCAGAGAAGTATTTGGCACTGACTCAGAGTTAGTCTAGACTCATGCCCCCCAATATCACTCAGCCCTGAATTAAACTCATTCATCCAGACTGATGCTTCTCTGAGCTCCTGTCAACCCCTGTCCTGGTTCATATTCCCTGTCCTGGTTCCTCTTCCCTGTCCTGGTTCCTCTTCTCTGTCCTGGTTCCAAACCCTGTCCTGGTTCCTATACCCTGTCCTGGTTTCTCTATCCTGTCCTGGTTCCTCTATCCTGTCCTGGTTCCTCTTCCCTGTCCTGGTTCCTCTTCCCTGTCCTGGTTCCTCTTCCCTGTCCTGGTTCCTCTTCCCTGTCCTGGTTCCTATACCCTGTCCTGGTTCCTAATACCCTACCTTGATTCCGATACCCTGGTTCCTGTTGACCTATCCTGGTTCCAACCTCTGTCCAGTTATTTGGACACTGCCTCTGGATTGGGGCCACTGCCTTGGGACTGGCTTTAATGTGAATTATTAGAAACTGAATATTGAATTATTTCTCTGATACATGAAATGTGACTCAGTTAATGGAGATCTCAGACTTGCCCCAACCTCCCCTAATTGCAATGAAATATAAACATAAAGCTCTTAGGAACAGCAGAGCCAGATACCAGGGGACCCAGGGCCCTTCATCTTATATCTAAAACTGACACATTCCAGGCAGTTAATCAGATCTCAGGTTCCTACTCACACCACTAAACGAGACATGTCTGCAGCCCATCACTCGTATTATACATGATACTGTACCCCCTACTGTAAGTGATAAGGATATTAGAAGTCACTGAGGGGTTGTAGGGATCATGGAGGAGTATAACAAATATACAATATCTGACACTGTTAGTGTACAAGATAAGCAATGTGTTACCTCCCATCAAGAAGAGAAGACCAGCTACATACTGCATGAGCCCTCTGTCCCAGCAGCACCCCAGCACCCCGATTATCCATCCGAAGAGAATGATGGCTACTGCCATTCCCATAAACCCAGCAGTCATCCGACGCAGATCTGAAAAGATATAAAAGGGAAGTGAGACACGAGAACAAGGGAAATTTAAGCAAGACTGAAACTGAATGTGGCTATAGTGAGACGTTCTGTAAAACTATTACAGAGCATTGCAAAAAAATGCTTCTTATTACAAATAGAACAAGGGAAATTTAGGTAAGACTGAAACTGAATGTGGATACAGTGAGACATTCAGGAAACTATTATAGAGCATTGCAAAAAAATGCTTCTTATTACATATAGAACAAGGGAGATTTAGGCAAGGCAGAAACTGCAAGCTGAGTCAGTGTCTCCTTTGGAGAGGGAAAACAAAGAGTTAACTGATTTTATATTCATCTCTTAATATTTCCAGTTGACAAAGGAATAATAAGGAATGACGACAGTGTTGCACATGATATCACTAATGACAAGCATCATAAAGAGCAGCTGACAGTTTGTGCATTGCTGGCTGGCGGCTCCTGTCTCCCCATGTAAATCTGTCTGTCAAGTGCTAAATGCCAGTCGCTTACTTGAGCTGTCCATTCCCTGCTCAGGCCAGCTATTGGTGGGTGCTGGGAGTTGCAATGTAACAAAAAAAGTGTGTCTCCATCTACTTCTGTTGTCTCCATCTTCACCCAACTGTCTCCATCTTGCCTGACTGTCCCCATCTTGCCCTAGTATCACCATATTACCCTACTGTCTCCATCTTGCGCTAATGTTTCCATCTCGTTCTACTGTCTCCATCTTGTTCTGTTGTCTTCACCTTGCACAACTGTCTCCATTTTGCGCTACTATCTCTATCTTGCCCTAGGCTCTCCTTTTTCTCCACTAGTCTCCATCTGCCCTACTGTCTCCATCTTTCCCTACTGTCTCCATCTTGCCCTACTGTCTCCACCTTGCCCTACTGTCTCCATCTTGTCCTACTGTCTCTATCTTGTCCTACTGTCTCCATCTTCTTCTATGGTCAACATCATGCCCTACTTTCTCCATCTTGCCCTACTGTCTCCATCTTGTCCTACTATCTCCATCTTGCCCTACTGTCTCCATCTTGTCCTACTGTCTCTATCTTGTCCTACTGTCTCCATCTTCTTCTATGGTCACCATCATGCCCTACTTTCTTCATCTTGACCTACTGTCTCTATCTTGCCCTACTGTCTCCATCTTGTCCTACTGTCTTCATCTTGTCCTACTGTCTCTATCTTGTCCTACTGTCTCCATCTTCTTCTATGGTCACCATCATGCCCTACTTTCTTCATCTTGACCTACTGTCTCCATCTTGCTCTACTGTCTCCATCTTGTCCTACTGTCTTCATCTTGTCCTACTGTCTCTATCTTGTCCTACTATCTCCATCTTCTTCTATGGTCACCATCATGCCCTACTTTCTCCATCTTGCCCTACTGTCTCCATCTTGTCCTACTATCTTCATCTTGCCCTACTGTCTCCATCTTGTCCTACTGTCTCTATCTTGTCCTACTGTCTCCATCTTCTTCTATGGTCACCATCATGCCCTACTTTCTTCATCTTGACCTACTGGCTCCATCTTGCCCTACTGTCTTCATCTTGTCCTACTGTCTCTATCTTGTCCTACTGTCTCCATCTTCTTCTATGGTCACCATCATGCCCTACTTTCTTCATCTTGACCTACTGTCTCCATCTTGTCCTACTGTCTTCATCTTGTCCTACTGTCTCTATCTTGTCCTACTGTCTCCATCTTCTTCTATGGTCACCATCATGCCCTACTTTGTCCATCTTGCCCTACTGTCTCCATTTTGTTCTATTGACTCCGTTTTGTCCTACTTTCTCCATTTTGTGCTACTGTCTCCATCTTGCCCTACTGTCTCCATCTTGTCCTACTTTCTCCATTTTGTGCTACTGTCTCCATTTTGTGCTATTGTCTCCATCTTGTCCTACTGTCTCCATCGTGTCCTACTGTCTTCATCTTGTCCTACTCTCCAGTTGGTGTTTAAAAAATAAACTACAGAACAAGAAGCCCCAACTTGCCTGCTATACAAGCCAGTAAATGGTGCCCATAAAATGTCCTGAGATGTTTGTGTCCATCTTCAACAGGAACTCCCTTTATTTAATTCATTGTGCATCTAGTGTTACCAATCCCTATTTCTGTAGGGAAATGAGAGAGAGCAGACAGTAACCCTTCCAACACTTTCCTCTAGTCTCTATATATTAGGTACCTATCTAGTGTTACCAATCCCTATTTCTGTAGGGAAATGAGAGAGAGCAGACAGTAACCCTTCCAACACTTTCCTCTTGTCTCTATATATTAGGTACCTATCTAGTGTTACCAATCCATATTTCTGTAGGGAAATGAGAGAGAGCAGACAGTAACCCTTCCAACACTTTCCTCTTGTCTCTGTTCCTATAATTAAGGAGATCAGGGTGAGGAAATAAAATGAAAATGAACAACAGACGCTCCGTCGCTGCAGAGCGCGCAATTAATCTCCGGCAGAGCCGTGGCTGAGCATGTGGATCAGTTAATTGCGGAGCAGAACTCTCGTCGAATGTTTGGGATGAAGGGGAAGAGCGAGTGATGGAATTAAAGGCTAAAAATTCTGGGTTTCTGGCGCGGGTTCAGGGGATGGAGCCATTAAATGAATAGGGCTCAGCTTGATTCCATTTAGTGATAAACAGACACGCTGTGTTAATTAAGAGGATTGCGTTTTGCCAGAAAAAGACTCAGCAGGACGTCGGCCCCGCTGATCAAAGTCCAAACTTCCTGATGGAATCTTAAAATGCAGGAGCCGTGAAATGACATTTTATTTTGTGACGGGGGTAGGGGGGGGGGTGAGGACTTTAACACGAGAGTGTGAGAGACGGATGAATGAAGTAAAGGACAGAGGCAGGAGGATTGAAACACACGAGGAGACATCTATAAGGTCCAGTAGAAATCTAAACATCAGCTCAATGCTCCCCAAAATACAGAAACGCACAACAATCATTAAAAGAGAATTTTCCCGTCTCTCTGGGAAGGGAAATCTCCATCTGTCAATCTGCATTTAGCTGTCATACCCTGGGCCGACCAGAAGATGGAGCACCTGTTCCATCACTACTGACTGTAGAGTCTTTTCCTCTGATCCAGTGCTCTGGGCGGCTGTCACTTACCTGAGCTTAGGGAACCGCTCACAATATACAGTATAGATACAATACAATACAGGGCTGATTAGTAATTAATTCACATTAAAGAGCAATACAGAAACCAGTGCACTCTGCATCCAAATTGATTCATAATCAGCCTGTGCTTCTATGGCAGATGAACCTCACTTGCTGCTGGATAATTTCCCCCGACCCCTAAGCTTAGCTTCTCAGCAGCAGCCCAGATCCCACTGAGCATGTGCAGTGCCGCTGACTCACAAAAGAAAGGATGGACTGGATCATTAATGTTAGGGCTACTTTATTTGGTTGTGGGAGAATACTGTGCACCTCTAAGTGAAACAGACACCATCTCCCCTTACTATACTCTCTCCCCCAGGCACCACCTTACCTTACTATAGACACTATGTTACAGTGACACCTGACTCCAGACACTGCCTTTTATAAAGCAGCATTAAGCTCTCTGGCATTTCCCGGGTTAATGTGAACGGCTATAAATGGATGTGATCAGGCATAGAAATCGGTGAGTGGCTCCTTGCAAACAAGGGATGGGTGAACAGAGAGACACAAAGGGAAATGTTCTAAATATGGGAACATGGAAGAGTTGGGGAGCGGGGAGCTATTTGGGAGAGCGTTGAGTGACAGGATAATTGCTCTCTCACAGCTGTTTATAAAACCCCGGCACACTTATTACCTATTTATAGATGCGCTGATAAGTACCCCGGCCCCTCATACAATTATATGCAGGGAAGCTGGGATAAGGCACACCACTGGCTATTCTATGCAAAGTGCAGGGACAGATACTGGTAGGGCAAGGGCAATCTCACAGTAGCTGGACACACACATGGTCATAAAATAACCTACAATCACAATCATGTCCTACTGTAGGACACAATAGAGACAGAAGAACAAGATGGAAACAGAAGAACAAGATGGAGACTGTAGGACAAGATGGAGACAGTAGGACAAGATGGAGACAGAAGAACAAGGTGAAGACAGTAGGACAAGATGGAGACAGTAGGGCAAGATGGAGACAGAAGAACAAGATGGAGACAGTAGGGCAAGATGGAGACAGAAGAACAAGATGAAGACAGTAGGGCAAGATGGAGACAGAAGAACAAGATGGAGACAGAAGAACAAGATGGAGACAGTAGGACATGATGGAGACAGTAGGACAAGATGAAGACAGTAGCGCAAGATGGAGACAGAAGAACAAGATGAAGACAGTAGGGCAAGATGGAGACAATAGGACAGAAGAACAAGATGGAGACAGAAGAACAAGATGTAGGCAGTAGGGCAAGATGGAGACAATAGGACAAGTTCGGGACAGAAGAACAAGATGGAGACAGAAGAACAAGATGTAGACAGTAGGGCAAGATGGAGACAGAAGAACAAGATAGAGACAGTAGGACAAACTGAAAACCGAAGAACAAGATGGAGAAAGTAGGACAAGATGGAGACAGTAGGACAAGATGGAGACAATAGGACAAGGTAAAGACAGTAGTTCAAGATGGAGACAGTAGATCATTTGTTGACCCCCTGTTTGACTTACTTAACATTCCCACATGTCAGACACCACCACTGCTCAGTGTCGGACTGGCCCACTGGGATACCAGGAAAAGTCCCGGTGGGCCCAGGTGTCAGTGGGCCCTTGTGTTGCTAAACATTTGGTTTATTTCATGATCATTCCCTATTTCTATGAGAAAAAGATGCTAAATAGATGGAATAATCAAATATAGTTTATAAAGAAAAGAGACTAGGAGAATAGAGGTTGATTGAGGAGATGAAGAATATTAGTACTGAGAGTGGGTCCCTGGTCTAAGGTTTTTGGATGGGCCCCTGATGTCCCAGTCCAACACTGCCACTGATACTCCCAAACTGCCAGCTTTACCATGTGCCACCCATACTCAGCGTTTCCAGGCAGCAATCGCCCTTCCCAGGCTCATTAAGGTTAATATAAACATCTCGAGGTGCTACATGCTTTGCCTTCATTGCAAATCCAATATGTGGCTCTAAGTAGGACTGGGAGACAGCAAACAGCTTTAAATGGTTTGACCTTTAAGAGTAATAGATGCAGGGCCAGCAGTACAGGGGGAGAATTTCAGCCCTCCTCGTTCTGATGACGAGCGGCGGCTATAAGCCATTGCACATTGAGTGTTGGCCCGGGCAGAGATAAGCCTCGCTCGCAGCAAATCAATCTCTGTGCATTTTAATAGCGGCAATAATTACCATTCTCGTCAATAATCCTTCCGCCTGCCCTTTGCTTCCAGCTCAGAGTGAAGGTTAGGGGAAAAAAAATAAAATAATTGGACCGAAAAACCCACCCGCCCACCTTGCGCCAAACCCTGCGATTTCCCTCCCGGCTCTCCCTGCCTTTTATACAATGGCTTTTCTCTCCGGTTTAGCTTGGCACGTAGGTGGCACTGCTCAGTGATCCGCAAAGAAACATGGTCTTCATTTATAAAGCTGTGTAACAGAGCAGCCGCAGGGTCTGCCGACCCAAAACAGCCATCTATTAGGCACATACAGTATGTCCCTTATTGTGTGCCCAGAACATTCCTTCTCTGTATATTTGTATTTATTTATATGGGAGGAGGAGGTGCCATATTGATTCCCTTAGACAGTACAGTATGAGGGTATAGCTTATTGTGTGCCCAGAACATTCCTTCTCTGTATATTTGTATTTATACATATGGGAGGAGGAGGTGCCATATTGATTCCCTTAGACAGTACAGTATGAGGGTATAGCTTATTGTGTGCCCAGAACATTCCTTCTCTGTATATTTGTATTTATACATATGGGAGGAGGTGCCATATTGATTCCCTTAGACAGTACAGTATGAGGGTATAGCTTATTGTGTGCCCAGAACATTCCTTCTCTGTATATTTGTATTTATACATATGGGAGGAGGAGGTGCCATATTGATTCCCTTAGACAGTACAGTATGAGGGTATAGCTTATTGTGTGCCCAGAACATTCCTTCTCTGTATATTTGTATTTATACATATGGGAGGAGGTGCCATATTGATTCCCTTAGACAGTACAGTATGAGGGTATAGCTTATTGTGTGCCCAGAACATTCCTTCTCTGTATATTTGTATTTATACATATGGGAGGAGGAGGTGACATATTGATTCCCTTAGACATTACAGTATGAGGGTTTAGCTTATTGTGTGCCCAGAACATTCCTTCTCTGTATATTTGTATTTATACATATGGGAGGAGGGAGGTGCCATATTGATTCCCTTAGACAGTACAGTATGAGGGTATAGCTTATTGTGTGCCCAGAACATTCCTTCTCTGTATATTTGTATTTATACATATGGGAGGAGGAGGTGCCATATTGATTCCCTTAGACAGTACAGTATGAGCGTATAGCTTATTGTGTGCCCAGAACATTCCTTCTCTGTATATTTGTATTTATACATATGGGAGGAGATGCCATTAAGAATGACGTAGCAGAACCTTCCCCTGGGTCTAACAAGTCATCCTGCATTTTGGTTTTATTTTTTGTGTTGACTGTCTGCCAGCCATTCTCATCCTTCTTACCTTCCTTGTTAGTATTGATCCTCACTGCTTTCCCCCTTATCTCTCTATCTCTCTGGTTTTGGGTTCTCCTTTCTGTTTGTTCTCATTGTTTTCTCCACAGGTTTCTTTGGAACAGTACTACTCTGTGAGTCCCTCACTTCTGTTTCACTTTCCTCACTGGTCTCTCTTTCTGGTGTTACAAAATCCTTCCTCATCTCCTTGTCAATCTCTGGGAAAAGGGTGACTATATTATGGTAGGCCTCAGGGCAACTCCTATGCACGTGTCCCATTCGATTACAGAGATTGCACCTGACATTTACACATGCATCTGCAACATGACCAATTGCATTACATAGGGCGCACCTCAGGACTGCACATGACCTGGCCAAATGGTTACTTGCTCCACATTTATAGCACCTACGGGGCTGCCCAGCATAAAAACAGGTACCTCGTTCTTTCCCAATGATAGAAGAATTGGGCAGGTGCTGTGGAACGTTACCTGAGATGTTTAACTTAACCTGGGTTTTCCAGACTCCTGCCCAAACCCCATCCTCATCAAAAACCTTAACTAGAGGTGTAAGGACTGTACATTGCCTGCGCAACCATATGAGAATGTCTTCCTGAGGAATGGCATCATTCTTTGTTACAATTGTGATGTTTTTGGTCTCAGGCTTTGTCATAGGGATTACCACAAATTGTTCCCAATTTTGGTTACCTGCCCTTTTTTGCATATTATAGATACGCCAAAAATTTTCAAGTGCTTCCTGAAGCTTAAAAGTGACATCAAAATCGGTTTCAGTTTGTGCTATAACAGCTGATAAATCCCCAGGCCTGAAACCCATACTATCCAGTATGACTGTTCTTACAAGAAACCTTCTAGATGGGACTTGTTCTTTCTCTCCATCCCATTTAATTTTTACCCAATGTTTCCTCTTAAAGGGTTGGTTATCATGGGACACATCTGGGGTTGCAAAGAGCCTTCGCTTTCCCCAAAAACTGTTTGCAGTTTCATCCACCCCTCCTACCTGAATAGATTCTACCTCCACTCTCTGCTGTACCTGATCTGACTGACTCTCTATATGACCAACTTGCTCCACCTCTACCCCTGCCTCCTGAGTCACAGACTCTTCCGCTGCATTCTCTTGTTCAGGCTGCACAACCGCACTCTCTCTCACTTCTGTTTGCTCAGCCGCACTCTCTCTCACTTCTGCCTCTTCAGCTTGACTCTCTCTCACTTCCATCTGCTCACACTCATTCCCATCTGTGACAGGTGCCACACTCTCAGCCACACTCTCAGCCACACTCTCAGCCACTTCATTCTGAACACACAAAAGAGATTCTTGAGCCGCCACTTCCATTCCACCGGGTCTGGCGCCGCCCAGTATCATTATGTGGATACGCTGCTTTATAACCAGAACGCATTGACTCAAACCTTTGCTTGTTCTGATAGATTTCTTTCCACGGCCCGACTTTCCCATACAGTTGGTTTATTCGCTGGTCAATGCTGCTCATTTCATCAAACAAACTGTCTTTCTTTCTCCTGTGAAGCTCAGTTTCCTTCCCATCAGAAAAGGATACGAGGTTATTCAGACACTTTATGGATATCTGCAGTTTTTTCTTTTCATTTTGTAATGTTTGCAGTAGGGATGCACCGAATCCAGGATTCGGTTCGGGATTCGGCCTTTTTCAGCAGGATTCAGATTCGGCCGAATCCTTCTGTCCGGCAGAACCGAATCCAAATCCTAATTTGCATATGAAAATTAGGGACGGAGAGGGAAATCGCGTGACTTTTTGTCACAAAACAAGAAAATAAAAAATGTTTTCCCCTTCCCACCCCCAATTTGCATATGCAAATTAGGGTTCGGATTCGGTTTGGTATTGAGCCTTCGTGAAGGATTCGGGGGTTCGGCCGAATCCAAAATAGTGGATTTGGTGCATCCCTAGTTTGCAGCTCCTTTAAGGCTTCTGCAACCTCCTCTGCAGTGATTGTCTCGTCTTTGCCTTTAATCTTGCCTTTGCATGGAATGGCTCCTTTGCTTGGCTTTGCCACTGTTGCTTTAAATGTTGTCTCCTCCCCCTTCTTCCTCACAAGCTGTTCCTCCTGCACATTCTCTCCCCCTGGTGATTGAGCTGTAACATTGGCTGCACCTGCACAGGTGAGAGGCTCAGTTTGACTGACAGGAGCCTTTGTGATGTCATTGCCGACGCCCCCAACTCCTTGTGCAGTGTTTGCCGGCGCCATCTTGGATTCCCCATGCTGAGACTGCAGGTCTGCTGCAACTGTCAGTTCACTTGGCTTCCCAGACTCTCCCAGCTCCACAACACAGACACCTCCCTCCCTCCCCAGGGGCCACAGACTCCAACTCCATGTGCATCACAGGGTCTGACAGGGGGGATCACTGTGTGTTTGGGGTGCAATAAACTTGTGCATTTTATCAGCAGGTTTGTCAGATGTTTCTTTCTTTTGCAGGGTTTTACTTTACTGTAACCTGCAGCTGCTGCTGTTTATTCTCTGCACACACAGGGTCACATTCAGGCTTTTGCTCTTTCTTCTTACCTTGTTTCCCTGGGGGTAATGCAGGATTCAGCTTGGATTCTTCCTGGGGGGGTTTCTCAGTGGGAGCCCCACGCAGCCACTGGGACAGAATGTTCTGTTATACAGATAGCTAGAATCTCAGCTGCCATAAAGCAGGGCAGGACTGCTGCTTACAATGGGGATCAGATAGGATCTGTGCAGCCACTGGGACAGAATGTTCTGTTATACAGATAGCTAGAATCTCAGCTGCCATAAAGCAGGACAGGACTGCTGCTTACAATGGGGATCAGATAGGATCTGTGCAGCCACTGGGACAGAATGTTCTGTTATACAGATAGCTAGAATCTCAGCTGCCATAAAGCAGGGCAGGACTGCTGCTTACAATGGGGATCAGATAGGATCTGTGCAGCCACTGGGACAGAATGTTCTGTTATACAGATAGCTAGAATCTCAGCTGCCATAAAGCAGGACAGGACTGCTGCTTACAATGGGGATCAGATAGGATCTGTGCAGCCACTGGGACAGAATGTTCTGTTATACAGATAGCTAGAATCTCAGCTGCCATAAAGCAGGACAGGACTGCTGCTTACAATGGGGATCAGATAGGATCTGTGCAGCCACTGGGACAGAATGTTCTGTTATACAGATAGCTAGAATCTCAGCTGCCATAAAGCAGGACAGGACTGCTGCTTACAATGGGGATCAGATAGGATCTGTGCAGCCACTGGGACAGAATGTTCTGTTATACAGATAGCTAGAATCTCAGCTGCCATAAAGCAGGACAGGACTGCTGCTTACAATGGGGATCAGATAGGATCTGTGCAGCCACTGGGACAGAATGTTCTGTTATACAGATAGCTAGAATCTCAGCTGCCATAAAGCAGGACAGGACTGCTGCTTACAATGGGGATCAGATAGGATCTGTGCAGCCACTGGGACAGAATGTTCTGTATACAGATAGCTAGAATCTCAGCTGCCATAAAGCAGGACAGGACTGCTGCTTACAATGGGGATCAGATAGGATCTGTGCAGCCACTGGGACAGAATGTTCTGTTATACAGATAGCTAGAATCTCAGCTGCCATAAAGCAGGACAGGACTGCTGCTTACAATGGGGATCAGAGAGGATCTGTGCAGCCACTGGGACAGAATGTTCTGTTATACAGATAGCTAGAATCTCAGCTGCCATAAAGCAGGACAGGACTGCTGCTTACAATGGGGATCAGAGAGGATCTGTGCAGTCACTTGGACAGAATGTTCTGTTATACAGAATCTCAGCTGCCATAAAGCAGGACAGGACTGCTGCTTACAATGGGGATCAGATAGGATCTGTGCAGCCACTGGGACAGAATGTTCTGTTATACAGATAGCTAGAATCTCAGCTGCCATAAAGCAGGACAGGACTGCTGCTTACAATGTACATGTTATATCTTTGACTCGTGTGTTTCAATATTAAAACAGGTTGCTAGGGGTATCCAGGCAGAATATCCATCCTCATCTTTTATTTAAAGCTCTGTTGTTGGTATAAGTCAGCACCCTGAGGATCAGATTTGGGGGGGAGGTCATGAAGCATTTAATTAGGCCAAGATATGATGTTAACCCCATCACTTCCAGGGGCTGCATTACATTACAGGAGAAGAAGGTTATTTCCATCACAGCTGCCAGTCCCTGTATGTCTGCTATATAAATACACTTGTTTACACTGGGTATATAGATATATTTGAGCTCAGGTTTAGTGCAGAACCATTACATGATTATTGTGCTGCCTGATAGGGTCCTTATTACAGACAATGTGGGTGCCGCAGTCTGGTGTCGGCTGATAAATCGGTGGCCTCTTTCCCTGCCGTCTTAATTTTTTTCATTTTAACTCACCATTGGAAAAGTCTCTGAGAATTTTATTGTTCACATCAATGTGGTATGGGAGAGTCTGCGAAGATTTATTCATATAGTAAAGAAAAGCAAACTGGGCAATAATACTGCAATAAAAATAAGATTGTATCTCACTGACAGAGGGTATAAAGCAGGAAACGACTCGACTTTAATTAAAGTGCGTTTCAAGGATAATACAGATATACACAATATATATAATCACTGTTTCCTGAAAGGCAATTGAAGGCATGTGATTTATTTAATGGCAACGAGCTTTGCCTATAGTAACAGTAGATAATAGTCTCTGGGAAGGGAGTGTGACTGTGGGATAGCAGGTATAGTAGGGAGAGATGGTGTCTATAGTAACAGTGGATAATAGTCTCTGGGAAGGGAGTGTGACTGTGGGATAGCAGGTATAGTAGGGAGAGATGGTGCCTATAGTAACAGTGGATAATAGTCTCTGGGAAGGGAGTGTGACTGTGGGATAGCAGGTATAGTAGGGAGAGATGGTGCCTATAGTAACAGTGGATAATAGACTCTGGGAAGGGAGTGTGACTGTGGGATAGCAGGTATAGTAGGGAGAGATGGTGTCTATAGTAACAGTGGATAATAGTCTCTGGGAAGGGAGTGTGAGTGTGGGATAGCAGGTATAGTAGGGAGAGATTGTCTATAGTAACAGTGGGATAATAGTCTCTGGGAAGGGAGTGTGACTGTGGGATAGCAGGTATAGTAGGGAGAGATGGTGTCTATAGTAACAGTGGATAATAGTCTCTGGGAAGGGAGTGTGAGTGTGGGATAGCAGGTTATAGTAGGGAGAGATGTGTCTATAGTAACAGTGGGATAATAGTCTCTGGGAAGGGAGTGTGACTGTGGGATAGCAGGTATAAGTAGGGAGAGATGGTGCCTATAGTAACAGTGGATAATAGACCTCTGGGAAGGGAGTGTGACTGTGGGATAGCAGGTATAGTAGGGAGAGATGGTGCCTATAGTAACAGTGGATAATAGTCTCTGGGAAGGGAGTGTGACTGTGGGATAGCAGGTATAGTAGGGAGAGATGGTGCCTATAGTAACAGTGGGATAATAGTCTCTGGAAGGGAGTGTGACTGTGGGATAGCAGGTATAGTAGGGAGAGATGGTGTCTATAGTAACAGTGGATAATAGTCTCTGGGAAGGGAGTGTGAGTGTGGGATAGCAGGTATAGTAGGGAGAGATGTGTCTATAGTAACAGTGGGATAATAGTCTCTGGGAAGGGAGTGTGACTGTGGGATAGCAGGTATAGTAGGGAGAGATGGTGTCTATAGTAACAGTGGATAATAGTCTCTGGGAAGGGAGTGTGACTGTGGGATAGCAGGTATAGTAGGGAGAGATGTGTCTATAGTAACAGTGGATAATAGTCTCTGGGAAGGGAGTGTGACTGTGGGATAGCAGGTATAGTAGGGAGAGATGGTGCCTATAGTAACAGTGGATAATAGACTCTGGGAAGGGAGTGTGACTGTGGGATAGCAGGTATAGTAGGGAGAGATGGTGTCTATAGTAACAGTGGATAATAGTCTCTGGGAAGGGAGTGTGACTGTGGGATAGCAGGTATAGTAGGGAGAGATGTGTCTATAGTAACAGTGGATAATAGTCTCTGGGAAGGGAGTGTGACTGTGGGATAGCAGGTATAGTAGGGAGAGATGTGTCTATAGTAACAGACTGTGGCTATTAACCATTTGCAAACTGATGCAAATCACATTCCAAAACAGACTGGGCACCTTAATTGCATCAGCTTCTGTACCCCGGCACACATTGGGTTACATTCTTACAATGCGGCTTTTTAATGAAAATTTTCCATTTCACTGGGCAGCACTGCCATCTGATTAATGAGCACTAACCCTTGAGATGAGCCCAGACCCAGATGGTGCAGATGGCGACTCTGGATCACTGCCCCCCTGGCATTGTTTAGAACAGCAGAGGGACGGGGCAAACAGATTTATATGGGCCAAAACAGTCACACTGCAGGGAAGAATCAACTCCTCAGTGACTTCTAATATCCTTATCCTTTACAGTAGGGGGTACATTATCCCTTATAATACATGAGTGATACTCAGAGTTCCCTGTATAACTCAGCCTGCAGCCTTGTGCCTTTATATGGTCACAGAACAACCCCTCAGTGACTTCTAATATCCTTATCATTTACAGTAGGGGGTACATTATCCCTTATAATACATGAGTGATACTCAGAGTTCCCTGTATAACTCAGCCTGCAGCCTTGTGCCTTTATATGGTCACAGAACAACCCCTCAGTGACTTCTAATATCCTTATCATTTACAGTAGGGGGTACATTATCCCTTATAATACATGAGTGATACTCAGAGTTCCCTGTATAACTCAGCCTGCAGCCTTGTGCCTTTATATGGTCACAGAACAACCCCTCAGTGACTTCTAATATCCTTATCATTTACAGTAGGGGGTACACACATGAGTGATATTGATGTATATATAGATATTGGAATATATAATGCATGATATTACCCAGAATGCTCAGCTCAGGCAATCACTTGGTTAAGCTGAGAGACAAGTCATTCTAATTAATGTTGATTATTGCTGCTGTTTCAGTTCATTAGTGCTGATTGTAGTTGCCAAGCAACGTATAACAGATCAGTTACTCGCCCATACAGGAGACAGAGCTGGATAAAGGGGTGCTTGTCCTACCATCTCTATCATATCCTTCTTGCACCCCTCTTTCCCTACTGTCTCCGTCTTGTTTTATGTCTTACTGTCTTCAGCATGTCCTACTAGGAGTCATTTTGTCCTACATATTCATCTTGCCTTACTCTTGCTATACTGCCCTATCTACTCTTCATCTTACAAGCACTGCCCTATGGGAACCCCACTACTTGACTGTACCCCGTTCACTCCACACCTCTATTCCAGAGAAGGATGGGGCATAAGTATTAAGGATGGAAGTAAACCGGCTCCATATCTCAATACTGTCAGTTCTACATGGTGGGAGTCTTGGGTTACTAAATGAGACGTTACTATTCCCGCTGCAGGTACCCCGAGTAACTCAACCAAACCCACCATGGCGGGATCCACAGAGCTGAGATATAAATTGTGATATCAGAGAAGGAGCGAAACTGTAAAATTTATCTTTTATATATTTGAAAAGCAGACGACAAGGAAGATTGATACACCATGGGGTAGGGAACTGATGAAATGAACGAGATATAAAGTAATGGGAAAGTAACAGTGTGATGGGAATGACAGCAGTTATTACTGCCAGGAAAATGACTTTAATAAAAATACATGGAGTTTAAAACAGCATATCAGTGCTCAGTCTGATACACGAGGAATATATATATATTTACTTACTAGTCTGAGCCTATGGGGTAAGTGATAGGGATGGGGCAGGTTGGGCACGGGATACAGAGAGAAAGATGAACAAGTTGCTGAAGTATCCAGAGGATTAGTGGCTAGAGAGAAAGAGAGAAAGCACCCCAATATTTCTATATATCTGTAACCTTGTTATGAGCTAAGGGGGCCCAGTCTGAAGGTCAGTTAGGGGGAGATTTGGGGTGAGTGTTTATTTGTACCCTGGGTACCCCTGGAACTATAGCAGGGTGACTGTTACCCCAATGTTTCTATATATCTGTAACCTTGTTATGAGCTAAGGGGGCCCAGTCTGAAGGCCAGTTAGGGGGAGATTTGGGGTGAGTGTTTATTTGTGCCCTGGGTACCCCTGGAACTATAGCAGGGTGACACCCCAATGTTTCTATATATCTGTAACCTTGTTATGAGCTAAGGGGGCCCAGTCTGAAGGTCAGTTAGGGGGAGATTTGGGGTGAGTGTTTATTTGTACCCTGGGTACCCCTGGAACTATAGCAGGGTGACTGTTACCCCAATGTTTCTATATATCTGTAACCTTGTTATGAGCTAAGGGGGCCCAGTCTGAAGGCCAGTTAGGGGGAGATTTGGGGTGAGTGTTTATTTGTACCCTGGGTACCCCTGGAACTATAGCAGGGTGACACCCCAATGTTTCTATATATCTGTAACCTTGTTATGAGCTAAGGGGGCCCAGTCTGAAGGTCAGTTAGGGGGAGATTTGGGGTGAGTGTTTATTTGTGCCCTGGGTACCCCTGGAACTATAGCAGGGTGACACCCCAATGTTTCTATATATCTGTAACCTTGTTATGAGCTAAGGGGGCCCAGTCTGAAGGTCAGTTAGGGGGAGATTTGGGGTGAGTGCTTATTTGTGCCCTGGGTACCCCTGGAACTATAGCAGGGTGACTGTTACCTTGTTATTAATAATAGATATACCAATGACACACTTGGTGCAGTTTGTGGGGTCCCACACCAGTCAGTTCCCTCCCCATTTGTGTTACATTGTCAATTTTCCAGTAATCCACCAGCCGTTACACAATGACACAGTTAATCCACAACTGATACGGTTTGTATTGCTAAACTACCACTTAGAGATATACACACACACATATACAACAACACAACGAGACGTACAAACCCACAGTGGGGCTGCTGGGAAATTCAACGCGCTACCGTCTCCCGGATCATTTTTTATATCCAATTAGACATTTTAGTTCCAAGTCAGTTGACTCCAGACTGTTAAGGAGAAACCAAGGATTTCCGAGTAATTGTATTGTATTTTTAATTGGTTTATAGCTCCTTGGGTGCAAAAACTCATTGTGCAAGAAATATTAAAAAAGAAAGACAAAGAGAATGGGCGAGTGACTTGAGAAGAGGAAGAGCAGATGGAGAAGGAGCCTAGTGACTCTCTGGGGTAAATTATACTCAACTTTTACTAAACGATGTTTCCAGAATGGCTAAACGGAGGCCGTGAGACCAATTGCATGTGATTGCTTTCAGGCGCGGGAAGGGGGCACTTAAGGGTTATATTGTGGAATAAGGAAAGGTTATTGTCAATGTGCTTTATATCTCTTTTGTGAACAATAACCAAAGCCAAATTCCTTCTTACTCACACATAATATTACTACATATTTGCACAGTCTGAATGCCATCGAAAGAGCAGTAAGATTTGGTTGGCTACAGGTTGTCTTATCATGTGAAAATCGAATGCTCTCATTGGCCAGCTGCTTCTAGCTCTATGGATATTCTAATGCTC
The DNA here is from genome assembly GCF_017654675.1 of Xenopus laevis. Lineage (NCBI taxonomy): Eukaryota > Metazoa > Chordata > Amphibia > Anura > Pipidae > Xenopus > Xenopus laevis. The sequence goes on along the minus strand of NC_054376.1, from coordinate 3,664,659 downwards.
TCATTGGATAAAGGCTGATGTAATCCTGTCAATGTCCTGATGCTAAAATTGACTTCACTATAGGTTGGTCTAGTGGTTTTGATTGGCTACAGTTTGGTTTGGCCTGGTCAGGACCAACAGAACAAACAAAGACAGAAGACCCACAAACTGGTGGAGTATAGAAGATCTGATGGGGGACCTTTTCTGATATTTAGATTTAGTGCATGTGTGCAGACGTGATCATTTCTATTAGCTGTAGGAATGGTGATGGGGCTACTATAGGGACAAGTGTCCCCAACCTTTTATACACATGAGCCACATTTAAATGTAAAAAGAGTTGGGGAGCAACAAAAGTATAAAAACATTTCCTGGAGGTGCCAAATAAGGCTGTGATTGGCTATTTGGTAGCCCTATGTGGGCTGGCAGCTGTCACGGTCGGCACCCTAAACCAGAACTAATGCCAAGCTCCCTGGTCTCGGCTCGGCTTCACCAATAGTGTGACCGCCTTTGGCTTCGGGAGGAGCCCTCAGCGTACTCAGATGCCACCTGGACTTTTCGAGAGGAGCAAGGCGAGGAGTTCTGGCAAGCGAAGGGGCACGACTGTTGTTAAAGTCAGTTAGGCCGAAGGTCGTGGTACAATAACGTAAGACAGATTCGTGGTCAGACAGGCCGGGTCGAGGCAGGCAGATAGCTAGAGTCGTCAGGCAGGCAAGCGTCAAACCGGGTAATCAATCAGATGGGATGAGTCAAATAACAGGCAGAGGTCAAATCAGAACGTCAAACAGGAGGGTTAAGCAGAGTCAAGGTCGGTTTCAGGCAAGGGTCAGGTTCCAGAGATCAGAGTAGTCAAACAGGCAGGCAGGGGTCAAAACAGACAATCAGGAACAGATTCAAACAGAATAGCAACAGCTAATAGCACCAGGAACAAATCCTATCACGGGCAATGCATAAAAGAAAATGTCTCTTTAAATCCACTTGAATTTCGCGGCATTGCGCGCTGACGTCATCACTCCAGCGCGCATGCGCCTATATAAACCGGAAGTGCGCGCGCGGCGCGCATTAGGAAGCTGGCAGAGAAGGATGACGGTGTGGCGGGCGTCCCCGCCGATGGCGCGGCGGGCGTCCCCTCCGCACCACCACTAGACCACCAGGGTAAGGATTCCTTACAGCAGCCTAATGGACACTCTGTTTGGCATTATACCTGGGTTTTAGGCAAGCAAAACTTGCCTAAAAGCCAGGAATTCAAAAATAAGCACCTGCTTTGAGGCCGCTGGGAGCAACATTCAAGGGGTTGGTGAGGAACATGTTGCTCATGAGCCACTGGTTGGGGATCACTAGTCTAACCCCATGAATGTTCTTATACTCTCATTGACTGCATGTTGGGTTAGCTCCTTGGGTATTTTAATGGTGTGATTGGTTTAAAATTGGGTTTTCATTGGGGATGTCCCAAAGTTTCCAAAGCTCTGATTGACCAGCTTTGAATATACTGGATTATTGCTATTCGGTGTGGAAATGGTGAAGGGACCACTTTGGGGTCAAAGTGATGTCAAGTTATGCTGCAGTAACACTGTAAATGTTCTGATTGGTTGCACATTGGTCTGGCCCCATGAACATTATTATAATTGACTACAGGTTGAGTTAGTTCCTTGGGTATTCTAATAGTTGATTGGTTTAAGGTTGGCCTTGCATTGGGGGATGACCCAAAAGGTTCCAAAGCTCTAATTGACCAGCTTTGAATATTCTAATGCTCTTAATGGCTACAGGTTGGTCTAGACTTGTGAGTGTTCTAATGGTCTAGCCATAAGTAGGTCTAGTCTCTAGTTCAGTGAACGTTCTAATATTCTGACTGGCTACAGGTTTGTCTAGACCTCTAAGTGTTCGAATGCTCTAACTGCCGATTGTAATGATTTAATTGGCTATAGATTGGTGTAGTCCCTTGAGTGTTCGTGAGTGCTCTGATTGGCAACAGTCTGGTCTACCTCTGTGACTTCTTTGATTGGCCGAATGTTGGGATGGCCTTGTCAGTGTTCTAATGTTCTGATTGGCTTGGGGGTTTGGACCCCGCAGTAGTGCTGTCCAGCTGTCTTCTATGTCCTGATTATATAGAAATAAAGTCCGTAGAGCCATAGGGTAGTCTAGGGTTTTTAATAATCCCATGGAGGGGCCCCAGACCTCCCTTTAGGAGCTTTAAATTAGCAGTACCCATAGAGATAACCAATGGATAATATTTAGGGAAATCCCAAATCAATTCATTTTGATTAAAAGAATCCAAATCTTTATTTGCAAATTGTGTTTTAAATGAATTGCTCCTAATTTAACAATCATCCTTGACCATAAAGGTTCATTCCAATCAACTGCACTGCCGGCTGAAGAGGCCTGTGATTGGTTCAGGTAATAAAGCTTCACGTGTACAAAATAAAATGGCATTAAAGGAAGACAACGTTACTGTTAATCCTTTTGTAAGAAAACGTTTCCTTCTATTAAGCCGTTATTATTGCGGAGAAGGAAACGGAGGCCGGGCCTCAATACCAGTAGCCAATCCGGCGATGTAAAGTGTTTTACTGATGGAAAGTGAAGGGTTGATCTCCGGGACATTTTGTTAAGCGCAGTAATAAATCATTTAGTCCCTATGGTGATACACTGGCCTGCAATGTGCTGCCTAATCAAATCGATATTCTGCCTGACGTGACCAGAAGTCTCCTTTAACTGGAGATGCTTATTGCAAATATTTGGCAGAATAAAACTGCACTGGACATTTCTATCCCCCACATAGTCTCTCCAAAGAATTCCCATTGTGTGGGAGCAAAATTAAATATCTGGGGCCAAGATAAAGGACTGTCAAGGTGGGATTCTGAGTCTGTGTTCATATTCTTTCCTGGGTACCCCTGGAACTGTGAATGTTACCCCGATGTTTCTATATAGTATCTATAACCTTGTTATGAGCTAAGGGGGCCCAGTCTGAAGGCCAGTTAGGGGGAGATTTGGGGTGAGTGTTTATTTGTACCCTGGGTACCCCTGGAACTATAGCAGGGTGACACCCCAATGTTTCTATATATCTGTAACCCTGTTATGAGCTAAGGGGGCCCAGTCTGAAGGTCAGTTAGGGGGAGATTTGGAATGAGTGCTTATTTGTACCCTGGGTACCCCTGGAACTATAGCAGGGTCTCCCCAATGTTTCTATATATCTGTAACCTTGTTATGAGCTAAGGGTCCAGTCTGAAGGTCAGTTAGGGGGAGATTTGGGGTGAGTGTTTATTTGTACCCTGGGTACCCCTGGAACTATAGCAGGGTGACACCCCAATGTTTCTATATATCTGTAACCTTGTTATGAGCTAAGGGGGCTCAGCCTGAAGGCCAGTTAGGGGGAGATTTGGGGTGAGTGCTTATTTGTACCCTGGGTACCCCTGGAACTATAGCAGGGTCTCCCCAATGTTTCTATATATCTGTAACCTTGTTATGAGCTAAGGGGGCCCAGTCTGAAGGCCAGTTAGGGGGAGATTTGGGGTGAGTGTTTATTTGTGCCCTGGGTACCCCTGGAACTATAGCAGGGTGACTGTTACCCCAATGTTTCTATATATCTGTAACCTTGTTATGAGCTAAGGGGGCCCAGTCTGAAGGTCAGTTAGGGGGAGATTTGGTAAATCATAGAGCTGCTGTACAATTTCCCACAAGCAGCCACAACCTACACCAGTTTAAAGTCCTGAGATTGGAGAAGGACGGGATTGCTCAAAAGTTACAGTAAATACAATTTATCAGTTATACGGCATTAATACAGGTGGAAAAAAGCCTCACACTTGAAAATATAATGGAGTGATTTCCCTTTCAGCTCAGTAGATATAACAGGGGCACTTACAGGCGCTAATGTTCCCCCCCTGAACACTCAGAGGGGTCAGCGAGGAACATGGGATGGAGGTGAGACACAAAGTTGCAGATAAGGAAACAATCAAGGGCCGAGTATCTGCGGGTGATTATGAAGATGAGGAGGAGGCACAGCTGAAGGCTTTGCTGCCTGTATCCATGGCAACCCGAGGAAGACATTCATTAGGCGGAAGCTGCCGATAAGTGGAGAAGGGGAGGAACCAATCAGGTGCCAGATGCAGGACGGGCGCTGGCCAATACTTGGCACAATAGCCGGTGGTTGGGCACTTGGAATCATTATTGGTAATAAATTATAACCACCCTGAGACAGGACTGTTCTGCAGGAGAAGGACAATAAAGAGGCACTATAATTGGAATAAAAAGGTTTCCTATATCTGTCATAGTCACATACTGGATCCCAGGCCATACTGGCACCCCCAGACCAAGTCAACACCCCAAGAATAATGGGCACCTCAGGCAGTAAAGCACAAAAGCGGAATACCATTGGTCTATAATATCAGAGCATTTGTCCAATCAGGTTTCCAAATCGATGCCGCCGCCCAGGAAGCTCCGGTGACTTTCCCATTGTAATCACTTTCTCATCTGCGTAACCTACAGCCAATCAGAAGCGATTGAGAATGAGATCTCAGCACAGCCCTGCACTGTGTATTTCCCATAAGTTCCTATATAAAGGGGAATGTTGGGGGGATTCACCTAATGTGGGGTATCTTCACCTCCCTAGGGAGGACATCTCATAACATAACAAAACCAAATGCGATGGGCAGGCAGCTTAAGGGTTACAAATTGTTTCTCAATTCGTTCCTCTGGGATGATGATAATCTGGGAAAAAATGATTTAAAAGTGCGAGCGAATGAAGCTCCCGTGTTTTATCTCCCATCAATCATATCACTTGTCTATTAAACGCAACAGTACAGAGAATGCAAGACGAACAGCGTTTATTTCCCCGTATTCTCTCTACCCCCACCCAAACACACTTACCCCCTCCCAGCATTATAGATTCTCCTGTCAAGTTAAAAAGTTTGGGTGATGAGTTTATTCAAAATAAATAGCAAAGTCTTGTTTATGGGTTATAAATAATACATTTCATGTCATTCTCTTTTCTGTATAATGTGACACATACCAAAATGCTGCCATTTCTCCCTACTATACCTGTTACTATAGGCACCATCTCTCCCTACTATACCTGTTACTATAGGCACCATCTCTCCCTACTATACCTGTTACTATAGGCACCATCTCTCCCTACTATACCTGTTACTATAGGCACTATCTCTCCCTACTATACCTGCTATCCCACAGTCACACTCCCTTCCCAGAGACTATTATCCACTGTTACTATAGACACCATCTCTCCCTACTATACCTGCTATCCCACAGTCACACTCCCTTCCCAGAGACTATTATCCCACTGTTACTATAGACACATCTCTCCCTACTATACCTGCTATCCCACAGTCATACTCCCTTCCCAGAGACTATTATCCCACTGTTACTATAGACACATCTCTCCCTACTATACCTGTTATCCCACAGTCACACTCCCTTCCCAGAGACTATTATCCACTGTTACTATAGACTCCATCTCTCCCTACTATACCTGTTATCCCACAGTCACACTCCCTTCCCAGAGACTATTATACCACTGTTACTATAGACACATCTCTCCCTATTATACCTGCTATCCCACAGTCACACTCCCTTCCCAGAGACTATTATCCCACTGTTACTATAGACACATCTCTCCCTACTATACCTGTTATCCCACAGTCACACTCCCTTCCCAGAGACTATTATCCACTGTTACTATAGACTCCATCTCTCCCTACTATACCTGTTATCCCACAGTCACACTCCCTTCCCAGAGACTATTATACCACTGTTACTATAGACACATCTCTCCCTACTATACCTGCTATCCCACAGTCACACTCCCTTCCCAGAGACTATTATCCACTGTTACTATAGACACATCTCTCCCTACTATACCTGCTATCCCACAGTCACACTCCCTTCCCAGAGACTATTATCCACTGTTACTATAGACACATCTCTCCCTACTATACCTGCTATCCCACAGTCACACTCCCTTCCTGTAGACTATTATCCCACTGTTACTATAGGCACCATCTCTATGAAGAACTGCTTTCTAACAGCTCGTGTGCAGCAGTTCTGTCCAGCTTTAAAATAAGTGAATGTAAAATTGATGAGAATGCTATTCTAAGCACTTTTGTCTTTTACATTCATATTTTCTTTTTATTCCAAGATATTAAGGGATACATGTGCTGTTAATATGAATGAATTTTGTTCCAACAGCGCCACCTGCTGGTCAGTTTCTGACCTGTCTGACCACCAAGTAGTCAAGGAAATTGCATTCTCATCAATTTTACATTCACTTATTTTAAAGGTTTACTTATCCTTTAAAGCCTTATAGAGATTTTAGCTATAACAGAGAAGTACAGGCGAAAGCATTTTATAAAAGAGAAAATATGGGATAATCTCTCCGTTTGATTCCAACTATAGATAACCTGTGTCAATGCAGAAAGATGTGCTGGGTGCATGGCTCTACTCTATGTACATTTAAAGGACAAGTAGCAGTGTCAGTGGGTGCCCTGATGTAAGTGAGAGATTATTGTTCTTAGGAAGAAAGTTGTGGGAAACTGGGACAGACTTTGGGATGCTGTGGGCAGGGTGCAGGGAGTTGCTTATCGGTTGCACCTTCCTGTCGCACAAACAAGAAGTCACAAAGTAATGAAGTTTGGATCCTCCGGGGGATCAGAGGAATGTTTAATTAGTTTCATTTGAAGTTTTTGCCCTGAGCCTTCTCTAGAGAAATTGAATTCCCCATCAAGCTCCAGCCCCCCTGCCCTGTCCTTAGGGTGCGCACAGATTATTCTTTCGGCAGGTCTTATTGGAAATTGTGTAGGTTCATTTTATTTATTTGTTAAAATCGACAAATTCTTTCCTTAACCATTTTCTAGCCGGTCTCCTAGAAATCACAATATTCACCCCCCCCCCCATACTAAACCACTAAGAATACTTACCCTTTAAACTAAATTCCCCACACATATAGGCCTGTGCTTAGGGTGTCAGAATTCCAGGGGTCCCATCCATGCCAACCACAAAGCCATTACCCCGAGAATGCATTTTTTATATCGAGCCATTTCTATTGCAGGGTTAGTTTCCCTTTAAAGTAAGAGCTGTCACTCTCAGGGATATTAAAATTAAGGGAACCTTAAAGGGGAATTTTTTATGAAGCAAGAAAATAGCGAATTAACCTTTGGGCTGATGATTAATCACGTCGAGCTTTGGTACAAACGCAGGCGGCTTCTCTGTATTTAAATCAACCTGTCAGAGTCTCCCTGCAAACGCTCCCTGGGGGCCCCCCATTTGTACCATGAATGTTCTTCATTCTGTAGCAGCAGAAAGATGTTACCAGTGGCGTAACTAGATGTTACTGGGCCCCACAGCAAATTAATTTTAGGGCCCCAAACATATCCAGAGGTTGTCCTGTTTTACCAAAATGTATTGAAATTGTATATGAATTTGAGCCTCATGGGGCCCCCTATACCTCCTTACGCCCCTGACTGTCACATCTCCACCATCATTGCCACTTACAGGCTTATTTGTGCCGGGATCTAGCCTAAAGGGTTACCTGTAACTTGTACAGAGATATATGTCATTTTCTCATGGCAGGTCAGAAATGTGTTACTCAGGGGTGGGCATTTAAAATCTCCTCCCACGAGGATTATAATGCTGTATAACCATGAAGAAGATCCCTTAGTTACGCCCCTACCTGCTGCACGTGGATAATTAGGATCCCGGGCACCACTGGCTAGTTCAGAGAGTTGGTGACAGTAAATTATTTTGTGTGGGGGTGGGGCTGTTGGAAGTACAGTATCACCATTGGAGGATGACATGGAGGCCTGTATGGATGGTCATCATCTGCCAGTATGCCTGAAGTTGGGAGGTCCCAAAAAAAACTATTTATTGGGAGGAGGCCAGGCCCTGGAGTTATTGAGCCATTATATACCAGGGTCACTGTGTCATTATATACTGAGGTTATTGAGCCATTATATTCTGGAGTCATTGAGCCATTATAATCTGGAGTCATTGAGCCATTATATTCTGGAGTCATTGAGCCATTATAATCTGGAGTCATTGAGCCATTATATGTTGGAGTCACTGAGCCATTATATTCTGGAGTCGTTGAGCCATTATATGCTGGAGCCATTGAGCCATTATATGCTGGAGTTGTTGAGCCATTATATGCTGGAGCCATTGAGCCATTATATGCTGGAGTCGTCGAGCCATTATATGCTGGAGCCATTGAGCCATTATATGCTTGAGTCATTGAGTCATTATATTCTGGAGTCATTGAGCCATTATACGCTGGAGCCATTGAGCCAATATATGTTGGAGTCATTGAGCCATTATATGTCGGGGCCATTGTGTTGGAGCCATTGAGCCATTATATGCTTGAGTCATTGAGCTATTATATTCTGGAGTAATTGAGCCATTATATGCTGGAGCCATAAAGCTATTATATGTTGGAGTCATTGAGCCATTATATGCTGGAGTCATAGAGCCATTATATGCTGGAGTCATTGAGCCATTATATGCTGGAGTCATAGAGCCATTATATGCTGGAGTCATTGAGCCATTATATGCTGGAGCCATAAAGCCATTATATGCTGGAGCCATAGAACCATTATATGTTGGAGTAGAGCCATCATATGCTAGAGCCATTGAGTCATTATATTCAGGGGCTATTGAGCCATTATATGCTGGAGTTATTGAGATATTATATACCAGGGTTATCGAGCCATTATATTCTGGGGTTAATTTGCCATTATAAACAACATACAGCATTTTGCAGTTACTTTATGATTACTCTGTCATTATAAAACTGGGCTCATTTTGGCTTTTCCACTTCAACAACATCTACAAGTGGGGGCGCCCTGTTATAAACCGGAGGAAATTGGGGTTCCATTGCCTTCCCTTTGCTTCCCCTGAATCCTTCTGCCCTCTTTGTCCTGAGCACTTTCTCTGTCTGTCTAATTCCTTCCCTCCGTCCCTCCAAGCCTATAATCACTCTCCTCCATATTGTCAGTCTCACTCCTCGCCCAGCAGCTCTGGTTTCCATAGCAACAGATCTCTCGTCGGTCTCGCTCAGAGCTCTCTTTTTATATAAAATCCTGCAGTTTGGTGCTTTCCTACAAAACTAACAGAGGGATTGAAGGGAAAGGCAGAACAATAAAGCCGCACTGGAATTTGCAACCAATGAAAATTACGAATTGCTGCCTAAGTTGGGCAATTGTGCCCTTGTCTTACCCTATACCTGACGGCCAATTACTTGAAAAATAGACAATAGGCAAAAGCAAAAAACTGGCACATAGTGTTCAGCCAATCATATGACAGTATTGTTACACTTCATTATTCAATCGTGAGCCAAATAATTCTAAATTGTAAGGAGAGGAATATTCTCCCACAATGCATTGCTAGATCTCATTGCTGATTGCTCAGCAGTGCAGAGAGGAGAAAGGGACAGACACAATGACAGTTACGCAGAACTATAAACCCAGTGAGAATGAGGAATGAATGGATATTGGGAAGTTGTATCAGGAGTCAGAGGCAGCAGTGCAGAGAAAGGGACAGACACAATGAGAGTTACACAGAACTATAAACCCAGTGAGAATGAGGAATGAATGGATATTGGGAAGTTGTATCAGGAGTCAGAAGCAGCAGTGCAGAGAAGAGAAAGGGACAGACACAATGACAGTTACACAGAACTATAAACCCAGTGAGAATGAGGAATGAATGGATATTGGGAAGTTGTATCAGGAGTCAGAGGCAGCAGTGCAGAGAAAGGGACAGACACAATGACAGTTACACAGAACTATAAACCCAGTGAGAATGAGGAATGAATGGATATTGGGAAGTTGTATCAGGAGTCAGAAGCAGCAGTGCAGAGAAGAGAAAGGGACAGACACAATGACAGTTACACAGAACTATAAACCCAGTGAGAATGAGGAATGAATGGATATTGGGAAGTTGTATCAGGAGTCAGAAGCAGCAGTGCAGTGCAGAGAAAGGGACAGACACAATGACAGTTACACAGAACTATAAACCCAGTGAGAATGAGGAATGAATGGATATTGGGAAGTTGTATCAGGAGTCAGAAGCAGCAGTGCAGAGAAAGGGACAGACACAATGACAGTTACACAGAACTATAAACCCAGTGAGAATGAGGAATGAATGGATATTGGGAAGTTGTATCAGGAGTCAGAGGCAGCAGTGCAGAGAGGAGAAAGGGACAGACACAATGACAGTTACGCAGAACTATAAACCCAGTGAGAATGAGGAATGAATGGATATTGGGAAGTTGTATCAGGAGTCAGAAGCAGCAGTGCAGAGAGGAGAAAGGGACAGACACAATGACAGTTACACAGAACTATAAACCCAGTGAGAATGAGGAATGAATGGATATTGGGAAGTTGTATCAGGAGTCAGAAGCAGCAGTGCAGAGAAGAGAAAGGGACAGACACAATGACAGTTACACAGAACTATAAACCCAGTGAGAATGAGGAATGAATGGATATTGGGAAGTTGTATCAGGAGTCAGAGGCAGCAGTGCAGAGAAGAGAAAGGGACAGACACAATGACAGTTACACAGAACTATAAACCCAGTGAGAATGAGGAATGAATGGATATTGGGAAGTTGTATCAGGAGTCAGAAGCAGCAGTGCAGAGAAAGGGACAGACACAATGACAGTTACACAGAACTATAAACCCAGTGAGAATGAGGAATGAATGGATATTGGGAAGTTGTATCAGGAGTCAGAAGCAGCAGTGCAGAGAAAGGGACAGACACAATGACAGTTACACAGAACTATAAACCCAGTGAGAATGAGGAATGAATGGATATTGGGAAGTTGTATCAGGAGTCAGAGGCAGCAGTGCAGAGAAGAGAAAGGGACAGACACAATGACAGTTACACAGAACTATAAACCCAGTGAGAATGAGGAATGAATGGATATTGGGAAGTTGTATCAGGAGTCAGAGGCAGCAGTGCAGAGAAAGGGACAGACACAATGACAGTTACACAGAACTATAAACCCAGTGAGAATGAGGAATTAATGGATATTGGGAAGTTGTATCAGGAGTCAGAAGCAGCAGTGCAGAGAAAGGGACAGACACAATGACAGTTACACAGAACTATAAACCCAGTGAGAATGAGGAATGAATGGATATTGGGAAGTTGTATCAGGAGTCAGAAGCAGCAGTGCAGAGAAAGGGACAGACACAATGACAGTTACACAGAACTATAAACCCAGTGAGAATGAGGAATGAATGGATATTGGGAAGTTGTATCAGGAGTCAGAAGCAGCAGTGCAGAGAAAGGGACAGACACAATGACAGTTACACAGAACTATAAACCCAGTGAGAATGAGGAATGAATGGATATTGGGAAGTTGTATCAGGAGTCAGAAGCAGCAGTGCAGAGAAAGGGACAGACACAATGACAGTTACACAGAACTATAAACCCAGTGAGAATGAGGAATGAATGGATATTGGGAAGTTGTATCAGGAGTCAGAGGCAGCAGTGCAGAGAAGAGAAAGGGACAGACACAATGACAGTTACACAGAACTATAAACCCAGTGAGAATGAGGAATGAATGGATATTGGGAAGTTGTATCAGGAGTCAGAAGCAGCAGTGCAGAGAAGAGAAAGGGACAGACACAATGACAGTGAGACAGAACTATAAACCCAGTGAGAATGAGGAATGAATGGATATTGGGAAGTTGTATCAGGAGTCAGAAGCAGCAGTGCAGAGAAGAGAAAGGGACAGACACAATGACAGTTACACAGAACTATAAACCCAGTGAGAATGAGGAATGAATGGATATTGGGAATTTGCTTAGAATAACATCATTATTGTTTATTTATATAGCGCCAGAATGTACAGACAGGTGCAACTGCCCCCCGGGGAAAATCAGATCTTTATGGAGTGAGCAGTTCAGTGCATCAGGGATTTCCTTAGAACAAGAAAAATATTTACAGAGATACACGAAGGGAGGAAATACAAATGAACCTCAACCTCATTCATTCATATTAACAGCATATGTATCCCTTAATTTCTTGGCATAAAAAGAAAATAAATAATGAATGTAAATTACAAAAGTACTTAGAATAGCTCTCTCATTAATTTTACATTCACTTGTTTTAAAGGTTTACTTATCCTTTAAACTACTCCCAACACTACTACTCCTTGGTAATATTCGGAAGAGTCCTGCCAGCAGGGGGAGCAATAGAGACATCAGATCCAGTGCCTGTATATAATATATCTATAGTATAATTGTATATAAAACATTACTTTGGAAACAGGGTATGTCTTCTCTTTGACACAAATTCTAGGGAATAATTAATAAAAGAGATAATTAGGTTCCCAGGAAGAGGGCGACAGTTTCCTCTATACAAATGCCCCGCGCAGCCATCACTGAATAATAATAGGTGCCTCGCTGTCCCCCAAATCTAATTTCTTTCAGAAATAGAATTATCTGTAATAATTAGAAAGGTTATAAAAAGCCTCTAATTATTTTATATTGTAATAAGTATCACAATCAGCATCATATGAAGGATAATGTACCCCCTACTGTAAATGATAAGGATATTAGAAGTCACTGAGGGGTTGTTCTGTGACCATATAAAGGCACAAGGCTGCAGGCTGAGTTATACAGGGAACTCTGAGTATCACTCATGTATTATAAGGGATAATGTACCCCCTACTGTAAATGATAAGGATATTAGAAGTCACTGAGGGGTTGTTCTGTGACCATATAAAGGCACAAGGCTGCAGGCTGAGTTATACAGGGAACTCTGAGTATCACTCATGTATTATAAGTGATGGTGTACCCCCTACTGTAAATGATAAGGATATTAGAAGTCACTGAGGGGTTGTTCTGTGACCATATAAAGGCACAAGGCTGCAGGCTGAGTTATACAGGGAACTCTGAGTATCACTCATGTATTATAAGGATAATGTACCCCCTACTGTAAATGATAAGGATATTAGAAGTCCCTGAGGGGTTGTTCTGTGACCATATAAAGGCACAAGGCTGCAGGCTGAGTTATACAGGGAACTCTGAGTATCACTCATGTATTATAAGTGATGGTGTACCCCCTACTGTAAATGATAAGGATATTAGAAGTCACTGAGGGGTTGTTCTGTGACCATATAAAGACACAAGGCTGCAGGCTGAGTTATACAGGGAACTCTGAGTATCACTCATGTATTATAAGGGATAATGTACCCCTACTGTAAATGATAAGGATATTAGAAGTCACTGAGGGGTTGTTCTGTGACCATATAAAGGCACAAGGCTGCAGGCTGAGTTATACAGGGAACTCTGAGTATCACTCATGTATTATAAGGGATAATGTACCCCCTACTGTAAATGATAAGGATATTAGATGTCACTGAGGGGTTGTTCTGTGACCATATAAAGGCACAAGGCTGCAGGCTGAGTTATACAGGGAACTCTGAGTATCACTCATGTATTATAAGGGATAATGTACCCCCTACTGTAAATGATAAGGATATTAGAAGTCACTGAGGGGTTGTTCTGTGACCATATAAAGGCACAAGGCTGCAGGCTGAGTTATACAGGGAACTCTGAGTATCACTCATGTATTATAAGGGAAATCAATAATGAGCGTGTGCAATATATACAATGGGATTATAATTTATAATTATTATAACCAAGCAGCCAGTGGGTCTGCCAAGAGTATAAGCTTTGGAAAATATCATATATAAATGATATATAAATCATTTATTACAGTTATGTGACCTGTTAACCAGAATGCTCGGGACCTGGGATTTCCGGATAACAGATCTTTGGGTAATTTAGATCTTCATACCTTAAGTCTACTAGAAAATCATATAAACATTAAATAAAGCCAATAGGCTGGTTTTGCTTCCAATAAGGATTAATTATATCTTAGTTGGGATCAAGTACAAGCGACTGTTTTATTATTACACAGGAAATGGAAATCATTTTCACAAATTTAAATTGATTACAATAGAGACTATGGGAAACAACCTTTCCGTTATTCAGATCTTTTTGGATAACGGATCCCATACCTGTGCATTGTTTAACTTCCCTATAAAGGCTCCACATCTCTCATCTGTCATGGGCAGGACTCTGTACCCCAAAGCCAGTGACTGTCAGTCTATAGGCTGCTGCTGACAGATAGGCAGATAAGTGCCCAGAGCATGCATAAAACTGCCCATTATATCAAGTGTTGCCTGAAGAACGGCCTTTAGATTTATTCTGAGCATCATCAATGTGCTGGGAAAGTGACCCTTACTGAAGAGGAAGGTGTAATTAGAGTTCTGATGGACAGAGTCATATGCTGGAGCCATTACATGTGGATTTCCCAGCAGTCTCAGTGAGATGAGAAGCTTCAATGATATTCTTCTCCGATGGAACAGAGCACAAACGGGTTTATAGTTCTGTATAGTTCTGTCATTGTGTCTGTCCCTTTCTCTTCTCTGCACTGCTGCTTCTGACTCCTGATACAACTTCCCAATATCCATTCATTCCTCATTCTCACTGGGTTTATAGTTCTGTGTAACTGTCATTGTGTCTGTCCCTTTCTCTTCTCTGCACTGCTGCTTCTGACTCCTGATACAACTTCCCAATATCCATTCATTCCTCATTCTCACTGGGTTTATAGTTCTGTGTAACTGTCATTGTGTCTGTCCCTTTCTCTGCACTGCACTGCTGCTTCTGACTCCTGATACAACTTCCCAATATCCATTCATTCCTCATTCTCACTGGGTTTATAGTTCTGTGTAACTGTCATTGTGTCTGTCCCTTTCTCTTCTCTGCACTGCTGCTTCTGACTCCTGATACAACTTCCCAATATCCATTCATTCCTCATTCTCACTGGGTTTATAGTTCTGTGTAACTGTCATTGTGTCTGTCCCTTTCTCTTCTCTGCACTGCTGCCTCTGACTCCTGATACAACTTCCCAATATCCATTCATTCCTCATTCTCACTGGGTTTATAGTTCTGTGTAACTGTCATTGTGTCTGTCCCTTTCTCTGCACTGCTGCCTCTGACTCCTGATACAACTTCCCAATATCCATTCATTCCTCATTCTCACTGGGTTTATAGTTCTGTGTAACTGTCATTGTGTCTGTCCCTTTCTCTGCACTGCTGGTTCTGACTCCTGATACAACTTCCCAATATCCATTCATTCCTCATTCTCACTGGGTTTATAGTTCTGTGTAACTGTCATTGTGTCTGTCCCTTTCTCTTCTCTGCACTGCTGCCTCTGACTCCTGATACAACTTCCCAATATCCATTCATTCCTCATTCTCACTGGGTTTATAGTTCTGTGTAACTGTCATTGTGTCTGTCCCTTTCTCTGCACTGCTGGTCCTGACTCCTGATACAACTTCCCAATATCCATTCATTCCTCATTCTCACTGGGTTTATAGTTCTGTGTAACTGTCATTGTGTCTGTCCCTTTCTCTTCTCTGCACTGCTGCTTCTGACTCCTGATACAACTTCCCAATATCCATTCATTCCTCATTCTCACTGGGTTTATAGTTCTGTGTAACTGTCATTGTGTCTGTCCCTTTCTCTTCTCTGCACTGCTGCTTCTGACTCCTGATACAACTTCCCAATATCCATTCATTCCTCATTCTCACTGGGTTTATAGTTCTGTGTAACTGTCATTGTGTCTGTCCCTTTCTCTTCTCTGCACTGCTGCTTCTGACTCCTGATACAACTTCCCAATATCCATTCATTCCTCATTCTCACTGGGTTTATAGTTCTGTGTAACTGTCATTGTGTCTGTCCCTTTCTCTTCTCTGCACTGCTGCTTCTGACTCCTGATACAACTTCCCAATATCCATTCATTCCTCATTCTCACTGGGTTTATAGTTCTGTGTAACTGTCATTGTGTCGGTCCCTTTCTCTGCACTGCTGCTTCTGACTCCTGATACAACTTCCCAATATCCATTCATTCCTCATTCTCACTGGGTTTCCTTCTGAGAGGTCAAACAGAAGAATATAAAAGAATATATAATTCAGTTCCAGGTTTTTCCGCAGGCCTCCAGCCATCTCTCTCTCCATCTGCAAGTGATAATTACAATGAATGGTCTCTGAGAAGGTTTGGACCAGACAGAGGTGCAAAAATCCCTTTATATTGGAGAGAAAGTAGGTTAGAGCCCAAAGGAGGAAAGTGAGGTGAAGATTATTTTCCCAGGAAGAGGGGTGAGATCACCTGTGGCTCTACTACAATTCCCAGCATGCTTAGCCAGCCACTATAAGTCATAGAAACAGAGACCCCAGTACATTAACCCCTTCCTTCCCAGCGCAGACACAACAGCCAAACCATTTCTCTTATTATCCATTTATTTATGCACGACACATTCAAGCATGGGATCCGTTATGCAGGAACCCGTTATCCAGAAAGCTCTGAATTACTGAAGGACCGTCTCCCAGACACTCCATTGTATCCAAATAATCCACGTTTTTAAAAATGGAATGGAAAGTAGGAGTCTGACAGCTGGAGGCAGAGAGTTCCAGAGAAAAGCAGAAGCCTCAGAGAAGTTGTAGAAGAGAATGGGCAGAAGTGATGAGAGGAGAATAGAGGCGAAGGTCAGAGAGAATGTTAAAGGGGCACTTAACCTTCACACCCTTTGTTTTGTATTAGAAGATCCTGGGGCTGTTGCTGCCTCTCCCACTCCGCACTTAAAACATCAGCATTGGAGCGGGTCAAAGTGGAGCGGCATCGCTAGTGCAATGAATTCAATAGAGCTCTCTGCACCGGCCAAATTCCAGCTCTTAATTTCGGCTTTTAACGTTACAAGAAGCGGCTTTTGCCTCCCCATGTAACTGGCAAAATCCTCAACTTGTTCCTGGCAGGAGCGGCCCTGTGTGTTAGAGCACAGAAAATATACAAAAATTCATTACTTGTGCTCCATTATACAGTTAATGCTGGGTCTGCCTTGAATAAAATGAGTCATTGAGTTTTATTGGCACCAGACCAGAGTGCGGACGACACTTTGTTACAACGAAACGGACGACACTTTGATACATCGATGCGGATGACACTTTGTTATAGTGATACAGACGACACTTTGTTACATCGATATGGATGACACTTTGTCACAGCGAAACGGGCGACACTTTGTTACAGCGAAACGGACAAAACTTTGATACAACGAAGCAGACGACACTTTGTTACAGAGATACGGATGACACTTTGTTACAGAGATACGGATGACACTTTGTTACAGCGAAACGGACGACACTTTGTTACAGCGAAACGGATGACACTTTGTTACAGAGATACGGATGACACTTTGTTACAGCGAAACGGACGACACTTTGTTACAGCGAAGCAGACGACACTTTGTTATCGAGATACCGATGACACTTTGTTACAGCGAAGCAGACAACACTGTTACAGAGATACAGACGACACTTTGTTACAGAGATACAGACGACACTTTGTTACAGAGATACGGATGACACTTTGTTACAGCGAAACGGACGACACTTTGTTACAGCGAAGCAGACGACACTTTGTTACAGCGAAGCAGACGACACTTTGTTACAGCGAAACGGATGACACTTTGTTACAGCGAAGCAGACGACACTTTGTTACAGCGAAACGGATGACACTTTGTTACAGCGAAGCAGACGACACTTTGTTACAGAGATACGGATGACACTTTTTTACAGAGATACGGATGACACTTTGTTACAGCGAAACGGACGACACTTTGTTACAGCGAAGCAGACGACACTTTGTTACAGCGAAGCAGACGACACTTTGTTACAGCAAAGCAGACGACACTTTGTTACAGCGAAGCAGACGACACTTTGTTACAGCGAAACGGATGACACTTTGTTACAGCGAAGCAGACGACACTTTGTTACAGAGATACGGATGACACTTTGTTACAGAGATACGGATGACACTTTGTTACAGCGAAGCAGACGACACTTTGTTACAGCGAAGCAGACGACACTTTGTTACAGAGATACGGATGACACTTTGTTACAGCGAAGCAGACAACACTTTGTTACAGAGATACGGATGACACTTTGTTACAGAGATACGGATGACACTTTGTTACAGCGAAACGGACAACACTTTGTTACAGCGAAGCAGACGACACTTTGTTACAGCAAAGCAGACGACACTTTGTTACAGAGATATGGATGACACTTTGTTACAGCGAAACAGACGACACTTTGTTACAGCGAAGCAGACGACACTTTGTTACAGCGAAACGGATGGCACTTTGTTACAGCGTAGCAGACGACACTTTGTTACAGCGAAACGGATGACACTTTGTTACAGCAAAGCAGACGACACTTTGTTACATCGATATGGACGACACTTTGTTACAGCGAAACGGACGACACTTTGTTACAGCGAAAGGGATGACACTTTGTTACAGCGAAGCAGACGATACTTTGTTACAGCGAAGCAGACGATACTTTGTTACAGCGAAGCATACGACACTTTGTTACAGCGAAGCATACGACACTTTGTTACAGCGAAACGGATGACACTTTGTTACAGCGAAGCAGACGACACTTTGTTACAGAGATACGGATGACACTTTGTTACAGCGAAACGGACGACACTTTGTTACAGCGACACGGACGACACTTTGTTACAGAGATACGGATGACACTTTGTTACAGCGAAACGGACGACACTTTGTTACAGAGACACGGACGACACTTTGTTACAGAGATACGGATGACACTTTGTTACAGCGAAACGGACGACACTTTGTTACAGCGAAACGGACGACACTTTGTTACAGCGAAATGGATGACACTTTGTTACAGCAAAACGGACGACACTTTGTTACAGCGAAACGGATGACACTTTGTTACAGCGAAGCAGACGACACTTTGTTACAGAGATACGGATGACACTTTGTTACAGCGAAACGGACGACACTTTGTTACAGCGAAACGGACGACACTTTGTTACAGCGAAACGGACGACACTTTGTTACAGCGAAACGGATGACACTTTGTTACAACGAAGCAGACGACACTTTGTCACAGAGATACGGATGACACTTTGTTACAGCGAAACGGACGACACTTTGTTACAGCGAAACGGACGACACTTTGTTACAGCGAAACGGATGACACTTTGTTACAGAGATACGGATGACACTTTGTTACAGCAAAGCGGACGACACTTTGTTACAGCGAAACGGACGACACTTTGTTACAGCGAAGCAGACGACACTTTGTTACAGCGAAGCAGACGACACTTTGTTACAGCGAAACGGACGACACTTTGTTACGGCGAAACGGACGACACTTTGTTACAGCGAAACGGACGACACTTTGTTACAGCGAAACGGATGACACTTTGTTACAACGAAGCAGACGACACTTTGTCACAGAGATACGGATGACACTTTGTTACAGCGAAACGGACGACACTTTGTTACAGCGAAACGGACGACACTTTGTTACAGCGAAACGGATGACACTTTGTTACAGAGATACGGATGACACTTTGTTACAGCAAAGTGGACGACACTTTGTTACAGCAAAACGGACGACACTTTGTTACAGCGAAACGGACGACACTTTGTTACAGCGAAGCAGACGACACTTTGTTACAGCGAAACGGACGACACTTTGTTACGGCGAAACAGACGACACTTTGATACAGCGAAACGGACGACACTTTGTTACAGCAAAACGGACAACACTTTGTTACAGAAATACGGATGACACTTTGTTACAGCGAAGCAGACGACACTTTGTTACAGCGAAATGGACGACACTTTGTTACAGCGAAACGGACGTCACTTTGATTCAGCGAAACGGACGACACTTTGTTACAGCGAAACGGACGTCACTTTGATTCAGCGAAGCAGACGACACTTTGTTACAGAGATACGGACGACACTTTGTTACAGTGAAACGGATGACACTTTGATACAGCGACACGGGTGACACTTTGTTACAGAGATACAGATGACACTTTGTTACAGCAAAGCGGACGACACTTTGTTACAGCGAAACGGATGACACTTTGTTACAGCGAAGCAGACGACACTTTGTTACTGAGATACGGATGACACTTTGTTACAGCGAAGCAGACGACACTTTGTTACAGTGAAGCAGACGACACTTTGTTACAGCGAAACGGACGACACTTTGTTACAGCGAAGCAGACGACACTTTGTTACAGGGAAACGGACGACACTTTGTTACGGTGAAACGGACGACACTTTGATACAGCGAAACGGACGACACTTTGTTACAGAGATACGGATGACACTTTGTTACAGCGAAGCAGATGACACTTTGTTACAGCGAAACGGACGACACTTTGTTACAGCGAAACGGACGACACTTTGTTACAGCGAAACGGACATCACTTTGATTCAGCGAAGCAGACGACACTTTGTTACAGAGATACGGATGACACTTTGTTACAGCGAAGCAGACGACACTTTGTTACAGCGAAGCAGACGACACTTTGTTACAGCGAAGCAGACGACACTCTGTTACAGCGAAACGGATGACATTTTGTTACAGCAAAACGGATGACACTTTGTTACAGCGAAGCAGACGACACTTTGTTACAGCGAAGCAGACGACACTTTGTTACAGCGAAACGGACGACACTTTGAAACAGTGAAACGGACGACACTTTGTTACAGAGATACGGATGACACTTTGTTACAGCGAAGCAGACGACACTTTGTTACAGCGAAACGGACGACACTTTGTTACGGCGAAACGGACGACACCTTGATACAGCGAAACGGACGACACTTTGTTACAGAGATACGGATGACACTTTGTTACAGCGAAACGGACATCACTTTGATTCAGCGAAGCAGACGACACTTTGTTACAGAGATACGGACGACACTTTGTTACAGCGATACGGGTGACACTTTGCTTCATATAAATTGTGCTTGGAGGCAGTGGAATCCCCAGTCTTACGTTGTTCCTCCCAGGCACAAATAGAAATATTTCCATGTCACGGAACAAGGGCAGGATCAGTTTGGGATTTCTCTAGGGGACACAGAAAAGAACAAGACCCTACACAGAACTCAATGTCTTCCTATTCCCTTGCCATAAGGACACGGCAGATGGAGGTACAAAAACACATTTCACAAAAACACATTTTACATGGAAACGGCATTTCCTTCTTTTCCTTTGATGAATTTCTTTATATTTATTGTGGGTACGGCTTTCCTCTCTGTGTTTTTACTGTGCCTTCTCATTGGCTGGCATCTCGGGGGGGGGGCGACAAGAAGTTATTTAAAGGGATTGTTCACCTTTGAGTTATTTTTTTAGCCTGATATAGAGAGACAATTTGCAGTTGTTGTTCATTTATTATTATTTGTGGTTTTTGAGTTATTTAGCTTTTTATCCAGCAGCTCTCCAGTTTGCAATTTCAGCCATCTGGTTGCTAGGGTCCCAATTCCCCTAGCAACCATGCACTGATTTGAATAAGAGACTGGAATATGAAGAGGAGAGGCCTGAATAGAAAGATGAGTAATAAAACTAAGCAATAACAATACATTTGTAGTTCTGCAGCGGGTCGGGTACCCACGGGTTACCCACAAAAAAAGCAGGTACCCTGCGGAATGAGGGAAGGATTTTCAGGTGCGCAAATGGATGTGGGTCTGTGGGTTGGTTTGCGAATCTCATCCTCAATTTCTTATCTTGTGTTATATTGTCTATATTTTACACTTTTCATGATGTCACTTCTGTTTTGCAGCACAATCACTTCCTGTTTAATGGTGGCCGGCGGGTTGCTGATTGGGTAGCGGATGAAAGTGGGAAAATATGCGGGTTGCGACTGCGTTTTCCGCGCAGAGCATTTGTTTTTAGGTGGGGTCAGTGACCCCCATTTGAAAGCTGGAAAGAGTCAGAAGAAGAAGGTAAATCATTCTAAAAACTAAATAAATAAATTGAAAAGTTGCTTATAATTGTCAAGTCTGTAAAATACTCAAAGTTTATTTAAAGGTAAACCACCCCTTTAAGTGCTCTTCCCCCAGTGGGAAGCCAAAAGAATTGTGATCAGGGAATGAAAGTGTAAGTGAGCCTGACTAGCTTGGAGTTTACATTGTGAGTAGGGATGTACCCAATCCAGGATTCAATTCGGGCCGAACCAAATCAGAGTTTTCATATGCAAATAAAGGGCAGGGAGGGAAATCGCGTGACTTTTTGTCACTTTTTGAACGATATTTTACCCTTCCCGTCCCTAATTTGCATATACAAATGAGGATTCGGATTCAGTCTGGTATTCGGTTCCCCTGAATCCAAAATAGTGGATTCAGCGCATCCCTAATTATGAGATGAATGAGTTAAACCGATTAAGTAAATGGAATTTGACTTCATTTATTGTGAGAAGGGGTTAATAAAGAAAAGCAGCAATACAGTTACAGTAACCCTTTCATTATACTTTCTCCGCCCAATAGAAAAGGTGGCCAGCGCGGGGTGCTTTATGCCCGTCTCAGGAAAACGGAGCAGACAGTTGCCTCTGGTTACGAGTTTCAGGAATGGAGCCGGATTCCCTGAGCCCCACGCGTTTCGCCCGCCCAGAGAGGAACAGGGAGCTGGTTGAAAGTTAAGTTTGGAGCATAAGGTGGAGCTATTGCTGGTTACAAGCTAAATACCCCAGGGGCAACTCTGTGATAAGGTCCCCAATACGATATTAATGAGATGGAGTAGAATTACTGAGGTGGAGCTGAATTATTCACAGACTCTCCTCTCACATGTGATATCTGCCATCGATTTCCTTTCCTCGCCCCCCTCCAGCCTCCACATAAAAGCCTGGGACGGCCAATAAAGGCCCACGGGGAGTGCGCAGTCTCTACTCTGGGGGGGGGCGGAGCTTTCAAGTGGGAGATTTGGTTTCATAGGCCGATACAATGGAACTCCATGTGCCTGGGAGGATGTTGGTATGAAACGCTGGGGTGTGACCTGACTACTATTAATAAATATGTGCCCCGACTTGCACCCCAACCTACATTGAGACTCTGTTTGGCAATTTACCTGGTTTTTATACAAACAAAACTTGCCTCCAGGCCTGGAATTCAAATATAAGCTCCTGCTTTGAGGCCACTGGGAACAACATCCAAGGGGTTGGGGAGCAACATGTTACTCACAAGCTACTGGTTGGGGATCACTGGTCTATAGCAAACTAATAACTGTATTAGTACTGTAATTACTAATGTTAATATAGTATGAAGATTGCTCTCCCACCTGCACACAAACTACCTACCCACATACCTACTGTACCTACTGTACTGGGACTGTGTATCCCTCCCCTCCCCCACCTGCACACAAACTACCTACCCACATACCTACTGTACCTACTGTACTGGGACTGTGTATCCCTCCCCTCTCCCACCTGTACACAAACTACCTACCCACATACCTACTGTACCTACTGTACTGGGACTGTGTATCCCTCCCCTCTCCCACCTGCACACAAACTACCTACCCACATACCTACTGTACCTACTGTACTGGGACTGTGTATCCCTCCCCTCTCCCACCTGTACACACACTACCTACCCACATACCTACTGTACCAACTGTACTGGGACTGTGTATCCCTCCCCTCCCCCACCTGCACACAAACTACCTACCCACATACCTACTGTACCTACTGTACTGGGACTGTGTATCCCTCCCCTCCCCCACCTGCACACAAACTACCTACCCACATACCTACTGTACTGGGACTGTGTATCCCTCCCCTCTCCCACCTGTACACAAACTACCTACCCACATACCTACTGTACCTACTGTACTGGGACTGTGTATCCCTCCCCTCCCCCACCTGCACACAAACTACCTACCCACATACCTACTGTACTGGGACTGTGTATCCTTCCAGGCTCATTTCTCTCTCATTACAAATGGGAAGATTTAGCGGCACTTACAGTCCTGAGCCAGACGCACACAAGGACATTGATCGGAGGCTCTGGGAAATCTTTTTTAATTATAATATCTGTCTGAATAAAAAAACCCATTGGCACGAGTGGCCCCAGTAAATGGATTAAAGGCTTAGGAAGAAAGAAGGAAAAGTACTTTTATTTTTCCCTCTTTAATAAGCGCATTGCCCGTGGTGTTAGACACTTGTGACATTGGAGAATAAACAAGATAAGTGTTCAGGACTAAACTCTAATTGGCACTTCACTTGGTAGGATTCAAGCAGGTCGTATTAACCCCACGCTGAGTGCCAGGGCTATGGCCGTATATTCTACAGTTCTGTATATTCCTCAGTTCTGTATATTCTACAGTTCTGTATATTCCTCAGTTCTGTATATTCTGCAATTCTGTATATTCTACAGTTCTGTATATTCAAGAGAACTGGAGCAATGGATTAGAAGCTAAAAGTAATGGGCCAGTATCTTAGATCCCCAAAGCTGGAGTTTAAAGAGAAATCCCCCTCTCACAGCCACAAGGGGAAGGAATATGAAGCTTTTCCAGTAGGAGCTCATGGATAAGAGATGGCCTTGTCCCTCCATACACAGTCCTGCTGTTATCTCTATTACCCCAGGAACTGACAATCACAATAAGATCATTCCCAGGAGAAAGAAATTAAATGAGACACGCAGAAGAAAGAACAGATGTCTGGAAGCTGCTACCCCTGGGACTGCTCCGTTGTGTCTCACTTTAGAGAGGCTGTAACTCCCAGGCAGTGCTGAGGATTCTGAAACTTGTAGTTCCACTTGTAGCTCTTTATTTAATATTCAGGCTTTTTGCATGTCTCTTCTAGCCAGTGCTGGAGAGGTGTTATTGCACTACAATGCTCAGCAGCTGAGAGTTATACTTCAACAAGAACTGAAGGCAAGAAGGTTTAGAGACATAGATAAAAATTATCCTGCTGTACTGATACCATCTTGCTCTACTGCCTTATTTCTGCTCATTGGTCTCCAACAGTACTGGGTGTGAATGTGACAGCAGGACAAGATGGTGAGAGTAGGATACGATTGTGGCACTAGAGCAAAATGGTGAGTAGGTGGCACCACAAGAACAAAAATGGCAGCAGGTGAGGAAGATGATGATAGCATGTTGAGATAGCAAGAGTAGAGCAAGACACTAGGGAAAGATGGAGACAGTACAACAAAATAGCAACAGCACAATAAAATGGCAATGGTAGGGATAGATGGTGGCAGCAGAGAATGATGGAGACAAGGCAAGATGTAGACAGCAAAGAAAGATAGAGACAGTAGGACAAGCTAGATAATGTAGAGCAAGATGGTGACAATAGGACAAGATGAAGACAGTAGGACAAGATGGAGACAACAGGACAAGATGGTGACCATAGAGCAAGATGGAGACAGTAAGACAGGATGGAGACAGTAAAGCGTGATGGAGACAGTAGGGCAAGATGGAGACAGTGGGACAAGATGGAGACGTAGGACAATATGGAGACAGTAGAACAAGATAGAGAAAGTAGGACAAAATGGAGACAGTAGGACAAGAT
This sequence comes from Xenopus laevis, assembly GCF_017654675.1. Classification (NCBI taxonomy): domain Eukaryota; kingdom Metazoa; phylum Chordata; class Amphibia; order Anura; family Pipidae; genus Xenopus; species Xenopus laevis. The sequence goes on along the minus strand of NC_054376.1, from coordinate 3,639,263 downwards.
GAAGACAGTAGGACAAAATGTAGACCGAATATAAAGATAGAGACAGTAGGGCAAGATGGAGACAGTAGGGCAAGATGGAGACTGAAGAGCAAGATGGAGAAAGTAGGGCAAGACGGACACTGAAGGACAAGATGGAGACAGTAGGACATAACATAACTTAGTACACAGTAAGTTAGGTACAGAAAAGACACACGTCCATCAAGTCCAACCTTTTAAGTCTATATATAACCTGCCTAACTGTCAGTTGACACAGAGGAAGACAAAAACATCTCTTCAGAAGTCTCTCCAATTTGCCTCAGAGGGGGAAAAAATTCCTTCCTGACTCCAAAATGCAATGGGACCAGTCCCTGGATCAACTTGTACTATGAGCTATCTCCCATATCCCTGTATGGCACAATGGAGACCTCTGAGCAAGATGGAGACAACAGAACAAGATATTGATAGCGGAGAAAGATGGAGACAAAAGTCACTATTACAGGTATGGGATTAATTGTCTGGAAACCTGTTATCCTCCCATAGACTCCATTTTAATCAAATAATCCAAATTTTTAAAAATGATTTCCTTTTTCTGTGTAATAATAAAACATTCGCTTGTACTTGATCCCAACTAAGATATAATTAATCCTTATTGGAAGCAAAACCAGCCTATTGGGTTTATTTCATGTTTATATGATTTTCTAGTAGACTTAAGGCACAAAGAGCCAATTTACGGAAAGATCTGTTATCCAGAAAGCATTCTGGATAATAGGTCCCATACCTGTATTTCATTTAAAAGAAACAGAAAAGGAAAAGATTTTCGGACGCATTTAACAAGTAAACAGGATTATAAATCCGCATTGATAATGTCCCTTTAATACGGGAGATAAAACAGTTTATTGTTTGGGGTTTTTATCTCACTTTACTTTAAATAGGAAAAAAACCCCCCCCCAAACTCCCGAAATGAATGGAAATATCTGTCCCGTTTCCTATTATGGAGAAGGGGGAGGGGGAACAGTTAATTACTTTTGAATTACTGCCTTTAAATCCGCTTTGCGTGAGACGAGGTTGTGGACCTGGAGGGATGCGACTCGGCGGTTTATTAATTTTACTTTATGTGATTAGTCGGGTGGATTAGAGCAGTTTGTATCTGCCAGAGGAAAAAAACAAGAAATATACTCGCCTTTAAAGCCAAACGATTTGTTATTTAATTAACTAAATGGCCCGAGAGATATTTGTGGGTTTCGTACTTTGCTCGAGATTAAACGAACGCAAATGTTTAAATTGAATCCCCTGTCTGGGCTCAGAATCCAGCAGTGATCTTAGCGGCATGTCTGGGATCAGATATAAGTCACTACAATAAGACTTGATCACATCCCATCTAAAACTGCAACTGCCAATTGTATCACAGGGGTCGGGGACAGAGGAAAGAGACCCCCAGTGATGTCATAATTCATAAGCAATTTCAATATATATCTGTGAAATGTTTCAATTTCTGGAAGCTTTGGAGGATATCAATTCACTTTATGCGGACCCCATTATTATCTAATTGGGCAACAGGTATTTCTAGCAGAATATGAGGTTCATCACTGACAGCCCCTAAGTTTGCTCATAGTTTGTACAGAGAGATCCCATAAAACTATGGCAGCATAGGTATTCCCTGTACTAAGCACAATTCAGCAGGAACAGTCCCCTAAGTTTGCTCATAGTTTGTACAGAGAGATCCCATAAAACTATGGCAGCATAGGTATTCCCTGTACTAAGCACAATTCAGCAGGAACAGTCCCCTAAGTTTGCTCATAGTCTGTACAGAGAGATCCCATAAAACTATGGCAGCATAGGTATTCCCTGTACTAAGCACAATTCAGCAGGAACAGCCCCTAAGTTTGCTCATAGTCTGTACAGAGAGATCCCATAAAACTATGGCAGCATAGGTATTCCCTGTACTAAGCACAATTCAGCAGGAACAGTCCCTAAGTTTGCTCATAGTCTGTACAGAGAGATCCCATAAATCTATGGCACATAGGTATTCCCTGTACTAAGCACAATTCAGCAGGAACAGCCCCTAAATTTGCTCATAGTCTGTACAGAGAGATCCCATAAAACTATGGTACATAGGTATTCCCTGTACTAAGCACAATTCAGCAGGAACAGACATCTGATTGTTAGGGTCCTAATTCCCCTAGCAACCATGCACTGCGTTGAAAACGAGACTGGAATATAAATAGGAGAGGCCTGAATAGAAGGATCAGTAATAAAAAGTAACAATAACAATACATTTTTAGCCTTACAGAGCATTTGTTTTTAATATGGGGTCAGTGATCCCCATTTGAAAGCTGGAAAGAGTCAGAAGAAGAAGACAAATTATTCATAAATTATAGAAAACAAATAATTAAGACCGATTGAAAAGTTGCTTACAAGTGTCCATTTTATAACATTTACATTTAACATAACTTAACGGTGAACCACACCTTTAAGGAAGAACAAAAACATTGTTTTTTTTCTGAATTAAAGGGCAACTAAAGCCTACTGAGAACCCTAAGCCCCAGAGCCAGACCAAGTTGTACAGAGATAGGGGCAGTTGCCCCCAGCGGTATAATTGAGGAGTGAGAGAAAATGGTCTTGGAAGGGGACAGAGGCTTTAGTTTTCCTTTAAAACAGTGGGCTCCGGTAAGTTTATAATATTGGGGGGGGATATATAGGAAAATTCTGTTTATTAAATCATTCTGACGGTGACTTACGCAGAGCGTGCCATTCATCTTGCCGGATGGTCTTGGTGATGTTGTACGTGAGGTTTTTGGGGATCGTGGCTGAGGAGTAATGATACTTGATGTACGAACATCGCTCGATCTCCCCTGAAATATAACAAGAGAGGAAATCATTGAAATGTTCTTTATGTGTTTATAAACAACTTCCACCAGTAACTTCCCTACGTATTTAAGCGAGTGGCAATTCATTTTATATCCAAATGTTACTCCAATTCATATATAATGTTCAGTATAAAACATATCAGTAAAGTGAGATTGTGTATATTCCATTCCTCCACTAAGTAACGATGCTCTGCTGATGTGTAATAATATAACAGCATGAGTATTGTCATATAAATACTGTACTTAATTGCTTCTCTCCTTCATTCTTCTTCATTCACAGTATACAATACAACTTTCAAGTACTGTACTCACCCCAAATCTCCCCCTAACTGACCTTCAGACCAGGCCCCCTTAGCTCATAACAAGGTTACAGATATATAGAAACATTGGGGTAACAGTCACCCTGCTATAGTTCCAGGGGTACCCAGGGTACAAATAAGCACTCACCCCAAATCTCCCCCTAACTGACCTTCAGACTGGGCCCCCTTAGCTCATAACAAGGTTACAGATATATAGAAACATTGGGGTGTCACCCTGCTATAGTTCCAGGGGTACCCAGGGTACAAATAAGGTTACAGATATATAGAAACATTGGGGTGTTACCTGCTATAGTTCCAGGGGTACCCAGGGTACAAATAAACACTCACCCCAAATCTCCCCCTAACTGACCTTCAAACTGGGCCCCCTTAGCTCATAACAAGGTTACAGATATATAGAAACATTGGGGTGTCACCCTGCTATAGTTCCAGGGGTACCCAGGGTACAAATAATCACTCACCCCAAATCTCCTCCTAACTGACCTTCAGACTGGGCCCCCTTAGCTCATAACAAGGTTACAGATATATAGAAACATTGGGGTGTCACCCTGCTATAGTTCCAGGGGTACCCAGGGTACAAATAATCACTCACCCCAAATCTCCTCCTAACTGACCTTCAGACTGGGCCCCCTTAGCTCATAACAAGGTTACAGATATATAGAAACATTGGGGTAACAGTCACCCTGCTATAGTTCCAGGGGTACCCAGGGTACAAATAAGCACTCACCCCAAATCTCCCCCTAACTGACCTTCAGACTGGGCCCCCTTAGCTCATAACAAGGTTACAGATATATAGAAACATTGGGGTGTCACCCTGCTATAGTTCCAGGGGTACCCAGGGTACAAATAAGGTTACAGATATATAGAAACATTGGGGTGTTACCTGCTATAGTTCCAGGGGTACCCAGGGTACAAATAAACACTCACCCCAAATCTCCCCCTAACTGACCTTCAAACTGGGCCCCCTTAGCTCATAACAAGGTTACAGATATATAGAAACATTGGGGTGTCACCCTGCTATAGTTCCAGGGGTACCCAGGGTACAAATAATCACTCACCCCAAATCTCCTCCTAACTGACCTTCAGACTGGGCCCCCTTAGCTCATAACAAGGTTACAGATATATAGAAACATTGGGGTGTCACCCTGCTATAGTTCCAGGGGTACCCAGGGTACAAATAATCACTCACCCCAAATCTCCCCCTAACTGACCTTCAGACTGGGCCCCCTTAGCTCATAACAAGGTTACAGATGTATAGAAACATTGGGGTAACAGTCACCCTGCTATAATTCCAGGGGTACCCAGGGTACAAATAAGCACTCACCCCAAATCTCCCACTAACTGACCTTCAGACTGGGCCCACTTAGCTCATATCAAGGTTACAGATATATAGAAACATTGGGGTGTCACCCTGCTATAGTTCCAGGGGTACCCAGGGTACAAATAAGCACTCACCCCAAATCTCCTCCTAACTGACCTTCAGACTGGGCCCCCTTAGCTCATAACAAGGTTACAGATATATAGAAACATTGGGGTGTCACCCTGCTATAGTTCCAGGGGTACCCAGGGTACAAATAATCACTCACCCCAAATCTCCTCCTAACTGACCTTCAGACTGGGCCCCCTTAGCTCATAACAAGGTTACAGATATATAGAAACATTGGGGTAACAGTCACCCTGCTATAGTTCCAGGGGTACCCAGGGTACAAATAAGCACTCACCCCAAATCTCCCCCTAACTGACCTTCAGACTGGGCCCCCTTAGCTCATAACAAGGTTACAGATATATAGAAACATTGGGGTGTCACCCTGCTATAGTTCCAGGGGTACCCAGGGTACAAATAATCACTCACCCCAAATCTCCTCCTAACTGACCTTCAGACTGGGCCCCCTTAGCTCATAACAAGGTTACAGATGTATAGAAACATTGGGGTAACAGTCACCCTGCTATAATTCCAGGGGTACCCAGGGTACAAATAAGCACTCACCCCAAATCTCCCACTAACTGACCTTCAGACTGGGCCCACTTAGCTCATATCAAGGTTACAGATATATAGAAACATTGGGGTGTCACCCTGCTATAGTTCCAGGGGTACCCAGGGTACAAATAAGCACTCACCCCAAATCTCCTCCTAACTGACCTTCAGACTGGGCCCCCTTAGCTCATAACAAGGTTACAGATATATAGAAACATTGGGGTGTCACCCTGCTATAGTTCCAGGGGTACCCAGGGTACAAATAATCACTCACCCCAAATCTCCTCCTAACTGACCTTCAGACTGGGCCCCCTTAGCTCATAACAAGGTTACAGATATATAGAAACATTGGGGTAACAGTCACCCTGCTATAGTTCCAGGGGTACCCAGGGTACAAATAATCACTCACCCCAAATCTCCTCCTAACTGACCTTCAGACTGGGCCCCCTTAGCTCATAACAAGGTTACAGATATATAGAAACATTGGGGTGTCACCCTGCTATAGTTCCAGGGGTACCCAGGGTACAAATAAGCACTCACCTCAAATCTCCTCCTAACTGACCTTCAGACTGGGCCCCCTTAGCTCATAACAAGGTTACAGATATATAGAAACATTGGGGTAACAGTCACCCTGCTATAGTTCCAGGGGTACCCAGGGTACAAATAAGCTCTCACCCCAAATCTCCCCCTGACTGACCTTCAGACTGGGCCCCCTTAGCTCATAACAAGGTTACAGATATATAGAAACATTGGGGTGTCACCCTGCTATAGTTCCAGGGGTACCCAGGGTACAAATAATCACTCACCCCAAATCTCCTCCTAACTGACCTTCAGACTGGGCCCCCTTAGCTCATAACAAGGTTACAGATATATAGAAACATTGGGGTAACAGTCACCCTGCTATAGTTCCAGGGGTACCCAGGGTACAAATAATCACTCACCCCAAATCTCCTCCTAACTGACCTTCAGACTGGGCCCCCTTAGCTCATAACAAGGTTACAGATGTATAGAAACATTGGGGTAACAGTCACCCTGCTATAATTCCAGGGGTACCCAGGGTACAAATAAGCACTCACCCCAAATCTCCCCTAACTGACCTTCAGGCTGGGCCCCCTTAGCTCATAACAAGGTTACAGATATATAGAAACATTGGGGTAACAGTCACCCTGCTATAGTTCCAGGGGTACCCAGGGTACAAATAAACACTCACCCCAAATCTCCCCCTAACTGACCTTCAGACTGCGCCCACTTAGCTCATATCAAGGTTACAGATATATAGAAACATTGGGGTGTCACCCTGCTATAGTTCCAGGGGTACCCAGGGTACAAATAAGCACTCACCTCAAATCTCCTCCTAACTGACCTTCAGACTGGGCCCCCTTAGCTCATAACAAGGTTACAGATATATAGAAACATTGGGGTAACAGTCACCCTGCTATAGTTCCAGGGGTACCCAGGGTACAAATAAGCTCTCACCCCAAATCTCCCCCTGACTGACCTTCAGACTGGGCCCCCTTAGCTCATAACAAGGTTACAGATATATAGAAACATTGGGGTGTCACCCTGCTATAGTTCCAGGGGTACCCAGGGTACAAATAATCACTCACCCCAAATCTCCTCCTAACTGACCTTCAGACTGGGCCCCCTTAGCTCATAACAAGGTTACAGATATATAGAAACATTGGGGTAACAGTCACCCTGCTATAGTTCCAGGGGTACCCAGGGTACAAATAATCACTCACCCCAAATCTCCTCCTAACTGACCTTCAGACTGGGCCCCCTTAGCTCATAACAAGGTTACAGATGTATAGAAACATTGGGGTAACAGTCACCCTGCTATAATTCCAGGGGTACCCAGGGTACAAATAAGCACTCACCCCAAATCTCCCCCTAACTGACCTTCAGGCTGGGCCCCCTTAGCTCATAACAAGGTTACAGATATATAGAAACATTGGGGTAACAGTCACCCTGCTATAGTTCCAGGGGTACCCAGGGTACAAATAAACACTCACCCCAAATCTCCCCCTAACTGACCTTCAGACTGCGCCCACTTAGCTCATATCAAGGTTACAGATATATAGAAACATTGGGGTAACACAGAGAGACACATGGAAATAAATCTGCACCACCTGCTAAATCTCTTCTCGCTGCAGATCTGAATAAATACATTTATATTTATGAAAATGTTTCGACACTTTCCTGTTTGTTGTGGGGGGATTCTCTTTTAACGTAAATGAAATATTTACATTGGGATCCCGTGTCTGTTAATAAGCTGACAGTGTAAACAATAAACACAAATACAATGACAGGAAATATAGAAGGAAGCAGACCCAGCGGTTGCAGGGGCCCCAGAAGGTATAGGGGGCCCCATGAGTCCCAAATAAAGAGCAATTTCAACATATATTGTTAAAACAGGACATTAATTTGCTTTGAGTTATGCTAATGGTTACCAGGAAAACTCCCAGGGGGTCCCACGTGTCAGTGGCCCTCCTGCTTCTCACCATTTGGCCTATTTCATGGTCATTCCCTATTTCTTTAAGGGGCTTAAAGGGTAAGTAAACTTTTAAAAAAGTGAATGTAAAATTGACGTGAGTGTTATTCTAAGCACTTTTGTCATTTACATTCATTATTTATTTTCTTTTTATTCCAAGATATTAAGGGATACATGTGCTGTTAATATGAATGAATTTTGTTACAACAGCGCCACCTGCTGGTCAGTTTCTGACCAGTCTGACCACCAAGTAGTCAAGGAAGTTGTCAGGAGAAAGAAAGAGGCTGATGTTCTTCTGCTTAGGAAAACAATTAGAAACCTTTCTCACATCTTTCCTAAGCAGAAGAACATCAGCCTCTTTCTTTCTCCTGACAACTTCCTTGACTACTTGCTGGTCAGACTGGTCAGAAACTGACCGTTACTACCGTTACCCCAACCAGAGTGTGGTCTCTATTAGTCTGTACCTTTGGTTGGAGATAATATTTGTGCCCTTTAATGAATCCTGCATAAAAGCTAATCCTGAGCCAAATACCAGAATCTGTCCATTTGCTGCTGCAGGATCCGTTATCCGGAAACCCGTTGTCCAGAAAGCTCAGAACTGTCTGTCGTAGACGCCATTTTATCCAAATAATCCAGATTTTTTTTTCCTGTGTAATAATAAAACCGTAGCTTGTACTTGATCCCAACTAAGATATAATTAATCCTTATTGGAAGCAAAACCAGCCTATTGGCTTTATTTCATGTTTATATGATTTTTTTTTAGTAGACTTAAGGTATGAAATTATGGAAAGATCTGTTATCCGGAAAACCCCCGGGTCCCGAGCATTCTGGAAAACAGGTCCCATACCTGTACAAAATATATTCTCCTATTGCAGCCGCTCGCTTTGCATGGCACCCCTCGACATGAATATCCCCCCAATCACTTGTCTGGCCCATTTTCAAGACATGAAATCCAATTATTTCTGTTTGATCCCCTCCCTTTCCTCCTTCAAACCTTTTTAGAGCCTGTTGTTTGTTCTCTCGAGTATAATTGCCTACAATTTTCCATAAAAGGCGCATATTAAAATCATATTTAACGAGCTCAGAGATGGGTCTCCTGGTTCCCATTATGACGGCAGCTTGTGGGTGTCGGTGATGGACAGGGCCAGGATTTCGAATATTTTACGGTACTTTTTTTTTTCTTCCTCCCTCAAAGCACAAAGAAAACCATTGCCAGGAATATTAATATTCACTATTAAATTGTATGGTATTTACCCTCCATGATGCTTTTAGTGCCCACTGAGCTAAGAAATGCCTTTATTGTCGGCTTACTATCTATCAAGCTGCCCAGACTCTCTTGTGACTTTATAAAATATAATTATCACATCTGTAAGTGTTTGTTGCCCTTATAACGAATAGCTTCTCACATCTTCCTTCCTTTAATTTGTCATTCATACAAGTCAGCCAATAAGGATGCAGTGTGCGTTTTCCTGTTTTGAAATCTGCCCGGTAACTAGTGGATTTACTCTCCAATGAAGGGGAATAAAAACTTTGATTATTATTTTACTTTTTACTGGCAGTAGTCTAATAAAGACATGAAGCTGGTTTAATTTCATTACAGGGGTTGTTCACCTTCCAAACACTTTTTTCAGATTGTTCCCCAGAATTTTTTTTTTTACAGTATTTTTTTTTTTAAAAAAAAAATTGAATAAACACGTTAAGTAATTCAGGGGCAGACTCTAAACTGTAACAATTTTGCAACATTTAGGGGCAGATTTATCAAAGGTCGAAGGTAAAATTAGAATTAAAAAAATTTGAATTTTGAGCTAATTTTTGTGTACTTCGACTACGGAACAGTCCAAATGCGATTAGAATTTGAAAAAAATATGACAATTCCAATTTCGAAATTATCATGTACTATCATTCATTTATTCATTTATCATTGGCCATCTAAAACCTGCTGAATTGCTGTTTTAGCCTATGGGGGACCTCCTAGAACCTATTTGGAGTCAATTTTCAACTTTGAAAAATCGAAGATTTTTTGTGGGAAAAACGTAGAATCTTAAGATTCGATTGCACTATTGCGTCGATTCGTACGATTCGAATTCGATCGAAAACGGGCCTATTCGGCCAAAAAAAAACCCTTTGATTTCATTTCAGTTGATCTTTTTGAATTTGAATTTTGATGTTTTTTAAATTTAAAATTCAACCCTTTGATAAATCTGCACCAGGGGCGTAACTACAGAGGAAGCAGACCCTGCAGCTGCAGGGGGGCCCAGGAGGTAAAGGGGGCCTATGAGGCCCTAATTAATGAGAAATGTCAATATATATTGGTAAAACAGGGCAACCTTTGGAAATGTTGGGGGCCCTAAAATTAATTTGCTGTGGGGCCCAGTAGCATCTAGTTACTCCACTGATCTGCACCTCAGTTGATCCATTTCTCAGCAGCATCTCTAGAGTATTAACAACTATTGTATCAAGTCTAACAGCTGCCTGTAATGAAACTCAGGGATTCTGCTCAGCAGGGACAAAGATAAGAAATGGATCAACTAAATGTATCAATAGAACAGTTTACATTGAAACCTTTCTTAAATGTTTCCTAAGCAGAAGAACATCAGAGCAGCCTCTTTCTTTCTCCTGACAACTTCCTTGACTACTTGGTGGTCAGACTGGTCAGAAACTGACCAGCAGGTGGCGCTGTTGGAACAAAATTCATTCATATTAACAGCACATGTATCCCTTAATATCTTGGAATCAAAAGAAAATAAATAATGAATGTAAATGACAAAAGGGCTTAGAACAACACTCTCATCAATTTTATACTCCAGTCCCACATGCTCTTGCGGTTTTGCCAAATCTTCAGCTCCATACGTGAGCCCATCAAGCCCTATATTCAACGTCGGCCATATGTACAGAATTAATGTTGCGTTGGACAATGAACCCCTAAAGACATTGGGGTGGGCATCTGCTGAGTCCCTGTTGGAAGGCATCATTACATTTATTGCACCAGGCTGTACTTGCCAGAAGAAAGCAGCAGGCGTAGAGTTAACTGAAGCAGGTCAAGCGTTGCTGTGTAATCAGTGCAGAAATATCAGCACAACGAGAGGTGCCTTGAGGGAAGAGAACAAACAGTGGAGGAAGGATATTTGGCAATAGACAGCAGCTGTCTCGCTCGACTGCTTTACTGCAACGTCTCCGGGGATCAAACGAGAGATTCAGGGAAGGGTTTGAGTCTGTGGCTTCATCTTATTCCAACTTGGTCATCAACATCGACCCCAGTAGAGATGTAGGTCAAGATCTGAGGAGCTCGGGGGGTCTCTGTCGCACTTAGGGAAAGTATCAATATCGAATAATTATTTAGTAAGTCTTTAGGCTAAGGCCACACTAGGCGATAGCGCCGCGATTTGACTCGCGGCGACTTTTCGCCGCGACTTTTAAGCCGCAATCGCTGGGGAAACTTTTGCGCTGGCGTCTATGGGGAATCGCCAGCGTAAAAACACACGCGGCGATCTTTTTTCTATTGTCGCTCGAAATCGCCTAGCGAGGCAATTTCGAGCGACAGTAGAGAAAAGATCGCCGCGTGTGTTTTTACGCTGGCGATTTTTCGCGATTCCCCATAGACGCCAGCGCAAAAGTTTCCCCAGCGATTGCGGCTTAAAAGTCGCGGCGAAAAGTCGCGGCGAATCAAATCGCGGCGCTATCGCCTAGTGTGGCCTTAGCCTTAATGTGGGTGAGAGTCGTCCTTAGCACATTCCACTGCTTCTCAATGAGACACGTTCTGATCAGACTGATGCTTTATTTTGGTCTCTCAAGTCTGATTTCTCCCAGAAAGTGGGAAACGTCTATTTGTCTTCTAGATCTGAGAAATCTGATGACTGATGTTCCTTCAAAGCTTTGTACACATTACATTTATTTGTCTGCCTCCAGGATGGAGAATGGACTTTTTCGTTTTTTTTTTACAGGGAAGGGGGATATTAAAAAAGAACAAATGTATTTCTGGGATTCCTTCAGTCTTTAGGGTATCAGTGTTGACTTTGTGCTTTGTAAGACAAGAAGGGGCAGATTTACTAACCGACGAAAATTCGCCAACACTTTGCCAGGCGAAACTTTGCTCAGACAACGCTAACTTAGCAAAATGCTACTATACACTAACTTACTAAAACTGTTACTATAGGCACCATTTCTCCCTACTATACCTGCTATCCCACAGTCACACTCCCTTCCTAGAGACTATTATCCACTGTTACTATAGACACATCTCTCCCTACTATACCTGCTATCCCACAGTCACACTCCCTTCCCAGAGACTATTATCCACTGTTACTATAGGCACCATCTCTCCCTACTATACCTGCTATCCCACAGTCACACTCCCTTCCTAGAGACTATTATCCACTGTTACTATAGACACATCTCTCCCTACTATACCTGCTATCCCACAGTCACACTCCCTTCCCAGAGACTATTATCCACTGTTACTATAGGCACCATCTCTCCCTACTATACCTGCTATCCCACAGTCACACTCTCTTCCCAGAGACTATTATCCACTGTTACTATAGACACATCTCTCCCTACTATACCTGCTATCCCACAGTCACACTCCCTTCCCAGAGACTATTATCCACTGTTACTATAGGGACCATCTCTCCCTACTATACCTGCTATCCTACAGTCACACTCCCTTCCCAGAGACTATTATCCACTGTTACTATAGGCACCATCTCTCCCTACTATACCTGCTATCCCACAGTCACACTCCCTTCCCAGAGACTATTATCCACTGTTACTATAGGCACCATCTCTCCCTACTATACCTGCTATCCCACAGTCACACTCCCTTCCCAGAGACTATTATCCACTGTTACTATAGGCACCATCTCTCCCTACTATACCTGCTATCCCACAGTCACACTCCCTTCCCAGAGACTATTATCCCACTGTTACTATAGACACATCTCTCCCTACTATACCTGCTACCCCACAGTCACACTCCCTTCCCAGAGACTATTATCCACTGTTACTATAGGCACCATCTCTCCCTACTATACCTGCTATCCCACAGTCACACTCCCTTCCCAGAGACTATTATCCACTGTTACTATAGGCACCATCTCTCCCTACTATACCTGCTATCCCACAGTCACACTCCCTTCCCAGAGACTATTATCCCACTGTTACTATAGACACATCTCTCCCTACTATACCTGCTATCCCACACTCACACTCCCTTCCCAGAGACTATTACCCACTGTTACTATAGGCACCATCTCTCCCTACTATACCTGCTATCCCACAGTCACACTCCCTTCCCAGAGACTATTATCCACTGTTACTATAGACACATCTCTCCCTACTATACCTGCTATCCCACACTCACACTCCCTTCCCAGAGACTATTACCCACTGTTACTATAGACACCATCTCTCCCTACTATACCTGCTATCCCACAGTCACACTCCCTTCCCAGAGACTATTATCCCACTGTTACTATAGACACCATCTCTCCCTACTATACCTGCTATCCCACAGTCACACTCCCTTCCCAGAGACTATTATCCACTGTTACTATAGGCACCATCTCTCCCTACTATACCTGCTATCCCACAGTCACACTTCCTTCCCAGAGACTATTATCCACTGTTACTATAGACACATCTCTCCCTACTATACCTGCTATCCCACAGTCACACTCCCTTCCCAGAGACTATTATCCCACTGTTACTATAGACACCATCTCTCCCTACTATACCTGCTATCCCACAGTCACACTTCCTTCCCAGAGACTATTATCCACTGTTACTATAGACACATCTCTCCCTACTATACCTGCTATCCCACAGTCACACTCCCTTCCCAGAGACTATTATCCACTGTTACTATAGGCACCATCTCTCCCTACTATACCTGCTATCCCACACTCACACTCCCTTCCTAGAGACTATAACCCCATTGCTGCTATAGGCAACAATCCCCCGGCTGTTATGCTCAGCTGATATTTAAAATGTGCTGCACTGGTTATAAAAAGCAATAATAATAATGTAACCAAGTCTGAACAGTACTTTACTATAGTACAGAATGTTCAAACCAACTTCTATGATATTGCACCTGCTATTTCATAAATCCAGTCCCGGAGGAACAGTGGTGATTTGTATAATACTTGTTGCCTCCGGATACTAATGAGCCTGGCGCTGCTACTTTGTGAGTTGTCAGTGTGACACGGCTCCTTATTTAGGGACTCGCTGCAGCTGAAAGATTAATAATATATTAAGAGTAGTTTCAGCACCTGGACAGCTCCTGTAGCCACAACACTGGAGTCTATTTGTCAGAGTTTATATAGGAGAGCCGTGGCCTAGAGATACAGGCAAGGGAAAGTTGTGCTCACCACTATTTTTTAAAACCATTAGGCGGGGGTGCAATGAGGGTGTGACCACAAAATACATATAGTCAAATACAAGAGTCCTCTGCACTCAACCCATTATCAATATATTTAAGACAGCGACATTTTGTGCATACTGCTACTAAAAAATGCCTTACCCTTTAAACAAAACAGGGATTGTTTGTCCAATACCTAGTCCCTTTGTAAAATGTATAATGTAGCAATAGAATTCTTAATGAATCAGATAAAATTGAGCATAGGACTGGCCAGATATGGGATGACTTTGACGTAGTTGGCCAGCTTAAATATATTGCAATATATGGACAAACAATCCCTGTTTTGTTTAAAGGGTAAGGCATTTTTTAGTAGCAGTATGCACAAAATGTCGCTGTCTTAAATATATTGATAATGGGTTGAGTGCAGAGGACTCTTGTATTTGACTAGAGATACAGGTACCACTTCTCCCCAGAAGCCCATTCCTGGGGGAATTTCCAAACATATTGTCTGCTCTCAGCACAATTCATTGTTATAAACAAAGGCAGATTTACCTCATTGCCGAGGGGACAAACAAAAGGTTTTCATATGGGGACATTAAAACAAATATTATCACATCTCCATTCAACCTATAGGATGTAGTACATTTAAAGGCACACAGACTTCCTATTCCTGTTTCTCTTTATTTCCTTGAATATCTGGTCTATTAATTGTTGGGAACTAAACAGCAAAAAGTGATAACAGGGGGCAGGGTGTTAAAGTTTCGCAGCAGATGTAGAGCTGCAAGATTTTAATTCTTGTTCTTTGCACATCCCTAACTGGCCTTCAGGTTGGGCCCCCTTAGCTCATAACAAGGTTACAGATATATAGAAACATTGGGGTAACACCCTGCTATAGTTCCAGGGGTACCCAGGGTACAAATAAGCACTCACCCCAAATCTCCCCCTAACTGACCTTCAGACTGGGCCCCCTTAGCTCATAACAAGGTTACAGATATATAGAAACATTGGGGTGTCACCCTGCTATAGTTCCAGGGGTACCCAGGGTACAAATAAACACTCACCCCAAATCTCCCCCTAACTGGCCTTCAGGTTGGGCCCCCTTAGCTCATAACAAGGTTACAGATATATAGAAACATTGGGGTAACAGTCACCCTGCTATAGTTCCAGGGGTACCCAGGGCACAAATAAGCACTCACCCCAAATCTCCCCCTAACTGACCTTCAGAGTTTGCTTTCAAAAGTATCCAGAGCTACAAATAAGCAGCTTGCAACTGATAAAAGCAAAGAGGAAGTGATATATTATGCAAGTGTACTGGGAATACTTCCCCTTTAATGATTGCTGGAAGTGCCACTTGTCTGGGAGAGACACTGGATTGGGCAACAGACTCCTCTTCCCCATCCATCATACAGAAAATAAAGACGATTTAGTGGCCCTTTCTGGAACCGAGCTAAATGGCCGGGCTATTAGTGGTTCGTGACTACCAGCCACATCCTTTTCATTTCTCTCAAATAGGCAGAGACCGGGAGGCCTGAAATCAGAGATCTGAACACCTTCCAAGAAAGCCAGAGACGTATTTACAAGTAAGAGCCGAGAATCGATGAATCCTGGAGGTTCCCCGCACGCATATAATTCTGTCATGGCAGGATGAAGCCTTCTGATTGGGCCTTAATGATCTTTTTGGGCGGATCCCAACATTCCACTTCATGTCTATGAATGAGCTAGGGATCTACAACGTTATCCAGGGTTGTTGGGAGTTGTAATTCAACAACAGATAAATAGGCTGGACATGTAAAAGAAGGGGCTTGTTGAAGTTTGGGGGTTTGGTGTTGGTCAATACACAAACTCAATGCTATTCAACCATTTCCATATAGAGGGCAGATTATACACCCTGAGGCTCATTTATCAACACTGGGCAAATTTGCCCATGTGCAGTTACCTATAGCAACCAATCAGTGATTAGCTTTTTAAAGCCAGCTGCAAGTAGAACAATGAATGCAGCAATTTGATTGGTTGCCATGGGTTACTGCCCATGGGCAAATTTGCCCAGTGTTGATAAATGACCCCCAGGGAGTCTGAATTTATCTCATTATTTTCAGAAAAATCTGACCAAATCCGCATGGGTTTTCCCCCTCATTTATTAAAACATTTTTCCCCGAAAATTTTCTGCGCGGGAAATAAAACAGAAAAAGAATCGTATGAAATTTTAGGATTTCCACCCAAAAACCACGAAATCTTCGAGTTATCGTTTGAAACCCAGCGCAGATGAAGATATCTTCGGGATTTCTCCCATTGACTTTCTAGATGTGCAACCTCGGCAGTTCTGAGATGCCGGATTTTCAGATTCTGACTTTTTTCATCCTCGGGGTATAAAAAATCCAGAGTTTTTTTTTTCAATAAAGATTTGTATTTTACTGTAAAAAAACCATTTTTTGGGGTTTTTGGCTTTCGGACTTTAATAAATAATAATAACCCCCTATGTGTTTGAGTCCCAGCAGGATACAAAAAAATTATAATGTGATTCAGGGTCGGACTGGGCCGATGGGATACCAGGAAAAATCCCGGTGGGTCCTGGCCTTTATGGGCCAGACCCACTTCCTGTAAATGATGATGTCTAAGCCTGAGAAGTCATTGGGGTTCTTGAGCAGTCTAGGGGTCTGCTCCTCATCACAACCCATTTTCACGAGACCTAAGCACCCACTGCACCCACATTTATATTTAGGCTCCCATTCTGATTCACCTACTGAACATCCTCATCAGAACCCATACCCAATGTAGCCGGCTGTTACTATAGATACAAAGGTTATAAGAGTGGCAGCCAATCACTTAACACAAAGGACAGCCAGTGTCAGGTGGGCAACAGGCAAGGGAGGGTGGTCCTTTATCAGGCACTACGGCTTTAAAGAATAAGTAAACCTTTAAAATAAGTGAATGTAGATGAGAGGACTATTCTAAGCACTTTTGTCATTTACATTCATTATTTATTTTCTTTTTATCCCAAGATATTAAGGGATACATGTGCTGTTAATATGAATGAATTTTGTTCCAACAGCGCCACCTGCTGGTCAGTTTCTGACCAGTCTGACCACCAAGTAGTCAAGGAAGTTGTCAGGAGAAAGAAAGAGGCTGATGTTCTTCTGCTTAGGAAAGATTTGAGAAAGGTTTCTAATTGTTTTACTAAGCAGTTTCTGACCAGTCTGACCACCAAGTAGTCAAGGAAGTTGTCGGGAGAAAGAAAGAAGCTGCTCTGATCTTCTTCTGCTTAGGAAAACAATTAGAAACCTTTCTCAAATCTTTTCTAAGCAGAAGAACATCAGAGCAGCCTCTTTCTTTCTCCTAACAACTTCCTTGACTACTTGCTGGTCAGACGGTGGCGCTGTTGGAACAAAATTCATTCATATTAACAGCACATGTATCTCTTAATATCTTGGAATAAAAAGAAAATAAATAATGAATGTACATGACACATGTGCTTAGAATAGCACTCTCATCAATTTTACATTCACTTACAGTATTTTAAAGGTTTGCTTATCCTTTAAACAGTCAGGCATCAGAACCTCCCGCAACTGCCGTTGATTCCAAAGCCTGTAGTGTAACGTCTCATGTGTCAGGAGTGAGGGGGCAATGCTCCCTGATCGGAAGTGACTCTTGGGATCAGGACACGGTTTTGTCGACCCGTTGGAGCTGATTTGTTGTTTCAGGCAGATGAGCAACTGGAGTTGAAAGCGATACTGTGAAGCTGACAGTTGCCGTCAAGCCCCGGGCACACTTTGCACACGGTCGCTTTATTCTAAATGACAGCAGCTTGGCTGATTTTCGCCGGGGCATCTACGCTCAGCTAGCGCTGATAGAGGCTAATGTATAGAAGTCCCTTTCACTCCGGGGCCCTATCAGTGTAACTGAGTAAATGAGGTTGAAAAAAGACTCACGTCTATCAAGTTCAACCTTGTTGTCAAGGCAACTGATCCATAAGAGGTTGCGTCAGACTTGCGTCAATTACGTCAATTACCGTATATTCCTAGTACTGGAAGAGACGCACGCTGAAAATGTTTAATGTAACTGGAGCTGGTATGCAACACTTGCGCAATTGCATTCGTTTGTCAGAACCAACAGTGCAGAACCGAGAAAGGGACAGACAACAGCAATGCCAAACTATATAAAACCAGTAAGAACGAATGAGTCGATATTGGGAGGTTGCTTAGAACACAATTTTTTTTCAATAGGTTAAGATAATAGTTGTAGTTCCCCTTTAAAATCCTACTTTAAAGGGTAAATATACCTGGTTTCTAATGATAATATCCCTGCTTTGAAATACTTCTGATGATGAGTTTTAAGGTATAAAATTTGCCTTTCGATGAGAAATTAATTCTGCTGCTAAGTCGTAGTCACCTCAATTCTAATTTTTATAACCCCCCCTCCATCCCAGTTGCCATGTTGTTCGCTGGAAGAAAAATGACTTCATCTCTAATTCCTTTTTGCTCCTTCGGACTGTGGATTTTCGGACCAAAATGCTGTTTTTTTTTCACCGGAACAATGAGAGTTTGATAAATGAGCCGCGCGTCAGGATTCATTACCGAGTTCCTTTTTTGTTCCGCCACTTTCTGGCGCTGTAACGATTCCGTGCAGGGGTCACATTGAAGCCCGAGGCAAAAGAATACGGGTTGGAGTTTAACCGATCATCTGAGCAAATTATTCAGGCTCCTTCCATGCAAAACCAGCGCCTGGGTCCGGAATAGTAATTCGAGATACTTAATCACAGAACAGCAGAACCGCCTCTCCCTCGCTCGCTTAGAAACACCATTTGGTCCCGGGCCAACTCCATTGAAGGTGCCCATCAGCTTGCCCCAATGGTGCTGCCATAAGTCTGCCAACTGTTCCCAGTTCCAGACAGTCAGTTCTACAGCTCCTACTGTACATGGGAAATGCTTTAAAGCGGATGTAAGCCCCAAAATCACCTTTTGCTGAATGAAAAACCCTACTCTTAAAGGATAAGTAAACCTTTAAAATAAGTGAATGTGGAATTGATGAGGGTGTTATTCTAAGCTATTTTGTCATTTATATTAATTATTTATTTTCTTTTTATTCCAAGATATTAAGGGATACATGTGCTGTTAATATGAATGAATTGTGTTCCAACAGCGCCACCTGCTGGTCAGTTTCTGACCAGTCTGACCAGCAAGTAGTCAAGGAAGTTGTCAGGAGAAAGAAAGAGGCTGCTCTAATGTTCTTCTGCTTAGGAAAGATGTGAGAAAGGTTTATAATTGTGATTCTAAGCAGAAGAACATCAAGCCTCCAAGCCTGGAATTCAAAAATAATCACCTGCTTTGAGGCCACTGGGAGCAACATCCATGGGGTTGGAGAGCAAAATGTTGCTTACAAGCTACTGGTTTGGGATCACTGCTTTAAGGTATCTGCTCATGTATGAGGTCTTCTTGACTGATATCTGGCCAAAAATCAGCCAGATATCAATCAGGCAGGTTTGATTTTCCCCGCGATTGAGGCCTGCATCAGCTAGTTGATGAGGACCTCAACCCTGTTGATTAGCCCATTATTACCCTACCTTTGTTGGGCATATTAGGAGAAAGATTCCCTCATTTGGTGACCTTGCCAAAGGATCTTATAGTGTATGGCCACCTTTAGCCAGTGCTGGGCTTAAGATTCAGGATGAGCAAGGCAAGCACCTGTCCCAACATGACCCCCAGGTTTGGACTGTTCAGCCCAAACCCACTACCTGGCTCCCCTGTTGCAGTCGTGAGAAGAAGAGGGTATGCGTGGGGGGGCGCAGTGGCGTTGTGGCTAGGGAGAGTGTTGTTCAACGCTGATGCCCACCAGGCAAGGAGCAGAGCACAGCTTACCCTGGGTTGGATGTGTTAAGTGAGCAATTGTGCCCCAAAATACTCTAGCACTTGCACCCCAAGATAAACTGAATGATCCCTCACATTTTATAGTCATTGAACTTTTGAGTTCTCCGTGCCCTTTTTTTCCAGCAGAGATGGGCGATCTGACAGTTTTCTGGTTCATTCTAAGAACATCATCAGAAACTTCCCTCTGCTCACCAACGTAAGTTTCTGCCAACTGCTGCTGGTCGGCCTAACTGAACACCAGGTGGTACCGTTGATTACAATTCATTATATTAGCAATGTAAAAACTGACAATATCTCGAAAACTAGAATATTGATATTGTTTAAGTTCTCGGAAGAGCAATTATATATCAAATTACACAGAGGGCACCTTGAGTACGGTGCCTTGCCAAGGGCATTATTTTTGTGTCAGCTATTCTATTTTATTGCAAAGTTACTTCTTTCTAAATTAGACATGACCAAACAAAATATTCACCTTGGTTCAAGGTCTTGCCTTCCTCTAGCAAGAATCTACGATTAGTAGACTTACACAACTTAAGTCTAATATTGTCTTGCTATATATTATTTCTCCTCTACACACCTGGCACTTTATAATGTCTCACAATGCTCATGATCCAACTGACCAAACCAAATATATCAATGTGACTCTATGCTGTAGGAGCCATAGAAATACTAGGAAAGTAAACAATTGACTTGTATAGGATAATAAAGTAGAGTGAACAGGCTTTCTCTTCAAATCCCACCTTAAATGGCCTCCAGGTTGGTCTTTGAGGCATATCCAAAGCAGCCAATAAGCTCTATTAGCAAAACTCCACCATAAAAAGCCTTTATGACAATTGTCAAGAAGTAACACAAGTAAGGCAGCAGATAGGCTTCCTTTTTAAATCTTCCTATAGTAGGCTTTCACCATAACTGGGCATTAGGATGGTCTTCAAAGAGTAGCTAAGAGTGAAGGCAGGTTTGCTCATCCAACCTCCCCTACATGGTCTTCAGGCTGCTCCTCGATGAATTTCTAAGAGAGAGAGAGTTCAGGTTTTCTCTTCTATTCTCACCACAACTGGTTATCAAGGAGTGTCTAGGACAGCGAGTAGACTTCCTCTTCAAATGTCACTATAAATGGCTTTCATGCTTGTCTTAAAAGAGTATCTAGGGCAGCAAATAGGTTTGCTCTTCAATTATCACCCTAAATGGGCTTCAGGCTGGTCTGCAATGAAGTTCTAGGAGACAAAGTAGGGTTTCTCATCAAATCTCCCCTCCAGGTTGGTCTATGAGGCATATCCAAAGCAGCAAATAGGCTCTATTAGCAAAACTCCACCATAAAAAGCCTTTGTGACAATTTCCAAGAAGAAACCCAAGTAAGGCAGCAGATAGGCTTCCTTTTTAAATCTTCCTATAGTAGGCTTTCACCTTAACTGGTCATTAGGATGGTCTTCAAAGAGTAGCTAAGATAGAAGGCAGGTTTGCTCATCCAACCTCCCCTACATGGTCTTCAGGCTGCTCCTCAATGAATTTCTAAGAGAGAGAGTGTTCAGGTTTTCTCTTCTATTCCCACCACAACTGGTTATCAAGGAGTGTCTAGGACAGCAAGTAGACTTCCTCTTCAAATGTCACTATAAATGGCTTCCATGCTTGTGTTTAAAGAGTATCTAGGGCAGCAAATAGGTTTGCTCTTCAATTATCACCCTAAATGGGCTTCAGGCTGGTCTGCGATGAAGTTCTAGGAGAGAAAGTAGGATTTCTCATCAAATCTCCCCTCGGTGCCCTGCAGGCTGCTCTAGGAAAGAGACTATGTTTTCTCATATTTTCACTCTCTTATATTTTCTAGATATTTTCTAGAGTAGTTTCTAGAAGAGCAAACAGGCTTCCTCTTCAAATCTTACTGTAAATGGCATCCATGCTGGTCTTTAAGGAGTATCCAGGGCAGCAAATAGATTTTGCTTTTCAAATCTCACCCTTAATGGTCTTCAGGCGGGTCTTCAATCAATTTCTAGGACAGAAAGTGGTTTTTCTCTTCTATTCTCACCATAACTGGTTATTGAGGAGTATCTAGGAGAGCAAGTAGACTTACTCTTCAAATCTCACTGTAAAAGGCTTTCATGATGGTCTTTGAGTATCTGGGGCAGCGAATAGGTTTGCTCTTCAAATCTCACCGTAAATGGGCTTCAGGTTGGTCTTCAATGAATTTTTATGAAAGAAAGTAGGTTTTCTCATCTATTTGCAACCTAGTTGGGTATTGAGGAGTAGCTAGGAGAGCAAGCAGACTTCCTTTTCAAAGCATGCTGGTCTTTAAAGAGTATTTATGGCAGCAAATAGGTTTTTTCTTCAAATTGCACCTGTCAGGGCCCGAAGGCACAATTTGGAGTGCGGACCAAGGAGGAAGCAATTAGGCAAACACAGTTCGTGGTACAATGGATTAGGCAGAAGAATCGTCAGTTCAGGCAAAGGTCGGTCCAGGCAGCAAAATATCGTGGTCGAGATTTCAGGCTAAGGTCGGTCCAGGCAGCGAAATATCAAGGTCGAGGTTTCAGGCAAGGTCGAGAATCAAGAATCAATATTTAGAAGATACCCAGGAACTCTAGATAGAAGAACCTGAAAGAACCTTCTGGCGTCCTTAAATAGGTGGGTTTTCGCGCCAAAACGTGGAGGATGTGCGCCAGAATGTGCGTCAGTGTCAGCACGTTTTGGACGCCAGCGTTAATGCGCCAGCGTAAAACGCCTGCGTCACGCTGGCGTCTGACGGCCGCATGGCCTCTTCTGGGCGCCGCCATCTTGGACGCGTGGAGGACGGCCAGGACACCTTACAGCACCTTAAATTGCCCTTTGGCTGGTCTTCGGTGAGAGCAAAAAGGCTTTCCATTCAAATCCCAACCTAAATAGTCCTTAAATCTCACCTAACTGGCCTTCAGGCTGGGCTCCCCTATTATGTGTGAGTTGGAACTTCTAACCACCACACACCCAAAATAAATCAGCACCGTTTGATTCTCTGTGAAGTAAACATAGGGTGTTTTATAAAAAGCCACATGCATTTCATGCATCAAACTGAAATCAGATGATCTTTTTGGATGGTCCTTTCAGGACTGTTCATCCGATACAGACATTATTCCCATTATTAGCTGGGATTTTTTATTAATTTTAAGAACAAATAGCCGTCTCATTCTCTCCTTTAAATGGATGATTTTGCCTCTGGAATCCCATTCGACAGCGAGCGAAGGAGCTAATAGTCTGCGTCTGTGACATTCAGCTCGTACGCCGGCCCTGCAGATGCAGAAGCCGGAAAGGTTAATTACAGGGAAGACATTTCATTAGAAGTGTGTACACTGGAGAGATAGGGGGAGTCTGCTTTCTGCAAACTTCCTTCAAGATTAAATTATGCCCCTGCCTCTCAATAAACAATTTATTCATTTGTGTGACTAGCGGCTCGTGCTGAAAGTCTTTCTATTTATCTTCTTCTTTATTTTCTGCTTTTATGGCTCGTCTTCCCCACGTACTACAGATTTCTCTCTCCCCGAGCCCTTATCTCTGTCATATGGGTTTAAATCCAGGGGTACAACACTGCTAGCCATGTCCTTATGCAGCATGGAGGGAAAACAGCTTTAAAGGGAAACAAAAGCCACACAGATACCACGGTTTATTATAAAACATTTGGCAAGGTCATTAATTAAGATTATCTTATCCCCATTGTAAGCAGCAGTCCTGTCCTGCTTTATGGCAGCTGAGATTCTAGCTATCTGTATAACAGAACATTCTGTCCCAGTGGCTGCACAGATCCTATCTGATCCCCATTGTAAGCAACAGTCCTGTCCTGCTTTATGGCAGCTGAGATTCTAGCTATCTGTATAACAGAACATTCTGTCCCAGTGGCTGCACAGATCCTATCTGATCCCCATTGTAAGCAGCAGTCCTGTCCTGCTTTATGGCAGCTGAGATTCTAGCTATCTGTATAACAGAACATTCTGTCCCAGTGGCTGCACAGATCCTATCTGATCCCCATTGTAAGCAGCAGTCCTGTCCTGCTTTATGGCAGCTGAGATTCTAGCTATCTGTATAACAGAACATTCTGTCCCAGTGGCTGCACAGATCCTATCTGATCTCCATTGTAAGCAGCAGTCCTGTCCTGCTTTATGGCAGCTGAGATCTTAGCTATCTGTATAACAGAGCAACTTCTTACCCAATGAATTGGTAAGTGCATAAATATATTTAGTGCCCTAAACCCAGAAGTAGCTAAAAAAAAAGAATACAGAGATTTTAAAAAATTTTATTTAAAATTTGTAGGATGACCTCTAATACATCTTCTAGGCAAAAGGAGCCCCCCTATAAGATATATTGGATGTAACTGTCAGTGAATATCTGACACCCAACTGCTGCATGAAGAGAGAATGAAGAGAAACAGATGCTGAGAGAGGAATAGTGAAGATAAACTTGATTTTTTCATAAATGGTACAGAATTTTTATCTGATTATATTTAGAACGTTTAATTCAGTATGAAAAAGCTCATATTACATTTGAATTTTTCCAGATAGTTTCCCTTTAATAAGACAAAACACCTTGTGGTTAAGAAGCCGCGCTGTCATTATCAATTTAAAATTTGATGATGTCCCAAACATCTGGACCGCTATTAATTCTCGCCCCACTACCTGCTGCGGCTCTTCGTTAATAGAGCGCAGTTATTATTGGAACGTCGCTCTTTATATCCCGGTAATTTGATCCCTCCTGTCGGCGAGAGAGCGGCTGAGAGTGCAGACCATTTATTTTATTGTGCAATTAGTTTCGCTTCTCATTAAAATACCGACATGTCAACTCCTGACGCATTCAACGGGAAACTAGAGCAGAGAGAGAGAAATCGGACGTGCGGATCGGCGACCTGTGCCCGACAATCAAGTGGGAAACCACGGGAAACAAAGACTTTTATTAATTCTAAAAAACAAAATCCCGATTTCCCAATGAAGCTGTTATTAGATAAAGTCTCGCCGTCCCTTGTCCGGATGCCGGAATAGATAAGACTCGCAAACATGAGACATAAGTGTTTCATGCTGGGCCTGTTTGCATTCTTTGCACTGCTGGTTCTGACTCCTGAAACAATGTAGCAGAAGCCAGACCTAGAGGTGAACTGGCTTCTGCTTCACAACAAGAAGAACATTATAAACAGAGGTAGAGTCCTGCAGCGGGCCGGGTACCCGCGGGTTACCCGCAAAAACCTGCGGTACCCTGCGGGTTGCGGGTAGAAGTTCCGGGTGCGGGTTTGCAGGTCGCGGGTCGGGCCACGGGTCTTCTCAAAAGAGATTTTTACTCCTTTTTTCTGATCACTTCTACTTCCATTGATGTTACTTCTGGTTCGTGATTCTTGATGGTCAGCAGGTCGCGGGTCCGGGTTGCGGATAAGGTACTTGCGGGTCGGGTAGCGGGTCCAATCGGGTAAGAATGCGGGTTCCGGGTTCGGGTTGCAGATTGCTGGTTGCGGGTACGGGACGGGTATGGGTTACAAAAAATTGACCCGCGCAGGACTCTAAACAGTGGTGTAACTACAATACAGCTGACCCATGGGTTGGGTGGGCACAACCAGTTGCTTAACTAGACTGGACCACCCCATGCAAAATATTATTCGGGGATAATATATGGAAGAGCCATAGTTCGGGGTCCCCCTAACTGTATGTTATGCCTCTGGATGTAATGCCCCTTATCTCTCAATGGCAATGAGAAACCGCCTCAGGCTGCAGCAACGAGTAAAAAAAAAAACGCTCCTGGTACTTTAAGAGCTGAATTTTCGTTTTTTAAAGGGTTTGTTCACCTCTGACTTAACTTTTAGTATAATGTAGAGAGTGATATTCTGAGACAATTTGCAATTGGTTTGTTATTTGTGGTTATTTCGCTTTTTATTCAGCGGCTCTCCAGTTCAGCAATCTGGTTGCTAGGGTCCAAGTCACCCTAGCAACCACACACTGATATGAATAAGAGGCTGGACTATGAATAGGAGAGGCCCGAATAGAAAGATGAGGAATAAAAAAAAGCCATAACAATACATTTGTAGCCTTACAGAGCATTTGTTTTTCTATATGGGGTCAGTGACCCCCCCATTTGAAAGCTGGAAAGAATCAGAAAAAGAAGGCAAATCATTTAAAAACTATAAAAAATAAATAATGAAGACCAATTGAAAAGTTACTTAGAAATGGTCATGCTATAACATACTAAAAGTTAAGTTGAAGGTGAACCACCCCTTCAAACTGGAAATTTAGTTTTCTAGTGGGGCCCCCCCAACCCCCTCTGGTGCATAAAAAGTTCAGCATTGAGGGGCGAGAGGGATTTTTTTTTTGACCAAGTCCATTTTTATGGCCACACCTCCTAATTACCCTGTTCATTTAACAAAATTTGTCAGGTTATTAAAGTTTGAACGTATTTCTGTGGGGTTTTTTTTTTCCAATTATTATAGTTTTGCTAATGAAGGTGAATTGCCCTTTAACTGGTGAGTCTAACTTCTCCCAAGGGACCTGTTATCTTATATTGTTACAATTACTTATTTGCTTATCTCAATTGTTACAAAAGTATCTTATGTGCTGCTGTGGCTGTTCTGGGCTCTCTGCCAAAAGCCAATTAAGTTAGAAACTTTGTTTCTTTTTCTGCCTGTTCAGTGCAGAGAAAATCGGGACTTTCCAGTACAAATGAGCAGTCAAAAGAGGGACTGTACCTCTTAAAACGGGACAGTTGGGAGGTATGCATCTCTAACAGGGGCGATTCTAGGGCTGCTGCTGCTTCGTGTTTAAAAATCAGCATCGGATGGGGTCAAAGGGGGCAACGAGCGCAATAGTGCACTAGCGGAGCCAAATTTCTGGGTTAAAACCCGGAAATTCGGTTCTTAAAGTTACAAGAGGTGCCTTTTTGCAACCCCTTGTAACTGGCTGCTCACGGCCTCCTCATGGCAGTTGCAATAATCTGCACTAGGAGACTAATTCACGGTTTAAAAAATGGAAATACGTCTCTTAAAGTTACAGGAGCGGCCCTGGGGGAGTCCTCAATCGGTCTTAGGCCTATACACTGGAATAGCTGTGAGTGCAGAGACCTGCGGCAATGTAGAGAAGTGCAGGGCATGGTGCTAGAGTGCAGAAAACATGGCAGTTTGTGCCCATTTTATTACAGTTTGCCCTGCACTGTAACTGGCGCCTATAGAGGTTCCTTAAAGGAGTTGTTCACCTTTGAGTTAACTGTTAGTAGGATGTAGAGAGGGATATTCTGAGACAATTTGTAATTGCTTTTAATTTTTTATTATTTGTGATTTTTGTGTTATTTAGCTTTTTATTCAGCAGCTCTCCAGTTTGCAATTTCAGCCACCTGGTTGCTAGGGTCCAAATTCCCCTAGCAACCATGCATTGATTTGAATGAGAGACTGGGATATGAATGAGAGGCCTGAATAGAAAGAGGAGGAATAAAAAGTAGTAGTAAAAATACATTTGTAGCCTTACAGAGCATTTTTTTTTAGATGGGGTCAGCGACCCCGATTTGAAAGCTGGAAAGAGTCAGAAGAAGAAGGCAAATAATTCAAAATCGATAAAAAAAAAAAATAATGAAAACCAATTGAAAAGTGGCTTAGGTTTGGCCGTTCTATAACCTACTAAAAGTTTAAGGACTTGAGTTCTACACGTTGTTAGTTCCACTTTAACGTTGTCTTTGGGGCATTTCCGCTTGACTACAGCAAAGGCCGTTTCATTTCTGCAGTAATTCGGGGATTAATGTCGTCCTTAGCAGAGTCAGGCCCCGGGCCGCTAACTGAAGGCGATGGCACAATAAGGTCCTGCTGTGTCTCTCAATTGCCTTAAAACTCCAAGTTAGTGAACGAGGCTGCGGGGAGTTGGTGAACGAGGCTGCGGGGAGTTGTAGTGCCAGAGTACCGAGATGCGCAAGGTCCAACTGCTCACACTCAATGCCGCCTCAGCATTTTCACTTGCCATAAAAGGGACTGAACTTTCCGATTAAAGGGGAACTACACCCAAAACATTTTTTTTTTGCAAGAGGAAAGAATAAGTAGCAACTTTCCAATATCCTATAACATTTTTCATGAATTTGTAATTGTTTAGATCCAGTGGATCCAGGGACTGGCTCCAATTACCAGAAAGGGATTATATGCTCCATCTGAGGCAAATTGGCTTCAAATGGGTTTTTTTTCCGCCATCCTCTGGATCAACTGGCAGTTAGGCAGGTTAAAATAGGGTTAAAAGGTTGAACTTGACGGACGTGTGTATTTAACTCACTATGTTACTGTGAATGATTCCCATTTAATAGAAGCAACTGCTCCACCTGCAGCACAAAACTGGTCAGAACAGCTAAATATACAACATGGGGGAACTGATCCCAGATCTCTCCCGATTGTGATTCATCACTAAACTGTATCTGTACTTGGCACTTGACTTCTCCTCTTAAAGGAACAGTTCAGTGTAAAAATAAAAACTGGGTAAATAAATAGTCTGTGCAAAATAAAAAATGTATCTAATATAGTTAGTTAGGCAAAAATGTAATGTATAAAGGCTGGAGTGAGTGGATGTGTAACATAATAGCCAGAACACTACTTCCTGCTTTTCAGCTCTCTAACTCTGAGTTAGTCAGTGACTATAAGGGGAGCCACATGGGACATAACTGTTCAGTGAGTTTGTAATTGATCCTCAGCATTTAGCTCAGATTCAAAAGCAACAGTTATGTCCCATGTGCCCTCCCTCAAGTCACTGATTGGTTACTGCCTGGTAACCAATCAGTGGAAAGCAAGAGAGCTGAAAAGCAGGAAGTAGTGTTCTGGCTATTATGTTACACATCCACTCACTCCAGCCTTTATACATTACATTTTTGTCTAACTAACTATATTAGATACATTGTTTATTTTGCACAGACTATTTATTTACCCACTTTTTATTTTTACACTGAACTGTTCCTTTAAAGCTCCAGTTTAAATCTGACTTTAGAGAGTTAAAAAGCGAATAAGAAATGATTCCTTGCAGTGGATGCGCTACTGCGCCCGCGTCTGCCAGATTTTGTTTGCTTGGAAATATGTCCTGATCCACGAGAGAGAAATCCCTTCAATATTGTTCAACAAATGAGGAAGATGAAAGCGCACGAAACTCTTGCTTTGCTGCCAAGTCACTGCAGAGAATCTCGTATAGGAATATTTACTACTGGGAGTGGGTGCTGTATACGAATAGTGCTACAGGGAGTGGGTGCTGTATACGAATAGTGATACAGGGAGTGGGTGCTGTATAGGAATAGTGATACAGGGAGTGGGTGCTGTATAGGAATAGTGATACAGGGAGTGGGTGCTGTATAGGAATAATGCTACAGGGAGTGGGTGCTGTATAGGAATAATGCTACAGGGAGTGGGTGCTGTATAGGAATAATGCTACAGGGAGTGGGTGCTGTATAGGAATAGTGCTACAGGGAGTGGTGCTATATATGGATATTTGCTACAGGGAGTGGGTGCTGTATAGGAATAATGCTACAGGGAGTGGGTGCTGTATAGGAGTAGTGCTACAGGGAGTGGGTGCTGTATAGGAATATTTGCTACAGGGAGTGGGTGCTGTATATGAATATTTGCTACAGGGAGTGGGTGCTGTATAGGAATAATGCTACAGGGAGTGGGTGCTGTATAGGAATATTTGCTACAGGGAGTGGGTGCTGTATAGGAATAATGCTAAAAGGAGTGGGTGCTGTATAGGAATAGTGCTACAGGGAGTGGGTGCTGTATAGGAATATTTGCTACAGGGAGTGGGTGCTGTATATGAATATTTGCTACAGGGAGTGGGTGCTGTATAGGAATAATGCTACAGGGAGTGGGTGCTGTATAGGAATATTTGCTACAGGGAGTGGGTGCTGTATAGGAATAATGCTAAAAGGAGTGGGTGCTGTATAGGAATAGTGCTACAGGGAGTGGGTGCTGTATAGGAATATTTACTACAGGGAGTGGGTGCTGTATAGGAATAGTTGGGTGCTGTATAGGAATACTACTGTGTGTACTGTAGAATAGACAAACACATAGACAGACAGAGAAATAGAATTCCAGGAATACTGAGCCACGGCCTCTGCTCTCCAGAATTTCCCGTCTCCCCACTATCTGTACAGCACGGGGGGGACTAGAGTTTTTATTGACACCCCTCCCCCGATGGAATCAATTAGATCGCTGTGATTTTATAATCAATACCCTCGAAGGTGCAGAGAGGAAGGTAAAGGAGCCATTTTGCTGTCGGATCAATTAAGAGTAATTACACTTTCCTATTACACGTGTAGGAAATCGCTCTCTGCATCATACTAAAAGTTCATTTAAAGGGGAACAAGACCTTTAACCTTTTTCTCTCTAGTTCACCTTCCTTGAGAACGTTTGCATTTTACGATATCTTCCCTTTGAACTCTCCCTCCTTTCTTTTGTTCCCTGCCTTTTTGGCTGCTTTCTGTTCCCCTCTTTAATTTTCTGGTGTCTTTTTCCCCTTTTTTTGCTGTCCCCGTGTGTCTCATTTGAATTTCAGTGGGGAGGGGGAGAGATGAGAATGGTCAAAGGGGTTGTTCACCTTAAAATGAAATGTCAGTATGATGTAGAGAGGGATATGCTGAGACAATTTGCAATTGCTTTCTATTTTTTTATTATTTATATATTTTTTTAACTTATTTAGGTTTTTATTCAGCAGCTTTCCAGTTTGTAATTTTAGCCATCTGGTTGCTATGGTCCAAATCCCCCTAGCAACCATGCACTGATGTGAATAAGAGACTGGAATATGAATAGGAGAGGCCTGAATAGAAAGATGAGGAATAAAAAGTAACAATAACAATACATTTGTAGCCTTACAGAGCATTTGTTTTTTAGATGGGGTCAGTGACCCCTATTTGAAAGCTGGTCAAAAGTCAAAAAAAGAAAGCAAATAATTAAAAAAAATTATAAAAATATATATAATGAATACCAATTTAGTTGTTTACAAATGATCATTCTAGAACATATTTAAAGTTAAAGGGGTTAGGTTAACTTTTAGTATGTTATAGAATGGCCAATGCCAAGCAACTTTTCAATTGGTCTTCATTATTATTATTTTTTTTATAGTTTATGAATTATTTGCCTTCTTCTCCTGACTCTTTCCAGCTTTCAAAAGGGGGTCACTGACCCCATCTAAAAAAAACCAAAAAACAAAGGCTCCGTAAAGCTACTCATCTTTCTGTTCCGACCCTCCTCTATTCATATTCCATATTCTCGTTCAAATCAAGGCATGGTTGCTAGGGTCATTTTAACCCTAGCAACCAGACGGCTGACATTGCAAACTGGAGAGCTGCTGAATAAAAGGCTAAATAAGTCAAAAACCACAAATAATAAAAAATGAAAACCAATTGCAAATTGTCTCAGAATATCCCTCTCTACATCCTACTAAAAGCGAACTCAAAGGCGAACAACCCCTTTGTTTGCCAGACCCTCTGTACTGGTAGGACCCCTGAGTCCGCTGTCCTCTGATATTACTCATTTGGGTGATTTTTTTCTTCTTTTTGACATAGATTGCATCCCCCGCAAGCACTTGATAATTGAATATTTCCACATTTGGCAGAATGGCTCTGAGCGACCCTGTCCCCCGTCTCTGCTGCAGAGCTGCGTCTCTTTCTAATCAAGAGAAATGGACTTGTGTTGTGAATATGTTAAATCCCCTAATGGCGAGGGAGGCCCCATACATCACTCTAGGCCCGTCTCACACCCATTCCCTTGTCAGATAAACACTCCCCGTCACCCTCACATATAAACTGTCACTGCTCCCCGACAGCCTAATGGATCCCGCAAAGGAAAATCACAGAGAGAGAGAATGAAAGAATTCCATTTGTCGAGGAGCCCCAGCAATCAGCTAATTGGTGTCGGTGTCAGCGAGGGCTTTGAGTTGGCGGCAAAGCGATATTTATGGGGCACTTTGCATAAAACGCGCCAGGCTCCTTTTCTCCTTCTCCATTTTTGGTCTCACATTTAATTGGATCATCTTGGGAATCGAAAGAGGGACAAAAAAGTTGGCGCCCATTTTTGTGGCCACACCCCCTAATTACCCTGTTCATTTTACAAAATTTGGCAGGTGATGAAAGTTTGAACATATTTCTGTGTTTTTTTTTCAGTTATTACAGTTTTGCTAATGAAGGTGAATTGCCCTTTAAGCTGTGAGTCTAACTCCTCCCAAGAGACCCGTTATCTGATATTGTTACAATTACTTATTTGCTTATCTGAAAATTGTTACAAAAGTATCTTATCTGCAGCTGTGGCTGTTCTGGGCTCTCTGCCAAAAGCCAATTAAGTTAGAATTTTTTTCTGGCTGTTCAGTGCAGAGAAAAACAGGACTTTCTAGTACAAACAAGGGACTGTGGGTTGAGCCGTCAAAAGAGGGACAGTTGGGTCTGTACCCGTTTCCACAACCCAGTAAGTAGACAACCCTACTGACTGCCTATTTCTTTTATTAGTGCTAATAAGGCTGATTTATATGGCCTCAGCCAATCACAGGCCATCGTTATGGGAAAACATTTTTTTTTCAAAACACATCGGTTAATAGTGCTTCTCCGGCAGAATTCTGCACTGAAATCCATTTCTCAAAAGAGAAAACCCCCCTCTAGTGATGGGCGAATGAATTTGCAAATCTCCCGCGAATTTCTTACTGGCGTCAATTTCACGATTTTTTCGTGAAAACGTTAAAATTTCTTGATTTTTTCGTGAAAACAGTCGAATTGCTTGATTTTTTTGTGAAAACGTTCGAATTGCTTGATTTTTTTGTGAAAACGTTTGAATTGCACAATTTTTTTGTGAAAATTTTTGAATTTCACTATTTTTTCATGAAAACTTTCGAAATTCATGATTTTTCTGTGAACTTTCTGATTTCACGATTGTTTGCGAATTTTGCTGGGAAATTGGTGAATTTTTCGGTGAACTCTGTCTGTGTTTCAGGCTTATGGATGAGGAGGAGTTCATTCTTCATTCAGTTTCATTAGAAGGGAAAACAGGATCAGATACCTTCCACTCTTCCTACCATGGGTCTAAGGCATGGATAAGGTGGGATAAAGAGTAAAAACCCAACGTTTTAGATCATTTTTGTTTTAAAAAAATGTAGAATTGTTGCAAAAATAACAACACATTCATATAAAAACTGTTATTTGTCTAGCTAAGGCTGTCACAAAACCAAAGGTTTCTTCTGATGACCCTAAGAAAAGCAAAGAGCAACCTTTCCAACCCCGCAGGGGTATAAATACAGATGGCAACAAAAGTAAAGATCTAATGGATCCAGACAGCCATACTTGTCTACCAGAGGTTCTAATGGTGGGTCTAGAACCTAATGGGGCTCTGTCTAGGGCACAGCCTTTCATTATTTCCACTGTGGGTCCTTTAAAAGCCTATACAATTTGGCACTACCTACATCTAATTGGTAAGTGAGTGGACCTAAGGTGTCACATTCTCTACTGGACCCTAGGAGACCCTCGCCAATGGTGTTGGCACAAACATGCTCCACCGGCCAAAAAAATCCTACCCCTGATAGAGGGGATAGCGATTGAGGGAAGAGCAACAGAAGGAAGAAGAGGGGCGAGTGATAGAGCGGAGTGGAGAGAGGCATCGGGACCAAACACAGACTAGGAGTAGGCAGAAGACCCTTTAACATTCCATGCATAGCGCCCTAGGAAGGTGCCTCTTCTGCCTGCCCCTAGTTGCGGTACCTCCCATGCACCGTCCTTGGCTAGAAACCTTTGATACAAGTAACACAGAAGCCAAATTACGTTGAATAACTCTCTTGGCCTCACAGCCGAAAGATATAGATTGGAAGTTGTGCAAATATGCTGAGGAAATCAGGGAAAACATAGACTCCATACGCCTACAATCTGCTTAGCAAGCATTATCCGGACAGAGAGGCTGGATCCCTTTGCTTTGCTATAATGTTCGGCACTATCAGGTGCAGACAGCTCAGCGTGGCCAGACTTCCCCTTTAATACAAGAGGCTAATTAAATATTCATGACTTGAGTTGTAGTGGTTCCTAGGCAGTCCTACAGCCCTGGATTCTGAGTGCTTATGTCAGGATGGGGGGAGACTTGATTAGGAGTATGAACAAGATGGCTCAAATGTCACTGGTGGGCAGTGAAGAAAAACAAAGTTGTGAGGACCTGGGGGAAAAATACTTACGGACCCAATTTTATATATATATAGTCTCTATCTTGTACTACTGTCTACGTCATGTCACCATCTTGCACTGTTGTCACCATTTTTTCTGTTCTCTCCATCTTGTCCTACTGTCTCCATCTTGCCCTACTGTCCCCATCTTGTCCTACTGTCTCCATCTTGCCCTACTGTCCCCATCTTGCCCTAATGTCTCCATCTTGCCCTACTGTTTCCATCTTGCTCAACTGGCTCTATGCTGTCCTATTGTCTCCATCTTGTCCTACTGTCCCATCATCCCCTACTGTTAGCCATAGTGTCCCCAACTTGCCCTACTGTCTCCATCTTGTCCTACTGTCTCCATCTGGCCCTACTGTCTCCATCTTGCCCTACTGTCTCCATCTTGTCCTACTGTCTCCATCTGGCCCTATATCTGATATGTAATATAATGGACATCACAAGTGCTTTTACACATGATACATCTTCTCCTTTAAACGGTAAAGAAAGGCCAATCTATTAGGGCCCATGGAAAGGTTCACCTCACTGGAGCTAATTTAATGTTATTGGTAAGGAGTCGTCCTAATGAACAGACACATCACACAAACGTGATTCCGCTTCTCAACGCCGGGTGGGCTCGCCGATTTCAGGCGGAGGTTAAACACAGGATTTTACAATCACATTGCCTGCTGGAAAAGTAAATTGGGGAATCAATTAGATTCGACAAGTTTAAATGCAATCTCTTCCTTCAGAGCAGCGCTACAGAGGCAATTATTCATCTATGGGAACGAAAGGAATCTGATTCAGCAGGGTCCAAGTGCTGTCGCTTCTTCACCTTCCACATTGCAATTCCTGGACCACGTTATTGTAGGGTTTATATGCTCTTTAAATGTTGTGCTTAAACTAGTAACCATTAAACCACACACTTCATTGAGAAGATGTAATTTTCTTGCTTCCATAGGAAAGTGCTGTAAGAACCTCTCTCTACCTCCATTCCCCTGTCATTCACTCCTTCAGGTCAGAGTCAGACCTTAAGAAATCTATGGAGAGAATCTGCTCCATGACAGTGTTGTTTAGCCGGAGAAGAATTTTGAGATGCAGATTTCATCCATGGATTTACGCAATCATTTTGATTACTTGCTCCACCTAGTGGCACATTGCATAGATAATCCATTCAATTCAACATTACAGCTTATTATTATTAGTAAAGCCACTCAGTGTATAAGAGAAAAGCTATGAGCTGCCCAGAAAATACTATATAGCTTTTATTTAATAGTGTTCCTATCTTTAAAATAGAATGTTCTGTTATACAGATAGCTAGAATCTCAGCTGCCATAAAGCAGGACAGGACTGCTGCTTACAATGGGGATCAGATAGGATCTGTGCAGCCACTGGGACAGAATGTTCTGTTATACAGATAGCTAGAATCTCAGCTGCCATAAAGCAGGACAGGACTGCTGCTTACAATGGGGATCAGATAGGATCTGTGCAGCCACTGGGACAGAATGTTCTGTTATACAGATAGCTAGAATCTCAGCTGCCATAAAGCAGGACAGGACTGCTGCTTACAATGGGGATCAGATAGGATCTGTGCAGCCACTGGGACAGAATGTTCTGTTATACAGATAGCTAGAATCTCAGTTGCCATAAAGCAGGACAGGACTGCTGCTTACAATGGGGATCAGATAGGATCTGTGCAGCCACTGGGACAGAATGTTCTGTTATACAGATAGCTAGAATCTCAGCTGCCATAAAGCAGGACTGCTGCTTACAATGGGGATCAGATAGGATCTGTGCAGCCACTGGGACAGAATGTTCTGTTATACAGATAGCTAGAATCTCAGCTGCCATAAAGCAGGACAGGACTGCTGCTTACAATGGGGATCAGATAGGATCTGTGCAGCCACTAGGACAGAATGTTCTGTTATACAGATAGCTAGAATCTCAGCTGCCATAAAGCAGGACAGGACTGCTGCTTACAATGGGGATCAGATAGGATCTGTGCAGCCACTGGGACAGAATGTTCTGTTATACAGATAGCTAGAATCTCAGCTGCCATAAAGCAGGACAGGACTGCTGCTTACAATGGGGATCAGATAGGATCTGTGCAGCCACTGGGACAGAATGTTCTGTTATACAGATAGAATCTCAGCTGCCATAAACCAATATTTAATAAGCATTAGCAATTTATTTTAGGATTGAGGAAAATCTAGAAGAAATCAACACAGGGAAAACAATCAAATTGTCATCTCTCTATTTCTCTCTCATTTTTAAACCCCAACAACTCCTTAAATGCTAGTAGCAAGCATGCAGGTTATTGGCACAGTATATCAGAGTAATACCCACTCAATAAATTCATTTCAAAATCAATGGAGCGGAACATACACATCTGCTAATGTATCTTGTTTTGCCGAGTGTGAGCTGACACGGCAGATGTGCACTGGGGTTGTCTAATGTGGAGAAAATAATTAAAGTATTAGGCCCCCTTAGCTCATAACAAGGTTACAGATATATAGAAACATTGGGGTGTCACCCTGCTATAGTTCCAGGGGTACCCAAGGCACAAATAAGCACTCACCCCAAATCTCCCCCTAACTGACCTTCAGACTGGACCCCCTTAGCTCATAACAAGGTTACAGATATATAGAAACATTGGGGTGTCACTCTGCTATAGTTCCAGGGGTACCCAGGGCACAAATAAGCACTTACCCCAAATCTCCCCCTAACTGGCCTTCAGACTGGGCCCCTTAGCTCATAACAAGGTTACAGATATATAGAAACATTGGGGTGTCACCCTGCTATAGTTCCAGGGGTACCCAGGGTACAAATAAGCATTCACCCCAAATCTCCCCCTAACTGACCTTCAGACTGGGCCCCCTTAGCTCATAACAAGGTTACAGATATATAGAAACATTGGGGTGTCACCCTGCTATAGTTCCAGGGGTACCCAGGGTACAAATAAGCATTCACCCCAAATCTCCCCCTAACTGACCTTCAGACTGGGCCCCCTTAGCTCATAACAAGGTTACAGATATATAGAAACATTGGGGTGTCACCCTGCTATAGTTCCAGGGGTACCCAGGGTACAAATAAGCATTCACCCCAAATCTCCCCCTAACTGGACTTCAGACTGGGCCCCCTTAGCTCATAACAAGGTTACAGATATATAGAAACATTGGGGTATCACCCTGCTATAGTTCCAGGGGTACCCAGGGTACAAATAATCACTCACCCCAAATCTCCCCCTAACTGACCTTCAGACTGGGCCCCCTTAGCTCATAACAAGGTTACAGATATATAGAAACATTGGGGTAACAGTCACCCTGATATAGTTCCAGGGGTACCCAGGGTACAAATAAGCACTCACCCCAAATCTCCCCCTAACTGACCTTCAGACTGGGCCCCCTTAGCTCATAACAAGGTTACAGATATATAGAAACATTGGGGTAACAGTCACCCTGATATAGTTCCAGGGGTACCCAGGGTACAAATAAGCACTCACCCCAAATCTCCCCCTAACTGACCTTCAGACTGGGCCCCCTTAGCTCATAACAAGGTTACAGATATATAGAAACATTGGGGTGTCACCCTGCTATAGTTCCAGGGGTACCCAGGGTACAAATAAGCACTCACCCCAAATCTCCCCCTAACTGACCTTCAGACTGGGCCCCCTTAGCTCATAACAAGGTTACAGATATATAGAAACATTGGGGTAACAGTCACCCTGATATAGTTAGCTATATATCATATTTGAGCTACAAACTGGCAGACGTCCTTTACCAACTTCATCATAATTCTGCAAAGTTTCTGTCTCTGGGATTCGTTCCAAATACCCCCCCACACACACACAAACACCCCCATCTCACTATTCTGATATTCTGCCATATTGATACCCCACCCAACATCCCACGTCTCCACCCAAACGTCCGCGCGACGATACGGAATTTATTTTCACACAAAAGCCCACACACTGCAATGAATTGTCACTGGTCCCCAAAAAGACTTTGTGATCCCACAGTGAAGCTTTGGATGATAAAATACTCACAGCACTCGTCCCTGCAAAATGAGCTCCATCACTTTATTGGAAACGAGCTCCATGAATATGGTTCCTGCCAATGTTTCTCAGAGGTAAACAGTCATTATGTCAACTGAAAATATGGTCCGTTCAACAAAACGCTCGCTGCACAAACACCATAATAATATCATCAGAATCCACCGATGTCAGGAGAAAGATCAACTCTGATTTTAAAGGGGAACTAAGGTAACTTTTAATTCCGAAGGGCTCAGAATTTTTTTTCATGGAGGGAACCAGACGTTACTCCCCTACGCCCAGAGATTGTTCATTGCCAGGCTGTGTCATTATAAAAGATATAAGATTAATATACAGCTACTTCACAAGTAGCAGAATAGTAAACATAATAAATAGAATAGTATAAATGTTGCTGTCATTTAAGCAATGAAAAAATAAAAGTTAATAGGACTTGGGACATATTTGTTGCCTTATTTTCATACTGAGCAATTCTACTCCCCATGGTATCTTACATCCACCTCCACATTTTAATGTATTTGTATTTTATTTTCATATTTAGTGACTCTGCCTATAGGTGACTCATCACACTAACACCTGTCACTACTTAATGTTTCTTAAATACTAAACTGTGAAAATTTGTTTTCTTGTGGTTGTGCAATCATGGGAAGGGAGGGTGTAGGAAATCTCACCAATGCTCTTTAAAGCAGATATAAACCTTCTGGTATCCCAACACATTAAATGTTCTCTTTGAAAATATTATTAAAAAAGAAACTTCAGATGGTGCCTATAGTAACAGTGTGATAATAGCCTCTGGGAAGGGAGTGTGACTGTGGGATAGCAGGTATAGTAGGGAGAGATGGTGCCTATAGTAACAGTGTGATAATAGCCTCTGGGAAGGGAGTGTGACTGTGTGATAGCAGGTATAGTAGGGAGAGATGGTGTCTATAGTAACAGTGGATAATAGTCTCTGGGAAGGGAGTGTGACTGTGGGATAGCAGGTATAGTAGGGAGAGATGTGTCTATAGTAACAGTGGGATAATAGTC
The DNA here is from genome assembly GCF_017654675.1 of Xenopus laevis. NCBI lineage: Eukaryota > Metazoa > Chordata > Amphibia > Anura > Pipidae > Xenopus > Xenopus laevis. Next base: position 3,600,242 of record NC_054376.1, on the reverse strand, counting down.
TCTGGGAAGGGAGTGTGACTGTGGGATAGCAGGTATAGTAGGGAGAGATGGTGCCTATAGTAACAGTGGATAATAGTCTGTGGGAAGGGAGTGTGACTGTGAGATAGCAGGTATAGTAGGGAGAGATGGTGTCTATAGTAACAGTGGATAATAGTCTCTGGGAAGGGAGTGTGACTGTGGGATAGCAGGTATAGTAGGGAGAGATGGTGCCTATAGTAACAGTGGATAATAGTCTCTGGGAAGGGAGTGTGACTGTGGGATAGCAGGTATAGTAGGGAGAGATGGTGCCTATGGTAACAGTGGGATAATAGTCTGTGGGAAGGGAGTGTGACTGTGGGATAGCAGGTATAGTAGGGAGAGATTGTGTCTATAGTAACAGTGGATAATAGTCTCTGGGAAGGGAGTGTGACTGTGGGATAGCAGGTATAGTAGGGAGAGATGGTGCCTATAGTAACAGTGGATAATAGTCTCTGGGAAGGGAGTGTGACTGTGTGATAGCAGGTATAGTAGGGAGAGATGGTGCCTATGGTAACAGTGGGATAATAGTCTGTGGGAAGGGAGTGTGACTTTGGGATAGCAGGTATAGTAGGGAGAGATTGTGTCTATAGTAACAGTGGATAATAGTCTCTGGGAAGGGAGTGTGACTGTGGGATAGCAGGTATAGTAGGGAGAGATGGTGCCTATAGTAACAGTGGATAATAGTCTCTGGGAAGGGAGTGTGACTGTGTGATAGCAGGTATAGTAGGGAGAGATGGTGCCTATGGTAACAGTGGGATAATAGTCTGTGGGAAGGGAGTGTGACTGTGGGATAGCAGGTATAGTAGGGAGAGATTGTGTCTATAGTAACAGTGGATAATAGTCTCTGGGAAGGGAGTGTGACTGTGGGATAGCAGGTATAGTAGGGAGAGATGGTGCCTATAGTAACAGTGGATAATAGTCTCTGGGAAGGGAGTGTGACTGTGGGATAGCAGGTATAGTAGGGAGAGATGGTGCCTATAGTAACAGTGGATAATAGTCTCTGGGAAGGGAGTGTGACTGTGGGATAGCAGGTATAGTAGGGAGAGATGGTGTCTATAGTAACAGTGGATAATAGTCTCTGGGAAGGGAGTGTGACTGTGGGATAGCAGGTATAGTAGGGAGAGATGGTGCCTATAGTAACAGTGGATAATAGTCTCTGGGAAGGGAGTGTGACTGTGGGATAGCAGGTATAGTAGGGAGAGATGGTGCCTATAGTAACAGTGGATAATAGTCTCTGGGAAGGGAGTGTGACTGTGGGATAGCAGGTATAGTAGGGAGAGATGGTGTCTATAGTAACAGTGGATAATAGTCTCTGGGAAGGGAGTGTGACTGTGGGATAGCAGGTATAGTAGGGAGAGATGGTGCCTATAGTAACAGTGGGATAATAGTCTCTGGGAAGGGAGTGTGACTGTGGGATAGCAGGTATAGTAGGGAGAGATGGTGCCTATAGTAACAGTGGATAATAGTCTCTGGGAAGGGAGTGTGACTGTGGGATAGCAGGTATAGTAGGGAGAGATGGTGTCTATAGTAACAGTGGATAATAGTCTCTGGGAAGGGAGTGTGACTGTGGGATAGCAGGTATAGTAGGGAGAGATGGTGTCTATAGTAACAGTGGATAATAGTCTCTGGGAAGGGAGTGTGACTGTGGGATAGCAGGTATAGTAGGGAGAGATGGTGCCTATAGTAACAGTGGGATAATAGTCTCTGGGAAGGGAGTGTGACTGTGGGATAGCAGGTATAGTAGGGAGAGATGGTGCCTATAGTAACAGTGGATAATAGTCTCTGGGAAGGGAGTGTGACTGTGGGATAGCAGGTATAGTAGGGAGAGATGGTGTCTATAGTAACAGTGGATAATAGTCTCTGGGAAGGGAGTGTGACTGTGGGATAGCAGGTATAGTAGGGAGAGATGGTGCCTATAGTAACAGTGGATAATAGTCTCTGGGAAGGGAGTGTGACTGTGGGATAGCAGGTATAGTAGGGAGAGATGGTGCCTATAGTAACAGTGGATAATAGTCTCTGGGAAGGGAGTGTGACTGTGGGATAGCAGGTATAGTAGGGAGAGATGGTGTCTATAGTAACAGTGGATAATAGTCTCTGGGAAGGGAGTGTGACTGTGGGATAGCAGGTATAGTAGGGAGAGATGGTGCCTATAGTAACAGTGGGATAATAGTCTCTGGGAAGGGAGTGTGACTGTGGGATAGCAGGTATAGTAGGGAGAGATGGTGCCTATAGTAACAGTGGATAATAGTCTCTGGGAAGGGAGTGTGACTGTGGGATAGCAGGTATAGTAGGGAGAGATGGTGTCTATAGTAACAGTGGATAATAGTCTCTGGGAAGGGAGTGTGACTGTGGGATAGCAGGTATAGTAGGGAGAGATGGTGTCTATAGTAACAGTGGATAATAGTCTCTGGGAAGGGAGTGTGACTGTGGGATAGCAGGTATAGTAGGGAGAGATGGTGCCTATAGTAACAGTGGGATAATAGTCTCTGGGAAGGGAGTGTGACTGTGGGATAGCAGGTATAGTAGGGAGAGATGGTGCCTATAGTAACAGTGGATAATAGTCTCTGGGAAGGGAGTGTGACTGTGGGATAGCAGGTATAGTAGGGAGAGATGGTGTCTATAGTAACAGTGGATAATAGTCTCTGGGAAGGGAGTGTGACTGTGGGATAGCAGGTATAGTAGGGAGAGATGGTGCCTATAGTAACAGTGGATAATAGTCTCTGGGAAGGGAGTGTGACTATAGGAGACAGATGAAGTGCAGGTCCGTGCAGGTGTAAAGAGCTGAAGAGGCCATAGATTGTCAGGTTATTTTATCTCCAGCCAGTGTATGAGTGTGTATGGGTGCAAATGTAGGTGAATATATGGGTGTATATGTGGGTGCATATGTGGGTGCATATCAGTTACATTACAGTGAAAGTTGCAACGAATCTAATGTCCTCTCAATCGGACGCTGAGCAGCTGAAGGGATCTATGATTTATAAAGCTCCCACTTTCTAATTAACCCGGCATCTCTGTGTAATGACAATGGCAATACATAAAACACTCATAGCAGATAATCAGAACTTTACGGGTGCCGTTATTTCTGCCGAGCACAAGCCATACTGGTAGGAGCCCATAAATAAGGTGCACATGTAATTCGTGGCCATTCTGCAGGAACGCTATGCATCAAGCTTGGCCAAACACTGGCAGTGCCAGTTCTACAGGACCTTTGTTTGGCAAAATGATTTATATAGATTTATACACATGATGTGATGGGCTTTGGAGATGCTGCTGCACTTGTAGCATGTGGTTACATGGAGCATTAGCTTTGGGCCACACATAACACTCAGAAAGCTTTTAGTCTTGTCTGACCACAATATTTCCCCTTTCTCTAAGCCTGGCCATGCTTGTGCCATCTAACAACTCTCTCATTTTCAAGAATTGGACACTCTCCCATAGAGAACTCTTGTTATTGTTGACTGATGATCTTCTACTCGTCTCTTAGCCCTGAACCCTGTTGAGGTTTTAAAGAGAAATAATTGCCACTTAAGAATGTTTCTCTCCTAACAGATACGTTGTAACAGTCTGTCTTGTGCTACCAAGTTTCTTGCTCTCTGTATAACAGAACATTCTGTCCCAGTGGCTGCACAGATCCTATCTGATCCCCATTGTAAGCAGCAGTCCTGTCCTGCTTTATGGCAGCTGAGATTCTAGCTATCTGTATAACAGAACATTCTGTCCCAGTGGCTGCACAGATCCTATCTGATCCCCATTGTAAGCAGCAGTCCTGTCCTGCTTTATGGCAGCTGAGATTCTAGCTATCTGTATAACAGAACATTCTGTCCCAGTGGCTGCACAGATCCTATCTGATCCCCATTGTAAGCAGCAGTCCTGTCCTGCTTTATGGCAGCTGAGATTCTAGCTATCTGTATAACAGAACATTCTGTCCCAGTGACTGCACAGATCCTATCTGATCCCCATTGTAAGCAGCAGTCCTGTCCTGCTTTATGGCAGCTGAGATTCTAGCTATCTGTATAACAGAACATTCTGTCCCAGTGGCTGCACAGATCCTATCTGATCCCCATTGTAAGCAACAGTCCTGTCCTGCTTTATGGCAGCTGAGATTCTAGCTATCTGTATAACAGAACATTCTGTCCCAGTGGCTGCACAGATCCTATCTGATCCCCATTGTAAGCAGCAGTCCTGTCCTGCTTTATGGCAGCTGAGATTCTAGCTATCTGTATAACAGAACATTCTGTCCCAGTGACTGCACAGATCCTATCTGATCCCCATTGTAAGCAGCAGTCCTGTCCTGCTTTATGGCAGCTGAGATTCTAGCTATCTGTATAACAGAACATTCTGTCCCAGTGGCTGCACAGATCCTATCTGATCCCCATTGTAAGCAGCAGTCCTGTCCTGCTTTATGGCAGCTGAGATTCTAGCTATCTGTATAACAGAACATTCTGTCCCAGTGGCTGCACAGATCCTATCTGATCCCCATTGTAAGCAGCAGTCCTGTCCTGCTTTATGGCAGCTGAGATTCTAGCTATCTGTATAACAGAACATTCTGTCCCAGTGGCTGCACAGATCCTATCTGATCCCCATTGTAAGCAGCAGTCCTGTCCTGCTTTATGGCAGCTGAGATTCTAGCTATCTGTATAACAGAACATTCTGTCCCAGTGGCTGCACAGATCCTATCTGATCCCCATTGTAAGCAGCAGTCCTGTCCTGCTTTATGGCAGCTGAGATTCTAGCTCTCTGTATAACAGAGCATTCTGTCCCAGTGGCTGCACAGATCCTATCTGATCCCCATTGTAAGCAGCAGTCCTGTCCTGCTTTATGGCAGCTGAGATTCCAGTTATCTATCAGGCTACAGGGCTGTATGAGGCAGAAGAAGAACAGCCTGAACCATCCCCTGTACCTTGAATCAATAACGCTGCTTTGCGTGGTTATTATCGGCAGCTCTTCATCTGGGAGCTAAAGGGTGTAACTAATTTCTTGCAGCTTCGCTATCCGTGTGTTAATGAGTCAATAAGGAGACAGCATTAGATGAAGTGCACTCTCTCTCTCTCTGCTAATGCAGCTGAATGACTGAGCTCTCTATGAAAAAAAGGCCTATTCATTAAAATGGTCCAATCAAAGGGAGAGATCAGCTCAATTTGCCATTTGCATTCATGTTTTAATTTTTTTGCTTAAATCCTGTGACATCCTGATCCCACAAATCTCTACTGTGATTGATCAGCACCTTGAAACCTGGTTATCTGGTCGCCTTCACTGATGCAGATCAATTCATTACAATTTGGAAACAAATATTCATTCCACAATAGTAAAATAAAGAGCAAATTGCACAACGTGTTTATTTGGGGGCATTAATGCTGCACAGTGGGTCTCGACTATAGCGGAACTCTCCCAGGGACAGGACATAAAGGGTTAAGACAGAATATGACTTTGATGTATCAGCCCCAATGATCATGTAATTAATAGTTACATGCAAAGTGAAGAGAGGAGGGTCAGGCACATGTAGGCACTGAAGCACAATAAAGTTATTTTACATGGCAAGTAATTACTCTCTAGCAGGGCAATGTAATATGGGAAGATCTGGAGCAGCAAGGGGAGCTGTCAGTCCCATGAAATAAATCCCCACAGCGAGTTCCCTCTGTTCTCTCTTAATAATTCATTAGTGTGAAGCCATGTTTGTTTGTGAGTAAGCAGAGCTGTCACTGGGGATCTACATAGAGCTTACACCACGTGGAACACAGACACACAGAGAAGCAGTTGCAGGTAGAGATAATAGTATTCATAGGCCAACATTGTGTAAGATGGAAACAAGAGGCCAAGATGGAAATTGTAGAACAAGGCGGAAACAGCAGGGCAAGATATAGACAATCAGAGAAAATGGAGACCAAATGGCAAGATGACAAGAACAGAGAAAGATGGAGACAGTAGGGCAAGATGGAGACAGTAGGGCAAGATGGAGACAGTAGGGCAAGATGGAGACAGTAGGGCAAGATGGAGACAGTAGGGCAAGATGGAGACAGTGGGACAAGATGGAGACAGTAGGGCAAGATGGAGACAGTGGGACAAGATGGAGACAGTAGGGCAAGATGGAGACAGTAGGGCAAGATGGAGACAGTAGGACAAGATGGAGACAGTGGGACAAGATGGAGACAGTAGGGCAAGATGGAGACAGTAGGGCAAGATGGAGACAGTAGGGCAAGATGGAGACAGTAGGGCAAGTTAAAAACAGTAGGGCAAGATGGAGACAGTAGGGCAAGATGGAGGCAGCAGAGGAAGATAAAGCCAGTAGGAAAAGATGGAGACAGTAGGGCAAGTTGAAGGCAGTAGGACACAATGAAGGCAGTAGGGCAAGATGAAGACAGTAGGGCAAGTTAAAGGCAGTAGGGCAAGATGGAGACAGTAGGGCAAGTTGAAGGCAATAAGGCAAGATGGAGACATTAAAGCAAGATAGAGAAAGTAGGGCAAGATGGAGACAGTAGGGCAAGTTGAAAGCAGTAGGACAAGATGAAGGCAGTAGGGCAAGATGGAGGCAGTAGGAGAAGATGGAGACTGTAGGATAAGATGTAGACAGTAGGGCATGTTGAATGCAGTAACAGGGCCCTCCTGCCATGAGTCAAGGTATAACAGGCAGCAGTGAGCTAAAAAAAAGGTGGCAAAAAGCCGCCTCTTGTAACGTAAAGACATGGTTTTACTGGTTTTAACCAGCAGCAGCCCCAGGAATGCCCCTGGACAGTGGGACAAGACAGAGACAGTAGGACAAGATGGAGACAGTAGGACAAGATGGAGACAGTAGGGCAAGATGGAGACAGTAGGGAAAGGTGGAGACAGTAGGGCAAGACGGAGACAGTAGGACAAGATGGAGACAGTAGGGCAAGATGGAGGCAGTATGGTAAGTTGACTGGGAGTCAAAATAGGTCCTGCCATTCCAAGTACGCAGAGGCCCATGACCTTACTTGCCATAGCACAAAGCTGAGATTTCGTCAATGAAAATAACTGGGGAAATACATCACATTCAGGGATATCATCATTATCTTCTATATCATTTTGAGGCATTTTGTGCAGGTATAAACACTGGGGACAACATGATGACCATTAAGAGTGACATTGCTATTATAGTAATAATAGTAATGAAGTCATATACACAGATAAAGTGAAAATAAGACTCCACAGCAGCCAATGAAACGCTGAGACTGGCGGAGCCTCGTAGCCCTTATAATTGATTGTGTTTATCATTGTGATGTGTCATCAGGTGGGCAGAGACTGAGCTTGGGAACAACAATCCTACACACAGTGGGAGACTATGATGCCAGGGGCACAATAAGGCGCCGTCTGCCAGCGAGTCCATTTTGGACTGATCATCACAGAATAATTGCACGGTAATTCTCAAGTTGAGTCCTAGAAACCCCATCAACATATTAAGTTTGCAGAGGCCTCGCGTATCTGGGCTAGCTGCCTACATGAAACCATAATTCAGCATGGTGCCATACGGAGCCGTTCAACTTCTTCCATGTAATGAGATGATTAGCCTCTAAACCCACACACCCGTGGGCCCGATTCTGTTGAGGACATGATGTCATTAAAAAAAGAGAAGTCTATGGAGGTCTTGGGTAAGCTAGCAGCCACAAGAATACTTTGAGGTCCTCCTCCAGACTAAAAGATGTTATCAATTATTATAAAATGTATATGGATATATGTATATCTAAGACTGCAATTTAGCCCTGTCAAACTTGAGGAGGCTGGACAATGTAAAGATTAATCATTTGGTGACTTGCCAAGTGATAAGATCTTTGCTTGATTTGGTTATCAAATTTGGTTAATGTTTTGGCCTGCAAGTCAATGGTCAGACCATGCTAGCAACCTATGAAGGCCTGTTGGGAGAGGACTTAATCTATGGGCAATGCCATCCTTGTCTGGTGGGCTATTTTAACCTACCCAAGAGATATCTCATCAATCCTTGGTGATTCACCAAATGATCAGATCTTTGCTTGATTTGGTCATCAAATTTGGTTGATCTTTTGGCCTCCAAGTCAATGGTCAGACCATGCTAGCAGCCTATGAAGGCCTGTTAGGAGAGGACTTAATCTATGGGCAATGCCATCCTCGTCTGCTATTTTAACCTACACAAGAGATTTCTCAACAATAATTGGTGACTCACCAAATGATCAGATCTTTGCTTGATTTGGTCACCAACGTGGTCTGATCATTAGGCTTGCAAGTAAATGTTCATGCTATATTGAAGGCCTGTGCAAGCCTGATGGGAGAGGACTTAAACAGCAGACCATTTTAACCTGCCCAAGAGATATCTCACCAATACTTGGCCAGATATCAGTCTGGCAGTTCATTTATGAAGCTACTAACTCAATCTGGTAAGCCATGTCTTCTATGGCCAAGTTTAGAGTGTAAGCAATACCTTGAGATTTAAGCTCTGCCCTGTTTGGTTACTTGGTTCTAAAAGCAGCGAAACATAGTGGGAACCACTTCAAGAACTCTTCTGTGCAATCTTCCAAAAGGAGCAAGTGCAGTTGAAGCCCCATTCAGACCTGGCTTTAAATGCACATGCTTGGCATTGTCTGCCCTAAATCAACCTTAGCAATCAGTGATTTCGTTAGCTGGCACCAGGACCAAGGGAACACTTACAAGAAGTCCAAGTGATTTGACCAACATGGGATACTAAAGTCATTTTTATTGGCCAATAAACTCTTAGTCATGTTCAGATGAGGCAACGGCTGATCACATTTTCTCTCTGGAGCTAATGTTTGTATTTATTTGGATTGCAGACTGTTGTTAGCCCAACGACTCACACATAAAATCCACGTCACGCAGTTTTGATAAACAACCGACCAACCATTTAGTTTGTCAACTTGAGATAATAGCATTATTTCTGATGAGTTCATTCACTCTCCCTGGAGAATCTCTTGCTATAATAATCTGTTAGAACGTGAGGACATTATGAACTCATCTGTATATTTCCAACTTCCCCGACCATGTTTTTCATGTCTCTGCTCATCATGTGAACATCTTTCCTCCTCGTTTTTCCATTAATAACTCAAGACGACATAAATATATTTCTTTTGATGCACCCGCCTCTTTAGAATTCCCAAATCCCATTCTCCCGGAAGGCTTGGCAGCTTTAGAAGTCTATCATTATTCATGAATTCTTCCCTTTCCTTCAAACCATCGGCCTTTTTTTAGAAGGTCATAGGCTCATTGCTATGCAATTGACATTCGGAAACTATTTTTGGAATGGATGTGCACAATATCAGTTGAACGTGATTCCCCCCTACTGTAAGACAGTCTGAAATAAAGTAGTAGTCATTCATCAATGAGAAGAACTGAGGAGAAATTTGATTAATCCTCAAGAGAACTGCCCATTTGCCCAAGTGTGATTAGAAAGATGCTACATTTATCAGCTTGTGCTGAAAAAATAAGGTTCCACACAGTAGATTATGAAGGCACATGCAACCTGTCGCATCTAAAACTCCCATGGATGGAATTATAGTTGCTTAATAGCAGGACACGCTTCTACTGCCTATCTCTTCCATGCTTGATGAGCTTTTAGGCCTACGCCAATCAATTGTGTTGTGTCTCATTTTAATGGAATTCAGTGGCTTCTTATTTATTGGAAGGGGGAAGGGATCTTTCCATTGTGGTTGCCAAAATGCCCATGGGAAGGACTTGGGGTTGTCAGGAAGGGTTTAGCCTAAAGGCCAGTTACATCAAGATTTGAAGAAAACTCCCACTTTAACCCAAACTTTAATGCCATTTAGTGTGAAAAACAGGATGAAACCCAATTTGCTCTCCAAGATGTTGGAACAATGACTGAATGACCGATAACTTTCTATATTTGTAACCTTGTTATGAGCTAGAGGGGCCTGGGAAAATGTTGTGCCGTAACTGAAAAAGTCCTACAACCACCACTGGTGTAGGGGGTAATAACATGCATGGGTAGGAAGAGATTGGTACCTTGGTACCTGTGGTTGTACAACCTGCATCTGCAAATCATAGAGCCACCCTTTGTTCTTGCCATCCAACAAATGCCTACAAAATGGGCCACAACACGGTGGGTGACCAGCACATATACATATATACCAATATACATATCTAGCAGACCCTAGTTGCACAACACCACTTGGAAACTTAGAGAATAGCCCAGAATTCATTTAAAGAAAAAATTATACTGGACTCCATTTTCTGCCATTGTCAACAGGCTTCTTGGTCCTTCTCTAACTTACTTGGAGAAGTCTGAAATGAATATGGTTTATATGTTTTTTTCTATATTACAATAGACACATTTGTTTCTATTCAACTCTTTAAGAACTGTATCCCAACACAATGTGAGGTTACTTATCCATCAGATAACGTTCACTCCCCTCTATAGATAAAACATTTCCACAAAGTATCCAAGCAACATCGCTGGAAGAAGAGAATTCAACCAAGTGATGTAATGTGTATTGGGCAGTACCACCGGGGCAGTAGCCTCACGGCTGGGGAGGTTTTCACCCCCTTGAGTACCACAGCAATCAATGGAATCAACTTCTACTTTCGGGATCAAGGATTAGGGTCACTGTAAAAGGTCGATATCCATCAGGGATACACAATGTTGCTGTTGTTCTCCGTTGGGATAGGTCTGTGCATATTATTTCTGTAAACACTGCCTAGTGATGGACAGATCTATCCCCACCATGACATTTCTTGTGTTTTTGTTTTTTTAAAGATCTACTTTTTAAGTTCTACCCAAAGCGTGGCTCATCCTAACATTTCCTAACCGAAAACAGAGTAGTTACTGTTATAATAACATCAATTAAATAGACGGCAACACCTTTCATTGTGGCATCACTCAAAACAATATCATTGTAACATCACTCCAAAAAAAGTAGTAGCTACTACTACTACTACTGTAATGTGTAATATAAAAAAAAACAACAGTCCTACCTTTGGCAATGATATCTTCAATATCTTGATCAAATCCCAGCCGATGACATTTCCTCCAGAGGCCCATATTGGTGGAATTATATTGCCTATTGCACTCATCTGCCATACTCAGGGCAAAAAGCTGCCTACGGTTCCTTGCAAGAAGTAGTTTGCCCTCCCAGCGGTCTAGCTTGGACCTGCTAGCTCTCAGAGGCAAGTTATTGTTGGAGTTATAGATGAATCCAGGATCAATTCTTCTGTTCGTGAAGCCTTTGCACCTTTCTCTGTGCCTCCTGGCATCTGTTTCATACCAGTGGTCGGAGCAGATGGCCACGGCTAGCATGCCCAGGGCACACAAAGCAAGAGAGAGGCCAGCGTAGAGCAGTAATCTTCCAGCAGCCATCCTCCCTCTCACAGTCCCTTCAACATTTTCTTAATAGGGATAGTCTTTGTGCACCGAAAGCCGAGAGAACTGTTGGGAGGAAGTGGAGACCTTCCTGCAGAATCAGAAATTCATTGGAATAGTACCCAATCCAAGCATGGTGGACAGTACTGCCTGACTGCTTGCAAGAACAGGTAAGTCAACCCTGATGCATGGAATTCTGACCGGTTTGAGAGGCCAGATGACCTCCAAAATTAAGTGCCTTGCAGATGGGCTGGATTGTGAAACATGGTCACCATACCCTGCCGTGAAACCTTTCAGTCTGGTGGGCTCAGTTAGAAGGCTGCCTCCCTGCAACGCTCTGTCTGATACTGCTTCTACAGCATTGTCCAAAGCAGACTTCAGCACCCTGCACTCAAGATCACCCGTCACTTACCTCCCAGTCTGAATGCCCTAAGCAGGGACTCTGTTACCCGAAACCATGAATTGCAGCCTCCCTTGTGGCCAAGCAGCTCTTGTCTTTGTTTCACAGCACGTACATCAAGCCTCCAGCCGGCTCCTTCCGTTCGATGTTCAGGGTGTCTGCTGTCGCTCTTGTCTTGGCTGCTGAAAAATGTCTTCACTCCCAGGCAAGAAGCCACTCATATTTCTATGTCTCATCCCCTGTGCGGCTGCTGGTGTCCCCTGTAATGGAAGGTGAGGGGGAGAGATGGGGAAGAAAGGAGAAGAGACATTTCAGCACCATGGAGAGTAGCTTTGGAGCTGCAAAGCCTTTAATAAAACATCAGCTGCAGCCGACATAGGAAAATAGCTTTATCATTACAGGAATAGCCTTCTGTAAGCTCACGAGTGGAGAAGGATATGGGATTTCAGTTGCTTTAAGTGCTAAGATAATATCTTATCCTCCCTTTTCACCAGCAATATCGATATCCAAAAGCCCATCAAGCAGGTGCCGAAGGCAAAGGCAGCTTAGCATTTGGCATGTGATCTCCCTCTTTATGCTTGGCACCCTTCAAGCTTCTTCTAAGGCTAATGCCTTTCTAGATCTGAGATCCCCCCACCCATGGGCCAGAGAGAGTCCACTGTCAACAGAAATGCATGCAAGCAGTTCAGAGGGGAATGAAGAGAGGGGAGGGTGCAAATTGCACCTTGTTTAATCCCTCCCTCCTTCCCCTTGTTGAAAAAAAAGATAATTTTTATACAGCAGCAGCAGCTTCTTTATCAAAGAGCAAAGCAAAAACATGCAGGTAAATGGAGTATAAAAGCGCATGAAACAGATAAATAGGGTGCGAGCGAGGGAAGGGTTGGTTTTGCAGTTCACCTGGGATTCTATTCCTTGTTCACACACAAAGGCAGCCTGCAGCCTTAGTTGTAACCAGAGACAGAATAGAGAGAGCCAAGAACCAATGACGTCAGCCATACAACGTGAAGCTCATGTCTTATTGGCCTCCTTAAAGCTGTACCGTACCAGGATTTGCAGCAGCAGCCCAAAAGTGTTCTGTCCAGGCAGCAAGGATGCACAAACCAGAATAAAACGACTGTCCTTGTATATCTGTGTGTGTTTATACTGGGTATGGGATCTACAATCGATTATCTGGAAGGTTTGGGATATAGGGTTATCCGGATAAGGTAATTCAGAGCACCATTTAAACATTAAAGAAATAACCATTAGACGTTTGTGCTGCCAGCACAGATTTAATTCCAACTAATTACTGGGGAGTCATTTATTTTTCCCCAGGTACCAGTGCTAGAGCACTATGGCGCACAAGAGGCTCAGTCTCTGTCTATATAAAGAAACACTGGCCCTTTAAAAATGAAAACAAGGGGTCTGCTATTTCTGGGGGATGCTTTAGGAAGTGTGTTCTAAGCAATTTTGGATATATATTCATTACATACGTTCAGTGATTTTAGAATTGAAAGCAGTATTTGTTTATCCTTTTCTGTTCACATTGGGTTCCCGGGTCATATTCTGGCGTTGTGCTACTGCAGCCCTATGGGGGAATTAGCATTGGGCTTCTAGTGGTGAGAAGTGGTACTGCAATTAATCATCTATAAAGGTTTCCAATCATTTAAAGCTGGAAATACTCTTTGAACAAAGCATCTCCCAGAAACAAAGTAGCTCTTGTTTAAAGATTTCAGGAATTTGTGTGGGTTCCCACCAGGTACCCTGGTTTCCTCTCACGCTCCAAAAACATATAGGCAGGTTAATTGGCTCCTGATTACAATTGCCCCTAGTAAGCGTGACTGTGATAGGGACATTAGACTGCAAGCTACACTGGGGCAGGAACTGATGGGAGTGTGATATGGCTCTTAGATTGTAAGCTCATTGGGACAGAGACTGATGTGAATGTAATAGTGCCCTTAGATTGTAAGCTCTGCTGGGGCAAGGACTGATGGGAAAGTGATAGAGCCCTAATATTGTAAAGTCCACTGGAGCAGGATATAATGGGAATGTGATATGGTCCTTAGATTGTAAGCTCATTGGGGCAGGGGCTGATGGGAATGTGATGGGGTCCTTAAATTGTAAGCTCGTTGGGACAAGGGCTGATGGGAATGTAATAGGGCCCTAAGATTGTAAGCTCTGCTGGGGCAAGGACTGATAGGAATGTAATAGGGCCCTTATATGGTCCGCTGAAGCAAAATACTCATTGGGGTAGGGACTGATGGGAATGTTATAGGGACCTTAGATTGTAAGCCCACTGGGACATGGACTGATGTTAATGTGATGGGGACCTTAGATTGTAAGCTCACTGGGGCAGGGACTGATGGGAATGTAATAGGGACCTTACATTGCAAGCTCATTGGGCAGGGACTGATGGGAATATGATAGGGTCCTTAGATTGTAAGCTCATTGCAGCAAGGGCTGATGGAAATGTGGTTGGGCCAATGTTCCCTCTAATTCCTTCTCAGTTTTGTGCACAAAAAGTGCTTTTCAGAATTATTACAAATTTGGCACACAAAAGTTTTTGTACACACCACAATTTGTTTGAGGCAACATTGGATAGGGCCCTTAGATCATAAGCTCTATTGGGGCAGGATTGTAATGATATATCTCTGTACAGCGCTGGGGAGCATTGTTACCTATCACTCATTGTTTTCAGGGGATACAGTAAGAAAACACATTGTTGTGATGACAGTATCTCTGCAATGCAATCATGTTGTTCAGCAGGAGATTTCTGTTCCCCACTGATTTCCCGGGGGGTACAGTTATATCTACGGGTTGTTCTTATTTCAGGACGAATGTTGCTCTTGTTCGGTACGGAGCAGCAAGTGTGAAAATCCAGTTCCCTGGAAAGAACTTCTGAGATTTATGTTCTGGTTATCAGTCAGACTCACTCCCAAAATAAGCTGCTCTGATAAACTGTACCATAGATTTTCCCATCATATTGATTTTGTATGATGGATGGGTGACGGCTTGTTCTCAGAAAAGATAACAAATAATAAGGCAAACTATAAAAATATAAATTTTTATGCTCTGAAAGCAGGGGAGGCCACCCATGGCATAGATAGATACAGTAGATGATAGATAAATAGATGATGGATGGATGGAGCGTTGGATGGATAGTTGGGATGAATGATTGGTTGGATGGATGGTTGGATGGATAGTTGGGATGAATGGTTGGTTGGATGGATGGTTGGATGGATAGTTGGGATGAATGATTGGTTGGATGGATGGTTGGATGGATAAGGTCCCCATAGACGCGACGATTCTTCTTTGCGAAACGACCGATTTCAGCGCAGCCCGACCGATTCGTCAAATTATCGTGCGGTTAGTGGGATTCAAACGATCGAACATCTTACGATTTTTCGTCCGACATCTGCCAGGAAATTGATCGGCCAGGTTAAAAAATCTTTGTCGGTCCCAGTACAATCTATGGATGTTTGCAGGGCCAAGCAGGCAGCTCCCCTTTGTTTTCCTGGTAAATTGGTCGTTTTAGTTGATGGACAGTTCGAAAGTTCGTACGATGGTTCTCAGAAGATCTTGGTCTCACGATGTGGATTGGATCTGTTGAAAATCTGTACATCTATGGCCAGCTTTAGTTGGGATGAATGATTGGTTGGATGGATGGATGGTTGGATGGATAGTTGGGATGAATGGTTGGTTGGATGGATGGTTGGATGGATAGTTGGGATGAATGGTTGGTTGGATGGATGGTTGGATGGATAGTTGGGATGGATGGTTGGTTGTTTGGATAGATGTCTCATCACAATGTGTCTGGTTCTAAACAGTAATCAGAACTTTTCTTCACACACACGGGCAAATGTCAGAGAGTTTGGTAAAAAAAATGCCTACATTGCCCATTTGTAGCCAACTAAGTTCTATCCCTAATTCTCCTCCAGGTACAGAGTTATAGTCACCATATAGTACTTTGATGCATGGCTGGGGGCCTCCCCCACAATTAGATTCTGATGAGACCCCTGGGTGGATCACTTGAGCCAACCTCTCTCCCACCCATCATATCATGTCCTTAATGATCAGACTATCTGACTTGGGCTCTAGGTTGTCTAAAAATTGATATTTTAGATATTTCCTATTTGACTTACAATGGCTACCTTGTCCTACTGTCCCCATCTTGAGCGAATGTTTTCATCCTTGTCCTGCTATCTCTATTGTGCCCTGCTGATGTCATATTGTCTTATGTTTACACTACTCTCGACGTTTTGCCCTAGGTCTCCATCTGGGCCATCTGCCAACATCCTGCCCAATTGTCACTAGGGATGTAGCGAACGTCGGAAAAAATGTTCGCGAACATGTTCGCGAACGTCCAGACAAAAATGCGAACGGTTCGCGAACGTTGCGAACCCCATAGACTTCAATGGGAAGGCGAATTTTAAAAGCTAGAAAAGACATTTCTGGCCAGAAAAATGATTTTAAAGTTGTTTAAAGGGTGCAACGACCTGGACAGTGGCATGCCAGAGGGGGATCAAGGGCAAATATGTTTCTAAAAAATCCATTGTTGACACAGCGCTGCGTTTTGTGCTGTAAAGGGCAGAAATCACACTACGTCACTCAGGTGGTGTTTCTGGAGACGGTATTATTATTGATATTTAGACAGAATGTGAAGAAGCTCACACAGCTAGGTGGCAGTGGTTTGAAGAACAGATGCAGATGAGAGATCAGCAGCAGGACAGACAGCTGCCCAGCCCACAGCAGCTACATACAGAGCACTGCAGTAGAAGGTAGATTACTAGCCAGCAAAGCTACCTAACCTAAACTCACTGTCCCTCAAATCAGTAACAGCTCTCTCCCTACACTAGCTCTTCCAAGCACACACAGGCAGAATGAAAAAACGCTGCAGGGCTTCAGTTTATATATGGAAGGGGAGTGGTCCAGGGGGTGTGGGGGTGGTCCAGGAGGGAGAGCTTCCTGATTGGCTGCCATGTATCTGCTGGTCTGGGGGAGAAATGGCAAAAAAAAGCGCCAGCTAAGGCGAACCCAAATTGGCGAACGTTGTGTTACGTTCGCGAACATTCGGCGGATGCGAACGGTCGATGTTCGCGCGAACAAGTTCGCCGGCGAACAGTCCGCGACATCCCTAATTGTCACCATCTTGACCTTATCTTGCTCTTCTGTCTCCATATTGCTCTACTGTTTCTCTTGCCCTACTGTGTCCATCAAACCTTATTTTCTCCATCTTGTCCTTTTGTCTTCATCTTTCCCTACTGTCTCCATCATGCTCTACTGTCTACATCATGCTCTACTGAAACCATCTTATTTTATTGTCTTGAACTTGCCTTACTTTATCCATACTGTCCTACTGTCTCCATCCGACCTTACTCTCCATCTTTCCCTACTTTTTCCATCTTGCTCTACTGTAACCATCTTATCTTATTGTCTCCATCTGGCCCTACTGTCTCAATACTGTCCTACGGGCTCCATCCTACCCTACTGTCTCCATCCTGCCCTACTGTCTTCATACTGCCCTACTGTCTCCATCTTGTCCTACTCTCTCCATCTTGTCCTACTCTCTCCATCTTGTCCTACTCTCTCCATCTTGCTCTACTGTCTCCATCTTGCCCTACTGTCTCCATCTTGCCTACTCTCTCCATCTTGTCCTACTCTCTCCATCTTGTCCTACTCTCTCCATCTTGTCCTACTCTCTCCATCTTGTCCTACTCTCTCCATCTTGCTCTACTGTCTCCATCTTGCCCTACTGTCTCCATCTTGCCTACTGTCTCTAGCTTGCCCTACCATCCCTATCTTGCCCTACTGTCTCCATCTTGACCTGTTGACTCCACCTTGTCCTACTGTCTCCATCTTATCCTATTCTCTCTGTCTTGCCATATTTTTTCCATACTGTCCTACTCTCAATCTTGTCCTACTGCCACCATCTTATTCTACTGTTATCACCTTGCTCTATTGTCTCCATGTTGCACAACTGTACCTATTATTTCTCCCCTATCTCTTCCTCATACTGTTGTTGCCCTGGTGCCCAATTGTGTGGAAAAACACTCAACATGCCAATTTTTTTGCACCTCCCAAAATTGAGCTTTCTCATAATAATCATGCAACCCAGTCTCTGCTCTACAAAATAAATCAATACAAGGAGGAGGCAATAAATTCACTAAATCAGATGAGCCTCTGGCCATGATATCCGTACTCCTTTACAAGCAGACAACACTGGCCAACATCTAAATGAATAAAAAACTGCATGGCTGGTGGCAGGGTGTTGAGAGCAGCAGTTTTCTCCAGAGCTGGCAAGTTCTTTCTCCTCTGCCTCTCGCCAACTAGAGTGTAGGAAGCCAAGGTAACAGGAGGGAGCCAGAACTGATAACCAATATATTTCCACTCTTTGTCATGGCTTATGGGGAAATTCAACAGGACAGTTTACATTTCTAAAGCGTTCCAGGTATTTACAATCCCATCCATCTACGCGGAGATTAGCCGACACGTTGAAATGCAGCTTTTCAGCACTTTGGGGACGTTATCGCTTGTTTTCTGCTTATTTGTCGCTAGATCTATTCGAGCGACTGCATTTGCGGTCAGATAATGAGTATCTCCGAGTGTTTATTTTGCTGCAGTTTGAGATAAAGCAGATGTACTCAGGGCCCCCGGCTGTTTCCTGATGCATTTTGATTTTCTAATGGAATTTAAAGGAAAAAAGTGAATAAAAAATGATTGCACAGGAAACAGTATTATATAATTACCTACACTTCTTAAATAAAATGCCCAAACAATCACCCCTGTAAAGGTTATCCATGATACGCCTACAGACTCAAAACTATATGAAGTCCCCTGCCTGTCCAACTGCACATTCCCAAACAAAGGGGTGAATATGCAGTTGCTGCTGCCTGTTCTTCTTTGATGGTTCCCACGAAATGCTGAAACTTTGTTGCTGGGAGTGGCTTCCACAAGAGCATTAGTGGGGTCGGGCACTGATGTTGGGGTTCACAGTCAGGGTTCCAGTTCATCCCACAAGGGATGGGGTTGAGGGCTCTGTGCAGTCAGGTTCTTCCCATCTCAGCAAACCCATTCTGTAGGGAGCTGTCTCTGTGCGTGGGGAGAATTTTTGTGCTGAAACAGGAAAAGGACCCCCCAAACTGTTCCACAAAGTAGGAAGCACGGAATAGTCAGGAATGCCAGTGTACCCTGAAGCCTTAAGGTTTCACTGGAGCCAGGGGCCCAAACCATGGAAACAGCCTCAGCCCATTATTCCTCCTCTTCTACCAAACTCTACCATTCAGCATTTTGGTATCTGCCAAACCCAAACTTGGCCATCAACTGGCAGATAGTGAAATGCCATTTATGACTCGCACTGCTTCATGATCCAGTGGCGGTGCCCTTTACATCTCTCCACCCCACACTTCTCATTGCACATGGTGATGTTAAGTTTATTTGCCTCTGAGCCTCCGCAGAAACCTCCTGCTCCCTATGGATAATTCTTGTACTTGCAGAGAAACAACAGCAAGTGTTCCAAGTTCCAACTCAGGCCATGGCTTTTTAAACATGTCTAGATACTGTTGACCATATATTGGTATTTCTAGTACCATAGAGCCATTCTGCTCAAGAGTGGATAAAGGCTCTATGGTAAAGCCCCAAGGGCTGGTGAATGGTTCTGCAATGCTCAGTTATCTGTCGTGTCATTGCTAATGTCCAGGGAAGGTGACATTTTCCTTTAAATATGAGTCATTTGTTCTTTCCCATGATACTTTTTTCAGGACGAAAACACATTTTTTCCATGTGCTCCTTTTGATGATCACCACCGCTCTGCTGAAAAATGCATTTCTAACTCTACTTTCCATTCCTTGTGAAACTTTCTGTCTTGCTTGCTCAGTAATACCGACATACTTCCTTCTACCTTTCCCAGCAGAGCCAAAAAAGCTTGGCCGAGGAGCATTTGGGCCCAGCGGGGGGCTCCAAGATGGGGGATGGTGACACAGGCCACTAAACTCAATAGTGCTCAGCTGGGGGGCCCTCCTGGTGCGTCGGATGTTTGTCTGGCAGAATAGGAAGAGAAGCTCAATCGCTGCAGTAAAGGAAAGTGGAAAAATAACCATTAAAAGGCTGTAAAATATATATATATACAGGTATGGGAGCTGTTATCCAGAATGCTCAGGACATGGGGTTTTCCCCTGTTTTTTGGATCTTCATACCTTAAGTCTACTAGAAAATCATATAAACATTAAATAAACCCAATAGGCTGGTTCTGCTTCCAATAAGGATTAATTATATCTTAGTTGGGATCAAGTACAAGCGACTGTTTTATTATTACACAGACAATTTTTGATTATTGGATTATAATGAAGCCTAGGGGAGACGGCCTTTCCGTAATTTAGAGCATTCTGAATAATGGGTTTCCGGATAAATGATCCCATACCTGTATATATTTATGATCCAAACTTGATTCGGGAGGCGGGGTACAGGGGGGCCCTGGGCAGAAACAGTGCACCCCTGGTCACTGATCCATTTGCTCTCCAGCAATCCAGCAGCTCTGAACCAAAGTGCTTGGTGGGGCCCCTGGTTCATTTTTTAGCGGGTATTTTCTAGGGATGGAGCGAATCCACTTTTTTGGTTTCGGCCGAATCCTTCATGAAAGATTCAGCCGAATACCGAACCAAATCCTAATTGCATATGCAAATTAGGGGTGGGAAGGGTAAACAAATTTTACTTCCTTGTTTTGTGACCAAATGTCACACGATTTCCCTCCCCGTCCCTAATTTGCATATGTAAATTAGGATTTGGATTTGGTTCGGCTGGGCAGAAGGATTCGGCCGAATCCTGCTGGAAAAGGCCGAATCCCGAGCCAAATCCTGGATGTGGTGCATCCCTAGTGTTTTTGTATATAGGCACCTATGGTGTGGGTAGTGGCTTATAATGCCCCTTTAGATGGCACAGTTCTTAACCTGTAGAACTGATAAAGGAATGTTTCTTGTTGGTAACTTTGGGGTGCATAGACTGGGGGGTGATCGGAACACTTTTTTACTATGCAATGGCCATTGATCATTAAAAAATGGGGCTTGCTGCTAGAAATAGGTGGGGTTTGGGGCAGTCTAATAAGACAAGCATTTTGTGTTTTTTCCCCAAAACTGGAGCCCTACTGTATTTTCGTTGGCTTGCTGGACAGTGAGCTATTAGCCCAATCCCCCCTGGAGGCTTTGCCAAATAAGCAGTATGGTGCCCCATGGTTATTAAGGGGGTACCCAACTCCTCCTACATACTGGGCCTCAAAGGTGACTTTGAAGTAAAAGAGTGTCCTGCAATTACCACCCATGTGTAATAAGCCTGCACAGAATAACAGATACTAAACCAAGAATGAATTACAATACAGATATTTACATATAAACCTCCATTAAAGTGATACTGACACTTTGCCCTCCCTCTGCCAGCTCCTCTGCTTTAATTAAATTCCCATTCGGATACTACGGATACTTCCCCTTTCTTTTTGAGGCCGGCCAATGGCCTCTAATCGGTGAGCCGTAAAGGTGTCCCCTCCTCTCTGTTTTATTTTTTAGCACAAAATGTTTTTCACTCTCGAATTCTACTTTCCAGATGATTTCTGAAAGCTTTATAGAGTCTTTCAATCCCGAATAGAGTGGCTCTAAACTGCCTTACTAACATCACTTTATGCAGCAGTAAAGTCGGACTTTCAATAGCTACAGAGTGCTCTGCTTCCGGGGAAACCGGGGGTCTCCGTAACTGGATGTGGGGGATGAAATGCTTTGATCTTTGATGTGAGGGTCCCACAGGAAGGGTAATGGGGTGACTGACGCCGGGTGGACTTGTACTGCTGCAAAGGAGTTGGGTTTGGGTGGAGGAGGGCGTTGGGTTTGGGTGAAGGAGGGCATTGGGTTTGGGTGGAGGAGGGCGTTGGGTTTGAGTGGAGGAGGGCGTTGGGTTTGGGTGGAGGAGGGCGTTGGGTTTGGGTGGAGGAGGGCGTTGGGTTTGGGTGGAGGAGGGCGTTGGGTTTGGGTGGAGGAGGGCGTTGGGTTTGGGTGGAGGAGGGCGTTGGGTTTGGGTGGAGGAGGGCGTTGGGTTTGGGTGGAGGAGGGCGTTGGGTTTGGGTGAAGGAGGGCATTGGGTTTGGGTGGAGGAGGGCGTTGGGTTTGGGTGGAGGAGGGCGTTGGGTTTGGGTGTAGGAGGGTGTTGGGTTTGGGTGGAGGAGGGCGTTGGGTTTGGGTGAAGGAGGGCATTGGGTTTGGGTGGAGGAGGGCGTTGGGTTTGAGTGGAGGAGGGCGTTGGGTTTGAGTGGAGGAGGGCGTTGGGTTTGGGTGGAGGAGGGCGTTGGGTTTGGGTGGAGGAGGGCGTTGGGTTTGGGTGGAGGAGGGCTGTTAGTATCACATCATCATCATCATCTTGGATGTGGATCAGCAGGGCCCACCGCAGTAATTATGTGTATTAATTACTAATCAGCCTTATATTGTGACATTTCTATTCTATGTGTACTGTATATTGTGAGTGGGTCCCTAAGCTCAGTAAGTGACAGCAGCACAGAGCAGAATGGCTAATTCTAAACAACTTTTCAATTGTCCTTCATTTTTTCTTTTTTATAGTTCGAATTACTTATCTTCTTCTTCTGTCTCTTTCCAGCTTTTAAATGGGGGTCACTGACCCCAGTTATTATTAGCATTTATTTATATAGCGCATCGCTGTAAAGTAAATGTGTTTATACAACTAAATCACATAATTTCATACATATGGAGTTACATGCATCACAACCAATACCGGTGCAAAAGGCGAGGAAGGCCCTGTGTAAAGGAGCTTACAATCTAAAGGGAAAAAAGCAAATGCTCTATAAAGCTACACATTTAGGGGCAGATTTATATAGGGTCGAATATCGAGGGTTAATTAACCCTTGATATTCAACTGCCGAATGTAAATCCTTCGACTTAGAATATCGAAGTCGAAGGATTTACCGCAAATAGTACGATCGAATGAAAAATCGTTTGTTCGATTCGAAGGAACCTAAAAATTGTTACAAAGCCTATGGGGACCTTACCCATAGGCTAACATGGCACTTCGGTAGGTTTTAGGTGGCGAACTAGGGGGTCGAAGTTTTTTTTAAAGAGCCAGTACTTCAATTATCGAATGGTCGAATATTAGAACGATTTTTATCGTTCGAATCGAAGTCGTAGTCGAAGGTCGAAGTAGCCAATTCGATGGTCGAAGTAGCCAAAAAAATTGTTCGAAATTCGAAGTATTTTTATTCTATTCCTTCACTCGAGCTCAAGTAAATGGACCCCTTACAGTTATTGCTACTTCTTATTCCTCATCTTTCTATCCAGTCCCTCTCCTATTCGTATTCCAGTCTCTTAATCAGTGCATGGTTGCTAGGGGAATTTGGACCCTAGCAACCAGATGGCTGAAATAGCAAACTGGAGAGCTGCTGAATAAAACGCTAAATAACGGCAACTAATAAAAAAAATTAAAACCAATTGCAGACGGTCTCATAATATATCCCTCTTTACGTCATACTAACGTTAATTAAAAGGTGAACAACCCCTTTAAAGCAAGGAACCTATTGGCTCCAAGTGTGCGAGGACGGAATGGATGGAGAAGACAAGTGCATTGCTAAAATATTTTGTTATTCTTCATCTCTTGGAATTTCTGCCTGGTTTCTAAGGCTTAATTACCCTTAGCAACCAGGCAACGTCAAGAAAGTCAAGGAAGGAAGATGAATAGGAAATCTGGATAGAAAGATAAGGAATTAACTATAATGATAAACCATATATCTATATATAAAGGCTGAACTTGATAGACTAATTGTGTGTGGGTTGGTTAATATGTTGCCTGGGCAGTATCTGCAAGAAGTGTATGTTCTCCCCGTGTCTGCGTGGGTTTCCTCCCACACTCCAAAATCATATCGGCAGGTTCATTGGCTCCTGACCCCAATGTGTGTGAATGTAATAGGGAGCCAACGTTCAGCAGGGACTGTAGAATCTCTGTACAGCACTGCGGCATATGTAGGTGCTTTATTATAAGGGATAATAAGAATAATGTTTGGTTGAACCTGTGTGTGAATACTCCTCTAATTCACCTCCCTGGGGAGAGTGGCCTAGGTGATTGTGCTGTACCTGTTCCAAGACTACAACTCCCAGCAGCCACCACTAGCTCTGTCTCGATTTAAAGGAATGCACTGACCCGCCTCGGCCATTTGTTTAATAAATATCTTTTAACCTGGCTCTTTTATCAGCAGAAGTCTAATTAAAAATATCCTGATTTTTCATAAAAAGGATGTTGGGGGGGGGGGGGTTGATGAATAATGAACAATGTTCAATGAATAAGAGGGTTTTGCGCCATCTAGTGGAGTAAAAAGCCCACAGCAAATATAGGAAATTCTCTCTCCTCTCCCAGAAGGTTGTGGGGGAGGCAATTCAATGTGGCCCCTCAACACACTTCAGTTCATGAGCCTGATGGGAATACCATGTGCTGCTTTACAGATGTAGAAACTGATAGGAAAGAACAATTCAAGTCAAGAGCAAAATGGTAGAACTTCCTCCCAGCAACCCACACTGGGGGCAGTGGCAGTAGACTTTGGTCATCTCACTCTGCCCTGTAATCTACATCTTGCCCTACTGTCTCCAATTGGTCTGTCCTATTGTCTTCATCTTGCCCATCTGCTACTGCGCCTTCCCTCGTAGATCCATTTTGTCCACCTGTATTTATGTTGCCCTACTACTGCAATTCTAACCCCTACTGCCTCCATCATGCCCTACTATCTTCATCTTGTCCTGTTGTCTTCATCTTGCTCTACTGTCTCTATCTTGCCCTACTGTCTCCATCTTGCTCTACTGTCTCCATCTTGTCCTGTCTCCATCTTGCTCTACTGTCTCCATCTTGCCCTACTGTCTCCATCTTGCTCTACTGTCTCCATCTTGTCCTGTCTCCATCTTGCCCTACTGTCTCCATCTTGCTCTACTGCCTCCATCTTGTCCTGTCTCCATCTTGCCCTACTGTCTCCATCTTGCCCTACTGTCTCCTTATTGTCCTACTGTCTCCATCTTGCCCTACTGTCTCCATCTTGCTCTACTGTCTCCATCTTGTCCTGTCTCCATCTTGCCCTACTGTCTCCATCTTGCCCTACTGTCTCCTTATTGTCCTACTGTCTCCATCTTGCTCTCCTGTCAACATCTTGCCCTACTGTCTCCATCTTGTCCTGTTGTCTCCATCTTTCCCTACTGTCTCCATCTTGTCCTACTGTCTCCTTATTGTCCTACTGTCTCCATCTTGTCCTACTGTCTCCTTATTGTCCTACTGTCTCCATCTTGCTCTACTGTCTTCATCTTGCTCTACTGTCTCCATCTTGCCCTAATGTCTCCATCTTGCTTTAATTTATCTATCTTTCCCTATTGTCTCCATCTTTCCCTACTGTCTCCATCTTGCCCTGGTCTTCCTTCCACCCCATACTCTTCTTACCCACAACTGCTGCTCTGCAGGATCCAGCACTCTTGCCTCTAGACATTTCTGGGCAACGATTACATTGGTTACAGAGGAAAAATGAAGAAAAATAAGAGTTTTTAGCATTTAATAGCTACATTTTTTTTAAAAATGTGGTCCTTTAAAGCAGTTATATATTGGTTTATATAAAGGAGGGACAGTGTTGTAGATGAAGGGCTTTTCATATTCTTCCATCTTGTGAGAGTTGAACATTTGTGCAGTTGAGGGAATATCCTGCAATGCTGTTTTACTGTCGCACTAATGTAGGAGCGATCCCTCCTCTCTCCCTTATCAGCTTCATGCAGATAGTGTCAAGTCTTCGTGTCGCCTCTAACAAAGTCTCTCCTCGCCGTTTCCGAGGATTATTGAACATTCTGTAGACTCTGCATTTTCATTGCTTCGCACCCGTGGCAGCTTATTATTTTATGCAGTTCCCAGAAGCCTCTGTTTCTGAAGGACTAAAGATTGAACGGGGCCCTGGTAACATGGAAGGGCTAGAGCCCTTTGTACCTACTGAACTGCTCTCTGGTCACTAGAGCTTAACTACCCTACTAACTGGGCTGTAGTTCACAAGTCAGAATGGAAGGTGAAGGGTAAAGAAGCTAAAATAAAAAGTCAGATTAGGAAAACTAATAACAATATATATATATTCATAAGGAAGACCAACTGAAAAGCTGCTTAGTATAGGTTCATCCATAATGTACTATAAGTACCACAGAATCACTAATGCCCAGGCTATAGTATCTTCCATTCTTCAGACTCCTTCCATTACTGTGAGAAGATTCCAAGCAGTGACCCCTATGACTTGTATTAGGTCCTTTGTGCAAGAGTTATTTCAAGCTTCACTTCCAATATCCTTATCATTTACAGTAGGGGGTACATTATCCCTTATAATACATGAGTGATACTCAGAGTTCCCTCTATAACTCAGCCTGCAGCCTTGTGTCTTTATATGGTCACAGAACAACCCCTCATTGACTTCTAATATCCTTATCATTTACAGTAGGGGGTACATTATCCCTTATAATACATGAGTGATACTCAGAGTTCCCTGTATAACTCAGCCTGCAGCCTTGTGCCTTTATATGGTCACAGAACAACCCCTCAGTGACTTCTAATATCCTTATCATTTACAGTAGGGGGTACATTATCCCTTATAATACATGAGTGATACTAAGAGTTCTCTGTATAACTCAGCCTGCAGCCTTGTGCCTTTATATGGTCACAGAACAACCCCTCAGTGACTTCTAATATCCTTATCATTTACAGTAGGGGGTACATTATCCCTTATAATACATGAGTGATACTCAGAGTTCCCTGTATAACTCAGCCTGCAGCCTTGTGTCTTTATATGGTCACCAAACTCCTTTATGACTTCTAATATCCTTATCATTTACAGTAGGGGGTACATTATCCCTTATAATACATGAGTGATACTAAGAGTTCTCTGTATAACTCAGCCTGCAGCCTTGTGCCTTTATATGGTCACAGAACAACCCCTCAGTGACTTCTAATATCCTTATCATTTACAGTAGGGGGTACATTATCCCTTATAATACATGAGTGATACCTCAGCCTGCAGCCTTGTGCCTTTATATAGTCACAGGGAGGGCATTTCCTGGTATGACTCTACTTCCTGTTTAGCATGAAACAGCAGTTCTATCTTGCTTTATGGCAAGGATTATAGAACATTTTCAGGATAAACTGAAACAAAATATACATTTTAAGATCCAGAATCCATGTGTAATTCCAGGGGACCCTCTGATGACTCCCTCACACCCCGCACTTACTTTCCAGCACAAAAGGGGGGCCTGGGAGGGTCACATGATCACTGCAGAAATCTGGCTGTTAAAGTTCCCAGGAGTGGCTTTTTGCCACTTGTATATTCAGACGCAGAACTAGTGGAATGAAGTAGAGATAAAATTGCTCTTTGGAGAAAGACGATAATCATAAATGTGCATTAATGTAATAAATATGCATTTCTCTGCAGTAGAGATACTGGAGGCTGGAGCCATGGATCTCCTTATTGGTGGTGGGTGGAGGAAAATACCTCGTCTGCGGCCCATTATTTATAATCCAACCTGCAGATCTCTGTTACTGGACTACAACTCCCAGCATCCATCCAAAGTCTTCATTTAGCTGCTGCAGGCTGCACAGTACCGCTATGAATCATTACTGATACTGCATTACTATACACTCTCTCCTCAGATACAATCCCTTCCAATGGCATCATCTTGTACTACTATACACCATATCCTATGGTTACAGGCTTACTATTCACACTACCCCACAAATAAAGCCCCTTCCATGGTACCATTTTGCCTTACTATACACACAATCCCACAGTTACAACCCATTCCATTAATATCATTTGCCTTACTATACACACTATCTCATAGTTACTGCCCCTCTCCTTAATATAATTTGCCTTACTATACACAATATCTTACAGTTACAACCCATTCCATTAATAGAATTTGCCTTACTATACACACTATCCCACAGTTACAACCCATTCCATAAATATCATTTACCTTACTATACACACTATCTAACAGTTACAACCCATTCCATTAATAGCATTTGCCTTACTATACACACTATCCCACAGTTACTGCCCCTCTCCCTAATATCATTTGCCTTACTATACACAATATCTTACAGTTACAACCCATTCCATTAATAGAATTTGCCTTACTATACACACTATCCCACAGTTACAACCCATTCCATTAATATCATTTGCCTTACTATACACATTATCCCAGAGTTACAACCCATTGTAGAGGGGTACTCAAATCCAGGGCTCTGGGATTTGCGGATTGCATAGGGGCGGGGCTTGGGCAGATGGTGGACATAGTGGTGGTCAGGGGCGGATTTGCCCTGATGACGCCCGGAGGCCGCGTCCTCCGTCACCCGCTCCCTCTCAGAAGATTGCGCGCATGCGCATCGCATCAAGTTTGAAGATGGCGCACACGCAAGCGGCTCCTGTCACCTTGATTCCGGAGCACTAGCCGTTTGGCGCTAGTGCTCCGGCCAGAAAATCGCTTGTGCGGCTGGGAGGCATGCTGCCCCGTAATTTATGCCGCCCTAGGCCCGGGCGTATGCGGCCTTGTCGCAAAACCAGGCCTGGTTGTGGTATAATGGGTGTGGTGAAGATGAAGAGGGTATGGCCGTCCATGCACAGGGCATTCTGTTTCATTGGGGCACCCAGGAGGTCTGGGTGAACAATGGGTTAATAATTGCAGCCCCCTAGGGGAAGAGCTCTAGTAACTAATTAGTAGAGTCCTATGATTTCTGATGGACCTCAAAATGGTGCGGGGCCCATACAATCCAACTGCTACACCAATAGTAGCTCCATTACTGTTTTCTGTGCGGGCTCTTCTTGTTACCTCCATTCTATGTTTAATTGCTCCAGCACCTAGGCATCCATTCTGTGTGCACCGACCCCTTGGTTGTTATATATATATATATATATATATATATAGGATTCCTATTCTACATCCATTTTCTACAAGGACTGCACCCAGGCATCATTTATGTCATTTTCGTGAGTGCTGGCTTCTTCTCCTCACTATATATATATATATATATATATATATATATATATAATATATATATATATATATATATATATATATATATATATATATATATATATATATAGGACCTGTTATCTAGAATGCTTGGGACCTGGGGTTTTCTGGATAACGGATCTTTCCATAATTTAGATCTCCATACCTTAAGTCTACTAGAAAATCATATAAACATTAAATAATCCCAATAGGCTGGTTTTCAATAGGCCTTTTTTCAGTTCTTTAATAATTTCGCTTCTTCTTCTAACTGACTCCAGCTTTCAAATGGGGGGACCCCATCTTAAAAAAAAACAACCCAAATGCTCTGGAAGGCTACAAGCTTTTTATTACTCGTCTCTCTCTGCAGGTTTCTCTCTTATTCATAGTCCAGTCTCTAATTCAAATCAGTGCAGGGTTGCTAGGGGAATCTGGGCCCTGGAAATCCAGCCCTGGGCCCTCCGGGGTTTTTCCCGATGTCCGACCCTGTTCCTGCGCCCAACCTGCCCATTGCTGATGTCATTACCAGTGAGTGAAAAAGAAGACCAACTACAAACAGTCTCACAATATTAATTACTTATTATGGGGTGGTTCAACTTTAGATGAACTTGTAGTGTGTGATAGAATGGCTAATTCTAAGCAACTGTACATTATTTATTTTTGAATTGTTTGCCTTTTTCTTCTGACTCTTTCCAGCTCTCAAATGGGGGGTCTGTAAGGCTACAAATGTATTGTTATTGTTACTTTTTATTCCTCATCTTTCTATTCAGGCCTCTCCTATTCATATTCCAGTCTCTTAATCATATCAGTGCATAGTTGCTAGGGGAATTTGGACCCTAGCAACCAGATGGATGAAATTACAAACTCGAGAGATGCTGAATAAAAAACTAAATAAGTCAAAAACCACAAATAATAAAAAATGAAAACCAATTACAAATTGTCTCAGAATATCCCTCTCTATATCATACTAACAGTTCATTTAAAGGCAGGCTACCACTTTAAAAACTCCCCCTTAGCTTGTGTAACTCATAATGACTGATTTGCCTCATTTTTACTTCCACAACAATAGAATATATTCATGTACATTGGGCCTGGCTTGTTTTACACAGCTGCTAAAGTGACATCTTAGGGGTACAAAATGGCGTCGCTTCCGCCAGCTACAGGGCAATTACTTGGTGGTTACCGTAGCAACACCATTCGAAGCCCAGGGACGTTTCTAAGGTTTTCTGACGCGCTAGCTCCCTCCCACCCCGCCTTTTGCCCTGAGCTTTTCTGACAGCGGAACTGTGCGCAGGGGTTCCGGTTTCCGGACGGACAAGTTATTTGGTGCACTGAATGTCAATGTAAGTGGGAGAGTGTGTGAGCGCAGGGGGCAGAGAGGAGAAACAACGTGCGTTTATAGGGAGGGCGGCAGCAGCACTGGTAAGCTGAAGGGATGGGGAAAGAGACAGAGTGAGGCACAGGGGGTAATTCTAGGGCAGGTGTTGGGGTATTTGCCCAGGGTTCTTCCCAAGCATCACAGTGTCTTCTTGTACCCTGTAATATGCAACTGTTACTCCCACATTTCCTAGGCCAAGGCTGTTGGGAGGGACTTCTAATATCCTTATCATTTACAGCAGGGGGTACATTATCCCTTATAATACATGAGTGATACTCAGAGTTCCCTGTATAACTCAGCCTGCAGCCTTGTGCCTTTATATGGTCACAGAACAACCCCTCAGTGACTTCTAATATCCTTATCATTTACAGTAGGGGGTACATTATCCCTTATAATACATGAGTGATACTCAGAGTTCCCTGTATAACTCAGCCTGCAGCCTTGTGCCTTTATATGGTCACAGAACAACCCCTCAGTGACATCTAATATCCTTATCATTTACAGTAGGGGGTACATTATCCCTTATAATACATGAGTGATACTCAGAGTTCCCTGTATAACTCAGCCTGCAGCCTTGTGCCTTTATATGGTCACAGAACAACCCCTCAGTGACTTCTAATATCCTTATCATTTACAGTAGGGGGTACATTATCCCTTATAATACATGAGTGATACTCAGAGTTGCCTGTATAACTCAGCCTGCAGCCTTGTGCCTTTATATGGTCACAGAACAACCCCTCAATGACTTCTAATATCCTTATCATTTACAGTAGGGGGTACATTATCCCTTATAATACATGAGTGATACTCAGAGTTCCCTGTATAACTCAGCCTGCAGCCTTGTGCCTTTATATGGTCACAGAACAACCCCTCAGTGACTTCTAATATCCTTATCATTTACAGTAGGGGGTACATTATCCCTTATAATACATGAGTGATACTCAGAGTTCCCTGTATAACTCAGCCTGCAGCCTTGTGCCTTTATATGGTCACAGAACAACCCCTCAGTGACTTCTAATATCCTTATCATTTACAGTAGGGGGTACATCACGTGGTATCATTTCTTAAGGTCTACTTGATATTATTTGGCGTAACTTCTATTGTCATTTCCCAGCAGCTTTCTGCAAACTTTGGACTCCAACAATGGCGCGGGTGGTACGGATCTTTAAAACTCTCCAGAACCACTGGAAGAAAAGCACTGTGGGATTTTGTTTGTTGGCTTATGGAAGCCATTGGCTGTATGGCAAACACTGGTAAGTATTTTCTATTCTTTACTGGAATGTTCTGGGCAAACAATAAAGGCCCCCATACACGGGCCAATAAAAGCTGCCAATAGACGAAGTCGGCAGCTCATTAGCCCATGTGTGGGGCCATCCGACGGGCTTCCTTGATCGATATCTCGATTGGGCAGGTTAATAAAATCCCATGGGATCATGGCCATATTTATGCATGTTTGCGGTCTCGCGATCCGACCACCCGTATCGGATCCATTATGATCCGATCGTTCGGACCACTTCAATGTGGGCATATCTGGGAGAGATCGCCAAACGAGCGGATCTCTATGTCTATAGGCACCTTTGGCTATACCCACATTCTGGGAATCAATATGGCACCTCCTCCTACAAATATACAGAGAAGGAATGTTCTGGGCACACAATAAGCTATACCCTCATACTGTACTGTCTAAGGGAATCAATATGGCACCTCTCTCCTCCCATATGTATAAATACAAATATACAGAGAAGGAATGTTCTGGGCACACAATAAGCTATACCCTCATACTGTACTGTCTAAGGGAATCAATATGGCACCTCCTCCTCCCATATGTATAAATACAAATATACAGAGAAGGAATGTTCTGGGCACACAATAAGCTATACCCTCATACTGTACTCTCTAAGGGAATCAATATGGCACCTCCTCCCATATGTATAAATACAAATATACAGAGAAGGAATGTTCTGAACACACAATAAGCTATACCCTCATACTGTACTGTCTAAGGGAATCAATATGGCACCTCCTCCCATATGTATAAATACAAATATACAGAGAAGGAATGTTCTGGGCACACAATAAGCTATACCCTCATACTGTACTGTCTAAGGGAATCAATATGGCACCTCCCTCCTCCCATATGTATAAATACAAATATACAGAGAAGGAATGTTCTGGCACACAATAAGCTATACCTCATACTGTACTGTCTAAGGGAATCAATATGGCACCTCCTCCCATATGTATAAATAGAAATATACAGAGAAGGAATGTTCTGGGCACACAATAAGCTATACCCTCATACTGTACTGTCTAAGGGAATCAATATGGCACCTCCTCCTCCCATATGTATAAATACAAATATACAGAGAAGGAATGTTCTGGGCACACAATAAGCTATACCCTCATACTGTACTGTCTAAGGGAATCAATATGGCACCTCCTCCTCCCATATGTATAAATACAAATATACAGAGAAGGAATGTTCTGGGCACACAATAAGCTATACCCTCATACTGTACTGTCTAAGGGAATCAATATGGCACCTCCTCCTCCCATATGTATAAATACAAATATACAGAGAAGGAATGTTCTGGGCACACAATAAGCTATACCCTCATACTGTACATTTTGTTAAGAAAATAAACAAGGTAGTGTGTTTTAAAGCTTAGACTTCCCCATTGGAATTCTGCTGCAGTTGGTGCTGTCATCAGCTGCATAGACTTTTTTGGAATTTATTAGTTATATAGTTGATAGGGTCCAAATTACCCTAGCAACAAACAGTGCTTTGACTGCTGGGGTCAGTGAGCCCTATTTGAAAGATGGAAAACCTCTTTTGGTTTGGTCTTAATATCTATCTATATCGGTAACCTCCTTTGTAATACATGTATGGGACCTGTCATCCAGAATGCTTTGGACCTGGGGTTTTTTACAGATAATTAATCTTTCCATAATCTGGATCTTCATACCTTAATTCTACTAGAAAATAATGCAAATATTATAGAAACCCAATAAGCTGGTTCTGCCTCCAATAAGGATTAATTATATCTTAGTTGGGATCAAGTACAAGCTACTGTTTTATTATTACACAGAAAAGGGAAATCATTTCTAAACATTTGGATTATTTGATATAATGGAGTCAATGGGAGACGGCCTTTCCATAATTCGAACAGTATATACATTATATAGAGGTGAAACTGGACTATATTTTATTGTTTTTTGATTTCCATGTGATTGCAGCAGCACTTTTGTAGGTAATAAAGTGAAAGAATGATATGTCGTTCCCTCCGGGGGCCTTCATGGTCATTAGATCCCCATAGGGAAACATTCATTTTTTTTTTTAGTCAGCAGAGTGAGAAAAGAGATGAGAAAGATAAATCTAATCTCACGGAGCCTTTAGAGATTATTTCAGCATAGGAAGGATGAATAGTATCAGCGCAAAAAAACAAGGATGTCTGTATATATCTGCATACTGCCATATTGCTTCTTGCCCAGAACATTCCGTCTCTGTATATTTGTATTTATACATATGGGAGGAGGAGGTGCCATATTGATTCCCTTAGACAGTACAGTATGAGAGTATAGCTTATTGTGTGCCCAGAACATTCCTTCTCTGTATATTTGTATTTATACATATGGGAGGAGGAGGTGCCATATTGATTCCCTTAGACAGTACAGTATGAGGGTATAGCTTATTGTGTGCACAGAACATTCCTTCTCTGTATATTTGTATTTATACATATGGGAGGAGGAGGTGCCATATTGATTCTTTTAGACAGTACAGTATGAGGGTATAGCTTATTGTGTGCCCAGAACATTCCTTCTCTGTATATTTATATTTATACATATGGGAGGAGGAGGGGCCATATTGATTCCCTTAGACAGTACAGTATGAGGGTATAGCTTATTGTGTGCCCAGAAAATTCCTTCTCTGTATATTTGTATTTATACATATGGGAGGAGGAGGTGCCATATTGATTCCCTTAGACAGTACAGTATGAGGGTATAGCTTATTGTGTGCCCAGAACATTCCTTCTCTGTATATTTGTATTTATACATATGGGAGGAGGTGCCATATTGTTTCCCTTAGACAGTACAGTATGAGGGTATAGCTTATTGTGTGCCCAGAACATTCCTTCTCTGTATATTTGTATTTATACATATGGGAGGAGGGAGGTGCCATATTGATTCCTTAGACAGTACAGTATGAGGGTATAACTTATTGTGTGCCCAGAACATTCCTTCTCTGTATATTTGTATTTATACATATGGGAGGAGGGAGGTGCCATATTGATTCCCTTAGACAGTACAGTATGAGGGTATAGCTTATTGTGTGCCCAGAACATTCCTTCTCTGTATATTTGTATTTATACATATGGGAGGAGGGAGGTGCCATATTGATTCCCTTAGACAGTACAGTATGAGGGTATAGCTTATTGTGTGCCCAGAACATTCCTTCTCTGTATATTTGTATTTATACATATGGGAGGAGGAGGTGCCATATTGATTCCCTTAGACAGTACAGTATGAGGGTAAAGTTATTGTGTGCCCAGAACATTCCTTCTCTGTATATTTGTATTTATACATATGGGAGGAGGAGGTGCCATATTGATTCCCTTAGACTGAAGCTGCTCCCTGAGCCACCTTTCTGGAAGCTAAGTAACAAAAAATTGAAGCTTCGTATATAAGTTCATAAGGATTATAAAATTGTTTATTTTCCACTGTGGCCAAAAAAGCCGAAAATTTGTCACTTTTCCTCCCCACCTTCCGAGTCCAACACATTTGCCTTGGGATATGGTCTCTCTATTGTATTCGTTAAAGGTGCCTCGGAGGGTGCAGCAACTGTCAGGTTGGGTAGGTACATAGTCGATGAAGGTGACACACGTTAACCCTTTCTCTCCCCGCCTGTGTTTGTTCCTGCAGTGATAACCTACTGAGAAGAGCTGCCTGTGAAGAAGCGCAGGTAAGATCTGCCCACATAAAAGTTTCCTTTCAACTCCCCGGCTTCACCCACCAATGCAATTACCTACTGACAGTCGGAGACCTTAAATCCACCTTTTAATCCACCCGGCGCACCAATCAGTCCCCCTTTGTCTCTCAAGACTCGTTAACATTCGTTAGTCTGTACTTTATGCAGAGGGCGCCTGCCTCATTTCCTTTTCATTTCCCGGCGCTAACACAGATGCTCATTAGTGTATTCACATGGTTCTTACAGGGTCACCCGCTTCACCCCTCGCTCTCATGCTCCGAAATTCAAACCCACGGTGCTGGGAGAGATTTCCGTGTCGCCGCATCTTTTTCTTTTTTTTTTTTTCCGCCTTAATGGGGTCATGGATGAACTGTCAATTAACCCCCGTGGGTGGCTGAAAAGTGTCCAAGTCATTAAACCGCATTGAGGCGTCTTTATCAGGAAATCGCTGTCGCTCGGGAGCACAACGAGGTTGGCGTGGGAGTTGGATTGAATACCCTAAATACCACGGTTTATACGGTGCCTTTATGCAGCTGAATACAAGGTTGCCATATCATGAACACAGGTACAGGACCTGTTATCCAGAATGCTCGGGACCTGGGGTTTTCCGGATAAAAGATCTTTCTGTAATTGGGATCTTCATACCTTGAGTCTACTGGAAAATCACTTAAATATGAAATAAAGCCAATAGGCTGGTTTTGCTTCCAATAAGGATTAATTATATCTGAGTTGGGATCAAGTACAAGCGACTGTTTTATTATTACACAGAAAAAGGAAATTGTTTTAAATTTTTTGGATTATTTGGATAAAATGCGGCCTATGGAAGACAGTCTTTACATAATGCAGAGCTTTCTGGATAACTGGTTTCTGGATAAGGGATCCTGTGCCTCCATCAGATAGAGATCTGGCAGCACAGAATCCAGTGATGCTTTAAAAGCCGTTTCTGCTACTTATCCGTTTTGCTGCCAAGGTCCTATAAATGGGGTGATCTCTTCATTTATGCGTTTTAACCCAACCCTTAAAGGAGTCGTTGGCCTTTAAAGTAACTCTTGGTATGACGTAGAGAGGGATATTCTACAACAATTTGAAATTGGTCTTCCTTTTTTATGATTTGTGGCATTTGAGTTATTTTGCTTTTGATTCAGCAGCTCTCCAGTTTCAGCCATCTGGTTGCTAGGGTCCAAATTCCCCTAGCAACCATGCACTGATTTGAACAAGAGACTGGAATATGAATAGGAGAGGCCTGAATAGAAAGATGAGTAATAAAAAGTAGCAATAACAATACATTTGTAGCCTAAGGGCTATTCCACACGGGGAGATAGCGACGCGTTTGCGGTCGCGGCGACAAAGCGCCGCGACAGTCGCCGCGACCGGCGCAGGCGACAGTTTTGTATGGGCGCCTATGTAAAAACGCCTGTGCTAACCACACGAGGCGATGCGCTTTTCAACAGTCGCCTGAAAATGCCTCGCCAGGCTTTTTCAGGCGACTGTTGAAAAGCGCATCGCCTCGTGTGGTTAGCACAGGCGTTTTTACATAGGCGCCCATACAAAACTGTCGCCTGCGGCGACTGTCGCGTCGCTATCTCCCCGTGTGGACTAGCCCTAACATAGCATTTATTTTTTTAGATGGGGTCCATTTGAAAGCTGGAAAGCGTCAGAAGCAGAAGAAGGCAAATAGTTCAGAATGTATAAATATATATTTATACCAAAAGCAAATAAACCACACTCACAGGACTTATATTTGTGCAAAAATTGTGGTTTTATTACGTCGTTTCGGCTCCTACACTCGAGCCTTCTTCAGGAGGTGACTGTGAGTTTGGTTTACCGTATATACTCGAGTATAAGCCGAGTTTTTCAGCCCCCAAAATATGCTGAAAAACTCTACCTCGGCTTATACTCGGGTCAAGCGCAAAAACGGTCGCCTAAGAATAGTCGCCGTCGCCTAAGAATAGTTGCCGGCGTCCAAGAATGGTCGCCGGCATCCAAAAACGAGACGCCGGCACCTCCAATGGGAGTAGAAACCCTCAATCTTTTGATTGAAACTTACCAGAAGCTTCTGCATTTCTCACCCTCGGCTTATACTTGAGTCAATAAGCTTTCTCAGTTTTTGGAGGTAAAATTAGGTACCTCGGCTTATACTCAGGACGGCTTATACTCGAGTATATACGGTATTTGCTTTTGGTATATAAATATATATATATGTGTATATACACACACACACACTCTCTTTTTAGAAAAATATAAAAAATATTTTTATTTTTTTTTCGGCCTAGGTACCTGTTAAAGAATGACCAACTTTATGCAACTTTTCAATTGGTCTTCATTGTTTATGTTTTATAGTTTTTTAATCATTTACCTTCTTCTGACGCTTTCCAGCTTTGGGTGTTTTGTTGCAGTTCCATGAAGCTTTTTGCTGCCATAGGCTTTATTAGGGCTATGGAAGGAGAATGCAGATAATAAAGTTCGTGGTTCCCAAACTAGGGTTGGCACCCAACCGAAAGGGCTGATTAGGGTGACATATGGGTAAAATGCCTATAATATAGTCCTAGAAGCCAAGTTGAAATATCAGATAGGCTTTGGGTTGGGTTGAACACTTCTTTCCTGCCCTTTATATTCTATAAGCTGTAAATGACGGCAAATATTAGGTACGGGAGTCCTTGCATCACCGGTTCAGTTCCAGCGAGGACACTTATCTTCAAGGGCAGGGCTATAATTGCTGTAAAGCACCGCAGAATAACTCATCTATATATATATATATATATATATATATATATATATATATATATATATATATATATATATATATATATATATATATATATATATATATATATATTATATTTGTGTGTGTATTTATGTGTGTTTATATAGGATAATATAATAACTACTGCTCTAAAGCATATCTGAAAGCCCACTGATCAGGGCTCCTGTGGAGCAGAGGTGCTTCTTGCATTAAGGGTTATTGTTTGTCCTCCTCCAGATGAAAAATAATGAGGCAAATAAAAACGGCAGCCCCCGCCAAGCATGATGGATGCGCCTTCCCCCCCCAACCAACCCCAGCAGATCAGGAGAGCGATGCAGTTTCTAAGTAAAATGAAGCATTCTGTCAGGCTTGCCAGATTGTAATACAGGCAGCTATAAAAGCAGAGAAGGCAGCATTAAAGTGATTTCACAGACTAAGCAAAAGCATAATGCAGAGAGTTCCAGTTTGGCAGCCAGCTGTTGTAGTAAAGGGGTTGTTCATCTTTGAGTTAACTGTTAGTATAATGTAGAGAGGGATATTCTGAGACCATTTGCAATTGGGTTTTAATGTTTTATTATTTGTGGTTTTTAAGTTATTTAGCTTTAAATCCAGCAGCTCTCCAGTTTGCTATTTCAGTAATGTGGTTGCTAGGATCCTAATTCCCCTAGCAACCATGCCTTGATATGAATAAGAGACTGGAATATGAATAGGAGAGGCCTGAATAGAAAGACGAGGAATAAAAAGTAGCAATAACAATACATTTGTAGCCTTACAGAGCATTTGTTAAGATGGGGGGGGGGGTCAGTGACCCCCACTTGAAGTCTTTAAAGAGTCCGAAGAAAAAGGCAAATAATCAAAAAACTATTTGAAGACAAATTGAAAAGTTGCTTATAATTGGCCTTTCTATAACATACTAAAAGGTGACTTAAAGGTGAACCAACCCTTCAATGCTAGGTAAGGGGGCCGGGGGCAAGCGCTCTCACTTTTCAGCACTGGGATTGTGGAGTCCAGCCAACTGGCAGGTATTTGTAGGGGCTTCCTGTGTCTGTGTGGGGGTCCCTTCCTTGGGGGTCCTCCTCACTCACCCCAAGTTTTCATATTAAAAAAACCCATAAAAGAAACGGTTCTTATCGTACCTTGTTGCCCCTTTTAGGTCTTTGGAAACCACCAGATCCTCCCCCATTCAGCGATCAAGAAAGCAACGGTATTTCTAAATCCGGCAGCATGTAAAGGGTAAGTTGCTCATTACACCCGCTTTGTTATATTTGCATTCATTACAGTGAGCTGGACTTACTGGCAGAGCAGCGTGAGACCCCCAACAGCAGAAAACAAAGCCCAGATCTCCCACAATTCCATAACTGGGACCTGCCGATCAGTGAACTGGAAGGACCCGGCCACCCTGAAATATTGGCTTGAACTGATCGACCTCCTGTCCTAAAATTGATTCCCTGCAGATGACAGTTTTTCCTGGTGTTCCTTTGCCGTTGATTAACAGGGTATCGATTCAGACATATAATGCACCGAGCAGCAGGGAAACAATCCTCCCTGTGGCCTGACGATATCAAGAGCAGCAAATTTACATTTACTATGAATCAGAGAGGGATATTCTGAAACAATTTGCAATTGGTCTTCATTTTTTATTAATTATGGCTTTTGAGTTATTTAGCTTTTTTTATCCAGCAGCTCTCCTGTTTCACGCCATCTTGTTGCTAGGGTCCAAATTCCCCTAGCAACCAGGCATTGATTCGAATGTCCTGTTCTTTTTTTAAAAAAATAGCTTTTGAGTTGTTTGCCTTCCTCTTCTGCCACTTACCAGTAGTAAGCAGGGATGGGCGAATTTGACCCGTTTCGGCAAAGATTTGCCGCCGGCGAAATGTCGCCGATGCCCATTAAAGTCTATGGGCGTCAAAAAAAAATGGTCGGGCGTCATTTTATTTTGACGCACGATGCCATAAAAGTCTATGGGCGTAATTTTTTCGGCGAAAAAATTTGCCCATACCTACTTACCAGCTTTCAGTGGGGTGGGGGGTCACTGATTCTGACAACCCATAACTGCTGTTCTAACAATTTTATTGTTACTTTTTATTCCTTATCTGTATATTCAGCCAATCTCCTATTCATCTCCCGGTCTCGCATTCTAACCACTGCCTGGCTGCTAGGGTAAATTGGTCCCTAGCAACCAGATAGCTGCAGAAAATCCAAGCAGCGAAGCTACTAAACTATAAACCATTTAAGACCAATCGCAAATTGTCTCTAAATATCGCTGTCTGCGTCATAACAACAGTCGTGATGGGCTAATCTGACCCATTTCACTCCGTTAAAAGTTTGTCGAAAAATACAGGCTATGGACGCATGACCATTTTTGTCACCCCTTGGAGTCTATGGGCGTCTTTCACAGCGAAATATATCGCTTACGACAGTTAATTTAAAGGTCAGCTATCTCTTTCCTCCACCATTTTTTTATGGGTTTAAAGGGGATCTACACCCTGGTTTGTTTACTTGATTATACTATTCATGATTCCCTAGCCGTGCAGGTCGATGGATAAGCAGGTAAAGGGTTAAATCTCGGCGAAGGGGCAGGATTAAACTGATTGTTTCTATACTTTTCAGCAAAGCGAGGGCCCTCTTTGAGAAGAATGCAGCCCCCATCCTACATTTAGCCGGCATAGATATCACTGTTGTAAAGGTGAGTGGGTCTGTTGCCGTGCGCCCGGGACGGATAAATCACATGGAAAAGTCATTGATTGACAGCAAGTTATATAAGGTCTTTAAATCCCGGTTATGGCTTTTCAGATTGTTCACCAGAAACAGACTTTTTCCAAATGCTTCCCATCTTTTATTTTTTTTTTATTACCATTTTCCCAAAATTGAAGTTTAAAGGGGTCGCTCACCTTTAAGTTAACTTTTAGTATGTTATAGAATGGCTAAGTCTAAGCAACATTTCAATTGGTCTTCATTATTTTTTTTATATATAGTTTTTTTAATATAGTAAAATTGATGTGAGTGTTATTCTAAGCACTTTTTGTCATTTACATTCATTATTTATTTATTCCAAGATATTAAGGGATACATGTGCTGTTAATATGAATGAATTTTGTTCCAGCAGCGCCACCTGCTGGTCAGTTTCTGATCAGTCTGACCACCAAGTAGTCAAGGAAGTTGTCAGGAGAAAGAAAGAGGCTGCTCTGATGTTCTTCTGCTTAGGAAAGATGTGAGAAAGGTTTCTAATTGTTTTCCTAAGCAGAAGAACATCAGCCTCTTTCTTTCTCCTGACAACTTCCTTGACTACTTGGTGGTCAGACTGGTGGGAAACTGACCAGCAGGTGGCGCTGTTGGAACAAAATTCATTCATATTAACAGCACATGTATCCCTTAATATCTTGGCATAAAAAGAAAATAAATAAAGAATGTAAATGACAAATGTACTTAGAATAACACTCTCGTAAATTTTACATTCACTTGTTTTAAAAGTTTACTTATCCTTTAAGTAAGTTTTTTTTTTTTAAGTTGAACCAAGTGGCTAATGCAGGTGTGAGTTGGGGGCTGGTGTCAGCCCCCAACAATCGAATTTACCCTTCACCCAAACCCTAGGGCCCCTTTCTTCAGTGCCTCAGGGACCATTAAAAGCTACCTGGCAGTTTTTGAAGAGAAGGACGTGACTGGGGCATATTTAAGGTGGCCACCCAGTGGGTATGTCAATGGCCTACTTGCTGGTAAATTTGCAAGCTCTGTTTGTTCTGCCTCCAGCCTCCCCCTGATCCGCCCCAATTCTGCTCCCTTCTCCCCCGTCCATCTTTGGCCACCAGCGTGCCAGCTCTTCCCCCAATTTGCATCATAACCCTGCCCTTGTAATGTCATAGCCCCGCCCCTTCTTGGTATCGATCCCCCCTCCATTTCATGGGCCAGTCAGTGGCAATCAAAAGTGGCAACCCTAGGCACATTGAGGAAACCCTTGCACAAAGTACCCTGCCTCAGGACACCAGTGAATGGGGGGCGCCTAGAATATCGCCCTAAAACAGAGACGGTGCGGCCATGTTGCAGAGATTCATCATCTGGTTTATAGGTCAGAGCGGTGACTGCGGGGCCGTGCCTTTGCCACTCACCCAAACAAATTGCAAGTGGAGGGAAGAGACTGGGGAATAGGAAATGCAATCAAGTGTTGCAGATTAATTAGAGCAGTAAGGAACAGCCTCCCCGCTCCGAAATTAGACCGAGCTCATGTGCTGCTGCACTGAATGTTAACTAGGGAGAGGACTTGCATGGTAAGGGCAACTTAACCTACTGCTTCCCATGGTACCTGGGGTAGGTCATTTGTGTGATACACAGTCCCGGTACAGTAGGTAGTGTGTGTGCAGGTGGGGGAGGGGAGGGATACACAGTCCCAGTACAGTAGGTACAGTAGGTATGTGGGTAGGTAGTGTGTGTGCAGGTGGGGGAGGGGAGGGATACACAGTCCCAGTACAGTAAGTACAGTAGGTATGTGGGTAGGTAGTTTGTGTACAGGTGGGAGAGGGGAGGGATACACAGTCCCAGTACAGTAGGTACAGTAGGTATGTGGGTAGGTAGTTTGTGTGCAGGTGGGAGAGGGGAGGGATACACAGTCCCAGTACAGTAGGTACAGTAGGTTTGTGGGTAGGTAGTTTGTGTGCAGGTGGGAGAGGGGAGGGATACACAGTCCCAGTACAGTAGGTATGTGGGTAGGTAGTTTGTGCGCAGGTGGGAGAGGGGAGGGATACACAGTCCCAGTACAGTAGGTACAGTAGGTATGTGGGTAGGTAGTTTGTGTGCAGGTGGGAGAGGGGAGGGATACACAGTCCCAGTACAGTAGGTACAGTAGGTATGTGGGTAGGTAGTTTGTGTGCAGGTGGGGGAGGGGAGGGATACACAGTCCCTGTACAGTAGGTATGTGTGTAGGTAGTTTGTGTGCAGGTGGGGGAGGGATACACAGTCCCAGTACAGTAGGTATGTGGGTAGGTAGTTTGTGTGCAGGTGGGAGAGGGGAGGGATACACAGTCCCAGTACAGTAGGTACAGTAGGTTTGTGGGTAGGTAGTTTGTGTGCAGGTGGGAGAGGGGAGGGATACACAGTCCCAGTACAGTAGGTACAGTAGGTATGTGGGTAGGTAGTTTGTGTACAGGTGGGAGAGGGGAGGGATACACAGTCCCAGTACAGTAGGTACAGTAGGTATGTGGGTAGGTAGTTTGTGTGCAGGTGGGAGAGGGGAGGGATACACAGTCCCAGTACAGTAGGTACAGTAGGTATGTGGGTAGGTAGTTTGTGTGCAGGTGGGGGAGGGGAGGGATACACAGTCCCAGTACAGTAGGTATGTGGGTAGGTAGTTTGTGTGCAGGTGGGAGAGGGGAGGGATACACAGTCCCAGTACAGTAGGTACAGTAGGTATGTGGG
This sequence comes from Xenopus laevis, assembly GCF_017654675.1. Classification (NCBI taxonomy): domain Eukaryota; kingdom Metazoa; phylum Chordata; class Amphibia; order Anura; family Pipidae; genus Xenopus; species Xenopus laevis. The sequence continues at coordinate 3,556,993 of NC_054376.1, read as the reverse complement.
TAGGTAGTTTGTGTGCAGGTGGGAGAGGGGAGGGATACACAGTCCCAGTACAGTAGGTACAGTAGGTTTGTGGGTAGGTAGTTTGTGTGCAGGTGGGAGAGGGGAGGGATACACAGTCCCAGTACAGTAGGTACAGTAGGTTTGTGGGTAGGTAGTTTGTGTGCAGGTGGGGGAGGGATACACAGTCCCGGTACAGTAGGTATGTGGGTAGGTAGTTTGTGTGCAGGTGGGAGAGGGGAGGGATACACAGTCCCAGTACAGTAGGTACAGTAGGTATGTGGGTAGGTAGTTTGTGTGCAGGTGGGGGAGGGGTGGGATACACAGTCCCAGTACAGTAGGTACAGTAGGTATGTGGGTAGGTAGTTTGTGTGCAGGTGGGAGAGGGGAGGGATACACAGTCCCAGTACAGTAGGTACAGTAGGTATGTGGGTAGGTAGTTTGTGTACAGGTGGGAGAGGGGAGGGATACACAGTCCCAGTACAGTAGGTACAGTAGGTTTGTGGTAGGTAGTTTGTGTGCAGGTGGGAGAGGGGAGGGATACACAGTCCGGTACAGTAGGTATGTGGGTAGGTAGTTTGTGTGCAGGTGGGGGAGGGGAGGGATACACAGTCCCAGTACAGTAGGTATGTGGGTAGGTAGTTTGTGTGCAGGTGGGGGAGGGGAGGGATACACAGTCCCAGTACAGTAGGTACAGTAGGTTTGTGGGTAGGTAGTGTGTGTACAGGTGGGAGAGGGGAGGGATACACAGTCCCAGTACAGTAGGTACAGTAGGTTTGTGGGTAAGGTAGTGTGTGTACAGGTGGGAGAGGGGAGGGATACACAGTCCCAGTACAGTAGGTACAGTAGGTATGTGGGTTAGGTAGTTTGTGTGCAGGTGGGAGAGGGGAGGGATACCACAGTCCCGGTACAGTAGGTATGTGGGTAGGTAGTTTGTGTTGCAGGTGGGGGAGGGGAGGGATACACAGTCGCAGTACAGTAGGTATGTGGGTAGGTAGTTGTGTGCAGGTGGGAGAGGGGAGGGATACACAGTCCCAGTACAGTAGGTATGTGGGTAGGTAGTTTGTGTGCAGGTGGGAGAGGGGAGGGATACACAGTCCCAGTACAGTAGGTACAGTAGGTATGTTGGGTAGGTAGTTTGTGTGCAGGTGGGGGAGGGGAGGGATACACAGTCCCAGTACAGTAGGTATGTGGGTAGGTAGTTTGTGTACAGGTGGGAGAGGGGAGGGATACACAGTCCCAGTACAGTAGGTATGTGGGTAGGTAGTTTGTGTACAGGTGGGAGAGGGGAGGGATACACAGTCCCAGTACAGTAGGTACAGTAGGTATGTGGGTAGGTAGTTTGTGTGCAGGTGGGAGAGGGGAGGGATACACAGTCCCAGTACAGTAGGTACAGTAGGTATGTGGGTAGGTAGTTTGTGTGCAGGTGGGGGAGGGGAGGGATACACAGTCCCTGTACAGTAGGTATGTGTGTAGGTAGTTTGTGTGCAGGTGGGGGAGGGGAGGGATACACAGTCCCAGTACAGTAGGTATGTGGGTAGGTAGTTTGTGTGCAGGTGGGAGAGGGGAGGGATACACAGTCCCAGTACAGTAGGTACAGTAGGTTTGTGGGTAGGTAGTGTGTGTACAGGTGGGAGAGGGGAGGGATACACAGTCCCAGTACAGTAGGTACAGTAGGTATGTGGGTAGGTAGTTTGTGTGCAGGTGGGAGAGGGGAGGGATACACAGTCCCAGTACAGTAGGTACAGTAGGTATGTGGGTAGGTAGTTTGTGTGCAGGTGGGGGAGGGGAGGGATACACAGTCCCAGTACAGTAGGTATGTGGGTAGGTAGTTTGTGTGCAGGTGGGAGAGGGGAGGGATACACAGTCCCAGTACAGTAGGTACAGTAGGTATGTGGGTAGGTAGTTTGTGTGCAGGTGGGAGAGGGGAGGGATACACAGTCCCAGTACAGTAGGTACAGTAGGTTTGTGGGTAGGTAGTTTGTGTGCAGGTGGGAGAGGGGAGGGATACACAGTCCCAGTACAGTAGGTACAGTAGGTTTGTGGGTAGGTAGTTTGTGTGCAGGTGGGGGAGGGATACACAGTCCCGGTACAGTAGGTATGTGGGTAGGTAGTTTGTGTGCAGGTGGGAGAGGGGAGGGGATACACAGTCCCAGTACAGTAGGTACAGTAGGTATGTGGGTAGGTAGTTTGTGTGCAGGTGGGGGAGGGGTGGGATACACAGTCCCAGTACAGTAGGTACAGTAGGTATGTGGGTAGGTAGTTTGTGTGCAGGTGGGAGAGGGGAGGGATACACAGTCCCAGTACAGTAGGTACAGTAGGTATGTAGGTAGTGTGTGTACAGGTGGGAGAGGGGAGGGATACACAGTCCCAGTACAGTAGGTACAGTAGGTTTGTGGGTAGGTAGTTTGTGTGCAGGTGGGAGAGGGGAGGGATACACAGTCCCGGTACAGTAGGTATGTGGGTAGGTAGTTTGTGTGCAGGTGGGGGAGGGGAGGGATACACAGTCCCAGTACAGTAGGTATGTGGGTAGGTAGTTTGTGTGCAGGTGGGGAGGGGAGGGATACACAGTCCCAGTACAGTAGGTACAGTAGGTTTGTGGGTAGGTAGTGTGTGTACAGGTGGGAGAGGGGAGGGATACACAGTCCCAGTACAGTAGGTACAGTAGGTATGTGGGTAGGTAGTTTGTGTGCAGGTGGGAGAGGGGAGGGATACACAGTCCCAGTACAGTAGGTACAGTAGGTATGTGGGTAGGTAGTTTGTGTGCAGGTGGGGGAGGGGAGGGATACACAGTCCCAGTACAGTAGGTATGTGGGTAGGTAGTTTGTGTACAGGTGGGAGAGGGGAGGGATACACAGTCCCAGTAACAGTAGGTACAGTAGGTATGTGGGTAGGTAGTTTGTGTGCAGGTGGGAGAGGGGAGGGATACACAGTCCCAGTACAGTAGGTATGTGGGTAGGTAGTTTGTGTGCAGGTGGGAGAGGGGAGGGATACACAGTCCCGGTACAGTAGGTATGTGGGTAGGTAGTTTGTGTGCAGGTGGGAGAGGGGAGGGATACACAGTCCCAGTACAGTAGGTACAGTAGGTATGTGGGTAGGTAGTTTGTGTACAGGTGGGAGAGGGGTGGGATACACAGTCCCAGTACAGTAGGTACAGTAGGTATGTGGGTAGGTAGTTTGTGTGCAGGTGGGAGAGGGGAGGGATACACAGTCCCAGTACAGTAGGTACAGTAGGTATGTGGGTAGGTAGTTTGTGTGCAGGTGGGGGAGGGGAGGGATACACAGTCCCAGTACAGTAGGTATGTGGGTAGGTAGTTTGTGTGCAGGTGGGAGAGGGGAGGGATACACAGTCCCAGTACAGTAGGTATGTGGGTAGGTAGTGTGTGTGCAGGTGGGAGAGGGGAGGGATACACAGTCCCAGTACAGTAGGTACAGTAGGTATGTGGGTAGGTAGTTTGTGTGCAGGTGGGAGAGGGGAGGGATACACAGTCCCAGTACAGTAGGTACAGTAGGTATGTGGGTAGGTAGTTTGTGTGCAGGTGGGGGAGGGGAGGGATACACAGTCCCAGTACAGTAGGTATGTGGGTAGGTAGTTTGTGTGCAGGTGGGGGAGGGGAGGGATACACAGTCCCAGTACAGTAGGTACAGTATGTGGGTAGGTAGTTTCTGACAGTCAGTCCCAGTACAGCATGAGCACAGAACATTTGATATATTGCAATTCATACATACAGGAGGGAGCTGCCATAGTGATTCCTTTAGACAGTACATTACTTGCCTCAACCCAGACATTTCCCAGAGGAAGGCAGGACAGTGTTAGTCAATGTAAGTGCAAGTGCTGCAGTGCAGAAAACTCGTTGCTACAGGTTCCCATGAAGGATTTCACTGCAGTCAGGGTGTCCCTGTATATAATACAGACTCATTGACTCACACGGGGGCTGCGTATTTAACAGACGGTTGCCGTGACAGCTGAGGATGGAGGGCTGTGATTAGCAACGTGGCCACTAATTACCACTCATCTATTTTCATTTTACAGATTTCTGATTATGATACAAAAATAGCAGTAGCCCTCCTAGAGGATTCTGGGTACAAATGTGCAGCCCATAGATAATGCTGGGGAACAATGCGCCCCCTCTCTGTGTAGGAATAAAATGCTGGAGATTTATATGGCAAGTCACCCAATGAAAAATATCCTTTCTCTTAGGCAGTGACGGTATGTGCCCAGAACATTCCTTCTCTGTATATTTGTATTTATACATATGGGAGGAGGAGGTGCCATATTGATTCCCTTAGACAGTACAGTATGAGGGTATAGCTTATTGTGTGCCCAGAACATTCCTTCTCTGTATATTTGTATTTATACATATGGGAGGAGGAGGTGCCATATTGATTCCCTTAGACAGTACAGTATGAGGGTATAGCTTATTGTGTGCCCAGAACATTCCTTCTCTTTATATTTGTATTTATACATATGGGAGGAGGAGGTGCCATATTGATTCCCTTAGACAGTACAGTATGAGGGTATAACTTATTGTGTGCCCAGAATATTCCTTCTCTGTATATTTGTATTTATACATATGGGAGGAGGGAGGTGCCATATTGATTCCCTTAGACAGTACAGTATGAGGGTATAGCTTATTGTGTGCCCAGAACATTCCTTCTCTGTATATTTGTATTTATACATATGGGAGGTGGGAGGTGCCATATTGATTCCCTTAGACAGTACAGTATGAGGGTATAGCTTATTGTGTGCCCAGAACATTCCTTCTCTGTATATTTGTATTTATACATATGGGAGGAGGAGGTGCCATATTGATTCCCTTAGAAAGTACAGTATGAGGGTATAGCTTATTGTGTGCCCAGAACATTCCTTCTCTGTATATTTGTATTTATACATATAGGAGGAGGAGGTGCCATATTGATTCCCTTAGACAGTACAGTATGAGGGTATAGCTTATTGTGTGCCCAGAACATTCCTTCTCTGTATATTTGTATTTATACATATGGGAGGAGGGAGGTGCCATATTGATTCCCTTAGACAGTACAGTATGAGGGTATAGCTTATTGTGTGCCCAGAACATTCCTTCTCTGTATATTTGTATTTATACATATAGGAGGAGGAGGTGCCATATTGATTCCCTTAGACAGTACAGTATGAGGGTATAGCTTATTGTGTGCCCAGAACATTCCTTCTCTGTATATTTGTATTTATACATATAGGAGGAGGAGGTGCCATATTGATTCCCTTAGACAGTACAGTATGAGGGTATAGCTTATTGTGTGCCCAGAACATTCCTTCTCTGTATATTTGTATTTATACATATGGGAGGAGGAGGTGCCATATTGATTCCCTTAGAAAGTACAGTATGAGGGTATAGCTTATTGTGTGCCCAGAACATTCCTTCTCTGTATATTTGTATTTATACATATGGGAGGAGGTGTAACCTGACATTTGTCCCTGTACTTTGCAGACAGATTATGAAGGTCAAGCTAAGAAGCTGCTGGAACTCATGGAAAAGACAGATCTGATCATTGTTGCTGGAGGAGATGGAACTGTACAAGAGGTGAGTACTGAAACCTTGAATAGGAGAGAGCAGGGATTGAAAGATAAGCAAATGAATATAAGAATAACAGAAAAGCTTTGCACTTTTTTTTTTGGTTTGTTTTTTTGGTTGCTGGGGTCAGCGACCCTGACAACCAGATGTCACATTCAGCTGCAGGATGGGAAGGACAGGCTAATAACTCAATAAACAGACACAATCAGTAAAGCAATGGTAATTGACTGGCTTGCGCTACCTTCAGGTTCAGGAGTCGGAACCAGCAGTTCATACAATATAAAAAGCCTGGCAGATAGTGATTTTTATGGCAGTTAGAAATGACTTTGGGTGAAGGCCTTTGCATGACATTGGTGGAATGATTTATATTTCCCCTTCATCCCCCTCACCCCTAATTGCTTTGTGATTTGACTAATTACTCTATTCCGAGCTGTTGCCGGCCCCTGCTGTACTGTGTGGGCATCACTTTGTTCTGCTACATTAGCCGATGGCTCGGAACAATAAGGAACCCGCTCTTTTTGTTTCTTTCAGGTTATCACGGGGCTCCTGCGCAGGGACGATGAGGTAGGTGGAACGTTCTTTATTGTAGGTGGCACCGGGCAACCCTCCTCCCTGCGCCCCATTTATTTTATAGATCCCTCTTTATTATGGTTCTGGTTGGGGTTGTGTTTTTGAATTAAAAATATGGTTGGGAGCTGCCATATTGTAAACTGTGAGTTTATTGTGTGCCCAGAATATTCCTTCTCTGATGTAACATGTCCTTGTACTGCTGTAGTTATGCCAAAGGGCTGACACTTTGTTCTCTCCCCAGGCCTCCTTCAGTAAAATCCCCATCGGATTCATCCCACTGGGAGGGACCAACACACTTAGCCACACCCTCTATCCTGAAAGGGAGAATAAGGTCGAGTAAGTAAAAAAAATCGTCTTTATTTGGCACCATCTCTCCCTACTATACCTGCTATCCCACAGTCACACTCCCTTCCCAGAGACTATTATCCACTGTTACTATAGGCACCATCTCTCCCTACTATACCTGCTATCCCACAGTCACACTCCCTTCCCAGAGACTATTATCCACTGTTACTATAGGCACCATCTCTCCCTACTATACCTGCTATCCCACAGTCATACTCCCTTCCCAGAGACTATTATCCACTGTTACTATAGACACCATCTCTCCCTACTATACCTGCTATCCCACAGTCACACTCCCTTCCCAGAGACTATTATCCACTGTTACTATAGACACCATCTCTCCCTACTATACCTGCTATCCCACAGTCACACTCCCTTCCCAGAGACTATTATCTACTGTTATTATAGATACTATCTCTCCCTACTATACCTGCTATCCCACAGTCACACTCCCTTCCCAGAGACTATTATCCACTGTTACTATAGACACCATCTCTCCCTACTATACCTGCTATCCCACAGTCACACTCCCTTCCCAGAGACTATTATCCCACTGTTACTATAGGCACCATCTCTCCCTACTATACCTGCTATCCCACAGTCACACTCCCTTCCCAGAGACTATTATCCACTGTTACTATAGGCACCATCTCTCCCTACTATACCTGCTATCCCACAGTCACACTCCCTTCCCAGAGACTATTATCCACTGTTACTATAGGCACCATCTCTCCCTACTATACCTGATATCCCACAGTCACACTCCCTTCCCAGAGACTATTATCCACTGTTACTATAGGCACCATCTCTCCCTACTATACCTGCTATCCTACAGTCACACTCCCTTCCCAGAGACTATTATCCACTGTTACTATAGGCACCATCTCTCCCTACTATACCTGCTATCCCACAGTCACACTCCCTTCCCAGAGACTATTGTCCACTGTTACTATAGACACATCTCTCCCTACTATACCTGCTATCCCACAGTCACACTCCCTTCCCAGAGACTATTATCCACTGTTACTATAGACACATCTCTCCCTACTATACCTGCTATCCCACAGTCACACTCCCTTCCCAGAGACTATTATCCACTGTTACTATAGGCACCATCTCTCCCTACTATACCTGCTATCCCACAGTCACACTCCCTTCCCAGAGACTATTATCCACTGTTACTATAGGCACCATCTCTCCCTACTATACCTGCTATCCCACAGTCACACTCCCTTCCCAGAGACTATTATCCACTGTTACTATAGACACCATCTCTCCCTACTATACCTGCTATCCCACAGTCACACTCCCTTCCCAGAGACTATTATCCACTGTTACTATAGACACATCTCTCCCTACTATACCTGCTATCCCACAGTCACACTCCCTTCCCAGAGACTATTATCTACTGTTACTATAGACACATCTCTCCCTACTATATGTGGAAATGTATTTCCCTCACCTCTTGTTATTTTATCATTCCAGGCAGATCACAGAGGCCACACTTTCCATACTAAAAGGAGAGACTGTTCCCATTGATGTCCTTCAGATAAAGGTAGAGGTGTAACTAGTAGAAGCAAACTATCAATCCTCTTCTGCTACATTGTTTCAGGAGACAGAACCAGCAATGTAAAGAATATTTTTTGCAGATGTGGAGTGCCCAATGCTCAGGAATATTCGCTTCCATGTCAAATGAATAGCATAAGGGGTGTTACATGTATTACTTGGAAGGGAAGGGATCGCTCCACCAAACCATATCCATGTGCTGTAACATTGCAGGATGAGACTGTGGCTGAAATGTACTGAAGAAATCAGTTGTGCCCTAATATGCTATAAACGGGGTGTCTTCCCCTCCTGTTGTTCTCTTTCTGTCCTGCAGGGGGAGCAAGATCAGCCTGTGTTTGCAGTGCAGGGAATACGATGGGGCAGCTACCGGGATGCTTCAGTGAAAGTCAGCAAGTAAGTCTCATTCCCATTGAGATATTCAGCTTTTCTGTGAAGGGAAGGATTTATTTATTTTTGGGGGGTTATACAAATCCATCTGAATCGAGTGGAGAGAGTAATAGAGATTTAGTACCCAGGGCAACAAAACAGTGGTTAAAGGGGTAGTGCACCTTTAATTAAACTTTAGTGTCTTATAGAATGACTTATTCTAAGCAACTTTTCAATTGGCCTTCATTTTTTCTTTTTTTTTATTGTTTCTGATTTATTATCCTCTTCCTTCTTCTGACTCTTTCCAACTTTCAAATGGGGGTCACTGACCCCATCCAAAAACAAATGCTCTGTAAGGCTACACATTTATTGTTATCGCTACTTTTCTATCTCTTGACTTTCTATTCAGGCCTCTCCTATTCAAATTGCAGTCTCTTGTTCAAATCAATTCATGGTTGCTAGGGGACTTTGGCCCCTAGCAACCAGGTGGATGAAATGGCAAACTTCTGAATAAAAAGCTAAAAAAAAAACTCTGAAAAACCACACGTAATAAAAAATAAAACCAATTTGAAATTGTCTCAGAATATCCCTCTCTACATCATACTAATATTTCATTGAAAGGTGAGCAACCCCTTTAAGGAGTGGGATCATGATTATGATAAAATCTGCTGCCTCTGCCTTTCTGCTTTTATAATATTTGGTTTTGTAAGACACACAGCATTCTGTTGGTTCTGGACTTTAGGATCATTAGTAACCATGGCAACAGTGATTGGAGCTGTCATTTTTCATCTCATAGCCTGTCTCCATGGCAACAGCCTCCGTACCTGTTGCTTCTTAAACCCAGTGATGTAACTTACTTCTCTATTAATCATGGCTGTAAATTAAATCGTTCCATCTGTAACCTTGTTATGAGCTAAGGGGGCCCAGTCTGAAGGTCAGTTAGGGGGAGATTTGGGGTGAGTGCTTATTTGTGCCCTGGGTACCCCTGGAACTATAGCAGGGTGACACCCCAATGTTTCTATATATCTGTAACCTTGTTATGAGCTAAGGGGGCCCAGTCTGAAGGTCAGTTAGGGGGAGATTTGGGGTGAGTGTTTATTTGTACCCTGGAACTATAGCAGGGTGACACCCCAATGTTTCTATATATCTGTAACCTTGTTATGAGCTAAGGGGGCCCAGTCTGAAGGCCAGTTAGGGGGAGATTTGGGGTGAGTGCTTATTTGTATCCTGGGTACCCCTGGAACTATAGCAGGGTGACACCCCAATGTTTCTATATATCTGTAACCTTGTTATGAGCTAAGGGGGCCAGTCTGAAGGTCAGTTAGGGGGAGATTTGGGGTGAGTGTTTATTTGTACCCTGGGTACCCCTGGAACTATAGCAGGGTGACACCCCAATGTTTCTATATATCTGTAACCTTGTTATGAGCTAAGGGGGCCCAGTCTGAAGGTCAGTTAGGGGGAGATTTGGGGTGAGTGTTTATTTGTACCCTGGGTACCCCTGGAACTATAGCAGGGTGACTGTTACCCCAATGTTTCTAAGTGTAAGCCAGATCAAATAATGACCCACAAAGAGAGGGATAGATAGTATTTATCTGAGCCTCAGTAAGTGGAAATGAATCATTGAGCAATGAATGTACATGGGCGAGTGTCTCTCATTCTCCGTTTCTGTCTCCACTTCCAGGTATTGGTATCTTGGGCCACTGAAGGCCAGAGCAGCTCATCTGTTCAGTGCACTAAAGGTATTTTATAAATTATTCCGGCTGATTTATTGTCGACAGACACGACTCATGAATAAAGTAGGGATTCCCCGATTCCTCAGCCGTCTGATGAATGGAGTTTGTACAGAGTTGGAAAGGGGGCACTTTAGAAATCTCAGGACATGAAGGAACTAAACTTCTGTGCTGCCTGTGCTCTCAGGCTACACGTATAGCAACAATACTCTGTGACATATGATACTTATTATTATTATTATTAACCCCTGCAGGAGTGGCCCCAGCAACATCAGGCCTCCATCTCATACCTCGGACCTGCTGAACGACCCCCGGAGGAGCCGGAGCAGAAACCAAGTCGCCCCCCTCTCTATGTCCGAATATATAGGAGACTGGCTCTTTACTGGTCACCTCCTAAAGTTGGTAAGTGGTTTCATTCTCTTGTATCCTATGGAATGTAGTGGTGAGACTGTGTTACTCGCCCTGTGAATACTAAGCCTAGTGACCCACCGTGCTCTGCATTTTACAGAGGTCCCTGTTGAACCCACCCCAGAACCCTGGGAGGAAGCCCAGCTCTCTGCTGTTGAACTTTCTATCACCACCCAGAACCATCAGCCTGACCTCCTGGTAAGAGATATGTATAAATACAAATATACAGAGAAGGAATGTTCTGGGCACACAATAAGCTATACCCTCATACTGTACTGTCTAAGGGAATCAATATGGCACCTCCTCCTCCCATATGTATAAATACAAATATAGAGAGAAGGAATGTTCTGGGCACACAATAAGCTATACCCTCATACTGTACTGTCTAAGGGAATCAATATGGCACCTCCTCCCATATGTATAAATACAAATATACAGAGAAGGAATGTTCTTGGCACACAATAAGCTATACCCTCATACTGTACTGTCTAAGGGAATCAATATGGCACCTCCTCCTCCCATATGTATAAATACAAATATACAGAGAAGGAATGTTCTGGGCACACAATAAGCTATACCCTCATACTGTACTGTCTAAGGGAATCAATATGGCACCTCCCTCCTCCCATATGTATAAATACAAATATACAGAGAAGGAATGTTCTGGGCACACAATAAGCTATACCCTCATACTGTACTGTCTAAGGGAATCAATATGGCACCTCCCTCCTCCCATATGTATAAATACAAATATACAGAGAAGGAATGTTCTGGGCACACAATAAGCTATACCCTCATACTGTACTGTCTAAGGGAATCAATATGGCACCTCCTCCTCCCATATGTATAAATACAAATATACAGAGAAGGAATGTTCTGGGCACACAATAAGCTATACCCTCATACTGTACTGTCTAAGGGAATCAATATGGCACCTCCTCCTCCCATATGTATAAATACAAATATACAGAGAAGGAATGTTCTGGGCACACAATAAGCTATACCCTCATACTGTACTGTCTAAGGGAATCAATATGGCACCTCCTCCCATATGTATAAATACAAATATACAGAGAAGGAATGTTCTTGGCACACAATAAGCTATACCCTCATACTGTACTGTCTAAGGGAATCAATATGGCACCTCCTCCTCCCATATGTATAAATACAAATATACAGAGAAGGAATGTTCTGGGCACACAATAAGCTATACCCTCATACTGTACTGTCTAAGGGAATCAATATGGCACCTCCCTCCTCCCATATGTATAAATACAAATATACAGAGAAGGAATGTTCTTGGCACACAATAAGCTATACCCTCATACTGTACTGTCTAAGGGAATCAATATGGCACCTCCTCCTCCCATATGTATAAATACAAATATACAGAGAAGGAATGTTCTGGGCACACAATAAGCTATACCCTCATACTGTACTGTCTAAGGGAATCAATATGGCACCTCCTCCTCCCATATGTATAAATACAAATATACAGAGAAGGAATGTTCTGGGCACACAATAAGCTATACCCTCATACTGTACTGTCTAAGGGAATCAATATGGCACCTCCTCCTCCCATATGTATAAATACAAATATACAGAGAAGGAATGTTCTGGGCACACAATAAGCTATACCCTCATACTGTACTGTCTAAGGGAATCAATATGGCACCTCCTCCCATATGTATAAATACAAATATACAGAGAAGGAATGTTCTTGGCACACAATAAGCTATACCCTCATACTGTACTGTCTAAGGGAATCAATATGGCACCTCCTCCTCCCATATGTATAAATACAAATATACAGAGAAGGAATGTTCTGGGCACACAATAAGCTATACCCTCATACTGTACTGTCTAAGGGAATCAATATGGCACCTCCCTCCTCCCATATGTATAAATACAAATATACAGAGAAGGAATGTTCTGGGCACACAATAAGCTATACCCTCATACTGTACTGTCTAAGGGAATCAATATGGCACCTCCCTCCTCCCATATGTATAAATACAAATATACAGAGAAGGAATGTTCTGGGCACACAATAAGCTATACCCTCATACTGTACTGTCTAAGGGAATCAATATGGCACCTCCCTCCTCCCATATGTATAAATACAAATATACAGAGAAGGAATGTTCTGGGCACACAATAAGCTATACCCTCATACTGTACTGTCTAAGGGAATCAATATGGCACCTCCCTCCTCCCATATGTATAAATACAAATATACAGAGAAGGAATGTTCTGGGCACGCAATAAGCTACACCCTTATAATGTGTTAAAGAAATAACTGCAATTAAAATTATAGAACAATAAACTGAGTGTTGACGTGTTGCGTCTCCATCTCTGCAGCGCACTTTGGATTCCATGAGTATTCATATAGAACCTGACACCATCCCTAAAGGGAAATTTATCCAGTTGGGGTAAGTCACTCGTTTCCTCGTTATCCCTTGTCTTGAAGCAGTGAACACCATAAACTGAAAACTGGAAATTATTCCTTAGTAATCCACCAATTAATTTCGTTAGTCAGACTCTTCAACAGACACATGGAGTAGCCATCTCCACCACGGTATCATATAATAACAAGAAAATCTGGAGAGTCTTTGAAAGTGTGTAGTTTTATTATTGCACTACATGTTTCGGACCCAACTGGTCCTTCCTCTGGTGCATGCTTGTTATTATATAACACCACATCCTCTGACACACTGGCCCTAGGACCGAACGTTCAGATTAACCCAATATCGCTCTGCTGTTGGTGGGCATATAGGGGAAAGATCTTGCTCTTTGGCTACGAGCAGACCTTATCATGTATGGCCGCCTTAACTAAGAAGTTCCCATAGGGGCTGAGAGGTCTCTGCCATATAGTCATTCATAGGTCTAACCAAAAACTGATTTCCCCTTTAGTGCTCAGAAGATGACTGACCCTCTACTGCACCCTGAGGACTCTCAGGTTCTACTTGCCAGTCGCTGCAGCCTGCACCTCCCCCAGGTACGTGATTATTCTCAAATTGGCCTCGGAGTATAACCATTACACTACACGGCTATAGATGATCAGTCGCTTCAGGGAGGATCATGGGTAATCCTGTTATCTGTTTCTGTGCTACTTTCAGGGAACGGAGGGGCATTTCAGCATCGATTCTGAGGAGTATGAAGCCATGTCCGTGGATGTGACTCTTTTGCCCCGCAAGCTGCATTTTCTGTGCCATCCCACACGGAAACAAGAGCTTCTGCAGAGCCCAACAGCAACTGCCCAAAGCTAGCGCCACCCTGTGATAAAGCATTATCAACCAATGCAAAAACTACAGCGGGAATGTAGCGCCACCATGTGGCTGAAGGCAATGGTTTTACCCAACACAAGTCAGAAACAAGAGCCAATGATTCTACCCAACACAAGTCAGAAACAACAGTCAATGGTTCTACCCAACACAAGTCAGAAACAAGGGCCAATGGTTCTACCCAACACAAGTCAGAAACAAGGGCCAATGGTTCTACCCAACACAAGTCAGAAACAAGGGCCAATGGTTCTACCCAACACAAGTCAGAAACAAGGGCCAATGGTTCTACCCAACACAAGTTAGAAACAAGGGTCAATGGTTCTACCCAACGCAAGTCAGAAACAAGGGCCAATGGTTCTACCCAACACAAGTTAGAAACAAGGGTCAATGGTTCTACCCAACGCAAGTCAGAAACAAGGGCCAATCGCTCTAGCCATCGCAAGTCAGAAACAAGGGCCAATGGTTCTACCCAACACAAGTTAGAAACAAGGGTCAATGGTTCTACCCAACACAAGTTAGAAACAAGGGTCAATGGTTCTACCCAACACAAGTCAGAAACAAGGGGCAATATCACTGCCATGGTCACTTGCTTGTCCGTCCTACTGCCAGCTCTACAGAGACATTATAGTTCTACTCTGCTTCTCGCTTACGCCGCATTTAACCTGCTGCACCAGCAACATCGTATGAGAGGTACTGGAACACCAGTTGGGTTAGTTCTACAGAACAGAGCCTATCCCTCGTCTGACTGAACTGGAGATCAGGAACAGCGGGTCCAAAAAACCCAGCCTGGAGTGAGAATCCAATACTCCCACTCCAGGGTTTGTTTTCGGACACCTGATAAGACAGAATAATGAATAAATGTAAGTGCTTTTAACTTTGCAGTCACCATTATTTGTGAAGATGTGTTAAAAGAATATATACCCTTTAAAAATAGGCCTCTGCTTGTCTTAAAGTTATTTTCATGAATACAAGTACCAACATATGCCAACATATTAAAGGATAAGTAAACCTTTAAAATAAGTGAATTTAAAATGAACAAGGGGGCTATTCTAAGCTCTTTTGCCATTCATTATTTATTTTCTTTTTATTCCAAGATATTAAGGGATACATGTGCTGTTAATATGAATGAATTTTGTTCCAACAGCGCCACCTGCTGGTCAGTTTCTGACCAGTCTGACCACCAAGTAGTCAAGGAAGTTGTCAGGAGAAAGAAAGAGGCTGCTCTGATGTTCTTCTGCTTAGGAAAGATTTGAGAAAGGTTTAATTGTTTTCCTAAGCAGAAGAACATCAGAGCAGCCTCTTTCTTTCTCCTGACAACTTCCTTGACTACTTGCTGGTCAGACTGATCAGAAACTGACCAGCAGGTGGCGCTGTTGGAACAAAATTCATTCATATTAACAGCACATGTATCCCTTAATATCTTGGAATAGAAAGAAAATAAATAATGAATGTAAATGACAAGTGTTTAGAATAGCCCCCTCATCACTTATTTTATAGGTTTACTTATCCTTTAAGGGTTAAAGCATACTGGGAGAGTTAGCCTTAAAGCAGCATTGCAGAACTCCATCTCTTCGGGGGCTAGAGTCCTACATCGGGTTGCCTAAGCGGAAAATGGTCGGTTTTCGGGCAAAAAGTGCCCAATTCCCTGACTGTGCGGCAGTTGTTGAGTAGCCTAAGGCTAAGGATTAATTCACTTCCAATGTCACGGGTCCCAGGTCTGAAAGGTAAGGCCGGGTCGCAGGGGAACATATTGGGTGTTGAGCAGTGGGTCCAGGTTGGGCACAGGACTCAGTCTGGGGTTGTGGGGCCAATGAATTTAAAATAAAAATTGAATGTGGATTTATTTTAACCCTTTACCGGTCACAGATTGTAGTTCAGTCCCTCACTACCAAGTTGGGATCTCCGTTACCTACACGGAAGCCATCGCGGCTGGTGGCCAAAGGGTTAAAGCAAAAACCTTCCAGTGAAGTAACCGCTTGTGAGTCAGACACCAGGTTTGATAAGGGTTTTGATTGTTTACACAGAGCTCACGTATCGCTCGGTGTTTCTCATTCCCATCCTGCTGCGACATTATGATTCGACGTTAATCAGGCAGCGCAGAGAGCCGATTGGTGGGGGCACTGACAGGGACTGGTATTCTGTACACGTGGCATTTAGGATTTGCTGCCAGTTGGCCACCGCCCGACGCTGAATTCTATTTTAGTGAATGAAGTGTCAGCGGACCGGTTTTGCCTGCGGACGCTAAACCTTTGGACAATTAAAGGGGTAGGGACCCGGATGCAGAAATCGCCCAAAACACTGCAACTTGATAATAAATCCAATTTGATTTAGTTCACAGCAAAGAGCAGTCCTCCAATATGTGCAATAGCTCCTCTATTCACTACTGGAAGCTTAGATTAAAGGGGAACTCGCCCAACTGTGCATCAGGAAATGATATTTATATAATATATATATTTTAAAAAATGCCCTTTAATCTAAGCTTTGAATGGACTTCCCCTTTAAACTCATGGAATTCCTGTTCTTCTCCTGTACAAATGTTAGCTTAGTAAATATCACCTGTCTGCTCTAATTTTACCCTCATTGTAAAATATATAAATCGTATAATGTAATGTAGCCACACAGAGAGAATTACATTGGAATCTCAGCAATAAATGCAGTGGTTAAAGTACAGTGGCTCCAACAAGGACTACAACTCCCAGCAACCTCTGCGACAGGCTCTCAGTGCACTGAATCTTCTTCTATATCCAATCCAATATAAATTAACAGCAGTTCAGTTATTATTCCAGTGTCACAGGCTGATTAATTGGTCCGTTAGGAGGGGGCGGAGTATCCTCTGGCTTTGTTTTTCTGGTTTGGGAAAAGCCTTTCTGATTGGGCCTCGTCTGAATTCTCCTACTGGCCAATTAGGATTTTTGTTATAAATAAAAGGAGTATATTATATCCCGGGAAGCTTCCATCAGCAGTCGTGGGGTCCCCCGAACTAAGTGGGAGGGGCCCTGCCATTAAAGGGGTTGTTCACCTTTGATTTAACTGTTCGTATGATGAGAATCTGCAATTGTTTTTTTATTATTTGTGGTGCTTGAGTAATTTGGCTTTTTATTCAGCAGCTCTCCAGTTTGCAGTGTTTAGCAATCTGGTTGCTAGGGTCCAAATCACCCTAGCAACCATGCACAATGTGAATAGGAGACTGAAAAGAAAGGCGAATAATAAAAAGTAACAATACTTTTGTAGCCCTATAGAGCATTTATTTTTGGATGGGGTCAGTGACCCCCTTCTGAAAGCTGGAAAGAGTCAGAAGAAAAAGGCAAATAATTAAACTATAAATAATAAAGATTATTTATTATTAATAAAGATTTTTTTGACTAGCGTCATTTTTTTTTTTTTTTTTCGTGATGAGCAACTCCATATGGCGAAAAACAAGGCAAAAAAAATGTGCCCATCCCTATTAAAGACCAATAGAAAAGTTGCTTACAATTTGCCATTCTGTAACATAATAAATGTTAACTTAAAGGTGAACCACCCCTTTAAGGTATCGCATCTGTTTGGAGTAGGGACGCACCGAATCCAGGATTCAGCCTTTCTCTTGTGCCTGGCTGAACCAAATTTGCATATGTAAATTAGGGGCGGGAAGGGAACCGGTGACTTTGCCAAAAAACAAGGAAGTTAAAAGTTTCCCCACTTTTTCCTTTCCCACCTCTAATTTGCATTTGCAAATTAGGGTTCGGTATTCAGCCGAATCCCAAATAGTGGATTCGGTGCATCCCTAGTCTGGAGTGGTTATTAAAGGGGAAGCAATGCCAATGAAATTGAGTGCTAAGGGAGATTCTATAAAGGTAGAGTCCTGCAGCGGGGTCGGGTACCCTGCAGGTTCAGGTAGTAGGAGCGGGTATAGATGTGGGTCGGCGGTTCTCCGGGTTGTGGATCTTCTCAACAGCGAGTTTTCCTTTTTTTCCCCATTCTGACCACGCCTATTTCTTATGATGTCACTTCCGGTTTACAATGACAGCACTTCCTGCTTCTTGATGGTCAGCGGGTTGCGGAGAAGGTAATTGCGGGTCGGGTAGCGGGTCCAAGCGGGTTCCGCGCAGGACTCTACTATAAGGAGCTTTCGTTTTTTATATGCCATTAATCTGGGTTACTCTCTGCAGAGCGGATAGGGCAATAACAGTCTCTATCCAATGAAATCTGAGCCACCCATTCATTCATTCATTCATACACACATACATACATACATACATACATATATATATATATATATATATATACACAGCAACTGTCAGTGTTGCTCCAGCCGACAAATAAAGTCATGGGGTGCCGCTAAAGATCAATGTACCCTCTGCTTCTTCTCTTTCTTCTCTTCTCTCTCCCTTTCTCTCTCCTCTCTTTCCCTTTTTTCTTGTTAAAATTCCAAATAAATAAAATCTTTCAAAAAAAAAAAAAAAAAGATCAATGTACCACCCTAGGCTCCAGCTAAAGCAAATTGACCAGCTTCCTGCAGGCGATGCTGGGAGTTGTAGTCATGCAACATTTAGACAACCGTCCCAACCTCTACAGGAAATATTTTGGTCCTCATTGGGGGGGGAGCCTCCTTTTCCTGCAGCCGATTATTTCCAGGTGAAGAGCCAGGGTCGGGGCAGCAGGGGTCATCAATAACCAACATCAGGTCCATGAGGAAAGTGCGGTCCCCCTGGGAGTCGAGCCCCATGCTCCGGGCATGTTCAACCGTCAGAGTCTTGTCTTGGCTCGAGGCCACTTCCAGCAACGTCTGGAATATCCGGTTGTTCTGTTCCATCAAGAATCTGGGGGGGGGCGGAAGAGATATACCATGTGACATACAAACAGAATTTTGGGTATGTAGGCGGAGCCTGTAACAAGTGTCTCCTACCTATGAGAGGGTAAATCTTCCCTTTAATTTCCAATGTGATATATAAACTATAGACTGCAGTTCTGCTCTCTGCCACTAGGGGCTCCATGTCCTACACCCCCAGCACTGCCTGGTGACAGCACGAACCACGAGGGTCTTTCTAGGACTCGCTCCCTATTGGCAAACACTAAGCATTTCCCTTAATAATTCAAAAAAATCTTTCTAAGAAGAACATCACAATGGCGAGAGGCCGACGCCCACTTCATATCCAACAGTAAATATTTGCTTTAACTCCCATGTTAATAGTACATACCAGCTGCACCGCTCTCTTGTTTATAATAAACCCAATGTATTAAGTACTAAGCACAATTCAGCAGGAACAGTCCCTAAGTTTGTTCATAGTCTGTACAAAGAGATCCCATAAAACTATGGCAACATAGGTATCCCCTGTACTAAGCACAATTCAGCAGGAACAGTCCCCTAAGTTTGTTCATAGTCTGTACAGAGAGATCCCATAAAACTATGGCAGCATAGGTATTCCCTGTACTAAGCACAATTCAGCAGGAACAGTCCCTAAGTTTGCTCATAGTCTGTACAGAGAGATCCCATAAAACTATGGCAACATAGGTATCCCCTGTACTAAGCACAATTCAGCAGGAACAGTCCCCTAAGTTTGTTCATAGTCTGTACAGAGAGATCCCATAAAACTATGGCAGCATAGGTATTCCCTGTACTAAGCACAATTCAGCAGGAACAGTCCCCTAAGTTTGTTCATAGTCTGTACAGAGAGATCCCATAAAACTATGGCAGCATAGGTATTCCCTGTACTAAGCACAATTCAGCAGGAACAGTCCCCTAAGTTTGTTCATAGTCTGTACAGAGAGATCCCATAAAACTATGGCAGCATAGGTATCCCCTGTACTAAGCACAATTCAGCAGGAACAGTCCCTAAGTTTGTTCATAGTCTGTACAGAGAGATCCCATAAAACTATGGCAGCATAGGTATTCCCTGTACTAAGCACAATTCAGCAGGAACAGTCCCCTAAGTTTGCTCATAGTCTGTACAGAGAGATCCCATAAAACTATGGTACATAGGTATTCCCTGTACTAAGCACAATTCAGCAGGAACATATGAAGGTAGAAAATACCCCTACTCTGCGCACACACCAATCAGGAGGGATCGCACTCACATGAAATCAGACTGGAAACGGTGAGAGCCACTGGCCATTGACTTGAATTCCACCCCCTCCAGGTCTATGTCGTGGGGGCGGCACCATTCTACAATATAACCTGGGGAACAAGAGAACAGCTGGTTAGGTGCGAAGAATTGGATCCCAATGTATGAGCCACCCTTCCCCCTCGTCATATTCTTTTTAATCCTATCTCCATGGACGTGTTACTTCCCCTTTAATCCACTGGATAAAGATACAGATCAGTTCCATGCAGCGACTCCATTATCTGTCACATGACATGTTGTCACAAAGTCAAGATGGGGAGGCAGGGAACCAATTAGATCTCTAAGAGTCACATCTGAGCCCCAAGAGTCTCCACTTGAACACCAATAATATATATTTATATATAGCGGGAAATATACATATGGGAGGAGGGAGGTGCCATATTGATTCCCTTAGACAGTACAGTATGAGGGTATAGCTTATTGTGTGCCCAGAACATTCCTTCTCTGTATATTTGTATTTATACATATGGGAGGAGGAGGTGCCATATTGATTCCCTTAGACAGTACAGTATGAGGGTATAGCTTATTGTGTGCCCAGAACATTCCTTCTCTGTATATTTGTATTTATACATATGGGAGGAGGTGCCATATTGATTCCCTTAGACAGTACAGTATGAGGGTATAGCTTATTGTGTGCCCAGAACATTCCTTCTCTGTATATTTGTATTTATACATATGGGAGGAGGAGGTGACATATTGATTCCCTTAGACAGTACAGTATGAGGGTATAGCTTATTGTGTGCCCAGAACATTCCTTCTCTGTATATTTGTATTTATACATATGGGAGGAGGAGGTGCCATATTGATTCCCTTAGACAGTACAGTATGAGGGTATAGCTTATTGTGTGCCCAGAACATTCCTTCTCTGTATATTTGTATTTATACATATGGGAGGAGGTGCTTATACGGCCATGCTGTACAGTAACATAGAATAGTCAGCAAGGGGTAAAAATAAAAAGGATTTTAAAAAATATCCGATTTTTGAGTTTATATCTCCTTTACCACTTT
Source organism: Xenopus laevis (assembly GCF_017654675.1). NCBI lineage: Eukaryota > Metazoa > Chordata > Amphibia > Anura > Pipidae > Xenopus > Xenopus laevis. The sequence continues at coordinate 3,536,066 of NC_054376.1, read as the reverse complement.
ATACAAAGTGACAGTGGTGCCTGTTGGCAATTTCCCCCTTCCCACCCCTAATTTACATATGCAAATGAGGATTCAGGTTCAGTATTCGGCCGAATCTTTCGTGAAGATTTCGGGGCTTCGGCCGAATCCAAAATATTGGATGTGGTGCATCTGTAGATATCACAGGGGGGCACGGGCTGCATTTTGTCTAAAACTACAGTGACGTGAAATTTCATGTATTTCTGGGGAATTTTCAGCCGATTTCCCCATTTTTAGTGAAACTGCAAAGAAACTGCTGGGAAAGGGGAAGCGGCGCCACAAATGTTTATTTAATGCGGTTTGAGAAGAGAAAGGGCTGAGCTTGTTCTCCCACAGCCTGGGGTGCCCTGTGACTGGTCTTGGGGGTCACATTTGGGCATTTGTAGCCTGTTCCAATGACTGGAAGAGACACTGACCCACCCTGTGTATTTAGGGAAATAATGAGTTGAATTCCTTTAAAGGAGACATATAGGATGAATGTAAAAACCCTAATTTTGTAGGCAATTATAAGTAATATACGGTGTTGTTCTTACACGGTGCTAAAAATTAATATTATCTTTATAAATAGCCCCTTTATTGGAGCCCCCTATAGATGTTCTCTGGTCCCTGTTTCAAATGAGAGGTGGGCGTGTCCCAGTAGGAGGATACAGCCAATCACAGCCCTGCAGTCACACAGACAGGCTTCAGTTCCCTATCAGGTCCTGCTAGCTGCTGATTGGTTCCTGTCCTACAGTGCAGTGAGCTGAGGGCACAGCCTGGGAATTCAGCAAGTGGAAGAGAAGGGAGGGATTATTAGGGGTTTTGCAGAAATATTCAATAAATCAGCCTGAAACACTACTTTTTTTATGCACAATTCTTCTATCTCTAAATGAGTATAATTCTTATTTTTTACACTAAATGTCTCCTTTAACCGGTGGTGTAACTAAAGAGGACACAGACCCCCAAGACTGTGAGGGGGAACAGGGAGCCCAATGTGAACCAGTCCAACACTGTATTTATAGAGTTAAAAGGTTGAACTTGATGGACGAGGGTCTTTTTTCAACCTCACTTACTACGTTACTACGTTCCCTGGGCTTTTGACTCAGCAACTAAATGAGCACATGAACTAAGGTCCTTTCTGTTCTTTAGTTCTGACTCCTGAAACAACCCATTCTGCTAATCAGCTGCCTTCTGCTACATTGTGTCAGGAGTCGGAGCCTGCAGTGCAGCCAGATGCATTGCTTTCAGTGGCAATTACTAAAACTGCTCATATCTAATGGCCACGTCTCCTCTGGGAATTTTCCGGGTGTGAGGGTGTTGATGTACAAGGTGTTTCGCATAGTTCTTATCATTGAGCAGCAGCCAATAAATAACAGGACAGGCTGACGTGAGGCTCAGGTGAGCTCTTTATACCCACAGTCCTGCCCCCAGCAGTGCAATTCATTCAATGGGATATTTTGTGTCATTCTCAGAAATGTGTTTTCCGGTTATTCCGGTTATTCTGGTTATTCCGGTTATTCCGGTTATTCTGGTTGCACCCGTTTCCCCCGGAACATTATATAACATTAAGGTGCATGTGATCCGGCCACTTAATCCATGTGCCTGGGGGGGATTATCATTATAAGTGACAAAGAGCAGCCCCCCAATTGTGTTGTCTCTCTGTCCCAGACTGACGTTACCCTGCAGGGGTCGCCCCCCACCCAACACTGTGTCTGAGGATATTTGCGCTGTGAGATCCCAAACTCTTAGTGACGTGAGCAAACTGGGTGCTGACTCCCCCGGGGACGTCTCATCCCCAAATGGACTTTCCAGTTGCTCAAGGACAAAATCACCTACTGCAGTGGCCCCCAAACCAAAATCATTTGAGAGGTTTACACATTTACTAAACTGAGGCCTCCTTATTCCTCCTGGGCCCCCCTATTTCTCCTGGGTCCTCTATACCTTCTGGGCTCCCCTATTCCTCATGGGTCCCCTGTAACTCCTGGGCTCCCCTATTCTTCCTGGGTCCCTATACCACCTGGGCTCCCCTGTTCCTCCTGGGCCCCCCTATTTCTTCTTGGTCCCCTATTCCTCCTGGTTCCCCTATTCCGCCTGTATCCCCTATTCCTCCTGGGCCCCCTATTCCTCCTAGATCCCCTGTAACTTCTGGACTCCCCTATTCCTCATGGGTCCCTCTATTCCTCCTGGGTCCCCTATACCTTCTGGGCTCCCCTATTCCTCCTAGATCCCCTGTAACTTCTGGGCTCCCCTATTCCTCCTGGGCCTTCTATTCCTCCTGGGTCCCTATACCTTCTGGGCTCCCCTATTCCATCTAGATCCCCTATACCACCTGGGCTCCCCTGTTCCTCCTGGGCCCCCCTATTTCTTCTCGGTCCCCTATTCCTCCTGGTTCCCCTATACCTTCTGGGCTCCCCTATTCCTCCTGAGCACCCCTATTCCACCTGTATCCCCTATAACTCCTGGGTTCCCTATACCTCCTGGGTCCCCTTAGTCTCCTGCCCCCCCCCTATTCCATCTACCCCCCTCAAACCTCCTGGGCCCCATCAGTTTCAGGGTTTGTCTCCTGTATAATTGCGCCTCTGACTCTCTGACCAATCAGCCCCTTTGCAGAAGTGCTAAACTGGTGCAGGGGAGGAATTTCATTTGCAAATTTGGTTGTTACTATGATCAGTGGCCTTAGCAACAAGCTGTCATTCTATATCTGATCTAGAACAAGAAATAAAGACAAATAAAAACTCTCTTAACTCATTTAAGGTTCATTACGGCTTTGTGTTCTGCAGGGACTTTTTAGTATATGAAGGTTGTGAATCAGCAGTCAGTGAAAGGGTTAATTATCGGGATGGGGGGATCAGACCAGGTGAGACTAGTGAGTAATTGGCAGTTGTGAGAGTCCCATGGGGCAGTTGGTGAGTATATAGAGGATTAGCAGGGGAGCGAGTTCCTCCTATAGCTGATAAGTCGGGGCCCTGCAGGGAGTTGCAGTTACAGAATGTTTGTGGGAGCGACTTGTCATTAATCCAAAGGTGAGACCTTGTATATAGTGAGTGGCCTGGAGATATGGGATTGTTTTGTATTGTTCTCCTCTGTGTTATAATGTAGAGAATAGACTACACCTGTCCCACTGTTCCTACAACTCCCAGCATCCTCAGTGTCTCAGTTGTCGGTAATTTACTTAACAGAACCTAATTATTGAACAATTAAACAAGAGAACTAAACGTTACGTATAAATAGATACAAGCTGGTTTATTATTGGGGCGTCTAAGCCTTTATAAAAGACCCCCACTTTCTCTGCTGGGTGTTGTAGTTCAGTGTTAGGGGGCTACACTTTTATAAGACTCGCCTGTGAGAATTAGGGGAGATAGTTCAATGATTTGTTGATTTAATGACTTTTGTAACAGAAATGGGGCTCCCCGATATAGAAAATTCCAGCTTTGTCTAAAACGACACGCTTAACGTTTGCCCCTGGTCTAGTAACCCATAGCAACCAGCAGTTATTGCTTCCTGGTTCAGTTAGAATAATGAAGGCTAACTGCTTGTTGCTATGGGTTACAGGGCCTGGTTGTATATCACTGCCCATGTTACTGCAGGTAGGGCCAATATAAAGAATATAAAATTGTATCCAATGCCCCTTTCCTTAGTTACCAAGGTGGTGACAATGAGAATGGCCATGTCATGCGGAGGAAGGTTAGTCCAGCGCCTGGATTTTTCCAGCAGTGAAGAAGAGGATGGTCTCAGCAATAGAATTAATGAAGCCCCCCAGAAGGGGAGTCCCGTGAGTTCCTGGAGGACCAATAACTGCCCCTTCCCCATCACCCCCCAGAGGAACGAGAGGGGACTTTCTCCTACTCAAGAGCTGAGCCCAAGTAGCGACTACTCGCCCGACCCAAGTGACAAGGGTGTGGGGGGTGAATGCCCTGGTACCCCCCTACACTACAGCACATGGAAGAAGCTCAAGCTCTGTGACACCCCTTATACCCCAAAGGTAATGATCAACTTCATTGGAGACTGGAGCTGATGTGTCCAGAATGTTCTTAATGTCTTGCCCTTTAATTCTCTGCTTTCAGAGTCTTCTGTACAAAACTCTTCCCTCTCCAGGGTCCCGAGTTCACTGCAGGGGCCAAAGACTCCTCCGTTTTGTGGCTGGAACTGGGGCAGAAACTGAAGACCCGACTCTGGTCAATGTCAACCCCTTCACCCCACAATCCTACCGACAAACCCACTTCCAACCCAACGGGAAGAGGAAGGAGAGGCCCGAGGATGACTGCAGGTTAGTGTTACATCCGTCTCCAACACTCGGCCTCTAGAGGGGCCCAGTCTGAAGGTCAGTTAGGGGGAGATTTGGGGTGAGTGTTTATTTGTGCCCTGGGTACCCCTGGAACTATAGCAGGGTGACACCCCAATGTTTCTATATATCTGTAACCTTGTTATGAGCTAAGGGGGCCCAGTCTGAAGGTCAGTTAAGGGGAGATTTGGGGTGAGTGTTTATTTGTGCCCTGGGTACCCCTGGAACTATAGCAGGGTGACTGTTACCCCAATGTTTCTATATATCTGTAACCTTGTTATGAGCTAAGGGGGCCCAGTCTGAAGGTCAGTTAGGGGGAGATTTGGGGTGAGTGCTTATTTGTACCCTGGGTACCCCTGGAACTATAGCAGGGTGACACCCCAATGTTTCTATATATCTGTAACCTTGTTATGAGCTAAGGGGGCCCAGTCTGAAGGTCAGTTAGAGGGAGATTTGGGGTGAGTGCTTATTTGTGCCCTGGGTACCCCTGGAACTATAGCAGGGTGACACCCCAATGTTTCTATATATCTGTAACCTTGTTATGAGCTAAGGGGGCTCAGTCTGAAGGTCAGTTAGGGGGAGATTTGGGGTGAGTGCTTATTTGTACCCTGGGTACCCCTGGAACTATAGCAGAGTAACACCCCAATGTTTCTATATATCTGTAACCTTGTTATGAGCTAAGGGGGCCCAGTCTGAAGGTCAGTTAGGGGGAGATTTGGGGTGAGTGCTTATTTGTACCCTGGGTACCCCTGGAACTATAGCAGGGTGACTGTTACCCCAATGTTTCTATATATCTGTAACCTTGTTATGAGCTAAGGGGGCCCAGTCTGAAGGTCAGTTAGGGGGAGATTTGGGGTGAGTGCTTATTTGTACCCTGGGTACCCCTGGAACTATAGCAGGGTGACTGTTACCCCAATGTTTCTATATATCTGTAACCTTGTTATGAGCTAAGGGGGCCCAGTCTGAGGGTCAGTTAGGGGGAGACTTGGGGTGTGCTTGGGTGTTTGGGCTTTTCCCATCTGTACTAATTTATCTTCTTATTTGCTCATTAGTTCTGATTCGCAGATGAAATTTACAGACAAGGAGAATCCGGCAGTTTTCCAGTCCAAGGTACAGAAAGCGCCTGAGCCACAGATCCCCCTTAAGATGAATTTAAATGTAAAGGTGCTAAACAGGGTGTAAGAATCTTCTGCTCCCGCAGTGACCAGTCTGGGCAACAATGCATCATTGCAGTTGGTCCATTTGTGCAGACCAATAGCCTTGATGTACAACAATCTGGGGGTGCATTGCAACAGACTTCGGGGTAATTCTTTATATCTGTTGGACCACAGATTCGGCAGCTCTGATCTTAGTCCAGAAACTCATTATTCAATAGTAAACACTGATTAATTAGATGTTGCAAAAATTACCCAGTGCAACTTGCAACACCGTTACATTGACCAACTGCAGCTCCCTGCTCCATCAGATACAATGTGTTTTTAACCAACTTTTTACCATAAAATTCAGGGGTTTATCAATAAGAGAAGCAGGTCTAATAACTAGGGGTGAGGGGGAGACTACATGGTCCTGTTGCTGATGTTTGCAAAAGGACTTACCAACAATTTGGGGGGCTAAGGGGGTAAACCAAAGGATGATCTAATTCACACATTGATTTATGTATTAAGGTTTTGATTCAAAACTTAAACCCGGGTTAACAAAAGAAAGCATACAGCATCCTTAAAGGGATACTGTCATGGGAAAAAACATTTTTTTTTTTTAAATGAATCTGTTAATAGTGCTGCTCCAGCAGAATTCTGCACTGAAATCCATTTCTCAAAAGAGCAAACAGATTTTTTTATATTCAATTTTGAAATCTGACATGGGGCTAGACATTTTGTCCATTTCCCAGCTGCCCCCAGTCATGTGACCTGTGCTCTGATAAACTTCAATCACTCTTTACTGCTGTACTGCAAGTTGGAGTGATATCACCCCCTCCCTTTCCCCCCAGTAGCCAATCAAAAGAACAATGGGAAGGTAACCAGATAGCAGCTCCCTAACACAAGATAACAGCTGCCTGGTAGATCTAAGAACAACACTCAATAGTAAAATCCAGGTCCCACTGCGACTCCTTCAGTTACATTGAGAAGGAAAAACAGCAGCCTGCCAGAAAGAATTTCTCTCCTAAAGTGCAGGCACAAGTCACATGACTGGGGGCAGCTGGGAAATTGACAATATGTCTAGCCCCATGTCAGATTTCAAAATTGAATATAAAAAAACCTGTTTGCTCTTTTGAGAAATGGATTTCAGTGCAGAATTCTGCTGGAGCAGCACTATTAACTGATTCATTTTGAAAAAAACATATTTTCCCATGACAGGATCCCTTTAAAGGCAGATCATGTACATCATTAATCACAGGGCTAAAGGCAGTGTTTTCTTTAGAGTTTAATATATCCAAATATGTTACTATTGTGCCTAATCCATCCCCCCCCCAGAGGTTTGTGTTATGGGAGACCAACATGGAGTCTCGCTACAAGACGGAATTTCTGGAGATCGAGAAAATTGGCGCAGGGGAATTTGGGTCTGTGTTCAAGTGTGTAAAGCGCCTGGATGGTTGTTTCTATGTCATCAAACGCTCCAAGAAGCCATTGGCTGGCTCCACCGATGAGTGAGTATGGCTGGGAATGGGGCAAATATCCCAGCATCCCCTGGGACTTCTAGAGCAATAATTGAGGGGGTGGGGGGGTCACGAGTAGGTCTGATTTCATGGCAATAATGTGGCATTTGCTTTCAACCTGCAGGCAGCTGGCTCTGAGAGAAGTGTATGCTCATGCGGTTCTGGGTCACCACCCCCATGTCGTGCGTTATTACTCCGCATGGGCGGAAGATGATCACATGATCATTCAGAATGAATACTGCAATGGTAAGGCCTCAATCTGGGGAAATAAAAGTAGGGCTTATAGAGGAGGCAAATCTCTGCAACTGCTGGGGGGCTAGGGGTCCAGCCTAGGGGGGTGTTGACTTGACTCCACCCTTTAAAGGACAAGTAAACCTTTAAAATAAGTGTAAAATTGATGAGTGTTATTCTAAGTTCTCCTGTAATTATTATTTATTTTCTTTTGATTCCAAGATATTAAGGGATACATGTGCTGTTAATATGAATGAATTTTGTTCCAACATCGCCACCTGCTGGTCAGTTTCTGACCAGTCTGACCAGCAAGTAGTCAAGGAAGTTGTCAGGAGAAAGAAAGAGGCTGCTCTGATGTTCATCTGCTTAGGAAAACAATTAGAAACCTTTCTCAAATCTTTCCTAAGCAGAAGAACATCAGAGCAGCCTTTCTTTCTCCTGACAACTTCAGAAACTGACCAGCAGGTGGCGCTGTTGGAACAAAATTCATTCATATTAACAGCACATGTATCCCTTAATATCTTGGTATCAAAAGAAAATAAATAATGATAGCAAATGACAAAAGTGCTTAGAATAACCCCCTCATCAACTCTACAGTTGCTTATTTTTAAGGTTCTTATCCTTTAATTTTCTCTTCTCCTGGTGTAATGCCTGGTGGTTCCTCTAGGTGGCAGCCTACAGGACCTGATCATGGAGAATAACAAGAAGGGACAGTTTGTGCCGGAGCAGGAGCTGAAGGAGATCCTTCTACAAGTGTCCATGGGCCTGAAGTACATCCACGGCTCTGGGCTGGTGCACATGGACATCAAGCCAAGTTGGTATCTTGGGAACGAACTGCATAAATGGACATTTTTTTTTTTTTTCCTGCTGCAAACGGCTAAGCCTGCTGGGAGTCAAACCGTTGGCTCAGGAGAAAATGGCCATGCTCCTAAATCCCAATTGGTCCTGCTGTTAGTATTGGGCTCATGGCCGGAGTTGTTTGCAGCAGGAAAAATGAGGGAGCTCACTAAGCAGAACAATCCTGGCTGTGAAATGGGTTCCTCTAAGCAGCACTTTTTGAATCCTTTCCCCATCGCAGGCAACATATTTATCTGCCGGAAGCAGACAGAGGTGGGTGAGGACGAGAGCGATGGTGAAGACGACGTCTCCTCTGCCAGTGTCCTCTATAAGATCGGTGAGCAATACTTGGGTGGGACCACCTACACTACAGTCCCTAGAGCAGTGCTGACAGGTCTCCTATGCATTAGGTTAGTTCTATTTTTGGCCAAAAGTTTGGTTACGACCCAGGCTCATGTTTGACTGGCAGAGTACAAGAGGGTTTCCTGGAGGGCCCCAGCCCAGTAGAATTCCCTAAGCCTTTCCTTGTTTCTACTGTGGGTCTATATAAATCCCCTGGGGTCTCTGGTTCTTTGGGTCTGAGAAGACGCTGCCCAGTTGCTACCTCTCCATACCCGATAGGAGCAGCGAATGTGGTTGGTATTTTTAAAGGAGAACTAAAGATTAGACTACCACTATGTTGGGGCACCCACAGACAAATGAACGACCTGTGTAGCCCATTTCCACACGAACTGGGGTTCTGATGATGGTCCAATAGCAGATAAACCAACAAGGCTCCTCTCAGTACTACTTTACCTATATTGGCTGCTCTCTACCTCTGGCCTAACCTTATGGCTTGCTGCCACCTACTGACCAAATGGAGAAACTACACATGACTCCCTATAAAATGTATTTACCTCCTTACAAGCTCCTGCCCAGTAAATCTTATGTTTGACTTATTAAACATCTTATTAAAGGATAAGTAAACCTTCAAAATAAGTGAATGTAGAATGGAGGAGAGTGCGATTCTAAGCACTTGTCAGTTACATTCATTATTTATTTTCTTTTTATTCCAAGATATTAAGGGATACATGTGCTGTTAATATGAATGAATTTTGGTCCAACAGCGCCACCTGCTGGTCAGTTTCCCACCAGTCTGACCACCAAGTAGTCAAGGAAGTTGTCAGGAGAAAGAAAGAGGCTGATGTTCTTCTGCTTAGGAAAGATGTGAGAAAGGTTTCTAATTGTTTTCCTAAGCAGAAGAACATCAGCCTCTTTCTTTCTCCTGACAACTTCCTTGACTACTTGGTGGTCAGACTGGTCAGAAACTGACCAGCAGGTGGCGCTGTTGGAACAAAATTCATTCATATTAACAGCACATGTATCCCTTAATATCTTGGAATAAAAAGAAAATAAATAATGAATGTAAATAACAAAAGTGTTAAGAATAACCCCCTCATCAATTTTACATTCACTTATTTTCAAGGTTTACTTATCGGTTGGGTTTCCCTCTAACTGTAACTAAATCTATTGGGTATTGCTAGGAAAGCTGTGATTGGCTGCCAACTATATATAGTCACGTGCAGCTGATTTGGACCCTGGGGCCACTTGTATCAATGAACACTGGCACCGCCCCCTAAGGCTGCCAGCTTGGCCAATCGGGATGCAGAGTTCTGAAATATCAGCGGGGCTAAGTTTCTAATCTCTTTACCGATCTCTCCTGCAGGGGACCTTGGTCATGTGACATCTATACTTAACCCCCAGGTGGAAGAAGGTGACAGCCGGTTCCTGGCCAATGAGATACTGCAAGAGGTAGGTTTAATAATGGGGTCGTATTAGACCTTTGTACTGGGGAGCACTTATAGTATAGTAATGGTTTTCTTGTGCCCTAGGATTACAGGCAGCTGCCCAAGGCTGACATCTTTGCGCTTGGTCTCACTATTGCTTTGGCAGCAGGAGCCGCTCCCCTTCCCTGTAATGAAGACGGCTGGCACCATATCAGAAAGGGCAACTTGCCCCACATTCCCCAGCCGCTGACTCCGGCCTTCCTCGCCCTGCTCAAGGTACAGCTTGGGGTGCACTCTCCAGTTTAGTTATACTGATGTGGGAGATGCCATATTGCAAGTGTGTATATAGAATATATATATATATATATAACCCCTTCTCTGTAGCTGTTGGTTCATCCAGACCCAGTTACCAGACCCCCGGCTGCGTCTCTGGCTAAGAATTCTGTGTTGAGACGATGTGTTGGGAAGGCGGCCGAGCTCCAGAAACAGCTCAATGTGGAGAAGTTCAAGACGGCCATGCTTGAGAGGTAAATGGGTACAAAAGTGCAATTGAGCAGGAACAGCCTCCTGTGTTAATTCTCTGCTCCCAACGTTTCCATTCTTTCCCCAACTGCAGGGAGTTGCAAGCTGCTAAATTGGCCCAGGACGAGTGTTTGGATCTGCCCCCCGTATCTGGTTTCTCCTGCCGCGGACGGAAACGCCTCGTTGGGGCAAAAAACGCCCGTTCCCTGAGCTTCACCTGCGGAGGGTATTAACCCCGTCTGCCTCAAACCAAATCCATTCTCCTCTGCTTTAATTCTGCCCCCCATGGGAATTATGTATTCCCTGCTGTGTATTTTAATTTTGCAAAAACTCCAGAAACTTTCAGAATGTAAATGGTTAAACATGGAATAAGGAGCTGGACTTGAGTTTAATTGCTTTTGGCACTTTCCCATGAGCCTCTCTGGGAAGGAATGAACTTTAATTTATTGACTTTGTTTTATTATCTTATTGTCTTTTAAATAAAATTTTAATGTGTAACCTAAATCTTTGGCACACGCAGACTCCTCTCTGGCTGAAAGTGTTAATCAGTAATATATATCAGCCGGGGGAATTAAAGGGGAACTTCTCCCACATGGTTTTTGCCTAATGTTCCGATATTCATTCATTCCTCATTCTCACTGGGTTTATAGTTCTGTGTAACTGTCATTGTGTCTGTCCCTTTCTCTTCTCTGCACTGCTGCTTCTGACTCCTGATACAACTTCCCAATATCCATTCATTCCTCATTCTCACTGGGTTTATAGTTCTGTGTAACTGTCATTGTGTCTGTCCCTTTCTCTTCTCTGCACTGCTGCCTCTGACTCCTGATACAACTTCCCAATATCCATTCATTCCTCATTCTCACTGGGTTTATAGTTCTGTGTAACTGTCATTGTGTCTGTCCCTTTCTCTGCACTGCTGCCTCTGACTCCTGATACAACTTCCCAATATCCATTCATTCCTCATTCTCACTGGGTTTATAGTTCTGTGTAACTGTCATTGTGTCTGTCCCTTTCTCTGCACTGCTTCTTCTGACTCCTGATACAACTTCCCAATATCCATTCATTCCTCATTCTCACTGGGTTTATAGTTCTGTGTAACTGTCATTGTGTCTGTCCCTTTCTCTTCTCTGCTGCTTCTGACTCCTGATACAACTTCCCAATATCCATTCATTCCTCATTCTCACTGGGTTTATAGTTCTGTGTAACTGTCATTGTGTCTGTCCCTTTCTCTGCACTGCTGCCTCTGACTCCTGATACAACTTCCCAATATCCATTCATTCCTCATTCTCACTGGGTTTATAGTTCTGTGTAACTGTCATTGTGTCTGTCCCTTTCTCTTCTCTGCACTGCTGCTTCTGACTCCTGATACAACTTCCCAATATCCATTCATTCCTCATTCTCACTGGGTTTATAGTTCTGTGTAACTGTCATTGTGTCTGACCCTTTCTCTTCTCTGCACTGCTGCTTCTGACTCCTGATACAACTTCCCAATATCCATTCATTCCTCATTCTCACTGGGTTTATAGTTCTGTGTAACTGTCATTGTGTCTGTCCCTTTCTCTGCACTGCTGCTTCTGACTCCTGATACAACTTCCCAATATCCATTCATTCCTCATTCTCACTAGCATACTAATGGAATCATTAAATAGGATTGTTACTTTTGGGAGAACCACAGAACAGTTTATGTTGGGGTTGCTTGAGGGGAGTATTTGGGACATGAGGTACAAGTAGTAGATGGGTAGTAGAGGAGAGACCTGAGTTTGTGCTCAGAACTGACATTGTATCTGATTTGATTTGTTACCCAAGGAATGAAAGACAGACCTGAGGAAGCCAACAGAGAACTAAAGGAGATTATATTATTTCACTGGAAGTCTGACCAGACATAATCACATCATTGAACAGTCAGGAGGGAGTTGCAGCTCAATAGACCAGTGGAATTGCAGGGGCCCCAGTGCAGATCCCGTCCCTGTATATAAAGTGGCCAATAACCTTCTCTACTGGCCTGGCACCCTCTTGCTCCCTCCCCTGGGCAATAGTGTAGGGTATCTCTGTCCCTTTAAGGGTGGTGGGACACACTTAGATTCTGGGGAGATTGTCACCCAGTGACAAATCTCTTCTTCGGGCGACTAATTTCTCCGAAAAGCCTTCCCGCTGGCTAGAATGTAAAGCGCCGGCGGAATGGCACTTGGAGCGCTTAGTTTTCTGAAGTTTCCTCGTGAGGCAACTTGGAAAACGAAGCGTACGAGTGTTTTACGTTGTAGCCAGCGGGAAGGCTTTTTGGGGAGATTTGTCGCCCGAAGAAGATTTGTTGCTGGGTGACTAAATCTCCCCAGATTCTTAGTGGGTTGCCAGCCTAAACCAGGGATCGCCTCTCTAATGTTACCCACAAGTCACATTTAAATAAATTAAAAAAAAAAGTTGGGGAGCAACACATGCAAGAAGTTCCAGGGGTGGCAAATAAGGGCTGTGATTGGCTACTAGTGGCCCCTATGAGGACCGGCAGCTACAGGAGACTCAGTACATCTGGTTTTATACAACTAAAGCCTCTGGAATTAGAAAATAATTCCCTGGTTTGAGGCCACTGGAGCCAAGGGGTCGGGGAATGTTGCTCAGGAGGAGCCAATGGTTGGGGGTCACCGCAGAGCTGAATCTGTAGAGCAGGGGTCCCCAACCTTTTTTACCCGTGAGTCACATTCAAATGTAAATAGATTTGGGGAGCAACACAAGCATGAAAAAGTCCCTTGGGGTAACAAATAAGGGCTGTGATTGGCTATTTGGTAGCTCCTATGTGGACTGGTAGCCTACAAGAGGCTCTACTTGGCACTATACTTTGTTATTATGCAATTAAAACTCGCTTCCAAGCCTGGAATTCAAAAATAAGCCCCTGCTTTGAGGACCCTGAGAGCAACATCCAAGAGGTTGGAGAGCAACATGTTGCTCGCGAGCTACTGGTTGGGGATCACTGCTGTAGAGGATCAGGTTTAATGTTTGTGGGGTCCCAGCTGTAGTACAACGTCCCACAATGCTCTTTGCTGTCAGCATACCTCCCAACATTTTGGAAGTAAAAAGAGGGACAAAAATTTTTTTCCTGAGCGTAGCGCAGCAATTTTTTGACCGCACCCTTTCTGTGGCCACACCCCCTAATTACCATGTTTGTTTTACAAAATTTGGCAGGTTATGAAAGTTTGAAAATATTTCTCCTTATCTAAACTGTGTTTTTGTGTCTCAGAATTGTTACAAAGTATCTTATTTGCACCTGTTAGCTGTTCTGGGCTCTCTGCTAAAAGCCAATTAAGTGAGAAACTTTGTTTCTTTTTCTGGCTGTTCAGTGCAGAGAAAAGAGGGACTTTCCAGTACAAATGAGGGACTGCGGGTTGAGCTGTCAAAAGAGGGACTGTCCCTCAGAAAAAGGGACAGTTGGGAGGTATGTGTCAGTGAGTTGTAGTTAAACATCATCTAATGACAAACACAAACTTTCTGCATCATCAGTAACTCCAGTCCCAGCTAGAGACCCCCACCCTCCCCCAAAGTTATATAAGGGCTCCCCAACTTTGTATTCAGCTGAACCCCACATGTCACGTGATCTCCCAGCACCTCCAGTCCTCAGGGACCCCCTTAATATCGACTATAGGAATAAAAAGCCGCCCAAAGAAAAGAGCATCTCATTCCTTCCACACACAGTCCAAAAAACCGGAAGAAGAACGAAAACATCCTTACCGGAAGTGGGGCACACGACTCCTGCCAGCAACCGGAAGCGGGGCGGAAGTTACAGGCTAGAGGAAGCGAATCTGACTTGTGCTGCACTGGAAGTGTCCCCTGGCTGCTACTCACGTGGAGAACAGTGACCCTGTAAGGTGAGTGGGGGCAGAACGTTTTTGGCTGGGACATACAGTCTGTAATGCTACAACTCCCATGGTCATAAGCTACAGCAGGACTGGGCTGGCTGAGCATGCCGGGAGTTGTAGTTCTAAACTGTGTTTTATTTGTGAACCTGGAGCTGTCACATTGGCTTGTGTATGTGCTACTAATGGTGTCCCTATAGATATTTATATATTAGACACCTGTTCAGTGAGTTTAGCTGCTGGGGGAGGGGGGTTTATATTCTTTTATTATATCATTATTATTATATCATTATTATTATATTATTATATCATTATTATTATATTATTTTATTATTATATCATTATTATTATATTATTTTATTATTATATCATCATTATTATATAATTTCCCTAAAATGATCCAAAGCCAAACCCAGAAGCTGGTAGAACCGGCAGTGGAGACCCAAGTGCTGCCTCCTTGTCACCCAGCCCCCCAGATTATTAATCCCGCCCCTTCTATCCTACTGTCGACCCTTAGTGTCACCTCTAAATCCCCCCCCCCATAGACTAATGGGAATTGACTGTAGGGCCCCCCTCACTGGGAATGTCATTCACTTAGATGTTTCCATGGCGAAACTGTATTGCAACAGGACTATCCAAAACTGAGGGGTCGCTGACCCCCCTCTCCTCAAATCACTAAATCTGTGCAGAGCAGTGAGACTTTAATGTTGCTGCAGTTGCGCACTCACATTGGGAAATAGCCCATTCCAGGCATACGCTGGCCCTGTATAATCTGATCTAATTGTTGGGGGGTAACTGATTGTATCTCTTTGGGGGGGGTCCAAGAGACCAGAGACCCCTGGGAACACAATCATGGCTTGATACGATTTCTCTATCCGGCATAATCTCGATCTCAATGAGCCGTTCATAAGAGGCTCATTTGGGTCCCACTTACAGCATAATCACAGGTCATTCTATGTTTCTATGTATGAGCCCCCTAGCAACAACCCCACAGCCTTTTATAGTGCACACCAGTTGTCATGTCTTCGTTGCTATGCACTCCTTTATCTGCTTCTGGTTTCTAGGGATCGTTGGAGTAGAAGAACCACAGGAGAGATGTTTCATCGGCCGGTCCTTCAGGTGCAAATGATTCATTTATATATTGACTGACGCAATCCTTGCCTTGGACACAGCTATGTAGCTGGACTACAACTCTCTACATTCTGCAATATACTATCAAGGGTTAAAAGATGCTCCGGCTCACTGTGCAAATTGGCACCTGGGCAGTAACCAATCAGTGTTTAGTTTGTTTAGCCAGCAAGTGTGATTGGTTGCCAAGGGTTACTGCCCGGGTGCACAATTGCATGGTGTAAGTGCCCTCTGAGAGCTGCAGTTCAGTAACATCAAGGGCTGGATACTTAAAGTGGGTGGTTCACCTTTCAGATAACTTTTAATATGTTATAAAATGGCTAAACACTTGCAATTGGGCTCCGTTACTTATTTATTATAGTTTTTATATGATTTGCCCTTTTCTTCCAGCTTTCAAATGGGAGTCACTGACCCCACTTAAAAAGAATTGCTCTGTAAAACTACAAATGTATTGCTATCGCTGCTTTTTATGACTCCTCTTTCTATTCTATTCTATTCATGGTTGCTAGGGTAATGTGGACCCTAGCAACCAGATTGCTGTAATTGCAAACTGGAGAGCTGCTGAATAAAAAGCTAAATAAGTAAAAAAAACACAAATAATAAAAAATGAAGACCAATTGCAAATTGTCTCAGAAGATCCCTCTCTACATCATACTAACAGTTACCCAGTGAACAACTCCTTTAGAGCAAAAATGTTCCATAAAACTTTTTTCCCTTTGGCCCTTCAACTTCTTGCCCTTCCTCTTACAGGTGTTTCGCCAGTTTGCAAGATGTCAGTCCACGGACTCCCTGTCTGCCATACTGGAGCGATGTGAGTGTAATGTGGGGCCCTTAAAGGAGTCTCGTTGCTGGGTCATAGAAGGGGGAGTTGACGTTGCTGGGAGTTGTTGCTGGGAGTTGCTTCCATTCAGGCACAAGATCATTAGTGAGGTTGGGCAGTGATGTTGGGGATCAGGCTGACAGTTGGGGGTTCCAATTCATCCCACAGGGGTTCATTTGGGTTGAGGTCAGGACTCTATACCTGGAAGTTCTTCCCATCTCAGCAGAACCTGGAGGTTCTTCCCATCTCAGCAGAACCTGGAGGTTCTTCCCATCTCAGCAGAACCTGGAAGTTTTTCCCATCTCAGCAGAACCTGGAAGTTCTTCCCATCTCAGCAGAACCTGGAAGTTCTTCCCATCTCAGCAGAACCTGGAGGTTTTTCCCATCTCAGCAGAACCTGGAAGTTCTTCCCATCTCAGCAGAACCTGGAAGTTTTTCCCATCTCAGCAGAACCTGGAAGTTTTTCCCATCTCAGCAGAACCTGGAAGTTCTTCCCATCTCAGCAGAACCTGGAAGTTCTTCCCAGCTCAGCAGAACCTGGAAGAACCTGATTGTGATTTATTATATTGGTTGAACTTGAGCTCTAATGCCTGTTTGTCCCCCTCTTTGTCTCAGCGATGAATAAAGTGCAGCTCTTGGGCAGAGTCGGGCAGGACCCGGTCATGAGACAAGCGGACGGGAAGAATCCAGTGACCATCTTCTCTCTGGCAACCAATGAGCTGTGGAGATCAGGGGAAAACGAGGTGTTCCAGCCAGGTAAAATTGTTATTCCGACAGCTCCAGGATTTTCCTTGGGAAATTTAAAGGGGAGGTGTATGATTTATTTATAGGGTTTGCCCAGGGCTCTCTGGGTTGGAAGGTTTGTAGATCAGGGTGTTTTATATGCAAAAAAATACAGGTTACATAGAATTATAGCTTGATGCAGGCAGCAGCGTATTATATTAAAGAAATGGGTCTTTTTTATCTCCAGTTTAGTTGAGCACCGTATAGAGCACATTATCCACCCTGTGAGACTGCACTGGCCGGGGACAGTATATAGAGCAGCACCGGGGCAGGGCGTTGAGTTGAGTTGGGTTGGGTTCTGAGCATGGTGGGACCCTGTGATTGATAGACTGCAGTTGAGTTGCACAGATGTCTCTTAGGGGACACACTGCTGGGTCTCTTTCTGGCTGTGGGACTGATAAAGGGAATTTATGACTTTGCTCTAATCTCCCCATTTGTCTACAGCTGGAGACGTGAACCAGAAAACCACGTGGCACAGGGTATCAGTGTTCCGACCTGGGCTCCGGGATGTGGCCTATCAGCACGTGAAGAAGGGGTGAGTCTGACATAAGACTGTCGTTCAATGGTTAAAATGAAAATTTAATATAAGCTTCATTATACATAGTAATATAGGAAGTGAGGTTGAAAAAAGACACGCGTCCGTCAAGTTCAACCTTTTAACTTTTTTTAATCTGCCTAACTGCCAGTTGATCCAGAGGAAGGCAAAAAAAAAATCCCATATGAAGCCTCTCCAGTTTGCCTCAGAGGGGGAAAAAATTCCTTCTTGACTCCAAATACTGAAACATTCTAAATATTCAATCAAATATTCTGTATTGTTTCTGAAATAATCAAGTTTATCGTCACTATTCCTCTCTCAGCATCTGTTTCTCTTCATTCTCTCTTCATGCAGCAGTTGGGTGTCAGATATTCATTGACAGTTAGATCCAATATATCTTATAGGGGGCTCCTTTCCTAGCAGATGAATAAGAGTTCACTCAAATAACTGATTCCAGTACAAACAAAATCTAACAAAATAACTGCCTTTTGCACAAATCCTGCATGTAGAGAGACATGATGTCTGGTGAGTTTAATAGAGTGAGCCCTACTGTCTCCATCTTGTTCTACTGTCTCCATCTTGCCCTACTGTCTCCATCTTGTCCTACTGTCTCCATCTTGTCCTACTGTCTCCATCTTACCCTACTGTCTCCATCTTGCCCTACTGTCTCCATCTTGTTCTACTATCTCCATCTTGTCCTACTGTCTCCATCTTGTCCTACTGTCTCCATCTTGTCCTACTGTCTCCATCTTGTCCTACTGACTCCATCTTGTCCTACTGTCTCCATCTTGTCCTACTGACTCCATCTTGTCCTACTGTCTCCATCTTGCCCTACTGTCTCCATCTTGTTCTACTATCTCCATCTTGCCCTGCTGTCTCCATCTTGCCCTAATGTTTCCACATTGTTCTACTGTCTCCATCTTGCCCTATTGTCTCCATCTTGCCGTATTGTCTCCATCTTGCCCTATTGTCTCCATCTTGCCCTATTGTCTCCATCTTGCCCTACTGACTCCATCTTGTCCTACTGTCTCCATCTTGTCCAACTGTCTTCATCCTGCCCTACTGACTCCATCTTGTCCTACTGTCTTCATCTTGCCCTACTGTCTCCATCTTGCCCTACTGTCTCCATCTTGCCCTACTGTCTCCATCTTGCCCTACTGTCTCCATCTTGCCCTACTGTCTCCATCTTGCCCTACTGTCTTCATCTTGCCCTACTGTCTCCATCTTGCCCTACTGTCTTCATCCTGCCCTACTGACTCCATCTTGCCCTACTGACTCCATCAGGATGAAGGAAGGTTAAAAAAAACCATAAACGTTGATCTTGCTGGTGGTACAATAATAATAAGAGGGGCCATGTTCCCGACTGCAGATAATAGTCTGTGTGTGGATCCGTGAATTCACTACAGTATCCCTTTAACAGCAAGGCGAACTTGGCCTTAAAATATTTTGCCTGCATTAGATGTGTAATCTTCTAGGCCAGGCTCACCCATCTCATTACAGGAGGAGATGCCAGAGGCAGGAGAGCAAACCTTGACATTTTGGGGATTTCAGCGCAGAGATGAATGCAGCCAGTCCTGTTTTTTCTGCTTCCGCCTAATGTTTGTCCAACACCCCCGAGGCCTAAGGGATAAGGGAGGGGGTGTTGTTCTATTTTGCACTTGCACCGTCTCATTGTTTGTTTCAGAGCACGGCTATTGGTAGAAGGAAAGATTGACTATGGGGAATATACAGACAAGAACAACGTGAGGAGACAAGCGACCACCATCATAGCAGGTAATTCCCTTTTGTGTTGGACAGGCCACTTTAAAATGACGGCTACTGCCCTAATACTAAGGGGCAGATTTATCAAGGGCCAAATTCATGGGAGTTTTTTAAAATTTATTTAAAAAAAACCTTGAATTTTCAAAACTCGGGTGAATAGGATCGCCCCGAAAACTTTTAAAAACTCAATTCTAGTTTATTCTCCTAAAAAAAAAAACTGGAACGTCAGGAAGGCAGCAAATTGATCCCAGGACGTCTCCTATTGACTAAAACAGCAATTCGGGTGGGTTTTAGGTGGGGAAAAGTCGAATTCGAGTTCTTAAAGGGCCAGAGTATGATAAATCAAATTTGAATTTTTTAAAAGAATTTCGTTTTAACAATTCCCTAGTCAAATTTGACAGTTCTGGCCATAAAAAAAAAAAAATATGAATTTTCAATCCGACCCTTGATAAAGGGAGTTGTGCTGACATGTTAGCCTGGAGCCTGTTTATTTTGGGGAAGGTTTATTTATATAATAGTGCACTACAGTTTTGTACCAGCAGAGGGCACCACCACCTACACTTCACCATTCAGTTCCTGAGACTGCTCTGATGAGCCACTGGCTTAAATATATTTTTCTTTTTCAAATACAAATATATATATATATATCCATAATAACACTCACAGTGTATCCTTTGAGCTGTCATGCAAAACCAATGAGAGAGCGCTGCTATTGGTCAGAGATAACCGCAGTCCCATCCGATTGGTCTTCATCGTTACCCTGCAGCAGAGGAAGGACATATTTTGCATAAATGTCTAAAGAGAAAGGGAAATCTATACTATTTATCATTTCCTTTTCCTCCTGCAGATAACATCATATTCCTCACTGACCTCCGGGACAAGCCGTGACTCCCCGCACCTTTGTGTACAGTGTCTCTCCCCCTGCCCCTCTATATAACTGCCCCTCCTTTGTCTTTATAGAAATAAAATATTGTTTTTTTTTCCATACAATTAAGAGTTAATGCTGGTTTATTTAAATCTTCAGTAGATAACAGATAAGTACTACTATAGTTTATATAAACAAGCTGCTGTGTAGCCATGGGGGCAGCCATTCAAGCACAGGATACACAGTAGATAACAGATAAGTACTACTATAGTTTATATAAACAAGCTGCTGTGTAGCCATGGGGGCAGCCATCCAAGCACAGGATATACAGTAGATAACAGATAAGTACTACTATAGTTTATATAAACAAGCTACTGTGTAGCCATGGGGGCAGCCATTCAAGCACAGGATACACAGTAGATAACAGATAAGTACTACTATAGTTTATATAAACAAGCTGCTGTGTAGCCATGGGGGCAGCCATTCAAGCACAGGATACACAGTAGATAACAGATAAGTACTACTATAGTTTATATAAACAAGCTACTGTGTAGCCATGGGGGCAGCCATTCAAGCACAGGATACACAGTAGATAACAGATAAGTACTACTATAGTTTATATAAACAAGATGCTGTGTAGCCATGGGGGCAGCCATTCAAGCACAGGATACACAGTCGATAACAGATAAGTACTACTATAGTTTATATAAACAAGCTGCTGTGTAGCCATTGGGGCAGCCATTCAAGCACAGGATACACAGTAGATAAGTACTACTATAGTTTATATAAACAAGTTACTGTGTAGCCATGGGGGCAACCATTCAAGCACAGGATACACAGTAGATAACAGATAAGTACTACTATCGTTTCATGCCCCCCTCAGAAACTCGAGGAATGAGAACATTTTCTCTATAGCTACTGGGCCCCCAGCAACAGTCACAGGGTCTGCTTCCTCTATAGATACATCCCTGATTCATAACTTCAGTGCTGGGAGAGAGAGAGTTAATTTCCCAAGAAAGGAGTGTCTGACGTCTGTACCTGTTACATCAGCAACAAATCTGTAATAAATCTTGGGCGTCCCCTGGTCACAGAGCCAATGTGAGTAATGTCTGAATCCTGCCCCAGTGTAAGGCTGTCTGCTCTGCCCAATAGAAATACAAATATACAGAGAAGGAATGTTCTGGGCACACAATAAGCTATACCCTCATACTGTACTGTCTAAGGGAATCAATATGGCACCTCCTCCTCCCATATGTATAAATACAAATATACAGAGAAGGAATGTTCTGGGCACACAATAAGCTATACCCTCATACTGTACTGTCTAAGGGAATCAATATGGCACCTCCTCCTCCCATATGTATAAATACAAATATACAGAGAAGGAATGTTCTGGGCACACAATAAGCTATACCCTCATACTGTACTCTCTAAGGGAATCAATATGGCACCTCCCTCCTCCCATATGTATAAATACAAATATACAGAGAAGGAATGTTCTGGGCACACAATAAGCTATACCCTCATACTGTACTGTCTAAGGGAATCAATATGGCACCTCCTCCTCCCATATGTATAAATACAAATATACAGAGAAGGAATGTTCTGGGCACACAATAAGCTATACCCTCATACTGTACTGTCTAAGGGAATCAATATGGCACCTCCTCCTCCCATATGTATAAATACAAATATACAGAGAAGGAATGTTCTGGGCACACAATAAGCTATACCCTCATACTGTACTGTCTAAGGGAATCAATATGGGCACCTCCTCCCCATATGTATAAATACAAATATACAGAGAAGGAATGTTCTGGGCACACAATAAGCTATACCCTCATACTGTACTGTCTAAGGGAATCAATATGGCACCTCCTCCTCCCATATGTATAAATACAAATATACAGAGAAGGAATGTTCTGGGCACACAATAAGCTATACCCTCATACTGTACTCTCTAAGGGAATCAATATGGCACCTCCCTCCTCCCATATGTATAAATACAAATATACAGAGAAGGAATGTTCTGGGCACACAATAAGCTATACCCTCATACTGTACTGTCTAAGGGAATCAATATGGCACCTCCTCCTCCCATATGTATAAATACAAATATACAGAGAAGGAATGTTCTGGGCACACAATAAGCTATACCCTCATACTGTACTGTCTAAGGGAATCAATATGGCACCTCCTCCTCCCATATGTATAAATACAAATATACAGAGAAGGAATGTTCTGGGCACACAATAAGCTATACCCTCATACTGTACTGTCTAAGGGAATCAATATGGCACCTCCTCCTCCCATATGTATAAATACAAATATACAGAGAAGGAATGTTCTGGGCACACAATAAGCTATACCCTCATACTGTACTGTCTAAGGGAATCAATATGGCACCTCCTCCCATATGTATAAATACAAATATACAGAGAAGGAATGTTCTGGGCACACAATAAGCTATACCCTCATACTGTACTGTCTAAGGGAATCAATATGGCACCTCCTCCTCCCATATGTATAAATACAAATATACAGAGAAGGAATGTTCTGGCATACAATAAACTATACCCTCATACTGTACTGTCTAAGGGAATCAATATGGCACCTCCCTCCTCCCATATGTATAAATACAAATATACAGAGAAGGAATGTTCTGGGCACACAATAAGCTATACCCTCATACTGTACTGTCTAAGGGAATCAATATGGCACCTCCCTCCTCCCATATGTATAAATACAAATATACAGAGAAGGAATGTTCTGGGCACACAATAAGCTATACCCTCATACTGTACTGTCTAAGGGAATCAATATGGCACCTCCTCCCATATGTATAAATACAAATATACAGAGAAGGAATGTTCTGGGCACACAATAAGCTATACCCTCATACTGTACTGTCTAAGGGAATCAATATGGCACCTCCTCCCATATGTATAAATACAAATATACAGAGAAGGAATGTTCTGGGCACACAATACGCTATACCCTCATACTGTACTGTCTAAGGGAATCAATATGGCACCTCCTCCTCCCATATGTATAAATACAAATATACAGAGAAGGAATGTTCTGGGCACACAATAAACTATACCCTCATACTGTACTGTCTAATGGAATCAATATGGCACCTCCTCCCATATGTATAAATACAAATATACAGAGAAGGAATGTTCTGGGCACACAATAAGCTATACCCTCATACTGTACTGTCTAAGGGAATCAATATGGCACCTCCCTCCTCCCATATGTATAAATACAAATATACAGAGAAGGAATGTTCTGGGCACACAATAAGCTATACCCTCATACTGTACTGTCTAAGGGAATCAATATGGCACCTCCCTCCTCCCATATGTATAAATACAAATATACAGAGAAGGAATGTTCTGGGCACACAATAAGCTATACCCTCATACTGTACTGTCTAAGGGAATCAATATGGCACCTCCTCCCATATGTATAAATACAAATATACAGAGAAGGAATGTTCTGGGCACACAATAAGCTATACCCTCATACTGTACTGTCTAAGGGAATCAATATGGCACCTCCTCCCATATGTATAAATACAAATATACAGAGAAGGAATGTTCTGGGCACACAATAAACTATACCCTCATACTGTACTGTCTAATGGAATCAATATGGCACCTCCTCCCATATGTATAAATACAAATATACAGAGAAGGAATGTTCTGGGCACACAATAAGCTATACCCTCATACTGTACTGTCTAAGGGAATCAATATGGCACCTCCTCCTCCCATATGTATAAATACAAATATACAGAGAAGGAATGTTCTGGGCACACAATAAGCTATACCCTCATACTGTACTGTCTAAGGGAATCAATATGGCACCTCCCTCCTCCCATATGTATAAATACAAATATACAGAGAAGGAATGTTCTGGGCACACAATAAGCTATACCCTCATACTGTACTGTCTAAGGGAATCAATATGGCACCTCCCTCCTCCCATATGTATAAATACAAATATACAGAGAAGGAATGTTCTGGGCACACAATAAGCTATACCCTCATACTGTACTGTCTAAGGGAATCAATATGGCACCTCCTCCCATATGTATAAATACAAATATACAGAGAAGGAATGTTCTGGGCACACAATACGCTATACCCTCATACTGTACTGTCTAAGGGAATCAATATGGCACCTCCCTCCTCCCATATGTATAAATACAAATATACAGAGAAGGAATGTTCTGGGCACACAATAAGCTATACCCTCATACTGTACTGTCTAAGGGAATCAATATGGCACCTCCCTCCTCCCATATGTATAAATACAAATATACAGAGAAGGAATGTTCTGGGCACACAATAAGCTATACCCTCATACTGTACTGTCTAAGGGAATCAATATGGCACCTCCTCTCATATGTATAAATACAAATATACAGAGAAGGAATGTTCTGGGCACACAATAAGCTATACCCTCATACTGTACTGTCTAAGGGAATCAATATGGCACCTCCTCCTCCCATATGTATAAATACAAATATACAGAGAAGGAATGTTCTGGGCACACAATAAGCTATACCCTCATACTGTACTGTCTAAGGGAATCAATATGGCACCTCCCTCCTCCCATATGTATAAATACAAATATACAGAGAAGGAATGTTCTGGGCACACAATAAGCTATACCCTCATACTGTACTGTCTAAGGGAATCAATATGGCACCTCCTCCTCCCATATATATAAATACAAATATACAGAGAAGGAATGTTCTGGGCACACAATAAGATACTGTATGCCACCTGATCTTGGGTTTCTCAACAGCAGAATTTGTTTTTTTTTTCCTGAACAGGAAGTTTTATGGTAATTTCCCCTATTCAGCCCCAGGTCAATACCAACAGATTTACATGCTAAAAGTCACACTAGTGAGTGGAAGGAGGAAGTTAAACTTCTACTGAGAATAACAGCTGTGATAACTGGGAGGCATGAGGGGGTCCAAATTCCCCTAGCAACCATGCATTAATTTGAATAAGAGACTGGAATATGAATAGGAGAGGCCTGAATAGAAAGATGAGGAATAAAAAGAAGCAATAACAATACATTTGTAGCCTTACAGAGCATTTGTTTTTTAGATGGGGTCAGTGACCCCCCATTTGAAAGCTGGAAAGAGTCAGAAGAACAAGGCAAATAATTAAAAATACTACCAGTAAATGAAAGATTATAATGAAGACCAATTGAAAAGTTGCTAATAATTGGCCATTCTATAACACAATAAAAGTTAACTTAAAGGTGAACCAGCCCTTTAAGCCCTTGGGGGTACACACATGGGACCCAAGCCATCTAGGGGGGTCTCTCGGTGGGTGTGCGGTGTAGCGCAGGGGGTGAATAACGCACGCTGGGCGGAGCCACTGGTTTCAGTTCTGTAAATAAAGCGCATGCCTCGCCCATGGGCTCCTCTCTAGGGGACTTGTTTGCTTTGGGAGGTTAAACAGAGGGATGTTGGGATTGTCAGGGTGCAGTTTAATGGCATGTGGGGGGGGTATAGTTGTGCGCCCCCTATATACCTGCCTAAGCTTCCTGCAGAGATATAGGACAGTCCATCTATTGGCCAGTATATTTCTGCTTCCTTGTGTGTATCACTAGCATTCTTCCCATGGGCTGAGGGATCCCTGTTTAGCTCTATGGGGGAACTATTGTCGGGTGCACAGGGGTCACTGTTCTGCTCCAGGCAAAGCATTTCTCATACATGTCTATAGAAAGCTGGGTGGGCGCCACTGTTCCGCTTCATCAGACGCTGGGGGTTAACAATGACTAAGAAAATGCAGGTTGGGTAACACTTTGTCATTGTCTCATCTTGCTCTACTATTTCTGTTTTGCCCCTCTGTCTTTATTCTGCCCTGCTGCCACCATCTTGCCCTATTGTCTCCATCTTGCCCTATTGTCTCCATCTTCTCCTACTGTCTTTATCTTGTTCTGCGGTCTCCATCTTGCCCTAATGTATCCATCTACCCTACTGTCTCTATCTTGCCCTAATGTATCCATCTACCCTACTGTCTCTATCTTGTCCTACTGTCTCCATCTTGTCCCACGGTGTCCATCTTGCCCTACTGTCTCCATCTTGCCCTACTGTCTCCATCTTGTCCTACAGTTTTTATCTTGCCTTATGGTCTCCAAAATGACCTACGGTCTCTATCTTGTCCTACAGTCATCCATCATCAATAAGGTGTCCATCTTATCTTACTGTCTCCAACTTGGCCTACTATCTCCATCTTGCTCTATGGTCTCCATCTTGCTCTACTGTTTTCATCTTGCCCTACGGTCTCCAACTTGGCCTACTGTTTCCATCTTGCTCTACTGTCTCCATCTTGTCCTTCTGTCTTCATGTTGTCTTACTGTCTCCATCTTGTCTTAATGTATCCATCGTGTTCTACAGTCTCCATCTTGTCCTTCTGTCTTCATATTGTCATTATGTCTTATCTTACTGTCTCCATCTTATAAAACGGTCTCCAACTTGGCCTACTATTGCCATCTTGCTCTACAGTCTGCATCTTGCCCTACTGTCTGCATCTTACCCTGGTCTCCAACTTGGCCTACTATCTCCATCTTGCTCTACTGTCTCCATCTTGCCCTACTGTTTCCATCTTGTCCTACTGTCTCCATCTTGCCCTACTGTCTCCATCTTGCCCTACTGTCTCCACCTTGCTCTACTGTCTCCATCTTGTCCTACTGTCTCCATCTTGCCCTACTGTCTCCATCTTGCCCTACTGTCTCCATCTTGCCCTACGGTCTCCAACTGGACCTACTGTCTCCATCTTGCTCTACTGTCTCTATCTTATCCTTCTGTCTTACTGTCTCCATCTTATCTTACTGTTTCCATGTTGTTCTATGGTCTCCATCTTGTCCTTCTGTCTCCATCTTGCCCTACAGTCTCCATCTTGCCCTACTGTCTCCATCTTGTCCTACTGTCTCCATCTTGTCCTACTGTCTCCATCTTGTCCTACTGTCTCCATCTTGCCCTACTGTCTCCATCTTGTCCTACTGTCTTTATGTTGTTTTTCTGTCCCCGTCTTTTCCTACTATCATTCTGTCTAATTGTCTCCATCTCTATTTTCACTGTAAATATGTCCCTTTACAAGTAACAATTTCCCCCCTAGCATGGCAGGAGTTGGTGAAGCCCACTTGAATGGGATTAAAACAATCTCCCCAAACATAACAGGAATGAAAAGCCTTTATCTGAATATCTAAATCATTAATATTTACTACACTGCTACATGGAAAGTCCTTGGCTCTTTAGGCTGAGACAAACACAGCAAAACAAACAAGCCACTAAACTTTGAGAATGTATAAATAAATGAAATCAGAGACAGCCCTCAGTACCATGAAATGAAATGATAAAAAGTATAAAGTGAAAAGGTGCTTGCTGCAGGCCGTGCTGATTTCTGTGCAGCCATGCAGTATGTAATAAATTGCTCTTTAAACATGCAACATGTGCGTTTTATATTAATAGCTGTAACGTACTATCCATAGGATATAACCTTGCTAAATAACTGGGGATGAAAGCCCAGGAGCAGAGAGAGAGATTTGGGGAGGGGTGCAGGTGAGATTCATGATACAGACACCATTGTTGCTGCTGCAGGATTAGAGCCGGGAGCCTCAGAAGCCTCCTTGTTCTCTGCAATATGTGCTGAATATGTGCTGAAGGATTAAGGTCAGGGAGGGCTCCTGTCCGAGGGAGAGTTAAGGTGGGGTGTTAACAGGAAGAGAGAAGAGGGGGGTCAGACGTAGAGAAGAAAGCCCCTCGCTGTTTCCATCTATTCACCATTATACAGCACAGAGTCCTATTTAGAAACGTTTGCCTCGTTACACAGCCCGGCCATTCAGCAAAGGAGCTGAAATAATACAACACACAAAGGCTCACTGTCCGCAATGACTAAATTTAACTTCTCGTGGGCCGGAGCGCGGTGGTTTTGGAGAGGGGCGCGGGGCTGAAAGGGTGAATTCTACCTGGAAAATGTACTAATCCTTGTTCCGGTTCGGGATCATTTGTGGCGCTCGTTCTTTTGTTTGTGTTCATGTCTCAGTGTTTAACTGGGAACCTGTGGGTAAGGGTGTAACTTCCTGGCCCCGGGGCCCCCAGCAGAGTAAACGTTGCCCCCCCCCACCTTACATGCACTTGTGGTAACCCGACCACCCGCGGTTCCGACCCCCCTGCAGGTGCTTTTAGCAGCCCCTCTGCTCCTGACCCCTTACTTGGTCTGGACTGAGATTGAAAACAGGCCCTGGTATTTAAATATTGACGTCCTATGGCAGTGATCCCCAACCAGTGGCTCAACATGTTACTCACCAGCCCCTTGGCTATTGCTCCCAGTGGCCTCAAAGCAGGGGCTTATTTTTGAATTCCAGGCTTGGAGACATAAAAACCAGGTGTACTGCCAAACAGAGCCTCCTGTATGTAGGGTTGCCACCTGGCTGGTATTTCACTGGCCTAGCTGGTAAAATACCAGCCAAAGCCGGGGCCAGTATTATAAATTTACCGGAAGTTTATCTGCTGGTAAATATGTAACTACTTATCACCGCCCTCAGTCCCTGTTTCAAGCCGGGGCTTATAGCCCATTCTCCTGTCGGTAGCCACCAGCCTGCCCACTTACATCTTTACCCCGCTCCTTTGCTTCATTGTAGGGATGCACCAAAAACCACTTTTTTGGATTCGGCCGAATCCCTGAATCCTTTGTGAAAGATTCGGCCGAACCTAATCCGAACCCTAATTTGCATACGCAAATCAGCGAGGGGGAGGGAAAAAGAGTGTGCGGCTAAAAAATGTTTTACTTTGTGATGAAAAGTCACATGATTTTAAGGATTTGGTTCGGCCAGACACAAGGATTCGTCCGAATCTGAATCCTGCTGAAAATGGCCGTATCCTGTCTCAATACCAAATCCTGGATTCGGTGCATCCCTACTTCATTGACCTGCCACCTAGTTGCCCACCACAAAAACCATGGGCCGGTATTACATTAAGACAGATGGCAACCCTACCTGTAGGATGCCAGTCCACAAAGGGGCTACCAACAGCCAATCAAAGCCCTTATTAGGCACCCCCAGGAACTTTTGTCATGCTCCCCAACTTTTTTACATTTCAACATGGCTCACGGGTAAATAAGGTTGGGGGTGTCTGGTCTATGACATCTTACAGAAGCCCCACAATTACAAGGGAGGACCAACCCAACAAGATACCAGAAGATCTTCTAGTAGGACCAGGCTTCAGTGGGTCCCATAGTCTGCCTATTTAATTGGCCTAAATTCCCAATCAGAACCAGGGTTCTCCTCCTGTACCCTGGGAAACTGTACCCCCCGTCCAAGTAGGACATTAGAAGACTCTATTTACTGGGCTGTTCTCAATATTAAGGCTTTTGTTGAGCACAAATGGTTCAGAGACCCTTTTTTGAGGCCTGAACCATAAATTATGACTCCCTGTTTTTGCCGGAGTCCGGATTAAAGGGTTTGGCTATGGTGGGGCGCAGCTTGTGAATGGCAGGGTTTACTATAGGGATTAAGTTACGTGGGGTGTGACTGTCGGTGGGAATGAACGAAGGTCTTTGCACTGACGTGTGAGAAACAGGATCGGGGATTGTTGTAATTAAACAACGGCACAAAAGCTTCAGCAACGTCACAGGTAAGTGAGAAGGAAACACCGCAGCCAAATGTCCATGCTTGTACTGCAAAGGGTTAATGTTATTTAAATAAGCCTTAAGGGATGCAGAGTTCATAAGCATTTGTTATAAAGGGTTAAAGTTCTGCCACTGCCTCCTCTGATGCATCATTGCAACCCCCCTTACTTAAATGGCCGAGCTTTCTGCAGACAGAGAGTGGGGTCCTGCTTGGACAAGTCAACAAATTCCTGCAGGTGAGGCGGAGGCAATTAGCCGGTATCACAGGGAAAAGTATATATAAATATACTATATTTACTAAAGCAGCTATGATAACAATACATGCTGTGTATAATTAACAGGGACCTTTTATGAAATACTTGCCTTTTAAACTGGTCACACAGTGTAATTCTATTTAAAGACTTAACCACTGAATAACAACTAGTTGCTCCCGACACCCACACTTGACTTGAACCGCAATACCCATATGCACCAGTTTTATTTTCATCCCAGGCACAATATAGCTATGAAATGCACCCCAAATTCCTGATTAACAAGGACTGTTTATTGCAATAAATAGTGGCTTTATCTTTAATGTAAAATTATAGGGGTACCCAGAGCACAAAAAGTACTCACCCCAAATCTCCCAGTAACTGGCCTTTAGGCTGGGCCCCCTTAGCTCATAACAAGGTTACAGATATATAGAAACATTGGGGTGTCACCCTGCTATAGTTCCAGGGGTACCCAGGGTACAAATAAACACTCACCCCAAATCTCCCCCTAACTGACCTTCAGACTGGGCCCCCTTAGCTCATAACAAGGTTACAGATATATAGAAACATTGGGGTAACAGTCACCCTGCTATAGTTCCAGGGGTACCCAGGGTACAAATAAGCACTCACCCCAAATCTCCCTCTAACTGACCTTCAGACTGGGCCCCCTTAGCTCATAACAAGGTTACATATATATAGAAACATTGGGGTGTCACCCTGCTATAGTTCCAGGGGTACCCAGGGTACAAATAAGCACTCACCCCAAATCTCCCCCTAACTGACCTTCAGACTGGGCCCCTTAGCTCATAACAAGGTTACATATATATAGAAACATTGGGGTGTCACCCTGCTATAGTTCCAGGGGTACCCAGGGTACAAATAAGCACTCACCCCAAATCTCCCCCTAACTGGCCTTCAGACTGGGCCCCCTTAACTCATAACAAGGTTACAGATATATAGAAACATTGGGGTAACAGTCACCCTGCTATAGTTCCAGGGGTACCCAGGGCACAAATAAGCACTCACCCCAAATCCCCCCCTAACTGACCTTCAGACTGGGCCCCCTTAGCTCATAACAAGGTTACAGATATATAGAAACATTGGGGTAACAGTCACCCTGCTATAGTTCCAGGGGTACCCAGGGTACAAATAAGCACTCACCCCAAATCTCCCCCTAACTGACCTTCAGACTGGGCCCCCTTAGCTCATAACAAGGTTACAGATATATAGAAACATTGGGGTAACAGTCACCCTGCTATAGTTCCAGGGTACCCAGGGTACAAATAAGCACTCACCCCAAATCTCCCCCTAACTGACCTTCAGACTGGGCCCCCTTAGCTCATAACAAGGTTACAGATATATAGAAACATTGGGGTGTCACCCTGCTATAGTTCCAGGGGTACCCAGGGCACAAATAAGCACTCACCCCAAATCTCCCCCTAACTGACCTTCAGACTGGGCCCCCTTAGCTCATAACAAGGTTACAGATATATAGAAACATTGGGGTAACAGTCACCCTGCTATAGTTCCAGGGGTACCCAGGGTACAAATAAGCACTCACCCCAAATCTCCCCCTAACTGACCTTCAGACTGGGCCCCCTTAGCTCATAACAAGGTTACAGATATATAGAAACATTGGGGTGTCACCCTGCTATAGTTCCAGGGGTACCCAGGGTACAAATAAGCACTCACCCCAAATCTCCCCCTAACTGACCTTCAGACTAGGCCCCCTTAGCTCATAACAAGGTTACAGATATATAGAAACATTGGGGTAACAGTAACAGTTCCAGGGGTACCCAGGGTACAGATATAAAGGGAGAGTTATGAGGTACAAAGAGGTGAATGATTCAGACAGAAGAGCAAACAATCAGGGTGATACAGTAAATAATATTAGTCTGTTTGGAGGCACCAGGATTTTATAACAAAGAGTAATTAAGAGAAGGATTAATGTTTATTAACTACATGTTCTACTCTTTACAGAACAAACTTTAATGCACGGGTCAGATGGGGTATTAAAGGGGAACTCCACCCAAAAGCTGTTCTGCATGATGAAAGAAAATGTAATTTTAAGCAACTGTTCAATATACATTCATTGCCCCTATTCACCAGTGCCGTAACTACCGAAGCCCCTGCAGACCCCGCAGCTTAGAGGGGGTTGAGAGGGGGCCCCGGATCCTCAGTAATGACCCTCAACGGGTGCTAAATCGCAAGGGGGCTCTGAATTTGTTTTCCTAGGGGGAAGTTACGCAGCTGCTTTTCATTGTTGAGTCTGAACCAGCAGTGCAGAGAATATAAACAGTCAGACAGATGCTGCTTTGCCTTTTAATATTTTTGCATATATGAATATATGAACTATAAACCCCACATGACAATGAATGGATATTGGGAAGTTGCTTTCATTAGGTGGAGTTCCCCTTTAATTAAGGACCACGGTGAAGACCCCTGAACTACATTAACCCTGTATTACACTACACTTGGGTGAGCCGGGACCATACTGGGCATGTGGCTGCTGAACTGTAGTCAGAGAAGTTATTCACTGCAACTCTGCCTGAGCTACAGATTTAGATGCTGGTGTGTTCACCCCCATAGACAACAAGGAAACTTAATTTTGAGTGACTTGTCCTTTGTGTTTTCTATGGACATGAAATGGATATGGAGAAATGGGTTAATCTTCCTGTGCCAGGGGCCCAACCCTGTGTATAATATTCTGGGATGTCAAGGAAAAATATAAACGTCACTGTGAAGCCGGTGGAAAAAAGCCCTGAGCCCCTGATAGAAAAAAGTCGCCCCAATTCTAATGATGTCAATGGATTTTACATTTGAAAGGAAAGTTGCAGGGCAGCTCACACACGTATATATATATATATATATATCTATATATATATATATATCTATATATATGTATATATATATATATATATCTATATCTATCTATCTATCTATCTATCTATCTATCTATCTATCTATCTATCTATCTATATATATATACACACACGTAGAAATGTATGGCTGCCTACAGAGGTTAGTTCCCCTTTAAAGGAAAAGCAAACTGGATGTGCATCTGTGTATTTACCTGGTTAGAAGGATACAGTTCTGCACGTGTCACTGGAGCTTGGCCAGATAATATTTACTCACCGTAACACTGACAGGAGGGAAGAGAAAGGCAAAATATATCACCAGCAAACTATTTTTTTTGTATTGTGAAATAATCACATCATAATATTTAAATCATTCATCTTTTCTTTGTATCAACTACTACCATTTACTTCTTGCAACCGAAGCTTGCACTCACCCAACTAGAAACAGCAGTCCTGTCCTGCTTTATGGCTTTTATAGCTATCTGTATAACAGAGCATTCTGTCCCAGTGGCTGCACAGATCCTATCTGATCCCCATTGTAAGCAGCAGTCCTGTCCTGCTTTATGGCAGCTGAGATTCTAGCTATCTGTATAACAGAACATTCTGTCCCAGTGGCTGCACAGATCCTATCTAATCCTCATTGTAAGCAGCAGTCCTGTCCTGCTTTATGGCAGCTGAGATTCTAGCTATCTGTATAACAGAACATTCTGTCCCAGTGGCTGCACAGATCCTATCTGATCCCCATTGTAAGCAGCAGTCCTGTCCTGCTTTATGGCAGCCGAGATTCTAGCTATCTGTATAACAGAACATTCTGTCCCAGTGGCTGCACAGATCCTATCTGATCCCCATTGTAAGCAGCAGTCCTGTCCTGCTTTATGGCAGCTGAGATTCTAGCTATCTGTATAACAGAGCATTCTGTCCCAGTGGCTGCACAGATCCTATCTGATCCCCATTGTAAGCAGCAGTCCTGTCCTGCTTTATGGCAGCTGAGATTCTAGCTATCTGTATAACAGAGCATTCTGTCCCAGTGGCTGTACAGATCCTATCTGATCCCCATTGTAAGCAGCAGTCCTGTCCTGCTTTATGGCAGCTGAGATTCTAGCTATCTGTATAACAGAACATTCTGTCCCAGTGGCTACACAGATCCTATCTGATCCCCATTGTAAGCAGCAGTCCTGCCCTGCTTTATGGCAGCTGAGATTCTAGCTATCTGTATAACAGAACATTCTGTCCCAGTGGCTGCACAGATCTATCTGATCCCCATTGTAAGCAACAGTCCTGTCCTGCTTTATGGCAGCTGAGATTCTAGCTATCTGTATAACAGAACATTCTGTCCCAGTGGCTGCACAGATCCTATCTGATCCCCATTGTAAGCAGCAGTCCTGTCCTGCTTTATGGCAGCTGAGATTCTAGCTATCTGTATAACAGAACATTCTGTCCCAGTGGCTGCACAGATCCTATCTGATCCCCATTGTAAGCAGCAGTCCTGTCCTGCTTTATGGCAGCTGAGACTCTAGCTATCTGTATAACAGAACATTCTGTCCCAGTGGCTGCACAGATCCTATCTGATCCCCATTGTAAGCAGCAGTCCTGTCCTGCTTTATGGCAGCTGAGACTCTAGCTATCTGTATGTAGAGAATAAGTACAAACCCCCTGCTTTTATCCCTGTAAGGGCAGAAGCCCAGAGCCTGTGTCTGTGTGCCGTAAGCTGTTACCTAGCAACCAGCTATTCAGTGATCTCAGTACAACAGGAAGTGACACATCAGCTAGTGAGTGGCTGGCAGGAAGAGGAAGTCACAGATACTGGCAAAAGAAGAAAGCCTTGCCCAGAGAACTGAATCGTGGACAGAGAAAGAGACAAGAGAGCTGCTGGTGGGTGGGGAGAGCTGAGAGGCTGCACCACATTCATTTGCATCAGACTGGCACAGGGAAGCCCCATACTGTGCCTGGAGAGACAGAGAGTGTGAAATGAATCCAGACTGGAGGAACAACCAGCAGGAGATTCCTATCTGAGCATCCAAAGGGGCTGGTAGTTGCACTGTATGTCTGACTGTGTTGGACTCGCCTGAAGAGACTCTAAAGTATCCAAAGAGGATTTGGAGTGAGTATCCTGTTTAAAGGGACAGTACCCAAAAGAAACGCTTGAAGATAAAGAGACTGTTTATTGAAAGGACTTAAAGGACTTTGCCTTCCTTAGTTAGACAGCTTTGCGCTAGCAAGTTAGATAGAGAGGCCCTATTGCCACCGGTTAGAAGTGCTACATGTACTATATTAGATAAAGAATTATTCAGTTTAACCAATACTGTGTGGGCATTATTATTTAGGTGGAGGCACTGCGCTAGTAAGTACCAGGTACCCAGTCTCTCCCCATACCACTGCGGAGTGGCTCAGGTTTGTCCCGTGCCATCAGGTAAGCGCCACACGTGGAGTGTAACACCAACAAAGGGGAGTCGAAAGGGTTACATTTTGAAGCCACTGCTGAGATTACGGCTGGGACCTGGTCACGGAGAAAGTGAGACAAGATGGCGTCATCTGCCGAGAGTCCTCAGAGTGTTCTGGAGTGGTGCAAGAGTTTGGGCCTGGACCCGAAAAAGACTGCTGTAGTAGGTCCCATGATGCTCAGAACAAAAGAGGAAGTTATTTACAAGATCCTAGATGCTGATGGATCTATTTATCGGCCTAGAGTGGTAGGTTCACGTCAAGACCCCAGCGGTGTCTGGTTAAATGTGCTTGTGGATAGTCCTTACGAAATTAATAGAGAGACCTGTGCACATGGTGTTGAAGCAGAAGAGGACTGTTACTGGCAAATTGTCTTGCCATATGTTCCAGAGGAGAAAAATCGTAGTTCTGAAAAGACTTCCAGTGATTCCCTAACAGAGCAAGAGATTACGGTGTTAAAAAAAGAGATTGCAAAGTTCAGGGCTCGTGTGTCTGGAAGGGATGAGATGCCAACTATGTCTAGACCGGCTCCCTTTCCTAAAGTAAGTGGTGCTGGCAGAGAACCACCCAAGTGTTTCATTTGTGGTCAGTTGGGCCATATATCTACAAACTGCAATAAGCAAAGCGAAGAGGTTGTGGCTGCAGAAGTGACCTCATCTGGATGTGATGTGAAGAAGCTACCCAAAAAGAGATATCGGAAGAGACGTAGCCAGGTGAAGTGTTATAACTGTGGTCGGTACGGTCATACTGCCAGCTCCTGTGATTGGGGATTGAATGAAGAATCTTATGATGGATATGTGACATCCTTCCCATGTGAAGTGAATATCCCTGAAGAGAAGTCCTGTGGCACGAGGATGGTCTCTGAGCACTCTGGCACCCCCAATAAACATGAGAGACTGGGCTGGGGAAAACGCAAGCCTTCAGGCAGGGGAAATGTCAAGGTAGTTAGTGAAACAGTTTTCCCCTGTGATTCTACCCCAGAGGTTAGGGAAAATAAGAAAGGTCAGGAAGGGCAAGCGAGGACTTTGCCCATTCAAGCTGGGGGAGAATGTAGGGAATTAGTGCAAACCCCTTGCTCTTATCCCTGTAAGGGCAGAAGCACAGAGAATGTGTCTGAGTGCTGTAAGCCGTTACCTAGCAACCAGCTGTTCAGTGCAGCAGGAAGTGACACAGCAGCTAGCGAATGGCTGGCAGGAAAAGGAAGGTCCAGATACTGGCGGAAGAAAATGGGCTGGTATAGAGAACCGCATGATGGACAGAGAAAGAGGCCAGAGAGCTCCTGGTGGGCAGAGAGAGCTGAGAGGCTGCACCACAAGCATTCATTTGGATCAGACTGGCACAGGGAAGCCCCATACTGTGCCTGGGAAGACAGAGAGTGTGAAATGAATCCAGACTGGAGGAACAACCAGCAGTAGATTCCTATCTGAGCATCCAAAAGGGCTGGTAGTCTCACTGTATGTCTGAATGTGTTGGACTCGCCTAAAGAGAGCTCTAAAGTATCCAAAGAGGATTTGGAGTGAGTATCCTGTTTAAAGGGACAGTACCCAAAAAGAAGCTCTTGAAGATAAAGAGACTGTTTATTGAAAGGACTTTAAAGGACTTTGCCTTTCTTAGTTAGGTAGAAAGCTTTGCGCTAGCAAGTTAGTTAGTGAGGCCCTATTGCCACCGGTTAGGAGTGCTGCATGTACTAGTTGGCCTGTTATATTAGATAAAGAATTGTTCAGTTTAACCAATACTGTGTGGGCATTATTATTTTGTTCCTATTGGGGCCACCCGTAGGTGCATTCCCGGATCCAACTAGGTGGAGGCACTGTGCTAGTAAGTACCAGGTACCCAGTATCTCCCCATAGCACTGAGGAGTGGTTCAGGTTTGTCCCGTGTCATCAGGTAAGCGCCACACGTGGAGTGTAACACCGACACAGGGGTGTCGAAAAGGGTTACATGTATAACAGAGCATTCTGTCCCAGTGGCTGCACAGGTCCTATCTGATCCCCATTGTAAGCAGCAGTCCTGTCCTGCTTTATGGCAGCTGAGATTCTAGCTTTCTGTATAACAGAGCATTCTGTCCCAGTGGCTGCACAGATCCTATCTGATCCCCATTGTAAGCAGCAGTCCTGTCCTGCTTTATGGCAGCTGAGATTCTAGCTATCTGTATAACAGAACATTCTGTCCCAGTGGCTGCACAGATCCTATCTGATCCCCATTGTAAGCAGCAGTCCTCTCCTGCTTTATGGCAGCTGAGATTCTAGCTATCTGTATAACAGAACATTCTGTCCCAGTGGCTGCACAGATCCTATCTGATCCCCATTGTAAGCAGCAGTCCTGACCTGCTTTATGGCAGCTGAGATTCTAGCTATCTGTATAACAGAACATTCTGTCCCAGTGGCTGCACAGATCCTATCTGATCCCCATTGTAAGCAGCAGTCCTGTCCTGCTTTATGGCAGCTGAGATTCTAGCTATCTCTATAACAATTCTGTCCCAGGGACACAGAGACCTGCAGCTGTAGTTTATACAGAAACCGAGCCCCGTCCTTATTTCAAACCAGTAACGTTATATTTGTGTGGCCCGCAGGTATATTCCTGTCAGATAACAAACACAACACTAATTCTCACAGCTCATTATGTGTAACACTCGTATAACATTTCACCGTTCCAGAGGGCGGGACCTACACTGTGTTGGTCGTCCTGATATTCTTGTCGCTATTACATTGGCCGCGCCATTTTCCACCTCCCACCTCATTGGCTCTTACGTACGCCCATTATCTGATCGATCCCAGCGTTCCTGTTACTGTAAAACAGAACATCGCCTTCCCATTGGATGGAGCTATAATCAAACAAACCTGGTGCCGCCTACATTCCAATACGATCCTGGCGTGGGTTTCCTGAGGGGGGTGGGGCTTATGGCTGCTTCGGATTGGCTGTTGTTGGTTAAGAAAATAAGGAAGGGAAGCGGTGATTGGTTAAGCGCGGTTTAGGGGTGTGGTTAGACTGCAGGATGGAGGCGTCGCACTAATTACCCTGTCAGTCTCATCTGGAGATTGTAGAAGGAACGTTGTTAGTTGAGCTTTTGTAGTTACTGCCCTGACCTCCCACTGGACCTCAGTGCAGTTATACACAGGGGCAGTAAATCTCCTTAAAGTCATATTAGCCCAGATAATACCTGCAATTAGCACCTTAGGGATTCTTTGCCCAATTAGTGCAGAAAAGCTTTGTTTCAACCAAAAAAAGCTTTTATTTTCACTTTTTGAGGAGGTAGGAAGCAACATTAAGGCTCCCAAAACTCACCAGAGTCTTCAGACCCTTCCTCAAGGCGTTATATTTTGCTCCCTGTTCACTTAGTACATATTTATTGGTAATTGTTTCAATACCATGGAAATAATGGAGAGCTGCGATCCGGTGATACAGTGGGACCGCAAACTGAGCGAGCTGTCTGAGGCTGCCGAGAGCGACTCCTTGTACAACAACACGGTGAGACCTACTTTATACATAGGGACTCCATGTCAGTGTTTGTGGGGTTCTAAATGGGGTGCACTTTTAATACTGAAACTGGAGGCGGGCTCAGATTATAGTGATATGCCCATATCATCCAACGATGGCCAGTGGAGCAGTCACTTTAAGTCTCTTGGAGGGTCACAGCATGGGGGGGTCCTGCCTTAGGATGGTTAAGGTTACACTCCTACATGGAGTAAGTTCTAAGTATTGTTTAGCGCCTTCACAGTGACCCTCTAACTTGACGTGAGCCCACCAGTTAAAGGGCCGGGAAAGTGACGGTTGAATGAGGTTCTTGCATCACTGCTGCACATCTGTGTCCCCTTATCCAGAATCAGAGATAAGGACCAGAACCACTAACAGCTGTTCCCTGTTGTACGTTAGGAACTTTGCTGTGGTCCTGATGAAGGTTCCTGTTGAGGAGCTTGGGGTGTTTGTTGTGTTATTTATGGGTATATGTGGGTGCAGGCCGGAATCGGTGATGCCTCAAAACTTTCACTGTCAGTTGGGTTTTTTCCATGAATCGGGCCAACTCTGACAAACACATGTGAAAGGGCTGGATCTGATTCCAAGCAAATAAAAAGCATTTGGGAATAGGATCATTGGCTCATGAAGGGTGTAAGTAACATACAAAGTTAGGTTGAAAAAAACAACACACGTCCATCAAGTTCAACCTTTTTAGTCTATATATAACCTGCCTAACTGTCAGTTGATCCAGAGGAAGGCGAGAACCTCACTTGAAGCCTCTCCAATTTGCCTCAGAGGGGGAAAAAGTTCCTTCTTGAACCCCCCAAAATTGTGTAGAGCTGCCCATACTTGTAAATATTGAGCGGATGCCCATCCATGTGCCGGGGCAGATCAAGCTGATCCAATTGTTGCCCCATGTCTACAGGGTATGATGCTCCTCTATAATGTTCATCCATCAATAGCCCCAAACTTTTACCCCTAATGCATCTTCCAGGTGTATCTTCTGCCCACAGGTGAAGCACTTACACAGCAGGGCTTTAGGATGATTGACAGCACTCGGGGGAGGGGCAATGGACACAATGAAACCTGGACCTTAAAGTTGAGCTTGGGGATGTATTGGGTGCGTGTTTGGGGTAGGAGTTATCAACACAAACCCAATTTGTGGTCCTAAATGGTTGGATTTATGGTTTGGCCATTAACCAGATCGGCCAGCAATGTAGGTCCAAACAGAACCTAAAGGGAGCCGAGGAGACTGCTGGTTCCTGACCTGCTCTATCTATTTTGATTTAACTTTTAGAATGTTATGGAATGGCTCATTCTAAGCATCGTTTCAGTTGGCCTTCATTTTTTCATAGTTTTGAAAATAAATCTTTCCAGCTTTCGAATAGGGGTCACTGACCCCATCTAAAAAAAAGAAATGCTCTTCAAATTCTATAAATTTATTGTTATTGCTACTTTGTTTGTTTCTCATCTTTCTATTCAGGCCTCTCCTATTCATATGCCAGTCTCTTATTCAAATCAGTGCATGGTTGCTAGGGGAATTTGGACCCTGGCAACCAGTGGAGAACATCTGAACAAAAAACTCAAAAACCACAAATAAGAAAAAATGAAAACCGTCCCGCTCTATGTCATACTAACAGTTTATTTAAAGGTGATCAACCCCTTTAAGGAGTGCACAAGCACGTGCTGACCCTGCCTGGGAGTGAAACAAAAGGCTGGCATTCCGATGGTTAAAAAAAAAAGGGGTCGGGCAGTTTATATTATCCAGTAAAGGGCAAGTGCGCATGCAGAAAGACAGGAATCCCACACAAAGGTTTTTGGTTTCTGGCCTTCCTTTTAAAGGAGAACTAAACCCTAAAAATGAATGTGGCTAAAAATGTCCTATTTTATAGAGTGAACTTATCGCACGAGGCTAAAGTTTGAGCTTGTCAATAGCAGCAATGATCCAGGACTTCAAACTTGTCACAGGGGGTCACCATCTTGGAAAGTGTCTGTGACACTCACATGCTCAGTGGGCTCTGATTGGCTGTTGAGAAGCTAAGCTTAGGGCTCGTCACTAATTATCCAGCAGAAAATGAGCTTCCCTGGCTGTAATATAAGCTGATGCTACAGGTTTGCTGATTATTAAATTCTGATGCTAATTGCACTGGTTTCTGTGCTGCCATGTAGTAATTATGTGTATTAATTACTAATCAGCCTTATATTGTGACATTTCTATTCTATGTGTACTGTATATTGTGAGTGGCTCCCTAAGCTCAGTAAGTGACAGCAGCACAGAGCATGTGAATCAGTGAATCAGCAGAAAAGAAGATGGGGAGCTACTGGGGCATCTTTGGAGACACAGATCTTTACTGCTAAAGGGCTGTGGTTGCCTTGGGCTGGTACAGAAGCACAAAACATCACGTACAACATTTCTACCTACTTCTTTAGTTAGGCTTTAGTTCCCCTTTAAATGTCACTGACTTACACAGGTAAGTACGTTTTTTGACATCCTCTGGGGCAACTTTGCTTGATGGCATTGTCCTGTTTCTGCACGTGCTGTTTCCTAAATTGCTTTAGCGGAGGATTTTGAAGGCCCGTCAAGCAACCCCCTGAATGTTACTGTTTGGGCAGAGACGCTCGGTTTCGGGGAGATTAGTCGACCAGCGACAAATCTCCTCTTCTTTGGGCGACTAATCTCCCCGAACTGCCTCACCGCCGCCTAGAGTGGAAATCGACGGCCGGATGTCACTCGGAGCGCTTGATTTTCCGAAGTTGTCTCACAAGGAAACTTCCGGACGACTTCGGAAAACGAAGCGTTCTGAGTGCCATCCGGCCGGCGATTTACATTCTAGGCGGCGGTGAGGCAGTTTGGGGAAATTAGTCCCTCGAAGAAGAGGCAATTCATCGATGGGCGACTAAATCTCCCCGAATCTGAGTGTGTGTCTCTGCCCCTAAGGTTCTGGATGGTGGATTTTGATTGGTGGCCTGGGAATGAATTGAAAGCAGCTTAGCCTTAAAGTGGGCATCCAGTTGGGCACAACTGCCAGTTACCTCCCATGTCGCAATATTGATTATTTAATTTGTATATAAATGTGAGCCTAGTAATGTGTGGTTGCATCATTACTGTTTATACGCAGCTGCACAACTGACCTGGGCTTCTCATAACACACAGGGTAAATATTTACATGGTCTGTACTGGGATCAGTGATTGGTGTCGGCTGTTGGTGATGATGACAGTTGCAGTTCAGCCTGTGGAGCTATTCCTGCAGGTCGCTACATGTATTTGTAAGTCGCAACTTGCAGTGCAGCCAGGAGTAGCCCATGTGCTTTTTATTGAGTCATTAGCCAGCATCTAGAAATACCTACGGCTTTGACTGGGGCTACCCTCACGCTCCCCCCAAATGACTGGTGGGGGGGGGGACATGTACAACGTATACTTCCTCCCCCACATAATGTATTTCCTTTCAAAGGGATGTGAACCCAAAAATAACATTTTGCCTTATGATCGTTAATGTAATTCTAAGCCACTTCCCCATATGCGTTCATGGCACATTTTCAATGGTGTTAATGTTAAGGGTTCCGTTATCTGGTAACCCGTTATCCAAAAAGCTCTGAATTATGGAAAGACTGTCTCCTGTAGACTCCATTTTATCCAAATAATTTTTTTAAAATGATTTCCCTTTTCGGTGTAATAATAAAACAGTCGCTTGTACTTGATCCCAACTAAGATATAATTAATCCTTATTGGAAGCAAAACCAGCCTATTGGCTTTATTTTATGTGTAATTGATTTTCTAGTAGACTTAAGATATGAAGATCCAAATTACAGAAAGATCTTTTATCCGGAAAGCCCCAGGTCCTGAGCATTCTGCATAACAGGTCCCATATCTGTATTTGTAAATGTAATTGCTAGGGATGCACCGAATCCATTATTTTAGATTTAGCTGAACCCCTGAATCCTTCGCTATGCAAATTAGGGGTGATAAGGGGAAAACATTTTTTAATTCCTTGTTTTGTGACAAAGTCATGCGATTTCCCTCCCCACCCCTAATTTGCATATGCAAATTAGGTTTTGGATTCAGTTCGGCTGGGCAGAAGGATT
This sequence comes from Xenopus laevis, assembly GCF_017654675.1. Classification (NCBI taxonomy): domain Eukaryota; kingdom Metazoa; phylum Chordata; class Amphibia; order Anura; family Pipidae; genus Xenopus; species Xenopus laevis. The sequence continues at coordinate 3,493,298 of NC_054376.1, read as the reverse complement.
CGGCCAAATCCCGAACCGAATCCTGGAATTCGGTGCTTCCCTAGTAATTGCTATTGAAAGCCGTGTCTGTCTGGGCTGTTGCTATTCTCTGCACTGCTGGTTCTGACTATTGAAACAGAAGCCAGCTGATTGACCATCCCGGACAGGGCTGGACTGGCCGTAGTAATATGCTGCCCGTTAAAAATTCGACCTGCACCCGACCATAACCCACTGCTCTTCCACCTGCACCCGACCCTAACCTGATGCTCCTCCAACTTTATAGACCCTCGTTAACCCCACTATGATGTCACAGAATGGGGTGGGTCGATAAAAGGCACAAGCTGGAGGCAGAAGTCGGATCTGCAAGGTCACAAGCGGGGAGAGCGGAAGGAAGAAATTAACCTGAACCCACCGAAGTCCCAAAAATGCAGTGCGGAGGTCGTCCTGACCTGTCCGACCCACAGCTAGGGTTGCCACCTTTTCTGAAAAAAAATCAGAATCTGAATGCCCAGACTCTACAAATTGTTGTATCTTTCCACCTTCACATTGAGCTGCTGAAACAGATTGGGCTTCTAGGAAAGAACATCTGCCTTATTAAAGAAGCTCTAGTTCAGGTGCAGGCAGCATGGAGCCTGAGGAACACCCCGGAACAAATTCCGTCTGTCCTCCTTTCCAAATTTGCTAAGGGCAAACTGCAGAATAACACACATGCCTGGAATTCTTACAGCAAATAGGGGCTGAGAATACAGATGGGCACACTTCCATGAGTATTTTAAATAATGTGGAGTCAGCAATGCAATTGACTCGGGATGCACCGAACCCTGCAGTCGGGAAGGGGGGAGTTGAGCCAAATCTTTGGGAATGAATTCAGACAAACACTGAACTCAACCCAAATCCTTGGTGGCACCAGAAAATCCCGACGTGTGCACAAAAATGTAACAAATTTTCGGCTTCGGTTTTGCCAGGCTCTTGAATTCAGCCAAATCCTGCTAAAAAAACAAAAAAAAGCTTGGATTCGGCCGAATCCAGGACCTAATCCGGGATTTGGTGGTTTAATTGAAAAATTGTATTCTTCCAATCCCGACGATGACTTTCTTCAGACTCGAAACAGGCAAATGTATTTTAATTAGGGATGCACCGAATCCACTATTTTGAATTCGGCCGAACCTCAGAATCCTTCGCACAAGATTTGGCCGAATCCGAATCCTAATTTGCATATGCAAAGTAGGGGTGGCAAGGGGGAAAACATTTTTTACTTCCTTATTTTGTGACTAAAAGTCACGGGATTTACCTCCCCTAATTTGAGGAATCCTGCTAAAAAAGGCAGAATTCTGGCCGAATCCTGACCCAAATCCTGGATTTGGTGCATTCCTAATCTTAATGGGTTAAAACATTGGTCGGGTTTAAAATGAAATCCATATGGTGGGCCAGTCGCGGCTGGGCTGGTGGTAGACCCAGAAAAAAGAGACGATAGTGTTTAGCGGCTGCAGTCGGCCCATTTCTAACAGAACTGCCTTACCCCTCAGCTGGGCTTGGGACCGCAACTGTCTTGAAATAACAGTCTCTGCATTTGTTTTTAGACTGGCTGTCCCGCTTTCTTTGTCTTCCCTCTCATTGTCCCAACATGCCGAAGCCTTTGAAATCCGACCCGTCTGCAGCTGATTGTAGGTGCTCACCCGCTAAATGCCACCCTAACTGTCGGCCCGCATATTTTCAACGACTTAAGAGGTTAAGATGTGGAAATCGGCCAAGTCCAAATACTAAAGTCCCAGAATTGGCCGAATAGGCAGGGCTTGGAGATTTCCTAACTTTAGCCTAAGTAGTTTCACATTGCTGTGCATTCTGGGTATTCAGGGGGCCCTTAAGCTACCAGTGGCCCTAACAGCCATCGACTGGTAGTTAGAGATCACCAATAGCACAAAGGCATAAATAGTGGTGCACGAAATTCTACATTTTTGGATTCAACAGGACCAAATCCGTGCACCCTGGCACAACAAGGTGGCAGTGCTACTCCAAATTCACAAATAGGACCGCACAAGGCACCCAATTCCAGGTCTTAGATTACAAGCTCTTTGCACACATGCTAAGAAATATGATGCTGGACCAGTAGGGCATGAGTGTGGTTGCCCATGCAGTTATGCCTTATTACAACTGTGTCTGTGTGTCTGTAAGGCTGGTGCCAAGCCTAATCTCAGAGCCTTCGAATAACCTGGGAGCCAGCCAGAATCCTGGGAAGCATCACGGAGAACCCTGGCTCTGATTTCTAGAATACTGAACTACACGTCTCATGTTGTTATTCGTTTTCCTAGACTCTATAATCAGAAGGCGAGAGAGACGGATAAACATAGTACATGGCTAGACGCTCACATCATCCCCTCTTACCTATATAACTGCTGCTAAGCACAATGGCTTCTTTCGGCTGGACCTGGGCCAGAACTGGGTCTCTACTAGCAGTTATACGTATAGTCACAAAGGCCTCCCTAAAATCAGAATTAGTATTTCCTGAAATTTAGACCATGGCTGAAGGCCCACCGGCAGAACATGGCCGACCATGGGATTCTTTATGGCCTCTACTTTGCACCAAGACTCTAGAATCTTTTTAATATAATCTGTGCCTCTAATAAGAAATATTCTCATCAGAGCTTACAATCGTTCGAGGCTCTTTTCTTTAACCTGGCACTGTATGAATGTGTCTCATCTATCAACGCTCATTTGCCCCATTGTGGTGCTCAGTGGCAGCCTCCTCTCTAATACCCAGAGGCATGAAGCTTGTGACAATGTTAGAAGTAGGGTGTTCCCAAAATTGGAAGGAGAGAGTTGGATGGGATTTGCCTGGCAGCCTATAAAGTTATCTGTGCATTCCAGACAAAGCTTTAACCTTAGGTGACTCCGCAGCTGCCGGCTTGTGGGAAAGGTTCTCCAAGCTTTATCTGTTGAACTTTTAGCCGGAGTTCTATACGAGTGCTTTATGTTCACTATTCCAGCATGTGCGGGCATCTCTGTCTGGGTATCTGAGAGTGCCAAACCCAATCTTTTGTCTATAAGGGAGCAGGGGGCATCCTGAAGTCCTCTAGGGTTATCCTGAACGTCTCAAGTTGGATCTTTGTTGAGTGATCTTTTGAGATTCTCCACTTGGGAATATGAAATCTCTTAGTTTTTTCCATGACCATGTCCCTAATCTTTCACCCTCCTCGGAGTTCCTGTCCTATTGGTGCCAAAGATACAGAGAGGTTATGCAGGTCATTGGTGGGCGTCTTCTTCATCCATGACTCTAAGCAAGGTTCCTAATTACTCTTACTGGAGCGAGTTGGGTGTAGTAGATTTACCTTTTACTCCCATCTACATCCAACTGTTCTTACTCCCCAAACCCATCTGCTCCAGTGGACCACTCCTGGTTGCACCCTTGATGGCAACAAGCCATGCAAGCCCAGCAGTGCGGATGGTCATGCCCTGTAAGATGTCAACCAGTTTCCTTGCCGATGCAGGTCATGGGTCTGGCCATTTCGTGCAACTGTCATGCCATGCAGATTTCAGTTAGCTGATGTCATTGGTCTGTGACTTACAACCCCTTTCTGTATCTATTACCCAATAACAAAGACTTCATGTATGTAACATAATAGGGAATTTATATGGCAGTCCCCATTCCTGTTGGTCCGTGTCAATTTAAAGGAATGGAAATATCCTGTTTATTGGATCTGCTCCCATGACAACACCAGTCTCAATCCTTCCATCTGACTCATTGGCTGGAATGGGATTCTCTGCTTTTTCCCAGGGCGGAATTCCTCTGGTTTCTTCTTTCTAATGGTCACTGGAATGCATTGAAAATGGGCCTGAAAAACAATTCTCAGCTGGAACATTTGTTTTACTTCTTGAGTAATTAAAAAATTTGAGGGTGTATCTTATTTTGTGCTGTAAACATGCCTTCTCCATGTGTTTGTGCTCAAATATATGGGTGGGAGCTTGCCTTCTGTAGACAGTACAGTATAAGGGTATAACTTATTGTGTGCCCAGAACATTCCTTCTCTGTATATTTGTATTTATACATATGGGAGGAGGGAGGTGCCATATTGATTCCCTTAGACAGTACAGTATGAGGGTATAGCTTATTGTGTGCCCAGAACATTCCTTCTCTGTATATTTGTATTTATACATATGGGAGGAGGAGGTGCCATATTGATTCCCTTAGACAGTACAGTATGAGGGTATAGCTTATTGTGTGCCCAGAACATTCCTTCTCTGTATATTTGTATTTATACATATGGGAGGAGGAGGTGCCATATTGATTCCCTTAGACAGTACAGTATGAGGGTATAGCTTATTGTGTGCCCAGAACATTCCTTCTCTGTATATTTGTATTTATACATATGGGAGGAGGGAGGTGCCATATTGATTCCCTTAGACAGTACAGTATGAGGGTATAGCTTATTGTGTGCCCAGAACATTCCTTCTCTGTATATTTGTATTTATACATATGGGAGGAGGAGGTGCCATATTGATTCCCTTAGACAATACAGTATGAGGGTATAGCTTATTGTGTGCCCAGAACATTCCTTCTCTGTATATTTGTATTTATACATATGGGAGGAGGAGGTGCCATATTGATTCCCTTAGACAGTACAGTATGAGGGTATAGCTTATTGTGTGCCCAGAACATTCCTTCTCTGTATATTTGTATTTATACATATGGGGGGAGGAGGTGCCATATTGATTCCCTTAGACAGTACAGTATGAGGGTATAACTTATTGTGTGCCCAGAACATTCCTTCTCTGTATATTTGTATTTATACATATGGGAGGAGGAGGTGCCATATTGATTCCCTTAGACAGTACAGTATGAGGGTATAGCTTATTGTGTGCCTAGAACATTCCTTCTCTATATATTTGTATTTAAACATATGGGAGGTACTGACTAATTTAGTGCCCAGAGCATTCCTTCGCTAAGACTTCATGTTATTTCTCTGAGTATCTGCACCGGTATTGTGCCTTCACTGGATGTGACTGTGGCAAGAAAGACAACTGTAAAGGGTATTTGGCTTTCCAGATTTCTGCTGATGCTCGGAAACGTTAAAATCCAGATTACAGTAAAGTTGCATCAGGCTCAACGTGCGCTTCCAATCTGAATTTTATTTCTCCAGGCTCAGGAAGAATCCAGCGCTCTTGGCCAATACAGATGGCGAGCAGAACTTTGCCTTGCGGCTGTGCAGCTTTCACATTGGGACTTATGGACCCATCTGTCACACAAAGCTTAAAGGGACACGCACATTGCAAAATAAACTTATCTGGCCCTGATAGCAACCTGTAATGGTTATTTTGTACTTGCATAGGCAAGCTTTAGTTTTATTGGTGACATCAGAATTATTTTTATATCAGAGCATTCTGTCCCAGTGGCTGCACAGATCCTATCTGATCCCCATTGTAAGCAGCAGTCCTGTCCTGCTTTATGGCAGCTGAGATTCTAGCTATCTGTATAACAGAACATTCTGTCCCAGTGGCTGCACAGATCCTATCTGATCCCCATTGTAAACAGCAGTCCTGTCCTGCTTTATGGCAGCTGAGATTCTAGCTATCTGTATAACAGAACATTCTGTCCCAGTGGCTGCACAGATCCTATCTGATCCCCATTGTAAGCAGCAGTCCTGTCCTGCTTTATGGCAGCTGAGATTCTAGCTATCTGTATAACAGAACATTCTGTCCCAGTGGCTGCACAGATCCTATCTGATCCCCATTGTAAGCAGCAGTCCTGTCCTGCTTTATGGCAGCTGAGATTCTAGCTATCTGTATAACAGAACATTCTGTCCCAGTGGCTGCACAGATCCTATCTGATCCCCATTGTAAGCAGCAGTCCTGTCCTGCTTTATGGCAGCTGAGATTCTAGCTATCTATATAACAGAACATTCTGTCCCAGTGGCTGCACAGATCATATCTGATCCCCATTGTAAGCAACAGTCCTGTCCTGCTTTATGGCAGCTGAGATTCTAGCTATCTGTATAACAGAACATTCTGTCCCAGTGGCTGCACAGATCCTATCTGATCCCCATTGTAAGCAGCAGTTCTGTCCTGCTTTATGGCAGCTGAGATTCTAGCTATCTGTATAACAGAACATTCTGTCCCAGTGGCTGCACAGATCCTATCTGATCCCCATTGTAAGCAGCAGTCCTGTCCTGCTTTATGGCAGCTGAGATTCTAGCTATCTGTATAACAGAACATTCTGTCCCAGTGGCTGCACAGATCCTATCTGATCCCCATTGTAAGCAGCAGTCCTGTCCTGCTTTATGGCAGCTGAGATTCTAGCTATCTGTATAACAGAACATTCTGTCCCAGTGGCTGCACAGATCCTATCTGATCCCCATTGTAAGCAACAGTCCTGTCCTGCTTTATGGCAGCTGAGATTCTAGCTATCTGTATAACAGAACATTCTGTCCCAGTGGCTGCACAGATCCTATCTGATCCCCATTGTAAGCAGCAGTCCTGTCCTGCTTTATGGCAGCTGAGATTCTAGCTATCTGTATAACAGAACATTCTTTCTGTGCCTCTAATATTCCCAGTCCCTATAAGGCTCTGTAAAGCCATCAAGACAAGCTTTGTCTGCCAACAGCAGGTTCTGTGTGTGCAGGAGAGACTGGCATAAGCTGGCACTCATAGAATGGTGTGGGCAGGTCAGGGAACAAAGGGGACTTTGAGCAAGAAAGTTGATTTAAAGGGAAAAAAATGAGAAGTGTGTGTGTTTAAGCTGTGTCCAGATGTAAGATGTCATTGTGTGAGTTGGGGGTATAAGTGAGCTCAGCTCTGGCACACATCTGGAAAAACTGTGAGTCAGCCCCCAGTGCAAAATAGCCGCTTTGTCCCGTTCCGCCAGTACACAATTGTGTTCTCCTTAGTCAGCTGAGATAGGGCCCTTAACCCTTGAAGTTCCCCTTAGATTGTATAGTCTCTGGGAATAAAGGTTCAACTCGCTTAACTCCCAGGTTACAGAATTAAACACCCTTACACCCCTGCCTTTGTGATGGTCTGAGCCAGTTCCTCCCGTTTGCCCCATTCTGTATTGACCACTTGCAGGTGTGCGTGGGGGTCCTCTCCCCTTGAATCCACTCCGGGTGAGCTAAATGTCATTATTATGTATGTAAACAGTAGGAGTGTTTGCTTGCCCTTTACATGTGTGCTGCCTCTTCTTATCCCAAACTACTGCTATATGGGGGCCTTGGGGGGACATCCTAGGCATGGACTGGGATTCAGAATCAGCCAACCCCCCCCCCCCGCAACAGCCGACTAAATAGTGTCTCTATTGGATCCTTCGGGGGTTTGCCAGAATCCACAGACTGGGTCACCCCCATTTGGATCCTCCTAGTTGGACAGATCCCAGCCTTGGGCATGAATGAGCCGCCAGACTTGTTGCCTCTGAGTATCCAGGGAGCAACGTCCAAAGATCAACGGCTGCATCTTACTCATCAGTGCCCTTATGTGTTTTGGCAACAAGCCTCCTCCAAACCCCCAGGAGCAGGGTCCAAACGGAGTCTACGTCTACGCTGTTGTCCTTCAGTCTATCCAACAAAACATTAGAGCAGTGCCTTCAGGCATGGGGCATGCTGGGAACTGTAGTTGAGCAACAGCAGCAGGTTAAAGATCACAGAACCTGAAGGATGATGGAACCTCTGGGCACTAAGGTGAATATTCTAAAATTGCACTTGTGAGTAGTTGTGCAAGAGATTTACTGCAGGCTGAGCTGCCATTAGAAATAACATAATTAGAGGGTCCTCCAGCTTTGGGCAGTGGGTTTTGGCTACTAAGTAGTTGGAAAATGGTTTTTTTAGCCAAATATAGGTCGGGCAGGCCCATCAGAGGGCCCCATACACCGGCTTTCGATTCGGCCTGCAAGGAGCCTTTGTCCACCTGTGAATGGCCAAGTTTAAGGCACAGAGGGGATTTCGGATATTCTGGGCTGGGGAAGAGGCTCTTTCCTTCCCTAAAGCTGGTCACAATTGAGCAGATCTTTCCTCGCCCGATCATGGGTCCAACATAATACGGGCGGGCGAATCTAAAACCGCAACAACCATACTCCATCGTACGGTATTTTTTAAACCTGCCCAATCGACATCTTCCCAACTTTTGGCCAGATATCGATCGGGGGAAGCCCATCTGCTCGGGTAGGGGGGACCTTAGCCCAGCTCTATGCAGTAGGAATGTACCAAATCCAGGATTCGGTCTTTTTGAGCAGATTCAGCCAAATCCAATCCCCGGCATGAACCCGAATGCAAAATCCTTGAAGGGGTTGTTCACCTTCGAAATACTTTTTGCAGTTCAATTGTTTTCAGATTGTTCCCCAGAAATAAAGACTTTTTTTCACTGACTTTCCATTTTTTGTTTTTTTACCGTTTTTTCCAAAAAAAAATGATGTCCCTGTCTCTGGCTTTTGAGTCTGGCAGATCTGGTTGATCCATTTCTCAGTAGGGGGACTATAAGTGCAACTATTGTATCAAGTCTAACAGTTGCCTTTAATGAAACCCAGCTCAACAGATAAAGATTAGAAATGTATCAACTAACAGTTTACAGGGTCGGCGACCCCCCTCCCAGAGCTGCTTTAGAAGGTGAAAAATGAAAGTTTACACTTCAATATTAGAAAAACGGGCACACATAGAAAATAGAAAGTATTTGGAAAAAAGTCTTCATTTCTGGAGAACTATCTGAAAGCAACTGAACTGTTTAAAGGTGAACAACCCCTTTTAAAGTCATGTGACATTTTATGTCGTGCAAACCGCAGCACGCCATTCTCATTAACCCCTCCAGGCCCAAATTTGAATATGCAAATTAAGGGATTCGCCCCGAATCTTTTGCAAAGGATTCGACTGAATCACAGAATAGTGGATTTGGTGCACCCCTACTATGCAGGGAGAGCTCTGATTGGAGAACTATATAGACATAGGGAATATGGCTGTCCTCCCTGTCCTTGAGGGGAGTTTTTTTTTTAATAAAGCTTCAGTGTTTCAGTAAAAAGAGATAAAACAAAAACCGTGGTACCGTGTTAGCCAGTAGCAAAAATAACAAATAAAAAACAAACAAATACAAAAGTATTGTAGAAGTGATACCTATATTGGCTAACAATAAAAAAAAAAAAAAATTTGCAATGTATTTGTTTATTGTTAGCCAATTTTTTATTTGTTAGTAAAAAGAGATTAAAGAGTGTGAGGGAGTTTTACTTCGAAATAGTTGTTGATTTTCTCCATCTGTCCCCCTGTGTGTTACGGTGCTGTACACACCTGTATACTCTTCCCCAGGAACGTGCCAGCCCATTGGATTTTGGGGGAGGGCTGAGATAGCCAAACACAGATGTTGAGAGCCTTATCCAGAGCTGAATGCATGTTCCAAATCCAGCCCCGTACTATACACAGGACTACTACTATACACAGGACTACTACTATACACAGGACTACGGCTCTTATTAAAGGGGTTGTTCCCCTTTAAATTAACTGTTAATGTGACTTAGAGAGGGATATTCTGCCCGTACTATACACAGGACTACGGCTCTTATTAAAGGGGTTGTTCCCCTTTAAATTAACTGTTGATGTGTCATAGAGAGGGATATTCTGAGATAATTTGCCATTGGTTTTTAATTTTTTATTATTTGTGGTTTTTGGCTTTTTATTCTGCAAAAACTTACCTAGCAACTAGAAAAAAAGGAATAAATAAAGGCCAATTGAAAAGTGGCTTAGAATTGTCCGTTCTATAACCTCCTCACCTGAACTACCCCTTTAACTAATGGCCGGGTGCAATAGGGCCACAAACATCTGGCAGTCATTACCCGACCAGACTGTTAGCCTTTGTGCAGTCTGGTGACTTGTATTTGTGTCAGGGTGGAAACAATAAAACCCATTGCCCGGGGCAGCAGCATCTGAAAGCTGTTGGTGTAATGTCTTTACAGGGCCATAAATATCTGTGTGCTTATAGCAATGCAATCTGGGAATTCTGATGGATTTAACCTCCTTCTCTTCCTTTACAATAAGTACAGTAAGGTGGAGAAGGAGTTAATAATAATGATAATTATAGTCATTTAATAACAACGTAATTCCTTTCAAATGTAAAGAATCCCAGCCTTGTGCCTTTATATGGTCACAGACCCCCTCAATGATTTCTGATATCCTTATCATTTACAGTAGGGGGTACATTATCCCTTATAATACATGAGTGATACTCAGAGTTCCCTGTATAACTCAGCCTGCAGCCTTGTGCCTTTATATGGTCACAGAACAACCCCTCAGTGACTTCTAATATCCTTATCATTTACAGTAGGGGGTACATTATCCCTTACAATACATGAGTGATACTCAGAGTTCCCTGTATAACTCAGCCTGCAGCCTTGTGCCTTTATATGGTCACAGAACAACCCCTCAGTGACTTCTAATATCCTTATCATTTACAGTAGGGGGTACATTGGCCCATTTAGGAAATGACAAACTCTAAATGTAATGAAGTACATAGAAGATCAGGTAGTGCTGGGGGGTACAGGGGAATCAGTGAGGCTTTGTGCTGGGAATAGAAGAGGTGTGTATATGAGAAATGCTCTATGCCTCCCTCCCATAGGAATTTGCCCTGTCTGGACTACTCTCTTCACTGGAAAGAACGAAGAATGTCTCACCCACAGCTGCTCCTGTAGATCCAGGGGGGTTTATGCAACTTTTCTCATATTTAAATATTTTTCTTATATTGATTGTTGTGCAAGGCGGCAGCTCGGCGTGGCACTTTGACATGGGGAATCAGGTCGCCGCAAACTCTATTTACTGCCAACAGTTCCAGTTTCCCTTTAACCTGCCCCATTCTGCAGTGTTACTAACTAGAACTTTTTAATTAGCCAACCCCCATATTTAAAAGGGGTTGTTCACCTTTAAATTAACCTTCAGTGTGATCCAGAGAGGGACATTCTGAGACAGTTTGCAATTGGTTTTTATTTGTTGTTATGTGATTTTTGAGTTATTTAGCTTTTTATTCAGCAGCTCTCCAGTTTGCAATTTCAGCAATCTGGTTGCTAGGGTCCAAATTCCCTTAGCAACCATACATTGATTTGAATAAGAGACTGGAATATGAATAGGAGAGGCCTGAATAGAAAGAATAGTAATAAAAAGTAGTAATAATAATAAATGCATAGGCTTACAGAGTGTTTTTTAGATGGGGTCAGTGACCCCCATCTGAAAGCTGGGAAGATTCAGAAGAAAGCAAGACAAGTAATTAAAAAAAACTCTAAAAAATAAATAATAAAGGCCAATTGAAAAGGTGTTTAGCATTAGCCAGTCTTTAACATACTAAGAGTTAACTTAAAGGTGAAGTGGTCCTTTAACATAGAGCTCAGCCCTCCAGCTGAAAGACCTGGGGCATGTCAGCGTCTCCTTGGGCTGGGAGGGGTGATGCTTCTGATAGAAAGCAGATGTTTGTACCTTCTGTGTACCCCCCCCCCAACAATAACTGTAGAATAGAAAAATCAGCTACAAGTTGAACTTTCCCTTTAAATTGAATTTAAATGGAATTCCAGCATATTGAACAGATTAATGACCGGTAGGGACAGTGATTTTTTTTATGTATTCTGGTCTAATAAATCCATTGCAAAAGGTTCAAGCACCACTGTCTATATAATAATATTAAATCTCATGGGAAGGACAACTTTCCCTTTAATAACTGCACACTGGCAACTGCTGATAAAGTGTAACAGCAGGAAATGGTTAAAGTAACCAACTCAGATAAGATTATCACATATACTCATCCGTTATTTTATCTGGCTTATACCATTTACTGAGCAATGTCCCCCCTATTTGTATATGCGGGGGCCACTGGGTTCCTCTAAGAAACATTTGGGGGTAGACAGGGGCGTAACTACAGTGGAAGCAGACCCTGCGGTTGCAGGGGGGCCCAATGAAGCCCTAATCAATTTTTTGGGGCCCTTAACTGAATTTGCTGTGGGGCCCAGTAACATGTAGTTACGCCACTGGGGGTAGGAACAATGAAATCCTGGATTATAGTAGGGCACGATGGCCTTTAATGGGGTGCCCACTGCATTGCTTTGGCCTCTAATGGGGGGCCCAATGTTTTACTTTGGCCTCTAACGGGGGGCCCAATGTTTTACTTTGGCCTCTATCGGGGGGCCCAATGTTTTACTTTGGCCTCTAACGGGGGGCCCAATGTTTTACTTTGGCCTCTAACGGGGGGCCCAATGTTTTACTTTGGCCTCTAACGGGGGGCCCAATGTTTTACTTTGGCCTCTAACGGGGGGCCCAATGTTGTACTTTGGCATATAATGGGGGCCCAATGTTTTACTTTGGCCTTTAATGGGGTGCCCAATGTTTTACTTTGGCCTTTAATGGGGTGCCCAATGTTGTACTTTGGCCTTTAATGGGGGGCCCAATGTTGTACTTCGGCCTGTAATGGGGGCCCAATGTTGTACTTAGGCCTATAATGGGGGCCCAATGTTGTACTTTGGCCTATAATGGGGGCCCAATGTTGTACTTCGGCCTGTAATGGGGGCCCAATGTTGTACTTTGGCCTATAATGGGGGCCCAATGTTGTACTTTGGCCTATAATGGGGGCCCAATGTTGTACTTTGGCCTATAATGGGGGCCCAATGTTGTACTTTGGCCTTTAATGGGGGCCCAATGTTGTACTTTGGCCTATAATGGGGGCCCAATGTTGTACTTTGGCCTATAATGGGGGGCCCAATGTTGTACTTCGGCCTTTAATGGGGGCCCAATGTTGTACTTTGGCCTATAATGGGGGGCCCAATGTTGTACTTCGGCCTGTAATGGGGGCCCAATGTTGTACTTTGGCCTATAATGGGGGCCCAATGTTGTACTTTGGCCTTTAATGGGGGGCCCAATGTTGTACTTTGGCCTTTAATGGGGGCCCAATGTTGTACTTTGGCCTATAATGGGGGGCCCAATGTTGTACTTTGGCCTATAATGGGGGGCCCAATGTTGTACTTTGGCCTATAATGGGGGGCCCAATGTTGTACTTTGGCCTTTAATGGGGGCCCAATGTTGTACTTTGGCCTATAATGGGGGGCCCAATGTTGTACTTCGGCCTGTAATGGGGGCCCAATGTTGTACTTTGGCCTATAATGGGGGCCCAATGTTGTACTTCGGCTTATAATGGGGGCCCAATGTTGTATTTTGGCCTGTAATAAAGTGCCCTATGCAATAGATTGGACTGTAATTAGTGGTTCTTCAGCCTGTCATGGGGTGCCCAGGGCAGGTGCTTTGGACTATAATGGGGTACACTGCAATTCTTTGGCCTGTAATTGGGGGCACACTGAGTTTCTTTGAATTTGGCTCCACTAGAATTCTATTCGGATTGGAAATAAGGAGGGGGCTTTGGACCCTTTTCATCCAGCCCCCCCCTTCTCATTGGGGATCACTTTCCCAACTCACCTGTAGGTAGGAAGGATCTGGGGGGCAAGTCGGTGATACAGGTGGGCACGGGGTGCTACTAAGTGATAGGGACACGTGTGAGAATGTGGCAGTTGCAATTTAACTGTCGGGGAAGTGAAATGAATATTATTTGAGGTTGTGCCCTGAGAGACTGGGCCTGGTTCACTTTGGAGTCAAATCTGCAGCCCATGGGCCAACACTGACCCCCACCGGGCAAGGAACCTATCAGAACTCACAAATGGTCAAAATAACAAATAAAAAAAACAAAGAAATACAAAAAGTATTGTAGAAGTGATACCTAATGGTCAGGGACTGTCCAGCTGGAGAGCGACAGACAAAATGAGTTATTGGGAGGATTTCCCCTTTAAATGCCATTGCTCTTATAATGCAAAGGAAGGGTTAATGGTGAGTGTCTGGGAATGATGAATGGGTGGCTGGAGGGAATAGGAAAAGCAGAAGAGATGTTAAAGCCCCAGAGGCCTGTGAGATCATTATGGCAGTTCCTTAGCAGGAGATTCCCTGATGGAGGGGAGGGGCCTGTGTAATGGGCGGGGCACAAGTTCAGAGCGATCCTGGGGCTCCTGTTGGCCCATGGCAAGCTCCATATTTCTTACTAGCCATCATGTTTTCTCACTGCCCCTCCACCAAGTTTTCTTGTTACTCCCAGCATTGAGGATGAGAGTTGTAGTTCAGCTACAGCCCCTGTATATGCGGCTGCTAATAAATCCACTGCCTGGAAATCTTTATTGTACCTGTGCCAGGGTTTAAAGGGAAAGTCACATCTCATAATTCCTCCCTTTATATTATATTCTATTTATACATAGGGCCAGTTATATATTAAATATATTTATACAGGTTGTTTGTTTCCTATCTCTTCCCAGTCTCCAAGCCTTAACCCATGCCGGTATCACCAGGCAGCAGTGCTGCACATGTATGTGAGTCTATGGGGCAGATATTCACCCCCTTGGAGACTGGAGGAGAACCCTGGGTTGTGACTCATGGAAAACTGATTAGGTTTCAGGCTGTGAAATGTCTGGATTTCTGCTTCTTCCACACAAATGTCTGGTTCTATTTTTTTTCCCTGACTGATATATTTGGCCCCAGATCTTTTACCCTGTGTGTCCCGGAGTCAAGAGCAACACATGGCAGGGAAGTCTGAGCACTGAGAATGAAAGGGTTAAACATTTTGACACCCCCCTCCCCTCTTCCTTCCTCTATTGCAACTAAACAATATTCCAAATGTTGCCTATTACTCCTGCTGAGACTCCTTTATGGGATTTAGGCTTGTGGCCCTTTAACCAGACCAGACTCATGCTGAGATTTAAAGGGGAAGTAAACCCAAAAATGAAATATCTTTCTAAGCAACTTCCCAATATCCATTCATTCCTCATTCTCACTGGGTTTATAGTTCTGTGTAACTGTCATTGTGTCTGTCCCTTTCTCTGCACTGCTGCTCCTGACTCCTGATACAACTTCCCAATATCCATTCATTCCTCATTCTCACTGGGTTTATAGTTCTGTGTAACTGTCATTGTGTCTGTCCCTTTCTCTGCACTGCTGCTTCTGACTCCTGATACAACTTCCCAATATCCATTCATTCCTCATTCTCACTGGGTTTATAGTTCTGTGTAACTGTCATTGTGTCTGTCCCTTTCTCTGCACTGCAGCCTCTGACTCCTGATACAACTTCCCAATATCCATTCATTCCTCATTCTCACTGGGTTTATAGTTCTGTGTAACTGTCATTGTGTCTGTCCCTTTCTCTTCTCTGCACTGCTGCTTCTGACTCCTGATACAACTTCCCAATATCCATTCATTCCTCATTCTCACTGGGTTTATAGTTCTGTGTAACTGTCATTGTGTCTGTCCCTTTCTCTTCTCTGCACTGCTGCTTCTGACTCCTGATACAACTTCCCAATATCCATTCATTCCTCATTCTCACTGGGTTTATAGTTCTGTGTAACTGTCATTGTGTCTGTCCCTTTCTCTTCTCTGCACTGCTGCTTCTGACTCCTGATACAACTTCCCAATATCCATTCATTCCTCATTCTCACTGGGTTTATAGTTCTGTGTAACTGTCATTGTGTCTGTCCCTTTCTCTGCACTGCTGCTTCTGACTCCTGATACAACTTCCCAATATCCATTAATTCCTCATTCTCACTGGGTTTATAGTTCTGTGTAACTGTCATTGTGTCTGTCCCTTTCTCTGCACTGCTGCTTCTGACTCCTGATACAACTTCCCAATATCCATTCATTCCTCATTCTCACTGGGTTTATAGTTCTGTGTAACTGTCATTGTGTCTGTCCCTTTCTCTGCACTGCTGCCTCTGACTCCTGATACAACTTCCCAATATCCATTCATTCCTCATTCTCACTGGGTTTATAGTTCTGTGTAACTGTCATTGTGTCTGTCCCTTTCTCTGCACTGCTGCCTCTGACTCCTGATACAACTTCCCAATATCCATTCATTCCTCATTCTCACTGGGTTTATAGTTCTGTGTAACTGTCATTGTGTCTGTCCCTTTCTCTGCACTGCAGCCTCTGACTCCTGATACAACTTCCCAATAAAGGGCAACACTGTCAGACGTAGGAAACAAAGGAGACTGTGGGGGGGTCGTCGGCACAAGGAAACTCTGTGATTAGTAGAGGGGGTTCCATCCTGTTTACTCTACTCCTGGCCTATGTGAGGTTTCATGTCCACACAGCTGGAAGACTGTCACTTACCCCCCAATGTCATCTTTGCACTCACACCCTAAACCCAAACAAAGGGCTGCTGTTAGTTTTCCCACCAGCTGTAGTGTAACTGGATTCCAGCCGAGGCACCGCTGGGGTTACCTTTCCCTTTCACTGTTTGACTGCAAAATGTACTGTATTTATCAAGAAGGTGTTGTCTTTCATTTACTTTCCATTGTGTGCCCAGAACATTCCTTCTCTGTATATTTGTATTTATACATATGGGAGGAGGGAGGTGCCATATTGATTCCCTTAGACAGTACAGTATGAGGGTATAGCTTATTGTGTGCCCAGAACATTCCTTCTCTGTATATTTGTATTTATACATATGGGAGGAGGAGGTGCCATATTGATTCCCTTAGACAGTACAGTATGAGGGTATAGCTTATTGTGTGCCCAGAACATTCCTTCTCTGTATATTTGTATTTATACATATGGGAGGAGGGAGGTGCCATATTGATTCCCTTAGACAGTACAGTATGAGGGTATAGCTTATTGTGTGCCCAGAACATTCCTTCTCTGTATATTTGTATTTATACATATGGGAGGAGGAGGTGCCATATTGATTCCCTTAGACAGTACAGTATGAGGGTATAGCTTATTGTGTGCCCAGAACATTCCTTCTCTGTATATTTGTATTTATACATATGGGAGGTGGGAGGTGCCATATTGATTCCCTTAGACAGTACAGTATGAGGGTATAGCTTATTGTGTGCCCAGAACATTCCTTCTCTGTATATTTGTATTTATACATATGGGAGGAGGGAGGTGCCATATTGATTCCCTTAGACAGTACAGTATGAGGGTATAGCTTATTGTGTGCCCAGAACATTCCTTCTCTGTATATTTGTATTTATACATATGGGAGGAGGAGGTGCCATATTGATTCCCTTAGACAGTACAGTATGAGGGTATAGCTTATTGTGTGCCCAGAACATTCCTTCTCTGTATATTTGTATTTATACATATGGGAGGTGGGAGGTGCCATATTGATTCCCTTAGACAGTACAGTATGAGGGTATAGCTTATTGTGTGCCCAGAACATTCCTTCTCTGTATATTTGTATTTATACATATGGGAGGAGGAGGTGCCATATTGATTCCCTTAGACAGTACAGTATGAAGGTATAGCTTATTGTGTGCCCAGAACATTCCTTCTCTGTATATTTGTATTTATACATATGGGAGGAGGGAGGTGCCATATTGATTCCCTTAGACAGTACAGTATGAGGGTATAGCTTATTGTGTGCCCAGAACATTCCTTCTCTGTATATTTGTATTTATACATATGGGAGGAGGAGGTGCCATATTGATTCCCTTAGACAGTACAGTATGAGGGTATAGCTTATTGTGTGCCCAGAACATTCCTTCTCTGTATATTTGTATTTATACATATGGGAGGTGGGAGGTGCCATATTGATTCCCTTAGACAGTACAGTATGAGGGTATAGCTTATTGTGTGCCCAGAACATTCCTTCTCTGTATATTTGTATTTATACATATGGGAAGAGGGAGGTGCCATATTGATTCCCTTATTCCTGCTTATTCTCTTCCTCTTTTATGTCTTTCCAGCCCTTCTCGGAACTCCTCGATGACTCGGCCCTGCTGGATGTTCTGGGGCAGCTGATGGGGGACCCGTTCCTCACAGACAAGTATGAGATGATGGAAGTCGAGATGAATCCGAACTCCCCATCCCCCATGATTAAAGCGGAACACAGCTACTCCCTGTGTGGAGACTCTCGCCCTCAGTCGCCCTTTACTCACGCCTCCTCTGACGACAACTTCAGTGACAGTAAGGGCAAAAAACGGTTTTATTTTAAACGCATGTCTTGTCATCTCTGATTTTTCTCGACTTTTTTTATTTTGAGGCTGCTCTCCTTCCCATGATCAGGTGGGGGCGGGGCTTGTTTCTTTGTGACAAGCAAGTTAGTTGGTCCTTATAAATAAAATCTTGTTGCTCCATCGACAGCTTTTAACTTTACCCCCAGTCTCATAGATACAAAAGGGATAACGTTTCAGCTGATTTAAATAAGCCACGCCTCTTGCCTGGCCATGGGAAAGAGAGCAGCCCAGATGCAGGGAGTTTATAGAATTTGATCTCTATACCTGGGCAGATACGTGGAGTAGATCTGATCGTCCGCTTTCTCAGTGAAGATTCTGTCTGACCATGAGAATGGGAACTAACTCAGTAACTTGATATTAAAGATCTTACCCCAAGAGCTGATAATCTAGGGATTAAACTAGAGATTAGATATTACATGATGCACAGTCTGCCTATTAAACACTCTCTAGTCCCTATGTAAAATAAATATGCATCGTAGCTAATGAGCAATCAGCAGATGCTGCAGACTGTGCTGTTTTCTAAGCAGCCATGCAGTATTCAGCTTCCTTGACAATTAATTAAACCTGCAACATGTGGATTGTGTATCTTCCCCTTAACAGAATTTACCTTGTCCTGCCTTTACTCTGTGATCAGTTCAACCCCAGTCTGCTGCTGACTGTAAGGGCAAGGGTTAAACTTTTCTCTAGAAGGAAAGTGCCGGAAGCTCTGAGCCCGGAGATTCTCTTCCAGTGACATCAGTCGTTCCGGAGAAAGTCATTAACCCCTGCGCGGCCTTTAGCTTATACAGTAGCTCCACTTGACTCTGGATGGGGCAGTTTTAGTGCAAAGATAAAAGGCGAGTTGCCCCAGGGAATGTGTTTAGGGCAAGAACAAGTCACAGAATTGTCTGAATATAAAGGCACAGGCTGCAGCTCCAGGTTTGGAGGAAGAAGAAGGAACAGGTTTTGGTTGTGCAATAAAGATTGGTTTTAGGTTCTGACTCCTGAAACAAATTAGCAGATTAACAGACCTGAAGTAGAAGCGACTTGTTTGCAGAGACTGATAAACGTTCATTCTGTTTCTACATGGAGGCTGCAGGGAGTTTATATTCTGTGCCATCAATAGCAAGGGCAAGTAGGGAGTTGCAGGAGGGCTGCAGGGAGTTTATATTCTATGCCATCAATAACAAAGACAAGTAGGGAGTTGCAGGAGGGCTGCAGGGAGTTTCTATTCTGTGCCATTCAATAGCAAGTATGGAGTAGCAGGAGGGTTGCAGGGAGTTTATATTCTGTGCCATCAATAGGAAGGCAAATAGGGAGTCGCAGGAGGGCTGCAGGGAGTTTCTATTCTGTGCCATCAATAGCAAGGGCAAGTAGGGAGTAGCAGGAGGGTTGCAGGGAGTTTATATTCTGTGCCATCAATAGGAAGGCAAATAGGGAGTCGCAGGAGGGCTGCAGGGAGTTTATATTCTGTGCCATCAATAGGAAGAGCAAGTAGGGAGTTGCAGGAGGGCTGCAGTGAGTTTCTATTCTGTGCCATCAATAGGAAGAGCAAGTAGGGAGTTGCAGGAGGGCTGCAGGGAGTTTATATTCTATGCCATCAATAGCAAGGGCAAGTAGGGAGTCGCAGGAGGGCTGCAGGGAGTTTATATTCTGTGCCATCAATAGGAAGAGCAAGTAGGGAGTTGCAGGAGGGCTGCAGTGAGTTTCTATTCTGTGCCATCAATAGGAAGAGCAAGTAGGGAGTCGCAGGAGGGCTGCAGGGAGTTTATATTCTGTGCCATCAATAGGAAGAGCAAGTAGGGAGTTGCAGGAGGGCTGCAGGGAGTTTATATTCTATGCCATCAATAGCAAGGGCAAGTAGGGAGTCGCAGGAGGGCTGCAGGGAGTTTATATTCTGTGCCATCAATAGGAAGAGCAAGTAGGGAGTTGCAGGAGGGCTGCAGGGAGTTTATATTCTATGCCATCAATAGCAAGGGCAAGTAGGGAGTTGCAGGAGGGCTGCAGGGAGTTTATATTCTGTGCCATCAATAGGAAGAGCAAGTAGGGAGTTGTAGGAGGGCTGCAGGGAGTTTATATTCTATGCCATCAATAGCAAGGGCAAGTAGGGAGTTGCAGGAGGGCTGCAGGGAGTTTATATTCTGTGCCATCAATAGGAAGAGCAAGTAGGGAGTTGCAGGAGGGCTGCAGGGAGTTTATATTCTGTGCCATTAATAGCAAGGGTAAGCAGGGAGTTGCGCTTCCGCCATCAACAGTTTCAGGTGGACTTTGCCTGCGCAGTCAGACCCAGTGGGCACAGTCCATCTCTGTATATTGTTTATCTGAGAAGCTGCTGATAGTCGGTCCTCGTGCCTCGGCCTAAGGTTCATGGTGTTTCTGCTCAAGATCAAACTGCCCTGGGTCAGACCCAGTATTGGTCAATAATGTTTTATAGGTTGTATCTCCACAGCACCCTCTGGTGGACAGTAAAGGGTTACACGGGCCCATAAGGAATGACTGACAGCTTCAGGTTTTGGTTGTGCAATAAAGATTATTTTTAGGTTCTGACTCCTGAAACAAATTAGCAGATTAACAGACCTGAAGTAGAAGCGACTTGTTTGCAGAGACTGATAAACGTTGATTCTGTTTCTACATGGAGGCTGCAGGGAGTTTATATTCTGTGCCATCAATAGGAAGGGCAAGTAGGGAGTTGCAGGAGGGCTGCAGGGAGTTTATATTCTGTGCCATTAATAGCAAGGGTAAGTAGGGAGTTGCAGGAGGGTTTCAGGGAATTTAAGTACTTTTAGTATGTTCTACAATGGCCAGTTCTAAGCAACTTTTCAATTGGTCTTCATTATTTATTTTTTTATCGTTTTTTAATTATTTGCATTTTTCTTCTGACTCTTTTCAGCTTTGAAATGGGGGTCACTGACCCCATATGACAACAAATACTCTTTAAGGCTACAAATGTATTGTTATTGTTACTTTTTATTCCTTATCTTTCTATTCAGGCCTCTCCTATTCATATTCCAGCCTCTTATTCCAATCAGTTCATAGTTGCTAGGGGAATTTGGATCCTAGCAACCAGATGGCTGAAATTACAAACTGGAGAGCTGCTGAATAAAAAGCTAAACAACTCAAAAACCAAAAATAATAAAAAATGAAAACCAATTGCAAATTGTCTCAGAATATCCCTCTGTACATTATATATAACAGTTAATTCAAAGGTGAACAACCTCTTTAAATTGATTTTGAATGAATGATTTTGCTGGCAGGCCTGGTTATTTATTTATTCTCTCTTTCTGTTTAGCCGATCTGACAGGTGATGATTGGTGCCTGAATGGGGAATTTACTGCCACGACCCCCACCACCAAAATTAAGATGGAAATCCCTCTTGAAGAGACCCCTGGCCTGACCCCATCTGTTACCCTGGCAACCAATGCAGTCTCCGCTTCCCCAGAGGTGGATGTCCTGTCCGAATTGCCAGTTCCAGAGCAGGTAAATAGTTCATAGAGGGAGAAGGGTATTTATTTGAATCTGCTCATGTGCTGTAATTCTGTCTTGCTTTATGGTAGGGGCTCTAGATATATAGTCTCGATCATGTGACATGGGAATCATGGCGGGATCAGTTGCCTTTATTACAGCACTGCTGTTAGAAGAGGCCCGTGCCTGATATAGCCAGGAGATTGTATTATATTATAAGGCTAAAGCTGAATAAGCACAATGACATATATATATATGTCAAATCTAAGCGTCTGTATGGATAGAAATGTTACATATTCATTTTTATGATTTCAGGGTCAGATTCTGAACCCCGTTGCCCTGCCGCAAATAAAGCTGGAGCCGCACGAGGTGGACCAATTCCTTAATCTGTGCCCAAAGGAAGGTGTGTCCTCTCACTGGAGTCATATTGATTCCCTTAGACAGTACAGTATGAGAGTATAGCTTATTGTGTGCCCAGAACATTCCTTCTCTGTATATTTGTATTTATACATATGGGAGGAGGTGCCATATTGATTCCCTTAGACAGTACAGTATGAGGGTATAGCTTATTGTGTGCCCAGAACATTCCTTCTCTGTATATTTGTATTTATACATATGGGAGGAGGAGGTGCCATATTGATTCCCTTAGACAGTACAGTATGAGGGTATAGCTTATTGTGTGCCCAGAACATTCCTTCTCTGTATATTTGTATTTATACATATGGGAGGGAGGTGCCATATTGATTCCCTTAGACAGTACAGTATGAGGGTATAGCTTATTGTGTGCCCAGAACATTCCTTCTCTGTATATTTGTATTTATACATATGGGAGGAGGAGGTGCCATATTGATTCCCTTAGACAGTACAGTATGAGGGTATAGCTTATTGTGTGCCCAGAACATTCCTTCTCTGTATATTTGTATTTATACATATGGGAGGAGGGAGGTGCCATATTGATTCCCTTAGACAGTACAGTATGAGGGTATAGCTTATTGTGTGCCCAGAACATTCCTTCTCTGTATATTTGTATTTATACATATGGGAGGAGGAGGTGCCATATTGATTCCCTTAGACAGTACAGTATGAGGGTATAGCTTATTGTGTGCCCAGAACATTCCTTCTCTGTATATTTGTATTTATACATATGGGAGGAGGGAGGTGCCATATTGATTCCCTTAGACAATACAGTATGAGGGTATAGCTTATTGTGTGCCCAGAACATTCCTTCTCTGTATATTTGTATTTATACATATGGGAGGAGGTGCCATATTGATTCCCTTAGACAGTACAGTATGAGGGTAAAGCTTATTGTGTGCCCAGAACATTCCTTCTCTGTATATTTGTATATATAGATATGGATAGGAGTTGTTAAACAGTAGAGTATGAGGGTACTTAATCACACTAACCCCTCCTTTATCTGCAATTCCAGTTGCCTCAACAGAAGCTCTACAGATGCCTCCTACCCCTCCCAGCAGTCATGGCAGTGATTCAGAAGGGGGTCAGAGCCCCACCAGGTCTCTCCCACCCTCCAGCCCAGTCCAGTCACAGGGTGGTGGCAAAATGCCTGCAAGGAGCCCCTCTGCACTGTCCAACTCACCTCTACTGACTGCCCCTCATGTAAGTCTAACACTTCTGTATGATTTATGCCCACGTCTGAGCCAATCGCTCCTGTTCATCATACGAGTGATGTCACAATTGCAGCCATCTTGGTCACCAAGCCACTTTTCTCCTTCGTGTCCCACAGAAGCTGCAAGGGACTGGCCCTCTCATGCTCACGGAGGAGGAGAAGAGGACTCTGGTAGCTGAAGGTTACCCCATTCCCACCAAATTGCCCCTAACCAAAGCAGAGGAGAAGGCGCTGAAGAAGATCCGCAGGAAGATTAAAAACAAGGTGAGAGAGAATCCAGGGGGTGCCCAACATGGTGCACCCTAATACTTTAACCTTTAGTTCTCCTTTAAACCTGCCAGAGCACAGAGAGGAATGGATAATTCAGCATCATTGTGGGGTTACTTACCCTTTATTTGCAATCTCTTCCCAGATCTCTGCCCAGGAAAGTCGCAGGAAAAAGAAAGAATATATGGACAGCCTGGAGAAGAGGTACATTGTGGTGCTTTCTAATAGGGTGAAAGGGGAAATTTAGGGAAGACAAGATTTGGGGTTATTTGGGTACTAGTGGAGCTCTATAATTGGGTGAAGAGGAGACTCTGGGTTATTGGGTACTAGTAGTGCTCTATAATTGGGTGAAGAGGGGAATTGAGGGAACAGGGTTTTGGGGTTATTGGGTACTAGTTGTGCTCTATAATTGGGTGAAGAAGGGAGTTGGGGTTATTGGGTACTAGTTGTGCTCTATAATTGGGTGAAGAAGGGAGTTGGGGTTATTGGGTACTAGTTGTGCTCTATAATTGGGTGAAGAAGGGAGTTGGGGTTATTGGGTACTAGTGGAGCTCTATAATTGGGTGAAGAGGAGACTCTGGGTTATTGGGTACTAGTAGTGCTCTATAATTGGGTGAAGAGGGGAGTTGGGGTTATTGGGTACTAGTTGTGCTCTATAATTGGGTGAAGAAGGGAGTTGGGGTTATTGGGTACTAGTGGTGCTCTATAATTGGGTAATGAGTGGAGTCGAGGGAAGAGGATTAACTAAAATTGCCAGGCTGCCAATCATACAGAATTCCTGTTCCATTGAGTTTCTTCCTTTTTAACAGGGTTGAGAATTGTTCCTCTGAGAACAGTGATCTGCGCAAGAAAGTGGAAGTTCTGGAGACGACCAACAGGTTAGAACCTTGTCTAAAAACATGACCCTTCCCCCCCCCACCGTCCTTTTATAAATAAACCCTTTTTATAGTGCTTTCTGCTGTGCTGTGATTGGCCGGCATGTACTGGCTAACTTTTTCATTGGCTGTCACTCTTCCTGTGCAGGACTCTTCTTCAGCAGCTCCAACGTCTGCAGGCAATGGTCACAGGCAAAGTCACCCGTTCCTGCAAAGCCGCCGGCACCCAAACTGGCACCTGCCTCATGGTGAGAGTCTTGTCCTTCTCGGGGCTTATTAGCATCACTGCTTGTTTAATGGCTCCAACAAGAAGACTCCCCCCTTTTGGAAACTTTGCGCATCTTTAATACTAAAAAAAATTTTTTTTGCTCTTCTCTGACTTTTTCATTCCTCTCTTCTTCAGATGGTGGTCTTGTGCTTTGCCGTTGTTTTTGGAAGCTTCACTCAAAACTTAGATCTATATTCGTCATCAAGTAAAACTATGCATGAGCCGAGCCAACATTCAGCTCTGGAGTCCTACACGGCTTCTATTGGTAAGTCTTTCTGCCGCAGATCCCACATGTCTAGGGACACGCAGGGTTAATTGTGTTACTTTAGAGTAATGTAGAGTGTATGTATAGAATATATGGCCCTGCACTCACCCCAAATCTCCCCCTAACTGACCTAAAGGCTAGGCCCCCTTAGCTCATAACAAGGTTACAGATATATAGAAACATTGGGGTGTCACCCTGCTATAGTTCCAGGGGTACCCAGGGCACAAATAAACACTCACCCCAAATCTCCCCCTAACTGACCTTCAGACTGGGCCCCCTTAGCTCATAACAAGGTTACAGATATATAGAAACATTGGGGTGTCACCCTGCTATAGTTCCAGGGGTACCCAGGGTACAAATAAACACTCACCCCAAATCTCCCCTAACTGACCTTCAGACTGGGCCCCCTTAGCTCATAACAAGGTTACAGATATATAGAAACATTGGGGTAACAGTCACCCTGCTATAGTTCCAGGGGTATCCAGGGTACAAATAAGCACTCACCCCAAATCTCCCCCTAACTGACCTTCAGACTGGGCCCCCTTAGCTCATAACAAGGTTACAGATATATAGAAACATTGGGGTGTCACCCTGCTATAGTTCCAGGGGTACCCAGGGTACAAATAAGCACTCACCCCAAATCTCCCCCTAACTGACCTTCAGACTGGGCCGGCCCCCTTAGCTCATAACAAGGTTACAGATATATAGAAACATTGGGGGTTCACCCTGCTATAGTTCCAGGGGTATCCAGGGTACAAATAAGCACTCACCCCAAATCTCCCCCTAACTGACCTTCAGACTGGGCCCCCTTAGCTCATAACAAGGTTACAGATATATAGAAACATTGGGGTAACAGTCACCCTGCTATAGTTCCAGGGGTACCCAGGGTACAAATAATCACTCACCCCAAATCTCCCCCTAACTGACCTTCAGACTGGACCCCCTTAGCTCATAACAAGGTTACAGATATATAGAAACATTGGGGTAACAGTCACCCTGCTATAGTTCCAGGGGTACCCAGGGTACAAATAATCACTCACCCCAAATCTCCCCCTAACTGACCTTCAGACTGGGCCCCCTTAGCTCATAACAAGGTTACAGATATATAGAAACATTGGGGTGTCACCCTGCTATAGTTCCAGCAGCAGAAAACTGTCATTACTATTAGTTGCCACACTTGCTTACCCTCTAACGATTCACTGTCCCCTCCCAGTTCGTTCCCGCAAACTCCTTATCTTCGAGGAGCACCAGGCTGTAGAGAAACTGCACAGCTCTGCGGTGATGTTAGAGACGCAGGACGCTTGGGAGATTCAAGCTGATACCATCTCTAAACACCAGGCGGCGCTATTGGAAGAACTTAATTTTTCCCAAGAGAAAGCCTTCAGCCTATCAAATGACAGCAGCAGCGACATGCCAGTCCGGCATAGGTAAGAGTTGCATTATGGGTAATGGTCAGGATTATATCTTGGCATCAGGTCTTTAAAGGATAAGCAAACCTTTAAAATAATTGACCAGGCTGCTCTGATATTCTTCTGCTTAGGAAAACAATTAAACCTTTCTCACATCTTTCCTAAGCAGAAGAACATCAGCCTCTTTCTTTCTCCTGACAACTTCCTTGACTACTTGCTGGTCAGACTGATCAGAAACTGACCAGCAGGTGGCGCTGTTGGAACAAAATCCATTCATATTAACAGCACATGTATCCCTTAATATCTTGGAATCAAAAGAAAATAAATAATGAATGTAAATGACAAACGTGCTTAGAATAACCCCCTCATCAATTTTACGCTTTGGTTGTTTAAAAGGTTTACTTATCATTTAAATGAACCTTAGCTAAAGGGCAACTCATCCTTTTATGTCTTTTGTGAGATTCTGCTCCTGAGCCATAAAACAAGACAAAAGTGTTGGGAGTTCCCAGTAAGGAAGTAGCCGTGACACAAATAATATGTTTAGTAGCCACTGGGACCCTCGCTCCTTGTCTCATCTTCCCGCTTTAAACCCATTTTAGGTTCACTTCAGAATTTGGACATAATGACACCACCAAAGTCATAGAGTTGGACCGGACTGTCAACACAACTTCCTAATGGAGGATCCTGTCCCCCCCCCATCCCTTCTATCAGCCCCCTTGGCGCCCCCCGCTGAGCCCACCCCTTGGACTTGTCCCGCTGTGCTGGGCTTAGGAGGCCGGGACTCTGATATCGGCGAATGAGAGTCGTTTGCAACAAACGAGATGCTGATTCCTCGTCAGGATCCAATATGGCCGCCTCGTGGACTTAATCGCGAGGGCACCATTGGGAGTGTCACTTGTTTGCCAGGGCCGAGGTTGGAGGTGGAGCCATTCGCTGATTCTGAAACCCACATCTTGATAACTCCCTGCAGCCTTGGTCAGGAATACACTGATTTTCCGCATCAATACAACCAGTCAAGATAGAGAAATTCAGGTTCTGGGACAAAATGAGCAATTATTTTCATTTATATGGACACGATACAACACTGCCACCTACGGGCCAGGACATGTACGGTGTCCCCTCTGAGACAAAAAGGCTTTAGGTTTAAGTTATAGCAATGAACACTGTAACAAGCCTCCCCTTTAAGGCTTCTATCCCTGCCAGACTATATAATCTGCGTGCCTTAATAACTCCCAATCCCTCGCGTATAAACCTGCAGTTTCAGCCTTGCCACCCCCACATCCATTGTAGCCCTTATCTTAAACATCATGTGCTCCCATCATGCACTGCAAGCCCTAAGGTTGTGCCGTCGCTTTAAGTGGCAAGTTCAGAACGTCAATGAGTCGGACTTGTACTCCCAGGATATTTGGGGGTGTTCATAGCCAATGCACCCACAATCCTCTCTGCCCCTGTCACTGTTGTAAATAGTATTTATTAGTTTTGCTCTGTTAAGGGGAAGTAAACCCATCTCAGTATATTATTGTCTCGAGATCCTTCTGATGCTCCCCATTCCCTCTATTCATGGGTCGTCCCCCCACTTCCCGCTGAGCATTTACCCTTTAATACCCCAAAAGGGTTTCTATTTCTTTGTGTCGGCCAATCGGCTTCCTCCCCTGACGCGAGTCAAACAAGACGGGACATGCGCCCCCCCTCTCCAGACAGCGAGGGGTTAAACCTCCTCTTATTGTGACTTTTAGCTTCTCTATTTTTTGGTATATTTTTTATAAAATGTAAAATGAAGAAAAATCCAATAAAAAAAATAGCTGCATTCTGATTGGTGCCTTTGTCCTGAGTCTGACATTGGGGGGGGATTATTGGAACCCCATTAACTCTGCTCTGGACGCCCCTAAAGATACCAGAGTCCCTAGGAGGGGCCCCCCTGTACTCATTCATAGAAAGTCACAAGTGATTGGCAGCTGCAATGTTTCTGGATTCAATATTTGTAAATAGATGAGAAATATCGACTCTCCGGCCACAGAGCGTTTGTCATGTGACAAGTCTGAGCAGCTGCCGCACTCTCATTAACACCATTAATTAATAATCTAACTGGCACCTGGTTACACCCCTAATGTAGAAACTTATTCCTCATTGGCACAGGCAGGCCAGCAGCATCATACAGTAATGGGCGGAGTCAGAGATTCCCCTGTACTAAGCACAATTCAGCAGGAACAGCCCCTAAGTTTGCTCATAGTCTGTACAGAGAGATCCCATAAAACTATGGCAGCATAGGTATTCCCTGTACTAAGCACAATTCAGCCGGAACAGTCCCCTTATCTCTTTCCTTTAACTGAATTGTGCTTAATGTTATCGGGAAACCATGAAAGAATTGCAATGTGTGTTTTGGCCAATATTCACCCCTGTCCCTGAACATGGGAGGAGTCAGGAAAGCCCCACCCCAAACCAGAGCAGCCATGATATGGTATATAAATGCTGTAAAGGGTGCCCTTTAAATATTGGCCAGCCCCACCAGAGGGCAGCACAAACCAGATTAGAAATTGGACTGCCTGTATTCCAGTATGTTCAGAACATTGAGAGGATGCTGGGAGTTGTAATGGGATAATGTAAGTGTATAATATATAGGCACAGCCCCCCATCTTTCGCCAGAATAAAACAATGTTTTTATAACTGTTTGGTAGCCAATAAGTCAATTTATGCTGAATTGTGCTTAGTACAGGGAATACCTATGCTGCCATAGTTTTATGGGATCTCTCTGTACAGACTATGAGCAAACTTAGGGACTGTTCCTGCTGAATTGTGCTTAGTACAGGGAATACCTATGTACCATAGTTTTATGGGATCTCTCTGTACAGACTATGAGCAAACTTAGGGGCTGTTCCTGCTGAATTGTGCTTAGTACAGGGGAATTACCTATGCTGCCATAGTTTTATGGGATCTCTCTGTACAGACTATGAGCAAATGTAGGGGGCTGTTGCTGCTGAATTGTGCTTGAGTCTGGTGGAGTCTGACCATTATAAAAGAAAGGGTGGGGGCAATATGGAGAAAATGGAGCCCCTGGAGAAATAAACAATTTCATATGAGAATAAAGATATGGCAAGGCCCTTATAATTCGAGGTCTCTATATAAATAATCAGGAGTGCCCCTATAATTATAATCAGATTAGGAAGAGCAGAATTAATATCCTCTAATCAGAATACTATATTGATCGCTATGGGAGGGAGGCACCTGCAATAAAAACCTATACTGAGGCGGCTGCTCCAATCTAAGAAAAACTAGAAAAAAAATAGTAATACTTCCAAAAAAAATAGGACGGGTGCCCTTATAATAACCCCATTGTGATCAATCAGGGGCCGAGCCTATGATTATAATATTCCCATGAGGAGGAGGCAGTGCGCTGCTATAATAAACTTATAATAAAGAGAAGGGGGCGTGGCGCTATCGGGGCCGCTTTGCGATTGGCCGGGGAGGAGTTTCCCACAATGCCCCGCTCTCCCCCAGGGATGCTGCGAGAGCCGCGCCTCCTCCATTTGCAGCGAGTGGGAACTGAGATCTGTCTGTGCCCGGGACTCCCCGCGCCTCCCCCGGCCCGGCACAGACATGAACCCGCCGCCCGATGGAGCCCAGGACCTGAGCGGATGCCGGGGAGCCGAGGGAGGGCAGGACACGGCCGGGGAAACAGCTGTGCAAGAGCCGGGGAGCAGGGACGAGTCGGTGGAGGAGAAGCTCCGGAGTCTGACCTTCCGCAAACAACTGTCATACAGGTAATACAGGTGTATAGGCAGCAGGTTATCCCTTATAATACATCAGAGTTCCCTGTATAACTCAGCCTGCAGCCTTGTGCCTTTATATGGTCACTGAACAACCCCTCAGTGACTTCTAATATCCTTATCATTTACAGTAGGGGGTACATTATCCCTTATAATACATGAGTGATACTCAGAGTTCCCTGTATAACTCAGCCTGCAGCCTTGTGCCTTTATATGGTCACTGAACAACCCCTCAGTGACTTCTAATATCCTTATCATTTACAGTAGGGGGTACATTATCCCTTATAATACATGAGTGATACTCAGAGTTCCCTGTATAACTCAGCCTGCAGCCTTGTGCCTTTATATGGTCACTGAACAACCCCTCAGTGACTTCTAATATCCTTATCATTTACAGTAGGGGGTACATTATCCCTTATAATACATGAGTGATACTCAGAGTTCCCTGTATAACTCAGCCTGCAGCCTTGTGCCTTTATATGGTCACAGAACAACCCCTCAGTGACTTCTAATATCCTTATCATTTACAGTAGGGGGTACATTATCCCTTATAATACATGAGTGATACTCAGAGTTCCCTGTATAACTCAGCCTGCAGCCTTGTGCCTTTATATGGTCACAGAACAACCCCTCAGTGACTTCTAATATCCTTATCATTTACAGTAGGGGGTACATTATCCCTTATAATACATGAGTGATACTCAGAGTTCCCTGTATAACTCAGCCTGCAGCCTTGTGCCTTTATATGGTCACAGAACAACCCCTCAGTGACTTCTAATATCCTTATCATTTACAGTAGGGGGTACATTATCCCTTATAATACATGAGTGATACTCAGAGTTCCCTGTATAACTCAGCCTGCAGCCTTGTGCCTTTATATGGTCACTGAACAACCCCTCAGTGACTTCTAATATCCTTATCATTTACAGTAGGGGGTACATTATCCCTTATAATACATGAGTGATACTCAGAGTTCCCTGTATAACTCAGCCTGCAGCCTTGTGCCTTTATATGGTCACTGAACAACCCCTCAGTGACTTCTAATATCCTTATCATTTACAGTAGGGGGTACATTATCCCTTATAATACATGAGTGATACTCAGAGTTCCCTGTATAACTCAGCCTGCAGCCTTGTGCCTTTATATGGTCACAGAACAACCCCTCAGTGACTTCTAATATCCTTATCATTTACAGTAGGGGGTACATTATCCCTTATAATACATGAGTGATACTCAGAGTTCCCTGTATAACTCAGCCTGCAGCCTTGTGCCTTTATATGGTCACAGAACAACCCCTCAGTGACTTCTAATATCCTTATCATTTACAGTAGGGGGTACATTATCCCTTATAATACATGAGTGATACTCAGAGTTCCCTGTATAACTCAGCCTGCAGCCTTGTGCCTTTATATGGTCACAGAACAACCCCTCAGTGACTTCTAATATCCTTATCATTTACAGTAGGGGGTACATTATCCCTTATAATACATGAGTTATACTCAGAGTTCCCTGTATAACTCAGCCTGTAGCCTTGTGCCTTTATATGGTCACAGAACAACCCCTCAGTGACTTCTAATATCCTTATCATTTACAGTAGGGGGTACATTATCCCTTATAATACATGAGTGATACTCAGAGTTCCCTGTATAACTCAGCCTGCAGCCTTGTGCCTTTATATGGTCACAGAACAACCCCCTCAGTGACTTCTAATATCCTTATCATTTACAGTAGGGGGTACATTA
The DNA here is from genome assembly GCF_017654675.1 of Xenopus laevis. NCBI lineage: Eukaryota > Metazoa > Chordata > Amphibia > Anura > Pipidae > Xenopus > Xenopus laevis. The sequence continues at coordinate 3,461,687 of NC_054376.1, read as the reverse complement.
TCCCTTATAATACATGAGTGATACTCAGAGTTCCCTGTATAACTCAGCCTGCAGCCTTGTGCCTTTATATGGTCACAGAACAACCCCTCAGTGACTTCTAATATCCTTATCATTTACAGTAGGGGGTACATTATCCCTTATAATACATGAGTTATACTCAGAGTTCCCTGTATAACTCAGCCTGTAGCCTTGTGCCTTTATATGGTCACAGGACCCCTCAGTGACTTCTAATCTCCTTATCAATACCAAGTACAGAGGTAGGGGCTGACAGACTGTAGGTGAGGAGAGTTTAGGGGGAGAGATAGGAGTGTGACGGAGATAATTACTATACAAGTGTAGGTGGGAAAGTGTGGGGGAATCACTCACAGGCGAGGGGGGGGCAGCTGATAATTGAATTCTAGAGACAGAAGGGTTAATAGTTGAGCAGCCCCACTAGGCAAGGAAAGGGTGTATAGTGGGCTCTGCTCGTTACCTTATGATAAAACCATCCATTTCCATTAATAAAGGGGGTACTGGGTCCTTAATGTGAAATAAAGGTTTTAGACTTTGAATATGGGGGGAGGGAAGGAATTTGATTCTGTTACATGAGACTTCCTCAAATACTGCCTCACTGAGCATGATGGGACTTTATTAACAGTAACTTGACGGCTGTAATATGTTTCTCACCTGCAGCATTTGTTATAATTATATTTATATACACAGATCCTATCTGATCCCCATTGTAAGCAGCAGTCCTGTCCTGCTTTATGGCAGCTGAGATTCTAGCTATCTGTATAACAGAACATTCTGTCCCAGTGGCTGCACAGATCCTATCTGATCCCCATTGTAAGCAGCAGTCCTGTCCTGCTTTATGGCAGCTGAGATTCTAGCTATCTGTATAACAGAACATTCTGTCCCAGTGGCTGCACAGATCCTATCTGATCCCCATTGTAAGCAGCAGTCCTGTCCTGCTTTATGGCAGCTGAGATTCTAGCTATCTGTATAACAGAACATTCTGTCCCAGTGGCTGCACAGATCCTATCTGATCCCCATTGTAAGCAGCAGTCCTGTCCTGCTTTATGGCAGCTGAGATTCTAGCTATCTGTATAACAGAACATTCTGTCCCAGTGGCTGCACAGATCCTATCTGATCCCCATTGTAAGCAGCAGTCCTGTCCTGCTTTATGGCAGCTGAGATTCTAGCTATCTGTATAACAGAACATTCTGTCCCAGTGGCTGCACAGATCCTATCTGATCCCCATTGTAAGCAGCAGTCCTGTCCTGCTTTATGGCAGCTGAGATTCTAGCACTAGATAGTAATAGAGGAAACTCTTAAAATCTGTTATGCTATATACATTATCTCTTTTCTGCCTTATGAGGTCACAGATCATCATGATGTCATACTGTTTGTGTCCCGTCACGTGACCTCCGGTGTTAAACTGCTTCTCTCTATAACCAGGCAGGTATTGGTTTCCCTATTTGTCTCCATTCGCCACGGCTCCTATTAATAGACAGCGCAGCTCACACTCCGTTGGTTACACTGTTGCCTTTGCTTGAGAATGGTATCACTTCCCCTTTATCACATGGGCAGCGCCGGATTTCATTTCTGGGCGCCCCTAGGCCGCGCGGTCCGACCAGGTGGCCGCGCGGTCCGACTAGGTGGCCGCGTGGTCCTAGCGCCCGCCTTCCCAGCGCGCCAGCGAAAAAACGCTGGCGCAGCTGGTGTAGTTGAACGGGGACGCGAACGTCCCCATAATGCGGCTGGGCGGCATGCCGCCCCTATTTTTTTGCCGCCCTAGGCCCAGGGCCTATGCGGCCTTGCTGCAAATCCGGGCCTGCACATGGGCTGAATATAATAAATGCAGAGCAATCTGTTCTCTCATTCAAGTGACTGGCTAATGTTGACTATAAGGACATTGTAATGATTCAGTATCGATCATTCTGGGGCCCTGTCTCTAGGGGGCCCTTTCTGTGTTTCCCGTTGGGGCCCGATGATGATGATGATATGACTCTGTTCTTTCTAAACTCATTTATTGGATGTTTAGCCATAAACATTGCGGCTTCCCTGAGGGATAATTCTGCTTGTGGAGAGGGGATCACTTTCCATGTCTGAAGCTGATATTCGAGTGGTTCTGGCGTCTCGCTGTCCCATTGATGCGTTGCTTGTGGGCACTGAAGCAAAACCTCTGTATACTGGGTGGGTTTCACTCATGGAACAGTGTCGTCTCTTTCTGTCCTTGTCTTGTTGCTGTCCGTTCTTTTCCAGCTCTGTTAATCAGCGGATTTATTGTATATAGTTCCAGGAGTCAGAACCAGTAGTGCAGAGAGACTCCTGAAACAATGGAGCAGAAGCAGCTGATAAACGGACCTGACTACGAGGGTCCACTCTCACATTGTCCAACTGGCCATTTAAAGGGGTTGTTCCAATTTAAATGAACTGTTAGTCTGATGTAGAGAGGGATATTCTGAGACAATTTGCAGTTGGTTTTCATTTTTTATTATTTGTGGTTTTTGAGTTATTTAGCTTTTTATTCAGCAGCTCTCCAGTTTGTAATTTCAGCCATCTGGTTGCTAGGGTCCAAATTTCCCTAGCAACCATGCACTGATTTGAATAAGAGACGGGAATATGAGCAGTAGAGGCCTGAATAGAAAGATGAGGAATAAAAAGTAACAATAACAATACATTTGTAGCCTTTCAGAGTATTTTTTTTTAGATGGGGTCAGTGACCCCCATTTGAGAGCTGTGATTAAACTTTGAAATTACTACGTCTTTATTAAGACATAACTCTGCCTGCCCTCCTCTTCAGAAAAGGTGACAGGGCGTTGATCCATTGTGCGGTGCTCGATTTCTCCCCCCTGACTATATCTTATAAGGAAGGCAGGGAGGAGCAATCGAGTGCCGCACAATGGATCGCCGGCGCGCAAACAGAGTTTCGGTAAGTTATTTCTTAATAAAGACTTAGCAAGTTTAATTTGTATTAATTTGTATTGTATTTGTGTTTTTTTTTAGTTGTATACTAACGAATTAAAAAAAATTGATGTTACTGGTCCTTTAAGGGACCCACTAGAGGAATTATAGACATTGGAAATGGAATAGGTGTCATGTATGGGGGAAATAAGAAAGGGCTGATGGGATTGATCCTTGGTTGGGGCCCACTAGCAGATCAACTGAAACACTTCCAGGCCAACCCACCAATCAACAGTGCAAGCAATGACAGGGTTAATCACTACAATTAATTCAGTAGGGGGATGGCAGGGCAATAGTCTGCTCGATCATTATACAGAGGTTGATTTATTACTATTATTATTATTGTGTATTGTGTCAACCCTCCAGCTGCTGTAAAACTATAACTCTCACCGTCCTCTGGCTGGGAGTAATAAGGCAACAGCTAGAGGCCTGTGAGTGCAGAATGATAGACATTTAATAAATATATGCAAATTTGAAAATAAATGCAATTTAAAATAAATATATATCATTGTTGAATATATAATATACACATAAGGCACATACAGTTTTATAACCTTTAGTTTACCTTTAAATCCTTAAACCCTTGTATTAGTCTTTTATGCAGCTGCATTGAGCGATCAGCCCCCTCTCTGCCCGTGTGCTCCGAATACAAAGGAACCTGTGGCCTATACTTTGACTCCATATAAAGCCTCCCTGCTATAAATAGATTCCAGCTTCTATAAATAGCCCCGTGCATCCTATAGAAACATTCTGTAATCTTGTAAATAATCCTGACTCAGACCCCCCCCTGGACAATCATCTCTGTCACTCATTGAACAACCCGTAGCGTTTGATTGGCTGCTGTTTTATTGGGCAACTTTACATCACGTGAGACTCACACGTCAACCAATTACAATATACAGATACTGTACATGAAACAATTGGGGTAACAGTCACCCTGCTATAGTTCCAGGGGTACCCAGGGCACAAATAAACACTCACCCCAAATCTCCCCCTAACTGACCTTCAGACTGGGCCCCCTTAGCTCATAACAAGGTTACAGATATATAGAAACATTGGGGTGTCACCCTGCTATAGTTCCAGGGGTACCCAGGGTACAAATAAACACTCACCCCAAATCTCCCCCTAACTGACCTTCAGACTGGGCCCCCTTAGCTCATAACAAGGTTACAGATATATAGAAACATTGGGGTGTCACCCTGCTATAGTTCCAGGGGTACCCAGGGCACAAATAAGCACTCACCCCAAATCTCCCCATAACTGGCCTTCAGACTGAGCCCCCTTAGCTCATAACAAGGTTACAAATATATAGAAACATTGGGGTGTCACCCTGCTATAGTTCCAGGGGTACCCAGGGCACAAATAAACACTCACCCCAAATCTCCCCCTAACTGGCCTTCAGACTGGGCCCCCTTAGCTCATAACAAGGTTACAGATATATAGAAACATTGGGGTGTCACCCTGCTATAGTTCCAGGGGTACCCAGGGCACAAATAAACACTCACCCCAAATCTCCCCCTAACTGACCTTCACACTGTGCCCCCTTAGCTCATAACAAGGTTACAGATATATAGAAACATTGGGGTGTCACCCTGCTATAGTTCCAGGGGTACCCAGTGTACAAATAAACACTCACCCCAGATCTCCCCCTAACTGACCTTCAGACTGGGCCCCCTTAGCTCATAACAAGGTTACAGATATATAGAAACATTGGGGTGTCACCCTGCTATAGTTCCAGGGGTACCCAGGGTAAAAATAAACACTCACCCCAAATCTCCCCCTAACTGACCTTCAGACTGGGCCCCCTTAGCTCATAACAAGGTTACAGATATATAGAAACATTGGGGTGTCACCCTGCTATAGTTCCAGGGGTACCCAGGGCAGAAATAAGCAGTCACCCCAAATCTCACCTTCAGGCTCTACCACCACCCACTACTAGAGACCCCACTGCTGATTCTGTCGAGTGCCATTAGACTGTATTTCATTTATTCCCGGGGGGATGAGCTGCTTGTGTTTACACTAAATAGCAGTCTAATTACCTTTACCTGTAATTCCCGGCACCCCAGAGATCGCTGTAATTGTATTAAATCTCTGCTCTACTCCAACACCAGGAACCCTGCAACGCATGCTAATGTGCCACAACCTGAGTATTAGTATTATGTACTTATCCAGGAAAGAGCCCTAATACTCTGTAATTAAAATAACAAAATAAAGTAAAAAGGATATTTATTTTCCTCCCCTTAACTAATGGGAACAAAAGGGAACATTTTAATCAGTATCAAAGAGTGCTGCATTCCTTTAAAGGAAAACTATACCCCCCAAACAATGTAGGTCTCTATTAAAAGATACTGAGTAAAACAGCTCATGTGTAAAAGCCTGCTTCATGTAAATGAACCATTATCATAATAATATACTTTTTTAGTAGTATGTGCCATTGGGTAATCATAAATAGAAAATTGCCATTTTAAAAAATAAGGGCCGCCCCCTGGGATCATAGGATTCACTGTGCACACATACAAACCACATGTAAGGTCACATGAGCCAATTAACAGACAGAGTTCTGCCTTTTGCTTCCTCACTTCTTCCTGTTACAGTTAGTGTTGTAGTATTTCTGGTCAGGTGATCTCTGAGGCAGCACAGATAGAGTCACGAAATGGTGGTTCAAGGCAAGAGATGTAAAAGGGCAATATTTATGTAAATATATATTCCAGTTTGGGAAGATTCTTTAATATGTCATTCAATTTGATATAATCTATCTGTTGCTTAAGTTTTCATTTTGGGGGTATAGTTTTCCTTTAAATAATCTTAAAGTATTTATAGAAGGTCTACTCTTCCTTTGAAAATCAGAGGATAAATACAAATATACAGAGAAGGAATGTTCTGGGCACACAATAAGCTATACCCTCATACTGTACTGTCTAAGGGAATCAATATGGCACCTCCTCCTCCCATATGTATAAATACAAATATACAGAGAAGGAATGTTCTGGGCACACAATTAGCTATACCCTCATACTGTACTGTCTAAGGGAATCAATATGGCACCTCCTCCTCCCATATGTATAAATACAAATATACAGAGAAGGAATGTTCTGGGCACACAATAAGCTATACCCTCATACTGTACTGTCTAAGGGAATCAATATGGCACCTCCTCCTCCCATATGTATAAATACAAATATACAGAGAAGGAATGTTCTGGGCACACAATAAGCTATACCCTCATACTGTACTGTCTAAGGGAATCAATATGGCACCTCCTCCTCCCATATGTATTAATACAAATATACAGAGAAGGAATGTTCTGGGCACACAATAAGCTATAACCTCATACTGTACTGTCTAAGGGAATCAATATGGCACCTCCTCCTCCCATATGTATAAATACAAATATACAGAGAAGGAATGTTCCGGGCACACAATAAGCTATACCCTCATACTGTACTGTCTAAGGGAATCAATATGGCACCTCCTCCTCCCATATGTATAAATACAAATATACAGAGAAGGAATGTTCTGGGCACACAATAAGCTATACCCTCATACTGTACTGTCTAAGGGAATCAATATGGCACCTCCTCCTCCCATATGTATAAATACAAATATACAGAGAAGGAATGTTCTGGGCACACAATAAGCTATACCCTCATACTGTACTGTCTAAGGGAATCAATATGGCACCTCCTCCTCCCATATGTATAAATACAAATATACAGAGAAGGAATGTTCTGGGCACACAATAAACTATACCCTCATACTGTACTGTCTAAGGGAATCAATATGGCACCTCCCTCCTCCCATATGTATAAATACAAATATACAGGGGAGCTCAGAGCAGGGAAGAAATGATAGTGGGCCTGAAACATCTGCTGCTTTTCTTATTTAATCATAGCGTTTTTTTTTAAGTTCATGAGAGTTGGTAAAAATACAGTGTCAAGTGTGGGGTGAATCCAACATACTGTGTCTTACAAAATAAAATGTTATTATATTTGATGTAGAATAGCAGAATATCCATTTACCTTATAGTCCCACCCACTGCTCAAGTTACAGACTCTCTGCCTCTCCCCCTGTAGGCTTCCATCAGAGTGTTCTAGCCCCACCCATTGTTTGAGTCACAGACTCACTATACCTCCCCCTGTAAGTATCCATCAGTGTCTAGTCCCACCCACTGCTTGATTTACTGACTTATATTTATGGGGCGGTAAAAATACACTGTCAAGTGTGGGGTGAATCCAACATACTTCTTGTAATAAAATAAAATGGTATTTGAAGAATAGAATAGTATGGCAGAATATTTTTTTAGGAACACTATTGCTATTTCCCTTACCTTCTTGTTCTACTCACTGGTTGAGTTACAGACTCCATACCCCATCCTCTGTAAGCAGGCCCGGATTTGCGGCAAGGCCGCATAGGCCCGGGCCTAGGGCAGCAAAAAAATAGGTGCGGCATGCCGCCCAGCCGCATTATGGGGACACGTGCGTCCCCATTCATTTACAGCAGCTGCGCCGGCGTTTTTTCGCCGGCGCGCTGGGAAAGTGAGGTGAGGTGGGCGCTAGGACAGCGCGGCCGCCTGGTCGGACCGCGCGGCCTAGGGGCGCGCCTCAGTGAAATCCGGCGCTGCCTGTAAAATGCCATTAGAATGTTCAAATCCCGCCTACTGCTTGAGTCACAGACTCCCTTCCCCTTCCCCCTATAATCTTCAATCAGAGTGTTCTAGTCCCACCCACTGCTTGAGTCACAGACTCACCGTGCCTCTCCATATAATCTGCCTGCAGAGTGTTCTAATCCCACCACAGCTTGAGTCACAGACTCTCTGTCCCACTATAAGATTCTATCAAAGTGTTCTAATCCCACCACAGCTTGAGTCACAGACTCTCTGTCCCACTATAAGATTCAATCGGAGTGTTCTAATCTCACCCACTGCTTGAGTCACAGACTCTCTGTCCCACTATAAGATTCAATCGGAGTGTTCTAATCCCACCCACTGCTTGAGTCACAGACTCTCTGTCCCACTATAAGATTCTATCAAAGTGTTCTAATCCCACCCACTGCTTGAGTCACAGACTCTCTGTCCCACTATAAGATTGTATCAGAGTGTTCTAATCCCACCACAGCTTGAGTCACAGACTCTCTGTCCCACTATAAGATTCTATCAAAGTGTTCTAATCCCACCCACTGCTTGAGTCACAGACTCTCTGTCCCACTATAAGATTCTATCAAAGTGTTCTAATCCCACCCACTGCTTGAGTCACAGACTCTCTGTCCCACTATAAGATTCAATCGGAGTGTTCTAATCTCACCCACTGCTTGAGTCACAGACTCTCTGTCCCACTATAAGATTCAATCGGAGTGTTCTAATCCCACCCACTGCTTGAGTCACAGACTCTCTGTCCCAGTATAAGATTGTATCAGAGTGTTCTAATCCCACCCACTGCTTGAGTCACAGACTCTCTGTCCCACTATAAGATTGTATCAGAGTGTTCTAATCCCACCCACTGCTTGAGTCACAGACTCTCTGTCCCACTATAAAATTCTATCGGAGTGTTCTAATCCCACCCACTGCTTGAGTCACAGACTCTCTGTCCCACTATAAAATTCTATCGGAGTGTTCTAATCCCACCCACTGCTTGAGTCACAGACTCTCTGTCCCACTATAAGATTCTATCGGAGTGTTCTAATCCCACCCACTGCTTGAGTCACAGACTCTCTGTCCCACTATAAGATTCTATCGGAGTGTTCTAATCCCACCCACTGCTTGAGTCACAGACTCTCTGTCCCACTATAAGATTCTATCGGAGTGTTCTAATCCCACCCACTGCTTGAGTCACAGACTCTATGTCCCACTATAAGATTCTATCGGAGTGTTCTAATCCCACCCACCGCTTGAGTCACAGACTCTCTGTCCCACTATAAAATTCTATCAGAGTGTTCTAATCCCACCCACTGCTTGAGTCACAGACTCGAGGCTGCTTACAGTTTAAGACACAGGACTATGGTTCACAGGTAAAGCTTACGATTTTTTAAATTTAAAAATAAACTAATAATCAAAATAGAGCAGTTCTGAACTATTAGAGAAAGCAAAGCTTATTCATATATTATTGGGCATCAAATAGATTTAGTTAGGATGATTGAGTTACTAATGCCCCATAGACAGGAGCCAACCTGTTTCCCACTTCAGGACCACGGAGAGCGAGAGTGATAGTTCAGTACCACGGACGGCTCCCCAGCAGGGTCAGCACCTTGGAAAGCTCCGTAGCTTGTGTACCTGCCTTTTCTCTTGCAGCAGAGATGGATCAATAGTTCCTTGTGGGATTCTTTAGAAATTAACACTTTCACGGCACGTCAGAGAACATTCCATCGGGGCAGGAGCTGGGCTCTTGGGTTCCTATATAGCAAATAAGGCCCTGCCCAATCTTCTCTTTGCCTAATGATGTCTTCACTCTCACCTCTTTACCCCCTTATATTTTGGGCGATTTAAATGTCCAGCATGACGCCTTGTCTGTGTTTTTACATCTTCCTTCAACCTCTAATTTGAGATCGGCTTCTTTCATGGATTATCCACATTTTCCCTCTCCCCTGCTGGGAGGTATCAGCATTTTCTTCTCCCATCAAGTCATTTGCACCGTGGGCTGCTGAGCTGAGTGATGATCACTTTGAAGTTTGTGTTGGCTGCTATGGAGAGAACAAAAATTAACCAACACAATAGAATATACAGTGCCAACATATTTCACAGCCCTGTACAGAGATTATATATCAACCCCTGACCCAAAGGAGCTTACAGTCTAACGGCCCTATCCCATTCACACAAACTAGGGTCAGTTTTATCAGGAGCCAGTGAACCCGTCTGCATTTATTTGGGTTGTGGGACTTCTGTGGATCCAATCTCAGTCTCTACTCTCTTTGGCTGTTGCGGTTTGATAGTAGCTCTGAATGTATCATCAAATATTTACTTTGTTTGAGAGTTGGGCTTAAAGATTTCCATTAGATCTCTTGCCTGAGACTAGACGCAGAATATTGACTCGCTCTAAACACTGCGTTTTGTGGCATTTCATGTAAAGTTTTCACAGTCAATAAATATTAAGATGTTTTTACTCATAACCTGTACAGAGATATGCGATAAAACTATGGCATCATAGTTATTCCCCTTTACTAAGCAAAATTCAGTAGGAACATTCCCTAAGTTTGCTCATAGTCTGTACAGAGAAAGGGAATCAAGATGGCACCCCCTCCTCCCATATGTGTAAATACAAATATACAGAGAAGGAATGTTCTGGGCACACAATAAGCTATACCCTCATACTGTACTGTCTAAGGGAATCAATATGGCACCTCCTCCCATATGTATAAATACAAATATACAGAGAAGGAATGTTCTGGGCACACAATAAGCTATACCCTCATACGGTACTGTCTAAGGGAATCAATATGGCACCTCCTCCTCCCATATGTATAAATACAAATATACAGAGAAGGAATGTTCTGGGCACACAATAAGCTATACCCTCATACTGTACGGTAAGGGAATCAATATGGCACCTCCTCCTCCCATATGTATAAATACAAATATACAGAGAAGGAATGTTCTGGGCACACAATAAGTTATACCCTCATACTGTACTGTCTAAGGGAATCAATATGGCACCTCCTCCTCCCATATGTATAAATACAAATATACAGAGAAGGAATGTTCTGGGCACACAATAAGCTGTACCCTCATACTGTACTGTCTAAGGGAATCAATATGACACCTCCCTCCTCCCATATGTATAAATACAAATATACAGAGAAGGAATGTTCTGGGCACACAATAAGTTATCAATATGGGGGGGTTTGTGGATGCACACCTAAGGCCAATTTCAAAAAGTATAATTTCAAAAAGTATAAAGCCCTGTCTAAGTAATTCAAGTAAATATGCCAGTGCATTTAATTTTGAAACAGGGTTTTTTTGTTACAAAGTTATGATCATAATATTGATAAGCCACCATACCACGTCAAGGTAAAACCCCACATGGTGGTCCCTAACTTATTTATCTTTAGTCATAGTAAACAAGGTACATTACCTCTCTGTAGTAGCAATTCTTTGTATAAACATCTCCTGTGCCTTGGTTTCAACTCTGTGCTAGATCCTCCCCCGCCAACTTTCTGAGCGGCTTTTAAGAGGGAGAGACTGCCTTAACCAATGCCCATTTTAGAAAAGTAGAAATCAGGTGTTGTAATTAAAATCAAGGTAGAGTGATATGTGCAGTTGCACAATAGTGTGTATACATGTGTAAGTGAAAAGTGAAAGTATGTATGGTAGTGGTAAGGGAAAGTGTATGTGTATTTGGGAGTATATGTGTAAGAAAGCATAGAATAAAAGAATGTAAAGAAGAAATAAATGAGAGACATAATAAGTATATGTGTACATAGAGTAGTGTCTAATGGGACGTTGGTTTTTTCACGGCTAGACCCTCCCATGCCGCCAGCACTTATGGCTTTTGGCGGGGGAGGATCTAGCACAGAGTTGAAACCAAGGCACAGGAGATGTTTATACAAAGAATTGCTACTACAGAGAGGTAATGTACCTTGTTTACTATGACTAAAGATAAATAAGTTAGGGACCACCATGTGGGGTTTTACCTTGACGTGGTATGGTGGCTTATCAATATTATGATCATAACTTTGTAACAAAAAAACCCTGTTTCAAAATTAAATGCACTGGCATATTTACTTGAATTACTTAGACAGGGCTTTATACTTTTTGAAATTATACTTTTTGAAATTGGCCTTAGGTGTGCATCCACAAACCCCCCCATATTGACACAATAAGTTATACCCTCATACTGTACTGTCTAAGGGAATCAATATGGCACCTCCTCCCATATGTATAAATACAAATATACAGAGAAGGAATGTTCTGGGCACACAATAAGCTATACCCTCATACTGTACTGTCTAAGGGAATCAATATGGCACCTCCTCCTCCCATATGTATAAATACAAATATACAGAGAAGGAATGTTCTGGGCACACAATAAGCTATACCCTCATACTGTACTGTCTAAGGGAATCAATATGACACCTCCCTCCTCCCATATGTATAAATACAAATATACAGAGAAGGAATGTTCTGGGCACACAATAAGCTATACCCTCCTACTGTACTGTCTAAGGGAATCAATATGGCACCTCCTCCTCCCATATGTATAAATACAAATATACAGAGAAGGAATGTTCTGGGCACACAATAAGCTATACCCTCATACTGTACTGTCTAAAGGAATCAATATGGCACCTCCCTCCTCCCATATGTATAAATACAAATATACAGAGAAGGAATGTTCTGGGCACACAATAAGCTATACCTTCATACTGTACTGTCTAAGGGAATCAATATGGCACCTCCTCCTCCCATATGTATAATTACAAATATACAGAGAAGGAATGTTCTGGGCACACAATAAGCTATACCCTCATACTGTACTGTCTAAAGGAATCAATATGGCACCTCCTCCTCCCATATGTATAAATACAAATATACAGAGAAGGAATGTTCTGGGCACACAATAAGCTATACCCTCATACTGTACTGTCTAAGGGAATCAATATGGCACCTCCTCCCATATGTATAAATACAAATATACAGAGAAGGAATGTTCTGGGCACACAATAAGCTATACCCTCATACTGTACTGTCTAAGGGAATCAATATGGCACCTCCTCCTCCCATATGTATAAATACAAATATACAGAGAAGGAATGTTCTGGGCACACAATAAGCTATACCCTCATACTGTACTGTCTAAGGGAATCAATATGGCACCTCCTCCTCCCATATGTATAAATACAAATATACAGAGAAGGAATGTTCTGGGCACACAATAAGCTATACCCTCATACAGTACTGTCTAAGGGAATCAATATGGCACCTCCTCCCATATGTATAAATACAAATATACAGAGAAGGAATGTTCTGGGCACACAATAAGCTATACCCTCATACTGTACTGTCTAAGGGAATCAATATGGCACCTCCTCCTCCCATATGTATAAATACAAATATACAGAGAAGGAATGTTCTGGGCACACAATAATCTATACCCTCATCCTGTACTGTCTAAGGGAATCAATATGGCACCTCCTCCTCCCATATGTATAAATACAAATATACAGAGAAGGAATGTTCTGGGCACACAATAAGCTATACCCTCATACTGTACTGTCTAAGGGAATCAATATGGCACCTCCTCCCATATGTATAAATACAAATATACAGAGAAGGAATGTTCTGGGCACACAATAAGCTATACCCTCATCCTGTACTGTCTAAGGGAATCAATATGGCACCTCCTCCTCCCATATGTATAAATACAAATATACAGAGAAGGAATGTTCTGGGCACACAATAAGCTATACCCTCATACTGTACTGTCTAAGGGAATCAATATGGCACCTCCTCCCATATGTATAAATACAAATATACAGAGAAGGAATGTTCTGGGCACACAATAAGCTATACCCTCATACTGTACTGTCTAAGGGAATCAATATGGCACCTCCTCCCATATGTATAAATACAAATATACAGAGAAGGAATGTTCTGGGCACACAATAAGTAAGTGTATGTATTTAGCAGTATTGGGCACAGTGGTTAGGGAGCGGTGCCCATAGCTCATTATGTGGCGTCGCAGGTTATTGTGTTTGTTGACTGGTCAGTGCCGTGAGCTGTTGAGTTTGTCGAGAGGATACAATAACCATAAATAGTAACTAATTAGATATGAGTGCTAGTTAACTCAGCTTGGCTAATGGAAAATCCTCTTTCCTGGGCATTAGCCGTGATGCTGATTTCAGATTAGTCTCTGGCTCCATTAAATATGAATTGGTACAAGAGTGTCGCCCATTGTTACTTCACTCCGTGCAATTGAATCCCAAGTATCGATTCCACTCCGTGCTTCAATCACTGGACGGGGCTGCAGTTTTTCACTGGAGCGTGGAGCTCGTTTACCTTGTCAATGGGATGTGACAGCCTGTTAAAGGCTCTAGGGCACGAAGGCCGAGCCTGGGAGTCTCACGGGGGGCTCAGGAATGCTGAGAGATTTCTATATAACCATTGTTAGTAAGGCTATAGTATTGTATGTGCTTGTAACTGTATGTAAGATGTACTGGATGAACCCCTAGGTCTTTGTTAGGGATGCACCCAATCCAGGATTCAGTTCGGGATTTGGCCAGGATTCAGCCTTTTTCAGCAGGATTTGGATACGGCCGAATCCTTGTGCATGGCTGAACCGAATCCTAATTCGCATATGTAAATTAGGGTTGGAAAGGGAAACCATGTGGCTTTTTGTCACAAAACAAGGAAGTTAAAAACATTTTGTCCCACCTTTTCCTTTGCCGTCCCTAATTTGCATATGCAAATTTGGATTCGGTATTTGGTTGAATCTTTTACAAAGGATTCGGGAATTCAGCCGATTCCCAAATGGTGGATTTGGTGCATCCCTTGTCTTTGTGCCCTTTCCATGCATTTGTTTTCCTGACAGGTGATCTGGGGGGGGGGGAGACTCCCACAAATCTTAGGCAGTGCCAATGAGCTTAAGGTGCTTGGGTGCCCTGTGCTGCCAATCCATTTCCGGGCTCCAGTTCAAGGTGCAGCAGATCTCATGGGTGCCAGTGCATAGTGCATGGGTCCTAAAGTCTTGTAGTTTTGCACCTCTGGGTTTAGTAATTGAACTAGGGATGCACCAAATTCAGGATTCGATTCGGGATTCTGCCTATTTCAGCAGGATTTGGATTCGGCCGAATCCTTTTGGTGCATCTCTAAATTGAACCCTATAGTGCAGGGCTACAATCAGTAACCGTGGGGCCCTCTGTCCATCACTCACTTGGGCCCCTTGGAGGTGGGCTCTGCTCAAATAGACTGAGGCACCAATAGAGATAAAAACGGACACATAGTCGCCCGTTATATAAATCGGACAACCGATATCTACCTACTACTAACAAGCCTCGCTCCTCACTGTGGGGGGTTGACCAGAGATCAAATGTCCCCAAAAATATCATTACATTGATAATCTGTGACACCCAGAGGGCATTTATAGAGGGTGACCTTGAGTGCGGTGTTGTCTGTCTTTGACGTTCTTGGGTTACTGAGCAGAAATAGATCCACTCACTCCCGTGTTAATTCCGTGCTTGGTTTTCTGTTGCGTGCGTAGACGCGAGCTCATTCATTACACGCCGTGTCCTCCCCACACATAAACATATGACCCTTAACCTGTGCTCCCTTTTGTCCCAAAAAGCTACCGGCTGGGAGTTGCAGTCAAACAACTGGAAGGGCAGAAGTAGATGGAGATTGCCTTCAGTTCTACTCTCTCTGCGAGTACAACATGTGTGCAAACAACTTAGAAGTATTTTGGGTCAAGAAACAACCTGCAGCCAATCAAAATGCTTTATCAATCACAAACCCAAGGTAAACAGGTGTGCAGACCAGGTGTCATGGCCGTCTCTGGTGACGCCACTGATATACAACTATAGAAGTTCCCATTTTAAGCTAAAATTTAGTGTTATCCTGATTAACATGTATTTATAAAGCACCGACACATTCAGCAGCGCTGTACAATTAATAGAAGGGTACAAAGTTAACAATTACAGGAGGAAAAGGAGTCCCTGCTCAGTAGAGCTTACAATCTAGAAGAAGATGAAATTAGACGCAGCGCCACAATATTTATAGAGCAGTTATATCAGTGGAGGCTGGGGATCTGTTTGTTAAATTTCTCGAATCGAAATCTGTGGAAATCAGTATTTCTGACATATTAATGGGAATAAATGCAACTATGAATTAGGCTTTCTGTGCAGAATCAGTGTGGGGAGGTTTTACTGAATGTTTGGAAGGAGATAAAGGGCAGTACAATTACTCCTGTGATTTTAGGTTTCATGAGTGATGCTCTCAAGAAGGCAGGGAGAGATAGCACCATTGGCACCTGGTGGAGAAAGTAGGGCAAAGTATCAGCAGTTGGACCAGATGGAGATACTAGAAAGAAATAGCAAGACCACATGGAGACAGTATGAAAACAGGCCAAGACAGTGTTGGACTGGAGTGTCCGATGCCCACCAAGGGTTCCAACAAAGGGGCCCCACCACCCTCCTCCTGGTCTCCTGCCCAAGCCACAACCTCCCTCCAGGCCCCCCACACCGTCACACATACCTGTACTCTTAATTGGGGATCAGGGAGCAGCCCGAGCTGGCAGTGGACAGGTGTAGGTTGGGGTTGGCAGGACCCGGTGCCCTGCCAGCCCAGTCCAACCCAGAGGCAAGATAGCAATGTTAGGATGGAACATATCAACAGTACACCCTGATAGCACAGTAAGGCAATTTAGCAACAGTATGACTGTATGGAGAAAGTAGGACCTGATGAAGGAAGTAGAACCGCACAGCAATATATAAACAGTAGAACCTCGTGAAGGCAACAGGACAAGATAGAACAGAAGGTCCAGATGAAGGCAGTAGGGCAAGAAAACATCAGTAGGACCTGATGGAGGCAGTAGGAAAACATAGAACAGAAGTTCCAGATGAAGGCAGTAGGGCAAGAAAACAACAGTAGGACCTGATGGAGGCAGTAGGGTAAGATAGAACAGAATGTGCAGATGGAGACAGTAGGGCAAGAAAGCAATTATAGGTCCTGATGGAGATAGAAGGGCAACATAGCAACAGCAGGACCTGATGGAAGCAGTACAACAACATAGCAACAGTAGAAGCTGACAGAGGCAGTAGGACAAAATAGAACAGAAGGTCCAGATGAGTCAGTGGGGGAAGAAAGCAACAGTAGGACCTGATGGACGCAGATAAAACAGAAAGAAAGGGCAAGAAAGCAACGGTAAGACGTAATGGAAACCGTAGGACAGTTGGGCAACAGTAGGACTTGTTGGAGGCAGTAGATAATGTCAGTAGGGCCAGATGGAAACAGTAGGACAGTAGGGAAAATAACAGTAAATCCTGATGGAGACTGAATACAGTCGGACCAGATGGCAACAATAGGTCTGTCAGTGGGTGTCGGGGAGTTGTGAGTCAATGACATCTGTAGGGACACAGGTTGGACATTGTGACTATGTCTGGTGAGCTCCATCCCTGCCTCTCTGAGTTTATGGGACTGGTAATGAATGAGTAGTTTGTCCCACTTGCTCCAAGCGGCCTAGGGATTAACTCTGTCCTTTCTCTAGACTCCTTCCCTTCCCCCATCTCACATACAGCAAAGGTGTCTGGGAGTTGGGGGGATGAGTGTTATGATTAGAGGTGGGATCAGGATCAGAACAGAATACACTGAGCTGCTGTATGCCTATAGCATTATAAGTGTACAACAGCCTGAGATATTACTGGATATATAGTATATTATAACAAGAATTAGATTGTCAGCTCTTTGGGATACTCTAAAGGAAATCAAGTTTCTCTGCATGGACCAATAAATCCTAAACAAAAAAGCTCTTCTTTCTAATAGGCCAATGACTGCCGGTGATCCCAGTATATATCCCAGCGGGAGCTGCCATACTGCATAGTCTGTGGGAGGAGAGATTGGTTTATTAATTTTTTCGCAAGATGTTGCTTCTGTTAACTGATTTTTAACCCCTCCTCCGTTCTCTGTGTCAGACTCTTGAAACAATGTAGCGGAAAGCAGTTCTGCTTCTGTTACTTCTCCTACATTGTTTCAAGAGTCAGAACCAGAGACAAAATGAGCAGGAGAGGCCATGATTGTCACCTACACGAACGGGTTATTTTTACTTCTCCATTGGTGGAAACTAGTCCCTTATATAGTGTATAATATGAATATTATTAATAGTACCTAATATAATGTATAATATTAATTTTATTAATAGTACCTAATAAAATGTATAATATGAATTTAATTAATAGTATAATTCCCAAAGTGCAATGGGTCAGCACAATTCAGCAGGAACAGCCCCTAAATTTGCTCATAGTCTGTACAGAGAGATCCCATAAAACTATGGCAGCATAGGTATTCCCTGTACTAAGCACAATTCAGCAGGAACAGTCCCTAAGTTTGCTCATAGTCTGTACAGAGAGATCCCATAAAACTATGGCAGCATAGGTATTCCCTGTACTAAGCACAATTCAGCAGGAACAGCCCCTAAGTTTGTTCATAGTCTGTACAGAGAGATCCCATAAAACTATGGCAGCATAGGTATTCCCTGTACTAAGCACAATTCAGCAGGAACTGTCCCTAAGTTTGCTCATAGTCTGTACAGAGAGATCCCATAAAACTATGGTACATAGGTATTCCCTGTACTAAGCACAATTCAGCAGGAACAGTCCCCTAAGTTTGCTCATATTCTGTACAGAGAGATCCCATAAACTATGGCAGCATAGGTATTCCCTGTACTAAGCACAATTCAGCAGGAACAGTCCCTAAGTTTGATCATAGTCTGTACTGAGAGATCCCATAAAACTATGGCAGTATAGGTATTCCCTGTACTAAGCACAATTCAGCAGGAACAGTCCCTAAGTTTGCTCATAGTCTGTACAGAGAGATCCCATAAAACTATGGCAGTATAGGTATTCCCTGTACTAAGCACAATTCAGCAGGAACAGTCCCTAAGTTTGATCATAGTCTGTACTGAGAGATCCCATAAAACTATGGCAGTATAGGTATTCCCTGTACTAAGCACAATTCAGCAGGAACAGCCCCTAAGTTTGCTCATAGTCTGTACAGAGAGATCCCATAAAACTATGGCAGTATAGGTATTCCCTGTACTAAGCACAATTCAGCAGGAACAGTCCCCTAAGTTTGCTCATAGTCTGTACAGAGAGATCCCATAAAACTATGGCAGTATAGGTATTCCCTGTACTAAGCACAATTCAGCAGGAACAGCCCCCTCAGTTTGCTCTTAACCTTCAGCAATTGTTGGGATGCTTAGCTGAAGAAATGACTGATATATATAATTTCAGTAAAGTGCTGTGTAAATGTGTCAGCACCATATAAATCAGGGATAATAACAGTATCTAGAGGGTCTCCATTCGCTAATGCTTTAGAGACGCTGCTGAAAGACCCAGACAGTAAAGAAAGGAAATAATTGTTATTCAAATAAAGAGACCAGAGTACAAACAACTGGGGAGACACAAGTCTGTATGGGGAAGAGATAGGGGCCCATTCTCATAAGTGACCCTCATACTCTTCTGTTTAGGAAAATAACATGGAAGCTCCTAATGCACAAAAACCAAATAAGCATTTTTTTGGCACACAAACCTTGCTTTTTATTCGTAGCGTTCATAGAAAGCAGCAGCCGCTTAACCTTCCAGAATATCATATTTCTGTCACTGTGAAACTGTAAATACAGTACCGGGGGGAATGGGATATGAATGATATAAATAGCGATATAAATAGCGATATAAATAACCCAGCCACACGTTTGCTGCTGTAAAAAGAAAGGAGACAGATGTTTCCATTCTGCGCCGAGCAGATTGACGCTCATGCACCACTAACTTTAGTACTCGAGTAGTACAATATACCTTTATACTCACTCTATATGGGCAAAATGATGGGGACCCCTGCCTGTCCAACATCTCATTCTCAAACCAAGGTCATTAATTTAATAAGATGCTAACTGTCCCTTCACTCCAATAACTGCCCCTACTCTTCTACTCTTCACTAGGTCTTAAAACATTGTTGCTGGCAGTTGCTTCCATTCAGCCATATTGATGTTGGGGATCAGGCTGACAGTCGGGGTTCCAATAGATCCCACAGGGGTTCAGTTGGGTTGAAGGCAGTCAGGTTCTTCTCATCTCAGCAAACCCATTCTGTAGGGACCTGGTTTTGTGCTTGTAACTG
Source organism: Xenopus laevis (assembly GCF_017654675.1). Lineage (NCBI taxonomy): Eukaryota > Metazoa > Chordata > Amphibia > Anura > Pipidae > Xenopus > Xenopus laevis. The sequence goes on along the minus strand of NC_054376.1, from coordinate 3,441,934 downwards.
GAAAGGGTCTTCTTCAAACTGTTCCACAAAGTAGGAAGCATGGACTTCTCAGGACCATCTTGTCCAAGTAAAAGACTGAGACCTTGGTAGTTTTATGTATCAGAGGCGATTGAGGTTGGAGAAGGTCAAGGCTGACAATGGAAAAAGCCTCAGTGTAGCTAAAGAGAGACAAAACCAAGATGGCAGGATGACAAGTCAACAAGAAGAAGTTGAAGAAGTAGAGATGGTGTCTATAGTAACAGTGGATAATAGTCTCTGGGAAGGGAGTGTGACTGTGGGATAGCAGGTATAGTAGGGAGAGATGGTGTCTATAGTAACAGTGGATAATAGTCTCTGGGAAGGGAGTGTGACTGTGGGATAACAGGTATAGTAGAGAGAGATGGTGCCTATAGTAACAGTGGGATAATAGTCTCTGGGAAGGGAGTGTGACTGTGGGATAGCAGGTATAGTAGGGAGAGATGGTGTCTATAGTAACAGTAGATAATAGTCTCTGGGAAGGGAGTGTGACTGTGGGATAGCAGGTATAGTAGGGAGAGATGGTGTCTATAGTAACAGTGGGATAATAGTCTCTGGGAAGGGAGTGTGACTGTGGGATAGCAGGTATAGTAGGGAGAGATGGTGCCTATAGTAACAGTGGGATAATAATCTCTGGGAAGGGAGTGTGACTGTGGGATAGCAGGTATAGTCGGGAGAGATGGTGCCTATAGTAACAGTGGATAATAGTCTCTGGGAAGGGAGTGTGACTGTGGGATAGCAGGTATAGTAGGGAGAGATGGTGTCTATAGTAACAGTGGATAATAGTATCTGGGAAGGGAGTGTGACTGTGGGATAGCAGGTATAGTAGGGAGAGATGGTGCCTATAGTAACAGTGGATAATAGTATCTGGGAAGGGAGTGTGACTGTGGGATAGCAGGTATAGTAGGGAGAGATGGTGCCTATAGTAACAGTGGATAATAGTATCTGGGAAGGGAGTGTGACTGTGGGATAGCAGGTATAGTAGGGAGAGATGGTGCCTATAGTAACAGTGGATAATAGTATCTGGGAAGGGAGTGTGACTGTGGGATAGCAGGTATAGTAGGGAGAGATGGTGCCTATAGTAGTTGTTGTGCAAGATGCATCTCTTTGCAGTCAAAGGGGAAGGATCTGTGTCACCCTATGGTATTTAATCAATAGTACATGTAGGTAACATTACACTTATCATGACCTCTGGCTCAGTAATTGAACGGGTTATAATTCCAGCAGTTATAAAAAATATACTTCATGTTTTGATTAAGATGTTATAAATCTGGGTATTTATATAAATGCAGATAATACAGAGATAAACCCGTTTGTTTCTCACCACCTCTAAATAGTAAATGGAAATATATTCCGGGATATGAAAAATGTGAGAGATCTGTACGTTTGTGGAATACAGAAATACTTATAGATATAGAACGTTACTTTATTCTCACTCTCGGCTGTCTCTCCGGGGAAATAAAGGTTATTCTGTCGTTTTTGAAGTAGCAGCAATTAAATATTTTATTATAAGTTGTGGGGGGAAACTGGGGGATGGAAACACAAACAGATACATGGATACAGAATACAGACAATGAGCTAGAGATAGATGCATAGATACAGATGGATGGATAGAGAGATAGAGAGATAGAGATATATAGATATATAGATAGATTGATGGAGAGATAGAGAGAGAGAGAGAGAGAGAGAGAGAGAGAGAGAGAGAGAGAGATAGATAGATAGATAGATAGATAGATAGATAGATAGATAGATAGAAGATAGATAGATAGATAGATAGATAGATAGATAGATAGATACATAGATAGATAGATAGATACAGATGGATGGATAGAGAGATAGAGAGATAGAGAGACATAGATACAGTATATACAGTAGATAGATGATAGATTGATGGAGAGATAGAGAGAGAGAGAGAGAGATGATAGATTGATTGATTGAGAGAGAGAGAGACAGACAGATAGATAGATAGATAGATAGATAGATAGAGAGATAGATAGATGATAGATAATAGATAGATAGATAGATAGATAGATAGATAGATAGATAGATGATAGATAGATATATAAATTGATAGATAGATAGATAGTTTGATTGATTGATTGATGGAAAGATAGATAGAGAGAGAGAGAGATAGATATATATATATATATATAGAGAGAGAGAGAGAGAGAGAGAGAGAGAGAGAGAGAGAGAGAGAGAGAGAGAGAGAGAGAGAGAGAGAGAGAGAGAGAGAGAGAGAGATTGATTGAGAGATAGATAGATAGATAGATAGATAGAGAGAGAAGGGAGAGAGAGATAGATAGATAGATAAATTGATAGATTGATTGATTGATGGAGAGAGAGAGAGAGAGAGAGAGAGAGAGAGATTGAGTGAGTGAGTGAGTGAGTGAGATAGAAAGATAGATTGATGAAAGAAAGAAAGAAAGAAAGGTGACAGAGATGGATAGAGATAGATAGATAATTGATAGAAAATAGATAGATAGATAGATAGATAAATAGATAGATAGATAGATTAATTGATTGTTGGATAGAGAGATACAGGCAAATATAAATGGATAAAGAGATAGACAGACAGATAGACAAATGGATAAACAGTCTAATATAGAGAAAAAGATATTTATGCAGAGAGACAGCCAGAGAGAGAGCTTAGCTAGATAAAGAGACTGACAGAAAAGGATGGGGCCTGATGCAGAAGGACAGTGACCAAGAGAGGGAGAGACAGAGGGAAAAGGGGAGAGAGGTGGAAAGAATATTTAAAGGGGAGAGAGAAGTAAAAGGAGATAAAAAGGGGGAGAGATGTGGGGATAGAGATATGGGGGCGGGGGCAGAGAGGGGGATACACTACAGTATATACAAGAGAGGGGGATACAGTATATACAGAGAGGGGGATACAGTATATACAGAGAGGGGGATACAGTATATACAGAGAGGGGGATACAGTAATATACAGAGAGGGGATACAGTATATACAGAGAGGGGGATACAGTATATACAGAGAGGGGATACAGTATATACAGAGAGGGGGATACAGTATATACAGAGAGGGGGCTACAGTATATACAGAGAGGGGGGTACAGTATACACAGAGAGGGGGCTACAGTATATATACAGAGAGGGGGGTACAGTATACACAGAGAGGGGCTACAGTATATACAGAGAGGGGGATACAGTATATACAGAGAGGGGGTACAGTATATACAGAGAGGGGTACAGAGAGGGGGGTACAGTATATACAGAGAGGGGGGTACAGTATATACAGAGAGGGGGTACAGTATACACAGAGAGGGGGCTACAGTATATACAGAGAGAGGGGCAGTACAGTATATACAGAGAGGGGATACAGTATATTACAGAGGGGGGATACAGTATATACAGAGGGGGATACAGTATATACAGAGAGGGGGTACAGTATATACAGAGAGGGGGGTACAGTATATACAGAGAGGGGGGTACAGTATATACAGAGAGGGGGTACAGTATATACAGAGAGGGGGGTACAGTATATACAGTAGAGAGATGGGATTGTCACACTGAGGTGCAGCAAATCCACAATCCAGGCAATTGGAGGCTAAAGAGGATTAGTGGGATTGCTGTATAAATCTTAAGCACCGCACAGGATCAATCCACTAAATCTCAGCCTGTTTATCTGCCCCACCCCCACACACAACTCCCCTCCCCTGGCACATTCCTGGGTACCCCGGGCACATCCCCACCTTCTCCACAATCTACACCCCCCAGTGCCCTTCTCTCTTGTCTCCCACCTCTGCTGGGGAACGGGGAGGAGCGGGGGGGATACTCTGTGACCAGTTTGCCAGATTGCTTAGAAGCCACCGAGGATAAAGATTAGTGTCCCCATGGCAACCGCATCTTGGTACCAGCCAAGTTCTGATGGGAGTTGGGATAATATTCCGGTGTATTCAGTGCCCGGGACACAAATGCATGTTGTGCGCTCACCCTCGGCAGCCTCTCTAATTTGTATATAAACATTTACTTGCATTAGCTGGCTTCTGCTACATTGTTACAGGAGTCAGAACCAGCAGTGCAGACAACAAACACACACAGACACTGCCTTCAATAGCAATGACATTCATCCATAACTAGAAACCCAGTGAGCCGAGGAATGAGTAAATATTGGGAAGTTGCTCAGAATCCTATATTTTGCGGCAAACTTGAAGGCGCATTGGTGGAAACCTCAGGGACAGTTGAGCCGCATGTTCTTCCCGTCTTGGTTAAAGGAGAAGTTGGAGTGATCGGGGGATCAGGAGGTTAATTCTGATATGAATATTCTAGTGCCGATGTACTTGGTCTTGTCCTTTCTCTGGGGATAATTGTGTTTGTCTGTCTGTTATTGTTGTTCTGTGGCTCTGAATGACTTTGAGTCTCTCGACTTTCCCCTGCTGTCCCTGACTGACTGACTGACACTGATCCCTGCAGCTGTCTCTTCCTCTCCCCTCCTTCCGCTGCCTCCTCTCACTTATTAGCCACGGGGGCTGCTCAATCCTTCCTCCCCCAAATATAGATCCATATCAGCCTGTTCTCTGGGGTACAGTGACAGTGTCCCTCTATTCTTCCTTAGAGTGTAAGCTCTTGTTATCAGCTATGGGGGCCCAGTTAGGGGAAGATTTGGGGTGAGTGCTTATTTGTGCCCTGGGTACCCCTGGAACTATAGCAGGGTGACACCCCAATGTTTCTATATATCTGTAACCTTGTTATGAGCTAAGGGGGCCCAGTCTGAAGGTCAGTTAGGGGGAGATTTGGGGTGAGTGTTTATTTGTACCCTGGGTACCCCTGGAACTATAGCAGGGTGACACCCCAATGTTTCTATATATCTGTAACCTTGTTATGAGCTAAGGGGGCCCAGTCTGAAGGCCAGTTAGGGGGAGATTTGGGGTGAGTGTTTATTTGTACCCTGGGTACCCCTGGAACTATAGCAGGGTGACACCCCAATGTTTCTATATATCTGTAACCTTGTTATGAGCTAAGGGGACCCAGCCTGAAGGTCAGTTAGGGAGAGATTTGGGGTGAGTGCTTATTTGTCCCCTGGGTACCCCTGGAACTATAGCAGGGTGACACCCCAATGTTTCTATATATCTGTAACCTTGTTATGAGCTAAGGGGACCCAGCCTGAAGGTCAGTTAGGGAGAGATTTGGGGTGAGTGTTTATTTGTACCCTGGGTACCCCTGGAACTATAGCAGGGTGACACCCCAATGTTTCTATATATCTGTAACCTTGTTATGAGCTAAGGGGACCCAGTCTGAAGGTCAGTTAGTGGGAGATTTGGGGTGAGTGTTTATTTGTACCCTGGGTACCCCTGGAACTATAGCAGGGTGACACCCCAATGTTTCTATATATCTGTAACCTTGTTATGAGCTAAGGGGGCCCAGTCTGAAGGTCAGTTAGGGGGAGATTTGGGGTGAGTGTTTATTTGTACCCTGGGTACCCCTGGAACTATAGCAGGGTGACACCCCAATGTTTCTATATATCTGTAACCTTGTTATGAGCTAAGGGGCCCAGTCTGAAGGCCAGTTAGGGGGAGATTTGGGGTGAGTGTTTATTTGTACCCTGGGTACCCCTGGAACTATAGCAGGGTGACACCCCAATGTTTCTATATATCTGTAACCTTGTTATGAGCTAAGGGGACCCAGCCTGAAGGTCAGTTAGGGAGAGATTTGGGGTGAGTGCTTATTTGTCCCCTGGGTACCCCTGGAACTATAGCAGGGTGACACCCCAATGTTTCTATATATCTGTAACCTTGTTATGAGCTAAGGGGACCCAGCCTGAAGGTCAGTTAGGGAGAGATTTGGGGTGAGTGTTTATTTGTACCCTGGGTACCCCTGGAACTATAGCAGGGTGACACCCCAATGTTTCTATATATCTGTAACCTTGTTATGAGCTAAGGGGACCCAGTCTGAAGGTCAGTTAGTGGGAGATTTGGGGTGAGTGTTTATTTGTACCCTGGGTACCCCTGGAACTATAGCAGGGTGACACCCCAATGTTTCTATATATCTGTAACCTTGTTATGAGCTAAGGGGACCCAGCCTGAAGGTCAGTTAGGGAGAGATTTGGGGTGAGTGCTTATTTGTCCCCTGGGTACCCCTGGAACTATAGCAGGGTGACACCCCAATGTTTCTATATATCTGTAACCTTGTTATGAGCTAAGGGGACCCAGCCTGAAGGTCAGTTAGGGAGAGATTTGGGGTGAGTGTTTATTTGTACCCTGGGTACCCCTGGAACTATAGCAGGGTGACACCCCAATGTTTCTATATATCTGTAACCTTGTTATGAGCTAAGGGGGCCCAGTCTGAAGGTCAGTTAGTGGGAGATTTGGGGTGAGTGTTTATTTGTGCCCTGGGTACCCCTGGAACTATAGCAGGGTGACACCCCAATGTTTCTATATATCTGTAACCTTGTTATGAGCTAAGGGGGCCCAGTCTGAAGGTCAGTTAGGGGAGATTTGGGGTGAGTGCTTATTTGTACCCTGGGTACCACTGGAACTATAGCAGGGTGACACCCCAATGTTTCTATATATCTGTAACCTTGTTATGAGCTAAGGGGGCCCAGTCTGAAGGTCAGTTAGGGGGAGATTTGGGGTGAGTGTTTATTTGTGCCCTGTGATCCTTGAATTTCTGCCCATGACTTGTGTTCCCATTCATGCAGAACTACAGCTCCCATATCCCCTGCCAGCTTGCTTGGATGTAATTGTTTAGTCATAGCTTGAGGGAGTCCTAGACTTGTCAATTTTTTTTTTTTTACACCTAATTTCCTTAATAGGCACTTAATAGTGAATTTCCCCTTCGTTCTGGTTCCCACTCACCTCTGCCCACTCCCAAATACAAAACAAACAAGAAAACTCCCGGCATTAAGTCCACTTCAGTTGCTCGGTGCCCCTGGGTCCTGCAGGAATGGCGGAGGTGGAGGGAACGTTGATTCGGAGCTTAATTAAGGCCTTAATTGGATTTCCACTGTGCGGCTGTTTGAGAAAAGCCTGAGTGCAAGTGATACGATTCCTTCCCCTCCCAATCAGCTTTCCAGAGAAGAAAGGCGACTAATAATCAGTGTGATGGGGAGAGAGCGGAAACACCAACCTTCCTGGTGCCAACGATCCTCGGCAACCGGCTTAAGCCGCCACTTGGTGCCATTTAAGTAATAGCTTGGGAAATTGCTCTGGTAAATCACTTAATGACAAGGAGATTCCCGACAGAGAAACAATATATATATATGAATAGTACTTCTATTGAGGCCAGAGGCGTATTTGCTATACTGTGGGAGCCTATAGAGCAATCAATCAATCAAAGGTGCCCAGGTCCCAACCCACTTCAGTTCAGGAGAGGTGACCTAGAAACTCAAGAGCCTTTCAAGGAGTTGAAATCCAGGAACAGACTGTAGAAGAAGAATTAGCAAAGGATAAAGAGGAGCTGACATTCTTTTGTTGACTCATTGAGGCTTGAATAACCCTCTTTATTATTATATTTAAGAACCAGCCGGCACTTAAGGCCTGAAAGTGCCATATTGCTTTACATGGCGATTCCATTGGCTCTCAGATGAAAGGGAGGAAATTAGATTATATCAGGGGATTGTCCATGATGTCAGTGTTTGAATAAAGTTGTCTTGCTATTGGGTCTCTCTCCATATTTCAAATGATATCTGGTTGCCAAGGGGAGATGAATCTGGGCTGTGGGAATGGAGCTGGTTGATAACACAATAAGGGAGAGAGGAGATGGTGGATAACACAATGGGGAAGAGAGTAGATGGTGGATAACACAATGGGGGTAGAGAGGAGATGGTGGATAACACAATGAGGGAAGAGAGGAGATGGTGGATAACACAATGAGGGAAGAGCAGAGATGGATAACACAATGAGGGAAGAGAGGAGATGGTGGATAACACAATGGGGAAGAGAGTAGATGGTGGATAACACAATGGGGGTAGAGAGGAGATGGTGGATAACACAATGAGGGAAGAGAGGAGATGGTGGATAACACAATGATGGTAGAGAGGAGATGGTGGATAACACAATGAGGGAAGAGAGGAGATAGTGGATAACACAATGGGGAGCTAGTGGGTAACAGACTGGAGGAAAGGGGAGCTGGTGAGACAGAAGTAGGGAGAGAAGCTGAAACAGGAGGGGGAGGTAAAACAATTGAAGGCAAGGGCGGAGGCTCCAATGTATTGGTGGAGAAGTGAGGTAGAAAAGGGGCGACTTTCTTCTCTTGCTTCATGTTACATCGGCAAACAAAAGCCAATCCTATTTATAGCCCTGTGTGTCTGTCACAGCACCTTGTACATCTATTCTTAGTCCCAGCTGGTGCTCCATCAAGTATCCATGGGGTTAATGGAAGAGAAATCCTTACTGTGTGTGAGCAGCACCCTGGGGAGAAGCCAACAGGCAGGAAAGGGCACGGACTAAAGTAACTATAGAGGGAACCATGGAAGAACAATGAGCTCCAATATACAGAATGATATGGGGGTGACAGGGGAAAGATGGGGGGCTGTGCCTATATATTATACACTTACATTATGTGCATATATGATATGGGGGTGACAGGGGAAAGATGGGGGGCTGTGTCTATATATTATACACTTACATTATGTGCATATATGATATGGGGGTGACAGGGGAAAGATGGGGGGCTGTGCCTATATATTATACACTTACATTATGTGCATATATGATATGGGGGTGACAGGGGAAAGATGGGGGGCTGTGCCTATATATTCTACACTTACATTATGTGCATATATGATATGGGGGTGACAGGGGAAAGATGGGGGGCTGTGCCTATATATTATACACTTACATTATGTGCATATATGATATGGGGGTGACAGGGGAAAGATGGGGGGCTGTGTCTATATATTATACACTTACATTATGTGCATATATGATATGGGGGTGACAGGGGAAAGATGGGGGGCTGTGCCTATATATTATACACTTACATTATGTGCATATATGATATGGGGGTGACAGGGGAAAGATGGGGGCTGTGCCTATATATTATACACTTACATTATGTGCATATATGATATGGGGGTGACAGGGGAAAGATGGGGGGCTGTGCCTATATATTATACACTTACATTATGTGCATATATGATATGGGGGTGACAGGGGAAAGATGGGGGCTGTGCCTATATATTATACACTTACATTATGTGCATATATGATATGGGGGTGACAGGGGAAAGATGGGGGGCTGTGCCTATATATTATACACTTACATTATGTGCATATATGATATGGGGGTGACAGAGGAAAGATGGGGGGCTGTGCCTATATATTATACACTTACATTATGTGCATATATGATATGGGGGTGACAGAGGAAAGATGGGGGGCTGTGCCTATATATTATACAATTACATTATGTGCATATATGATATGGGGGTGACAGAGGAAAGATGGGGGGCTGTGCCTATATATTATACACTTACATTATGTGCATATATGATATGGGGGTGACAGAGGAAAGATGGGGTATATCTGTGCCTATATATTATACACTTACATTATGTGCATATATGATATGGGGGTGACAGAGGAAGATGGGGGCTGTGCCTATATATTATACAATTACATTATGTGCATATATGATATGGGGGTGACAGGGGAAAGATGGGGGGCTGTGCCTATATATTATACAATTACATTATGTGCATATATGATATGGGGGTGACAGGGGAAAGATGGGGGGCTGTGCCTATATATTATACAATTACATTATGTGCATATATGATATGGGGGTGCAGGGGCTGTACATAGGGAGCCCATTTATTATAACATGAGTCTTTTCTCTGCCCTGCTGTCTCCCTCTCTGATGTCTCAGCACAATATGCTTCTCGTCTGCCAATTCAGTAATGGCATCTGCTGGCGACTGTCCTGTCCAACATCTCTGGTGCGTGAGATACTCAGCGACGGATCAGGAAGAATTTATTTCTTTTGCATATACGTCCCATGTACCTCTCTTACCTTGATTTGTCCCCCTGTACAGAATTGTCACTAAAGGACAAGTTAGAGATGAAATGAGGAAAGCGGAATTATTCACCTCCTAAAAATCCTCAAAAACATATAATTCCCTTCTGTTTTCTGTTATTAATGAGCAGTCCTGTGGATTCTATTACCTACATTACATGATTAGTGTCACTGTCCCTTTAAGATAAAGGCCCATGTTCCTGCCGTGGGTCTTATGACGCTACTGTTTTTGTCTAAAAAATCCCTGCCATAAAGTAAGTCAGTCCTGCTGTGCTCTGCAAAGAAAGGAAGTAGAGAAAGTCACACGAGTACCTGGAAATGAAACCTTCATTTACACAATATTAAAGGGGAAGTTAATCCCTTCAGCATTGTTTTCAAATAGAACAAACCAAAGAAAGGGCTTTTCAGTTGCTCTTGTTCTCTAGGTTTTGCCTTTTTTTCTAAAAATTAGGTTTAAAAACTGAATTTTTTTTCCTTTTCTTCCCTGCCATATAAACTCTGTATCTGTTACGGTTGGATACTTAATACATTTCTCAGTTGCAGAAGGAAATCCCCACAAACATTGTATCAGCAGCTCTGGGAAAGATGCAAAAAAATAGAAAGGATAACAAAGCCCCCCCCATAATACATGAGTAATACTAGATATTCCCTTATAATAAACAAGCAACACTGAGAGTTCCCTGTATAACTCAGCCTGCAGCCTTGTGCCTTTATATGGTCACAGAACAACCCCTCAGTGACTTCTAATATCCTTATCATTTACAGTAGGGGGTACATTATCCCTTATAATACATGAGTGATACTCAGAGTTCCCTGTATAACTCAGCCTGCAGCCTTGTGCCTTTATATGGTCACAGAACAACCCCTCAGTGACTTCTAATATCCTTATCATTTACAGTAGGGGGTACATTATCCCTTATAATACATGAGTGATACTCAGAGTTCCCTGTATAACTCAGCCTGCAGCCTTGTGCCTTTATATGGTCACAGAACAACCCCTCAGTGACTTCTAATATCCTTATCATTTACAGTAGGGGGTACATTATCCCTTATAATACATGAGTGATACTCAGAGTTCCCTGTATAACTCAGCCTGCAGCCTTGTGCCTTTATATGGTCACAGAACAACCCCTCAGTGACTTCTAATATCCTTATCATTTACAGTAGGGGGTACATTATCCCTTATAATACATGAGTGATACTCAGAGTTCCCTGTATAACTCAGCCTGCAGCCTTGTGCCTTTATATGGTCACAGAACAACCCCTCAGTGACTTCTAATATCCTTATCATTTACAGTAGGGGGTACATTATCCCTTATAATACATGAGTGATACTCAGAGTTCCCTGTATAACTCAGCCTGCAGCCTTGTGCCTTTATATGGTCACAGAACAACCCCTCAGTGACCTCTAATATCCTTATCATTTACAGTAGGGGGTACATTATCCCTTATAATACACGAGTGATACTAAGATTTTGGGCATTTTCTGCCTACACTACAGGGGTCCTATGAGTCCTGGAGATGTTGTAGGCAACACGTCATACTTTTTTTATCCAGGAGGAGAGCAGGGATTGTCTTCTCTGCAGCTTTTAAACTACAACTCCCAACTGTCCCGACTGCTAATCCTTATCTAAGTGCTCAGCTGTCACAGATTCCTCTGTTGAACAATCCCCAATAGAAACATTAGTGTCTGTCTCCAGTACATGAGTAGGGACTGTCACTCTCTCTGTCTCAACTGGAGGGGAGACACTCGCTCTGTTCTGCGGGACCCTCGCTGATCCCAACATGGACCTTTATTACAGAAAGGACTGGCAGCCGCTTCCATTGAAACAAAGCTTTAGTTTCTCCGGGAGGGGAACATGGGATAATTGGTGAGTCTGGAGCCTTCAAAGCACTTTTTTATCCTCCGTGAGCCTTGATGGGATTATATTCTCGGCTTTATCCTGGATTTAATTTTCTTCCATTATTCTGTTCTAGCAACAAGTGAATAATAATGTTATTGGGTCATTATTAAGGTGCCACACAAGTATATATATATATATATAAACATTCCAGCGAGGTGCCGAGTTGGTACAAGGGAGTGGGTGAGATTTGGGGCAGAGAAACACTAATAGGTCCCATTGTTCCTTTCTGTAGCCTTTTGCATCAAATTATAGATTGTAAGCTCAGTGGCACAGTGTCATGAAATAGACACTGATTTAGAAGAATATGTTGCCTCAGGTTGCTAATTATTGATGCGCAGGAAACCGGCCAATCTCTGCCGCCCCCTCTCTAATGTATTTACTGTAACCAACATGGACGTCTGCTCTTTTGTTTCCCTTTCTATAATGAGAGGCCTGGGGATGCCATTGTGATATCCGGCTGCCCCCTAGGGCTGGAGTCCCAAAATTCATGGAACCTGGTCCAGCAGCTTTCACTTCCCAGGCCTTTGGGAACAGACGAAATGTAACAGGCGCTGGAAACATGAACAGGACAATGACAGCTGAGCTCCCCTATTCCCTGTTTCTTTAAAACACATTTTTTCTCTGTCACTAACAGTCTTGTGTCATTCTCTAATGGGCTCTGGATGCAAGGGCCACACTACAATACAGCTGCTTGTTCATATAGGGGTAAACCTATACTGCCATAGTTTTATTGGATCTCTCTGTACAGACTATGAGCAAACTTAGGGACTGTTCCTGCTGAATTGTGCTTAGTACAGGGAATACCTATACTGCCATAGTTTTATGGGATCTCTCTGTACAGACTATGAGCAAACTTAGGGACTGTTCCTGCTGAATTGTGCTTAGTACAGGGAATACCTATACTGCCATAGTTTTATGGGATCTCTCTGTACAGACTATGAGCAAATTTAGGGACTGTTCCTGCTGAATTGTGCTTAGTACAGGGAATACCTATGTGCCATAGTTTTATGGGATCTTCTCTGTACAGACTATGAGCAAACTTAGGGGCTGTTCCTGCTGAATTGTGCTTAGTACAGGGGAATACCTATGCTGCCATAGTTTTATGGGATCTCTCTGTACAGACTATGAGCAAACTTAGGGGACTGTTCCTGCTGAATTGTGCTTAGTACAGGGAATACCTATGTGCCATAGTTTTATGGGATCTCTCTGTACAGACTATGAGCAAACTTAGGGACTGTTCCTGCTGAATTGTGCTTAGTACAGGGAATACCTATGTACCATAGTTTTATGGGATCTCTCTGTACAGACTATGAGCAAACTTAGGGACTGTTCCTGCTGAATTGTGCTTAGTACAGGGAATACCTATGCTGCCATAGTTTTATGGGATCTCTCTGTACAGACTATGAGCAAACTTAGGGGACTGTTCCTGCTGAATTGTGCTTAGTACAGGGAATACCTATGCTGCCATAGTTTTATGGGATCTCTCTGTACAGACTATGAGCAAACTTAGGGGACTGTTCCTGCTGAATTGTGCTTAGTACAGGGAATACCTATGTGCCATAGTTTTATGGGATCTCTCTGTACAGACTATGAGCAAACTTAGGGACTGTTCCTGCTGAATTGTGCTTAGTACAGGGAATACCTATGCTGCCATAGTTTTATGGGATCTCTCTGTACAGACTATGAGCAAACTTAGGGGGCTGTTCCTGCTGAATTGTGCTTAGTACAGGCGAATACATCTATACCTTTGGTTCCGAGAGATAAAAATAGGGTTATAGGGTTGGACTGGGCTACCGGGACACTGGGAAAAAACCTGGTGGGCCCAATTCACTGCCGTTGCTGCCCCTGACCTCCCTCTCTGATCCTGGTTGTGGCAATAGAAAGCATGCGGGTGGGCTGAGAGGGTGCGGCTGCAGCCGGGGCCTTGTGGCAGGAGCAGGGGGGCTTTGAGACAGCCCAGTCTAACCGTGGGGTTTGGAGACTGCCCTGCTCCCAACTGTCCAATCAGGCAGACTTGCTGTACATACGATATTGGGCCAGTAGATGGCGTCAGAGCAGCAAACTTTTCTGGTGTAATATCTAAGTCCAGTACAATGAAATATGCTATATATATAAATATATAGGGACACTGCTTAGAATTACATTGTCTTTCAATAGGCAAAAAAAACAAGGACAGCGTTTGGGTAAAATTCCCCTTTAAAGTTTAAAGATCCAGCCCAGTATTTCCACCTGCCAAGGATCATATTAGGGGGGTCTGTCCATTTCTGACACACTGAGACTAGCGTGTAATTTAATCCCTACCGGCTTTGTACAAATCTAGGCACCCGATCATTAATGTCATCCGTGTTTAGGAGTTAGGCCCCGTTTCCACGGAAACAGTGGGTAATGGACAAGGTGGTGGGGGGAACAGGATTTCTGTTTATCTCCTACTTTCAGTTAATTTATTTATATCTGAATTAGTGCCAGGGATATAAATAGCCATAATATCGATTCCCTCGTAAATGGACTTAATCTCTGTATTTTATATGTACCGAGGGAATAGCGCTGTTTGTCTGTGCAACAATAACATTTGCACAAAGTACCGGGAATAAAGAATACTGTAAATAGTTTGTATAGTAGGGAGAGATGGTGCCTATAGTAACAGTGGATAATAGTCTCTGGGAAGGGAGTGTGACTGTGGGATAGCAGGTATAGTAGGGAGAGATGTGCCTATAGTAACAGTGGATAATAGTCTCTGGGAAGGGAGTGTGACTGTGGGATAGCAGGTATAGTAGGGAGAGATGGTGCCTATAGTAACAGTGGGATAATAGTCTCTGGGAAGGGAGTGTGATTGTGGGATAGCAGGTATAGTAGGGAGAGATGTGCCTATAGTAACAGTGGGATAATAGTCTCTGGGAAGGGAGTGTGACTGTGGGATAGCAGGTATAGTAGGGAGAGATGGTGCCTATAGTAACAGTGGATAATAGTCTCTGGGAAGGGAGTGTGACTGTGGGATAGCAGGTATAGTAGGGAGAGATGGTGTCTATAGTAACAGTGGGATAATAGTCTCTGGGAAGGGAGTGTGACTGTGGGATAGCAGGTATAGTAGGGAGAGATGGTGTCTATAGTAACAGTGGATAATAGTCTCTGGGAAGGGAGTGTGACTGTGGGATAGCAGGTATAGTAGGGAGAGATGGTGTCTATAGTAACAGTGGATAATAGTCTCTGGGAAGGGAGTGTGACTGTGGGATAGCAGGTATAGTAGGGAGAGATGGTGTCTATAGTAACAGTTGGATAATAGTCTCTGGGAAGGGAGTGTGACTGTGGGATAGCAGGTATAGTAGGGAGAGATGGTGTCTATAGTAACAGTGGATAATAGTCTCTGGGAAGGGAGTGTGACTGTGGGATAGCAGGTATAGTAGGGAGAGATGGTGTCTATAGTAACAGTGGATAATAGTCTCTGGGAAGGGAATGTGACTGTGGGATAGCAGGTATAGTAGGGAGAGATGGTGCCTATAGTAACAGTGGGATAATAGTCTCTGGGAAGGGAGTGTGATTGTGGGATAGCAGGTATAGTAGGGAGAGGTAGTGTCTATAGTAACAGTGGGATAATAGTCTCTGGGAAGGGAGTGTGACTGTGGGATAGCAGGTATAGTAGGGAGAGATGGTGCCTATAGTAACAGTGGATAATAGTCTCTGGGAAGGGAGTGTGACTGTGGGATAGCAGGTATAGTAGGGAGAGATGGTGTCTATAGTAACAGTTGGATAATAGTCTCTGGGAAGGGAGTGTGACTGTGGGATAGCAGGTATAGTAGGGAGAGATGGTGTCTATAGTAACAGTGGATAATAGTCTCTGGGAAGGGAGTGTGACTGTGGGATAGCAGGTATAGTAGGGAGAGATGGTGTCTATAGTAACAGTGGATAATAGTCTCTGGGAAGGGAATGTGACTGTGGGATAGCAGGTATAGTAGGGAGAGATGGTACCTATAGTAACAGTGGATAATAGTCTCTGGGAAGGGAGTGTGACTGTGGGATAGCAGGTATAGTAGGGAGAGATGTGTCTATAGTAACAGTGGATAATAGTCTCTGGGAAGGGAGTGTGACTGTGGGATAGCAGGTATAGTAGGGAGAGATGGTGTCTATAGTAACAGTGGATAATAGTCTCTGGGAAGGGAGTGTGACTGTGGGATAGCAGGTATAGTAGGGAGAGATGGTGTCTATAGTAACAGTGGATAATAGTCTCTGGGAAGGGAGTGTGACTGTGGGATAGCAGGTATAGTAGGGAGAGATGGTGTCTATAGTAACAGTGGATAATAGTCTCTGGGAAGGGAGTGTGACTGTGGGATAGCAGGTATAGTAGGGAGAGATGGTGCCTATAGTAACAGTGGGATAATAGTCTCTGGGAAGGGAGTGTGACTGTGGGGTAGCAGGTATAGTAGGGAGAGATGGTGTCTATAGTAACAGTGGATAATAGTCTCTGGGAAGGGAGTGTGACTGTGGGATAGCAGGTATAGTAGGGAGAGATGGTGCCTATAGTAACAGTGGATAATAGTCTCTGGGAAGGGAGTGTGACTGTGGGATAGCAGGTATAGTAGGGAGAGATGGTGCCTATAGTAACAGTGGATAATAGTCTCTGGGAAGGGAGTGTGACTGTGGGATAGCAGGTATAGTAGGGAGAGATGGTGTCTATAGTAACAGTGGGATAATAGTCTCTGGGAAGGGAGTGTGACTGTGGGATAGCAGGTATAGTAGGGAGAGATGTGTATATAGTAACAGTGGGATAATAGTCTGTGGGAAGGGAGTGTGACTGTGGGATAGCAGGTATAGTAGGGAGAGATGGTGCCTATAGTAACAGTGGATAATAGTCTCTGGGAAGGGAGTGTGACTGTTGGATAGCAGGTATAGTAGGGAGAGATGGTGTCTATAGTAACAGTGGGATAATAGTCAGTGGGAAGGGAGTGTGACTGTGGGATAGCAGGTATAGTAGGGAGAGATGGTGCCTATAGTAACAGTGGGATAATAGTCAGTGGGAAGGGAGTGTGACTGTGGGATAGCAGGTATAGTAGGGAGAGATGGTGTCTATAGTAACAGTGGATAATAGTCTCTGGGAAGGGAGTGTGACTGTGGGATAGCAGGTATAGTAGGGAGAGATGTGTCTATAGTAACAGTGGATAATAGTCTCTGGGAAGGGAGTGTGACTGTGGGATAGCAGGTATAGTAGGGAGAGATGGTGCCTATAGTAACAGTGGATAATAGTCTCTGTGAAGGGAGTGTGACTGTGGGTTAGCAGGTATAGTAGGGAGAGATGGTGCCTATAGTAACAGTGGGATAATAGCCTGTAGCAGCATATAAATGTATTGGCTATATATTGGCATGGAAAGGGTAAAGTGAGATAGAAAAGATTGGGGAGATTCGGGAGCAGAATACGTGACACAGTGGCCCATGGCCGTGGACTTATGAAAGTGAAGTGACAGAGGGGAGAGGAGAGTGTGAGTAATTATTGTGCAGTAGAAGAGCCAGTGAGGAGTCAGAGGGGCTGGGGGAGACAGGGAGATATAGTGCTTGTTTGCTGTAAGGGACCAAATAGACATTAATTAGGGATTAGGGAAATATCTACAGTTGTGCTGATAAGTTTACACACCCTGGCAGAATTTATGATTTCTTAACCATTTTTCAGAGAAAATCTTTCACTCATGGTTAGTGGTTGGAGCCATTTATTGTCAAACAACTGTGTTTACTCTTTTTAAACCCTAATCACTACACAAACTACCCAACTGACCCTGATCAAAAGTTTACACACCCCAGTTCTTAATACCGTGTATTGCCCCCCTTTAACATCAATGACAGCTTGAAGTCTTTTGTGGCAGTTGTGGATGAGGCTCTTAATCTTCTCAGACGTTAAAACTGCCCATTCTTCCTGCCAAAAAGCCTCCAGTTCCCGTAAATTCTTGGGCTGTTTTGCATATACTGCGCGGGGTTTGAGGTCTCCCCAGAGTGGCTCAATGATATTGAAGTCAGGAGACTGATGTGGCCACTCCAGAACCTTGACTTTATTTTGCTGTAGCCAATGACAGGTTGACTTGGCCTTTTGGATCAACCCTTTTAGTCTTGTAGAAAGTTTGGCAGAACTATTGTGCCAATGCTTTTGACTCTATGGTCATGAGTTCTGGCAAGAGACAATGGATCCTCTCATCCTCCAACCAGAAATGAATAATGGTCTCAGATCTCTGATTCTCTTTCTTCCTGCTCTTGGGCAGTTCTCTCTCCATGGCCAGTGGGTGGGGCCCCAGAAACAGCTCTAATTCTATGTATTTCTATGTAAGATTTTCATAGACAGGACCCACCTCATTGGTAGGCATTCCAGTCTCCCCCAGTTCTACCCTGGTACAAATGTCTTGTTCTACCTACCCTCTCATTTTTGGTCCCAGAACATAGTCAGGTGCCCCTCAGAGCAGCAGTTGTAGTTAACAAGAGTGAGGGAGAACAGATACAGAACATTACATCATAATAGGGCAAAGTGGAGCTGGCTGGCTACAGTAAGAGGACACGGAGACAGTAGGGCAAGATGGAGACAATAGGGCAAGATGGAGACAGTTAAGATCATGGAGACAGTAGGACAAGATGGAGACAGTAGGAGAGGGTGGAGGCAGTAGGACAAGATGGAGACAGTACAAAAAGGTGGTGACTGTAGGAGAAAGTGGAGACAGTAGGGCAAGATGGAGACAGTCCAAGAGGGTGTTGCCAGTAGGACATAATGGAGACAGTAGGGCAAGATGGAGACAGTAGAACAAGATAGTCAGGTGCCCCTCAGAGCAGCAGTTGTAGTTAACAAGAGTGAGGGAGAACAGATACAGAACATTACATCATAATAGGGCAAAGTGGAGCAGGCTGGCTACAGTATGGAGACATGGAGACAGTAGGGCAAGATGGAGACAATAGGGCAAGATGGAGACAGTATAATACCATGGAGACAGTAGGGCAAGATGGAGACAGACGGGCCATTTGGAGACAGTACAAGAAGGGGTAGACAGTAGGAGAAGGTGGAGACAGGGCGTGAGACAATGGAGACAGTAGGGCAAGATTGAGTCAGTACAAAAAGGTGGTGACTGTAGGAGAAAGTGGAGACAGTAGGGCAAGATGGAGACAGTCCAAGAGGGTGTTGCCAGTAGGATAAGATGGAGACAGTAGGCAAGATAGCGTCAGTAGGGCAAGATGGAGACAGTAGGACAAGATGGGGACAGTAGGACAAGATGGAGACAGTAGGACAAGATGGAGACAGTAGAACAAGATGGAGACAGTAGGACAAGATGGAGTCAGTAGGGCAAGATGGAGACAGTAGAACAAGATGGAGACAGTAGGGCAAGATGGAGACAGTAGGACAAGATAGCGTCAGTAGGGCAGTTTGGAGGCAGTATGAGAAGTTGGAGATGGTGTGAGACAATGGAGACAGTAGGAGAAGATGGGGTCAATAAAAAAAGATGATGACAGTTGACAGTTGAGCAAGATGGAGAGTACGGGGCATGATAAAAACAGCAGGGCAGGATGGTAATAGTAGACTTGGATGGGTTCAGTAGATCAGGACTAGATAACTGGCAGTAGGGCAAGATGACAGTAGGGGTAGATGGTTTGTATGAATATTACACAACTCACTTGCTACTTTGGATGCTGTGGGTGTCGCTGCTGAAATAACTTGGGTTCCTCTTTGGCAATTTTTTTTGCCAAATATCAGTTAATTTCCTGTTTCTTTTTAATTTGCCCTAAAAGAAAACCCCCAATGAATAGGACCAAATTACTGAATTATCATGTTCTGACTTTTTATAATGAGAAAATTACTTTCCTGCGCTGGGAGTAGCAGATCCCGTGCTGAGCGGCCGAATTAACTGCAGATTTAACGTTTCCATTTCCACTTCTGTTCTGCAACACGCGGCCCAGCTAAGCCTCCAGGGCTCTCAAATTCTAAGGGGAAGTTAATATTTTCAATGAATTAGCATCAAAACAACTTTTGCTGAAGGCTATCCCAGAGGGGCTGATGGGAATGTGCTAGTGACTTTATATTGTAAGCTCACTGGGGCAGGGACTGATGGAAATGTGATAGGACCTTAGATTGTAAGCTCACTTGGGCAGGGGCTAATGGGAATGTGATAGCGATCTTAAATTGTAGGCTCACTGGGGCAAGGACTTATGGGAATTTGATAGGGACCTTAGATTGTAAGCTCACTGGGGCAGGGACTGATGGGAATGTGATAAGGACCTTACATTGTAAGCTCACTGGGGCAGGGACTGATGGGAATGTGATAGGGGTCTTAGATTGTCAGAAGTAGCAGTACAGGCAGTGAGTCTGGCGTCTGCATCATAACAATTTTTGTATTTATAAACAGAGAAGGAATGTTCTGGGCACACAATAAGCTATACCCTCATACTGTACTGTCTAAGGGAATCAATATGGCACCTCCTCCTCCCATATGTATAAATACAAATATACAGAGAAGGAATGTTCTGGGCACACAATAAGCTATACCCTCATACTGTACTGTCTAAGGGAATCAATATGGCACCTCCTCCTCCCATATGTATAAATACAAATATACAGAGAAGGAATGTTCTGGGCACACAATAAGCTATACCCTCATACTGTACTGTCTAAGGGAATCAATATGGCACCTCCTCCTCCCATATGTATAAATACAAATATACAGAGAAGGAATGTTCTGGGCACACAATAAGCTATACCCTCATACTGTACTGTCTAAGGGAATCAATATGGCACCTCCTCCTCCCATATGTATAAATACAAATATACAGAGAAGGAATGTTCTGGGCACACAATAAGCTATACCCTAATACTGTACTGTCTAAGGGAATCAATATGGCACCTCCTCCTCCCATATGTATAAATACAAATATACAGAGAAGGAATGTTCTGGGCACACAATAAGCTATACCCTCATACTGTACTGTCTAAGGGAATCAATATGGCACCTCCTCCTCCCATATGTATAAATACAAATATACAGAGAAGGAATGTTCTGGGCACACAATAAGCTATACCCTCATACTGTACTGTCTAAGGGAATCAATATGGCACCTCCTCCTCCCATATGTATAAATACAAATATACAGAGAAGGAATGTTCTGGGCACACAATAAGCTATACCCTCATACTGTACTGTCTAAGGGAATCAATATGGCACCTCCCTCCTCCCATATGTATAAATACAAATATACAGAGAAGGAATGTTCTGTGCACACAATAAGCTATACCCTCATACTGTACTGTCTAAGGGAATCAATATGGCACCTCCTCCTCCCATATGTATAAATACAAATATACAGAGAAGGAATGTTCTGGGCACACAATAAGCTATACCCTCATACTGTACTGTCTAAGGGAATCAATATGGCACCTCCTCCCATATGTATAAATACAAATATACAGAGAAGGAATGTTCTGGGCACACAATAAGCTATACCCTCATACTGTACTGTCTAAGGGAATCAATATGGCACCTCCTCCCATATGTATAAATACAAATATACAGAGAAGGAATGTTCTGGGCACACAATAAGCTATACCATAAATGTGTGACATCAGAAATAAAGTCATTAATATGAAGCAGTAACAGCTGAGCTGATATCAGCCCCAATGAGTCATAACTGGAATTAGGTTTGTTCCGGTGGGAGACGACAGTTAGAGGCGAATCCGCCCTCCTCTCGAGAACTAAAAGTGGTGCTTTTCATGTATCTGTCCCTCTAATAGAGAGATGCACCATAATCTCTGCTCCCCAAACCTTCCTCCGTCTTCTCTCCATATATGGGCATATGATTTGTTATCCACATCCTATAAAGAATATTCTCCTGTTTCTGCTTCAGGAGTCAGAACCGGCAGTACAGCACAGAGAATACAAACAGCCAGCGAGACAGGCGCCTCTTCCAATAACAATAAACCCAGCGAGGAATGAATGGATATCAGGAAATTGCTGGATTCCAGAGGCTGTTTAATGTGTTCCCGGGGTTCTGCTGGGAATATTATTGACTATCTTGTCACAAACAAAATAGGTCATTAAAGCAATTAAGCCCTAATGGTAATCTCAGAATTTACTGCTCAGAGGAGACTGTTGCTTTCTGACAATGTCATAATAATATCTGGGCACAAGGGACTGTATCCTGCATTGCACAACGATTGGCTGCACTGCTGCAAATGTATTTCTTTATTCTGATGTACCAGTATCTGTCCCCCCTTGTCTCCGTCCCTATATATTAGGCACCTATGTACCCCCTACTGTAAATGATAAGGATATTAGAAGTCACCGAGGGGTTTGTGAACATATAAAGGCACAAGGCTGCAGGCTGAGTTATACAGGGAACTCTGAGTATCACTCATGTATTATAAGGGATAATGTACCCCCTACTGTAAATGATAAGGATATTAGAAGTCACTGAGGGGTTGTTCTGTGACCATATAAAGACACAAGGCTACAGGCTGAGTTATACAGGGAACTCTGAGTATCACTCATGTATTATAAGGGATAATGTACCCCCTACTGTAAATGATAAGGATATTAGAAGTCACTGAGGGGTTGTTCTGTGACCATATAAAGGCACAAGGCTGCAGGCTGAGTTATACAGGGAACTCTGGGTGTCACTTGTTGATTATAAGTGAATATCTACCTCAATTGTAAATTTTAAGGATATTAAAAGATATTGAATAAAAGTTATAACACGCACATTTCAGAGAGTCATGTGACAGGAAGAATATTACAAAGCACTAATTATAACTGGTGAAAATAAGGATATACTTTATAGGGCTCATGTATAGTATAAAATAGTAAAATATTGCCATTTTTATTATTTCCTTTAGGAAAGCGATTTCCCGATCGGGGCTCCAGCATCTGGCTCCTGTGCACTGTCCAATCTCCAATGGTCCGGCCAAGGAACTGAGAATGACCCTGGATTGGACTGTACGGTTTGCTCTTTTTACAGTAAAGCAACTACCTGGTGCGGGGCCCGGATTCGCGTCTGCGGGGCCCTGGTGCTGTCGCACCCCCAGTGGGGATCATTTATCAACACTGGGCAAATTTGCCCATGCGCTGTAACTCATGGCAACCAGTTAAATTGCTGCATTCATTGTTTTACTTGGCTTTAAAAGCTAATAACTGATTGGTTGTTATTGGTAACTGCGCATGGGCAAATTTGCACTGTGTTGATAAATGAGCCCCAGTGTCTTTTTAATACAATTTAAGGGGATACATTGATTAATTGGAAGGAGGCAGGTGAAGGACTTCAGCAGGGTAAGGGGAAACAAGTCTGTGACTCAAGCAGTGGGTGGGACCAGAATGCTCTAATGGAATACCTCCCAACTGTCCCATTTTGTGCGGGACAGTCCCGCTTTTGACAGCTCAACCTGCAGTCCCGCATTTGTACTGAAATCTCCCGACTTTCTATTGGATCTCCTGAACTGAACAGCCAGAAAAAGATACAACGTTTCTAACTTATTTAGCTTTTGGCAGAGATCCCAGAATAGACACTTAGATACTTTTGTAACAATTTAAGAGAAGCAGGTCTCTTGGGAAAACGACGACTCGCATCTTAAAGGGCAATTCACCTTCATCAGCAAAACTGTAATAAGACGTAACAACCACAGAAATGTGTTCAAACTTTCATAACCTGTCAAATTTTGTAAAATGGACATGGTAATTAGGGGGTGTGGCCACCAAAATGTGTCCACGCCGAATGTTTTCGTCCCTCTTTCTGTTTCCAAAATGTTGGGAGGTATGTAACGGTAGCTTAGGGGGTAGGGGAAGAGAGTCTGTGACTCGAGTAGTGGGTGGGGCTTACGGGAGCCTAAATCTTTGCAGCGTATGGGTTAACATTGTCCCATTTGATTCAGGAGAATGCAGTGAATGGGGAGCACCTCTGGCAGGAGACAAATGTATCTGGAGACCTGTGTTACCTGGGGGAGGAGAACTGCCAAGTCAAATTTGCTGTAAGTGATCTCCACCTTTCCCCTTATGAAGCCTGTTTCTAGTTGCTAGGGGCAGTGACTCTAGCAACCACATGAGATACATGGATATCTGATTTCCTGTAATTTCATTCCAAAGATGGGGGATCTAGGCTTGCAGTGATGCTAGGGTCCCATCTTTTCACTTGTTCTGCTCACTTTACTGTGCAATAATAATTATTATAACGCTACAAATAATCCCCTCCCATTGAACCCTGTGCAGAAGTCGGCGCTTCGTAGGAAATGTGCAGCCTGTAAAATCGTGGTCCATACGGCCTGCATGGAGCAGCTGGACAAGGTAAGAGCTCGCCATCTACTGGCCGCACTTGAAATGGGGATTTTGCTTGGTTACCGCTACGGGCTGCGGCAGTCGTGCAATTCCTTAGTCATCGTTAGTCATTCGCCCGTCAGTTTTTATTCATCTGCATCGGTGACAAAATGCTGCTCAGCTCCATCGTTTGCTAATCGGCTTGAGGAGGTCAAAAGGCAATGGGTGATTGGACAAGGGACACAATCAGGGGAGAAACAATAAATAGGGGCCGTTGTGAGTTCTCTCGGGTTTAAAGGGAACATTGGGTCTTGTTTTAATCAAGGCTTAGCTACTGTTTATTTGCTCATCACCAGGCAATACTATAGGGAATGGATTTCTGTGCATGGAGCATAGGAAATGTTAGAGAGAGATGCCATATAGTTCTGGTAGAGTTCAACTTAATGTTTTGGTAGAACAGTCTCTCCCTATAGAGAGTCTAAATGATTGCAATGAGCCCAAGTGAGTTTTACTGTAGT
Organism: Xenopus laevis; assembly: GCF_017654675.1. Lineage (NCBI taxonomy): Eukaryota > Metazoa > Chordata > Amphibia > Anura > Pipidae > Xenopus > Xenopus laevis. Next base: position 3,417,278 of record NC_054376.1, on the reverse strand, counting down.
AATAACTATATGCTGAGTCTTCTATACTGTGAATCCCCTATACTGTAAGTCTTCTATACTGGGAATCCCCTATACTGTAAGTCTTCTATACTGGGAATCCCCTATACTGTAAGTCTTCTATACTGGGAATCCCCTATACTGTAAGTTTTCTATACTGTGAACCCCCTATACTGTAAGTCTTCTATACTGTGACTCCCCTATATTGTAAGTCTTCTATACTGTGAATCCCCTATACTGTAAGTTTTCTATACTGTGAATCCCCCTATACTGTAAGTCTTCTATACTGTGAATCCCCTATACTGTAAGTCTTCTATACTGGGAATCCCCTATACTGTAAGTCTTCTATACTGTGACCTATACTGTAAGTCTTCTATACTGTGAATCAGGGATAGACGGTTACTGGGGAGCCCCCAGCCCCCCTACATGTCACCCGTAGTCACTGAACAGACGTAGGACACTGGTGTGGCGTTTGCTATATTTAGATGCCCTAATTCTATGTTTCTCTTAGATTAATTTTAGATGCAAACCCACTTTCCGCGATGGAACCTCTCGGACCCCAAGGGAGGTAAGTGAGCGTGTGGGTGTGTGAGATTTCCAAAGTGTAACTACTAACTGTGTCAAGGAGAAAGCTGTGCAGGTTGAACAAAGGAAAGTCTAGCAAAATTATATCTGGGAATCCCAAAGTCACGGATATAAGTCTTTGCTCCCATAGAGAACATTAGTTGCATGTCCGACCTTTCAAGTGACACTGTTAAGGTAGCAGAAGAAGCTGGAGGGGACCCCAGGGCAGTAAAGTTATTGGGGTCTCATCTGTTGAAAGTCACATAAAGCATCTTCAGGGCTTCAACCTCTCATTCCCAAAAGGTTCCTTGAATAGGTTGAGCTAGGTAATGGGAACAGATGCCCTGGGCCCTGCAGGACCTTAGGTGGGCAGGGTATGGAGAAAGCACATCTAGTAACATAGGATGGAGACAGTAGGGCAAGATGGAGACAGTAGGAAAAGATGGAGACAGTAGGGCAAGATGGAGACAGTAGGAAAAGATGGAGACAGTAGGGCAAGATTGAGACAATAGTACAAGATGAAGAAAGTATGGCAAGATGGAGAAATTCAAGGTAAGATGGTAGCAGTGAGATGCAGATATTGGGCAAGATATTCACAGTAAGACACAACAGAGACAAGTAGATCAAGTTAGAGAAAATCTGAAGACAGTAGGACAAGATGCAGACAGTAGGACAAGGCAGAGAAAGTATGACAAGATGGAGACAGCAGGGAATGATTGAGACAGTAGGGAAAGATATAGACAGTAGGTCAAGATGGAAACAGTAGGTCAAGATGGAAACAGTAAGTCAAGATGGAAACAGTAGGTCAAGATGGAAACAGTAGGTCAAGATGGAAACAGTAGGGCAAGATAGAGACAGCAGGGAAAGATGGAAAGAATAGCACAAGAGAGAGAAAGTAGGGCAAGAGTGTCACAGTATGGCCATAATACAGTAAGACACAATAGACACAGTAGAGCAAATTGAAGAAAGTAGAACAAGACAGAGACAGCAGGAAAAGATAGAGACAACAGGACAAAATAGAGGTAGTAGGATAAAATAATAATAACAGGGCAAGACAGAGAAAGTTGGGCAAGATGGAGATTGTATGAAAAGATGGAGCCAGTAGGGCAAGATGGAGACATCAGGGCAATATGATGACAGAAGGATCTGTACAGAGACAGCAGATGAAGATTTTTACAGTAGGGGCTTGATCACTGTTGGCCAACCTGCGGCCATGAGTTGTTGAAGCACAAGGCTGAGCTAGTTCTATTGTATTTAGCTGCTGACAAGCAAAGTGAGGCTCGGCAGAAGGCTAATTAATGACTCACGGAGCAGGGGATATTCCTCCACCACAAACTGCCGATTCTCAGCTCTGCCTTAATTGGGTGTCAAGAAAAGTGTTATAACAGCCAGCTTCCCATGTGTATGTATTTAAGTAGGAAGAGCCATTTGTACTCTCAGTTCCCAGAGCTGTCAAGGTTCCTCAAACAGTGCGAGGGCTCAGAGTTGTTGTGAGCTCTTGTTCAAGGAATATTAAAGGGTACGTTTGTAATATGTCAAGGAAGCTTCTCTGTTCTCCCCTAATTGTCCAAACCATAAATGAAGTCATGGAGACCCTCTCACACCCCTGATATGTGTTGCTAGACAGAGACGCTCTGATGGTTTTTTCTTAGGTCAGACATTTTTCTTGTTGTTCTAACCAGCAGAATCTGGTGAGACATCACTGGGTCCATCGACGGAGACAAGAGGGCAAATGCAAGCAGTGCGGGAAGGTAAAAGAATTTAAAAAACTTGTCCCAAAGTAAGACTAACCCTAAACCAATAAATAGTAAGAGGAGGGTTTTGAGGACGTGAGTCCAAACATAATAGGAGCCATAGTCTAAGAGCAAACATTGTAGTAGTAGAGTAGGCTCAGCCCATACATTTGGCAACCTCCATGGGCCTCTTAATAGCTTTCATCAACATCATCATTATCATCATCTTAATATTTATACTGTGCATTCCCCTACTTTGCAGAGAAATTTCTTCCACTTCAGAAGTGCCAAAGATCGTTCCACAAATGGAAGGTGCACCACCCATTTCCCTCCATATTGTTCCTAATTAACTGTTATTCCTGTTGTGTTTGTGCCACCCAGGGGTTCCAGCAGAAGTTTTCATTCCACAGCAAGGAGATCGTGGCTATTAGCTGTTCCTGGTGCAAACAGGCGGTAAGGAGTGTTAGTTGTTACTCAATGAACTTGATGGTTTGTTGACTTGGATAGAAAGTCATTGATGTCCTCAGTTCCAGATGGCCAAATAATAATTTTGTGCAAAAACATGAGCATTGTAACCTTCATGGTCAATGATCCCATGTGTGATATCACTTTTGGCTTTTGGTCCACCAATTCTGGTCTTTGTGACATCAGTCCTGGGATTACAAAGCTTGTGCAAGGAGGTGGGTAATGCTAGTAATGTGCTTGGGAAGGATTGAATAGTGGTGTATTGGGGTCAGAATGTGGCTAAGGGTCAGGCTGAGCCCAGTAGAAGGCATCTGGTTGACCCCTTGGTAGAGTCGAATTGGAATGAACCATGCCTGACCCAAACCCACTGACCCCTAACCTGCACCCGCCACCCTGACACAATGACACAGAACTATAAACCCAGTGAGAATAAGGAATTTATGGATTTTGTTTCAGTATTCAGAACCAGCAGTGCAGAGAACAGAAACATCTGAAATATGTTCTATTCATTGATTGGTGCTGTTTCCATGGCATTATAATATTAGACACTATTACCCAATCTTTGTCCCCAGTGATTGTCCTACTGTTCTATGTAATACAGCATATGGGTTGTGCTTGATTCCCACATTTGTGTATTTCAGTTCCACAACAAGGTCACCTGCTTCCTGCTGCATCACATAGAGGAGCCGTGCTCCTTGGGGGCCCATGCGGCTGTTATAGTTCCTCCAAGCTGGATCATTAAGGTGAAGAAACCTCAGGTAACTGCATGCTTTGCTTTGTTTGTGATGGTCTGGTCTCCTCTTCATGGCCCACCAAGCCTTGACATTGTCCAAGACAGCATCTGTATGTAAGGCATTAGTGTCACCGTACCGCATGTGTCCCTTGGGAGTAACTCCCTTTAACTATCCTCTTGTTGTTCAGTTGATGGGAATCCCATAATTGCCTTTACACCTCGTTTGGACCCTTTGTAGAAGATATCATAGCCCAACGTGCTGTCTATGCTAGAGGGCTTGGGAATATAACAAGGAGAGGACCAATATGATATTGATATTAGCTTATGAGTAACCTGTTCGATCTCATCCTGGAGCCGACCCAATTTAATGTTGACAAGAGGCTTCAGGAACCATGAGCAACCTGCCTCTCTGATGACATTTGAGATGAAAACATAGAGGAGCAGATTCTCCACTGGCATTCTCGCTGGACTAGACAGTGAGGGGCCTTGTGGGTAGTCAGCTCCTGCCCCATCTCTGGAGTTGATGCTGGGCTTGAGGGCCTGGCTAAGTTACAATAGACTGGGGCACTGTTTCCTTGTTAGAGACATTGTACGACCGAGGGATACTAAAGACCTGCATGTTGTTGTATAACAAAGTAGCTTGTGTGCATATTACTAAGTTTGTCAATAATTGTCTGGAGGAACTGTCCGTGAGTGCATGGAGTCATTTGCACCGCTCAACAACTTAATTTAAAAGAAATGCCCCGTGAGTGCTGTGTAAATGTGGGAATATATATGGGAAAACCATTGAAGACCATCTCTATGGTCTGAGGAAAGCTGTATAGCAGAAGTCTGGTGGTGTTGGTCTAGAACAGGGCTGTCTAATTGCAAGCTGTACTGAGCCCTCCAAGAAATTCACATGACCCTCAGACTGCTCAAGGGCTCCACTGACCCTTTCATGACATAGAAAAGAATCGGGCCACTGTATAGAAACAGTTGGACAGCACTGGTCTAGAAGTTCAAGGTGGAGAGCCCATTGGACTTTATTGCATTTGCAAATTTTCAATGCAGTTTTTCTTTAACAGTTCTGTTTAAGTAATATTCAGTCTTCTATTGAAAGGTTAATATGGTTGGAAATCAAATGGGGGTTCATATAAGACTCCCTTTGGATTTTGCAGGTGAACACAAAAAACTCCACAAGAAGGAAGAAGAGGACTTCGTTCAAGAGGAGAGCCAGCAAAAAAGGTTTGGAGGTAAGGAGCTCAGCTTGGCGATGGTCCTTGGGTTTTGGGGTCATGTCCATTATGGACCTGGATATATTCAGATTTACTGTTTGTGGATTAAGGAATCCTGATGGAAACCATGGAACCATGTATGAGACCATGCTCAACTGCATCAGTGCTGGTTATCAGTCTTTATCTCTGCCCCATTTTACTATCATCTCATTATTGTCTTCTGTTTCAGTGACTGGCCAAGAATCTCCAAAAATACTCACTGCCACCATAATTGGTTTAGCTCGAATTCAATCACTGCCGTTCTTTTGAGAGTATTGTGGTGATTATGCCACCTTTTGTGCAGTTGTGCTTATTGTGAAGCTTTGCTACTCTATGTTGGTATTTCATGAATGGCCATCATCCTGATTTTGACTATAAGTTCATACTGACTACAATGTCTCTTGTTTCAACCAACAGGATATTAAAGGCAGAGCCTTCATAATAAAACCGATCTCTTCCCCGCACATGAAACCATTGCTGGTTTTCGTGAACCCAAAAAGTGGAGGGAACCAGGTGAGTTCTGGTTGATCCAAAGAATCACATACGGCCGGTCTTTATAATTGGATTAAAGTTTAAACGGAACTTATGGTGAATGGAAGGCAACACATCTTTGCATGGGACCAAATTCTTGTTTTTTTGTTTCAGGGTACGAAAGTTCTCCAGATGTTTATGTGGTACTTGAATCCTCGGCAGGTCTTTGATCTCTCTCAGGATGGACCACGGGGAGCGTAAGTGAGGAACATGTCCTTGTTATCCCATTATCCCATCCCATTATGGTTTCCACCATTTATAGTTGACTTAAGATGTCTCATTGTGCCCCTGGTTCATCCTTTCCATTGACAGTGGAAGGGGAAGGCAGTCTCCGCAGGCAGTTAGAGATGACACACATGATCGGTATAAAAATAAAATCCACATACTCCATGCAGTATTTAATTAAGGTACCCTCAAAATGTTCTAGTCTACTGCATGTGTCTTTTACTACATGGACCAGTCCCTAGTATTAGGTATGGACATGGTCCACACCTTGGAGAACATGATATCACCCACCTTCATGCAAGTGATTGTCAAGAATGAGAATGATTTGGGTCATTGGGTAGGCTCAGGCTGTTGCCCAACAATGTCCTACAACTCTCCCAACCCAGTTAAAAGAGATTCCATGGCCAACAAAAGATCTTTCAAAAGTAAGACCACCACAAGCATGTGCCGTGTTGCCATCTACAAAATGTTGGGAGAATGAAGTAGGCATGTTTTGTAGATGTGAGGTTTCACTGGTAGAACTTTGCCGCATAACTCTTCTTATGGTCCTTTCTTATAGCAGTGGAGACTTCAGTGGTCATCGTCATCATTTCTTAACTCCATCCCATCACATCACATCCTCTCTCTTCTCCTCTGTTCCTCAGGCTGGAGATGTACAGAAAAGTGCCAAATCTTCGTATCCTTGCCTGTGGTGGTGACGGGACGGTAAGTGGGCAACTCTGATGTGTTTCTCTCTGTTTCTGAAACGTGCCTTTATGATTTGTTCAGTAGTGAAGAAACTAATACAAAGTTATGGGCCTGTTCTGTTTGATGTCATTGGCAGGTGGGCTGGATCCTTTCTGTCTTAGATGAGCTTCAGTCGAACCCTCCGCCTCCTGTAGCAGTTTTGCCCCTTGGCACAGGGAATGACCTTGCACGCACCCTTAATTGGGGAGGGGTACGTTTTTGATTCCATTGTTGAAAGGGATCCCAAAGTCCATTGGTTGGTTCAGTCATTGAACTGCATTGCGATGGTAGTACTCTTACTGGCCACTAGATGTCACTGCATGACCATAGAGTTCTGTTGCTTTTAGGGGTACACCGATGAGCCCGTGTCAAAGATCTTGTGCCACGTAGAGGACAGTACCATTGTCCAGTTGGACCGCTGGAACCTGCACGTGGAGCGGAATCCCGACTTACTCCACGAGGAACTGGATGATGGGACACATAAGGTCAGAGGTCAGACGCTCTGTCTGTGCATATGGGGGGTTGTAAGATATACTCGGAGCATAGTCTATTGTACCCCACGATAATCCAGCATTCCTTCAAGGCCTAAAATAGTGAAAACAATGAAAAAATAGTTATTGTCTTTTGTGGTTTTAAAAATGATCCTTAAAGGGGAAGTAAACCCTATGAAAGTGACTTCTCAATGTGCAGATTAATTCCAGGTTATGTGTAAATGTAATTTCTATTGAAAGCAGCGTCTGTCTGTCCCGTTGCAGCTTCCACTTAACGTATTCAATAACTACTTCAGCCTAGGGTTCGACGCCCACGTCACTCTTGAGTTCCACGAGTCTCGGGGTAAGTTTGGAAATGCCGACAAACCATCTCTGGTTTAATGTTTTATCAGGAGCCAATTAAAGGGGTGGTTCACCTTTAACTTTTAATTTTACCCATTGTTAGCAACTTTTCAATTGGTCTTTTTTTTAAATCATTTTCAGTTTGTCTTCCTCTTCTGCGTCTTTTCAGTTTTCAAATGGGGGTCGCCGACCCCGGCAGCCAAGAAACTATTGCTCTTTGAGGCTACAATTTTATTGGCATTGTTACTTTTTATGACTTATCTTTCTATAAAGCCCCTCTACTATTCATATTCCAGTCTGTCATTCAAACCACTGACTGGTTGCTAAGGAATATAAGACACTTGTAACCAGATAGCTGCTAAAATTCCAATAAAAAAAACAATAAAAAAAATAAATACTATATGCAAATTGTCTCATAATTGTCTCTACTGTCACTCCTGGGATATAGTGCTGCTTGAAATTCAGCCAATTGCAGAGAACAAGCTGCCCTTCGATTGGCTGTAATTCAATAACTCGCAGGGACCTCCCCATAAAGCTCTTCCATTGTTGCTACAAACCACGGTGATGGCAACAGGTAACCCCAACATTGCCAGGGATCAATTTCCATTACTGCCTTTATAAAGCTAGTTTTAATTATCATTTAGGGGCAGGACAAGAAATCAATACTGAGAGTTAAAGTGGAGGCAGACATTGAATCCAATTAGAATTCTTGATGGCATATTCCAATCTATTGCCCTTTAACCCCTTGTTGCTCAGTTAAACAACCGGCTGTTTGTATAACAGAACATTCTGTCCCAGGGCTACACAGATCCTATCTGATCCCCATTGTAAGCAGCAGTCCTGTCCTGCTTTATGGCAGCTGAGATTCTAGCTATCTGTATAACAGAACATTCTGTCCCAGTGGCTGCACAGATCCTATCTGATCCCCATTGTAAGCAGCAGTCCTGTCCTGCTTTATGGCAGCTGAGATTCTAGCTATCTGTATAACAGAACATTCTGTCCCAGTGGCTGCACAGATCCTATCTGATCCCCATTGTAAGCAGCAGTCCTGTCCTGCTTTATGGCAGCTGAGATTCTAGCTATCTGTATAACAGAACATTCTGTCCCAGTGGCTGCACAGATCCTATCTGATCCCCATTGTAAGCAGCAGTCCTGTCCTGCTTTATGGCAGCTGAGATTCTAGCTATCTGTATAACAGAACATTCTGTCCCAGTGGCTGCACAGATCCTATCTGATCCCCATTGTAAGCAGCAGTCCTGTCCTGCTTTATGGCAGCTGAGATTCTAGCTATCTGTATAACAGAGCATTCTGTCCCAGTGGCTGCACAGATCCTATCTGATCCCCATTGTAAGCAGCAGTCCTGTCCTGCTTTATGGCAGCTGAGATTCTAGCTATCTGTATAACAGAACATTCTGTCCCAGTGGCTGCACAGATCCTATCTGATCCCCATTGTAAGCAGCAGTCCTGTCCTGCTTTATGGCAGCTGAGATTCTATCTATCTGTATAACAGAACATTCTGTCCCAGTGGCTGCACAGATCCTATCTGATACCCATTATAAGCAGCAGTCCTGTCCTGCTTTATGGCAGCTGAGATTCTAGCTATCTGTATAACAGAACATTCTGTCCCAGTGGCTGCACAGATCCTATCTGATCCCCATTGTAAGCAGCAGTCCTGTCCTGCTTTATGGCAGCTGAGATTCTAGCTATCTGTATAACAGAACATTCTGTCCCAGTGGCTGCACAGGTTCTATCTGATACTAAAATGCTTTATTCTGCACATATAAAGCAAAAAGAACAATGGCAAAATTTGAAGGCACTTTGTTTTGTCTTTATTCTCCTTTCAGAAGCAAATCCCGAGAAATTCAACAGTCGCTTCCGTAATAAGATGTTCTATGCAGGGGTAAGTGAGGGATGATCCTGTGCAGTGATTGGTGGATTAAGAAGAGTAAGAAGAGAGAATAATAATAATAAAATGATTCTATTGGTGGGCAGTTTATATCCTTTGTATTTTTTGTCCATTCTATAGGCCGCTTTCTCTGATTTTTTGCAAGGAAGCTCCAGGGATTTATCGAAGCACGTGAAGGTTGTGGTGAGTATTGAGTTAATTACACCCTGGGGGTCGGTCACATGACTGGGAGAAAGTAGACGGGTCGATGGGTACCAGGAAATATACACCCGGCCTCCCAAACATGTGATATTAAAGGGGCGGTTCACCTAAAATTTAAGAATGTTATAGAACGGCTCATTCTAAGCAACTTTCAATTGGTCTTCATTTTCCCTTTTTTTTTGTTGTAGTTTTTGAATCATTTGCCTTCTTCTTCTCTTTCCAGTTTTCAAATGGGGGTCAGTGACCCCATCTTAAATAAACAAATGCTCTGTAAGGCTACACATGCATTGCTATTGCTGCTGTTTATTACTCCTCTTTCTATTCAGGCCTCTCCTGTTCATATTCCAGTCTCTCTTTCAAAGTAATGCATGGTTGCTAGGGGAATTTGGACCTTAGCAACCACATGGCTGCAATTGCAAACTGTAGAGTTGCTGAATAAAAAGATAATAACTCAAAAACCACAAATGAAAAACAATTGCTCATTGTCTCAGACTATCATCATTTTAAATTTTCATATAAAGGGGAACAAACCCTTAAAGAGACCAAAGGAATTTCAGACCTCTGACTCTTTTTTTTGGGTGTGGCTGAGACCGTGTCACATGACTGGGAGAAAATAGACAGGCACAAGCAGAAAAGCATCAAAATGAAAGAAAAATCACATTTTACTGACACTTGTAAATGTTTCCTTCAACATTCAACGTCTTTGCGGCTCCCCATTCTTTCTTGCAGTGCGACGGCACCGACCTCACCCCAAAAATCCAAGAGTTGAAATTCCAGTGTATTGTCTTCTTGAACATCCCCAGGTACCAGAACCGGAGCAGAAAACGCATTGTATCCCCCTCCTGATACAGAAAGTATCTCATCCGTTTCCATTATATTATTCTCTGTAATATTCTTTATTCTGAGTCAGTGATCCCTCTAGTAAAGCTCCTGCTGTTCCGCTATCTGTGTCCCCATCTATTGCTTTATGATGATCTTTATTTTGTGGGTCTCTAGAGCTTTGCAGGGAGCGGAAGGGAGAGATATAATTGTCTCTAATAGACATTGTTCCCTACTGTTGTATTGTCCGTGCTCGGATACGTGGATATTAAAGGGGAAGGAATTCTTCATTAATAAATATAAGCCTTCAACTGCTGGGGGCCCTGTACTCTCCCCTATAATCATTCCTCACTTTTCATTGTAGGTATTGTGCTGGCACAATGCCCTGGGGCAATCCCAGCGACCACAGAGACTTTGAGCCCCAGCGGCACGACGATGGTTATATAGAGGTCATCGGATTTACTATGGCTTCACTGGTGAGTTGCACCCAGATTATGGGCCCTGGAACTATGTGTTTATTTGTGCCCTGGGTACCCCTGGAACTATATCAGGGTGACACCCCAATGTTTCTATATATCTGTAACCTTGTTATGAGCTAAGGGGGCCCAGTCTGAAGGTCAGTTAGGGGGAGATTTGGGGTGAGTGTTTATTTGTACCCTGGGTACCCCTGGAACTATATCAGGGTGACACCCCAATGTTTCTATATATCTGTAACCTTGTTATGAGCTAAGGGGGTCCAGTCTGAAGGTCAGTTGGGGGAGATTTGGGGTGAGTGTTTATTTGTACCCTGGGTACCCCTGGAACTATAGCAGGGAGACACCCCAATGTTTCTATATATCTGTAACCTTGTTATGAGCTAAGGGGGCCCAGTCTGAAGGTCAGTTAGGGGGAGATTTGGGGTGAGTGTTTATTTGTACCCTGGGTACCCCTGGAACTATAGCAGGGTGACACCCCAATGTTTCTATATATCTGTAACCTTGTTATGAGCTAAGGGGCCCAGTCTGAAGGTCAGTTAGGGGGAGATTTGGGGTGAGTGTTTATTTGTACCCTGGGTACCCCTGGAACTATAGCTGGATGACACCCCAATGTTTCTATATATCTGTAACCTTATGAGCTAAGGGGGTCCAGTCTGAAGGTCAGTTGGGGGAGATTTGGGGTGAGTGTTTATTTGTACCCTGGGTACCCCTGGAACTATAGCAGGGTGACACCCCAATGTTTCTATATATCTGTAACCTTGTTATGAGCTAAGGGGGCCCAGTCTGAAGGTCAGTTAGGAGGAGATTTGGGGTGAGTGCTAATTTGTACCCTGGGTACCCCTGGAACTATAGCAGGGTGACACCCCAATGTTTCTATATATCTGTACCTTGTTATGAGCTAAGGGGGCCCAGTCTGAAGGTCAGTTAGGGGGAGATTTGGGGTGAGTGCTTATTTGTGCCTGGGTACCCCTGGAACTATAGCAGGGTGACACCCCAAATGTTTCTATATATCTGTAACCTTGTTATGAGCTAAGGGGGCCCAGTCTGAAGTTCAGTTAGGGGAGATTTGGGGTGAGTGTTTATTTGTACCCTGGGTACCCCTGGAACTATATCAGGGTGACACCCCAATGTTTCTATATATCTGTAACCTTGTTATGAGCTAAGGGGGCCCAGTCTGAAGGTCAGTTAGGGGGAGATTTGGGGGTGAGTGTTTATTTGTACCCTGGGTACCCCTGGAACTATAGCTGGATGACACCCCAATGTTTCTATATATCTGTAACCTTATGAGCTAAGGGGGTCCAGTCTGAAGGTCAGTTGGGGGAGATTTGGGGTGAGTGCTTATTTGTACCCTGGGTACCCCTGGAACTATAGCAGGGTGACTGTTACCCCATTGTTTCTATATATCTGTAACCTTGTTATGAGCTAAGGGGGCCCAGTCTGAAGGTCAGTTAGGGGGAGATTTGGGGTGAGTGTTTATTTGTACCCTGGGTACCCCTGGAACTATAGCTGGATGACACCCCAATGTTTCTATATATCTGTAACCTTGTTATGAGCTAAGGGGGCCCAGTCTGAAGGTCAGTTAGGGGGGAGATTTGGGGTGAGTGCTTATTTGTACCCTGGGTACCCCTGGAACTATAGCAGGGTGACTGTTACCCCATTGTTTCTATATATCTGTAACCTTGTTATGAGCTAAGGGGGCCCAGTCTGAAGGTCAGTTAGGGGGAGATTTGGGGTGAGTGTTTATTTGTACCCTGGGTACCCCTGGAACTATAGCTGGATGACACCCCAATGTTTCTATATATCTGTAACCTTATGAGCTAAGGGGGTCCAGTCTGAAGGTCAGTTGGGGGAGATTTGGGGTGAGTGTTTATTTGTACCCTGGGTACCCCTGGAACTATAGCAGGGTGACACCCCAATGTTTCTATATATCTGTAACCTTGTTATGAGCTAAGGGGGCCCAGTCTGAAGGTCAGTTAGGGGGAGATTTGGGGTGAGTGTTTATTTGTACCCTGGGTACCCCTGGAACTATAGCAGGGTGACACCCCAATGTTTCTATATATCTGTAACCTTGTTATGAGCTAAGGGGGCCCAGTCTGAAGGTCAGTTAGGAGGAGATTTGGGGTGAGTGCTAATTTGTACCCTGGGTACCCCTGGAACTATAGCAGGGTGACACCCCAATGTTTCTATATATCTGTAACCTTGTTATGAGCTAAGGGGGCCCAGTCTGAAGGTCAGTTAGGGGGAGATTTGGGGTGAGTGCTTATTTGTGCCCTGGGTACCCCTGGAACTATAGCAGGGTGACACCCCAATGTTTCTATATATCTGTAACCTTGTTATGAGCTAAGGGGCCCAGTCTGAAGTTCAGTTAGGGGGAGATTTGGGGTGAGTGTTTATTTGTACCCTGGGTACCCCTGGAACTATATCAGGGTGACACCCCAATGTTTCTATATATCTGTAACCTTGTTATGAGCTAAGGGGGCCCAGTCTGAAGGTCAGTTAGGGGGAGATTTGGGGTGAGTGTTTATTTGTAACCCTGGTACCCCTGGAACTATAGCTGGATGACACCCCAATGTTTCTATATATCTGTAACCTTATGAGCTAAGGGGGTCCAGTCTGAAGGTCAGTTGGGGGAGATTTGGGGTGAGTGCTTATTTGTACCCTGGGTACCCCTGGAACTATAGCAGGGTGACTGTTACCCATTGTTTCTATATATCTGTAACCTTGTTATGAGCTAAGGGGGCCCAGTCTGAAGGTCAGTTAGGGGGAGATTTGGGGTGAGTGTTTATTTGTACCCTGGGTACCCCTGGAACTATAGCTGGATGACACCCCAATGTTTCTATATATCTGTAACCTTATGAGCTAAGGGGGTCCAGTCTGAAGGTCAGTTGGGGGAGATTTGGGGTGAGTGTTTATTTGTACCCTGGGTACCCCTGGAACTATAAGCAGGGTGACACCCCAATGTTTCTATATATCTGTAACCTTGTTATGAGCTAAGGGGGCCCAGTCTGAAGGTCAGTTAGGAGGAGATTTGGGGTGAGTGCTAATTTGTACCCTGGGTACCCCTGGAACTATAGCAGGGTGACACCCCAATGTTTCTATATATCTGTAACCTTGTTATGAGCTAAGGGGGCCCAGTCTGAAGGTCAGTTAGGGGGAGATTTGGGGTGAGTGCTTATTTGTGCCCTGGGTACCCCTGGAACTATAGCAGGGTGACACCCCAATGTTTCTATATATCTGTAACCTTGTTATGAGCTAAGGGGGCCCAGTCTGAAGGTCAGTTAGGGGGAGATTTGGGGTGAGTGTTTATTTGTACCCTGGGTACCCCTGGAACTATAGCAGGGTGACACCCCAATGTTTCTATATAACTGTAACCTGGTTATGAACTAAGGGGGCCCAGTCTGAAGGTCAGTTAGGAGGAGATTTGGGGTGAGTGCTAATTTGTACCCTGGGTACCCCTGGAACTATAGCAGGGTGACACCCCAATGTTTCTATATATCTGTAACCTTGTTATGAGCTAAGGGGGCCCAGTCTGAAGGCCAGTTAGGGGGAGGATTTGGGGTGAGTGTTTATTTGTACCCTGGGTACCCCTGGAACTATAGCAGGGTGACACCCCAATGTTTCTATATATCTGTAACCTTGTTATAAGCTAAGGGGGCTCAGTCTGAAGGTCAGTTAGGGGGAGATTTGGGGTGAGTGCTTATTTGTACCCTGGGTACCCCTGGAACTATAGCAGGGTGACTGTTACCCCAATGTTTCTATATATCTGTAACCTTGTTATGAGCTAAGGGGGCCCAGTCTGAAGGTCAGTTAGGGGGAGATTTGGGGTGAGTGCTTATTTGTACCCTGGGTACCCCTGGAACTTTAGCAGGGTGCCACCCCAATGTTTCTATATATCTGTAACCTTGTTATGAGCTAAGGGGGCCCAGTCTGAAGGTCAGTTAGGGGGAGATTTGGGGTGAGTGCTTATTTGTACCCTGGGTACCCCTGGAACTATAGCAGGGTGACTGTTACCCCATTGTTTCTATATATCTGTAACCTTGTTATGAGCTAAGGGGGCCCAGTCTGAAGGTCAGTTAGGGGGAGATTTGGGGTGAGTGTTTATTTGTACCCTGGGTACCCCTGGAACTATAGCTGGATGACACCCCAATGTTTCTATATATCTGTAACCTTATGAGCTAAGGGGGTCCAGTCTGAAGGTCAGTTGGGGGAGATTTGGGGTGAGTGCTTATTTGTACCCTGGGTACCCCTGGAACTATAGCAGGGTGACACCCCAATGTTTCTATATATCTGTAACCTTGTTATGAGCTAAGGGGGCCCAGTCTGAAGGCCAGTTAGGGGGAGATTTGGGGTGAGTGTTTATTTGTACCCTGGGTACCCCTGGAACTATAGCAGGGTGACACCCCAATGTTTCTATATATCTGTAACCTTGTTATGAGCTAAGGGGGCCCAGTCTGAAGGTCAGTTAGGAGGAGATTTGGGGTGAGTGCTAATTTGTACCCTGGGTACCCCTGGAACTATAGCAGGGTGACACCCCAATGTTTCTATATATCTGTAACCTTGTTATGAGCTAAGGGGGCCCAGTCTGAAGGTCAGTTAGGGGGAGATTTGGGGTGAGTGCTTATTTGTGCCCTGGGTACCCCTGGAACTATAGCAGGGTGACACCCCAATGTTTCCAAAATCTGTAACCTTGTTATGAGCTAAGGGGGCCCAGTCTGAAGGTCAGTTAGGGGGAGATTTGGGGTGAGTGTTTATTTGTACCCTGGGTACCCCTGGAACTATAGCAGGGTGACACCCCAATGTTTCTATATAACTGTAACCTGGTTATGAACTAAGGGGGCCCAGTCTGAAGGTCAGTTAGGAGGAGATTTGGGGTGAGTGCTAATTTGTACCCTGGGTACCCCTGGAACTATAGCAGGGTGACACCCCAATGTTTCTATATATCTGTAACCTTGTTATGAGCTAAGGGGGCCCAGTCTGAAGGTCAGTTAGGGGGAGATTTGGGGTGAGTGCTTATTTGTACCCTGGGTACCCCTGGAACTATAGCAGGGTGACTGTTACCCCAATGTTTCTATATATCTGTAACCTTGTTATGAGCTAAGGGGGCCCAGTCTGAAGGTCAGTTAGGGGGAGATTTGGGGTGAGTGTTTATTTGTACCCTGGGTACCCCTGGAACTATAGCAGGGTGACACCCCAATGTTTCTATATATCTGTAACCTTGTTATGAGCTAAGGTGAGTAAGGGCTCTTACAGACGAGCGTTTTTACCTGCGCTCCCCTGCGTTTTCCGGTTTTGTGCATTCAGCCTCAGGGGAGCGCAGGCGTAGACGTACTGAATTCTTTTCAATGGGGCTGTACTCACACAGACGCATGTAAGCGCTGAACGCAGGTTGGGACGCAGCATGTTGCATTTTACCAGCGTTCGGCGCTAACATGCGTCTCTGTGAGTACAGCCCCATTAAAAAGAATTCAGTACGTCTACGCCTGCGCTCCCCTGAGGCTGAATGCACAAAACCGGAAAACGCAGGGGAGCGCAGGTAAAAACGCCCCTAAGAGCCCCTAAGGCGAATGTTGATAAAAAAGGGGGCATACAACCTCTACTACAAAGAGATTTAGAAAGTGGTAAATCTATGATATAGATCACATGATCTGTAACTGTTGGAAATGAAGCAATTCTGTATATTGTGTGTAGTTTTGTCATTGTCAGCGCATGGTTTGGGCAGCAGCGGATTCACTCACCTCATTGTGTTTTAGGCTGCCCTGCAAGTTGGAGGTCATGGAGAGAGGCTGCACCAGTGCAGGGAGGTGACCTTGTGGACATATAAGGCTATCCCTATGCAGGTAGATGGAGAACCATGTCGACTGGCACCTTCCCTCATCCGGATATCCCTAAGGAACCAGGCCAACATGGTGCAGAAGTGCAAGCGCAGGACTTCTATGCCTTTACTTAATGAGTAAGTCACAGCGTCACCCTCCCTGTCAAAAATCATAGATGTCGAGGAAGCAAAAAGGCATTTGATGAGCTTTATTTTCATGTATCTGCTCATTGTATCAATATGGTCTTCTCTCCCATCATTATCAAGCGCTTTCTGGCATTGCTGGGCTCTCACTTTTCAATATGATTATTTAATGTAGCAGGACCCTCCATCGCAGGTTAAGGGCACAGGGAGAGACGTTTGGGAGCAGCTCCAGACTGGCCAATAACTACATATATCCAAGAATGTAAATGAGACCTTTCAGCAGTTGTATCTCCTAGCGCCTAAGGGTAAATGCCTTCTGTGTTACACCCTCAAACTGTCATGTGTCCCAGTCTACCACCAACCAAAGCCACTACATCACTGACCGCCATGTTGTCTGGTGATCTCAAGCAGAGTCCGTAGCTTCTGAAACAGTGGTCAGGAGAAGGCTGGAGATGTTCTGCTAGTTTGATTGGCTACTTACTTCACCCCTACTCATGTTGGAATCTTCCGACTGCCTGTAGGTTTGTTCTACCGCTGCCTTATTCAAAGTTGATGGTGCCCACAGAAGAAATGGGACACCAGTGGGGTGTGGAAATGCTCATTGTGAAGGGCTGAAAGGATAATTTGAGGGATATCGGGATTGGATCACTTGAGTTATGGGTGTTTTAGGGCAACAAGGAGAGGGTTTCTGGACCAAGTCTTCCTTGAGTTTCCCCATCATGCCACAAGGTGAGCTCCTAAAGGTTCATAGGGTTCTGGTATCCAGTTAAGGGCAAAGGTTCTCCATCTCATGCCCCCCCCCCGTGTATCGTCAATTGTGGAAATCACTCGTCTCCGTTAAAACTGTTGTGTGTCTGTCTCTTTCTCTCTCCCTTCTCTCATGTGCTTTCTCCTTGGCTTGTGTCCTCTCTTGTTGTGCTGCTTTGTGCTGTCCACCCAAGTGTCCATAAAGTGCACTCGGCCGACCACCGGCGCGTCTCTGCTCCCCCGGACTCCTTCTCCGTGTAAGTACTCCATGCTGCTTCTCATTATGTACGTCCAGTTCTGTACTGAGGTTCCAGACCTCCCTGTGCCCCACCCCCACTTGCACCTGTGATTCCCTTACTTATCAGCACCCAAACAAATTGCACCCTCGCGGCTCCCGTCATGTTCCATCTTGCACAATCCCTACTTGGCCTTGGGGGAGGACATTCGGTTCTGTGAAACTTTTAACCAGCTTTTTCTCTTTAAAGGAGAAGGAAAGGCTAAAATTAAGGAAGCCTTAGCAGAAAGGTCTAATACACCAGAAGACCCTCAAAGCTCTGAGTCCTCTGTCAAAAGAAACAGCACATTTCTTTCCTTCTATTGTGTACTCATGGGCTTCTGTATCAGACTAACTGTTTTCAGCTTAAATCTCCAGGGCTAGGGCTTGAGCATGCTCAGTTTGCTACTCTCTCCTTTTCCCCCCTTCCTGCTGTAATCTGAGCCCAGAGCTATGAGTGAGCAGGGAGAGACTCAGGCAGGAAGTGATGTCAAAACAAACTAATATGGCAGCTGCTATCCTAAACAAATAGAGAGCTTCTAGAGCTGGTTACTCGGGTATGGTAAAGCATTCTACGGAATAAATATAGTGTTATAGCTTGCACTATTGCAGCTAATCTATTGGCAATTAACTGCTTAGGTAGCTCTCCTTCTCCTTTAAAGATAAGCTTTTCTGTTCATTGAGTTGAAAATGAATTTATATCTAAAGGGAGATTAAAGGATAATTAAACCTTTAAGTGTAAAATTAATGAGAGTGCTATTCTAAGTACTTTTGTAATTTACATTGATTATTTATTTTCTTTTTATTCCAAGATATTAAGGGATACATGTGCTGTTAATATGAATGAATTTTGTTCCAACAGCGCCACCTGCTGGTCAGTTTCTGATCAGTCTGACCAGCAAGTAGTCAAGGAAGTTGTCAGGAGAAAGAAAGAGGCTGATGTTCTTCTGCTTAGGAAAGATTTGAGAAAGGTTTCTAATTGTTTTCCTAAGCAGAAGAACATCAGAACAGCCTCTTTCTTTCTCCTGACAACTTCCTTGACTACTTGGTGGTCAGACTGGTCAGAAACTGACCAGCAGGTGACGCTGTTGGAAGAAAATTCATTCATATTAACAGCACATGTATCCCTTAATATCTTGGAATAAAAAGAAAATAAATAATGAATGTAAAGGACAAAAGAGCTTAGGTTAATTGCTTGGATGTTTCCATAAGGCTGTTAGATGCCTGGAGTAAAATAAAACATGGGCAACAAAGGAATTAATTAAAGTTCTTTCCATATCTGGTATCTTTATTAACCATTACATTGGTTATAGTTATAATTGCTGCAGGCCTGGTGGCAGCCAATCAGAACGCCCCGCTTGAAATCCTATGCTCCAGGCTGAGCTTACATTAGAACTTGCCCTCTGCAACAGAAGCAATAGAAAGATTTTATTGTGGTCCCCACCCCATGTGAATTTCATTTTTTTGTTTTAAGAAGCCACAAGGAAAGTGAGCCTGCCCAGACTGCTGGATAGCACTTACAAGTGCCTAATAATGTAACAATGCAGCCTGAAACTGTCAGGAGAGACTGCCAGAAACTGAGCCTGCCCATGTTGGCAGATAGGATGTATAAATTATTATCAGATCTGTCTTACGGCTCTCAGAGAGGTGCTGGGAGTTGTAGTTCAGCAGCAGGGGAGGAAAGAGCAGCATCAATTTAAAGTTTTTCTGAAAAGCAATGAAAGAAACGCTGCCCTGTGCACTCACATGTATATATATATCTGTCTGTTTGTCTGGGGGACCCATGGACCGTTTTGTGTCTATCCTTCGAGGGTCTGTCTATCTATCCATACACTTCTATCTGTGTGTCTGCCTAACCAGAGGCCTGTGTGCCTGCCTTTCTACACAACTCCAACTATGTCTGTGTGTCTGTCTGTCCATAGGCCTCTATCTGTGTGTCTGTCTCTGTCTATCCATGTACAACTGTCTCTCTCTCTGTGTGTCTGTCTGTTCAAACCCCTGCCCAGTGCCACCTCTCTGTCCTTAGTCCTCCAATGTGCCATTGCCCTCTCTGTCTGTCTGTCTGTCTGTCTATATAAAACGTACCTATGTCCCTATACCATTCTATGAATGGCAGAATTTGAAGTGTTCATAAGCAGCTAAGGGTGCTGGGAGTTGTAGCTAAGCAGGTTCCTGCCCTAATCCCTGCAGGGTGACCCAAACCTTCAATCTTGCAATATCTCAGTCTCACCAGCAGAGGCCGCTCATGCAGCTCATGCAGCTCATGCAGTTTATTCTGGCAGGTCCCGTGCAACGTTCATTGTTATTCTAAGAAGCTGCAACTGTGCTTTGCGGCACGGAATTATTTAACCCTCTGTTTTCCGCCCAACATGTCTGACATTTGCAAACTGGGCTGTTGAATGATCCCCCAGATTGGAAGCCAACAGGGTTGGGACAGTGACCCGGGCATCGATCTCTTTTGGATTCACTTTTTATGACAACGGAGACTGGTATTTGCAATTGGTCTTCGTTTATTGTAGTTTTTAAGAATTATTTATGCTTCCTCCCCTCCCCCCCAGCCCTCATTTGGTACCGGATCGGCTGCGCATTCGAGTGAACAGGATCCGCCTGCAGGAATACGAGGGGAGGCATCATGAGAAGGACAAACTCCGAGACGCCTGTAAGTCCGTCCATATCTGCTTCCCCTTTACATGGAATACAAGGCAGTGGAGTTTCCTATATTATCCCTGGCAGCGATTCTACTTATATCAATATGGCAGCTCCCTTCCCCAGAGAGACAGAAAAAAAAGCAATTACACCTCCCTGGCACTTTCTTATTTATTTCCCCGATATCTCAGCATCGACTCGTTTAGCTCCAGCGTTCATTACCCAGGGGCCCCAGTGCTCCCCGCGCTTCAGAAAAGCGAAATGAGCTCATAACAATAGTCAGGTTCTGCCTTGGCGTCTGGGGGACCCAATACCTAATGAAAGGAAACTTCATACAATATAATTGTTTTGTAGTGTGAACAAAACTCATCTGGGGGCCCCGCACGCTCTCTCCGCACTCAGCCATAATGAGGCCCTTCTCTGGGCGACTGTAAAAGTCATTAATCAGCGGCGCTGATAACAGTCTAATAGAGTCGTGTTCGTTCCCGGGACTCATTATTCATAACGAGTTGAGAGTTACAAGCCCAGAGCATTACAAGGAGCCCAGATGCGGTGGGACCGCGTTTTATTACAAGGGGTCCATGTACCTCTCACAACGAACACAAGGACCCCAAGACCAGTGATTAAAGCAGGAACATGTCGACTTTAGTGATGGGCGAATTTATTCACCAGGCGAAAAATTGCGGCGTATTCCCGCGATTCGCCGCCAGCGAATTAATTCGAGAAACAGCCGCGAAAATTGACCAGCGAAAATTCGCCGGCGTAAAAAAAATGGACACCGGCATTCATTTCGCAGTTTCTCAAATATTCTCGCAGTTTCGCGAATTTCACGGGAGATTCAGAAATTTTTCGGCGAAGCAATACGCCCCAAATTCGCCAATCACTAGTCGACTTCTATCTTATCCGATTCTGGGGGGTTATTGATGATACACGAGAGACAACCTTAGGGTAGATACATGGGGCCAGATGTTGGGGATCCCTGATATTGTCAAAATTCACCACCCATAAGCACGGCCAGATAAAATAACATCCAAAGGGGAGCACTCTTCTCCAAGGGGGTCAGTGTTTAATCTTGCCCTGGGTACCCCTGGAACTATAGCAGGGTGACACCCCAATGTTTCTATACATCTGTAAACTTGTTATGAGCTAAGGGGGCCCAGTCTGAAGGTCAGTTAGGGGGAGATTTGGGGTGAGTGCATATTTGTACCCTGGGTACCCCTGGAACTATAGCAGGGTGACACCCCAATGTTTCTATATATCTGTAACCTTGTTATGAGCTAAGGGGGCCCAGTCTGAAGGTCAGTTAGGGAGAGATTTGGGGTGAGTGTTTATTTGTACCCTGGGTACCCCTGGAACTATAGCAGGGTGACTGTTACCCCAATGTTTCTATATATCTGTAAACTTGTTATGAGCTAAGGGGGCCCAGTCTGAAGGTCAGTTAGGGGGAGATTTGGGGTGAGTGCATATTTGTACCCTGGGTACCCCTGGAACTATAGCAGGGTGACACCCCAATGTTTCTATATATCTGTAACCTTGTTATGAGCTAAGGGGGCCCAGTCTGAAGGCCAGTTAGGGGGAGATTTGGGGTGAGTGCTTATTTGTACCCTGGGTACCCCTGGAACTATAGCAGGGTGACACCCCAATGTTTCTATATATCTGTTACCTTGTTATGAGCTAAGGGGGCCCAGTCTGAAGGCCAGTTAGGGGGAGATTTGGGGTGAGTGCATATTTGTACCCTGGGTACCCCTGGAACTATAGCAGGGTGACTGTTACCCCAATGTTTTTCTATATCTGAGCAAGGGTTAACCAGATCAGATGTTGGATCAACATGAATTGAAAATGCCTGAAGACCATCTGCCCTTGAGATTTCTGCCCATTTATCACATACATTCCCTATAATGACTTAAAGATCCCACATTGACACCCCCCACCCATTGCAACTTTATTCATCTTTACCTGCAATGACTGATGGGTGACGATAAATGAGACGCATTGGATCCTATTGGTTTGGATTGGATGCATGTAAATATTTGAATTATTCAAGAGAATGAGTTGTATGCCATGGTGAACTTGAACCCCAATTTGGCCAATATGTGCCTGAATGTAGACCCAAAAGAACCCGACATTTGCTGTGCTGAACAGACTCTAAATGGAATGTATCTTATCATCCAATGCACCTAACAGCCTGCTGGGGTCTTCCCACCAACTGTCCAAAGACCATATCTAGTCTTTTATTGGGCCAACTTGCCCTTCCACATTGTGACTTAAATACTCACAATCCACTTTCCCAATAGTCTGGTCAAATGGCCGTATCTGCTTGGGGTCCAGATCTTCTTTAAAAACATGGAGCCCCTGTTGACTTTTCTTTTCTGCTCATCCTTGTCCCTTCTTCCTTTGCGTCTTGCATAGAAAGCTCTGAGCTGTGGGAGTATGAGAAGTCTTTCATTGCCGGCCACCACATTTCAGTCATAATTAAAGCAATTAGGGCCTTCATCTCCAGCCTCGCTGATAACAATAATGAGGAGATGGCGGGCGGCTGAGAGGAGAAAGGGTTTGATTAAAGCCTGAGCCGTGAGATTACTGGACCATAAGGGAAAGACAAGATTAAAGATGATGTTGAGTAAAACGAGTGCATCGGCATGTTCTGGGGACTGCGGCTCTTGGCTCTGGAGCCGTTTCTCTGTAGAGCCAATTTGCTGCGACTCAGGAGGTGACAAAGCCAAGCTTGAAGAGCTCAAAGGCACGAGAAGAAGGGGAATATTCCATTTAATTGTATTTACCTGCACCATTAAAGCCTGGGATGGCCCAAATGAGAGTTGGAGGGTCCACATTGGCTTTGACCTTAACAACATATGTGATAATTGGGGGCTCCTATAAACCCAAGTGGTCATTGAATCATTCACCTGGTTTGGCTGCAAATGTCCCCGGTTTTCAGGATCATGTTAAATTATCCCTGACATTGTCATTAGGATTTCCAGAAATATCAGTTAAAATCTCATATAAATAGGCTGAAATGATCCAAGAAAATAAAAAAAAAAAATCTGAAATTTAGACTAAACGGAACTTGAATTTCAAATTCTGATGATTTACAAATAGGCCCATGGGGTACTTGTTCCATGCACACCCCAAAATATTTCTGCTTCCTTCTGCCAGCTATTCCCCTGGGTATCATTGTGGTACGGGGAGACTGTGACCTCGAGACCTGCAGGATGTATATTGACCGCCTCCAAGAGGTACGTTCCTTCATCATAGATTATTTTAAACAATTTTGAATTCATTTAATTTGAATACATTTCTGCTAATTTCTCGGTTGGAAAATTCATACCAAATCATCTTCTTTTTCAAAATTTTGTGAACCCAGTCATAAAAGTGGCTAGAAAGCAGGCAAACATTTTTTTTGCCCGGATACTTGAATTTTTATTTGTTGTGAAAATGTAACAGGCCTGTGGGGCAAATTTTTCATGAAGGGAGCATGACCTGGGCTGGACAAGGGTAGAACTATGGGCAGAATGAGTGTGGCTTGGTGAAATTGGGGTGTGGATAGGTAAGAGCTCCAGCCTTCCTGCATCTTCTGGGACCCCTTTCTTTCTAATTCTTTCTAATTCCAGCCCCAATGCTCAATTTTGTTGACCTTGAGTAGAATGGCACCTACATTGAGTAGAATGGCACCTACTCTGGGAGCTCTCTTTGGGCACAGTGCTTAAAGTTAAATATCTTGCAAGGTCTTTGGTCAAGTTGGGTCAGTACACCTTGCAGGAGAATCCACCTACATGTACTAAAGGTGAGCTACAGCCTATTTATAATTGATTTGGTCAAGTTGGGTTGGGACTCTTGTCTTACAAAGTCTATTCAACAACAGACCTTCAGAACTCAAGGAAACCCCTAGGTAGAGCTTCTAGGTAGAGCATATTAGACAGGAGAAGGACCTTAGATTCTTATTTAATCAAGAGGATCATGAAGAGCCTACAGAAGTCCTTCAAGGTTACCTCCATTGGTTTATGACCTTAACTTGGACCCCTCAGCAGCTGCTATCTCTTTTTTCGTATTTAATGATTGGGGATTATGGTCAAAATAAGAAGAAAAATAAGATATTTTATTCCAACAAAGGAAAAACATGTTGATAGTGAAAACACAAAGATAGCCAACTAACCTGGTTCCCTTATCTCAGCAAGTTTAAATTGGACTTTATTTTCAGGCCGGCTGATAAATTGGGATATTTATGTTCTTTACAAAATGTAATTGCCTTTTCTGCAAAAAACTAATTGCCTTTTTTTGCAAAGGCCGGTAAACAGCTCAACTAATCAGTGCATAGGAGATTACACTGGGCTCGGACTTTAACCCCTCTGGTACTTTAAGGAGAGACTTTACTGTGGGGTTCTCTGGGATCGTAACATTGAACTATACCTTTCTCCTAGGATCTTCATTCTGTGACATCCCCCCGAGATCACTGCCAGGTAAGCAGCACATGTAGGACTTCACCCCTCCATGTATGTCTCCCACCTTCTATTTACAAAGTATCTTCGGGGCGGATAGCAAGTAGCTATAGATGACTTGGAATGTCCGAGCAGTCCAACCAATTCTAATGGTGGTTAGACTTATCCTTGGTTGGATGGAGGAACCACACACTGAGGGTCCATCTGGAGCTCATCATGATAGGCTTAAGTAAAAAAAAAAAGTCTCTATGTTTTAGGAACCCATAGAAACCAAGTGGCCAGTAAATACTACCTCCTGGTTGCTATGAGGTCCTAGACCTGCTGTGGGGCTTGAGGCAGAAGCAGGGAGGCTCAGTCTGATGGCTGATTATGGAACATTTGGGTTGAATGTCTAGTTGAATCTTCTAGAGAAACCAGAAAGGTGGTCAGCTATGGTAAAAAAATCGAGATTTACTGGAAATTTGACTGAATCACCCATTTTATTTTAGGTCAACAATGTGCATAAATGTAAGAGCTGCCTCCCCTAAAATCCCCCCTTTCTCCCTGTTTTCCCCCCTATAGGATCACCATAGCTCCTTCCCACGGTTGCTCTCTGCTCAGCGACTCAACCCTCGTTGGTGCTTCCTAGACGGTGACTTTCTCTGCAACTTTCTTTCTCTTTTCACCTTCTGTGTGTTTCTCCCTGTTCCATTGCATGCTGTTAACCCTTTTCTAAAAAAATTTAATGAGAAAAGGATATGCCTCTATATACAACACAACAGGAGGGCCATGAGTGAATATAAGAAATGTGTTTCCAAATGGTCATGGAACAATGGAGTGTCAAAAAAGTCTGAAATAGAAACGGTAACAAAGGGGTAAATTCATGAAAGGCACAGTGTTTATTGCGGGTCTAGAGACCCATAACCACCAATCAAATGCCTGCTTTTCAGACA
The DNA here is from genome assembly GCF_017654675.1 of Xenopus laevis. NCBI lineage: Eukaryota > Metazoa > Chordata > Amphibia > Anura > Pipidae > Xenopus > Xenopus laevis. The sequence continues at coordinate 3,391,828 of NC_054376.1, read as the reverse complement.
GAGGCCCAGCTCATGCTGCCTGATTATTGGTTGCTGTGAGTTGCAAAAACTGGATTCTATTAATACAGATATTTAATATTGCACAGTGATTTCCTACATTACACAGTGATTCCCTTCATTGCACAGTGATTCCCAGAATTGCACAGTGATTTCCTACATTACACAGTGATTCCCAGCATTGCACAGTGATTCCCTTCATTGCACAGTGATTTCCTACATTATACAGTGATTCCCTTCATTGTACAGTGATTTCCTACATTACACAGTGATTCCCTTCATTACACAGTGATTCCCAGCATTGCACAGTGATTCCCTTCATTGCACAGTGATTTCCTACATTACACAGTGATTCCCTTCATTACACAGTGATTCCCAGCATTGCACAGTGATTCCCTTCATTGCACAGTGATTTCCTACATTGCACAGTGATTCCCAGAATTGAACAGTGATTCCCTTCATTGCACAGTGATTCCCAGAATTGCACAGTGATTCCCAGCATTGCACAGTGATTCCCTTCATTACACAGTGATTCCCAGCATTGCACAGTGATTCCCTTCATTACACAGTGATTCCCAGCATTGCACAGTGATTCCCTTCATTGTACAGTGATTTCCTACATTACACAGTGATTCCCTTCATTGCACAGTGATTCCCAGAATTGAACAGTGATTCCCTTCATTGCACAGTGATTCCCAGAATTGCACAGTGATTCCCAGCATTGCACAGTGATTCCCTTCATTACACAGTGATTCCCAGCATTGCACAGTGATTCCCTTCATTACACAGTGATTCCCAGCATTGCACAGTGATTCCCTTCATTACACAGTGATTCCCAGCATTGCACAGTGATTCCCTTCATTGTACAGTGATTTCCTACATTACACAGTGATTCCCTTCATTACACAGTGATTCCCAGCATTGCACAGTGATTCCCTTCATTGCACAGTGATTTCCTACATTGCACAGTGATTCCCAGAATTGCACAGTGATTCCCAGCATTGCACAGTGATTCCCTTCATTACACAGTGATTCCCAGAATTGCACAGTGATTCCCTTCATTACACAGTGATTCCCAGCATTGCACAGTGATTCCCTTCATTACACAGTGATTCCCAGAATTGCACAGTGATTCCCTTCATTACACAGTGATTCCCAGCATTGCACAGTGATTCCCTTCATTACACAGTGATTCCCAGAATTGCACAGTGATTCCCTTCATTACACAGTGATTCCCAGCATTGCACAGTGATTCCCTTCATTACACAGTGATTCCCAGCATTGCACAGTGATTCCCTTCATTACACAGTGATTCCCAGCATTGCACAGTGATTTCCTACATTACACAGTGATTCCCTTCATTGTACAGTGATTTCCTACATTACACAGTGATTTCCTACATTACACAGTGATTCCCTTCATTGCACAGTGATTCCCTTCATTGTACAGTGATTTCCTACATTACACAGTGATTCCCAGCATTGCACAGTGATTCCCAGCATTGCACAGTGATTCCCTTCATTGTACAGTGATTTCCTACATTACACAGTGATTCCCTTCATTACACAGTGATTCCCAGCATTGCACAGTGATTCCCTTCATTGCACAGTGATTTCCTACATTGCACAGTGATTCCCAGAATTGCACAGTGATTCCCAGCATTGCACAGTGATTCCCTTCATTACACAGTGATTCCCAGAATTGCACAGTGATTCCCTTCATTACACAGTGATTCCCAGCATTGCACAGTGATTCCCTTCATTACACAGTGATTCCCAGAATTGCACAGTGATTCCCTTCATTACACAGTGATTCCCAGCATTGCACAGTGATTCCCTTCATTACACAGTGATTCCCAGAATTGCACAGTGATTCCCTTCATTACACAGTGATTCCCAGCATTGCACAGTGATTCCCTTCATTACACAGTGATTCCCAGCATTGCACAGTGATTCCCTTCATTACACAGTGATTCCCAGCATTGCACAGTGATTTCCTACATTACACAGTGATTTCCTACATTACACAGTGATTCCCTTCATTGCACAGTGATTCCCTTCATTGTACAGTGATTTCCTACATTACACAGTGATTCCCAGCATTGCACAGTGATTCCCAGAATTGCACAGTTATTCCTTTTATTGCACAGTGAATCCCAGCATTGCACAGTGATTCCCTACTCAAGATATTAACTCCCATATCTCACCTGAACCCAAATGCATCTTTGTTCCAGATCTCTGATTTTAGTTCTGATCTCCCACAGCTACCTCTGCTGATCGCTTTTATCGCATCGACATATCTCAGGTAAGTGGTTCTGCTTTCCCTTCCTTTAGACTTTGTTGCCCTTGAAATCCCTTTGCCTAATTCTTTGTTCTTTTGGCCTCTCTTGCTGTTCATTTATAGACTCCCTTAATAGGGGGGGGGGGGGTTCACCTCTGGTTGACGGTTTAAAGTCAAAGGCCCAAGTGCTTTTAACTGAGGAGACCCCCCCACACACAAATGATCATCACTGTGTAACTTATCATCATGATGTATTGACCCAACATGAGCCTTAGGCCTCAGATCTTTATATTCTAATCAGTTCAGGTCCAACTAATCCCTCAGCTGCTGACAAATGATAAGGTGTGTGATCAAGCCCAATAGGGCACTTTATTTATTTAGGAAGTTTCTATTGACTTAATGGCATCTACTCGGGGGGGGGGGGGGGGTCAAGTGTCTGTTCCTTTAAACAATCTGTTCTAATGTTTTTTTAAAGTAATAAAATTAACAACTACATTGAGTTGTTTGGGTTTTAGGTATAAGGGCCCCTCAGCGTTCTGACCCATTTAGCCTTTCTAGGAGCCTTTTGTAGCAGAAGTAACGATGGCGGCTTCTGTCCCTATCTCTTTGGTAATCGTCTCATTTATCATTGCCGCGCGCCTGTGTCCCAGTAAATTATTTATGTGGCCAGTTCATATCCTCTTGTGGTGAATTTTGGCAGGACCCCCAATTAGCAACAAATGACTCACTCAGCCCCTAACTATTAACTTTGTTACCACTAATCCCTCTTATGAATCCAACATAGACTAGAGACCAGAGACTAGAGACCAGAGACCAGAAACTAGAGACCAGAAACCACAGACTAGACTAGGACAAGATGGAGACAGTAGGACAAGATGGAGACAGTAGGACAAGATGGAGACAGTAGGGCAAGATGGGGACAGTAGGACAAGATGGAGACAGTAGGACAAGATGGAGACAGTAGGGCAAGATGGAGACAGTAGGGTGAGATGGAGACAGTAGGACAAGATGGAGACAGTAGGACAAGATGGGGACAGTAGGACAAGATGGAGACAGTAGGACAAGATGGGGACAGTAGGACAAGATGGAGACAGTAGGACAAGATGGGGACAGTAGGACAAGATGGAGACAGTAGGACAAGATGGAGACAGTAGGACAAGATGGAGACAGTAGGACAAGATGGGGACAGTAGGACAAGATGGAGACAGTAGGACAAGATGGGGACAGTAGGACAAGATGGGGACAGTAGGACAAGATGGAGGCAGTAGGACAAGATGGAGACAGTAGGGCGAGATGGAGACAGTAGGGTGAGATGGAGACAGTAGGACAAGATGGAGACAGTAGGACAAGATGGGGACAGTAGGACAAGATGGAGACAGTAGGACAAGATGGGGACAGTAGGACAAGATGGAGACAGTAGGACAAGATGGGGACAGTAGGACAAGATGGGGACAGTAGGACAAGATGGGGACAGTAGGACAAGATGGAGACAGTAGGACAAGATGGGGACAGTAGGACAAGATGGAGACAGTAGGACAAGATGGGGACAGTAGGACAAGATGGGGACAGTAGGACAAGATGGGGACAGTAGGACAAGATGGGGACAGTAGGACAAGATGGGGACAGTAAGACAAGATGGAGACAGTAGGACAAGATGGAGACAGTAGGACAAGATGGGGACAGTAGGACAAGATGAAGACAGTAGAGCAAGATAGAGACAGTAGGGCAAGATGGAGACAGTAGGACAAGATGGAGACAGTAGGACAAGATGGAGACAGTAGGACAAGATGGAGACAGTAGGACAAGATGAAGACAGTAGGACAAGATAGAGACAGTAAGACAAGATAGAGACAGTAGGGCAAGATGGAGACAGTAGAACAGGATAGAAGATTTCCCTTAGGACTGATGGATTTCTGACTGATCTCTTTCTTCCTTGTATTTAGGAACATCTGCATTTTGTCACTGAGATTTCCCAAGATGAGATCTTCATTCTGGACCCTGAAGCTGATGGGACACTCCAGGGCAACACAGGGATGGTAATGCCAGACCTTGTGGTGGAGCAGCTGCCTGGGTGAGTAAATGGGGGTCCATTTCAACATGTTGTCAAATGCTGTGCAATAGATAAATGCATCCATATTTCATTGCAACTCTGAGAAATACAAACCTGTTCAATGGCTGTTCCTGCTGAATTGTGCTTAGTACAGGGAATACCTATGCTGCCATAGTTTTATGGGATCTCTCTGTACAGACTATGAGCAAACTTAGGGGACTGGTCCTGCTGAATTGTGCTTAGTACAGGGAATACCTATGCTGCCATAGTTTTATGGGATCTCTCTGTACAGACTATGAGCAAACTTAGGGACTGTTCCTGCTGAATTGTGCTTAGTACAGGGAATACCTATGCTGCCATAGTTTTATGGGATCTCTCTGTACAGACTATGAGCAAACTTAGGGACTGTTCCTGCTGAATTGTGCTTAGTACAGGGAATACCTATGTACCATAGTTTTATGGGATCTCTCTGTACAGACTATGAGCAAACTTAGGGGACTGTTCCTGCTGAATTGTGCTTAGTACAGGGAATACCTATGCTGCCATAGTTTTATGGGATCTCTCTGTACAGACTATGAGCAAACTTAGGGACTGTTCCTGCTGAATTGTGCTTAGTACAGGGAATACCTATGCTGCCATAGTTTTATGGGATCTCTCTGTACAGACTATGAGCAAACTTAGGGGACTGTTCCTGCTGAATTGTGCTTAGTACAGGGAATACCTATGCTGCCATAGTTTTATGGGATCTCTCTGTACAGACTATGAGCAAACTTAGGGACTGTTCCTGCTGAATTGTGTTTAGTACAGGGAATACCTATGCTGCCATAGTTTTATGGGATCTCTCTGTACAGACTATGAGCAAACTTAGGGGACTGTTCCTGCTGAATTGTGCTTAGTACAGGGAATACCTATGTACCATAGTTTTATGGGATCTCTCTGTACAGACTATGAGCAAACTTAGGGGACTGTTCCTGCTGAATTGTGCTTAGTACAGGGAATACCTATGTACCATAGTTTTATGGGATCTCTCTGTACAGACTATGAGCAAACTTAGGGGACTGTTCCTGCTGAATTGTGCTTAGTACAGGGAATACCTATGCTGCCATAGTTTTATGGGATCTCTTCATTTGTCCCCCTCTGAATGTTCCTTCTCTATCTCTGACCCCCACAGGCCATCAGAATGGTGGACCCCAACGTGCCGTAAGAGGATAGTAAGTGACAGTTGTGTGCCAGGGAGGGGGTCTCTGCAATACGAAACCTTGGAAAAACGACAAGACTTGTCCCCGTCTAGTGCACTGCAGTAAGTAAGAGCTGTAGTAGGTGAGATACTACGACCTCAATTCTACTGATCTTCTGCATTAACACTTTCCCTTCAATGAACATGATTAAAATCTGCATTTAACACAAACAGCTCAAAAAGAGAAAGGAGCAGAGCTTGGATTTCCCTGGCACAATAAGGGTTAACCTTCATAGCTTTGTTTTTACAAAGGGAGAAAATACGTATAAATAGGGGGGCCCCAGGGGTATAACGAAGCAGACCCTGCGGCTGTTCCCCTTTAAATTAACTGTTAGTATGATGTAGAGAGGGATATTCCGAAACGATTTACAATTGGTTTTAATTTTTTACCATTTGTGGTTTTTGACTTATTTAACTTTTTATTCAGCCGCTCTCCAGCTTCCAATTTACTGCAATCTGGTTGCTAGGGTCCATATTAGCCTAGCAACCATGCACCGATTGGAATAAGAGACTGGAATATGAAAAGGAGAGGCCTGCATAGAAAGATGAGGAAAAAAAAGTAGCAATAACAATAACCTTACGCAGCAGTTGGTTTTGTAGATGGGGTCAGTGACCCCCATTTGAAAGCTGGAAATAAAAGAAAAAAAGGCAAATAATTCATAAAATATAAAGAAATAAAAAAATGACGGCCAGTTGAAAAGCTGCTTGGAATGAGCCATTCTTTAAAGGAGTGGTTCAACTTTAAGGTAACTTTTAGTATGTTATAGAATGGCCAGTTCTAAGCAACTTTTCAATTGGTCTTCGTTATTTATTTTTTAGTTCTTTGCCTTTATCGTTTGACTATTTAAAAGTGCGTCGCTGACCCCCTCTAAAAACAAATACTCCATAAGTATTTGTTACTTTTTATTCCTCCTCATTCTATTCAGGCCTCTCCTATTCCTATGCCAGTCCCTTATTTATATCAATGTATGGTTGCTAGGGGAATTTGGACCCTAGCTACCAGATGGCTGAAATTACGAACTGGAAAACTGCTGAATAAAAAGCTAAATAAGTCAAAAACCACAAATAATAAAAAATGAAAACCAATTGCAAATTGTCTCAGGATATCCCTCTCTACATCATACTAACAGTTATCTCAAGGATACACAATCCCTTTAACATACTAAATGGGACCCCTTTAAGGGCTCACTGATCATACTTAGTGCTGATTGGTGCATTTTGAGCACGATGATGATGTCATGAGTTGGGGTGTTCCAAGGTTGAGCTCTGTATGGTGGGCTGCACGGCACATTAACATTGAATTCACATGCAGCCTGCGGGGCGGAGCAGAAATCAGTGCAGGCAGCAACATGAACTGCTAATTATAATGTGATCTATTTTAAAGGGCAAGTCAAGGGGTGGCAGGAGAACTTACTGTTAATGAGCATTGCTAACCCCAATACCTTCACCAGGTGGATACTGATTGTGACGCCCAGTTTGGGGGGGGTGACCCTTCTATTCCCATATGACTAATATAAATCCCTATTTGACCAATAATATGTTTATTTTATTTCAGGTCGCCGGTCTCAGTGGATGAACAAGGTGAGTGGCTACCGACCCCCCTGTAGTGACCACGGGGCCCCATTGATGAACGCAAAGGCCAATTTGCTCCCAGTGACCCCCAAATGCACCAGTGCCGCCGGCATTCAGTTCAGGTGCAATTTAAAGGGCCACGACATTGGGACTAGTGATTTGCGAATTTCTCGCAAAAATTTGCTCTCTGCGAAAAAATCGTGAAATCAGAAATTTCCCGAAAAAATCTTGAAATTCGGACCTTTTTTACGAAAAAATCGTGAAAATCGGACATTTTCACAAAAAAATAGTTAAAAATTGACGCCCTTGTCCAAACTGACGCTGGCGTTTAAGTTAATGGGTGTCCGAATAGTGTTGACGCGCGCTGATTTTAATGCAAGAGCATTTTCGGACGCACGTCCAAAAAATTTTGATGCCGACGAGATTTTGCCGCCGAATTTTCGAGGGAGATTCGCGAATTTGCACCCCAAAATTTGCAATATTGCACCCCACAGATAAAATAACCCCCTCCACGTGCTGAACGACGTGTCTACTAAACTGTGTTGTGCATTAAAGAGACACCGAGATATTTGTATTTGTACATTGTCTGACCCATTCTGGTTGCGACTCCTGAAGCAATGTAGCAGAATCTGCTATAAGGTTTGTGCTTTTTGCGAGTCAGAAGCAGCAGTGCAGGCCGAGGCGGCTTTCGTTATGAAACAATGGTGGAAATGAGCAAATACAGACTGGTTTATTAAATTCCACCTTTTCGGATTTTTTTTTCAGCCCTCGCAGAAGCGGTTGCGGCGGGGGATCTTTGCAAGGTGGGTGCCTGAGCTTTTAACCCACGCTGTTCCGCACAAAATTAAACTGTCCGTTTTGTTAGTTATAAAATAGAAATGATATCTGAAAAAAAGGCTACATGGGCCCCTGATCATATTGGGCCCCTGGGCTATAGTCTAGGATAGCCTGGGCATTAATCTGCCCCTGTTTAAAAGGGAACTTAACCTTATTATTTTATGCTCTTTGCCTTAGTCCAACAATTTTTCCAGTAAAAGGCTTAACCCTAAGGGATGTTATAGAGTGTCCTATCTACAGCAATTTTGCAATTGGTCTTCATTATTTATTTTGGATCATACTGGGCCCCTAGGCTGCAGCCTGTGCATTAATCCGTCCCTGTTTAAAGGGGAACTTAACAATATTATTTAATGCTCTGTACTTTAGTCCAATAATGTTTCCAGTGAAAGGGTTAACCCTAAGGTATCTTATAGAATGTCCTATTCATAACAATTTTGCAATTGGTCTCCATTACTTTATTTTTTTTTATCATACTGGGCCCCTAGGCTACAGCCAGTGCATTAATCTGCCCCTGTTTAAAGGGGAACTTAACCTTATTATTTTATGCTCTGTGCTTTAGTCCAACAATCTTTCCAGTGAAAGGGTTCACCTTTAGGTATGTTATAGAATATCCTATTCACAGCAACTTTGCAATTGGTCTACTTTATTTATTTATTTTTTAATATTTATTTTTTAATTATTTGATTTCCTTTTCTGCCTATTGGCATGGGGTCACTGACTCTGGCAAACAAAAAAACAAACAAACAAACTAATGTTCTCTGAGGCTATTATTTTAATGTTATTTTTTTATATATATAATGTCCCTCCCTAGTACTTTGCCTATTCACATTCCAGTCTCTCATTCAAGTTACTGCTGGGTTACTAAGGTAAATTTGACCGTAGCAATCAGATAGCTGCTGAAATACCCAACTGGATAGTAACTAAATAAAACACCTAAATAACCTAAATAAACACAAAAAATAAACAATAAAGACCAGCCATCTCAGAATATCAATATCATATTAAAATTTAATTTAAAAGCAACCCACCCCTTAAAGTCTGAACTTTTTTTACAGACTCTCTCCCACCTGTAAGCTGCCATAAGAGCGGTTAAGTCCCACCCACTGCTTGAGTCACAGACTCCCTGCTTAGGGAACATTTAGCTTAGGGCACATTCTTGTATTCTGATTGGCTACTGGAAGCTCTAGCTAATACCCTGTTAGTTCTAAGGCTCTGATTGGCTACTGGAAGCTCTTGCTAATACCCTGGTTGGTTGTAAGGCTCTGATTGGCTACGGGTTGTTGGAACATTGGAAATCTTGGAACAGCTGCAGGGATTGGAGGCAACTGGGATGATCAAGCATATATTTCATTTATTATATCTAAAAAATGAAAAACTTTACCTTTATAAGAAAAGCAGAACTCATAGTATATTGCAAAGCCATGCAACAGGCATATTGCTGCCTACCCTACTTGCTGCTATGGAACTACAATACCCATAATCCTCAGCGGAGTGGCTAAACCAACATCTGTCTTGAACGTAACTATCCTTTATCTGATCCCTCCCATCACTAATTCTGATCCTCAGACTCCCCCAATAATTCATGCTTTGAATAATGATCCTGACCCCCACTCTAAATGATTGAATTAAACTTCCCCTCCCACCCCCCAAGCCATTAATCTTCTCCCTAGAGATGAGAAGCCGATTGATTAGAAGGAATACGAGGAACTGTGTATCGATCGCTTTCCTTTGTCACTATATAACGTTGCTGACAACATGAATCTGAATCTGGAACATGAGGCGCCCCCTGCTCTTCTGCCTAGAAGGACTGGATAGATAGAATGCTAGAAGCTTACGTTACTGATTACAGGAAGCATCTCTTGATGCTTCTCTGCTCAGCTCTATGACTTATTTATTTTTTTCCTAATATTGGGAGTTGCTAATAGGTAATGCTAGCAGCCAGAACACCAAAAGCCTACCCCGGATTTTTTGGACTAAACCGACTGCTTTGAAGATATTCTGTGGGTACCGGACCCTTTACCTGATCAGAGCAGCATCAGCAGACACTTCCTGCATCAGTAAATGAAGTGTCTGCCATTATGAGTGTGGGTGCTCATGTTACTATCAGAGAACAAGAAATGAGCGCTATCACTTTGTTGCTTTGGTAGGTACAGGTCCCCTTCAACCATTCACATCTATCCCCGTGGAGCTTGCCATCTAATTTTCTATCTTCCAGATCATTCTGCAATTTGTTTTTTTTTTTCTCTAATTAAACTAAAATAATTACTATAAATGTTATCTGGATACAAGCGCAATGCGGCGTAACTGGAAGGTTAATGATTCTTTGTTTCACAAACACAATGTATTTCTCGTCCTTAAGTTCCGCCAGGGAAATTCATTTGCATCTACACAAAGAGGGGCATTTTGCTCCTGAAACGGCGAGATTGGGGTTTCACAATCAGTGTTTATCTAATAAATACTAACAGTGTGTTATACTAATATCTCTGTATATCTCATGATCAGCATCGTTTGCTAAACTCAACTGAAATATTCTGTCCAATATTTATATGATTAATGGGGACGTCGTTATCAGGAGAGGAGTCATTTTTGAGAAATAATTACATCTGATTCCCAATGTAAGCAGCAGTCCTGCCCTGCTTTATGGCTGAGATTCAAGATACAGGTATGGGACCTGTAATCCAGAATGCTCGGGACCTGGGATTCAGAGCAATTGAATATTCATAGGGCTAGATCATTACATAGCCAATGAGATCACTGTAATATTCATAGGGCTGGGCCAAACGGTAGCCAATCAGACCACTGAAATATTCATAGGTCTAGGCCAACCTGTAGCCAATCAGAGCACTGGAACATTCATAGGGCTAAGCCAAGCTGTAGCCAATCAGAGCACTGGAACATTCATAGGGCTAGGCCAAGCTGTAGCCAATCAGAGCACTGGAACATTCATAGGGCTAGATCATTATTTAGCCAATCAGAATACTGGAATATTCATAGGGCTAGATCATTACGTAGCCAATCAGAATACTGGAATATTCATAGGGCTAGATCATTACGTAGCCAATCAGAATACTGGAATATTCATAGGGCTAGATCATTACGTAGCCAATCAGAATACTGGAATATTCATAGGGCTAGATCAATGATCCCCAACCAGTAGCTCGTGAGCAACATGTTGCTCCCCAACCCCATGGATGTTGCTCCCAGTGGCCTCAAAGCAGGTGCTTATTTTTGAATTCCAGGCTTGGAGGTAAGTTTTGGTTGCATAATAACCAGATGTAGAGCCAAACAGAGACTCATGTAAGCTGCCAGTCCACATAGGGGCTACCAATAGCCAATCACAGCCCTTCTTAGGCAGTGCACCCCCAGGAACTTATGCTTGTGTTGCTCCCCAACTATTTTTACATCTGAATGTTGCTCATGGGTGAAAAAGGTTGGGGACCCCTGGGCTAGATCATTATGTAGCCAATCAGAATACTGGAATATTCATAGGGCTAGATCATTACGTAGCCAATCAGAATACTGGAATATTCATAGGGCTAGATCATTACGTAGCCAATCAGAATACTGGAATATTCATAGGGCTAGATCATTACGTAGCCAATCAGAATACTGGAATATTCATAGGGCTAGATCAATGATCCCCAACCAGTAGCTCGTGAGCAACATGTTGCTCCCCAACCCCATGGATGTTGCTCCCAGTGGCCTCAAAGCAGGTGCTTATTTTTGAATTCCAGGCTTGGAGGTAAGTTTTGGTTGCATAATAACCAGATGTAGAGCCAAACAGAGACTCATGTAAGCTGCCAGTCCACATAGGGGCTACCAATAGCCAATCACAGCCCTTCTTAGGCAGTGCACCCCCAGGAACTTATGCTTGTGTTGCTCCCCAACTATTTTTACATCTGAATGTTGCTCATGGGTGAAAAAGGTTGGGGACCCCTGGGCTAGATCATTATGTAGCCAATCAGAATACTGGAATATTCATAGAGCTAGATTATTACGTAGCGAATCAGAGAACTGGAATATTCATAGGGCTAGATCATTATGTAGCCAATCAGAATACTGGAATATTCGTAGAGCTAGATTATTACGTAGCCAATCAGAGAACTGGAATATTCATAGGGCTAGATCATTACATAGCCAATCAGAGGACTGGAATATTCATAGGGCTGGGCCAAACAGTAGCCAATTAGACCACTGAAATATTCATAGGTCTAGGCCAACCTGTAGCCAATCAGAGCACTGGAACATTCATAGGGCTAGGCCAAGCTGTAGCCAATCAGAGCACTGGAACATTCATAGGGCTAGGCCAAGCTGTAGCCAATCAGAGCATTGGAACATTCATAGGGCTAGGCCAAGCTGTAGCCAATCAGAGCATTAGAACAGTCAAGGAGTTTGATGATATCAAATGTGCGCCACTTGCTTTTGGGATGCCCCTGCCATTCCCTGTTATTTAGACTATTAGACCTGCCAGATCATTGTAGAATTATAGTGTCGCTGCCTCTTTAATGCCCCCATTGTTGGACGGTACTCAGTGTTCTGTCCCCTTTCCGCAGGTCGTGGAGTGTTGCAAGAAGAGGACGAGTCTGCGCATCCAGGGGCCCGAGACCTGCTCTCTGCTCCACCTGGCGGCACGGGCTGGACACGGAGAGATAGTAACGTACATCCTACAGAATGGTGAATAATGTGCAAATAGTGGGGTTTTATTGCAAAGCCGGGTCCCTAATTGATATGCATGTTCAGCCCTCCAATCAGAGCTCAGATGGGGCTCTCCAGCATTGCTGGCCTGTACTGGCCTGAACTGGCCTGTATTTGAGGTCCCTTCATCTGGGAGAATTAATATGGGTGGGCACCTCCTGGAAGCCCCCTGAGCATGCGTTGCATTCAGACATGTAAGGGGCACAATTGTCTACCCTTTGCCAGTGCCCCCAGCTCCTGCAATAAACTCACTTGCATTTGAGACACATTCATTCCACATTCTATCATAAAAACCACAAGTCTTCCTGCTAATAAATATAGTTGCCCTTTAAAGGGGTGGGTCACCTTTAACTTAACTTGTAGTATGTTATAGAATGAACATTTCTAAGCAACTTTTCAATTGATCTTCATTATTTATATTTTTATAGTTTATGATTTATTTGCCTTTTTCTTTTGACTCTTTCCAGCTTTCAAATGGGGGTCGCTGACCCCATCTAAAAAAAAGCCCTGTAAGGCTACAAATATATTGTTATTGCTTTTTTTTTGCTCATCTTTCTATTCAGGCCTCTCCTATTCATATTCCAGTCTCTTATTCAAATCAGTGCCTGGTTGCTAGGGGAATTTGGACCCTAGCAACCAGATGAGTGAAATTACAAACTAGAGAGCTGCTGAATAAAAAGCTAAATAAGTCAAAAGCCACAAATAATAAAAAATGAAAACCAATTGCAAATTGTCTCCGAATATGCCTCTCTGCGTCATACTAAAAAGCGAATTTAAAGGTGAACAACCCCTTTAAGAAGCCCCAGTTAGCCCCATGGTTGCCCCTAACATTGAGCCTTAACTATATTCCCAGGCCGTACATGTTGCCAAACTCCCCTGCAGGTTGCCGGCAGCCATGACCCCCCTCTCCCCCCAGCGTCTCACGTTCCTCCCAAACAGTCCCCCCTTTTTCTTGCAGGATTTTCCCTGCTGCCTCCCTGCGCTTTCTCTTTGTTTCCCCTTCCTCCTGCTGCTCCTTTCCCACCCTCTCTTCCCTGCAGGACTTTTGTCTTCTACTCTGCGCCCCCCTCTCCCCTTCCCTCGGCCCCCTCGGCCCCTGCTGGGAAATGACTGACAGTCCCGTAATAGAATCTTCTCCAAAGCCTCGTCCCTTATTTGGGATTTGTGACGCTCGGCTGGTGATGTCAGGGTTACAGTCCCGTGATGTGGGTGACAGTTCTGCTGAGAATCAAAGCCAAATTATTAGCGCACCCCAGTCTGCCCAATTTCTCCACCGTTCTGTGTCCTTTTACTTTATATGTTATAGTCTAGAGATCCCGAGGTCTGGTCTGACTTCACTGGGGTGGGGAGAAATCCCAGAAAGGGGCCAGAAATAGAAAACTCTCAAATGAGTAACTGCAACTCTCATGTCTGCTTACAGCCTGACACTGTATTATAAAACATAGGTATTCCCCTGTACTAAGCACAATTCAGCAGGAACAGTCCCTAAGTTTGCTCATAGTCTGTACAGAGAGATCCCATAAAACTATGGTACATAGGTATTCCCCTGTACTAAGCACAATTCAGCAGGAACAGTCCCTAAGTTTGCTCATAGTCTGTACAGAGAGATCCCATAAAACTATGGCAGCATAGGTATTCCCTGTACTAAGCACAATTCAGCAGGAACAGTCCCTAAGTTTGCTCATAGTCTGTACAGAGAGATCCCATAAAACTATGGCACATAGGTATTCCCTGTACTAAGCACAATTCAGCAGGAACAGTCCCTAAATTTGCTCATAGTCTGTACAGAGAGATCCCATAAAACTATGGCAGCATAGGTATTCCCTGTACTAATCACAATTCAGCAGGAACAGTCCCTAAGTTTGCTCATAGTCTGTACAGAGAGATCCCATAAAACTATGGCAGCATAGGTATTCCCTGTACTAAGCACAATTCAGCAGGAACAGTCCCTAAGTTTGTTCATAGTCTGTACAGAGAGATCCCATAAAACTATGGCAGCATACGTATTCCCCTGTACTAAGCACAATTCAGCAGGAACAGTCCCTAAGTTTGCTCATAGTCTGTACAGAGAGATCCCATAAAACTATGGCAGCATAGGTATTCCCTGTACTAAGCACAATTCAGCAGGAACAGTCCCTAAGTTTGTTCATAGTCTGTACAGAGAGATCCCATAAAACTATGGCAGTATAGGTATTCCCTGTACTAATCACAATTCAGCAGGAACAGTCCCTAAGTTTGCTCATAGTCTGTACAGAGAGATCCCATAAAACTATGGTACATAGGTATTCCCTGTACTAAGCACAATTCAGCAGGAACAGTCCCCTAAGTTTGCTCATAGTCTGTACAGAGAGATCCCATAAAACTATGGCAGCATAGGTATTCCCTGTACTAATCACAATTCAGCAGGAACAGTCCCTAAGTTTGTGAATATTGTAAAAAAAAAAAAAGTCAGATTTTCACTGTAATTTTTGTCTCATTACCCAGGGCCAGCGGAATTGCTGGAGATGCCAGACAGAGCCAAGTAAGTGAGGAGTAAATATTGACTGTGTTTTCCTATTGTTGCACAACTGCCTGTCTGGGGATGCTGAGAACTGTAGTTTAGCGAATGAAGTGAAATTATGTTTATGCTGGGCTTAGCCTGTTTAGATTAGAGGTGGCCACTAACCTTCCCAGTCAATATCTGAACATGAATTGTGCGAAGGTTGTGACAGAATGTTCTGTTATACAGATAGCTAGAATCTCAGCTGCCATAAAGCAGGACAGGACTGCTGCTTACAATGGGGATCAGATAGGATCTGTGCAGCCACTGGGACAGAATGTTCTGTTATACAGATAGCTAGAATCTCAGCTGCCATAAAGCAGGACAGGACTGCTGCTTACAATGGGGATCAGATAGGATCTGTGCAGCCACTGGGACAGAATGTTCTGTTATACAGATAGCTAGAATCTCAGCTGCCATAAAGCAGGACAGGACTATTGCTGACAATCTGTAATCAGATAGTAATCAACCAGTTAGAATGAGAATATCCCTGATATCAGAGATTATAATTTTTTTTTCCTGTCCACAAACATTCTTGACTTTTTCCTGCTTCCTACTTTGTGGAACAGTTTGGGGGGTCCCTTTCCTGTTTCAGCACAATAATGCCCCCCTATGCACAGAGCCAGGTCCCGACAGAATGGGTTTGCTGAGATGGGAACTGAACCCCTGTGGGATGAACTGGAACCCCAACTCTGAGCCCCAACACAATGTCCAACCTCACTAATGCTCTTGTGGCTGAATGGAAGCAACTCCCAGTAGCAATGTTCCAACGTCTAGTGGGAACCTTCCCAGAAGAGTTGGGACAGTTATGGCAGCAAAGGGAGGGGAATATTCATATTATACTCCTTGGTATGGGAATAAGATGTTGGGGCGTATATTTTTGGACATAGTGTAAAACGCTGTCCTTATCTGCCCTTTTAATATTGATGTCATGGTCGTTTCAAGTTGCTCTTGAGTCATAAAGTTCCCTCATGATCTGAATTCCTTTTTGTATTACTAATTATACCAAAAACGCCTGTTTTTTTTTTTTTATCAGGTTTTATTTCCTCATATTCCTTTTTCTTTGCCTTTTTCATCTCTTGGTTTAGTGGAGAGACGGCGCTGCACAAAGCTGCTTTCCACGGCCACCGGTGGGTTTGCCAAATCCTAGTAGATGCCGGTGCCTGTGTAATAAAGAAAGATGCCAAGGTAATTCATGTCAAGCAGATTGCATGGTAACAACCAAAGGAAGAGAGAAGGCTTTGAAGTTCTCTTTATCGATCTATAGTTACTTTTTCCTGATTCCCATATGCCATTTTCCAAACACTTAGGGGCAAATTCACTAAGTGCCGAAGCGCCAAACGCTAGCGTTAATTCGCTAGCGTTTGGCATTTTCATTACTGGGCAAATTCACTAACGAACGCTGGCGTAGTTTCGCTAGTGTTACTTCGCACCCTTACGCCAGTCGAATTTTCGCTAGCGACGTAACTACGCAAATTCACTAACGCGCGCATTGTTCTGAACGCTACCTTTTACGCTAGACTTCCTTCGCCACCTCAGACCTGGCGAAGCGCAATAGAGTAGATAGGGATTGTTTCAAAAAAAGTCAAAATTTTTTCTAAGTCCCAAAAAACTCTGGCGTGTTTTCTACATTATGGGTGATAGGCTGAAAAAGATCGAAATTTTTTTTGGGGCTCCCCTCCTTCCCCCCTACATTTCCTGACTCATGGCAACTTACCTAGACAGTGGGCACATGTGTAGGGCAAAATAACATTTTTATTTGATGATTTGAAGGTTTTCTTGGCATTTGTAGTGCTGATACGTGTTCCTCCATTGAAATTTGAATTTCGCACCGTATGCAAATTAGCCTTCGCTAGCGTAACTTCGCTTTGCATATCGAATCAACGCTAGCGCAACTTCGCAACCTTACGCTACCCCTGAGCGCAACTTCGGATTTTAGTGAAAACTACGCCTGGCGAAGTGCGGCGAAGCGCGGCCAAGTTTTGCCTGGCGAAACTACGATTGTTAGTGAATTTGCCCCCTACCCATTCTTTTGCTCTTCTCCAAGCCTTGTTCTCATCCCAAGTGTATAGTTAGAAACCATGCTATGTAGCAAGACAAGACTAGCGAGGATCTAGACCAGTGATCCCCAACTAGTGGCTCATGGCAACACGCTGCTCCCCAACCCCTTGGATGTTGCTCCCTGTGGCCTCAAAGCTGGTGCTAATTTTTAAATTCCAGGCTTGAAGCAAGGTTTGGTTGCAACAAAAACCAGATAAAGTCTAATGTAGCTGCCAGTTCGCATAGGGGTTACCAAATAGCAATCACAACCCTTATTTGAACTTTTTCATGCTCATGCTGCTCCCCAACTCTTTTTACATTTGAGGGTGGGGACCCCTGATCTAGAGTCTTTCACTTTGGGTGTCAAGAAATATACCTTTCACCATGAAAGTGTTGAAGTCTACTCTTCGATCTTACCTTTCTCTTGTACCCCCCTCACAGGGCAAGACTCCTTACGACAAAGCTCAGGAGGCAGGGGACTCCGAACTTGCATCCTACTTGGACACTTGTCAAGCCAAGCTACTTCTTTCCAATGAAGACCTTGAGACCGCAGTCTGATGTGGGCAGCAGAGTTGTAGAAACTTCAGAGAGGAGACAACCTCAACCATCTGGAGAAGGTCGTCCCAGGAAGAGGAAACCCTCCCCACATGCAAAATAACCAGTGGAGGGTGTATTGTCCAGTTTCTTAAGGGCTACTGTGTATTGCCTCTTGATAGAGGTGGAAGTTGTGTTTGGAAAGGAAGAAATGGGGCGGACCATTGACGTCATGTGGATCCTTTTCTGTTTTCCAACCAGAAGCATGATCCTATCCAGTGTCTATCTCCTCACTTCAGTTCCAAGCCTGGTCAGAATGATGAACTTGTAGGTCTGCACTGTGTCCATAAGCCTCACTTCTGTTTGGTATCTGCAGTGCCGACTTATTGAACATTGATGAGACTGGATTCGAATCTCACAGTTGTGTGATTAAAGCTGTTCTTTTAAATATTATCCATCTGTCCGACTTTTATATTGATACTGCTCTGCTGGCAAAATAGCCTGGATTCCTTGGACTCTTCCAATGTACCCCCTACCATAAATGATAAGGATATTAGAAGTCACTGAGGGGTTGTTCTGTGACCATATAAAGGCACAAGGCTGCAGGCTGAGTTATACAGGGAACTCTGAGTATCACTCATGTATTATAAGGGATAATGTACCCCCTACTGTAAATGATAAGGATATTAGAAGTCACTGAGGGGTTGTTCTGTGACCATATAAAGGCACAAGGCTGCAGGCTGAGTTATACAGGGAACTGAGTATCACTCATGTATTATAAGGGATAATGTACCCCCTACTGTAAATGATAAGGAGATTAGAAGTCACTGAGGGGTTGTTCTGTGACCATATAAAGGCACAAGGCTGCAGGCTGAGTTATACAGGGAACTCTGAGTATCACTCATGTATTATAAGGGATAATGTACCCCCTACTGTAAATGATAAGGATATTAGAAGTCACTGAGGGGTTGTTCTGTGACCATATAAAGGCACAAGGCTGCAGGCTGAGTTATACAGGGAACTCTGAGTATCACTCATGTATTATAAGGGATAATGTACCCCCTACTGTAAATGATAAGGATATTAGAAGTCACTGAGGGGTTGTTCTGTGACCATATAAAGGCACAAGGCTGCAGGCTGAGTTATACAGGGAACTCTGAGTATCACTCATGTATTATAAGGGATAATGTACCCCCTACTGTAAATGATAAGGATATTAGAAGTCACTGAGGGGTTGTTCTGTGACCATATAAAGGCACAAGGCTGCAGGCTGAGTTATACAGGGAACTCTGAGTATCACTCATGTATTATAAGGGATAATGTAGCCCCTACTGTAAATGATAAGGATATTAGAAGTCACTGAGGGGTTGTTCTGTGACCATATAAAGACACAAGGCTGCAAAGTATTTTTGTGGTGTTTATATTACTTGTTTTAGAGAAATTAATAGCTTCTAGACAACAAATTAGCTCCTAACTAGGGGCACTGGGTGTTACTGTTACTATAGATCAGTCAAGCAGCAGATGAGTTAAACTGTAGTCTTTCTATTCCCAGGGGGAAGCGGCTCCCCATATACCAGGTTTAACATACAACACGAAGATGTTCCGGTGCTACAACAGACAGTTCCCTCTGGAGCTTCTTATTCCCAGTTTTGGAAAGATTTACTGCTGCTGCTGAAGTGTGATTATATTAGACTAGAAGAGGCGGCAATAAGTCCAACACATTCACCCAATGTCAATGGCAGTAAATAAGTATATTGTGAGAGAAGAGCTGTCTATGGGGGCTTATGTGAGTCTGAATGCCCTGTGACCTGCAAATAATGTGGTGGGGCCCTATAGAGTAACATCTACATGTACAGAGAGTGTGGGAAGTTAAATAACATATAACACATTCATCTTCTTAATGTGCGAGTAATTCAGCAGCAACTGTAGTCTCTCTATAATATATATAATAGTCTCTGGGAAGGGAGTGTGACTGTGGGATAGCAGGTATAGTAGGGAGAGATGGTGCCTATAGTAACAGTGGGATAATAGTCTCTGGGAAGGGAGTGTGACTGTGGGATAGCAGGTATAGTAGGGAGAGATGTGTCTATAGTAACAGTGGATAATAGTCTCTGGGAAGGGAGTGTGACTGTGGGATAGCAGGTATAGTAGGGAGAGATGGTGTCTATAGTAACAGTGGGATAATAGTCTCTGGGAAGGGAGTGTGACTGTGGGATAGCAGGTATAGTAGGGAGAGATGGTGCCTATAGTAACAGTGGGATAATAGTCTCTGGGAAGGGAGTGTGACTGTGGGATAGCAGGTACAGTAGGGAGAGATGGTGTCTATAGTAACAGTGGATAATAGTCTCTGGGAAGGGAGTGTGACTGTGGGATAGCAGGTATAGTAGGGAGAGATGTGTCTATAGTAACAGTGGATAATAGTCTCTGGGAAGGGAGTGTGACTGTGGGATAGCAGGTATAGTAGGGAGAGATGGTGCCTATAGTAACAGTGGATAATAGTCTCTGGGAAGGGAGTGTGACTGTGGGATAGCAGGTATAGTAGGGAGAGATGGTGCCTATAGTAACAGTGGGATAATAGTCTCTGGGAAGGGAGTGTGACTGTGGGATAGCAGGTATAGTAGGGAGAGATGGTGCCTATAGTAACAGTGGGATAATAGTCTCTGGGAAGGGAGTGTGACTGTGGGATAGCAGGTATAGTAGGGAGAGATGGTGTCTATAGTAACAGTGGATAATAGTCTCTGGGAAGGGAGTGTGACTGTGGGATAGCAGGTATAGTAGGGAGAGATGGTGCCTATAGTAACAGTGGATAATAGTCTCTGGGAAGGGAGTGTGACTGTGGGATAGCAGGTATAGTAGGGAGAGATGTGTCTATAGTAACAGTGGATAATAGTCTCTGGGAAGGGAGTGTGACTGTGGGATAGCAGGTATAGTAGGGAGAGATGGTGCCTATAGTAACAGTGGATAATAGTCTCTGGGAAGGGAGTGTGACTGTGGGATAGCAGGTATAGTAGGGAGAGATGGTGCCTATAGTAACAGTGGGATAATAGTCTCTGGGAAGGGAGTGTGACTGTGGGATAGCAGGTATAGTAGGGAGAGATGGTGTCTATAGTAACAGTGGATAATAGTCTCTGGGAAGGGAGTGTGACTGTGGGATAGCAGGTATAGTAGGGAGAGATGGTGTCTATAGTAACAGTGGGATAATAGTCTCTGGGAAGGGAGTGTGACTGTGGGATAGCAGGTATAGTAGGGAGAGATGGTGTCTATAGTAACAGTGGGATAATAGTCTCTGGGAAGGGAGTGTGACTGTGGGATAGCAGGTATAGTAGGGAGAGATGGTGTCTATAGTAACAGTGGATAATAGTCTCTGGGAAGGGGAGTGTGACTGTGGGATAGCAGGTATAGTAGGGAGAGATGGTGCCTATAGTAACAGTGGATAATAGTCTCTGGGAAGGGAGTGTGACTGTGGGATAGCAGGTATAGTAGGGAGAGATGTGTCTATAGTAACAGTGGATAATAGTCTCTGGGAAGGGAGTGTGACTGTGGGATAGCAGGTATAGTAGGGAGAGATGGTGCCTATAGTAACAGTGGATAATAGTCTCTGGGAAGGGAGTGTGACTGTGGGATAGCAGGTATAGTAGGGAGAGATGGTGCCTATAGTAACAGTGGATAATAGTCTCTGGGAAGGGAGTGTGACTGTGGGATAGCAGGTATAGTAGGGAGAGATAGTGTCTATAGTAACAGTGGATAATAGTCTCTGGGAAGGGAGTGTGACTGTGGGATAGCAGGTATAGTAGGGAGAGATGGTGTCTATAGTAACAGTGGATAATAGTCTCTGGGAAGGGAGCGTGACTGTGGGATAGCAGGTATAGTAGGGAGAGATGGTGTCTATAGTAACAGTGGATAATAGTCTCTGGGAAGGGAGTGTGACTGTAGGATAGCAGGTATAGTAGGGAGAGATGGTGCCTATAGTAACAGTGGATAATAGTAATAGTAGAGAAGGGAATGTGACTGTGGGATAGCAGGTATAGTAGGGAGAGATGGTGCCTATAGTAACAGTGGATAATAGTCTCTGGGAAGGGAGTGTGACTGTGGGATATCAGGTATAGTAGGGAGAGATGGTGCCTATAGTAACAGTGGATAATAGTCTCAGGGAAGGGAGTGTGACTGTGGGATAGCAGGTATAGTAGGGAGAGATGGTGCCTATAGTAACAGTGGATAATAGTCTCTGGGAAGGGAGTGTGACTGTGGGATAGCAGGTATAGTAGGGAGAGATGGTGTCTATAGTAACAGTGGATAATAGTCTCTGGGAAGGGAGTGTGACTGTAGGATAGCAGGTATAGTAGGGAGAGATGGTGCCTATAGTAACAGTGGATAATAGTCTCTAGGAAGGGAGTATGACTGTGGGATAGCAGGTATAGTAGGGAGAGATGGTGTCTATAGTAACAGTGGATAATAGTCTCTGGGAAGGGAGTGTGACTGTAGGATAGCAGGTATAGTAGGGAGAGATGGTGCCTATAGTAACAGTGGATAATAGTAATAGTAGAGAAGGGAGTGTGACTGTGGGATAGCAGGTATAGTAGGGAGAGATGGTGCCTATAGTAACAGTGGATAATAGTCTCTGGGAAGGGAGTGTGACTGTGGGATAGCAGGTATAGTAGGGAGAGATGGTGCCTATAGTAACAGTGGGATAATAGTCTCTGGGAAGGGAGTGTGACTGTGGGATAGCAGGTATAGTAGGGAGAGATGGTGCCTATAGTAACAGTGGGATAATAGTCTCTGGGAAGGGAGTGTGACTGTGGGATAGCAGGTATAGTAGGGAGAGATGTGTCTATAGTAACAGTGGATAATAGTCTCTGGGAAGGGAGTGTGACTGTGGGATAGCAGGTATAGTAGGGAGAGATGGTGCCTATAGTAACAGTGGGATAATAGTCTCTGGGAAGGGAGTGTGACTGTGGGATAGCAGGTATAGTAGGGAGAGATGGTGTCTATAGTAACAGTGGATAATAGTCTCTGGGAAGGGAGTGTGACTGTGGGATAGCAGGTATAGTAGGGAGAGATGGTGCCTATAGTAACAGTGGATAATAGTCTCTGGGAAGGGAGTGTGACTGTGGGATAGCAGGTATAGTAGGGAGAGATGTGTCTATAGTAACAGTGGATAATAGTCTCTGGGAAGGGAGTGTGACTGTGGGATAGCAGGTATAGTAGGGAGAGATGGTGCCTATAGTAACAGTGGATAATAGTCTCTGGGAAGGGAGTGTGACTGTGGGATAGCAGGTATAGTAGGGAGAGATGGTGCCTATAGTAACAGTGGGATAATAGTCTCTGGGAAGGGAGTGTGACTGTGGGATAGCAGGTATAGTAGGGAGAGATGGTGCCTATAGTAACAGTGGGATAATAGTCTCTGGGAAGGGAGTGTGACTGTGGGATAGCAGGTATAGTAGGGAGAGATGGTGTCTATAGTAACAGTGGATAATAGTCTCTGGGAAGGGAGTGTGACTGTGGGATAGCAGGTATAGTAGGGAGAGATGGTGCCTATAGTAACAGTG
The DNA here is from genome assembly GCF_017654675.1 of Xenopus laevis. Classification (NCBI taxonomy): domain Eukaryota; kingdom Metazoa; phylum Chordata; class Amphibia; order Anura; family Pipidae; genus Xenopus; species Xenopus laevis. The sequence goes on along the minus strand of NC_054376.1, from coordinate 3,368,501 downwards.
GATAATAGTCTCTGGGAAGGGAGTGTGACTGTGGGATAGCAGGTATAGTAGGGAGAGATGTGTCTATAGTAACAGTGGATAATAGTCTCTGGGAAGGGAGTGTGACTGTGGGATAGCAGGTATAGTAGGGAGAGATGGTGCCTATAGTAACAGTGGATAATAGTCTCTGGGAAGGGAGTGTGACTGTGGGATAGCAGGTATAGTAGGGAGAGATGGTGCCTATAGTAACAGTGGGATAATAGTCTCTGGGAAGGGAGTGTGACTGTGGGATAGCAGGTATAGTAGGGAGAGATGGTGTCTATAGTAACAGTGGATAATAGTCTCTGGGAAGGGAGTGTGACTGTGGGATAGCAGGTATAGTAGGGAGAGATGGTGTCTATAGTAACAGTGGGATAATAGTCTCTGGGAAGGGAGTGTGACTGTGGGATAGCAGGTATAGTAGGGAGAGATGGTGTCTATAGTAACAGTGGGATAATAGTCTCTGGGAAGGGAGTGTGACTGTGGGATAGCAGGTATAGTAGGGAGAGATGGTGTCTATAGTAACAGTGGATAATAGTCTCTGGGAAGGAGTGTGACTGTGGGATAGCAGGTATAGTAGGGAGAGATGGTGCCTATAGTAACAGTGGATAATAGTCTCTGGGAAGGGAGTGTGACTGTGGGATAGCAGGTATAGTAGGGAGAGATGTGTCTATAGTAACAGTGGATAATAGTCTCTGGGAAGGGAGTGTGACTGTGGGATAGCAGGTATAGTAGGGAGAGATGGTGCCTATAGTAACAGTGGATAATAGTCTCTGGGAAGGGAGTGTGACTGTGGGATAGCAGGTATAGTAGGGAGAGATGGTGCCTATAGTAACAGTGGATAATAGTCTCTGGGAAGGGAGTGTGACTGTGGGATAGCAGGTATAGTAGGGAGAGATAGTGTCTATAGTAACAGTGGATAATAGTCTCTGGGAAGGGAGTGTGACTGTGGGATAGCAGGTATAGTAGGGAGAGATGGTGTCTATAGTAACAGTGGATAATAGTCTCTGGGAAGGGAGCGTGACTGTGGGATAGCAGGTATAGTAGGGAGAGATGGTGTCTATAGTAACAGTGGATAATAGTCTCTGGGAAGGGGAGTGTGACTGTAGGATAGCAGGTATAGTAGGGAGAGATGGTGCCTATAGTAACAGTGGATAATAGTAATAGTAGAGAAGGGAGTGTGACTGTGGGATAGCAGGTATAGTAGGGAGAGATGGTGCCTATAGTAACAGTGGATAATAGTCTCTGGGAAGGGAGTGTGACTGTGGGATAGCAGGTATAGTAGGGAGAGATGGTGCCTATAGTAACAGTGGATAATAGTCTCAGGGAAGGGAGTGTGACTGTGGGATAGCAGGTATAGTAGGGAGAGATGGTGCCTATAGTAACAGTGGATAATAGTCTCTGGGAAGGGAGTGTGACTGTGGGATAGCAGGTATAGTAGGGAGAGATGGTGTCTATAGTAACAGTGGATAATAGTCTCTGGGAAGGGAGTGTGACTGTAGGATAGCAGGTATAGTAGGGAGAGATGGTGCCTATAGTAACAGTGGATAATAGTCTCTAGGAAGGGAGTATGACTGTGGGATAGCAGGTATAGTAGGGAGAGATGGTGTCTATAGTAACAGTGGATAATAGTCTCTGGGAAGGGAGTGTGACTGTAGGATAGCAGGTATAGTAGGGAGAGATGGTGCCTATAGTAACAGTGGATAATAGTAATAGTAGAGAAGGGAGTGTGACTGTGGGATAGCAGGTATAGTAGGGAGAGATGGTGCCTATAGTAACAGTGGATAATAGTCTCTGGGAAGGGAGTGTGACTGTGGGATAGCAGGTATAGTAGGGAGAGATGGTGCCTATAGTAACAGTGGATAATAGTCTCAGGGAAGGGAGTGTGACTGTGGGATAGCAGGTATAGTAGGGAGAGATGGTGCCTATAGTAACAGTGGATAATAGTCTCTGGGAAGGGAGTGTGACTGTGGGATAGTAGGTATAGTAGGGAGAGATGGTGTCTATAGTAACAGTGGATAATAGTCTCTGGGAAGGGAGTGTGACTGTAGGATAGCAGGTATAGTAGGGAGAGATGGTGCCTATAGTAACAGTGGATAATAGTCTCTAGGAAGGGAGTATGACTGTGGGATAGCAGGTATAGTAGGGAGAGATGGTGTCTATAGTAACAGTGGATAATAGTCTCTGGGAAGGGAGTGTGACTGTGGGATAGCAGGTATAGTAGGGAGAGATGGTGCCTATAGTAACAGTGGATAATAGTCTCTGGGAAGGGAGTGTGACTGTGGGATAGCAGGTATAGTAGGGAGAGATGTGTCTATAGTAACAGTGGATAATAGTCTCTGGGAAGGGAGTGTGACTGTGGGATAGCAGGTATAGTAGGGAGAGATGGTGCCTATAGTAACAGTGGATAATAGTAATAGTAGAGAAGGGAGTGTGGACATTGGGTTCTCAGGGGTACTTTAATTCTATCATGATGTATTGCTGTTATTTTCTATTGATTATATCACATGACCATGAAATATTCACATGACTCTCCAGGGAACCTTTTAAAACTCCTCTAAGGATCATTAACTTAACTATACACCAGGGTCCACTTAATCCAGCATTTAATCTAGGTAAGACCTATCTGGGGGTAATCAATAAAAGGAAAGCAGCACCACCCGTGTCTGCTGGGAAACTAGCTGTAGCATCAAATATCTGTTACTCCAAGGTGGAGAGACCTTTACAAATGTGGTGATATTTTCTTTTATTTCCTTTATATATTCAGTAAATCCTTTTTTTATGTGGGGTGCGTTCCGTAGAAAAGATAGTGCCGCCTGGGTACTTGTAGGACTTCTTGGGGTGGGAATGTTTTTCAATAACTGGACTTTTTGCATCTATGAGAAGCTATTATTCTAATAAGGAATGGAGGTGCCAATCATACCCCCTTTGGACATGGCCAACAATTCTTGCTGTGCCAAGCAGACGTCCCTTAGAGTCACCATTTTCACTTCTTACTTCCATCTACAAGAAGCTTTTATTCTAGTAAAGACTCACAGCTTCATGGACTGTCTTTAGGGTGCCAAGCACACAAGGACTATCTTTAGGGTGCTAATCACACCACATTGAAATCCCCTATGTCAGACACCCTTTAGAGCCCCCTTAGTCTCTTCTATTGTCCATCTATAAGAAGCTATTATTCTTATAAGGACTCACAACTCCATGGATTGTGTTGAGGGTGTCAATCACATAAAGACTGTGTTGAGGGTGCCAATCACATCCTATTTTCTCTTCTTATTTCCATCTATAAGAATCTATTATTCTTATAAGGACTCACAACTCCATGGATTGTGTTGAGGGTGCCAATCACATAAAGACTGTGTTGAGGGTGCCAATCACATCCTATTTTCTCTTCTTATTTCCATCTATAAGAATCTATTATTCTTAAAAGGACTCAGGACTCCATGGACTCTGTTGAGGGTGCCAATCACATCCAAAACATTTCGCTATGTCAGACAGACACCCTTTAGAGCTCCCATTTTGTCTTCTAATTTCCATCTATGAGAAGATATTATTCTTATAAGGACTCAGGACTCCATGGACTGTGTTGAGGGTCCCAATCACATAAAGACTGTGTTGAGGGTCCCAATCACATAAAGACTGTGTTGAGGGTCCCAATCACATAAAGACTGTGTTGAGGGTGCCAATCACATAAAGACTGTGTTGAGGGTCCCAATCACATAAAGACTGTGTTGAGGGTCCCAATCACATAGTTGACTGTGTTTAGGGTCCCAATCACATAATTGACTGTGTTGAGGGTCCCAATCACATAGTTGACTATGTTGAGGGTCCCAATCACATAGTTGACTGTGTTGAGGGTCCCAATCACATAGTTGACTGTGTTGAGGGTCCCAATCACATAAAGACTGTGTTGAGGGTCCCAATCACATAGTTGACTGTGTTGAGGGTCCCAATCACATAAAGACTGTGTTGAGGGTCCCAATCACATAGTTGACTGTGTTGAGGGTCCCAATCACATAAAGACTGTGTTGAGGGTCCCAATCACATAGTTGACTGTGTTGAGGGTCCCAATCACATAGTTGACTGTGTTAAGGGTGCCAATCACATCCTATTGAAGTTCAAATATTTTTGCTATGTTAGACAGAAACCCTTTAGAGCTCCCATTTCATCTTCTAATTTCCATCTATGAGAAGATATTATTTTAATAAGGACTCACAGCTCCATGGACTCTGTTGTCGGTGCCACTTACATATGGAGCCCCATTCTCTTTTCTAATTTCCATCTACGCTATTATTCTAATAAGGACTCACAACTCCGTTTTCACTTCTTATTTCCAACTATGGGGCAAATTCACTAAAGCGCGAAGCGCCTAACGCTAGCACAGATTCGCCAGCGGGACGAAATTTAGTTACTTCGCCAATTTACTAACGGCCGATGGCGTAAATTCGCTAGCGAAGTGGACCTACTCTAGCTCTACTTCACACCCTTACGCCAGGTGAAGTTGCGCTATGGTGAAGGGACGTAACTACGCTAATTCACTAACTTGCGCATTTTACTGAACGTTACCTCTTGCGCCAGACTTGCCTTCGCCACCTCAGACCAGGCGAAGTGCAATAGAGTAGATAGGGTTTGCTTCAAAAAAAGTTGAAATTTTTTCTAAGTCCCAAAAAACGCTGGCGTCTTTTCCTTTTTTAAGGGTGATAGGCTGAAAAAGATCTTACTTTTTTTGGGGGTACCCTCCTTCCCCCCTACATTTCCTAACATATGGCACCTAAACTATACGGTGGGCACTTGTATAGGGCGAAATAACAACTCTATTTTATCTTATGAAGCTTTCCAAGGCTTGTGTAGTGGAATGTATTTGCATATATGTCCATTTTACTTTAACTTGGCGCCGTATGCAAATTAGGCATCGCTAGCGTAACTTCGTTTTGCTTGATGAATTAACACTAGCGCAACTTCGCTACCATTCGCCTCCCTGAGTGCAACTTCGGATTTTATTGAATTATCGGCACCCTAGCGAAGTGCGGCGAAACATGCTCTAGCGCGTCTCCGCAGGTTAGTGAAATTGCCCCAATGAGAAGCTATTATTCTAATGAGGACTATGTTGAGGGGGCCAATCACAGCCCCTAAATAAACACTAAATATCACCAACCATACAATACAGCTTTAAAGAAGCTACTTGAAGAACTTGGAGCCTCACTAGCTCAGCTCTAATTGTTTTATTTTCCCAATCCATGGTTGGTCGGTATAATATATTCCTAAGCCTAATGGGCCGGCAGGATGAACTGTTATCCAGCGAGTGAATATCATATTCTCATTCTGAGATCCTTCTTCCCCCCAGGAGAATGTGAGGGCACTTTAGCACATCAGCTTCAATAAATTGCAAGGATTACAATCAATAACATGTCAGCATGTTTGCACGGCTGAGGCAGAGTTTATTCTTTACAGTCTGTGCATTTTGCCTTTAATAATACACAGCCCCAGATTTACAATTCAGCCGGTGCTGCAGTGCAAGCAATGCTTTATGGCTTGTGAATAGAAGAATATGCTCCATTTCAAATCTGCCACAATTCTCTGCACCTGAGTCGTAATTCAGCATCAAATGAAACGGAAATTTACTGCCTGCTGGGGACCATGAAAACTCAAGGTGGACTCTTAAAGGCAAACTGTCATCTTCTGCAAACCGGCTTTCAGAAGGCTGCCCCAGATGTTTAAAAAAGGGGGATGCATAATTGGAATTGGAAATATATATAAATATAAATATATCAGAAAAATGCAGAAAATGCAGAAAAATGCTTAATTGGGTCAAGTGGGAGCACATGCGTCAATGATCATAGAGCTTGGATGGAAAGCAAACACTTGGGGGCCGTTTCACTAAATTCGAGTGAAGGATTCGAAGTAAAAAAAACTTTGAATTTCGAAGTATTTTTTGGGCTACTTCGACCATCGAATGGGCTACTTCGACCTTCGAACAACGACTTCGAATCGAAGGATTCAAACTAAAAATCGTTCGACTATTCGACCATTCGATAGTCGAAGTACTGTCTCTTTAAAAAAAACTTCGGCAGCTAAAAGCTACCGAAGTCAATGTTAGCCTATGGGGAAGGTCCCCATAGGCTTTCCTAAGTTTTTTTGATTGAAGGATATTCCTTCGATCGTTGGATTAAAATCCTTCGAATCGAAGGATTTAATCGTTCGATTGAAGGAATAATCCTTCGATCATACGATCGCAGTATTTGCGCTAAATCCTTCGACTTCGATATTCGAAGTCGAAGGATTTCAATTCCTAGTCGAATATCGAGGGTTAATTAACCCTCGATATTCGTCCCTTAATGAATCAGCCCCTTGGATAAAAGAAAGACCCTTTTTAATAGTAAAGTTTAATTGGTATTAGGGGCACGCCCCATTGCAATTATCCTTTAATTCTTAATATCCCATTTGCCCCCTTGCTACAACTTGGTCCTTCTAAACCTAGGGAGCCTACAACATGAGAAGTGAGGTGCCAACCAAGTACTCTCCTTAGCCCCAGGGGTAGTGGAGGCAGAGAACCTTACCCAGAAGGTAAGTCAGGATTGACTTGGGGCTGTAATTTACCTCCTGGCCCTAATCAGGTCAGTATGTTGTTCCAGGATTCATGACCCACAGCCAGATGGATGGAATGAAGCTCTAATTATTGGATGGATAAGAGGCTCCTCCTGCTTGAATGTAAAGCATTATTGTCATAAAGGACATGTTGATATGGAAGGAATTGGGAGAAAGTGGACATGGCATGGAGGTGGGATAAGGAACTGGGAGAAGGCAGAGAGGGCATTGAGGGTGAGGAAAAAGCAAAAAGTGGTTGGACAGGTCATAAATATGGGGGATGGAGGAGAGAGAAGGCAGAAAGGGCATAGGGCTTAGCTTTCATGTGTCCAAGGTGGTCTTGGCTCCACTCAGGTCAACGTGCAACCTGAATTCCATTGGTGAGTCCATGACCGGCATCAAAACCACACGTGTCCCCCTTGTACTGACTATTGCAAACAAATGTTTTTCAGGTCCTACACATGATGAACCCCAAATCAATAGTAAACCTAAAAACTCTAGGGTTGGCTCCTCTAGTTGACCAATATTTCCGCATGTCTCTTTGCATATCGTTTTTAGATTCCCCTTAGCAGTTGAGAGGTTAAAGCAGCCACAACTTGTATTGACATTTCTGGCCACCTTGACAAAATAACAACCCACATCCCAGTTATTTAAAGGACATTGAGCTTTCCCTTTGATTGCCTGCTTGCATTTGCAATAACGTTAAAAGCTTCTGTTCCCTGCTCATAGAACTATTCATGAGGCCTCTAATATATTAGCAAACTGGTGCCAAGGAGGCGAACTGCCAGAACAGGATAATTGATTCTGTGGAATATTCAGTGCTTGGCGCTTTTAGGAGGGGCCATTCACTATATTCATCCCTCATATTACTCTTGCATTGTCTGCCCAGAATAACTGAGAGATTAATCAACAATGGCGTCTTCATGAACACAACAATGATTCTTTACAGTGTTTTATGTTCTCCAAAGAGCATGAGGTTTGAGAAGAAACTGTTCTTAGAGTGGGAAATGTATAGTTATTATCATTCTTTATTTATATAGCCCGATAGAAATTAGTAGTCCCTGCCCTGTGGAGCTTTCAGTCTAAGATCCCTCTCATAGAACTATGGATTAATTTTATCTAACTGGAATACTTGGTGGAAACCCATACAGACATGAGGAGAACATGAAAACTCCTTGTAGAAAATTCCCTGTCAAAGCCATGATCCCAAAAGTAAAGGCAGCATTTCTACTGTGCCAACATACATGAGCAACGCTTAATTGGGGTGCATCACAAAATACTCGAGAATAGAGAGATTGTAGCCAAAAATTGTGATGAGTATAAAGTAGGAAGGAAGGTAGTTGCAAAAAGGTGCAGGTATAGGCTTGTAAGAGGATAAGGGAAAGTGTTGAGGAAATGGTGAGTAGAGAACAATATGGGAGTGTATTAATAGAGGGTGGACATTGGAGAAATGTGGAGCTTTATGAACAGGACGGGGAATTGGAAAGTTGAAGGGTAAGAGGAAACAAATGGAGGTTGATTTGAGTTTATGGAATTTGGAGGAAGTGGTGAGTGAACAGAGAGTTGAGAAATATGAGAAGAAAGAGGACTTGAGGGACAGATGAACATGGTGTTGGGGAAAGTAAGTAGAGGTGGGAGCTAATGGAAGAGGATGTTTGGAGAAGAAGGAATAAGTAGGTATGGTGTGTAAACATTTGTGGAAAATATGGGAATGGATTATTCAAGGAAGGTGGAGTTAAGTGAGAGAGGAGATGGCTGAAGCTGAGTAGAAGGGCAGATAAGAAAGGTGAAGGTTGTTGAGCAGGTGGAGAAGGGAGAAAGGGTGAGAAACTATTGGGAAGGTAGAGGAAGGAAGTATTAGAAAGTAAGGAGAAGGTGAGTAGAGGAAGGAGCAGAAGACCCTGCAGTAACTGTTTGGATATGAGCAGTTGAGGAAGGTGGGTAGGAATGAGTAAGTGGTACTGAGTGGGTGAGTTTATCACTCACATCAACACTAGTGGGAATTGGCGTTAGGAAATGTGCCTAAGTTTCCCTTAACTATTGAATCCACTGTATATTAACTTGGCCTCGCTACAAATTATTTGCAGTTATCCTATATGATTATTGCTGGCACTAGTTAACCTGTTCATTCTACAGCAAGTGGCATCATCTCATAGGATTGAATACACATTTCAGTTATTCCTGTGCTTAAGGATCTGCTTCCATCCCATCCCCCCTTTCTCTTTGCCCACTGACTCATTAGATTTCCAGGAATACTTTAATGGACTATCCCTAATGTGGCTTTCACCCCAGGGATCGTTCTACATGAGCCTTCAACATGAGTGTTGGTAGAGTTCAACATCATACTCTACATTCTATTGACCCATGTTCTTTGAGTTCTTTCATTATTTACATCTTCTATCAGCTCTTTAGGCATTACCTTCTCCAATCGATCCCTGCTCTCACTTTATTGGTGGGGGACCTTGTGGGTGTTTTTTTATATGGTCTTAACTGGTTTCCTCGCCAATGTTTGTCCATCCACTATGCCTCAACCAGACTTATTCACCTTACATATTGGTCTTCAGTATCTCCAATAATCCAATCCTGTAATGTACAACTCCCATTAATTTTATAAATTATTCAGTTGGAGGTTCCCCAGACACCTCTTCATTCAAACACTCTTTAAAAACTAAACCTCTTATAGAAGTCTATTCCCTATCCCAAAGCCAGATATTTATTTCTATTTCTTCTTACCCTAAACGTGAATCTGTGATGTCATGTGTAAAATTAGGAGGGACCTTAGATTGTCAGCTCTTGTGAGCAGAGATTTCCCTTTCATTTACTGTATATTAGCTTGGCTCAAATGAAAAAACTTTAAAAATAAAGTTACAAAAATATTGGTATTTTATAATATTGGATAAAGATTTTTTTAATATTTTTTAATATTTTTAAATATTTTCTTGACAAATGGTCACCTGACAAAGCAGATAAACCGAGTAAAATTGATATGAAACCATTTATCAAGATGAGCATTAAAGATCAGTTTTTTTAAATGTAATTTTTCTTGACGAAGGTCGCGTGAAAAATAACAATGGGTTGCTAATCAATTTCTATTTGATCATAAAACGTTTTTTTTTTCTTGAAAAAGATCCCCTGGAAACGAAATGGGTTGATAATTTTATTATAATTCTTTTTTTTAAGATGTTATTTTTATTATTATTAAAAAAAATTTTGTCTTGAAATAAAATCGCCTAAAAAAGAATTTAAAAAAATTCTTTAAACAATTTTCTAAATTTTTTTCAATTTTTAATAATTTTTTTTCTCAGCAAAGGTCACCTCACATCACTTCGAAAAAATTCTAAGAAGTCCTTAAAAAATGGATGGCTGATCAATAGTTTTTTTTTAATTTTTTTTAAAGGGATACTGTCACCGGAAAACATGTTTTTTTTAAAAATACATCTGCTCCAGCAGACTTCTGCACTGGAATCTGTTTTTCAAAAGAGCAAACACATTTTTTTATATTTCATGTTGAAATCTGACATGGGGCTAGACATATTGTCAGTTTCCCAGGTGCCTCCAGTCATGTGACTTGTGCTGATAAACTTCAGTCTCTCTTTACTGCTGTACTGCAAGTTGGAGTGATATCACCCCCTCCCTTTTCCCCCCCAGCAGCCAAACAACAGAACAATGGGAAGGTAACCAGATAGCAGCTCCCTAACACAAGATAACAGCTGCCTGGTAGATCTAAGAACAACACTCAATAGTAAAATCCAGGTCCCACTGAGACACATTCAGTTCCATTGATAGGAGAAACAACAGCCTGCCAGAAAGCAGTTTCATCCTAAAGTGCTGGCTAGTGATGGGTGAATAAATTCTCTAGGCGCAAATTCCCTGTGAATTTCTGTGTTTCGCCGCCGGTGAATAAATTGGAGAAACTGCAGTGAAAACACGCAGATGAAAAATCTTTAAAAAAATTTGGACACGCGTCAGAATAGTCGCATGCATAAACATTTTAGCGCGTCAAAATTATTCAGACGCCCGTTGACCTTAATGCATTTGCCCAAAGTAGGTGCACGTATAACAATAGTCAAGGGCGTTGAAATTGACACAAATCAAAATAATTTGAGGCCCATTGACTTCAATGCGTTTTGTGAAATTTTCAGGACAAATTCGCCATCACAAAATGACCTGAGATGCACCTACACACCAATATTACAACTTAAAAAAAAATAAACTTCAATACAATTATTTTCAATACAATTATTTGCAGGGTAAACAGTGTAATTTAGAAATAAAAACTACATCATAAAAATCAATATTCAATATTCAAAATTTAAATATTTTTTCATTTTGTTATAGATAAAGAGTGCCTGACATCATCTAAAATATATAAAAAAATCCTTAAAAATGGGGTGTTAAATATATTTTATAAAGATTATTTTCAATGTTTAATCTAGCTATCAAAAGGGCAGGGAAGAAGAACTAAAGGAAGAAGAAACCTCATGAAGAAGTCAATAAGATAATGTGTTTGCCAGAGATCTTGTGTTATTACACCCAGGAGAATTTAGAGTGCAACCCCCCCTCTCCAACACACACACACGCACTGAACATACAAACTCCCAGGGCTGTGCCTGCTCTAAACAGAGAAGCCTCAGAGTATTCTCCCTGGTCCTGACTGATTGGTACAACCATAGACGTAAACACAATTCAACACTCAACACAGAGCAGGCAGGGAAGCAAACTCCAAGGAGAAGTTTGCATTCGAGGGACAAAAGGGTTTAAATAAAAAATACAAAAAGTCAGAGTCCTACGTAAACAAAATTATTTGAAGAGAGAGAGAGACGGAAGCAACGGAGAGAGATCTTTGAGATCTTCCAGGGATTAACAGTGAGCGAGAAAGGAGGAACATTAGCTCAGCTCCTGGCAGCCTCCAAGTAAGTGTTTCTCTTCTTCTTCTTCTTCTTTGTCTCCCAACATTTTCTGTACGTTTCAATTTTTCGATTTATTTTGCGCAATTGAAAATTTCTTCACAGTGTTTCCAGTTAGATTCTCCTGCATGATTCCAAAAGAAAGAATCTGTATCATTCTAAAAAAAAAAGGAAATATTAAGTCATTTCTGTTTATTGATATCGGGGGAACAAATGATTTTTTTTGGGTAAAATGACTTTGAAGATAAACACATGTGAATTATTCGTGTTGGAAAAAAAAAATCCCAGAAAGTTTAGACAATAGGTTGGAAACATCTACCAGTGAACCATATTGGATATTTTGCCATATTTTGATATTGGAGCCCCTGCTCTTTGGGCTTCATCAGGCAACAAAAACACCAGGACACACAGGACAAATTATTTTTGGATTTTGGCTCTTTTTTACCCCAAGCAGAAACCTGAACCTCAAGTAGGACACTTAGAAAATTCATTATATCCTAGTTATTGTGAAACTCCGTCTATCGGCAGCCCCCCTCCAAATCCTCGAAATATGCACATGATACCCTGCAGTTTGGGTCTTTCCAGGGAAGGGACAATGTGGTTTTTGTGCTGCTGTGGCCCCCCGTGACCCACTCTGCATGCTTGATGGGATGGCTGTTTGTTTTTTTTTAGCTGTTGGATGGTTTCTTTTGATTAAAGAAGTTTTGTGATGGGAGGGGTAGTTGGGATATGATTTAATGCTTCTCACTTGAACCTTTGTAATGAAGTGCACCAGGTTCAATTGTAAATAAAATTTAACAACATTATTATACTTTGTAATGGCATTTTCTATTTTTAATGGGAAAAAAACCTTGATTTAAAAGTAGCATTTACCCTTTACTTTCCTCTAAATTCTTAGTTAACCAAATTGGACCATGTCTAGAACCTTATCTGTTCTGAATTTTGATTAAAAATGTTGGTGGCCAAAAAGTTCCCCATCAGAGCAACTCATTAAGTCTCATTCCTGGATTCCACAGAAATGGAGCCATGCATTGGCCAAATTGCTCAAACTCTTATTTTGGGCGCCAGAAATTGGAGTTTGAGGCTCCTGTTTACTGGGCTGCTTTTTGGGATAGTTTGTGGGATGGTCTTGGCATGGACTCGGTTATGTCTTGATGACCAAAGACATTTTATTAATCAAGTTTGTCTTGGTCTTGCCTGGTCTTGACTCAAACACTACAAGTCATTAATGTCCTAGATTGAGACAAGACCAAGTGTATCTATGTTTATGTCTTTGTTTTTCATCTAAGAGAAGATGATACCCCATATGAAACCCCACCTTGCTTGACGCTGCCATGTAATAAACATTAAGTCATGGTCTTATGGACGGCTTTACATTCTTTTACATTCATCTAGTTGTGAGACCTACACAGCTTCTCCTTCCAGCCTTGATTTTGGCTTGACCCATCCTGACTTCACTCCTAGTGGAACCATCTATGTTCAGACTTGGATTAGGTGATCCAACACTACTGCCATCATGAACACTGCTGGTGAGGGGTTCTCCTTGTGACCTAAAGTCTATGCCAACATTATGACTCTTGGCCTTTACCCTTGGCCACAGCAGAAGTTCCAAACCTTAATGTCCTGTGTTCTCGTGAACATCTGCTCCATCAGAAACCCTAAGAACTTATACAAGTAGGATGTCAGTAACCCATGCTATGAATAAATGCATGTCATGTACTTCCAATATACATACAGAAAATGGTTCAAAGGACCAAATAAGTCATAAGAAATATTTTTAAAGGGACAGGGGGAACGAACCAGAACATGGAGAAAGCTGAAAAAAAAGGAAAAGGCTAAAGTAAAGCAAAATATAGCATAAGAATAAAATATTATATTTAACGGGCTACATTTTTTAGTTTTCTTATAAAGCAAAACATATTTTTATTTCACACTCTTGAGCTAGTTTTGCACCTTCCCTCAAGCCTGCAGCTGAAAATACTGTCTAATTGCAGGGGTCACTGACCCTGGTAACCAAAAATAGATTCCCTGTGAGGCTTTATTTTATTGTGATTCACACTTTTTTATTGCTTCTATCTCTTTTCAAGGCCTCGACTGCTCATCTTCTGTTTTCATTTAACCAATTGGTCTCTGGTTGCTAGGGTAATCCCTAGCAACTGGATAGCAGTTAAAATCTCAAGCTGGAGAGCTGCAGAAAAAGAAAGTAACACACTTATAAGGTGAATAACCCCAGTAAGCAGTGTAGTGGTACAAACTTTCAGTCAATGCCAGAGCAGACAGCCTCATTGTGTAGCTTGAGGGCAGTTTAATAGGATTGTGAATATATTAATAGACAGCTTGTACCTGAGCTTTCCAACCATCTGGATGTACAAGCTCAGAGCTGTGAAACATCTCCGATAAGCTGCCCTTTGGCAGGATTCCTTGTGCCAGATGTTTTCTGCCTCCCCCTACTCAGTACAGGCAGCAGATCAAACACGTCTTGGTCTCTAACTACCCAAACACGATGCCAAGGTGGCACCAAAGGCCAAGCAGCTGGTAAACAATCCTTGTGCAGAACAACTAAGTCCTGATTTTCCCTCTAAGGATCTGGATTTATAACTGTTTTAGTACAAGAGTTTCAGCCAACATGCACAGTTGTGTAAAGCCAGTACATTGGCATGAGATAAAATAAACCTTGTAGGCTCAAGCATTGAATGGCCCTCTTACATCTATATTTAAGAGTGGGTTTTGGAGCTGGGAAGTCCACAGGAAGGTCTTTGTTCATGCACTCACATGACTTGGTTGTTTGTCCCTAGTAGACATAAGAGCAGTCTAATTAATGACTCAGGTTGTTACCAGGGATAGGCAGCATGGATCACTTTGTTGTCCCAGTAGAAATCTTGTCCCAATGCCAGCTTGACTTCCCAACACTTTTTTCCATTAGCTTCTTCTCTTCTGGAAGCTACACCAGTAGGCACTGCTGTTTGTGTGTGGTCATGTCCTTGAGCTCCCTGAAAGTGACTATTGGCTGGCAGGGCACATTGCAGAATCTAGACTAGGCCTCCTAGGGCCCACTCTTACTACCATGAGCACATTACTTTCATTATTACGACATGGCTGAAAACAATACAACTAAAAGGAAATACTCTACAGTGAGGCCTATCTGGATGTGCTCTGCATCCTTGTAGGCCAGTCAATCATTGGTATCTAATCCCTGCATGTGCCTCCTACAGTATTTGTGTAGTACTAGCTAAGGTAACAAGTTCTACTGAGAAGCTTTGACCAGGAGTGTCCACTGGAGCTGACATTGTTACTTGTATTAGGCCAATACCTTAACTGGTTCAACTTCAACTAACATTTGGTGGAACTTTTTCCTTTTTAAATGGCATGGAAACCCAACTTGGACAAATATGGATCAAATTCAGTCTACAGACCAACACTTTTAATCATAGATAGGGAATGTGAAGAAAGTCAAATGATTCGGATTCAACATACAATCACCACCAAATTTTGTTATAACTGGACCCGATTTGCATATCAGGGAAAGAATGTTGCATTGTGGTTTTTCTGCAGAGCTTTTGGTTTGCATGTAGTCTACTGAAAGGTACCTAACTCCTTAGGGTCTGTAATTCCGGACTGTCTTGTCTAAATGTTTATTATATCAGATGTAAAACACTTCTTCTGTAATGACTATGATGTAGATTTCCGTTCTACTGCTATATCTGGCACCTATACGCTAAGCAATGCAATTTTTATTGTATAAGTATCTCAGCATATATTTATCATTCATTGCCTCATTGTTTAGAGCCATTTATTTATGATCCTTAGCCCTCAGCCGACATTGTTATAGCTACTGGGGGACTTTTCTCGGAAAATTCTCTATTTCCTGCAGCTGTCATGAATAAGTCAATCCCCAAGATAAACTTGGGTGGGCCAAGGAGAGTGCATCATAAAACCTATTGCCTATATGTCAATTGATTTGGCTCTAGACACCATAGAAAGCATTATTACATCTATCTACTCTATCAATCTAACCTCTGTCTCATGCATTTCTCTCCATTGTACTGGGAAATAGAGATCTAGGTATAAAACATACAGTATAGTGTCAATCTTGAGCAAACATCCCATCATGCATAGGTGCCTGTCTCAAAATGCTTGCCAGGCATTGTTGCCCAGTATAGTGTCTCCAACCATTGGAAGAGCAAGAGCCCTCTGATACTGTAAGAGAGAGTTGGAATTGTTGGGGCACATTTGGCAGGAGATAAGAGAAGTTGATGCTAAACTTGCTGAAGTATCACAAGGGATTATGGCTATGGGAATATTGGCTTGGAAACCTGAGGATATCATCAACTAGGGGGCTTACATTCTGCCCCCTTGATGTCTTCTGAGCTAAATTCATCATGTAAGAGAAGTTATTGAAGTTATTGAAGGGCAAAATTTCATATCTAGATGTCATGGTACCTTGGACAGTGCTTCTTTAGAGTCATTGTGGTTTATAAGAGAAGATGAAGGCCAACTTGCTGAAATATTTAAAATAGATAATGGTTAAGGGAAAATTGGATTGGAAACATGATGATTTCATCAACTAGGGGTTCACATTCATCTGCCTTGATGTCTTCAGAGACAATGTCATAATTTAAGAGAAGTTATTGATGTAGAGGGAAACATACATCAAGATGTCATGGTACCTTGGACAGTGCTTTTGTAGAGTCATGGTGGTTTATAAGAGGAGATGAAGGCCAACTTGCTGAAATATTTAAAATGAAGAATGGCAAAGGGAATATTGGCTTGGAAACCTGAGGATATCATCAACTAGGGGTTCATATTCGTCTGCCTTGATGTCTTCTGAGTCAACATCATTGTGTAAGAGAATTTCTTAAAATAGGAGGCAACATTTCATATCTGCATGGCATGGTACTTTGCTCAGTGTTTCTGTAGAGTCATTGGTGGGTTATGAATTCTATTTAAAGATGGAGGCTGCTCTATCTATCTTCCATTTCCTGTGGCATCACCATAACTGGACAGAGGAGGGCAGGTGTTTTAACATTAGATCACAGGGCAGTCTGGAACCCAACAGGTTGGAGGGTTCCACCAAAAAGGTTGATAGATCGCTCAACCCCAGCAGTGGTAGGCTTATACAGTCTTACATTGGGAAAGTAAAAGCTGGAGGAACCATATGAACTAATACATTAGATAGTGAGGGAGCAGGAAAGGAGCAGTTATTTAGATGCCATCTCATAGCCCTTTAGATGTTGGAGGACTACAACTCCCAGAATGCCTTAAAGCCATCTGTAATTAGCCATGTAATAGTTTATTTAAAGTATAGTTTATGGGCAGAATCTCACTCTCCTTCCATAAAACCAGCCCTGAACTCAGGATAAGACCCTCAGTATATATCCCATGAAATCAATCAGCTTGGTGAGGATATTGTTCCCTCTCCATTTATTCTTCCCTCCTCATTCTTTGCTTCTCTCTTGAATGAAATTTATTCAATCACTCTGCTGGGGGCCCGGGGAAGGTTCAAGCATTGCCTGCTCTCATTTTTCACTCTCTGCTACAAGTTTCCCTGGAAACGAGAGAGACCAAAACATCAACAGAATGATCCTGACCGTATATATATATAATTATATATTTCCCAAGAAAAGTTGGCCACAGAAAAGGGGAATATATAAAAAAAGGCTATATTTATTTTGGTTGGAAGGGTTCAAGGGCAGCTACACTTGATGGTCCAAATTTGCAGAAGTATTTCAACCGGAAACTGTAGAGGCATTTGAAATTTAATTTGGAACTTTTAAAAATGTAGTAATATTTTTTTCTGGAACGAGAATTTAAATTTTAAAAAATTTGGTCTACATAAAAAAATTACCTTTTTTGGATTGAGGGTTTTTAAAGACTTCTTGAAAAACTTGATCCGATGGTGGTTCCAATGGTTATAATGGTTTTCACAAAATAAATAGTAGAAACAAATGTGCAGGAATTTAGTTTGGTTGGCTTGCTTTTTTTGGATTCTTGACCTTTTTTCCTTCATGGTTTCTCTCATGTAGGAAAAAAAAGTTTCTCTGCTGTTTTTGTGAAAATATTTTTCTCACAGATAGCCAGAATCCAAGTATTTTTGGATAAAGATTTTTTTTATAGAGTTCTTGTAAAAATTGATACAATGTTGCCCTAGGTTGTTGTGTGTGTGGGAAAAACTGTAACTAAAAGTGTTAGAAAACCCCAAACTTTCTTATTAGGTTCAGTTACCCTTTAAAGAATCATGACCTTTTTGCAGATCTTGTACTACTTCAGTTAATACTTGTATTACCTGGGGCTGCTCTGCTACCAGTCAGTTTGAACATAACCGAGGGGTGTTCTTCATGAGTCGTAGCTTTTAAGTGCTTAAAAGTAGCTTATGTTTTAATTTCCTGGGAGATTTGGCAGCGGATGGGGTGTTTCAGCTAGACATAAAAGTGAAATGTGATTCCCCTTGTCCCTAAAAATGGGAAAAGTGTACGTTATATTCTAGCAGGAAGAGAATAGCCACTTCTTGTAGATGCCCTGTATGGAATTGAACCTAGGACTTAGTGCTGCTGGGGTCCTAGGTTCGATTCCAGCCTGGGCACAATCTGCAAGACGTTTGCATGTTCTCCTTGTGTCTGTATTGGTTTCCTTCCACAATACAAATACATACAGGCAGGTTCATAGGCTCCTGATAGCACAACCTACAATTTGATAGAGACCTTAGACTGTAAGCTCCATTGGGGTAGGGACTGATGTGTATGATATAGAATCTCTTTACAGCACTGAGGAATATAATGGCACCATATCTCCGGCCTTGCAGTCTCGGTTCTAGAAGCATCAGTTCCAGGCTGCCTTAGATTTTTTATATCAGACTCATGATTTGCAGGAAAGTGATTTAAACACAAGTCTGATTTGGAGCATGAAGGAAGAATATGTGATTCTGAGGGGACAGGTCCACATTCTTTGCTGAAGGCTCCGTCTATATTCCATCCTATGACTGCAACAGCCGACCAGTGATTCTCAGTCTTTGCCCTCAGGCGTCTGTCAAATATGCCAGATTGTCATCTTGGTCTTTCTACAATTTGATACTCTCATGGGTAAACTAAATATGGCGGCTCCACTGTTGACTTGACATGTTATTATTAGGAGAATAAAGTTAATGTTCTGTATATTGAATGAATAAGCCATCCTCAGTCTGTAGCTCCTAATCCTTTCTACAACATTCCTTTTCTGTATGTGTGCAGGAGGGGCCATATTGATTGCCTTAGACAGTACAGTATGAGGGTATAGCTTATTGTGTGCCCAGAACATTCCTTCTCTGTATATTTGTATTTATACATATGGGAGGAGGAGGTGCCATATTGATTCCCTTAGACAGTACAGTATGAGGGTATAGCTTATTGTGTGCCCAGAACATTCCTTCTCTGTATATTTGTATTTATACATATGGGAGGAGGAGGTGCCATATTGATTCCCTTAGACAGTACAGTATGAGGGTATAGCTTATTGTGTGCCCAGAACATTCCTTCTCTGTATATTTGTATTTATACATATGGGAGGAGGAGGTGCCATATTGATTCCCTTAGACAGTACAGTATGAGGGTAGAGCTTATTGTGTGCCCAGAACATTCCTTCTCTGTATATTTGTATTTATACATATGGGAGGAGGGAGGTGCCATATTGATTCCCTTAGACAGTACAGTATGAGGGTATTATTGTGTGCCCAGAACATTCCTTCTCTGTACACATAAAAGTACACCTTGTTATCAACTAAGGGGTTTCTGAACCAAGGTTGAACCTTGAAGCGGGGCTTGAACTGAAAAGGTCTAGTGGTTATAAGCAAAAGGCCCAGTAGTACCTGGAGTAATATACTCAGAGTCAGTCTCTTTCGCCCCCTACTTGCCATTCTGGGGTAACAGCCTAAAGTCTCCAGAGCCAAACAAGCCCAATGGAATGAAAAACACAGAAGACATTTCTGATTGAACAACCCAATCCCATGTATCCACCTACCTACCTGCACCTCTCCTCTCGCCTGTCATTTACAGTAGGAAACTGCTTATATTTCTATTTGGTGGCACCTGATTAGGGAGATTTCCCTATGTGAGTATCACAGACTTTATTAGTCACCTCCCAGACTCCGGCAGATGGTTAGTGGAACAGATGGAAGAGGGTGAAAGGTACAACCATGAGTCAGAGGAACAGATGGAGAACCTTGTGCTCCAGTCGGTGGTTGTGATGGAGACTGCTAATAGGGGATATGGATTCCAGGTCTTATGGGGAATGATTAGAACGGGTCAGAACCAGGCTCATAGTCTGTCAGCATAGGTATTCCGCTGTACTAAGCACAATTCAGCAGGAACAGTCACTAAGTTTGCTCATAGTCTGTACAGAGAGATTCCGTAAAACTATGGCAGCATAGGTATTCCCTGTACTAAGCACAATTCAGCAGGAACAGTCCCTAAGTTTGCTCATAGTCTGTACAGAGAGATCCCATAAAACTATGGCACATAGGTATTCCCTGTACTAAGCACAATTCAGCAGGAACAGCCCCTAAGTTTGCTCATAGTCTGTACAGAGAGATCCCATAAAACTATGGCAGCATAGGTATTCCCTGTACTAAGCACAATTCAGCAGGAACAGTCCCCTAAGTTTGCTCATAGTCTGTACAGAGAGATCCCATAAAACTATGGCAGCATAGGTATTCACTGTACTAAGCACAATTCAGCAGGAACAGTCCCTAAGTTTGCTCATAGTCTGTACAGAGAGATCCCATAAAACTATGGCAGCATAGGTATTCCCTGTACTAAGCACAATTCAGCAGGAACAGTCCCCTAAGTTTACTCATAGTCTGTACAGAGAGATCCCATAAAACTATGGTACATAGGTATTCCCTGTACTAAGCACAATTCAGCAGGAACAGTCCCCTAAGTTTGTTCATAGTCTGTACAGAGAGATCCCATAAAACTATGGCAGCATAGGTATTCCCTGTACTAAGCACAATTCAGCAGGAACAGTCCCCTAAGTTTGCTCATAGTCTGTACAGAGAGATCCCATAAAACTATGGCAGCATAGGTATTCCCCTGTACTAAGCACAATTCAGCAGGAACAGTCCCCTAAGTTTACTCATAGTCTGTACAGAGAGATCCCATAAAACTATGGTACATAGGTATTCCCTGTACTAAGCACAATTCAGCAGGAACAGTCCCCTAAGTTTGTTCATAGTCTGTACAGAGAGATCCCATAAAACTATGGCAGCATAGGTATTCCCTGTACTAAGCACAATTCAGCAGGAACAGTCCCCTAAGTTTGCTCATAGTCTGTACAGAGAGATCCCATAAAACTATGGCAGCATAGGTATTCCCCTGTACTAAGCACAATTCAGCAGGAACAGTCCCTAAGTTTGCTCATAGTCTGTACAGAGAGATCCCATAAAACTATGGCAGCATAGGTATTCCCTGTACTAAGCACAATTCAGCAGGAACAGTCCCTAAGTTTGCTCATAGTCTGTACAGAGAGATCCCATAAAACTATGGCAGCATAGGTATTCCCTGTACTAAGCACAATTCAGCAGGAACAGTCCCTAAGTTTGCTCATAGCCTTAGTAAAGCAATGTCTATCATATATTTTTCCTCCATTCAATACCAATAAGCAGAGAATATTTATGGACGTCTGGTTGGAATGAAACTCTGAGCTCTGGTTGTTGGGAAGTTGTTGGTTTGATTGGGGGCAGTAGAAGGGCAGAGAGGAGAAAGAAGTGAGTGACAGGAGTCACATTCTCAGCCTCCTGAATGGAAATTCTTTTTGTAATATCCAAAGAAACTAAAAACAGATGAATGTTTGTATCCGGCCGAGCAGATGGGACATTGTGATGTAACTGCCGAGAGTCGCTGACCCAGTTACAGCAAGAAACAATATTCCGTCCCTCTATTCCTTAAAGAGATACTGACATCTTCCAATAAACTGTATATTCTATGTGTCCTGTGCAGCCCCCCGACTTCCAGGCCTGACTAAACGGTGGTGGAAGGTCAGTGAAAAAAAGTGTGTATCACTTTAAATCTTATGCAAAGCTGTTTTTAAATGGGGTGCAAGATGGGGTGCCACAGCTCTAGCAGGACCAAGAGCTGTAGTTAGGAAGATAAATTGCTACTGAGAAATAATTTTTTTTAGCTCAGAATTAAATATGAATTAGATTTAAAGGACAACTAAAGCCTAGACAAGAACCTCGTTGTAATGGCACTTACTCATCTCTCCCAGTTCTCCCACCCAGATATTTTATACCCCAAAGAATTCATGCCGGGAATGATCACCATATCATTAAAGCTAACCCTGAATATAAACGTACTTGTCCTGTCTTGTGCACATGGCATTGGGCCCTTCAGCATGAAAGGTCATACTACATAGGCGCTAGGGGCCCCTCTTAAGCTCAAGGACCCAGTTGTGGCTTTGGCAGTTACACCTCTGGGCCCAGAACCTTCTAGTTGCACCAATGCTTAATGTAGAGTGACTCCTCTGTGCCAACCCATCTACTGGGTTCTCTGGTCTTGGTTATCTCGTCTTCATTTTCCTCAGGGGCGTGGCGCAGGTACTAAGCAAGGGGAGGAGCTCTGGGGAATGGGTGGGAAATAACACATGCTTTATGTCAGCTGAGATTCTAGCTATCTGTATAACAGAACATTCTGTCCCAGTGGCTGCACAGATCCTATCTGATCCCCATTGTAAGCAGTAGTCCTGTCCTGCTTTATGGCAGCTGAGATTCTAGCTATCTGTATAACAGAACATTCTGTCCCAGTGGCTGCACAGATCCTATCTGATCCCCATTGTAAGCAGCAGTCCTGTCCTGCTTTATGGCAGCTGAGATTCTAGCTATCTGTATAACAGAACATTCTGTCCCAGTGGCTGCACAGATCCTATCTGATCCCCATTGTAAGCAGCAGTCCTGTCCTGCTTTATGGCAGCTGAGATTCTAGCTATCTGTATAACAGAACATTCTGTCCCAGTGGCTGCACAGATCCTATCTGATCCCCATTGGAAGCAGCAGTCCTGTCCTGCTTTATGGCAGCTGAGATTCTAACTATCTGTATAACAGAACATTCTGTCCCAGTGGCTGCACAGATCCTATCTGATCCCCATTGTAAGCAGCAGTCCTGTCCTGCTTTATGGCAGCTGAGATTCTAGCTATCTGTATAACAGAACATTCTGTCCCAGTGGCTGCACAGATCCTATCTGATCCCCATTGTAAGCAGCAGTCCTGTCCTGCTTTATGGCAGCTGAGATTCTAGCTATCTGTATAACAGGATCTGTGCAGCCACTGGGACAGAATGTTCTGTTATACAGATAGCTAGAATCTCAGCTGCCATAAAGCAGGACAGGACTGCTGCTTACAATGGGGATCAGATAGGATCTGTGCAGCCACTGGGACAGAATGTTCTATCTGATCCCCATTGTAAGCAGCAGTCCTGTCCTGCTTTATGGCAGCTGAGATTCTAGCTATCTGTATAACAGAACATTCTGTCCCAGTGGCTGCACAGATCCTATCTGATCCCCATTGTAAGCAGCAGTCCTGTCCTGCTTTATGGCAGCTGAGATTCTAACTATCTGTATAACAGAACATTCTGTCCCAGTGGCTGCACAGATCCTATCTGATCCCCATTGTAAGCAGCAGTCCTGTCCTGCTTTATGGCAGCTGAGATTCTAGCTATCTGTATAACAGAACATTCTGTCCAGTGGCTGCACAGATCCTATCTGATCCCCATTGTAAGCAGCAGTCCTGTCCTGCTTTATGGCAGCTGAGATTCTAGCTATCTGTATAACAGAACATTCTGTCCCAGTGGCTGCACAGATCCTATCTGATCCCCATTGTAAGCAGCAGTCCTGCCCTGCTTTATGGCAGCTGAGATTCTAGCTATCTGTATAACAGAACATTCTGTCCCAGTGGCTGCACAGATCCTATCTGATCCCCATTGTAAGCAGCAGTCCTGTCCTGCTTTATGGCAGCTGAGATTCTAGCTATCTGTATAACAGAACATTCTGTCCCAGTGGCTGCACAGATCCTATCTGATCACCATTGTAAGCAGCAGTCCTGCCCTGCTTTATGGCAGCTGAGATTCTAGCTATCTGTATAACAGAACATTCTGTCCCAGTGGCTGCACAGATCCTATCTGATCCCCATTGTAAGCAGCAGTCCTGCCCTGCTTTATGGCAGCTGAGATTCTAGCTATCTGTATAACAGAACATTCTGTCCCAGTGGCAGAGTTCTTATGCCAAATGTGTTTGCTTTTTGCAGTGCTAATTTGCACTAATAGCTCTGTGCCATTTCTCTCATCAATTATTTATCTAATTCTTTCCCAGATTCACCTTCGCTTCCACTCTCATTATATATACAGTACATTATACTAACAGTTAAGTCTAAGGTGAACCAATCCTTCACGGGGGAACAATACACCTTTAACCTCCTTTTTCAACAGGAGCAATAGAATTTATGCTGAAAATAATTTTTTGCCCATTATTTGAATTTTAAGATTTTTTTTTATTAATTTTAGATTGTAAGCCCCTCTTCACCTCTTGTGTTGGTTATTGGTTGCTATGCATGTAACTCTGTATAGTTATGGTACAAACCCAAATTTGATCTTGGCCTCTGCCCAGTAATCTGTCAGTGCTGGTTCTTCATCATCACAGAATAAAAGGGTGTTTTTTGGATTGATGGGAATCTAAACACACTTAGCTCTTCTCTTCCGCTACTTGACCGCCCCATTGTCTCGCTCCATTGACACCTAAAATTGTTGCTTTTTACCTCCCTCAGCATCAGCGATTGATAACAGATTGGACCACACAATCTCTTAATTCAACTTGTCAACTGCTGACAGAATCCCCTTTCCTTCTTTTCTTCCTTTCTCTCTCCTTCACTTCATTTTTCTTTTATTCTTTCCCATCTCGTCCCTTTTAGGAGACCTTGGCATTTGTCATTGTTTTATGAGCCAACAATTATTTCATGGTTAATTCCAGCCGGGGTGAGGAAAGGGGAGCTGCCATGCTGAGAAGATACCCACATCTTATTGGTGTTGGGTTCCTCCAATAATAATTCACTTTGGTCTATTCACCAGTACCATCAAGAAAACCATTGTGTCCCTAAATTCCACAAGACTCTTAGGCTATTGGCTCATGAGGCATTTTTATTCGCTGGTGGAGAATTGGCCAAATGCTGCCTCCCATATATCAACCCAAAAATGCCCTAGTAAGGGGGCACATTTAAGCACTACTGCAGTAAAAGACCCTTTATCAATAAATCCCCCAACCATTCCAGCCAATGACCTCAGATTGGTTTTCAAGATTGACCAGGGGATAGACCTCCTCTGGAGCTTTAACAGGGCTGTGTGGTGGCAAGTTGCCCATGAAGTTGCCCATGAACTCCATTGTATATTACTCTACTGCAGTATGGCACTGACACTCTACCAGCCATAGTAAAATGAAGCTGGACGGAGCCAGCCTATGAGCTCAGCTCTCAATGAACTCATTCATTAGACGCATCGCTTTAACAATAAACCGATAAAATATTAATTGATTCATTGTTTTTGTTTTTTTTGGTAACAGAATGCATCATCAGCATGGACTCTTCATGCTCGCCCTCATGGCATTCCTGTTGGTAATGACGGTTCTTGGCACAGATACTGGCAAGAAGGATAAGCAAGGTGAGAATCGTATATATGAGGGTACATAGTCCCCCCTCTAAAATGTTTTTCCCAACATGGCCTATATCTGGGTTTTAGCTGGAGCCACTGCCATCTGCAATGCCCAGTTAAGCCCTAACAGGGTCCATGCATGTGCATATCTCAAGAGCTTCTCTATCACATTATAAGAATGTGATAGAGCCTCCCATGATGTCGATATGCATGGGCCCCATTAAAGCTGCTTTATGACTCCAAACTGGGATGGGGGGGGGGCAGTCAGCAGTAGTAGTTGCTGTAGGGTACAAGTGGCCAATCTCAACCTCTTTGTGCCTCACAGAAAAGAAAGTGAAGAAATCGGACTGCGGGGATTGGCAGTGGAGTGTGTGTGTGCCCACCAGCGGAGACTGCGGCCTGGGGACCCGAGAGGGCACCCGTTCCGGAACAGAATGCAAACAAACCATTAAGACGCAAAAGTGCAAGATTCCCTGCAACTGGAAGAAGCAGTTTGGAGGTAAGAACATGAGGGACCCCATTCATTCATATTCTCAGTGTCCTATGAAGATCCATAGCATTTTTTTTAATACTGGAAACAGTGTGTGTATTTTAGAGACAAACTTTCAGCTGATGATGTCATAAATCATGGGATAGGGGTTCAAGAGGTTGGACAGTGCTTCTTGGGAAGAAGGCAAATTGCAGCTGATGAAGGAGTGAAGACAGGTTGACAGTATTAAGGATTGGGGTGCACTGAATGGTTTTGGATAGTTGGTTGGATGACTGGTTGGTTGGTTGATTAGATAGGTGGTTGATGGCTAGTGGATTGGTTGAATGGTTGGATGGCTAATTGATTGGTTGAATGGTTGGTAGTTGGATGGATAGATCGTTGGATGACTAGGCTGCAATTTGATGGCTCGGTCTGCCCAATTTGGACACCTGCATTCTGAGCCAAAGCAGATAGTCCTGATCACTGGCCCCAGATCACATTGTGGGAGTACAGGGCCCACCATGCGAGGACCGGTTCGTGTCTAATGGAATTTTCAAACTTTCACAATAGATGTTTCATTTTTAGGGGCATCCTTGCAGCCCTGAGGCGGCATTTCTGACTGCCATTTCTAAATGGCAGTCAGCAGTTTTTATCTACCCAACGTTAGAGTGTGTGACCCATGTGGCAACTGAAATGAATAGTGGGAATATAGTGAGACTTTGATGGGAATCTGGAGGAAGCTGATGGGCTGATGTCAGAATAATTAAATTTTTTTCCATTCCTTTGAATTAAACCCATGGTTGGGGCCTGTCTCTCTCCTTGACTGAGACCTGTCTCTCATACGCTCAGGCCTGTCTCTCTTTCTGGTACTTACATCTAGAGACTTAATCAATACTGTCATTGGCAAATGGATGATGAGCCGAGCGCTCTATTATTCTCTTTCTAATTGTTTGAGATTGAAAGCCGCACTTTGTTACAAATCCACTGAGAAACATGAACTTCCTATGAATGGTTATAGAATATCAAGGCTTGCAGCATCCAACTTGGACCTAGCCTGACCCAGTGAGCCCTGATAATTTATATACCACCCCCCATGAGTACAGCACTGCCAAACTGCACTCTTATTGATGTGCCTGGAACTGCCTCAGGTCATATGACTGTAACTGTGATCCATCTACCAGTACCGTCTAACCATTAATCCCTGGGTCCAACAGCCGAGTGCAAGTACCAGTTTCAGGAGTGGGGAGACTGCGACCCCGAGACAGGCCTGAAAACCAGGAACGGCAACTTGAAAAGAGCCCTGCACAATGCTGAATGTCAGAAAACCGTGACCCTATCCAAGCCCTGCGGGAAGCTCACCAAACCAAAACTTCAAGGTGAGTCCCCCCTTGTTTTATGTCACACATGGAAACGTTTCTGCTAAAGTTTTTATTCCATGTTACTCTCTCTACTTCCTTTCTGGTCAAACAGCAGGAGCCCTGTTGTGCTTTATGGCAGAGATTCTAAATATGCCCCTGGGATCAGAGCTATAAAGATGTTGGGGTAGTTCAGGGGTCCCTACAATGAATTGCGTCATCCTTTACCAATGGGTCCCCAAAACTGTGTTCCTTATGCTATTTAGGCTGAGCCTCCTAAATAATGGGACCTTGTGCCCAGCACCTCATTTTATAGTCAGTTGGCAGAGACTTCAACCTTCCAGGACTGAAATTTGGAAGGTGTTAAGCCAACACCACACCATTGCCCGGGTAGGCTCTAATGCTCACCTCTAGCTCCGTCCCAAGGGAGCGTTGACAAAGTGCAAAGTAGCATGGATGTTTGCCCTTACTATTGCCCAGTGTAGCAAATACATGCCCAGTGCCCTTTAAATAAAGGTTTATATACAGAATCTCTAGCAGCTGCAACAACAGAAAGAGAAGTTTTTGGTAAATAAACAAGTGACTGTGAGAAGAGCTGTTTTTGGCACAAGCAGACACGTTGACTTTGGCTGTTCTATCCAGTGCCATGTGGCACCTCTCATCTCTCCATATCAACGCCAACGTGATTTCATTGGAACAGATGGCTTGTTACAGTGCAAAAGAAACGTGGCCCAGACGGGAATCTGAGGTACTGGCAGAACTGAGACGCCTACAAATAATCATATGCGACGGTGCAGCAACTGCTCGGGGGCCACGGGGGTTGCACTGTGTAACACAGGGCTACTACAGTAAGTACTAGGGCCATATAAGCACAGACTGAGATATGGGGCATTCAGAGTGTCTCAGTTATGCCAGTTCCGCTGCTTCCTTCCTCATCAGGGGATTCATTTCTGAATCCAAGTGAAGCTGAATTCTTATTTTATTCCCCATCCTTTCTTCTTCCATCCCTTCCTCCTTCCCCCCATTACTGATCACAGGCTGGGAAATAAGAGAGTGCTTATGTCTGTCTGTCCATCTTCCTCTCCTTTCTTTTCCATCCCTTGCCTTCCTTTCCCTTTCATTTCCTTTCCTTCCCTCTCTTTTGTTTTACTCTCCTGCCCTCTCTTCTCCTTTCCATTACTTCATTTTCATTTCTCTTTCCTTTCTCTTGCTTTCCTTCTCTTTTATTGCTTCCCTTCCCTTCCCCTTCCATTCTCTTTCCTTTCATTTCCCTTTGCTTTATTTTCTTCACTTCACATTCTTCCCCTTTCCTTTGCTTCAATCTCCTCTCCTTCCCTTTTCATTTCTTTTTATTCCCTTACCTTCCTTTCCATTTCCTTCCCTCTATTTTCTTTTCCTTTTTTTCCCCATTTCCTTTCATTTCCCTTCCCTTTTACATTCCTTCCCTCACACTTCTCTTTCATTTTATTTCCATTTGCTTTCCTTCACTAACCTCCCCTTTCCTTTCTTTTCCTCTAATTTCCTTCCTTTCTCTCTTTTCATTTCCCTTTGTTTTTTTCCGTCCCTCTCCTTTCCTTTATTTTCGTTATCTTACCTTCCCTTCTCTTTCCTTTCATTTGCCTTAGCTTTTTTCCATCCATTCCTTGCCCTTCCCTTTCCTTTCTTTTCCCTTTATTGCAATTGCTCTCCTTCATTTTCCTTTCCCTTGCTTCCATTACCTCTCGTTTACTCCGCTTTCTTTTGCTTCCCTTTCCTCTCTTTCCCTTCTTTTCCTTTTGCATTACTTTTCTTCCCCTCCCTTCCCTTTCCTTTCCCTTCTTTTCCTTTCATTATTTTACCTTCCCTTCTCTTTCCTTTCTTTTCCCTTTGCTTTTTCCCCTTCCCTTCCTTGACCTTCCCTTCCCTTTCCTCTCTTTTTCCTTTATTCCCATTTCTCTCCTTCAATTTCTTTCCTTTGCTTCCATTCACTCTCTTTTCCTTTATTTTCCTCCCTTCCTTTTGCTTTACTTTCCTTCCCTTCCCTGCCCTTTCCTCTCCTTTTCTTCCCTCCCCTCTCCTTTCCTCCCCTTCCCTCTTCACGTAGTAGAGACAAATATTAGTCCAAAGAGCTTATATTCCTTTTCCCTAACCATAACCATCCCATCTCACCATCATTCTGGCCTCCCTATGGGTTACACAAGAAGAGGACCTGCGCTTGATGTTCATTGGCCAGTTTCCATTACAAACTCTCCCCAGGACAGGGAATCCATTGCAACCTGACATGATTATCCTGTTTATTCTGAATGGTCTGAATTATTAACCAGCGCTGCAAGTGCTCCTGGGAAGATACTGACCCAGAGGCATCAATATTAATACTAATGAGCTGCAACTTTGTGCCATTTATAATGTGGTCTTTACGCTGCCCGAGCCGCTTCTTGTACTAGAATTAGTTTTACCTCGGTGTCCAGCCTTGCTTTTTGGCTCTTATATTCAGACTGGCTTCAGATAAACTCATACTCCCATTGGAGCTCAATTACTTGTCTGTCTGGATGATGCCAAGGGGATGCCCACATGCAGCCAGTGTCTCCCCCTCCTCAATACAAAACTAAAGTGCCTGGGCCCTCAGTACAATGGGGGTACAATAAAACACTGGCCTGATCTAGAGCCCCTCATTGGGCTGGTAACTGTGAGATCCCCAGGTACGACTTGCAGGTTTGGGTGCAGGTTGGCAGGTCTAAACAATATAATAATATAATTTGCCCCCTCCCCTGTCCTCTGAGGATGTCCCTTCCAGTTGGGGAACAGGCCCCACTGACTGTTGGGGATATACTGTAACTGCTCTGGCAGGGTTGGCTGTTCCTTTACATACAAATATAATTAAAGACGATATGAAGGTCTGAGTTTCCCATGTGGCTGCGGCACATACAATACAGGCGCAAGACATCAGCATTAGGGAAAGGCCTTTCTGGGCCATGTGATTGTGCAGGAACTTTCCATAAAGGGAAGAATTTGCTGAATTGATTTTGACAATGATTTGCACATATTTATCCCCTAAACACAGTTTATTCTTCTCCCCGCCCTGTATTTTATACCAAACCTGTATCATTACCTGTAAGAAATATGGAATTAGTGTTTATGTTGTGCCAGGCTGGATCAAGGGAGCAATTTAGAAAGTTAAAAGCAGAGAACAATTACCCTTCGTTTGCTAAAATGACTGTAACGTTATCTCTGCGAAAGCAACGGCGCAGCATATTATTTGCTTTTATTGAGATAATGTTATGATTATACCGTGTGATGTGTTTATCAAATGATATAGACAAAAGTTGTTTGTTTCTGTGCCCTGTTATTTTAAATTTATTTTCTAAGATAACCAGGTTGGTAAACTGTCTGATGAGCTTCTCTTTCTCCTTTTTTGGACTGTAATTCCTTTCATTTCTATTTCTATTGAACTTTGAAAGTAAAAAGGAGCAGCAGTCCCGGCAGCGAGTCAATTGGGAAAACAATTTCCTTTGCTCCAATGAATGTTGATTAGAGATTAGATATGGATAGATAGATAGATAGATAGATAGATAGATAGATAGATAGATAGATAGATAGAGAGAGAGAGAGAGAGAGAGAGAGAGAGACAGACAGACAGACAGACAGACAGACAGACAGACAGACAGACAGACAGACAGACAGACAGACAGACAGACAGACAGATAGATAGATAGATAGATATGGATAGAGAGAGAGACTCTTTGGAAAGTGGCATAAAAAGAAAAGATAAAATAGATACAATAAAAATTCTAATACTTGCAGAAAAGTTTCCTTTATTAAGAAAGAAACTTTTACTTTTCAACCTTAAAAGAATAATAAAACTATTGAGTTTTTGCTTCAAAAAAACCTTCCCCAACATCCAACTTTTTATATTTATATTAGTTTGGTACAACCTACGATACCCCTTTGTGATTGGTTCCTATCTGGGACAGCCTGAGATACCCCTTTGTGATTGGATCCTAACTGGGACAGCCTGAAATTTGTGATTGGTTTCTATCTGGGATAGTCTGAGATACCCCTTTGTGATTGGTTCCTATCTGGGATAGTCTGAGATACCCCTTTGTGATTGGTTCCTATCTGGGATAGTCTGAGATACCCCTTTGTGATTGGTTCCTATCTGGGATAGTCTGAGATACCCCTTTGTGAGAAACCTTGGATAGAGTTAGATTTCAGTCTAGGTCTGTCTAGGGCTGTTATGGTGACTCATAGGGGTGCTAATGCCATGAGAGACAAATGAAGTGTCAGCAGTGTGACAGAGAGAGAATAAGGTTTCCATTAATAGTCCATAATAATAATATCTGGGGCAATGGAACAATTAACGCAGCATCAGCCTCATCAGGCGTTTGCAAATAAACACGTGTATTTGTACAATTTGTCTCCAAATGAACTTCCCCGATGTCCATGGGATGTAAACCTTTTTTTTAAAGGAAAAAAATCTGAAAATAAAGAGAATGAGATATGAGTTTTCTGGGATTAAAGGGTAAATTCACCTGCTGTTTATTATTACGTGGCAAATCAAGGAAATCAAAGTCATTTTTTGGCGTTTTTTTACAGACAATAGTAGGAAATGCAGCTTTCCAACAAAATTTCAGATGAACTGTGGATTCCTGCTGTTTCCGTCTGGCTTGGAAATTGAAGCTTTGCAATTGGCACTTATGGTGAACGTCTGAATGGCTCGGGCTGGATGTACCTTTGTAAAGTTGATGTTCAGCTCAAATGACTCTTTATATTGTATAAAGTTACCAGTATCCCGTTTTTTTTGGTACTTTTAAAAACTTTACTTGGAACTTGGAATCTGTTGGCTGGTTTGAATCATTAGGCCACCTGTGAGCTGTCGGTTCCTAATTAGCAATCAGTGCCAGCGCGTCTCCCTTTATCATCAACTCAATACATTCATTGGCCCACTCTCCGCCCGCTCTAGGTGATGGCTCTGATATCTAAAGGGTGTTGTCATCCAAATCCATCTGTTTCCTTATGTTCACTTTGGCCTCTTTATAGACAGTCGCTGTCACCCATCTGTTCCCCCGTGGGAATAACGAGAGCTCAGTGTGCCAACATTAGGCAATGTGCATCTGACAGTTAGTCCACATTCCCCGTCCCTAAATGAACAATGGCACTTTGATATGCAGATCTGATCAGATGGGCAACTTCTACTAAGGTTGGGAAAGACGAAAGCACCTGGATCATTCTCAGACAAAGCAGAATTCATCCCAGTGGAAACACCTTATGTTCCAATAGCAAAAACTGTCCAAAAACTCCTAGAAAACTAAAACTAAATAAATATCAGCTATCCCATTGTATTATGTTCTGCAATTGGGCCTGTGATTTTTTTATCGAGCAGTCTAATCCTCTGATTGGCTACATTTAATTTCCTAATGCTCTGATTGGGCTGCAAGTTGGAGTAGTGGGAATGTTCTAATTATATGATTAAGTGTTCTAATATTCTGATTGGTTGCAGGTTGATCAGGTTCTATGAATATTCTAATAATCTGATTGGCTACAGGTTGGTCTAGCCCTGTAACTGTTCTAATAATCTGGTTGCAGGTTGATCAGACTCTGTGAATATTCTAATTATCTAATTGGTTGCAGGTTGGTCTAGCCCTGTAAGTGTTCTAATATTATGATTGGTTGCAGGTTGATCAGGCACTGTGAATAATCTATTAATCTAATTGTTGCAGATTGGTGTAGTCCTATAAGTATTCTAATGTTTTGGTTGGTCTGGGTCTGGTAATGTTCTAATGGTCTGATTGGCTACAGGTTGGTCTGGTAATGTTCTAATGGTCTGATTGGCTGCAGGTTGGTCTGGGCCTGGTAATGTTCTAATGGTCTGATTGGCTACAGGTTGGTCTGGTAATGTTCTAATGGTCTGATTGGCTGCAGGTTGGTCTGGGCCTGGTAATGTTCTAATGGTCTGATTGGCTACAGTTTGGTCTGAGATTGGTAATGTTCTAATGGTCTGACTGGCTGCAGGTTGATCTTGTCTTATAAACTTATACTTTGATTGGCTGCAACATGGTTTTACTCCTCGTATACATTCTAATTCTCTGATGGACTGTAGGGAGGTTTAGCCATGACACTTTAAATTTGCAGGCACCCAAAAGGACCTACCACCCCATTGACCCATGTATATACATATTGTATACGAATAAAAAAGGTCCTAGAGCCCAGACTGATACGTTGACCATGGCCCTATCTATGAAGTGGGAGAGCAACACCCCATAAACCCCTTTACATGGTTACATAGAGCCTGGCAACCAATCAGATGTTTACTTCCATTATTCTAACTGCATTAGACCAGAAAATGTTAACTTCTGATTGATTGAGGGCATGGCAAGCTATAAACATCACCTCCATCCCAAATTGTGGTGGTACAAAGTAGAGCCACATTAATATTAAGCTCTCTGCTCCAACGGGCTAGACACCCCTGCAGGAGGCACCCTGAATAATGAAAGGCCTGTGCATTTTTGGCAATACTCTTGCCCTTGGAAAAGAATGAGGATGGAAGTCTGGTAAAGACAAGTTTGGAAAGTGTAGGCTAGAACAACGAAAAGATAAAAGGAAGGCAGAAAAGGGAAAAAGAGTCTCCATGCGAGGCCGGGCCTCCTCCAGCTTTCTGAGCCGTGACCTGGTTTCTCCAGTGGCCGCCTGCTGTTTCCTTCCTCGCACAGAATGGCAATGATGAGTGACACAGTACTTGCCATTCAGAGCTGAGACGTTCTGCTTAGGGGGCTCATTGGATCCTTTGTTAAACAGTGAGTCAGCTGTTAAAGCCAAAACGCTGGCAGGACTGAGTTGGGTCACCCGAGTAAGAATTGTCCAGTGTCTCCTGCCGTAAGTAAGCAGCTTAGCTATAGCTGTGTAAATTAGTGTACTGCGCCTTTAAAATGATCCTTCACTCACCAGAGCTATGCAGAGGTCCTCACCCCTGAGGTGCAACAAAAGCTGTGCACCCACATATCCAACTGCCCCAAGTTGAGCTAAAGGATGCAATGGGAAAGGGGCTGGGGGTCCTCTGCACTGATCCAAAAAACAAGGATAGGAGGAATAGTTCCCCTTTAATATAGGTGCTAGTAGCGTTAACCATAGCAACCAATCAGATCTTTGATTTTCTTTTCTAAGCTGTGGAAGACTATTCAAAGCTTATTGCTGATTGGTTGCACAGTTGCGCCGGATGCATTAATATGGTTGAAAATGAAACTGGACATTTATTTTTTTCCATTTCAGAATCCAAAAAGAAGAAAAAGGAAGGAAAGAACAAAGAGAAGCTTCTGGATTGAGAGGGCGGAGCCAGCAATGGGAGGAGAGCGCATGAGTCTGGGCAGCGGGAGGTTGAAAGGACCAGTTCATTCCTACCTAGGACTGTCCCCTAAGGTTGCCTCCTAGCCCAGTGGTAGAGTAGTGTAGGCAGGGAGAGGGGGGATTTAGTGTGGGGGGGGGGGCAGGGATTGGGGACTGCTGTGGGGTATATTTTTTAAACAATAACACCGTATTAGGCGGCCTTAAACCAACGGGTAGTACTTAAGTTGACTACAAGCGTATAGAGCTCAGTGAACAATGGCGTCTGTGGGGGCCAAAAACGTAGACGCACCTTCTTTACTTAAAAATGGAATAATGGGTTTGTATATTGCACCTATCTATGACAATGTTACCCATAATGCAACACTAGAGAGTTTATTTAATGAAGGGTCCTGTAGAAGAAAGCTGAATCAAAATCAACGCAAGAGCACTGAGGGCCACTGGTCTTCTATAAGATACATAGACCCTCCCCCTGGACTTGTGAATTGGGGTGTGGATAACTGGTCTGGGAGAGAGTGGGAGTGGCATCTTAGATCATGGCAAGGCTTGGGTAGATTGAGATTTTGCTAAAAATGTCAGGTGACTGTACCTATAACTTTGTCCCACCAGCACTTCATGGGTTGAATCAGTCATAGGATGGGTTACAATAACATCCAGATGGCTAATACTCATTTGCTGCTGGTGCATCCAAGTGATAACCATGTTCATACTCAAGCCCTGGTCAACATGCAAGTCATGAGTCAACCCCAGAGCACTCCATTGAGTTGTCTCCACCAGCCTTGGTGACCAGTCCCAACCAGTCTTCTACTAATCAACTATTAAGGCTGCCAAAGCGTCTGCCAGTATTGATATTGACTACTCCTGTCCAACCTACTTCTACTTGCAAGTAGCAAATTCTATCATATTTATTGCCATCTGCTCTTGATATTGTTGGTTCCTTGTGAGGTCAAAAATAATCTGCCTATAGTAGAAGTGGAGATAATAGTTTCTGGGAAGGAGCTGTGGGATAGCAGATAAACTAGGGAGGTGGTGCCTATAGTAACAGTGGATTATAGTCTCTGGGAAGGGAGTGTGACTGTGGGATAGCAGGTATAGTAGGGAGAGATGGTGTCTATAGTAACAGTGGATAATAGTCTCTGGGAAGGGAGTGTGACTGTGGGATAGCAGGTATAGTAGGGAGAGATGGTGTCTATAGTAACAGTGGATAATAGTCTCTGGGAAGGGAGTGTGACTGTGGGATAGCAGGTATAGTAGGGAGAGATGGTGTCTATAGTAACAGTGGATAATAGTCTCTGGGAAGGGAGTGTGACTGTGGGATAGCAGGTATAGTAGGGAGAGATGGTGCCTATAGTAACAGTGGATAATAGTCTCTGGGAAGGGAGTGTGACTGTGGGATAGCAGGTATAGTAGGGAGAGATGTGCCTATAGTAACAGTGGATAATAGTCTCTGGGAAGGGAGTGTGACTGTGGGATAGCAGATATAGTAGGGAGAGATGTGTCTATAGTAACAGTGGATAATAGTCTCTGGGAAGGGAGTGTGACTGTGGGATAGCAGGTATAGTAGGGAGAGATGGTGTCTATAGTAACAGTGGATAATAGTCTCTGGGAAGGGAGTGTGACTGTGGGATAGCAGGTATAGTAGGGAGAGATGGTGTCTATAGTAACAGTGGATAATAGTCTCTGGGAAGGGAGTGTGACTGTGGGATAGCAGGTATAGTAGGGAGAGATGGTGCCAATAGTAACAGTGAGATAATAGTCTCTGGGAAGGGAGTGTGACTGTGGGATAGCAGGTATAGTAGGGA
This sequence comes from Xenopus laevis, assembly GCF_017654675.1. Lineage (NCBI taxonomy): Eukaryota > Metazoa > Chordata > Amphibia > Anura > Pipidae > Xenopus > Xenopus laevis. Next base: position 3,332,396 of record NC_054376.1, on the reverse strand, counting down.
GAGATGGTGTCTATAGTAACAGTGGATAATAGTCTCTGGGAAGGTAGTGTGGCTGGTGGAGAGAAGGTATAGTAGGGTAAGAGAGGAAGAGTAACACCTGATGTTAGTGTTGTCCAGGCAGCAGACAACTCCCAGCTCCCACTTGCTTGGCTGATCATTTTCCCCAGGTCAGTGACGATGCAAATGAAACTCCAGGACACTCCCGACATCTCATCAAGGTGTTGACAACGTGGTGCTTTGATAAATTTCTCCGGAAGACGAGATCCATCATTGTGACGCTCTCAGAGGTTGTCTGGATTATCAGACCGTGATATTATACTAAGGACGGTGCTGTTCTAACGCTGTAAATGATGATTTTTAATCAGATTTCCTTATCTTCTGTATAATCAATTTGCTTAGCGGAATGAAGAAATTAAATAAACTAATAAACAAGACTGAAAGTTTTTTTTAAGCTCTTGGCCAGAGTGGAATCAGCTGGTGTTAGTTGGAATCAGGAGATGGGGTAGATCCTTGCGCTTTGTACCCATGGGCATTAATACTGGTATTACCCTGTGGAATAGGGCTTACCATACATGGGTATAGACCACAAGGGCAGAATGATTTTAGGTAGATGATGGGGTACAAAGGAAATATATGGGGCAGAAAGATACATGATGGTGGACCTCATTCTTCATGGTGAGTCTTGGTTTCCATTACCGTGCCATAATTCTTTCCCTTGGAGCTTTATTCATCACAAAGGACAGATCTATATCCATTGGTGAATTGAGAATTTGGCTTGGTTCTATTATTCCAAAGCAACTATGTTGCAACCAATAGCATTTTGACTTTCAAGCTGAAGAAGAACATACCTGGTCAGCCTATGCCCTAGATTGACTACAGTGGAATGACTGTAGAAGGAGAAGACCCCATGACAACGGGAGTCCTACTAAGATCCCTGGAGGTGCGGTCCACTCATAAAGGAAATATAGTTACACAGTAAGTTAGGTTGAAAAAAGACCCATGTCCATCAAGTTCAACCTTAAGTCTATATACTGTATAACCTGCCTAACTGTCAGTTGATCCAGAGGAAGGTGAAAACACCTCTTCAGAAGCCTCTCCATCTTGACTCCAAGATGCAAAGGGACCAGTCCCTGGATCAACTTGTCCTATGAGTTATCTCCCATAACCCTGTATTCCCTCACTTGCTAAACACCATCCAACCCCTTCTTAAAAGTAGAGGAACAGAGAAGGGATCAACGGTGTCGTGCCTTATAAACCTAGGACATGGGTTCGATTCTGGCCAGTGTGTGTAGATAAACAGAAGGTCCTGATGGAAATGGTCCAATATTATACTAAACTTTTCATCATCATCTTCATCCTCATCATCAACACCCAGAATAAATTAAAATTCTAGGGGTTTACTAGACGGCAGGTGTGGTACTGGTCCTCAAACACTAGAGAGAGCTCTTGAAACATTATATATACACTATTGCAGGACGTTTACAATCAGAAGACTATGGCTGACAATTCTTAGTAAACATGGGGTGAGGGGGGATGTAAGAGTATATATATTTTTTTTTTCCTTTGGGTTAAAGGGGAAGTAAGCATGGCCTTGAACCCATAATGTTTATATCAACCATCCACTGAATAGCAGCAACCTGTTACTACCTGGGTTTGTTTCCTTCTTCTGTTATCTTTATTCTATATATATATCTATATATATATATATATATATATATATATATATATATATATATATATATATATATATATATATGTTTCAGGGGTGTAACTGCAGAGGACGTATAGGGGTCCAGGAGGTATAGGAGCCGCACGAGGCTCAAATACAATTTCAATAAATATTGGTAAAACAAGTCAACCTCTAGAGATTTTGGGAGCCTGAAAAATAATTTGCTGGGGGGCCCTGTAATATCTAGTGACGCCACTGGTCAGTTTCCTTCACCTTTCGAAATTCCACGAGTCCGATAAAAAAAACATCTCTCCTAATAAAAATTCAACTTTCCATTACCCGACTCCATTTTTCCTCCGCAGCCGGAATACAGAGCATCCGTAAAAAAAAGATCAACGAATTAACGTCCCATAATGGGCTCTGAGACTTATTTAATTTCAAGAAAGCGAACCCAAATTATCGGTTTTTCCAACCCGGCGGCCGGGGATATGAGCTGCTGGCAGATCTAATGACAACAGAAACGAATTTAGAAACTTGCCTGTGCCGCGTACCTTGTGCTACTGCCTGTCCCCAATTCCGAAAAGGAGAATACTGGGGGGAAAATTGTGAAGCCGTTTCCATGGGAACCGCAGTTTCTATGGTGAAAGCTGATTATGTTTATTTATATATGGTTTTTTTTTTATGACTCCCAAGAACATTTCAATATGATCCGTGGACCTAAACGGTATCACAGTTGACTTGCTGCTGCCGAGAGCAGTGACCTAAATATGTTCCTGAGCTTACGATCTAAAGTCAGAATCATTTCCAACACTTCGGAAAAGTTCCTAAACTCATGAAACGGACAGCGATATTGGAAAAGAAAGTTCTTGGGTTTCAACTTTCTCCCAGTTCTAGGTGCCATGTGTTTGTTACTGTTACCCCAATGTTTCTATATATCTGTAACCTTGTTATGAGCTAAGGGGGCCCAGTCTGAAGGTCAGTTAGGGGGAGATTTGGGGTGAGTGCTTATTTGTACCCTGGGTACCCCTGGAACTATAGAAGGGTGACACCCCAATGTTTCTATATATCTGTAACCTTGTTATGAGCGAAGGGGGCCCAGTCTGAAGGTCAGTTAGGGGGAGATTTGGGGGTGAGTGCTTATTTGTACCCTGGGTACCCCTGGAACTATAGCAGGGTGACACCCCAATGTTTCTATATATCTGTAACCTTGTTATGAGCTAAGGGGGCCCAGTCTGAAGGTCAGTTAGGGGGAGATTTAGGGTGAGTGTTTATTTGTACCCTGGGTACCCCTGGAACTATAGCAGGGTGACACCCCAATGTTTCTATATATCTGTAACCTTGTTATGAGCGAAGGGGGCCCAGTCTGAAGGTCAGTTAGGGGGAGATTTGGGGGTGAGTGCTTATTTGTACCCTGGGTACCCCTGGAACTATAGCAGGGTGACACCCCAATGTTTCTATATATCTGTAACCTTGTTATGAGCTAAGGGGGCCCAGTCTGAAGGTCAGTTAGGGGGAGATTTGGGGTGAGTGTTTATTTGTACCCTGGGTACCCCTGGAACTATAGCAGGGTGACACCCCAATGTTTCTATATATCTGTAACCTTGTTATGAGCTAAGGGGGCCCAGTCTGAAGGTCAGTTAGGGGGAGATTTGGGGTGAGTGTTTATTTGTACCCTGGGTACTTATAGAGATTTGTAATGTTCTAGATACTCTAAGGTAAGGGGGCCGAATCCATATATTATACTGTAGGTCTTCTACAAATCAAGAACATGCAGGTACAATCTCACACACACAGTTTTATCCCCACATGCACAGAAAGGTAGGAGACTCCCCACAGCAGGCTGGAGACACACACACACACACACACACACACACACAAGCAAACAACACAACAGAGTCAGTTTCACACCTGTACGGTTCCCTTCTTGCGGCTGCGGAGACGTGAGATTTAGTAGCCTCGGGATTTGGATGAAACGGAAAGTGTTTGCTATTCACAAGCAGCAGATCCAGTTGGCAGCTCTGTGTGAAGATGAGCAGAGAGGGGATTTCACTATCACAGGCTGCCGTGTTGTGTGAAGTAATGCGGGTAAATTTAATTGGGTGTCGTAGTGGTGCAACTTGCAGAGACATAAGGGGTCTGGACTATTGCAGTGCTCAGGGAAACAAGACTTTATTTTTATTTCAGGGCCCCTAAGAACATGGGTATTGTGTACTACTGGGCCCCTTGTGTAGCCTCTATTTATCTCACCCCTTGATATATCAAAGGTCACCAATGAAAGACACACAGAGACCTGTGATTAATTCATTTCATCCCTTGAGGACTAACATAATCAATGCTAAAATGCTGAATTTTACTCTACTCGGCCTCAGAAACACAAAGACCCACCAGACCAGAGATGTTTATGAAATATGCACCACCACTGGGTTCCTTTTGAATTCCTATTGATATTGTATGCTTTTTGTATCCCTCGTACTCATAATCATATCCTGGTGGAACCATTTTAATCCTGTCCCGGCTCCCGGGTGAGTTGTACCGGGTGGAAATTGTTAGTTTGAGAGGACGAGACATTAATTTCCCTTGGTGCAACGAGCTGCCTCTAAAATGAGTTAACAAGCGGAATTCCAAACTGAATTGAATGTATAGCTGGATACACAGCAGGAGTCATTTGGTTGCACCAGGGACAAAGTCCAATGTAGTAGGGGCCACTCTCGCTGCTCAGATATTCAATGTCATTGGAATCCAGTAGTGTCTGAAGAGTAACCCAAGATGCCCCCTTGAATATAAGCATAAGACTCCTTTGTGAATGTACAATGACCAATTATCCTCTTGAATGTTGGTCCTTCTTATAGAAGCAATGGTTGGTAAATGATGACTGATGGACCACACTTGGGTCTAGCTCTTTCCCACCAAGGCTGAATGCTCCTCTACTTACTTCTTTTCTTACTGATGCCTAGTTTGTTGGCTGACATATCAAGAAACCTTTGGTTGTACGCAACGTGGCTTCTAAGGTTGTCCAAAAATTTACCATACCCCACTTTTGAGAGGTGGCAAATAGATCTTTGCCTGGTTTGGTTTCCCTATTGGGGAAACCAAACCCATGTAAAATACCCCAGAACACACGTCAGGATAAATACAGGGCCAATTCCATGTATAATACCCCAGAACACACAGCAGATAAATACAGGGCCAATTCCATGTATAATACCCCAGAACACACAGCAGATAAATACAGGGCCAATTCCATGTATAATACCCCAGAACACACAGCAGATAAATACAGGGCCAATTCTATATAATACCCCAGAACACACAGCAGGATAAATTACAGTGCCAATTCCATGTATAATACCCAGAACACACAGCAGATAAATACAGTGCAATTCCATATATAATATCCCAGAACACACATCAGATAAATACAGTGCCAATTTCATGTATAATACCCCAGAACACACAGCAGATAAATACAGGGCCAATCCATGTATATACCCCAGAACACACAGCCAGGATAATACAGTGCAATTCCATGTATAATACCCCAGAACACACAGCAGATAAATACAGGGCCAATTCCATGTATAATACCCCAGAACACACAGCAGTATAATACAGTGCCAATTCCATGTATAATACCCCAGAACACACAGGCAGATAAATACAGGGCCAATTCCATATATAATACCCCAGAACACACAGCAGGATAAATACAGTGCCAATTCATGTATAATACCCCAGAACACACAGCAGATAAATACAGTGCCAATTCCATGTATAATACCCCAGAACACACAGCAGGATAATACAGTGACAATTCCATGTATAATACCCCCAGAACTCACAGCAGGATAAATACAGTGCCAATTCCATGTATAATACCCCAGAACACACAGCAGATAAATACAGGGCCAATTCCATGTATAATACCCCAGAACACACAGCAGATAAATACAGTGCCAATTCCATGTATAATACCCCAGAACACACAGCAGATAAATACAGTGTCAATTCCATGTATAATACCCAGAACACACAGCAGATAAATACAGTACCAATTCCATGTATAATACCCCAGAACACACAGCAGATAAATACAGTGCCAATTCCATGTATAATACCCAGAACACACAGCAGATAAATACAGTGCCAATTCCATGTATAATACCCAGAACCCACAGTAGATAAATACAGTGCCAATTCCATGTATTTATACCCCAGAACACACAGCAGATAAATACAGTGTCAATTCCATGTATAATACCCCAGAACACACAGCAGATAAATACAGTGCCAATTCCATGTATAATACCCCAGAATACACGGCAGATAAATACAGGGCCAATTCCATGTATAATACCCCAGAACACACAGCAGATAAATACAGTGCCAATTCCATGTATAATACCCAGAACACACAGCAGGATAAATACAGGGCCAATTCCATGTATAATACCCAGAACCCACAGCAGATAAATACAGGGCCAATTCCATGTACAATACCCAGAACACACAGCAGGATAAATACAGGGCCAATTCCATGTATAATACCCAGAACACACAGCAGGATAAATACAGGGCCAATTCCATGTATAATACCCAGAACACACAGCAGGATAAATACAGTGTCAATTCCATGTATAATACCCCAGAATACACGGCAGATAAATACAGGGCCAATTCCATGTATAATACCCCAGAACACACAGCAGATAAATACAGTGACAATTCCATGTATAATACCCCAGAACACACAGCAGATAAATACAGTGCCAATTCCATGTATAATACCCAGAACCCACAGTAGATAAATACAGTGCCAATTCCATGTATAATACCCCAGAACACACAGCAGATAAATACAGTGTCAATTCCATGTATAATACCCCAGAACACACAGCAGATAAATACAGTGCCAATTCCATGTATAATACCCCAGAATACACGGCAGATAAATACAGGGCCAATTCCATGTATAATACCCCAGAACCCACAGTAGGATAAATACAGTGCCAATTCCATATATAATACCCCAGAACACACAGCAGATAAATACAGTGCCAATTCCATGTATAATACCCCAGAACACACAGCAGATAAATACAGTGTCAATTCCATGTATAATACCCCAGAACACACAGCAGATAAATACAGTGCCAATTCCATGTACAGTATAATACCCCAGAACACACAGCAGATAAATACAGTGCCAATTCCATGTATAATACCCCAGAACACACGGCAGATAAATACAGGGCCAATTCCATGTATAATACCCCAGAACACACAGCAGATAAATACAGTGCCAATTCCATGTATAATACCCCAGAACACACAGCAGATAAATACTGGGCCAATTCCATGTATAATACCCCAGAACACACAGCAGATAAATACAGTGACAATTCCATGTATAATACCCCAGAACACACAGCAGATAAATACAGTGCCAATTCCATGTATAATACCCCAGAACACACAGCAGATAAATACAGTGTCAATTCCATGTATAATACCCAGAACACACAGCAGATAAATACAGTACCAATTCCATGTATAATACCCAGAACACACAGCAGATAAATACAGTGCCAATTCCATGTATAATACCCAGAACACACAGCAGGATAAATACAGTGCCAATTCCATGTATAATACCCCAGAACACACAGCAGATAAATACAGTGCCAATTCCATGTATAATACCCAGAACACACAGCAGATAAATACTGGGCCAATTCCATGTATAATACCCCAGAACACACGTCAGGATAAATACAGTGCCAACCCAAGCTTTCATTAAAATCCACCCATAGTAACTAGAACTTGAACCCCCCCCTCAAGGTCAACTTTGTTGCCTTTAATTTTGCTGTGAACCCAGTTATGATGTAACAAACCCCTAGGGTGAGGGGTCACAGGATAAAGACCCCCTTTTTAGGGCTGAGTTTTGGGCAACCCTTTCTTAGATATGTGAATGTTAATTGCTAATTATTATTGATGCAATTCGGCCAACAAAAGGCCCTGCTCACCCAGTGGTTGAAAGGCCATGAAGAAAGATGCTAATGAGGCCCCGTTTCTGACGACCCCTGTCTTAACGACACAAAGGGAGCAACTGGCCGGTATTACATTAATTGATTTCTAATTGATTCGCTGCTTTTTCTCTCTATGACAATCAATGGCACATTGACGGCTTCTCACAGTTCATACAAATCTTGGGATGTATCGACACAAACCCCTTATAGATTTAATGTGGGTCCCCTGGGATTTCTACCATTGCTGGGCTTGGACAGTCCCTTTTAAAGGTCCCAAAACTGCTCTAGCCCCCCAGTATACAGTCTGTGTAACGTGTAAACAATCCCACTCGTGTGCCTTATACAATGGGGTTCAGCAGTCGATCTGTAAAAGCCCCTCTATACAGACAATAGCGGCCATTGTGAGCTCGGCTCTTACTCTGTTCCCTGAATATTGATTTTCTAACCTGTTGAGGTTCATTCTTATTCTTTAAAAAAGCGACAGCTCTCAAGTCATTCTTCACCGGCTCAATAACCTCCCCTCATTCTAATGTGCCCAACACCTATAAAACGCTGGAGACCTTTCTCTCCGCAGCCAGACTCGTAATTCATCATTGATTTTGCAGTCACTCTGTAACTACACTTTCAATTGAGCTTGTGTCATTAATGTTACTGGGGACGAGAAGCTCACGCTTAGGAACATGTGTGCCCCCCCCACCCGGCCGCTCTGCAGGAAGGAATGAGACAAAACTTGGGAGTTTCTTTTACTGATCTAAAGTCTCTACTAATAAACAACAACTTCAACTTCAAAATATCAATCTCTAGTAGCCTTTCTTCCTGCCATCTGCTCAGCGACTTCTAATATCCTTATCATTTACAGTAGGGGGTACATTATCCCTTATAATACATGAGTGATACTCAGAGTTCCCTGTATAACTCAGCCTGCAGCCTTGTGCCTTTATATGGTCACAGAACAACCCCTCAGTGACTTCTAATATCCTTATCATTTACAGTAGGGGGTACATTATCCCTTATAATACATGAGTGATACTCAGAGTTCCCTGTATAACTCAGCCTGCAGCCTTGTGCCTTTATATGGTCACAGAACAACCCCTCAGTGACTTCTAATATCCTTATCATTTACAGTAGGGGGTACATTATCCTTATAATACACGAGTGATACTCAGAGTTCCCTGTATAACTCAGCCTGCAGCCTTGTGTCTTTATATGGTCACAGAACAACCCCTCAGTGACTTCTAATATCCTTATCATTTACAGTAGGGGGTACATTATCCCTTATAATACACGAGTGATACTCAGAGTTCCCTGTATAACTCAGCCTGCAGCCTTGTGTCTTTATATGGTCACAGAACAACCCCTCAGTGACTTCTAATATCCTTATCATTTACAGTAGGGGGTACATTATCCCTTATAATACATGAGTGATACCCAGAGTTCCCTCTATAACTCAGCCTGCAGCCTTGTGCCTTTATATGGTCACAGAACAACCCCTCAGTGACTTCTAATATCCTTATCATTTACAGTAGGGGGTACATTATCCCTTATAATACATGAGTGATACTCAGAGTTCCCTGTATAACTCAGCCTGCAGCCTTGTGTCTTTATATGGTCACAGAACAACCCCTCAGTGACTTCTAATATCCTTATCATTTACAGTAGGGGGTACACTATCCCTTATAATATACAACTGCACAGAAACAAGCAGAGGATTATATATAGATTGAGGCATAAGGAATTGTGTCAAAGGGGGAGGGGGGTTCCCTTAAAAACAAAACGTGTGTTTTATAATAAATCCTGGAGCGCAGGAGATGGAATAGGAACAGGTGTTGTCACAGGGAGACCCCCGGGGGGTTATATCCGGAGCTGAAGACTCTCTAGAGAGAAACTCCCACACTTCTGTGTTTGCTCAGGTAGATCCATTGCAGTCATTAATCTCCCGGAAAGGATGACTGGAGCCCTGTGAATGGCTAATGATCTGCCTGGGAATAACTTCCAAAGCAATTTCTGTTTTATTGTGGGGGCGGCTGGGGGAACGAGTTGCACAAAGTACACTTAATAAATGGGCTCAGGGTTATTCCTTTATTTTTTAATCTTCTCTTTATAATTGTTACTTTAGTCGTCACGACTTGAATGTATAATAATATCCCCTCTCTCTGTGTTTCCTTAAGCTCTTCTGAAGGTCTTTGTGGCTGAGCCCTTTAGTTTTGGTTTGGAGATTTAACTACAGCCTTTATTATCAGCTCCATAGCCCTTCTTCAGGCTCAGTATGGCAGCATAGGTATTCCCTGTACTAAGCACAATTCAGCAGGAACAGTCCCCTAATTTGCTCATAGTCTGTACAGAGAGATCCAATAAAACTATGGCAGCATAGGTATTCCCTGTACTAAGCACAATTCAGCAGGAACAGTCCCCTAAGTTTGCTCATAGTCTGTACAGAGAGATCCCATAAAACTATGGCAGCATAGGTATTCCCCTGTACTAAGCACAATTCAGCAGGAACAGCCCCTAAGTTTGCTCATAGTCTGTACAGAGAGATCCCATAAAACTATGGCAGCATAGATATTCCCTGTACTAAGAACAATTCAGCAGGAACAGTCCCCTAAGTTTGCTCATAGTCTGTACAGAGAGATCCCATAAAACTATGGCAGTATAGGTATTCCCTGTACTAAGCACAATTCAGCAGGAACAGTTCCTAAGTTTGCTCATAGTCTGTACAGAGAGATCCCATAAAACTATGGCAGCATAGGTATTCCCTGTACTAAGTACAATTCAGCAGGAACAGTCCCCTAAGTTTGCTCATAGTCTGTACAGAGAGATCCCATAAAACTATGGCAGCATAGGTATTCCCTGTACTAAGCACAATTCAGCAGGAACAGCCCCTAAGTTTGCTCATAGTCTGTACAGAGAGATCCCATAAAACTATGGCAACATAGGTATTCCCCTGTACTAAGCACAATTCAGCAGGAACAGTCCCCTAAGTTTGCTCATAGTCTGTACAGAGAGATCCCATAAAACTATGGCAGTATAGGTATTCCCTGTACTAAGCACAATTCAGCAGGAACAGCCCCTAAGTTTGCTCATAGTCTGTACAGAGAGATCCCATAAAACTATGGCACATAGTTATTCCCTGTACTAAGCACAATTCAGCAGGAACAGCCTATGGGATAAGTGGGAACTCCGACTGTGAGCCCCAACATCAATGTCCAACCTTACAAATGCTCTTGCGGCTGAAGAAACTCCCAATATGTCACTAGTTTCATTACTACTTGGAAAATAAATGCATTTTCCTCCGACTTCACTGGAAACTTTTTGACACTTTGTATGAACAATAATTGATGGTTCTGTGACAAACGTGTGATCATTAGCATTTCCCTTTCACATACATGTTGTATCCCTCCTGTGTGAGAGCTCATAGCAACCGGTCAACAATTAGCTTTGGTGCAGCAAATGAGACAAAAAAAGCAGGTACCTGATTGGTTGCTATGGGTTACAGCACTGGTCCAACTTATCACCTTCTGTATGGTTGTAAATTAGATCTAAACACAGTATTTACTGTCATTCAAAACAAATCCATTTACAGAGCCTTTCTTATCCGACACTTATATCATGGTGCAATATTTCCCCAGCTTCTGTGAAGGTGCCATTAGCCTCCTGGGTCAGCCAGGTTACATATATATAGAAACATTGGGGTGTCACCTGCTATAGTTCCAGGGGTACCCAGGGCACAAATAAGCACTCACCCCAAATCTCCCCCTAACTGACCTTCAGACTGGGCCCCCTTAGCTCATAACAAGGTTACAGATATATAGAAACATTGGGGTAACAGTCACCCTGCTATAGTTCCAGGGGTACCCAGGGTACAAATAAGCACTGACCCCAAATCTCCCCCTAACTGACCTTCAGACTGGACCCCCTTAGCTCATAACAAGGTTACAGATATATAGAAACATTGGGGTGTCATCCTGCTATAGTTCCAGGGGTACCCAGGGTACAAATAAACACTCACCCCAAATCTCCCCCTAACTGACCTTCAGACTGGGCCCCCTTAGCTCATAACAAGGTTACAGATATATAGAAACATTGGGGTGTCACCCTGCTATAGTTCCAGGGGTACCCAGGGTACAAATAAACACTCACCCCAAATCTCCCCCTAACTGACCTTCAGACTGGGTCCCCTTAGCTCATAACAAGGTTACAGATATATAGAAACATTGGGGTGTCACCCTGCTATAGTTCCAGGGGTACCCAGTCGTTGGAAGGAACGCTGATTCTGTACAAAGGAGTCAGTGTCTGATAATCCATGTCCATGATAATTTCTGGGTCTCTAGGGAAAGGTATTATTGCACCTGCAGAAAGAAGGGAAGCTCAGAGGGATTGAACTTGAAAAGTTTTGGATTGTGCTGAACAGAGTCATAGTGATGTAACAATGGAGGCAGCAGACCCTGTGGCTGCAGAAGGAGGCAGTGTTAAATGCATTAAATGCCACCTTGCCAACACAACTGTCACTAGAGGTAAAGATGCCATAATAAAAATGATAATGTCACAGGGTTAAGTTGTCCTTTAAAATCAAAAACAACACTGGCTCAGCTAATGTGTAAGTGTCAAAGAGATATAACCCCCCAACACAAACAGCACCCCCCCCTTCAAACCATTAAAGACACCTGTCAAGTTGACTGTTCCTCCATGCATTTCAGGTTGAGCTGTTTCCATGACAACACGTCGTTTGCTGCCCCTCACAAGCCCCCCTCCCAGCAGAAAAATGCACCCACTTATTGCTGTTTTTTTTCCCCACAATGATTTATTTTTAGAATAGACAATTCAATAAATCCTCGGCGCATCCACGATCAACATCCGCTTGTCACATTCATCCCCTATTGTTGTTTAGTTGGGGGGGGGGGAGATTTCCATTTAAATAAGATTCCGGGCCCAGAAAATCCATTTTTCACACTTTCCTGTGTTTTCAGCAGCAATTTGTATCCAGCGAGGCCTCCAATCAGTTGGGAAGGGAAGGGGCACAGAATGGGGATGTTCTGTTATACAGATAGCTAGAATCTCAGCTGCCATAAAGCAGGACAGGACTGCTGCTTACAATGGGGATCAGATAGGATCTGTGCAGCCACTGGGACAGAATGTTCTGTTATACAGATAGCTAGAATCTCAGCTGCCATAAAGCAGGACAGGACTGCTGCTTACAATGGGGATCAGATAGGATCTGTGCAGCCACTGGGACAGAATGTTCTGTTATACAGATAGCTAGAATCTCAGCTGCCATAAAGCAGGACAGGACTGCTGCTTACAATGGGGATCAGATAGGATCTGTGCAGCCACTGGGACAGAATGTTCTGTTATACAGATAGCTAGAATCTCAGCTGCCATAAAGCAGGACAGGACTGCTGCTTACAATGTGGATCAGATAGGATCTGTGCAGCCACTGGGACAGAATGTTCTGTTATACAGATAGCTAGAATCTCAGCTGCCATAAAGCAGGACAGGACTGCTGCTTACAATGGGGATCAGATAGGATCTGTGCAGCCACTGGGACAGAATGTTCTGTTATACAGATAGCTAGAATCTCAGCTGCCATAAAGCAGGACAGGACGGCTGCTTACAATGGGGATCAGATAGGATCTGTGCAGCCACTGGGACAGAATGTCCTGTTATACAGATAGCTAGAATCTCAGCTGCCATAAAGCAGGACAGGACTGCTGCTTACAATGGGGATCAGATAGGATCTGTGCAGCCACTGGGACAGAATGTTCTGTTATACAGATAGCTAGAATCTCAGCTGCCATAAAGCAGGACAGGACTGCTGCTTACAATGGATATCCAAACATGTGACTGCTAGGTTACTGTTTGTCAATATATACTAGTAAATTTAGCTTCCCCTTTATTGTTTGAAAAAAATGGTCTCCTTTGAAGTTGCTTTCCAGTAATTGAGTTTATTTGCCGGTTCCTTTAATCAAAGCGATGCAGTGATTCCTCTCCCGCTTAGAGTCCTCGTTGCAGCGGGTGGGGGCGCATATTTGCATCGATATCCTGCGGTTTGTTCTGGGTATTTTTAGACGCTATTAGTAATAATCAAAGGGCTCAGAGCACTTAAAATAGTAGTGAAATCTTCAGACATCAAAAATAAAAAGCGCAACTCCCGTTGCGGCCAGATGTTCCACCCATGAGTTTGAGTCGCATGCCGCTGGGTTCGGTGCTTCAGTGCAGCTTCAGTGGGTTTTTGGAGAGGGCACAACTACGTTGGCTATGGGGGGGGTGCAGCGCATTTGTTTATTCTCTTAAAAAATGCGTGGAGTGATTTTCATATTCTCCTTTATTTTTACAGCTCCAACATATGCTGCAGCGCTGTACAGAGATTACTGATCATTCCCATCAGTCCCTGCCCCAGTGAGTTTACAATCTATGGTCCCTATCACATTCCCATCAGTCCCTGCCCCAGTGAGCTTACAATCTAAGGTCCCTATCACATTCCCATCACTCCCTGCCCCAGTGAGTTTACAATCTAAGGTCCCTATCACATTCCCATCAGTCCCTGCCCCAGTGAGCTTACAATCTAAGGTCCCTATCACATTCCCATCAGTCCCTGTCCCAGTGAGCTTACAATCTATGGTCCCTATCACATTCCCATCAGTCCCTGCCCCAGTGAGCTTACAATCTATGGTCCCTATCACATTCCCATCAGTCCCTGCCCCAGTGAGCTTACAATCTATGGTCCCTATCACATTCCCATCAGTCCCTGCCCCAGTGAGTTTACAATCTATGGTCCCTATCACATTCCCATCAGTCCCTGCCCCAGTGAGCTTACAATCTATGGTCCCTATCACATTCCCATCAATCCCTGCCCCAGTGAGTTTACAATCTAGGGTCCCGGTCACATTCCCATCAGTCCCTGCCCCAGTGAGCTTACAATCTAAGGTCCCTATCACATTCCCATCAGTCCCTGTCCCAGTGAGCTTACAATCTATGGTCCCTATCACATTCCCATCAGTCCCTGCCCCAGTGAGCTTACAATCTATGGTCCCTATCACATTCCCAACAGTCCCTGCCCCAGTGAGCTTACAATCTATGGTCCCTATCACATTCCCATCAGTCCCTGCCCCAGTGAGTTTACAATCTATGGTCCCTATCACATTCCCATCAGTCCCTGCCCCAGTGAGCTTACAATCTATGGTCCCTATCACATTCCCATCAATCCCTGCCCCAGTGAGTTTACAATCTAGGGTCCCGGTCACATTCCCATCAGTTCTCCTTTATTTTTACAGCTCCAACATATGCTGCAGCGCTGTACAGAGATTACACATCATTCCCATCAGTCCCTGCCCCAGTGAGCTTACAATCTAAGGTCCCTGACTCCCTATAACATTCCCATCAGTGCCTGCCCCAGTGAGCTTACAATCTATGGTAGCTATCACATTCCTATCAGTCCCTGCCCCAGTGAGCTTACAATCTATGGTCCCTATCACATTCCCATCAATCCCTGCCCCAGTGAGCTTACAATCTAGGGTCCCGGTCACATTCCCATCAGTTCTCCTTTATTTTTACAGCTCCAACATATGCTGCAGCGCTGCACAGAGATTACACATCATTCCCATCAGTCCCTGCCCCAGTGAGTTTACAATCTAAGGTCCCTGACTCCCTATAACATTCCCATCAGTGCCTGCCCCAGTGAGCTTACAATCTATGGTAGCTATCACATTCCTATCAGTCCCTGCCCCAGTGAGTTTACAATCTATGGTCCCTATCACATTCCCATCAGTCCCTGCCCCAGTGAGCTTACAATCTAAGGTCCCTAACACATTCCTATCAGTCCCTGTCCCAGTGAGCTCAAAATCTAAGGTCCCTATCACATTCCCATCAGTCCCTGCCCCAGTGAGCTTACAATCAAAGGTCCCTATCACATTCCCATCAGTCCCTGCCCCAGTGAGCTTACAATCTAAGGTCCCTAACACATTCCTATCAGTCCCTCCCCCAATGAACTCACAGTCAAAGGTCGCTATTATATTCAGATCAGTCCCTGCCCCAGGAAACTGAATTATCAGAGGGACCTAAAATTGTAAGCTCTTTACAGTCTTAGGTCCCTCTGACAATTCAGTTAAATGATGGGCCACAATAAGGGAAAACATAGTCACTTTCTAACAGTCTTCAAGGTAACGGCGAAATAGAAGAGAGATAATATATTTAAAGGGCAAGTAATGTGTTGAAATAAAATGTACCTTTACCCATCACGGGTCTTTGCTGAGGCTCAAATATACTGTAGCTGATAGACATAAGGTATGGGGGGCCGGAATTTAAGTTGAAATAGGGAAATAGGGCAAGTGCTCACATAGCAAAGCATTAGATAAAAACACTTTTACATGCAAGGGATTTAACTGGTTGCTCTGATGAACATCAATACGTCCTCTCCTACACACAGGAATAATAATTGGATACAACTCAAACTGTGCACAGGCTCAAAATAGCTCCTTGTTGTACATTTTATAAAAAGCAAAATATCCCAGCAAGTTGGATGGGCCCCATCTTGCACCACTTCAGGTCCTCTTTGATAGCTGACACTGATAATGCCCAGTAGAAGCCTGGTCAAGATAGACTTCAACTGAGCTGGAAACCTATATTTGTCTGGTTTGTACATTGTATTACCTTCACTTAGATACAGTATATAGTGCCATGTTGACAACTACTTCACAGATTTTGGTCGTCATTCACCCAAGTCCCTGCCAAAGGCCATCACTAGCTTCTTGACCCAATTTTCACTTTTTACTAGGGAATCCCACCCAAGGTTATGGACTATTTACCTTCTTTATTAAGGAAAAGATAATGACCGTTCCACTCTGATGAAGATGTTTTTGGACTTTTTTAGTTCAAATGCCAAATTGGAAGTCCAACATTTGGTTAAGACTAACCAAGAAAATCACTCATGATCTCAGCCTCATTAACCATCAAGATGGGCTTTCAGAAGAATCTAGGAATAGGCATTTCCCCCCAAATCTCATCATAACTGGTCATCAGTCTGGTCACTTCCCAGCCACTGTTCTGGGCAGCAGTTGGGAACCTCTACATTAGGTGGCCACCTAACACCAATAGGACTTATGACTATATATTACTGTCTTGAGGACAAGACAGTGACTGCTGCACCCTAATGTAGAGGTTTTTGGAATTTTCTAGTTCAAATGAACTAGAAGGTCCAACATGTGGTCAAGATCAACCAAAAAAAAAAAATCACTCATGATCTCATCCTAATAACCATCAAGATGGGCTTCCTGAAGAATCTAGGAATAGGCATTTCCCCCCAAATCTCATCATAACTGGTCTTCAGCCTGGTGCAGCAGTTGGGAACCTCTACACTAGGTGGCCACCTAACACCAATGGGTCTAAGAACTATATACTGTCTTCATTGAGGAAAAGACAGTGACTGCTCCAACCTAATGAAGAGGTATTAGGACTTTTCTAGTTCAAATTTCACATTGGAGGTCCAACATTTGGTCAAGACTTCTTAAAATATCACCCATGATCTCAGCCTAATTAACCTTCAAGATGGGCTTCCAGACGAACCTAGGAATAGGAATTTTCCCCCAAATCACCCTAATTGTCCATCAGTCTGGTCACCCCAGCCACGGCTCTGTGCAGCTGTTGGGAACCATTTCCCTTGATGGCCACCTACACCAATGGGGTCATTCTAGCTCTCCTAGAGATCATGTTATGGTTGACAGCCATTACGTTTCTATGTAACCTTCTTTATTTCTTGTTACAATTGATAGCAATGAATGTCCCTAAAATACGAAGAGTGTGACGAGATATATTTCTAAAATAGACTTTGCATACTAATTGAACAATCTTGCGCTTGATTAGGAGTCACATTTTATTATCATGTCTGGAGGCTCAAGGACTTATCGTCTTCCGGATTCTACTCCATCGATGCAATATAAATCAAGAGTGTGCCTTATAGGAAGGGTGATGGCACATTATGAGAGATAAAATGATTTTTTTTCCATCAGTAAATTCTACCAGTAAATGGGACGGAGAGATGGTGTCTATAGTAACAGTGGGATCAAGCTGCTGTTTGGAAATGGGTGCTGGAACTGGCAGCGGAATAGCATCTAAAGGATCCTTGTTTGAATTTCCACTTCATATAACTAATGTATAATAAATAAATAAATAAATATAATAAGAATAAGAATAAATAAATAAATAAAATAATATTTATGTATAACCCAACTCTATTAAATGTAAACAATGGCGCAGTATAAAGTTCTCCACTGGAACCTTCTCCTACAGATCATGACAGAACCTCATTGAATCAGGAGCATGTTGGGTAGGGCGTCTGGCAGAAGCTTTACTATTAGCATTTCCCTGCTGCACAGAGTGGGATATTGTTATTCACTGAGTGTAATATTTGTGCAAAGTGACTTTCATGGTGCATTATCCTGAGCGAATGCTAATGCTCCGTGATGGGAAGGAAGGCCCGAGGCAGGACTGCTTAGGGGAGCTAAAGGTGAGTACGGACTCAACATCTGAGGTTTTTACATTCGGTGGTTTCTGATGATGGGACATAATGTAAGAGACATGGGATACAAAGGTGAATGGAATTGGACATGGAAGAGAGGGGTTAAAGTAGAACAACTTGCATATCATAGTATCTATCCATACTGTGTTCCGAGGGCCCCCTCTTTCCCTGATGCTTATATAACATGCCTGAGGGATGTTTGTTGGATAACATTAAAGGGCAAGTGTTCCTGAATCACTAGTTGGCCCCTTATCTTTCATGCTGATGCCGGTACAAGGCAAATTTGTGACAAAGTCTTTATTTCCAGTATTCTTCAGCGACTCCTTTTGTTCTTACCGTGTTTGGATCAGTCTGGAGACCACATCCCGGTGTCTGTCTAAATGACCTCATTACATATTTTACCTCTAATTGCCATCGGCGTGTGCAACAAAGTTATTCATATGGTGACCTGCCATTGCAACAGGATCTGGGATGTACTAGCTGTGCATTAAATGAAAGGTGCTATTAGTATGTAATAGTGACCAAAAAAATGATCATATAATGCTATGACAAGACAAGAGATTGAACGTTAAGACCCCTGCAGTGGCCTATAATAAAGAAGAAGCACATTTGGTGGGCAATATCAGACAGATGTGATCATTGGGCCCTCGTACGATTATTTATTTATAGTATGACTTAAAAAGGTGGTATTTGGTTATTCAAGGTCAGTAGTCAGTAATAATTTCAGGACTAAATGGTATGAAAAAAGGTTAAGGCCCAAGGGAGTCAGTTCCATGACAAAACTGAAACCGGTAGGGTATGAAAAGGCTTAAAAACAAGTTGGTGGGTTATCTCTCCGATGGTATTGGTAGTAGTAACATTTTATGATTTCAATGAAATTTTCATTGTGACTCTTTATCAATAGGCATTGCTACTTCTACTACTAACTGAGCTCTTGTCTCATAAGTGCAGGGACAAAAATAGGGCTAGACATCATTGTCCAACCACCAAGATAAGACTGACCAACAGAACACAAGAAGAAAAAAAAACAAGACAGAGCCAGGACTCAATACAACAGTCCAAATCAGCAAGATTCAATACAACAGTACAAAAGACCAAGACAAGACAGTGCCAACGCTCAATACAACTATACACAAGACCACAACAAGACCAAATATAAGAATATACAAGACCAAGTCAAGGTGAAAAAAAATCAATACAATGGTACTCAAGACCAAGACAAGTCTCAATACAACAATACACAAGAGACAAAAAAATTAGGGCTAGACATCCAAGATACAACTGACCAACAGAACACAAGAAAAAGACAAGACAGAGTCAGGACTCAATACAGCTGTCTAAAACAGCAAGACAAGATGTTGGCAAGATTAAGTACAACAGTACACAAGACAAAGACTTAATACAACAGTACACAAGACCAAGGCAAGATGAAGCCAAACCTCAATATAATGGGACTCAAGATCAAGATAAGATGAAGCCAAACCTCAATACAACGGTAATCAAAACCACAATGTAGCATATACTCAAAACAATAGTATGCAAGATCGGGACTCAATAAAACAATATTAAAGACCACAACAAGACAGAGCCAAAGCTCAATAAAACAGTACACAAGACCATGACAAGACTAAATATAACAATACACAAGACCAAGTAAAGGTGAAACAAAAACTCAATATAATGGAACTCAAGACCAAGACAAGATGAAGCCAAAACTCACTACAACAGGACTCAAGACCAAGATGTAGCATATCCACTATACAATACTACACAAGACCAAGATGTAGCATATACACTATACAATAGTACACAAGACAAAGACACGTCTCAATACAACAATGCACAAGACAAAAAAACTTGCAGAGACAAAAATAGGGCTAGACATCATTGTCAAACCACCAAGGTACAACAGAACAGAAGAAAAAGACAAGACAGAGTCAGGACTCAATATAACTGTCCAAAACAGCAAGACAAGTGATTTCAGTACAACAGTACACAAGATAAAGACTTGATACAACAGTACACAAGACCAAGACAAGCTGGAGCCAAAACTCAATGCAACAGTACACAAGACCAAGAGAAGATGAAGCCAAACCTCAATACAGCGGGACTCAAGACCAAGACAAGATGAAGCCAAAACTCAATACAACGAGACTCAAGACCAAGATGTAGCATATACTCTATACAATAGTACACAAGACCAAGACAAGTATTAACACAACAATGCACAAAACTTGCAGAGACAAAATTAGGGCTACACATCATTGTACAACTACCAAGATAAGACTGACCAGCAGAACACAGGAAAAAGACAAGACAGGGCACGGTCTCAAAACAACAGTCCAAACAGCAAGATAAGACTTAGGCAACATACAGTACAACAGTACACAAAAACAAGACTTAATACAACATTAACACAAGACCAATAAAAGATGAAGCCTTAATAAAAAAAGTACCGAAGACCAAGACAAGACAAACCTAAAACTCAATACAACAGAACTGAAGACCAAGACAAGACAGACCCAAAACTCAAAACAACAGAACTTAAGAATAAGACAAGTCAGAGCTAAAGGTCAATCCAACAGTACACAAGAATATGACAAGACTCGATATAACAATACACAAGACCAAGACAAGATGAAACAAAAACTCAATACAACAGTACTCCAGATCAAGAAAACATGGAGAAAAGTGCAATACATAAAAATCAAGACAAGATTCAACACAATAGTACCCAAGACAAGATCATATACAACAAAACAGATGGTCACAGGTGACCTGAGAGGGTGAGGTAAGTGAACCTTATGGAAGATCCCACTGAATATATGATTCCTAAACATGTAAATAAATATAAATATTATTTATAACTGGGTATAGTTACCCTTAAACATGTTAAGGCAAAGGTCCCTCAGCCTAATGAACCAGTAAAGAAAAAGCCGTAACACCAGTAAATGTTTGTTATGGTGATTGATTTGAAAGATGTGCAGTAACTGCAGTTAGAATGGGGATGCACCGAATACACTATTTTGGATTCGGAAAAAATTCGAATTCGGCCGAACCCAAAAATTCGGATTCGGCCGAACGCAAAAATTCAGATTCGCCAGTACCCAAAAATTCGGATTTAGTTCGGCCTGGCTGAAGGATTCGGCCAGTGTCGGACTTGGACACCAGAGGCCCACCCAAAAACCTTAGACCAGGGGCCACTCTCAGTATTAATATTCTTCATCTCCTCAGTCAACCTCTATTCTTCTAGTTTGTTTTCTTTACATACTATAATCTATCATTCCATCTATTTAGCCTCTTTGCTTTCATATAATAGGGATTGGCCATGAAATAGGCCAAAAGTTTAGCAGCATGAGGGGCCACTAACACTTTGGCCCACCGGGAGTTTTCCTGGTATCCCAGTAGGCCAGTCCGACACTGGATTCGGCCGAATCCTGCTGAAAAAGGCCGAATCCTGGCTGAATCCCAAACAGAATCTTGGATTCAGTGCATCCCTAGTTAGAATGCATTATCAGACATACATCATCCATCCAGGCGTGTCACGCAAGCACATACTGGAATGGTGTCAGATCATAAATATAATAATAAATATAAATATAACCAGCCATATAGGATTTACATATCCTGAAATTGCTCGGGGATCCCAAATGCTTCTTGTCCCTTGTCACTTGCTTCAAGGGTTATTTAATGCAATGAAGTCGACCGGGGGGAAATGTTACCCCCCGAGACCCTTTCCTTAATTGCGTCTCTGCTCCGAGCCAAGAGCGCAAAGGTCTCATTATATTTAAACAAAGAGCCCCCGGCGCTGGCCTTTGGGTCGAAACCCTTTGCATTTTGATCGGTTTTAATTTTCCCCGGCAATTACTTAATGGAGCGCGTCACATTCTCATTAACGGGGATCAAATGTCAGTGCTTTATAAACTGTTCATTTACTCATGTAAATATGTTTAAGAAAAAAAAGCACGTGGAATTGATTTGTCTGGAAGCACCGAAGGGGGTAAAAAAAGGCGTCTGAAAAAGTGCAAGATGGGTTTAATTAAGGGTAAAATGAAAATTCCAGAGGAACAGTAAATGTGGGCTTATTTTATTAGGTGAAAGACATGATATATGGATTAATGATGAATTTCTAAAAACAATAACAAATGTATGTCTCAGCTCCCTCCCATATGTATAAATACAAATATACAGAGAAGGAATGTTCTGGGCACACAATATTGTGCCACATTGATTCCCTTAGATAGTACAGTATGAGGGTATAGCTTATTGTGTGCCCAGAACATTCCTTCTCTGTATATTTGTATTTATACATATGGGAGGAGGAGGTGCCATATTGATTCCCTTAGACAGTACAGTATGAGGGTATAGCTTATTGTGTGCCCAGAACATTCCTTCTCTGTATATTTGTATTTATACATATGGGAGGAGGAGGTGCCATATTGATTCCCTTAGACAGTACAGTATGAGGGTATAGCTTATTGTGTGCCCAGAACATTCCTTCTCTGTATATTTGTATTTATACATATGGGAGGAGGGAGGTGCCATATTGATTCCCTTAGACAGTACAGTATGAGGGTATAGCTTATTGTGTGCCCAGAACATTCCTTCTCTGTATATTTGTATTTATACATATGGGAGGAGGGAGGTGCCATATTGATTCCCTTAGACAGTACAGTATGAGGGTATAGCTTATTGTGTGCCCAGAACATTCCTTCTCTGTATATTTTATTTATACATATGGGAGGAGGAGGTGCCATATTGATTCCCTTAGACAGTACAGTATGAGGGTATAGCTTATTGTGTGCCCAGAACATTCCTTCTCTGTATATTTGTATTTATACATATGGGAGGAGGGAGGTGCCATATTGATTCCCTTAGACAGTACAGTATGAGGGTATAGCTTATTGTGTGCCCAGAACATTCCTTCTCTGTATATTTGTATTTATACATATGGGAGGAGGTGCCATATTGATTCCCATAGACAGTACAGTATGAGGGTATAGCTTATTGTGTGCCCAGAACATTCCTTCTCTGTATATTTGTATTTATACATATGGGAGGAGGTGCCATATTGATTCCCATAGACAGTACAGTATGAGGGTAGTGAAGCTGCTATCAGAGCTTATTGCAGTTACAATGCCTGACAATCCGATCAAGCGTCTCATGCACCGTAGCCCAGAGCATGGAAAGATAAGGGCCTTATCTGGGCCCAGTAGAATCACAGCACATAAACGATAAGATAAATTCTTATTGAGTCAAGTGCTCATTATTTTCCGACTGATATAATTTGCTAAAGAAAATGCGTGTTTTGGGTATTGTGCAGCGTAACAATATGTCGCATCTTGTGATTGTGTTTTCTCTCTATGCGGCACATCCAGGCTGGAGAGCTTCCAGTATAGTCTAGACATAATGTCATAAAACTCCTGGAAATCTTCCAAAGACTCTTAATGGATCCGTGATCAACACCATCTTTTTGTCTTTGGTGCATTGATTTTTTTTTTTATGTGCATGTGGGGGGGAATTTTGTGAATGAGGCGCAGCCTGATCCCGTAATTAAACGGCTTGGAATCCACACAGGAAACATTGTAGATATAAGTGTAGATATGTCTGCGCTTGGCTGTTTCTCTTCTAATTAGAGCAACACGAAGCCTGGGTTTCAGAAATACCCCCCGATAATCGGTTCCCTATAGACGCAGCATGTATTACTTTGGGATAGAGAACGGCTTGCGCTAGACTGATATACAGTCCTTTTTTGGAATAGACAGGGCTGGACTGGGCTGGCAGCCGGGGCGCAACTACAGAGGAAGCAGACCTTGTGGTTGCAGGGGCCCCAGGAGGTATAGTAATAATGAGTAGTGATGGGCGAATTTGCGCCGTTTCGCTTCGCCGAAAAATTTGCGAAATCGCGCCGGCGTCTCGTTTATTGACGCCGGCGCCCATATTTGACGCCGGCATCCGTTTTTTCGCCGCCAGCGCCAGTTTTTGACACCGGCGCCCGTTTTTGACGCCGGCGCCCGTTTTTACGCCGGCGCCCTTTCTTGGCGCCGGCGTCCGTTTTTTCGAAAAAAAACATTTTTTTGACGCCAGCGAATTTTTGCCGCGAATTTTAGCGGGCGTTTCGCGAATTTATTCGCTGGCGGCGAATCACGCAAATTTGCCGCAAATTCGCGCCTGGCGAATAAATTCGCCCATCACTAACAATGAGCAATTTCAGTATGTATTGGCAGAACAGGAAAACCTCTGGATATGTTTGGGGCCTTAAAATTAATATTCTCTGGGGCCCAGTAACATATGGGCCCCGCTCAGTACCGTAACTAGAGGGTTACGACCCACATTTCAATGGCACGCAGGCTGCCGGGGGGCCCTGAGGGGGCTCTGTCACTGGCCCTGCTGAACCAGACCTGCTCCCCGTAGCCTGTCCTCCCCTAGTGGCCCCATTTCATCAAGTCTTGAATAAAAAAAGGTAGAGCAAGATGGGGGGCTGGCGGTAGAGTTCCCACCTTTCCTCCCGACTAACTCCGGGTGGGGAGGCGGTGCCGTGACTTAGTGGGCAGAATGTGACTTAGCGGGAGAGGGGCTATGACACTGCCAATCGCCGCATCAAATTCAGGAAATCCTGACGATTTTCCTAATTTGGAAAACTGGGCAGGCAGTTTTGTCCTGGACAGTCCTTCAAAAAAAACCGGACAGGTGGCAACTAGTGATGGGCGAATTTATTCGCCAGGCGTCGCCGGCACCAATTTCGACACCCACAAATTGACGCTGGCATCACGGATTTTTCGGCCATTTTGCGGATTTCGCTGGAAATTTCGTGTCAAAGCAAAATGGGACAAATTCTCCCATCACTAGTGGGAACCCTAGCTGGGGATCTGGGGGCCAGTCCAACCCCAAGTCCAACGCCAGAAATAGACTCCTATTACTATTACTACTAACGTCATCACTTTTATACTCGATGCCCAGTCCCTGTTTATAAGGGCAAGTGATACAGTCGCAAAACCAAACAGGTTGTCCAAAAACTGTCATATCCTGGGAATCAATGTTAAACGTCCCAATAAAGTCCTTTCTGGGTAGATTTAACCTTTACACTCCTCGTTTATGAGTCAATAGCGGAAAGAGCAAAAGAAGGGACTCGGATAATTATTAACCTCAAACTAAAGGAGTCAACCCTCTCCTGGGGGTTCATAAATCTTCCCCAATAAGCCTGAGCTTTATACAGAGGAGATTAAATGCGTAAATCAAGATTTATTTTCATTATTCATAATCAGCTGCTCGACATGTTTATAAGGCCTGGAGACGACAGATAAAAAGGGTAAATGCCTAATAAAGGTTTATAAAAATGTAAATGTATTAATTCTATTTATCAGAATGAGAAGAATCTGACTGCTCAGAGCCCTGAACTCAACCCAACTGAACCCCAATGCCAGAATGGGACCCGAACTGTGATCCCCAACATCAGTGTCCATTGCTGTTGTGACTAAATGGAAGCGAATATAAAAGGTTAAATGTAACCGCCTGCTTTATATACAGGTAATGTAGTGTAAGTGCCTGTCAAACTGCCCATTTATTATATATTATCAGCCTTTCCCTCTCGCTAACCCTCTAATTGACTTGACTCATAATGATAAAAGCCCATTAGCCAATTACTCCCTGTAATTTATTACCTGTCTAGTCTGGCGCTGTCCAGTCCTGAAGTCCAGACACTGATTATGTGCGTGTGTTCTGGTCTCCCCTAGCTCCCAGCCTGCCCCCCTGAAGGTCAGTTAGGGGGAGATTTGGGGTGAGTGTTTATTTGTACCCTGGGTACCCCTGGAACTATAGCAGGGTGACACCCCAATGTTTCTATATATCTGTAACCTTTTTATGAGCTAAGGGGGCCCAGTCTGAAGGTCAGTTAGGGGGAGATTTGGGGTGAGTGCTTATTTGTACCCTGGGTACCCCTGGAACTATAGCAGGGTGACACCCCAATGTTTGTATATATCTGTAACCTTGTTATGAGCTAAGGGGGCCCAGTCTGAAGGTCAGTTAGGGGGAGATTTGGGGTGAGTACTTATTTGTACCCTGGGTACCCCTGGAACTATAGCAGGGTGACTGTTACCCCAATGTTTCTATATATCTGTAACCTCGTTATGAGCTAAGGGGACCCAGTCTGAAGGTCAGTTAGGGGGAGATTTGGGGTGAGTGCTTATTTGTACCCTGGGTACCCCTGAAACTATAGCAGGGTGACTGTTACCCCAATGTTTCTATATATCTGTAACCTTGTTATGAGCTAAGGGGACCCAGTCTGAAGGTCAGTTAGGGGGAGATTTGGGGTGAGTGGTTATTTGTGCCCTGGGTACCCCTGGAACTATAGCAGGGTGACACCCCAATGTTTCTATATATCTGTAACCTTGTTATGAGCTAAGGGGACCCAGTCTGAAGGTCAGTTAGGAGGAGATTTGGGGTGAGTGTTTATTTGTACCCTGGGTACCCCTGGAACTATAGCAGGGTGACACCCCAATGTTCTATATATCTGTAACCTTGTTATGAGCTAAGGGGGCCCAGTCTGAAGGTCAGTTAGGGGGAGATTTGGGGTGAGTGCTTATTTGTACCCTGGATACCCCTGGAACTATAGCAGGGTGACACCCCAATGTTTCTATATATCTGTAACCTTGTTATGAACTAAGGGGGCCCAGTCTGAAGGTCAGTTAGGGGGAGATTTGGGGTGAGTACTTATTTGTACCCTGGGTACCCCTGGAACTATAGCAGGGTGACACCCCAATGTTTCTATATATCTGTAACCTCGTTATGAGCTAAGGGGACCCAGTCTGAAGGTCAGTTAGGGGGAGATTTGGGGTGAGTGCTTATTTGTACCCTGGGTACCCCTGAAACTATAGCAGGGTGACTGTTACCCCAATGTTTCTATATATCTGTAACCTTGTTATGAGCTAAGGGGACCCAGTCTGAAGGTCAGTTAGGGGGAGATTTGGGGTGAGTGGTTATTTGTGCCCTGGGTACCCCTGGAACTATAGCAGGGTGACACCCCAATGTTTCTATATATCTGTAACCTTGTTATGAGCTAAGGGGACCCAGTCTGAAGGTCAGTTAGGAGGAGATTTGGGGTGAGTGTTTATTTGTACCCTGGGTACCCCTGGAACTATAGCAGGGTGACACCCCAATGTTTCTATATATCTGTAACCTTGTTATGAGCTAAGGGGGCCCAGTCTGAAGGTCAGTTAGGGGGAGATTTGGGGTGAGTGCTTATTTGTACCCTGGATACCCCTGGAACTATAGCAGGGTGACACCCCCATGTTTCTATATATCTGTAACCTTGTTATGAGCTAAGGGGGCCCAGTCTGAAGGTCAGTTAGGGGGAGATTTGGGGTGAGTGGTTATTTGTGCCCTGGGTACCCCTGGAACTATAGCAGGGTGACACCCCAATGTTTCTATATATCTGTAACCTTGTTATGAGCTAAGGGGGCCCAGTCTGAAGGTCAGTTAGGGGGAGATTTGGGGTGAGTGCTTATTTGTACCCCGGATACCCCTGGAACTATAGCAGGGTGACACCCCAATGTTTCTATATATCTGTAACCTTGTTATGAGCTAAGGGGGCCCAGTCTGAAGGTCAGTTAGGGGGAGATTTGGGGTGAGTGCTTATTTGTACCCTGGGTACCCCTGGAACTATAGCAGGGTGACACCCCAATGTTTCTTTATATCTGTAACCTTGTTAAGAACTAGGAAGGAAGTGCCATTAAAACCCTGGTGGAGGATCTGCCACCTCTTAGAGACAGATAAAATATTTGTCACTTTAATTCATTCTTCTCTTGTTTCAAAGCCTGTTTCCTTACAGGGGTAAAACCCCAAGGGGTGACTCTCTAGTTACTGGTTCTCAACTGAAGTATCTCCCAATGTCAAGCTGTAAATGAATGATTCTTGAGAAGAGCCAAAGGCAATTAAGTCAACTTAGTGCAAAGTTGCAGTAAACTAACTTTTAATGTGATATAGACAGAGATATTGAGACTTTGTCTTCATTATTTATAGTTTTGTGGTTGCTAGGGTCTAATTTTTCTTAGCAACCAGGAAGGAGAGACTGGAATATGAATAGGAGAGGCCCTGAATAGGTAAATATGTAATAAAAGACAATAGTAACAAAAAAATCAGTTTCTTATTTTTTTGGCTGATAGTGTCACGACCCTATGATAGCTCCAAAACTATTAAAAAATTAATTAAGACCAATTGCAAAGTTGCTAGGAAATGATCTCTCCTAACATCCTAACAGTTACCTTAAAAATCAATCGCTCCTATAATGCCCTTGCATTCTCCTTATACTATAAACAAGCTCCCATTTGGGGTTTATTACGCGCAGGGCAATTTCATTAAAATAAGTCGCTTTATAACGAAAAAAGTACAAACATATCATTGAAAATAACTGAGTTCTTCTACCTAATCTTTGTGTCCATTAAAAGGAAACGCCAGTAAAAACTAGTGAAGTGTTTGGAGCCCTTTGTTGATGGGTTCTGGGAGTGACTGGGCATTAAGGGCAATGGCTGCATGAAACGCATCGTGGGGCTTGCGCTTCATAAATCTGTTTCAAGATGAAGCTGCGCTGGTGTGTTAGACTATAATGTTCCAGCCAATTCTCCGGCACCTCAATGTCCTTGGTTTTATGAAGCTCTGAGTCATGAGTCATGTCAGGGCTTATAAAGTAACAGCTATTGTTATGATGAGAGATGAGCTGCCCTCATTAAACAAAGACTGCGCTTGTTGTGGCACTTTATACTCACACCCGAAATTCTGCTTACAGAGAGATCCCATAAAACTATGGCAGCATAGGTATTCCCTGTACTAAGCACAATTCAGCAGGAACAGTCCCTAAGTTTGCTCATAGTCTGTACAGAGAGATCCCATAAAACTATGGTAGCATAGGTATTCCCTGTACTAAACACAATTCAGCAGGAACAGCCCCCTAAGTTTGCTCATAATCTGTACAGAGAGATCCCATAAAACTATGGCACATAGGTATTCCCTGTACTAAGCACAATTCAGCAGGAACAGTCCCTAAGTTTGCTCTGAGTATCACTCATGTATTCTAAGGGATAATGTACCCCCTACTGTAAATGATAAGGATATTAGAAGTCACTGAGGGGTTGTTCTGTGACCATATAAAGGCACAAGGCTGCAGGCTGAGTTATACAGGGAACTCTGAGTATCACTCATGTATTATAAGGGATAATGTACCCCCTACTGTAAATGATAAGGATATTAGAAGTCACTGAGGGTTTATGTGACCATATAAAGGCACAAGGCTGCAGGCTGAGTTATACAGGGAACTCTGAGTATCACTCATGTATTATAAGGGATAATGTACCCCCTACTGTAAATGATAAGGATATTAGAAGTCACTGAGGGTTTATGTGACCATATAAAGGCACAAGGCTGCAGGCTGAGTTATACAGGGAACTCTGAGTATCACTCATGTATTATAAGGGATAATGTACCCCCTACTGTAAATGATAAGGATATTAGAAGTCACTGAGGGCTTGTTCTGTGACCATATAAAGGCACAAGGCTGCAGGCTGAGTTATACAGGGAACTCTGAGTATCACTCATGTATTATAAGGGATAATGTACCCCCTACTGTAAATGATAAGGATATTAGAAGTCACTGAGGGCTTGTTCTGTGACCATATAAAGGCACAAGGCTGCAGGCTGAGTTATACAGGGAACTCTGAGTATCACTCATGTATTATAAGGGATAATGTACCCCCTACTGTAAATGATAAGGATATTAGAAGTCACTGAGGGGTTGTTCTGTGACCATATAAAGGCACAAGGCTGCAGGCTGAGTTATACAGGGAACTCTGAGTATCACTCATGTATTATAAGGGATAATGTACCCCCTACTGTAAATGATAAGGATATTAGAAGTCACTGAGGGTTTATGTGACCATATAAAGGCACAAGGCTGCAGGCTGAGTTATACAGGGAACTCTGAGTATCACTCATGTATTATAAGGGATAATGTACCCCCTACTGTAAATGATAAGGATATTAGAAGTCACTGAGGGGTTGTTCTGTGACCATATAAAGGCACAAGGCTGCTCACTCATGTATTATAAGGGATAATGTACTCAGTATTAGTGTTTGTGTATTTTAAGGGACCCTTATATATAATAGTAGGGGCACATGATCTAATAGATTTGGTTTTGGAGCAAAAGACACTATTTTCATAATGTAGAGAGAGAGAGAGAGAGAGAATATGGTAAACCAGTGAATGTGCAGCCAGGAGAATAGATTCCACCATTGATGAATATGCACCTTGACCCCAGAAGTTATTTCACCCCCAACGCTCTATTCACAGGCTGAAGATAAAATATAGTGATAGGAAAGCTCAGCCTCCCAGACATCCCTGTGTCACGTCTCTGTTTTATTGTCACAGGGGAACTGTGTTTCAGGCTCAAGAACTCACACTCAGAAGCTAATAAAGCTCATTATTGTGGCAGCCGGTTCCTTTTAAAAACTCTGGGAGCCAGTTTGTGCCGGGCCTATGATTAAGTGTCCCAGTGACACGAAACGCGTCAGACAAGAGATGATTATATAAATAAAGCATTCATTTTTTATCCATAAACTTTGGTCTGATCAATAGGTTACCAGTGTGCCCTGCACCAACATATTTGCTTCAATTTCCCCACCTGCACCCATGCCCACCCATGCCACCCACCTTTCACTAGAACAGCAAATATCTCAATGAGTGGCATCTCTCCAATGCCAGTGGGGACAGTTTTAAGGCCACGGATGGACAGGTACAGTCCTGTGATCAATTCCAAAGTGCAAACGAATTTTCGTAAGCAATAAGGTCGGATATTATTTCTGACAATTTAAACGCCAAGACTTTAAATGGGAGCATTTCCTAGTGTGTCTTGTTGCCTTTATGTATTGTAAGTGGCCTATTATCTTCATCTTCTGTATTTTCTCTTGTTCCACCTCAAGTAACATTACCTTAATGCAGAATGTAAGAATTACAGTCTCTGTACAGACTATGAGCAAACTTAGGGGCTGTTCCTGCTGAATTGTGCTTAGTACAGGGAATACCTATGTACCATAGTTTTATGGGATCTCTCTGTACAGACTATGAGCAAACTTAGGGGACTGTTCCTGCTGAATTGTGCTTAGTACAGGGAATACCTATGCTGCCATAGTTTTATGGGATCTCTCTGTACAGACTATGAGCAAACTTAGGGACTGTTCCTGCTGAATTGTGCTTAGTACAGGGAATACCTATGTACCATAGTTTTATGGGATCTCTCTGTACAGACTATGAGCAAACTTGGGGACTGTTCCTGCTGAATTGTGCTTAGTACAGAGGAATACCTATGCTGCCATAGTTTTATGGGATCTCTCTGTACAGACTATGAGCAAACTTAGGGGACTGTTCCTGCTGAATTGTGCTTAGTACAGAGGAATACCTATGCTGTCATATTTGTATGGGATCTTTCTGTACAGACTATGAGCAAACTTAGGGGACTGTTCCTGCTGAATTGTGCTTAGTACAGGGAATACCTATGTGCCATAGTTTTATGGGATCTCTCTGTACAGACTATGAGCAAATTTAGGGACTGTTCCTGCTGAATTGTGCTTAGTACAGGGAATACCTATGTACCATAGTTTTATGGGATCTCTCTGTACAGACTATGAGCAAACTTGGGGACTGTTCCTGCTGAATTGTGCTTAGTACAGAGGAATACCTATGCTGCCATAGTTTTATGGGATCTTTCTGTACAGACTATGAGCAAACTTAGGGGACTGTTCCTGCTGAATTGTGCTTAGTACAGGGAATACCTATGTGCCATAGTTTTATGGGATCTCTCTGTACAGACTATGAGCAAACTTAGGGACTGTTCCTGCTGAATTGTGCTTAGTACAGGGAATACCTATGCTGTCATAGTTTTATGCAGGGGCGATCCTGGCCCCTCCGCCGCCTGAGGCAGCAGCAGTTGCTGCTGACCCCCCCTCCCCCGGAAATTCGCTCTTAAAGTACCAGGAGCAGCATTTCTGCTGCCCCTGGTACCTAGTGGGGCGCTGCCGCCTGAGGCGACAGCCTCAACTCGCCTCCTTGGCGAAGCACCCCTGGTTTTATGGGATCTCTCTGAACAGACTATGAGAAAACTTATGGGCTGTTCCTGCTGAATTGTGCTTAGTACAGGGAATACCTATGCTGCCATAGTTTTATGGGATCTCTCAGTACAGACTATGAGCAAACTTAGGGACTGTTCCTGCTGAATTGTGCTTAGTACAGGGAACACCTATGCTGCCATAGTTTTATGGGATCTCTCTGTACAGACTATGAGCAAACATAGGGACTGTTCCTGCTGAATTGTGCTCCTGATTGCCTGGGTCCCCTCCCCCCTCTTGATATTTCCATCAGCTAAATAGTCAAAAGATAAATGAATGTACAGTTGCCCTTTGCTCATGGATATGCTGCTGCCCTAATATACTTTCAGACGTGCAGGTTCAACAGGCTCCTGTCATTTGTTTTACAGAACATTTATAGGAAAACAATCTCTTTTTTTAGTCTGATTTCCCTTGAAAGGAGCAGATATAATGGATCAGTGGAGATACTGCAGTAGGAGGTTGTTTTAATGAATCTGCTTTGTGGCTTGTAAATAGATATTATTTCTCATAGAGAGCACAGTGAAAGTTATTATTTTAGGTGTCAGGTACAGAAATTATTTGTACCCAGAGATCACAAACTATAGATTTGTTTTCCTTATAGAAATTATAAATATTTCTGCTGAAATATCCACAAAAAACTGAATAACATTCAAATCTCCCCCTAACTGACCTTCAGACTGGGCCCCCTTAGCTCATAACAAGGTTACAGATATATAGAAACATTGGGGTGTCACCCTGCTATAGTTCCAGGGGTACCCAGGGTACAAATAATCACTCACCCCAAATCTCCCCCTAACTGACCTTCAGACTGGGCCCCCTTAGCTCATAACAAGGTTACAGATATATAGAAACATTGGGGTGTCACCCTGCTATAGTTCCAGGGGTACCCAGGGTACAAATAAGCATTCACCCCAAATCTCCCCCTAACTGACCTTCAGACTGGGCCCCCTTAGCTCATAACAAGGTTACAGATATATAGAAACATTGGGGTAACAGTCACCCTGCTATAGTTCCAGGGGTACCCAGGGTACAAATAAGCACTCACCCCAAATCTCCCCCTAACTGACCTTCAGACTGGGCCCCCTTAGCTCATAACAAGGTTACAGATATATAGAAACATTGGGGTGTCACCCTGCTATAGTTCCAGGGGTACCCAGGGCACAAATAAGCACTCACCCCAAATCTCCCCCTAACTGACCTTCAGACTGGGCCCCCTTAGCTCATAACAAGGTTACAGATATATAGAAACATTGGGGTAACAGTCACCCTGCTATAGTTCCAGGGGTACCCAGGGTACAAATAAGCACTCACCCCAAATCTCCCCCTAACTGACCTTCAGACTGGGCCCCCTTAGTTCATAACAAGGTTACAGATCTATAGAAACATTGGGGTAACAGTCACCCTGCTATAGTTCCAGGGGTACCCAGGGTACAAATAAACACTCACCCCAAATCTCCTCCTAACTGACCTTCAGACTGGCCCCCCTTAGCTCATAACAAGGTTACAGATATATAGAAACATTGGGGTGTCACCCTGCTATAGTTCCAGGGGTACCCAGGGCACAAATAACCACTCACCCCAAATCTCCCCCTAACTGACCTTCAGACTGGGCCCCCTTAGTTCATAACAAGGTTACAGATCTATAGAAACATTGGGGTGTCACCCTGCTATAGTTCCAGGGGTACCCAGGGTACAAATAAGCACTGACCCCAAATCTCCCCCTAACTGACCTTCAGACTGGGCCCCCTTAGCTCATAACAAGGTTACAGATCTATAGAAACATTGGGGTGTCACCCTGCTATAGGGATGTAGCGAACGTCGGAAAAAAAGTTCGCGAACATATTCGCGAACTTGCGCAAAAACGGTTCGCGAACCCCATAGACTTCAATGGGAAGGCGAACTTTAACATCTAAAAAAAAAAATTTCTGGCCAGAAAAATGATTTTAAAGTTGTTTAAAGGGTGCAACGACCTGGACAGTGGCATGCCAGAGGGGGATCAAGGGCAAAAATGTATCTGAAAAATCTGCCTGTGTGTGCTTGGAAGAGATAGTGTAGGGGGAGAGCTGTTAGTGATTTCAGGGACAGATGATAGTAAGTTTGCTGGCTAGTAATCTGCTTGATACTGCTCTGTATTGGAGGGACAGAAGTCTGCAGGGATTTGAGGGACATTTTAGCTTAGGTAGCTTTGCTGGCTAGTAATCTACTGTTCTCTTTAAACAACTGCCATACGTTGACCTTGTAGGCATTGTTTGCCCAGTTTTTTTGGACGCAGCCACTGAAGCACAGTTGCCAGAAAAATATGCCATATAAATGCTGAAAATAGTCATTTTTCGCCATACGTTGACCTTGTAGACATTGTTTGCCCAGTTTTTTTGGTTGCAGCCACTGAAGCACAGTTGCCAGAAAAAATATGCCATATAAATGCTGAAAATAGTCATTTTTCGCCATACGTTGACCTTGTAGACATTGTTTGCCCAGTTTTTTTGGTTGCAGCCACTGAAGCACAGTTGCCAGAAAAAATATGCCATATAAATGCTGAAAATAGTCATTTTTTGCCATATACGTTGAGTCAACGTATGGCAAAAAATGACTATTTTCAGCATTTATATGGCATATTTTTTCTGGCCTCTGTGCTTCAGTGGCTGCGGCCAAAAAAACTGGGCAAACAATGCCTACAAGGTCAACGTATACACTACTACAGCGGTGGATACGGATTACGTAAAATATATGAATGCTGCTTGAAAAAAGTCACTCCGGTGTTTTTTCTGGAGACGGTAATATTATGGATATTTAGACAGAATGTGAACAAGGTCACACAGCTAGATGGCGGGTTGAAGAAAACAGTGTGCAAATAATGCCTACAAGGTCAATGTATACACTACTACAGCGGTGGATACGGATTACGTAAAATATATTATGGCTGCTTGAAAAAAGTCACTCCGGTGTTTTTTCTGGAGACGGTAATATTATGGATATTTAGACAGAATGTGAACAAGGTCACACAGCTAGATGGCGGGTTGAAGAAAACACTGTGCAAATAATGCCTACAAGGTCAACGTATACACTACTACAGCGGTGGATACGGATTACGTAAAATATATTATGGCTGCTTGAAAAAAGTCACTCCGGTGTTTTTTCTGGAGACGGTAATATTATGGATATTTAGACAGAATGTGAACAAGGTCACACAGCTCGATGGCGGGTTGAAGAAAACAGTGTGCAAATAATGCCTACAGGGCAAATAATGCCTAAAAGGTCAACTTATACACTACTACAGCGGTAGTAAAATAAAAAAAAGTAAAATAAAAAAAAAATGAATATTAAAAAAAAAAAATTAAAGTTGGTGCTGCTGAACTACTAGGAGCAGCAGATTAGCACACCAGTCCCACTCCCCAACACTGCTAGACTAATAGCACTGGGCTCTTATAGTAGTAGTAGTAGTAGTAGTAAAACAACAAAAAAATAAATAAAAGCAGTCCTTACAAGGACTACTGTTATTGCAGCAGTCAGCAGATGAGATCAGAAGCAGGACAGCTGCCCACTGCAGCTACATACAGAGCACTGCAGTAGAAGGTAGATTACTAGCCAGCAAAGCTACCTAAGCTTAAATGTCCCTCAAACCCCTGCAGACTTCTGTCCCTCCAATAACAGAGCAGTATCAAAACGATTACTAGCCAGCAAACTTTCAACTGTCCCTGAAATCACTAACAGGCAGCAGCTCTCTCCCTACACTATCTCTTCAGCACACACAGGCAGAGTGAAAAAACGCTGCAGGGCTTCGGTTTTTATAGGGAAGGGGAGTGGTCCAGGGGAGAGCTTCCTGATTGGCTGCCATGTACCTGCTGGTCTGGGGTGAGAGGGCAAAAAAAAGCGCCAACAATGGCGAACCCAAAATGGCGAACGTCGCGCGACGTTCGCGAACTTCCGGCGAGCGCGAACACCCGATGTTCGCGCGAACAAGTTCGCCGGCGAACAGTTCGCGACATCTCTACCCTGCTATAGTTCCAGGGGTACCCAGGGTACAAATAAGCACTCACCCCAAATCTTACCTCTCCCCTTGTCTCTGGATCACAGGGATATTGGCTGTAACAAGAATTCCCCTAGAGTTTCCTGCACGTTTGTGTGAAACAAGTTGCTCGGGGGGTTTCTGTACCTTGTGCTATAGATTTTTTTCGCACTAACAACTTTTTTTTGGCCGAGAGACATCTTCCAATTTTCTGTTCTATTTATAACCCCCCTCCCTTTTTAATCTGTAGATCAGTTTTGCCACAGAGCAGCAGCAGCAGCAGAATGCGGGGAAATAAAAGTCAATAGAATCTCGCTCCTCTGACTTATTGATTTTCTTGAAAACATTTTTATTCTCCATCTTTATACACAAGCGCAGAGAGAAGTTCCTCGGAACAGTATATGCTATGTTGTATTTTCCACTTGTATCTACAGGGACTGAAGAGCTTCAACCACTTCCAAGCTCAGAACCTAGAGGGCCAAGATGGGGCCAAATATTTTGATGTTCCCGGTGGAGAGAAATTCCCAATCAACATTTGGAACAAATAAATCTGTCTCTGGTGGAACACTAGGGTTGGTGGAACACTAGGGTTGGTGGAACTCCATCTCGATCTAGTGTTTCTTTGGTGACTTTCCTTTGACCCCCAAGCTTGACTATTGTGTATCAACTTTAGTATCTGGAAGGCCATAACCATGGATAGGAATTTATGATCCTCATATTGATTGGATACTGTAAGTCTATCCATGGTTGGACACTAGATAGTGTTGTGTCCCAACCTTATAATTGTCCCTTTATTGAAAAGAGCAGCTTTTTCAACTTTTGTGAGACACATTCTGAACAGTGTTTGACAAATTTTGTAATAGGTAGTAGGGTAAGGACCTTCCACCCTTGGTTCATTTATTCCTTTCCCAGACAATTTGTGGCTTGTGTTTGGTTACTCTCTGTAGACCACCAAGCTGGACCATTTTATATCAAATTTGGTCATAATCATGGATAGAAATTCCTGAAATACATATTAACAGAATAATTCTGTCTATGGTGGGACACTGGACATTGTTGCATTTTAATCCTAAAGTGATCCTTTTATTAAAAAGAGCAGCTTCTTGAACCTTTTTGATGCAAATTCTAGATGGTTTTCAAGGACAAAATGTGAGATATGGAATTTCCACCCTTCCTTACCCAGGTTGTTTCCTTACCCAGATAATTCATGGCTTGTCTTTGGGGACCTTGGTAGGACATCAAGCTGGACCTATCCCCTGTGGCCTTTGGAAGGCCGGTAACCATGTATAGAAATTCCTGATCTTAATTTTGATAGAACAAGTCTATCCTTAGTGAAACTATAGAGTTTTCTTTTGCATTCCAACTCTATGATCCCTTCATTGAAAAGAGCAGTTTCTTGTACCTCTATATAATAAAATGTCAATAGTTTTTAATGACCGACCAATTTTATCAACCCCATGGCCTTAAAGTACTAGCCCATCTCACAAATGCAAGAAATAATATTCTGAATGTACAGTGTCCTGTTATTTTCTGGTTTTGGACACTGCCCTGAATTTGACTACACAAAATATCTGGTTGGTCCATTCATTCCAGTGCTTCAAAGACATTGTTGGTTTCTTGGAGGCAGGGGTGCTTCGCCAATGAGGCGAGTTGAGGCTGCCGCCTCAGGCGCAGCGCCCCACTAGGTACCAGGGGCAGCAAAAATGCTGCTCCTGGTACTTTAAGATCAAATTTCCAGGGGAGGAGGGGCAGCAGCTACTGCTGCTGCCTCAGGCGGCAGAGGGGCCAGGATCGCCCCTGCTTGGAGGTCCAACCTCTGTTAAGGCCCCCTTCCTTAGCTCCTAACAAGGTTGTACATGTAAGAAAACAGATACTGAGTCAATTGTCCATAGATATAATTAATAAGTGTTGACCCCGTATTTTTCACTTAAATGACCTTCATGGGTATCTGGAAAGCAACAAGGTGTTACCTGCTCACCCTACCGTTTGGGAACCACTGATCTAGTCTGTGAAATTCCTCTTGCCAAATACTGGTCTCAAAGATTCTGAATACCTTTACAGTATTGGCTCTCACCGCCCTATAGGATTTCAAGTTCTTTTGAGTTGAGAAGGTTTGACTTCTGCAGTGTAAGGCCTGGGAGTCTTACCTTTGAACCCCAAGGAAGCTGGTGGGCTAAAAACTGATCATGCTTATTATATAATTCTCCCCACCCCAGATAGTTGCCTCGGCCAACACGCATTGCCAGGGCCCCTCTCTTCTTTAGATGCCCATCTTGCTCAAGTGTCATGAGACAAAAAATGTTGAAGGACAAGTCAGCATGTAAACCCAAGGACCGTTCCTGCAGGTTCTATCTATTGAGAACATCAGTGAGAATTAACGTTGTTCTTTTGTTTTCTTTTGGCAGTTTTCAAGGCATTTCCAGCTCCACCAATAAGTCACCTGGGGTGCTGGGTGGGTCATCAAAGAACAAAACAAAACCCATTTCAGCCATTGTGCATTTTCCTCTCATTTATTTATATATTGATTCATTTTTACAAACGTCAACCTGCACCCTGGAGTGTATAGACCACTGTGCCTTGACTGTATCCACAACACCTCCATCCTTATATATATATATAACATAGCGTCTTTCAATATTTTATGTGCCCACCTTAACCTACTCATGATATAATACTAACATTCACACATAGGGAGACCACAATGCATTGTTGAACCTTCTGTTACAGGATTACAGTGTTACATGTGGAATAGAAGATACTGGCCAGGGATCACCCTATGTTAGTCAGGCAGCAGATGGAATAACATAGGGAGAGTACAGTGGAGACTTCATTAACATTTACTCTGGAATACTGGGGGGATATAATTATTGATTTAAACTTGGGATGCACCGAATCCAGGATTCAGTTTCGGGATTCGGCGAACTGAATCCGAATCCTAATTTGCATATGCAAATTAAGAACAGGGAGGGAAATCGCTTGACTTTTTGTTTTCCCCTTCCAACTCCTAATTTGCATATGCAGATGCATATGCAAATTAGGATTCGGTTCGGTATTCGGATTCAAGGGTTCGGCCAGACCCAAAATAGTCGATTTGGTGCATCCCTCATTAAAACCTTAATACGTCATAGGGCCCATTTACAACCACAACTGCAGGTACAGTTCTCATGAACAGAAAGGCAGTTCATTAAAATATATAACAGCATTGACCAATTGCAAGGTTGCTTTGATTACACGTTGGTCAATAAAATTAGTTGAATTTGCAATGAGTCTGATAGTTAGGGCTTAATGACCCTAGCAACCAGGCAGTCATTTGGACAGTCTCTATTTTTTTGGTTGCTGGGGTCAGCGACGCCCCCCAACAACAGACAGCATTTATAATTAAAGGGGACATACACCTTCCATAGGGCCGTCAGTCAACAGCTGTAGAAGTGTGCAGCATAGCTCTACTCTGTTAATCCTTTATCTCATCATCACCAAACACATATTTTAAAACTCTGAACCCCTAAACAAGACAATGTCCTCCCTTCTCGTTACAATATAATATTAACAAGTGAAAATTGCATATTCCTCTCCGTATGTTACATAGCAATGAGATAACTGATAGAGCTCTCATTGGAGGGTCTTTTGTCATCTAGGGGCACCAAAGACTAGGGATATTTGTCCCCTTTAAAAGAACATAGTCAACTAATATTTCCTTTGTTTATTCCTCCCTAATACTGTATTTGGCACACAACATTATTGAATATATATATATATATACTGTAGCACCATATTCATTTGAGGCTTGGGACAT
Organism: Xenopus laevis; assembly: GCF_017654675.1. Classification (NCBI taxonomy): domain Eukaryota; kingdom Metazoa; phylum Chordata; class Amphibia; order Anura; family Pipidae; genus Xenopus; species Xenopus laevis. The sequence continues at coordinate 3,292,247 of NC_054376.1, read as the reverse complement.
TATTTCATTATTCATATTTTCATCATTCATATTCATTATTTGTTATTCCTTTAGATGAAGGCTGATGAAAGCTAATTGGCCAAAGGAGAGAGCTCCGCCCCTTGCTGAAAACCAAGGTGTTTAATTAATATATTCACAAAAATTACGAACACTCGAGTTCCCGATGTAAAATACAATATTACAGGCGGCTGATTTATTCTTTTCCGGTAATATTGGTACCTACTGGATACGTATCATCAGGAGGAAGTGCAGAGTATCCGTAATACATGGATAGATGGAATGGATAATACTGCAAGCTTTCACCCAGACTTTATTCCCTTCTCCAAGTCTATTAGTTGTATAGGGATAACTGCCTTTCTTATTTTATGGGATCTCGCTGTATAGGGTATGACCATACGAAGGTGGCTGTTCCTGCTGAATTGTGCTTAGTACAGGGGAATACCTATGCTGCCATAGTTTTATGGGATCTCTCTGTACAGAGAACTTAGGACGACTAGTAAAATTCAACTTTTGGGTGTTTCCAATCACACATCCCCACAGCCAAATGACCATAGCTTGTTGGTCATAAGTGATGACAACACAATGGGTTGGGTAGGGTGTGGGTTAGGAGAGAGTGGGTTTCTGATGTCAGCTTTATTGTCTATATTCAACTTGACATTATAAGTTAAACTTCCCCTTTAAATTGTATCATAAAGAATATTATTGCATCTTTACTTTCCCTTTAGGAGCTTGCATTATTATCCAGCTCAACCAACAAACCATCTTATTGTTTCATCCGTATGGATACAACCTAACACCACATTCACTGCTATATCCGACTTCGAGTGTACATGTTTGCAAGAGCGTGTAGCGTGAACACATCTTATTGGCAATTACTGTAAAAAGAGAGAGAGGCTTCTGCATAAGTGATCCCCAATTTTCCCATGAATTTAAATTATGAACTTTGTACACTGAATTGCTTGGATAGTTTGTTTCTTTATCCAGGAAGCTCTAATGTGGCCCCGTCGTATAGAAGGGCCCCCGATCTTGAGAGATAAATTTTGATAGACAAGTCACTGAAAACACTGAGGCACAGAAGAACCAGTTTTAACGCTTAGGATAAACGTGGATAATATGCTGTAAAAAAAAGAAATTTTTTGTTCAATATCCATCGTTAGTTTCCTGTAGACATAACGACATATTAGAGTGTGAATATTTTAGTAATACAGACATGGAATTAACTGGGGAGCCAAGGAGCCCTTTGAAAGTTTCTCCATGAAAGAGCCCGACATTATATCCAGGTCAACTTCCTTCTCTCCAATGGTTTCCCAAGTTCTAAGTGCGGGTGGAGAAGACCCAACGGTTCGTGTCCAAACAAGGTTCTTCGATTGCACATTCCGTATATGAGTGTAAAGTGCTATGGCATTATATTGAAATGGCAGCTTGCGTTTCGCCTTTTTTACCTTGCCGAGCCGATGTTTTTATATTGGCACATTAGGAGGTGCTTAAAAGTCTTCTTAAAGGTGGTGTTGCAGAGAGCGTAGCAAGCAGGGTTGATGGTGCTGTTGATATAACAAAGCCAGTAGCCTATTGTCCAAACGGTGTTGGGCACGCAGACGTCACAAAAGGTGTTGATTAAAACCATGACGTTGTACGGTGTCCAGGTGATAATGAACGCCAGCAGAATGGCCAAGATTGTCCTTGTGACTTTCTTTTCCCTGGAAGGTGGAAGCTTCTTCTTAGGAGGCTGTTTGGTCATTTTTACGATTTTGCGGGCAACGATGTTCTGTTTATCTTCTCCATTGCGTCCGTTGGCCCCTGGGACAATCTCCACGGTGGTATTAGAACAATTGCCCTTTGGGGACTTTGTCACTATTCGAATGCACGTGAGCTTAGAATTCTTTATCTTTGGATTGGGTTGAGATCCTGAAGCCTGCGGGACGTCTTTGGTGGCACCTTCATCCTTGGTGTTGATGACACTGACTGATGTGGAGTCATTGGAAATCTCTTTTTCTTCTCCTTCTGTCTGAACGCAGTTTTCAATCCCAGAATTGCTTGTGGCTTTGCCATTTTGGATTTTGCCGTGATCCAACCCATGTTCGTTGGCAGAAACATTGTTATTATTTGGTTTTACAATTTTTCCTTGGACATTGCTAGGAGATATTGGATCTTGATTGGGTGCTACCTCTTTTTTGCCCTTCTTTATCCGACTCTTGCTCGCTCGCGAAATCTGCCAGTACAATATGGTCATGATAATGACAGGTAGGTAGAAGGCAGCAATAGCTGTGCCGAATGTGACTGCAGCATTCGAGAAGAACTGAATGTAGCACTCACCTTCTGGAACAGTTCTCCCACCAACAATGAACTGCCAGAAAAGTATAGCAGGTGCCCACAGAATGAAAGAGAGAACCCAAGCGGCAGCGATCATCATACCTGCCATCTTGGTGGTTCGCCTCACTGGATAGGTTAGGGGTTTGGTGACACAGAAATACCTATCAAAGCTGATAATGAGAAGGTTCATAACCGAAGCATTGCTGACGACATAATCCAAGGCCAACCAAAGGTCGCACACCACAGGTCCTATTGGCCAGTACCCAATCACAGTGTAGAGAGTGTAGAGGTTCATGGAGAAGACACCGATGATCAAGTCAGCGCATGCTAAACTGAACAAAAAATAGTTGTTGACAGTCTGTAGGTGTCGGTTGACTTTTATGGAGACCATGACCAAGATGTTTCCGATGACGGTGACCAAGCTGAGGGAACCAGCTACAATCACAATGAAGACCACTTCTACAGTTTTGTAAGGGCTTCCCATCATGGTCTCATTTGTTGAGGAAACGTTGATTAGGCTTGAGTTATTCATGTTTGCAGATCAGACTTACACCTCCTTAATGACTTTCTAGACACCATTTACACCTGGGGGGAGAGAAGAAAAGGAAACTCATTACCCACCAGAGTAATAACACTGTTACCAAGTGTGAGTTAGAACATGGGACCTGCATTTTTTTATGCTTAAAGGCGAACTGCACCCAAAGTCTGTTTTTTGCCTAATGAATGAAAATGTTGTTCTAATCAACTTCCCAATAAACATGAATTAACTGTATTCAATAGTTTTAAAGTTACGTAGAAACGTAGTTGCTACTGAAAGCCATATGGGCCTGGCTGGTTAGGTTTTCAGTATTGCTGGTGAAACAATGTTGCAAACGTCAGCTGACCTGGGAGGAAGTGACATCAGTTACAGTGTTTCAAGAATTAGAACCAGAGAATGGCCAGACAGACGCTGCTTTCAGTAGCCATTACACTTACAAATAGCTCTAAAAGCAGCAAAAATGGTTAATGAATGTATATTGTAAAGATACGTAATTGTATGTTTTCTTTCAGTACACAAAAAACTGTTTTCAAATAGAGTAACATTTTAAAGAATTTAGGGTTAAAAACAAAGTTGTGCAGTTCTGCAACCTCAATTCCAAGCAGAGAGACTGACAATTTGACTCATTCTCCTCTGAACATAGGTTCTTGAATAATCCATTGAGTATTACAAACAGGGAATGGATGAACCATATCTCAAGGGAGGATCACAGAGTCTGCGATGTACATGGATGTAGAATCCAAATAAAAATACAGGATTCTTCTTCTTCTCTGTATATTTGTATTTATACATATGGGAGGAGGAGGTGCCATATTGATTCCCTTAGACAGTACAGTATGAGGGTATAGCTTATTGTGTGCCCAGAACATTCCTTCTCTGTATATTTGTATTTATACATATGGGAGGAGGAGGTGCCATATTGATTCCCTTAGACAGTACAGTATGAGGGTATAGCTTATTGTGTGCCCAGAACATTCCTTCTCTGTATATTTGTATTTATACATATGGGAGGAGGTGCCATATTGATTCCCTTAGACAGTACAGTATGAGGGTATAGCTTATTGTGTGCCCAGAACATTCCTTCTCTGTATATTTGTATTTATACATATGGGAGGAGGTGCCATATTGATTCCCTTAGACAGTACAGTATGAGGGTATAGCTTATTGTGTGCCCAGAACATTCCTTCTCTGTATATTTGTATTTATACATATGGGAGGAGGAGGTGCCATATTGATTCCCTTAGACAGTACAGTATGAGGGTATAGCTTATTGTGTGCCCAGAACATTCCTTTTCTGTATATTTGTATTTATACATATGGGAAGAGGTGCCATATTGATTCCCTTAGACAGTACAGTATGAGGGTATAGCTTATTGTGTGCCCAGAACATTCCTTCTCTGTATATTTGTATTTATACATATGGGAGGAGGCGGTGCCATATTGATTCCCTTAGACAGTACAGTATGAGGGTATAGCTTATTGTGTGCCCAGAACATTCCTTCTCTGTATATTTGTATTTATACATATGGGAGGAGGAGGTGCCATATTGATTCCCTTAGACAGTACAGTATGAGGGTATAGCTTATTGTGTGCCCAGAACATTCCTTCTCTGTATATTTGTATTTATACATATGGGAGGAGGTGCCATATTGATTCCCTTAGACAGTACAGTATGAGGGTATAGCTTATTGTGTGCCCAGAACATTCCTTCTCTGTATATTTGTATTTATACATATGGGAGGAGGAGGTGCCATATTGATTCCCTTAGACAGTACAGTATAAGGGTACAGCTTATTGTGTGCCCAGAACATTCCTTCTCTGTATATTTGTATTTATACATACGGGAGGAGGAGGTGCCATATTGATTCCCTTAGACAGTACAGTATAAGGGTACAGCTTATTGTGTGCCCAGAACATTCCATCTCTGTATATTTGTATTTATACATATGGGAGGAGGAGGTGCCATATTGATTCCCTTAGACAGTACAGTATGAGGGTATAGCTTATTGTGTGCCCAGAACATTCCTTCTCTGTATATTTGTATTTATACATATGGGAGGAGGAGGTGCCATATTGATTCCCTTAGACAGTACAGTATGAGGGTATAGCTTATTGTGTGCCCAGAACATTCCTTCTCTGTATATTTGTATTTATACATATGGGAGGAGGAGGTGCCATATTGATTCCCTTAGACAGTACAGTATTAGTGCAGGTAGGTCAGCCGTTGGCAAGAGGTGAAGGAAGAGCTGCTGTTGCTCCTCAGGGATGAAAAGGGAAGAAATCACAAAACCATTGATCCTGTTTGTTAGACTTGATAAGAGGATGGAGCAGCTCAGACAGATGTATTATTTATCAGAAGGGACTGGTGCTTAGTCTTTAGTGGATAATTGGAGACACGTTGGAAACCTTTCCTATTAGATCAATGCCATGGGCTGATCGTCTGCTTTATCTGGAGAACATTCCAGAGTCATTGTAAGGTTCCTCTCCATTTCATTAAACAATCGTGCGTATTGTGAATAGATAACGGAGGCATGTCATGGACATTAAGCCTACAGCTAAGGCCAGCTAGTCATTATCAAGGCTGGAGTAATTGAAAAGAGTGGTCTTGCTTTCAGATTGGGTGTTAATTCTCATCATGAAGAACACCTTTAGACACCAACATTTCCAAAATCATCTGATACCCCTACAGCATCAGATTGGGGGTTTGGGCCACAAGGCCTTTCACATCAGGGCCCCTGATCCCCCAAGGGCCTCACTCCCCAGCCACAAATTCCCCTCTATCCCCCCTTCCTAGTGATGCTGATATGGGTCATCAAGTTAAAAAAAAAACTTCCAAAAGCCTAACAATCAAATGTGTTAACAATTACAGTACGTCCCCAACCCATCTTAAAAGCCACCTACTTTCTTCTAAATCCCACCCCTAAGGAGGTCCATCTTACACCCCCCTACTGTACCCCCATGACCCCAATTGCACAAGGTTGGCTACATTTCTCCTAATTTAAACATGATTGTGTAGAGCATTATGTGTTTACTCATGGGTTCCACAGTTCTCCAACACTTTTTCATAATCAGAGTAATTGTTCCTCTAACCTCACATGCAGTACATTATAAGGGTATAGCTTATTGAAGTCACATATCAATGACATATCTAAAAATATTTTTAGTTATTTAATTCTATAAAAGCCCCACCCATGCCACAGTGGTGTAAACTATGGAAACCCTATGACAGTAATAAGGATAAGCCAAGCAAGCAGAGACCCCACATGTATTAGCATGTAAATAATATGGCATTAAGAATACTTTCTAGGAATTAAAAGGGTTCAAATATTTTGTTGAACATTTATAGGAAAATAAAGATGAATTCCCCTTAGAGCATATAAATTGTTAACCTAATGAAAGGAAATATCATTAGGAGCAACTTTCCAATTAACATTCATTACAAATTTTCATTGGTTTTAAAGTTATGGGTAAATGTCATTGCTATTGAAAGCTGTGTCTGTCTGGCCATTTCTCTCCTCCCGGCTCTGACTTTTGAAACAATGTTGCAAATCAGTTCTCTTCCAGCAGACAGGTCTGTGACTCTGCTGCTTCTGTTACATTGTATCAAATGTCACCCAGGCGGAGACTAAAAATGGCCGCACAGACACAGCGTTCAATAGAAATGACATTTACCCATAACTTTAAAACCGTTAAAAAATGTTAATGAACGTATATGGGGAAGTTGCTTAGAATGATATTATCTTTCATTGGGCAAATATTTATTTTGAGGTTTACATCCCCTTTAATGCCTATGAAAATGAAATGAAAAAAATATAAACAAGGAATCATTGGACACTAAAGGCACTGTTTCACTGTGGCCCCTTGATTCAATTTTAAGGGGGTTATTGATGATCACTACTCTCAAAAGGAATGCAATGCGGAGTGCATATTGGATATTCATTAAAGTACTTGAGTCCAAATGTGCTCCAACACTCCCACATTCTGCCTCTTCGGTTGATTAGTTGCCCAACTGTGGGGGGCAATTGCAGGGAGCATGGCCTTAAAGGGGTTGTTCATTGTTATTCATTATTGTTATTATTACTTTTTATTACTTATATTTCTATTCAGAACTCTCCTATTCATATCTCAGATCAGATCATGGTTGCTAGGGTAATTCAAACCCTAGCAACCAGATTGCGAAAACTGCAAACTCGAGAGCTGCTGAATAAAAATTGAAATAACTCAAAAACCACAAATAATAAAAAATGAAAACCAATTGCAAATTGTCTCAGAATATCCCTCTCTACATCCTACTTACAGTTAACACCCCCTTTAATTAAGGGGAAAAGATGCTGCATTGTGGTTTATAAAATAAAAATATGCAATTTTATATATATATGACATCTATAGTTGTAACTAAGCGCATAAAAGGTTCCTGTTGAGGAAGAACATGCATTATCCATATGGTCATTTTATTTCATGCTGCTCCCGTTTCTCTTTGCAAGTTCTTCCCCATGTTTGAGGTGCTCATGGCTTTCCCCTAAGCCCAGGGCAGTGGGGTGTCACTATACAATGCTGTCGAAAGCTGGGGGTGCATGGCTGCTCCACGTCCCATTCCCTTGCAGTGAGAGATTGGCTAATGCACAGCTAACAACACATTCACTTCTCTTTGCAAGTGAATAGAAGTAAATGCATTGCTAACGGTGTCTTACCCCACGACTCGTCTTCTGTGGTCACAAACATATCGTGGCGGCAATCACAGTCTTCCTCGTCGCTCAAACGCTTTATAACTTCTGGGCACCAAAATAGTGATTTTTTTTTAAAAAATGATCCCAGAATTGATAAAATTCCAATCATAGATGTTCCATGTGGTTTCTGTTTCCAAAGGAAGAGCAAATCTTGGTTTTCTGAGATTCGGAAGATTCGGTGCAGAATGTTTACAACTTGTGCCAAATGCCCCAATGCAACATGTGCCAGATAAACTGAAGTAACATGAGCTAAATACACCAATGCAACATGTGCCACATACACTGAAGTAATATGAGCCAAATACACCAATGCAGCATGTGCCAGATGCCCCAATGCAACATGTGCCATATACACCAACGCAACATGTGTCAGGTGCCCCAATGCAACACATGTCAAATGTCCCAATGCAACATATGCCAAATACATTAAAAGTAACATGAGCCAGATACACCAATGCATCATGCACCCGAAACACCAATGCAGCATGCACCTGATGCACCAATGCAGCATGTGCCCGATGCCCCAATGCAACATGTGCCAGATACACTGAAGTAACATGTGCTAGGTACACCAATGCAGTATGCACTAGATGTCTCAGTGCAACATGTGTCATATACACCAATGCAACATGTATTAATGCACTGTAACTGCATATACTTTTAAACTGTTTTATAAGCTCTTATTTGGTGCATTAGTGTTTATTATTGTTATTTAACATTGAGGAGAAGGATAGAATTGATAAAATGGTAAGAAATGTCCAATGGTAACCCATAGCAACCAATCAGATATTTTCGATCAATGAATGAAATCCAGAAGTCCAGTTGGCTGCAGGGAGTAACAATATAGCAGATAGACAGATAGATCGATAGATGATATACAGACAGAGGGACAGACGTATGGATAGATGGCTCGATAGATTATGGATACACACACACATATTCACATATACACATAGATGATAGATAGATAGAGAGAGAGAGAGAGAGAGAGAGAGAGAGAGAGAGAGAGAGAGAGAGAGAGAGAGATACAGAGAGAGAGATACAGAGAGAGAGAGAGAGAGACAGAGAGAGAGAGAGACAGACAGACAGAGAGATTTGATTTGACAGACAGAGAGACAGACATAGAGAGAGAGAGAGAGAGGGAGAGAGAGAGACAGATAAATAGAGAGAGAGGGAGAGATAAAGAGAGAGAGAGAGAGCGAGAGAGAGATACAGAGAGAGAGATACAGAGAGAGAGATACAGAGAGAGAGAGAGAGAGAGAGAGAGATACAGAGAGAGATACAGAGAGAGAGAGAGATACAGAGAGAGAGATACAGAGAGAGAGATGGATAGACAGAGATAGATAGATAGATAGATAGATAGATAGATAGATAGATAGATAGATAGATAGATAGATACAGAGAGAGAGAGAGAGAGAGAGAGAGAGAGAGAGAGAGAGATTGAGAGAGAGAGAGAGAGAGAGAGAGAGAGAGAGAAGAAGGACTGAAAGACAGTCAGTGAGAGTGAGAAATAGAGAGAGATACTGTAGATAGATGGAAAGCTGAAGCAAGAGAGTGAGTGAGTCTGTTCTGGCAGAGATATACAGTATATAAATATATATATATAAGTATAAATAACAGGGATCCGTTTGGGTTTGATATCATTATGTATATATTAGTAAATACTCATGTTTATTTATGTGTAAATATGGACATTAGGCAACTTATTAACTCAGCACTAACTCCACAGAGGGATTTAAGGAGCCGCTCACTAAAAATACATTCCTGAATATTCTGTCATTTCATCCGGTGCTGATTTATCTGGAGCAGAAATTCTCATTTTAAACAAAGTCATAAAAAAAAAAAAGGTTTCAGGTCTTTGATAAATGCGAGAAATAAACATAGAATTTATCGGGGATACAAAGTAACACATTCAGGAACATCTGTATCGTTTCTTTTTATACTTTAATTCACAAGAAACCCCTTTTCGTTAATTGGCTTGAGGAGCCCCTAAAGGGGTTTGACTCACTTGCGCCCCCTGTTGAAGGGAAACATATTTTCCATTTCCAGTTTCAAACCTTTATTTGCCAGAGACTCTCAGGGAAGTTCATTGGTTTGGGAGAAGAAATTCCACCCCCGGTGGGGCGACTGGGATCCGTCACTAGTGAAATAATAATAATAATAATAATAATATAAATGAAATCCTTTTGGCTTCTCTCTCTCTTCCTCCGCAAGCCACGACTTCTCCCCGGCTGCTCCCAGGACATGAATCATTTATGAACCTGCTTCCACGTTGCCCTGGGCTTCTGAATCTTTAGTCACCCAGCGGCCGCAGCCCCGCAAGGACATTCTATTTAATATTCGCCTCGGCTGCATCAATGTCAGGTCTGTTATTTGGAGCAGAGAACGACAACAACTGAACTACAAGTCAACACTGAGGCAGGAGAAAAGGGGCTTGGACTTAAACCCCCATATTCTGCCATATTTGAAAGTGGGGTACAGGGGTGTAACTACAGAAGAAGCAGACCCAGCGGCTGCAGGGGGGCCTAGGAGGTGCAGGGGGCCCCATGAAGTCCTTATTAAAGGATAAGTAAACCTTTAAAATAAATGAATGTAGAATTGATGAAGGGGCTATTCTAAGCACTTATTTCATTTATATTCATTATTTATTTTATTTTTATTCCAAGATATTAAGGGATACATGTGCTGTTAATATGAATGAATTTTGTTACAACAGCGCCACCTGCTGGTCAGTTTCCCACCAGTCTGACCACCAAGTAGTCAAGGAAGTTGTCAGGAGAAAGAAAGAGGCTGATGTTCTTCTGCTTAGGAAAGATTTGAGAAAGGTTTCTAATTGTTTTCCTAAGCAGAAGAACATCAGCCTCTTTCTTTCTCCTGACAACTTCCTTGACTACTTGGTGGTCAGACTGGTCAGAAACTGACCAGCAGGTGGCGCTGTTGGAACAAAATTCATTCATATTAACAGTACGTGTATCCCTTAATATCTTGGAATAAAAAGAAAATAAATAATGAATGTAAATGACAAAAGTGCTTAGAATAACACTCTCATCAATTTTACACTCATCGTATGGAGGAGATGCAGTTGGCATTTGGGGTGGGGGGTCCCTAGGTGACCCCGGTTACCCAAGATGGATACTGCTCGGATGCAGCACTTGAAGGCCTAAGAGCAAACAATCCCTTGCGTTCGTATATGAGGGTTTATATCCCTATGTCATTGGAGAGTAGAAATTCTGAATGTAACCAATGAAAGAGCAGGGGTTCCTGCGAGCAATCTAACTGGCAAAATACAATATATAGGTAAAAAAAAACAAAAAGTAGAGTAGCTGTATGCACACAATGTCCCTTGAAATCTTTAGGCAAGGGCTTGTGTTGAAGATTTCCCCTTTAAAAAGAATTTTCCCATAATATTTCCCCATATATTTTTTGCTTCTATAACCTCCCCCACCACCAGCAGGTCAGGGAAGTCTCCATATACATTTGATTCCGTTCCATTATCTTATTGACTCGTCATTGGAAAATTGTAGCCAATCCACAAAATAATGCTCGGCCGGGGGGCAAAGAGGCAATGTCAGCTACACGGGGAGAAGCTCGGGGGCAACAATAAAGGAAAAATTAATATTCCATCAGCCAAATTCACAGGAATTGGAGGGGGTTGGTTTGAAACAGATAAATCAGGTTATATAGAGAATGACCAATGAGCTCCCTCTAGTGGCTGTAGCAGGTAACTGAGAAATCCCTTTGATCGGACGTAAAGTTCCATTGTTTGAATTGGGACTTGCTCAGAGGCAGGTCAGTGTGCAGGGGGTCCCCACACTAAGATTTTTCTTGCAAAGGGGGTGGTGGTGTCAGGTTACACGGATGGACAGTCGCCCAGTCTGATTACCCCTTTGATTAGGGTTTCTGTACTTATCACAGGGACCCCCTTTAGATTGTAAGCTCTTGGGATCAACGGACTCGAATCTTACTGTTTCATCCCGTAACCCTTGTTTGTTAATTGATTGTAAGACCCTCCTCCCTCCTTGATATCAAGCCCTGCCCTGTATGAATAAATGATGATGATGATAAATTGCGCTGTCCAATCGTTAACGCCCTTTCTCATGGGAACAAGCGCAGGGTATATATATATATATATCACACGTGCCATTGACTGATGTCAGCTTGGAATTCTGCTCCGGAATGCTGAGTTTATTTGCTGTGCGTCGGCTCGGGGGTGCAGGGAGTTACAGTCCAATAACAATTGAAGGCCAACGTGTGCCATAAACTCAGGGAATCAAACAGATTCTGTCATTTCTCTTCCAACCGTATCCCCCCCCCCCACCAGACATTAGTTGGCTGTGCCGATCAATACAGCCTGGGCTAACTGACATGTGACAGAGAGGGGGGGTCCCTAGGTGAAACTGTCAGTTATAGTTATATATGTTCTCTGCCTTAAGGGGATTTTCTATTATACAACTGGCAGATATCAAGAGACAGAACAAAGGAACGGAGAGAGAAAACTGCCCCCCAAAACCCTGGCAGTGAACAGACAGATAAATGTTACGGACAGATCTCAGTTGGTGGCAACTTCTCATGAGATTAAACATTATACAGAATTTGACCCCCAGGGGGGCACCGATACTCCGCAGACTGTCACAACCGGCAGCAAATCAGCTTGGAAAGGCGAACAAGAGGCGACAGTTGCGCTGAACTCAGGTGCGTCAATGTGCTCTGATCCCTCTGATATGGAATGAAATAACTCAATGCACATGAAGTAGAGTAAGGAGATAAAGCCCCCCAGGTCTGGCTAAGGATTCTGGGATTAATAGTGAAAACAATTAAAAAGAAAATAATTAACAAAAGGGACAACGTGTGGGATGTAGAGCCTCTGAGCCACCTTTAGGGCAGAGACACGCGCTGCTATTCCGGGAGATTAGTCGCCCATCGAGAAATCGCCTCAACTGTCTTCCCGTCGCTAGAATGTAAATCAGCAACGGGATAGCACTCGAATCGCTCCGTTTTCCTAAGTCGTCCGAAATTTCCTTGTGAGGCAACTTTGGCCGACTTCCCAAAACAAAGCATTCCAAGTGCCATCCCACTGGCATTTTACATTCTAGCCTTCGGGACGGCACTCGGATCACTTTGGCTTTCTGAAGTCACCGAAAGTCTCCACTTGAGGCAACTTTGGGCGATTTACATTCTAGCCGTCAGGATGGCACTCGAAACGCTTCGGCTTTCCGAAGTCGCCCAAAGTTTCCACGTCAGGCAACTTCGGAAAACGAAGCGTTCCGAGTGCCATCCAGCTGGCATTTTACATTCTAGCCTTCGGGACGGCACTCGGATCACTTTGGCTTTCTGAAGTCACCGAAAGTCTCCACTTGAGGCAACTTTGGGCGATTTACATTCTAGCTATCGGGATGGCACTTGGATTGCGTCGGCTTTCCCCGAAGTTTCCTTGTGAGGCAACTTTGGGTGACTTCCCAAAACGAAGCGATCCGTCCCACTGGCAATTTACATTCTAGCCGACGAATGGCACTTGGATCACTTCGGATTTCTGAAGATGCCCCCAAAGTTTCCACGTGAGGCAACTTGGGACGACTTCAGAAAACTAAGCGCTCAAAGTGCCATCCCGCTGGCAATTTACATTCCAAAGTCGCCCAAAGTTTTCTCGTGAGGCAACTTCGGGCGACTTCTTCCCAAAACGAAACGTTCTGAGTCTGAGCGCTAGAATATAAATCACCGGCGGAAATGTAGTTTGGGGAGAGTAGTCGCCCGGAAAAGAAGCGATTTGTCGCCGGGCGACTTATCTCCCAAAACAGCGGCGTTTGTCTCTACCCTTAAACCTCAAAGGGAAGGTGGGGTAAAGGAGGTGCAACGATAGTGTCTGAGTATCTGAATCAATTGGAAGGTACCAAATGTCTCCTTGGCATGGGGGGGTCCAGTGGGTTCTGATTTATAGTTGCACAAGGAAACTGGTTAGTTGTCAGTTTCACAGCAGGTTAAGTGACAGTAACTAATGTCTGAAACAGATCGACCCCCTCCTAAGGTTTGTGGGGCAGAGGAGACTAAAAGGATTGGGCAGAGGGATCCATTTATGTCAAGATATGAAGCTGGAATTATCCTTCCCCCGTTTTATCTATTGTGACTTTATCCCCTTGGGGCCCAAAGAGCTTTGGAGATGTCAGAGAAGTGTCCAAGGACATCACTTACTTTCCCAAGGTCACAACATAAGGAAACTAAAGTCTCCAGCTTCAAATGTCGGACTAAAGTCACAGCCTTTATATGTGATTCCATTAATTTGATCCCAGAGACTATTATCCACTGTTACTATAGGCACCATCTCTCCCTACTATACCTGCTATCTCACAGTCACACTCCCTTCCCAGAGACTATTATCCACTGTTACTATAGACCCCATCTCTCCCTACTATACCTGCTATCCCACAGTCACACTCCCTTCCCAGAGACTATTATCCCGCTGTTACTATAGACACCATCTCTCCCTACTATACCTGCTATCCCACAGTCACACTCCCTTCCCAGAGACTATTATCCACTGTTACTATAGACACCATCTCTCCCTACTATACCTGCTATCCCACAGTCACACTCCCTTCCCAGAGAATATTATCCACTGTTACTATAGACACCATCTCTCCCTACTATACCTGCTATCCCACAGTCACACTCCCTTCCCAGAGACTATTATCCACTGTTACTATAGACACATCTCTCCTACTATACCTGCTATCCCACAGTCACACTCCCTTCCCAGAGACTATTATCCCACTGTTACTATAGGCACCATCTCTCCCTACTATACCTGCTATCCCACAGTCACACTCCCTTCCCAGAGACTATTATCCACTGTTACTATAGACACCATCTCTCCCTACTATACCTGCTATCCCACAGTCACACTCCCTTCCCAGAGACTATTATCCAATGTTACTATAGGCACCATCTCTCCCTACTATACCTGCTATCCCACAGTCACACTCCCTTCCCAGAGACTATTATCCACTGTTACTATAGGCACCATCTCTCCCTACTATACCTGCTATCCCACAGTCACACTCCCTTCCCAGAGACTATTATCCCACTGTTACTATAGACACCATCTCTCCCTACTATACCTGCTATCCCACAGTCACACTCCCTTCCCAGAGACTATTATCCCACTGTTACTATAGACACCATCTCTCCCTACTATACCTGCTATCCTACAGTAACACTCCCTTCCCAGAGACTATTATCCCACTGTTACTATAGGCACCATCTCTCCCTACTATACCTGCTATCCCACAGTCACACTCCCTTCCCAGAGACTATTATCACACTGTTACTATAGGCACCATCTCTCCCTACTATACCTGCTATCCCACAGTCACACTCCCTTCCCAGAGACTATTATCCCACTGTTACTATAGGCACCATCTCTCCCTACTATACCTGCTATCCCACAGTCACACTCCCTTCCCAGAGATTATTATCCACTGTTACTATAGACACCATCTCTCCATACTATACCTGCTATCCCACAGTCACACTCCCTTCCCAGAGACTATTATCCATTGTTACTATAGACACCATCTCTCCCTACTATACCTGCTATCCCACAGTCACACTCCCTTCCCAGAGACTATTATCCCCTGTTACTATAGACACCATCTCTCCCTACTATACCTGCTATCCCACAGTCACACTCCCTTCCCAGAGACTATTATCCACTGTTACTATAGGCACCATCTCTCCCTACTATACCTGCTATCCCACAGTCACACTCCCTTCCCAGAGACTATTATCCACTGTTACTATAGACACCATCTCTCCCTACTATACCTGCTATCCCACAGTCACACTCCCTTCCCAGAGACTATTATCCACTGTTACTATAGACACATCTCTCCCTACTATACCTGCTATCCCACAGTCTCACTCCCTTCCCAGAGACTATTATCCCACTGTTACTATAGGCACCATCTCTCCCTACTATACCTGCTATCCCACAGTCACACTCCCTTCCCAGAGACTATTATCCCCTGTTACTATAGACACCATCTCTCCCTACTATACCTGCTATCCCACAGTCACACTCCCTTCCCAGAGACTATTATCCACTGTTACTATAGACACCATCTCTCCCTACTATACCTGCTATCCCACAGTCACACTCCCTTCCCAGAGACTATTATCCACTGTTACTATAGACACCATCTCTCCCTACTATACCTGCTATCCCACAGTCACACTCCCTTCCCAGAGACTATTATCCACTGTTACTATAGACACCATCTCTCCCTACTATACCTGCTATCCCACAGTCACATTCCCTTCCCAGAGACTATTATCCACTGTTACTATAGACACCATCTCTCCCTACTATACCTGCTAATTTTCTCTGCTTTGATGCCCTCAAGCCCAACTGGGGAAACCAATGTGGAGACTATGGTCTCAAATTATGGGAATGAGTATAAAACTAGATGAATTAAACAAACAGCGCTAAATATTGGGATCCAGTAAGAAGGAATATTCTCATTGTGAGTGTGCAGTGAATGGACTCAGGTAGCAGATACCTCTCATGTAATTACGTAGGCGGATTCCTTGTTTTGATTCAATCATCGTGGCTAAGTCTGACACGTTATTGATGGAAAAATGTTCTATCATAACAAATGTTTATTAGGATGTATTAGTGACTGTGTATATATATATATATATATAGATAATTAATAGGACACGCTCAAAAATAAAATATAAATAATAATTAATGTGAAGCTTCCATGAACCTCTCTGCTGCAGTTTATTTTCTGCCATGAGCAGATTTTCACCTGAGCTGTTGGATGTCCCAGGAGACAAGACTCAATAAGACTCTCGTGCCTATAGAATGGGGTTTTTCTACAGGAAATTTGTGTTAATGGGACCACTAGAACTCAATTAATTCTGTTACATTATTACAATTCCAAAGCTTCCTCTTAATGCTCCAGGATTCATTAACTTGATATGGAAATTACTATTGTTTTCATTGCTATCAACCATCTACATGTTTCCTGCAAAGTATCATCAGCGCCATTAATATTTCCCCAAACAATCATTGTGGCTCACTGATTTTGCTCAGTCATTTGAATATTTAATGTGGGAGAATCTCTTTAATACACACAGAGCTGAGATTCCAACCACAAACATTGTTCTTCTATTGCTAAAGGCAAATCTGCATGTCTGGCCTGAGGTTTCTTCTTGTAAACTGAACTCAACATGATCAGACTGGTCCATTAATAACTCAAGATAAAACAGATAATAGTCTCTGGGAAGGGAGTGTGACTGTGGGATAGCAGGTATAGTAGGGAGAGATGTGTCTATAGTAACAGTGGATAATAGTCTCTGGGAAGGGAGTGTGACTGTGGGATAGCAGGTATAGTAGGGAGAGATGTGTCTATAGTAACAGTGGATAATAGTCTCTGGGAAGGGAGTGTGACTGTGGGATAGCAGGTATAGTAGGGAGAGATGGTGTCTATAGTAACAGTGGATAATAGTCTCTGGGAAGGGAGTGTAACTGTGGGATAGCAGGTATAGTAGGGAGAGATGTGTCTATAGTAACAGTGGATAATAGTCTCTGGGAAGGGAGTGTGACTGTGGGATAGCAGGTATAGTAGGGAGAGATGGTGCCTATAGTAACAGTGGATAATAGTCTCTGGGAAGGGAGTGTAACTGTGGGATAGCAGGTATAGTAGGGAGAGATGTGTCTATAGTAACAGTGGATAATAGTCTCTGGGAAGGGAGTGTAACTGTGGGATAGCAGGTATAGTAAGGAGAGATGTGTCTATAGTAACAGTGGATAATAGTCTCTGGGAAGGGAGTGTGACTGTGGGATAGCAGGTATAGTAGGGAGAGATGGTGCCTATAGTAACAGTGGGTAATA
This sequence comes from Xenopus laevis, assembly GCF_017654675.1. NCBI lineage: Eukaryota > Metazoa > Chordata > Amphibia > Anura > Pipidae > Xenopus > Xenopus laevis. Next base: position 3,274,780 of record NC_054376.1, on the reverse strand, counting down.
GTCTCTGGGAAGGGAGTGTGACTGTGGGATAGCAGGTATAGTAGGGAGAGATGGTGTCTATAGTAACAGTTGATAATAGTCTCTGGGAAGGGAGTGTGACTGTGGGATAGCAGGTATAGTAGGGAGAGATGGTGCCTATAGTAACAGTGGATAATAGTCTCTGGGAAGGGAGTGTGACTGTGGGATAGCAGGTATAGTAGGGAGAGATGGTGCCTATAGTAACAGTGGATAATAGTCTCTGGGAAGGGAGTGTGACTGTGGGATAACAGGTATAGTAGGGAGAGATGGTGCCTATAGTAACAGTGGATAATAGTCTCTGGGAAGGGAGTGTGACTGTGGGATAGCAGGTATAGTAGGGAGAGATGGTGCCTATAGTAACAGTGGATAATAGTCTCTGGGAAGGGAGTGTGACTGTGGGATAGCAGGTATAGTAGGGAGAGATGGTGCCTATAGTAACAGTGGATAATAGTCTCTGGGAAGGGAGTGTGACTGTGGGATAGCAGGTATAGTAGGGAGAGATGGTGCCTATAGTAACAGTGGATAATAGTCTCTGGGAAGGGAGTGTGACTGTGGGATAGCAGGTATAGTAGGGGGAGAGAGTAGGGGTGAGGTTCTAACCTAAAACAGTGTTACAATGGGTCCCCAGTCTACCCATTAGTATATCACTGATATTAGTCTGTACCCCCAGACTACACTGGGCCCTGCTAAGTGTGTGTTTGTATAATAACATCAGGTTGATGATACAATGTGTCCCCTCCCCGGTCACACAAACCCGAGGGTCCCCAGAGTGACGTGAGGATGTCCCTTCCCATCACATTAAAGGTCAATGGAGAAGTTTGTTGGGAAGGAAATTCCCGGCGGCTGGAGGCTGCTCAGCCGAGCTCCACTCCAATGAGATTTTCACAAATTCAATTCATGGAAAAACAACATCCTTGTAGCCTTATTCACCCTGAAATGAGCTCCCAGTTCACCCAATGGGACACTGAAGTTCACTGCCCCGTTCTGTCTCCAGTGGAACCAGCTCTTAAAGGAAAAGCGCTAATGGACTCGATCAGTGCACTGACCCATGGACCTCGGCCAGAGAGCTTGCTGTTATTTCCCATAGGGCCCTGTAACTAACAGCACTAGTTGTGTGTTATTGTGTTATGTGTTCACAGAGATAAGAGTGGATGATCATGTTATAATAACTCTGCAACCCTGGCACCATCTTGCCTTAGTAACTACCTATAGAGGGCTGTTCCTGCTGAACTCTCTATAGTGTCCTTGCTGCTCCTATGTCTGACATACTCCACCATAACTGTACGGAAAGACATGGGAGCTGATAACGAAGGTTCTCGCCAGGCTGTCTAAGAACAATGGCGCTTTACGCAAGGCCGAACCTGCATAAGATTAATAGATCCTTGTATTTGTGATTTTCAACCTTAAACACCATCTTTAGTCTCATTTATCAGCGCCAGGAAGGGAGAATCACACCCTGCTGCCTGATATGGGGACTTCAGAACTCCCTGGATCTTTAAGGGTTAAACGGCAGGAATTTAAAGCACGTGAGGCTGCAACCAGTGTTTCTGATAAGGTTCCATTGAACTATTCACATTTAATCCCTTTGCTGAACCGAAAAACTGAAACTCAGAGAATAAATATTAATAAGGAACATGGGCACTTGCTCTTCCCTTTATTACTATTATCCTTTATTTATATAGCGCCAACATATTCCACAGCGATGTACATTGATTATACAGCAGTCCCTACCCCAGTGGTGCTTAAATCTCATTTCCAAGGGCCCCCCTCTACCATAGGACCCTCTGTACCCCCCAGATGGCAGCCCGGGGGCCCCATGATGTCCATTGGCTCTCTATTTATCCTCTAGGCTTTACTTCCCCTTGAAAAAGGGCGATGGAGACAGAACTAAAGGCATTTCGAGAGAGACACGGATCCGATCAGACTCATTAAGATTCAAGAGAGGCCGACGCGCACCCACATAATCTCCCATTTAACCTCATTTACATAAACAACCGCTCCCTTGTGCCACAAAACGAGGACTCGCTGTTTAAGAGATTACGCCGGACGCCATTCACCGCCAGACCTTAAATACTCTATAAACTGTTAAAGCAACAGGAAGATTCCCCTTAAAGGGATGGTTCGCCTTTAAATTAACTTCTAGTATGTCATAGAATTCCAAGTAACTTTTCAATTGGTCTTCATTTTTACTGTTCTGTCGTTTTTGAATTATTTGCCTTCTTCTTCTAACTCTTTCCAGCTTTCAAACGGAGGGTCACTGACCCCATGTAAAAACAACTGCTCTGTAAGGCTACAAATGTATTGTTATTGCTAATTTTTATTCCTCATCTATTCAGACCCTCTCCTGTTCATATTCCAGTCTCTTATTCAAATCAATGTGTGGTTGCTAGGGGAATTCGCACCCTAGCAACCAGATGGCTGAAATTACAAACTGGAGAGCTGCTGAATAAAAAGCTAAATAACTCAAAAAAAAATACAAATAATAAAAAATGAAAACCAATTGCATATTGTCTCAGAATATCACTCTCTACGTCATACTAACAGCTCATTTAAAGGGGAACAACCCCTTTCATTTCAATCTTTTCTGAGGGCTCAGGGCTCATTGCAGGGGATTTGCAGAGAAATGGATACGGTAACGGGGTGCAGCTAATTACACCGTCTAATGAAGTTTAATGTCCCTTGTGATCCCCCCCAATTAGATTGGGGAATGGAACATCCCGGAAAAGAAATCTATTATTGGGGTAATGGAACAAAAGGTGCAATGTTTTCTGCAGGTCCAGTAACCCATAGCAACCAATCAGCCGGTGGCATTTATTGGCCCATAAACACGCAAATAATGTTAAACTGATTCCAGAAGGAACAGCACTGGACGTGTTGCGCTTTAAGCAGCTTTCTGATTGGTCGAGTCTCCCTTCTTAATAAATCCCTGTGCTTCATACCCCTCCTCCGAGCTTTCCAACAGCCACAAGCCAGAGGGCCACGGAGACAGCTGAGATAAGGCAGGTCCCCCTGTAGGGCCACACAAGGGCCCGTCACATGTCTAAGCAAATAGGATTCCAGTGAGTGACTTGGACTTACTCCAAAATCCGATTCCAAGAGACTGAGCACGTGCAGAAATCCATGGAAATCCAATATAACACAGAGATAATGGGAATGGGAAGCAGTATCTACCCACAATGCACTGGGGAACGGGTTTAATACAGGGAAATTACAGAAGATAAAGGAATAATTGGGTTTAAAAAGAAACATAATTAATATTGAACTGACTCAGAGTCTCTCCGTGCCTGATGATATCTCTCATGCATCAATCACTAGGGAGCTGCCATGATAACGTAACGCACTTAGCGCTGGGGGTGGGATCAGTCCCTCTGATATTGATCACATGGGCTCGGGATGCCAAGGGACTGGCACGTGCCAAAGCATTTCCCTATTCTCTACTTGTGAAATGATAGATGGGAAGGAAGGTTATGTTTAAAGGGGAAATAAACCCCAATGGAAAAATAATTTCTAAAAGACAGAGAAGGGCAGAGAAGCCAATACACACCATGATACAGAGCAAAGGGGGATCCAACGCTTCCATGACAGGGGTTGTTCTGTGACCATATAAAGGCACAAGGCTGCAGGCTGAGTTATACAGGGAACTCTGAGTATCACTCATGTATTATAAGGGATAATGTACCCCCTACTGTAAATGATAAGGATATTAGAAGTCACTGAGGGGTTGTTCTGTGACCATATAAAGGCACAAGGCTGCAGGCTGAGTTATACAGGGAACTCTGAGTATCACTCATGTATTATAAGGGATAATGTACCCCCTACTGTAAATGATAAGGATATTAGAAGTCACTGAGGGGTTGTTCTGTGACCATATAAAGGCACAAGGCTGCAGGCTGAGTTATACAGGGAACTCTGAGTATCACTCATGTATTATAAGGGATAATGTACCCCCTACTGTAAATGATAAGGATATTAGAAGTCACTGAGGGGTTGTTCTGTGACCATATAAAGGCACAAGGCTGCAGGCTGAGTTATACAGGGAACTCTGAGTATCACTCATGTATTATAAGGGATAATGTACCCCCTACTGTAAATGATAAGGATATTAGAAGTCACTGAGGGGTTGTTCTGTGACCATATAAAGGCACAAGGCTGCAGGCTGAGTTATACAGGGAACTCTGAGTATCACTCATGTATTATAAGGGATAATGTACCCCCTACTGTAAATGATAAGGATATTAGAAGTCACTGAGGGGTTGTTCTGTGACCATATAAAGGCACAAGGCTGCAGGCTGAGTTATACAGGGAACTCTGAGTATCACTCATGTATTATAAGGGATAATGTACCCCCTACTGTAAATGATAAGGATATTAGAAGTCACTGAGGGGTTGTTCTGTGACCATATAAAGGCACAAGGCTGCAGGCTGAGTTATACAGGGAACTCTGAGTATCACTCATGTATTATAAGGGATAATGTAGCCCCTACTGTAAATGATAAGGATATTAGAAGTCACTGAGGGGTTGTTCTGTGACTATATAAAGGCACAAGGCTGCAGGCTGAGTTATACAGGGAACTCTGAGTATCACTCATGTATTATAAGGGATAATGTACCCCCTACTGTAAATGATAAGGATATTAGAAGTCACTGAGGGGTTGTTCTGTGACCATATAAAGGCACAAGGCTGCAGGCTGAGTTATACAGGGAACTCTGAGTATCACTCATGTATTATAAGGGATAATGTACCCCCTACTGTAAATGATAAGGATATTAGAATCACAAGCCACAATTTGAAGAGACCCCCTCCCCAGAAAGACCAACATGGAATATCCCTTTTACTTTAAACAGATTAAGAGAATATTGTTGCCCTTCACATCATGTCAAGGGGAAAGTGTTGGAAGAGTTACTGGCTGCTCTGCTGTTACCTCTCAGCTGCACCAGCAGAATAACATGAAATCTTCAAAGGCAAAGGGCTGCCATTAAGATTCCTGACACATCCTGGTGCCGTGGTTAGTGTCTCCATTACCAGAAATAATTCTCTTTATAGATACATTCTTGTTGAAGCAAAGGAAAGAGTTTGACCTTGGCTTCAGAGTCCGTTGGGCTCAATCGAACTTCCATCATTTCAGCGTTAAAATATTTATGGGTTTATTTATGGGTTTATATCCCCTTTAACTCTCTACTTAACGCAGGGAATTAAAGGGGATATAAACCCATACATATTTTGCCTAATGAAATTAAATGTATTAAATGTATACTAAGCACAATTCAGCAGGAACAGTCCCCTAATTTGCTCATAGTCTGTACAGAGAGATCCAATAAAACTATGGCAGCATAGGTATTCCCTGTACTAAGCACAATTCAGCAGGAACAGTCCCTAAGTTTGCTCATAGTCTGTACAGAGAGATCCCATAAAACTATGGCACATAGGTATTCCCTGTACTAAGCACAATTCAGCAGGAACAGTCCCTAAGTTTGCTCATAGTCTGTACAGAGAGATCCCATAAAACTATGGCACATAGGTATTCCCTGTACTAAGCACAATTCAGCAGGAACAGTCCCTAAGTTTGCTCATAGTCTGTACAGAGCAATCCCATAAAACTATGGCAGCATATATAAATAAAATATATATTGCCTATTTTATGAACTACTCTGCATTGTGACATTAGTCATTGCATGTTTCTTTAATTTCCCACTATTGTGACATTATTCATTGTTTTATGAATTCCCTCCATTGTGATGTTAGTAAACACATTTTATAAATTAATCACTTTTTGTAACACAGTTCAACACCTGTTTATGAAATGCCCTCCATTGTGAAAATGTTCCCTTAAATCATCCCAAATGTGACATGTCAACACTTGTTTTATGAATTTCCCTCCATTGTGACATTAGTTAACACCTGTTCTATGAATTCTCCTCTTTTGTGACATTAGTCAGCACCTTTTTTATGAATTTTCCTCCATTGTGACATAGCCAGAACCTCTTTTATGACTTCTCCTCCATTGTGACATTGATCTGCACCTCTTTTTTGACTTTTCCTACATTGTGATATTAGTCAACACCTGTTTAATGAATTTCCCTCCATTGTGATATTAGTCAACACCTGTTTTATAAATTCTCCTCCATTGTGACATTAACCAGCACCTCTTTTTTGAATTCTCCTCCATTGTGACATTAATCTGCACCTCTTTTTTGAATTTCCCTCCATTGTGATATTAGTCAGCACCTCTTGTATTAATTATCCTCTATTGTGACATTAATCAACATCTCGTCTCCATTGTGACATTAGTTAGCACCTCTTTCTTGAATTCTTCTCCATTATGACATTAATCTGCACCTCTTTTTTGAATTTCCCTCCCTTGTGATATTAGTCAGCACCTCTTGTATTAATTATCCTCTGTTGTGGCATTAATCAACACCCATTTTTTTTTAATTCTGCTCCATTGTGACATGAGTCAACATTACCATTAGTCATTCTTGGCTATATGAATTTCTCCCAACTGTCTCCCAACCTCCCCTGTGACATTAGTCGTTGCTTATTTATGAATATCTCTTCATTGTGACATTAGCCAATAGCTGTTTTATGAAGTTCCCTCTGTTGTGACATTAGTCAGCACCTCTTTTTACGATTTCCCCTCCATTGTGACATCAATCAACACCTATTTTGTGAATTAGCCTCCATTTTTATACTATTTAACACCTGTTTTATGGATTTTCCTCTGTCGTGACATAATCCAGCTCCTCTTTTATTTTGTGAATTTCCCTCCATTGTGACATTAATCAACACGTTTTATGAATTAGCCTCCATTGTTATACTATTCGACACTTGTTTTATGAATTTTACTCTGTCGCGACATAAGTCAGCTCCTCTTTTATTTTGTGAATTTCTCTCCATTGTGACATTAATCAACACCTCTTTTATGCATTAACTTCCATTGTGACATCAGTCAATATCTGTTTAATGAACTCTCCTCCATTGTGACATTAGTCAATATCTATTTAATGCATTTCCCTCATTGTGATCTTCCATTGTGACATTACTCTTTGCCTAACCTTGAGTGTGTGAGCTGTGTAACTGTTTAAATTAGGAATATCTTTTTCACTCCCAATCCCCCCCCCCCAAACTTTCTATTCTTGTTCCACTGGGACAGAGAGGGTTAAATAAACAGAAATTTAAATCAATGGGGCAGAAAATGCTCAGAAAGAAAATGGAGTTGAGGCCGAGAGTAATAAAAATGCCACATCCAGCCGCCAGTTAGCGCCACTGTCATGGACCGGCCCAATATATCACAATGCATTATATATATCTGGTGTTTCTGTGTATTATACAGCCCTCCTGCTGTATGGAATATGCCACAGATTAACACTGTGGCTGGGAAATAGGGTGTCAGGCAGCAAGGGGAAAGGGTGGGAATGTCGGAAGGAATCCCTAGTAATGATACGGATGCTGAGCTTGCACTCTCCTCTCCCTCTCTCCCTCTCTCCCTCTCTCCCTCTCTCCCTCTTTCCAAGAGGAGAGTGTTGGAAGGGTTACTGTCTGCTCTCTCTCATTTCCCTACAGAAATAGGGATTGGTAACACTAGATAGGTACCTAATATATAGAGACAAGAGGAAAGTGTTGGAAGGGTTACTGTCTGCTCTCTCTCATTTCCCTACAGAAATAGGGATTGGTAACACTAGGTAGGTACCTAATATATAGAGACAAGAGGAAAGTGTTGGAAGGGTTACTGTCTGCTCTCTCTCTCATTTCCCTACAGAAATAGGGATTGGTAACACTAGATAGGTACCTAATATATAGAGACAAGAGGAAAGTGTTGGAAGGGTTACTGTCTGCTCTCTCTCATTTCCCTACAGAAATAAGGATTGGTAACACTAGATAGGTACCTAATATATAGAGACAAGAGGAAAGTGTTGGAAGGGTTACTGTCTGCTCTCTCTCATTTCCCTACAGAAATAGGGATTGGTAGTACTAGATAGGTACCTAATATATAGAGACAAGAGGAAAGTGTTGGAAGGGTTACTGTCTGCTCTCTCTCATTTCCCTACAGAAATAAGGATTGGTAACACTAGATAGGTACCTAATATATAGAGACAAGAGGAAAGTGTTGGAAGGGTTACTGTCTGCTCTCTCTCATTTCCCTACAGAAATAAGGATTGGTAACACTAGATAGGTACCTAATATATAGAGACAAGAGGAAAGTGTTGGAAGGGTTACTGTCTGCTCTCTCTCATTTCCCTACAGAAATAGGGATTGGTAACACTAGATAGGTACCTAATATATAGAGACAAGAGGAAAGTGTTGGAAGGGTTACTGTCTGCTCTCTCTCATTTACCTACAGAAATAGGGATTGGTAACACTAGATAGGTACCTAATATATAGAGACAAGAGGAAAGTGTTGGAAGGGTTACTGTCTGCTCTGCTTTCCCCCTCCCTAGAGTAATTGGTAGCAGTTTCTCATAGAATAAATAAAATGCCCACAGTGCATTAAGTGACAAATGAGAGAAAGAGCAGCCTGACGTGACTTTGCTTAGAGAAGAATGAGCCAGCACTCAGCCACGGGGACTCTTCCTGCGCCAGTAAATAAACGCTCTATGGCCTTTGATCAGATTGTGCCTCGGAGGTGTCGACAATATTTCGTTTTATTGGATAACGCGGTGAGATTTCTCTTTAGGGATAAACAAGAGAAGCGCAGGGATATTACCTTTATTGGATATAGATTTGTATCAGCAGAAAATGATTAAACGCCTATAGGATAAAGATAGAAAATGATTTCCGGGAGAGAGGACTTTGTGTGCGTAGGCAAGGCCTACCCTGGCGATTGTGAGATTGGGGGCGAAAGTCTGCGTGGGGATCTATTGTATATAGAATGAGTGGCTCTTCTACATGGAACCCCCAGATGTTCTTTAGCTGTAACTCCCAGAAACTCCTGGCTACCTTTGCTTTACTGTACACACCATCAGAGTTACAGTTCCTTAGCCCTGGGCTCCCAGGTTGGTGGGAGCCCAATTAAAAAACAAACTCAATTGCCTGGTCCCACCCCTGATCCACAAACCATCAGTACCCATTAGGCCCCCTCCGAAAAAAATCTTTGGAGGGAGCCCAGTGCACATGAATCCCTACCTGCCCCCCGTCTGTCTACTCTGTGCCACCTCCCATCCCCCACCGGCCCGATAGTTGGAACTATAGAAGAACTAGACCCATTGCTCTATATTACACCATTGCTCCCTGCAGAGTAGAGTTGCCTCCTTTCCTCCAGACTAACTCTGTGTGAGGAGGCGGGTCTGTGACGTATTGGGAGGCGGGGTTGTGATGTAGTGACGTATAGGGGGCATGATGTGCCGTCGAGGGGTGGAGCCATGACGTGGCGGACGACGGTTGTCCAATCACCACATCAATCTCGGGGAATCCTGCCTGGTTTTCTTAGTTTGTAAAAACTGGACAGGTGGCAACTGTACTACAGAGGCTGCTATTTATTAGCCTATCAATCATCAGGAACCCCTGGGTGGTAATCCTGCCCACAAGTAGAAGGGCCCCCAAAGGGAAAAAAATTCCCCTCGACATACCCTTGATTTCCATTATACTAAAACCCCATCCACGATCCACCCAAACACTGGCTACTTTTATACAAGCTGTGTCCCTTTTCCCAATTTAGGAATTGCACCCTCTTGGGGCCTCATGGTATCCCCTGACTAAACCCCGCCCACTCCCCTACAAGCCCTTCCCACTTTGTATCCCACATACTGAACCTTTTGTTGACTGGACTCCCTGTCCCCTCAATAGCAGCTCTGGTTGCAGTTCCTTAACCTGACACCAGGGGATGGTGAGACTGGGGGCAATGGAGCCTGCGTGGGCAGGGTCAGATGTGGGGGCACCAGTGCTGTTGTCTCAGGGGCCCCCAGCCACAACCCCTTTCAATCCACGCACCCCCGTTTGCTCCTGCTCGAGCATGTTTTTCTTTATTACCTTGTTTTTGGCACATAATTGTGCCAGGCACAGACAAGCCCCCACACTACACGGGCCTTGAGGACGTTGAACTAAACAAGTTACAGTCTCCAAGGCTCCGGGACCCAGTCAGCCCCTGTCATTATGATGGATATTTCCAGGTACCGGAGCTGCCAGCAGAACCTTTGCCATTAATAAGCTCTGTCTATTGGACTGCCAGCGGCTGAGGGGTCCCTGTCACAGAGGTGGGCCCCTACCCCTGCCCAACATAAAGAAATGAGTGGGGTCAGAGCCCGGCAGCAACACTCAGATGCATTAAACACTGTCAGCCCATCAATCACAAGCTCAGGGGGCAAAATACACAATTACACACAATGCAGCGATAGACTATGAGAAATAGGAACATTGGAGCTCCAAGTGGAGACGTCATCCATAATAAAATTAAAGGCGCATTGCACCGTCACAAATTGTATTCTTTTCAAACAGCGCACGCCAAATAACGACTTTTCCCAGCTGCTTTTTATTGTTTACTTTTGACCGTTTCCCGGAAATTTACATTTAAAATATAAACTGTCTCCTTTTCCTCCAGTGCCATGTTTCCCTCGGCAGCCCAGTAAGACCGCCCCTCTTTATAAATTGTTACAGATTGATACAACAGGAGCCTCTACTGAGCATGCTCCCCGAGCTGCCCTGGAACTGACAGTAAAGGAAGGAACTAATTGATACATTAAATTGTATCACTGAAGAGTCAATGGCAGCTTACACAGTGGTGGGAGCAATTAAAGGGGTTGTAAACTTTTAGTATGATGTAGAGAGGGACATTCTGAGACAATTTGCAATTGGTTTTCATTTTTTATTATTTGTGGTTATTTAGCTTTTTATTCAGCAGCTCTCCAGTTTGTAATTTCAGCCATCTGGTTGCTAGGATCCAAATCCCCCTAGCAACCATACACTGATTTGGATAAGAGACTGGAATATGAATAAGAGAGGCCTGAATAGAAGGATGAGTAATAAAAAGCATCAATAACAATAAATGTGTAGCCTTGCAGAACATTTTTTTTTAGATGGGGTCAGTGACCCCCCCATTTGAGAAAGTCAAAAGAAAAAAAAGCAATTTATTAAAAAATATAAAAAAAATAAAAAATGAAGACCAACTGAAAGGATGCTTGGCCATTTTATAACGTACTAAAATTTGAGGTAAAATAACCTCTGACACGACTATAAGAATTTTATATTTATAATGCCCAAATTACTGCAGATGTGGGCACAGCATTTATTAATTAAGTGCGGCAAGAAATGCGCCAAATTAAAACATTCGGAGATCCAGATTTTCTTCAATTGTCTCGTCTTTATAATCTCCGGGACAGATTGTACTGAGAAATGTTATGCTGGGAAATTAATCTTGTTAATAAAAAACAAGTCTGTCAGCAAATGTAAATTGCATCAGTCTTAATTAATGATCGTTTGGTTAAGTAATTAGAAATCTACAGGCGTTAATACAGCAAGGTATTGGGCGGGGGGTTAAATATTTGTAACCCTTCAGCTGTGCTTGAGTTTCAAATCCCAGTGGTGCTTTAATTTAACTACAACTTTATCTGCTGCACAAGTTACATTATCCCTTATATACTCACAGTTCCCTGTATAACTCAGCCTGCAGCCTTGTGCCTTTATATGGTCACAGAACAACCCCTCAGTGACTTCTAATATCCTTATCATTTACAGTAGGGGGTACATTATCCCTTATAATACATGAGTGATACTCAGAGTTCCCTGTATAACTCAGCCTGCGGCCTTGTGTCTTTATATGGTCACAGAACAACCCCTCAGTGACTTCTAATATCCTTATCATTTACAGTAGGGGGTACATTATCCCTTATAATACATGAGTGATACTCAGAGTTCCCTGTATAACTCAGCCTGCAGCCTTGTGCCTTTATATGGTCACAGAACAACCCCTCAGTGACTTCTAATATCCTTATCATTTACAGTAGGGGGTACATTATCCCTTATAATACATGAGTTATACTCAGAGTTCCCTGTATAACTCAGCCTGCAGCCTTGTGCCTTTATATGGTCACAGAACAACCCCTCAGTGACTTCTAATATCCTTATCATTTACAGTAGGGGGTACATTATCCCTTATAATACATGAGTGATACTCAGAGTTCCCTGTATAACTCAGCCTGCAGCCTTGTGCCTTTATATGGTCACAGAACAACCCCTCAGTGACTTCTAATATCCTTATCATTTACAGTAGGGGGTACATTATCCCTTATAATACATGAGTGATACTCAGAGTTCCCTGTATAACTCAGCCTGCGGCCTTGTGTCTTTATATGGTCACAGAACAACCCCTCAGTGACTTCTAATATCCTTATCATTTACAGTAGGGGGTACATTATCCCTTATAATACATGAGTGATACTCAGAGTTCCCTGTATAACTCAGCCTGCAGCCTTGTGCCTTTATATGGTCACAGAACAACCCCTCAGTGACTTCTAATATCCTTATCATTTACAGTAGGGGGTACATTATCCCTTATAATACATGAGTTATACTCAGAGTTCCCTGTATAACTCAGCCTGCAGCCTTGTGCCTTTATATGGTCACAGAACAACCCCTCAGTGACTTCTAATATCCTTATCATTTACAGTAGGGGGTACATTATCCCTTATAATACATGAGTGATACTCAGAGTTCCCTGTATAACTCAGCCTGCAGCCTTGTGCCTTTATATGGTCACAGAACAACCCCTCAGTGACTTCTAATATCCTTATCATTTACAGTAGGGGGTACATTATCCCTTATAATACATGAGTGATACTCAGAGTTCCCTGTATAACTCAGCCTGCGGCCTTGTGTCTTTATATGGTCACAGAACAACCCCTCAGTGACTTCTAATATCCTTATCATTTACAGTAGGGGGTACATTATCCCTTATAATACATGAGTGATACTCAGAGTTCCCTGTATAACTCAGCCTGCAGCCTTGTGCCTTTATATGGTCACAGAACAACCCCTCAGTTAATTCTAATATTGTTTTATGGGATTTCTCTGTACAGACTATGAGCAAACTTAGGGGACTGTTCCTGCTGAATTGTGCTTAGTACAGGGAATACCTATACTGCCATAGTTTTATGGGATCTCTCTGTACAGACTATGAGCAAACTTAGGGGACTGTTCCTGCTGAATTGTGCTTAGTACAGGGAATACCTATACTGCCATAGTTTTAGGCAAGAATAAGCGAAATGCCCTTTCAGTAAGTCCTTATTGTCCCCCAGAGCCCTAAAAGTCCTAAAGAGTCTGTTGAGTGATGTTGAAGCCGACAGCATTAATCTCTCTCCTGTCTTCTTCCAATCACCTTAATCCTCATTGACACTAACACTGCATTATCGAGACTTGACACTTGATAAAGGGCAATTTGGCTCGAAAAACATGTAGGGTCACATTTACTAAGCTCGAGTGAAGGATTTGAATGAAAAAAACTTTGAATTTCGAAGTATTTTTTTGGGTGCTTCAAGCATCGAATAGGCTACTACAACCTTCGACTTCGATTGGAATGATTCAAACTAAAAATCGTTCGACTATTCGACCATTCGGTAGTCGAAGTACTGTCTGTTTAAAAAATACTTCGACTACCTACTTCCGCAGTTTAAACCTACCGAGGTTCAATGTTAGGCTATGGGGACCTTCCCCAGCACACAGCTTTTTATGATCGAAGAAAAATCGTTCGATCGATTAAAATCCTTTGAATCGTTCGATTCGAAGGATTTTATTGTTTGATTGAACGATTTTACTTTGAGGGTCGAATACGAGGGTTTATTAACCCTCGAAATTTAACCCTTGATAAATCTGCCCCGTAGTGTCAAATAAAGGAAATTTTGCACTCTACGCGTTGATATTGATGATATTGTACCTTGGATGGGATACAGGAGCAGAACCATAGGGTTAATAAGCTACGGGAAAGACATCAGATCCAGTGGAGAAAAAGTGATTTTCACTGCATTAGTGAGACTTGACTCATAATGGGGAAATAAAGCATCAAAAACCCATTACCTCCTTATATAAAATCATTATCATTTTTAAAGGGGAAGTTAAACCAAAAAAAGCATACATTGAAATAAATGTAATTCTAATCACCATTCCAATATACTTTATATTGATAGAATATGTATAATACTTCAATTATGAAGTTTCGGTGCTTTTCCTCCAGCCAAGACTGCAATTCCCCACACGTCCCCCTTCCCCATTCTGGGGTTATCAGAGCTGCAAAAAAGAGAGAATAATAACCGGCATGGCATTTTGGGAAATGGAGTCTTGGATGGAGAAGATGTGACAGTCCCTACATTGATTTAAAGGTACAGGAAGAGCAGAGACGAGAAAGGGACAGACACAATGACAGTTACACAGAACTATAAACCCAGTGAGAATGAGGAATGAATGGATATTGGGAAGTTGTATCAGGAGTCAGAAGCAGCAGTGCAGAGAAGAGAAAGGGACAGACACAATGACAGTTACACAGAACTATAAACCCAGTGAGAATGAGGAATGAATGGATATTGGGAAGTTGTATCAGGAGTCAGAGGCAGCAGTGCAGAGAAGAGAAAGGGACAGACACAATGACAGTTACACAGAACTATAAACCCAGTGAGAATGAGGAATGAATGGATATTGGGAAGTTGTATCAGGAGTCAGAGGCAGCAGTGCAGAGAAGAGAAAGGGACAGACACAATGACAGTTACACAGAACTATAAACCCAGTGAGAATGAGGAATGAATGGATATTGGGAAGTTGTATCAGGAGTCAGAAGCAGCAGTGCAGAGAAGAGAAAGGGACAGACACAATGACAGTTACACAGAACTATAAACCCAGTGAGAATGAGGAATGAATGGATATTGGGAAGTTGTATCAGGAGTCAGAAGCAACAGTGCAGAGAAGAGAAAGGGACAGACACAATGACAGTTACACAGAACTATTAACCCAGTGAGAATGAGGAATGAATGGATATTGGGAAGTTGTATCAGGAGTCAGAGGCAGCAGTGCAGAGAAAGGGACAGACACAATGACAGTTACACAGAACTATAAACCCAGTGAGAAGTAGGAATGAATGGATATTGGGAAGTTGTATCAGGAGTCAGAAGCAGCAGTGCAGAGAAAGGGACAGACACAATGACAGTTACACAGAACTATAAACCCAGTGAGAATGAGGAATGAATGGATATTGGGAAGTTGTATCAGGAGTCAGAAGCAGCAGTGCAGAGAAAGGGACAGACACAATGACAGTTACACAGAACTATAAACCCAGTGAGAATGAGGAATGAATGGATATTGGGAAGTTGTATCAGGAGTCAGAAGCAGCAGTGCAGAGAAGAGAAAGGGACAGACACAATGACAGTTACACAGAACTATAAACCCAGTGAGAATGAGGAATGAATGGATATTGGGAAGTTGTATCAGGAGTCAGAAGCAGCAGTGCAGAGAAGAGAAAGGGACAGACACAATGACAGTTACACAGAACTATAAACCCAGTGAGAATGAGGAATGAATGGATATTGGGAAGTTGTATCAGGAGTCAGAAGCAGCAGTGCAGAGAAGAGAAAGGGACAGACACAATGACAGTTACACAGAACTATTAACCCAGTGAGAATGAGGAATGAATGGATATTGGGAAGTTGTATCAGGAGTCAGAGGCAGCAGTGCAGAGAAAGGGACAGACACAATGACAGTTACACAGAACTATAAACCCAGTGAGAAGTAGGAATGAATGGATATTGGGAAGTTGTATCAGGAGTCAGAAGCAGCAGTGCAGAGAAAGGGACAGACACAATGACAGTTACACAGAACTATAAACCCAGTGAGAATGAGGAATGAATGGATATTGGGAAGTTGTATCAGGAGTCAGAAGCAGCAGTGCAGAGAAAGGGACAGACACAATGACAGTTACACAGAACTATAAACCCAGTGAGAATGAGGAATGAATGGATATTGGGAAGTTGTATCAGGAGTCAGAAGCAGCAGTGCAGAGAAGAGAAAGGGACAGACACAATGACAGTTACACAGAACTATAAACCCAGTGAGAATGAGGAATGAATGGATATTGGGAAGTTGTATCAGGAGTCAGAAGCAGCAGTGCAGAGAAAGGGACAGACACAATGACAGTTACACAGAACTATAAACCCAGTGAGAATGAGGAATGAATGGATATTGGGAAGTTGTATCAGGAGTCAGAAGCAGCAGTGCAGAGAAGAGAAAGGGACAGACACAATGACAGTTACACAGAACTATAAACCCAGTGAGAATGAGGAATGAATGGATATTGGGAAACTGCTTAGTATAATATTATTTCCAAAAGCAGCACACTCAGCCAGGCACCCATTATTACCTCTGTGTGAACAAGAATTACTCTCCCTTAGGAGCTGCCAAATGAACCACAGACGCTATTTTTAGAACAGCAAAGACCCCGCTTTTGACCTGAATATTTTAACATAAATACATTCCATGTTTGAGCTTCTGACACCTGGAGATTCCTGCTCCTGCGCTGCACCATCATTATGGGAGATCTGAAGCACCCGCATAGGCAAGTAGGACCCAGATGCACAGGAGTCAGAGTGGGATTCACTCCTATCAGCTCTGAGCTATAATCTCATAATATACTGTCTAAGGGAATCAATATGGCACCTTCCTTCTCCCATATGTAGTTAGAGATGGTGTCTATAGTAACAGTGGGATAATAGTCTCTGGGAAGGGAGTGTGACTGTGGGATAGCAGGTATAGTAGGGAGAGATGGTGTCTATAGTAACAGTGGATAATAGTCTCTGGGAAGGGAGTGTGACTGTGGGATAGCAGGTATAGTAGGGAGAGATGGTGCCTATAGTAACAGTGGATAATAGTCTCTGGGAAGGGAGTGTGACTGTGGGATAGCAGGTATAGTAGGGAGAGATGTGTCTATAGTAACAGTGGATAATAGTCTCTGGGAAGGGAGTGTGACTGTGGGATAGCAGGTATAGTAGGGAGAGATGTGTCTATAGTAACAGTGGGATAATAGTCTCTGGGAAGGGAGTGTGACTGTGGGATAGCAGGTATAGTAGGGAGAGATGTGTCTATAGTAACAGTGGGATAATAGTCTCTGGGAAGGGAGTGTGACTGTGGGATAGCAGGTATAGTAGGGAGAGATGGTGTCTATAGTAACAGTGGATAATAGTCTCTGGGAAGGGAGCGTGACTGTGGGATAGCAGGTATAGTAGGGAGAGATGTGTCTATAGTAACAGTGGATAATAGTCTCTGGGAAGGGAGTGTGACTGTGGGATAGCAGGTATAGTAGGGAGAGATGTGTCTATAGTAACAGTGGATAATAGTCTCTGGGAAGGGAGTGTGACTGTGGGATAGCAGGTATAGTAGGGAGAGATGGTGTCTATAGTAACAGTGGATAATAGTCTCTGGGAAGGGAGTGTGACTGTGGGATAGCAGGTATAGTAGGGAGAGATGGTGTCTATAGTAACAGTGGATAATAGTCTCTGGGAAGGGAGTGTGACTGTGGGATAGCAGGTATAGTAGGGAGAGATGGTGCCTATAGTAACAGTGGGATAATAGTCTCTGGGAAGGGAGTGTGACTGTGGGATAGCAGGTATAGTAGGGAGAGATGGTGCCTATAGTAACAGTGGATAATAGTCTCTGGGAAGGGAGTGTGACTGTGGGATAGCAGGTATAGTAGGGAGAGATGGTGTCTATAGTAACAGTGGGATAATAGTCTCTGGGAAGGGAGTGTGACTGTGGGATAGCAGGTATAGTAGGGAGAGATGGTGTCTATAGTAACAGTGGATAATAGTCTCTGGGAAGGGAGTGTGACTGTGGGATAGCAGGTATAGTAGGGAGAGATGTGTCTATAGTAACAGTGGGATAATAGTCTCTGGGAAGGGAGTGTGACTGTGGGATAGCAGGTATAGTAGGGAGAGATGGTGTCTATAGTAACAGTGGATAATAGTCTCTGGGAAGGGAGTGTGACTGTGGGATAGCAGGTATAGTAGGGAGAGATGGTGTCTATAGTAACAGTGGATAATAGTCTCTGGGAAGGGAGCGTGACTGTGGGATAGCAGGTATAGTAGGGAGAGATGTGTCTATAGTAACAGTGGGATAATAGTCTCTGGGAAGGGAGTGTGACTGTGGGATAGCAGGTATAGTAGGGAGAGATGGTGTCTATAGTAACAGTGGATAATAGTCTCTGGGAAGGGAGTGTGACTGTGGGATAGCAGGTATAGTAGGGAGAGATGTGTCTATAGTAACAGTGGATAATAGTCTCTGGGAAGGGAGTGTGACTGTGGGATAGCAGGTATAGTAGGGAGAGATGGTGTCTATAGTAACAGTGGATAATAGTCTCTGGGAAGGGAGTGTGACTGTGGGATAGCAGGTATAGTAGGGAGAGATGGTGTCTATAGTAACAGTGGATAATAGTCTCTGGGAAGGGAGTGTGACTGTGGGATAGCAGGTATAGTAGGGAGAGATGGTGCCTATAGTAACAGTGGGATAATAGTCTCTGGGAAGGGAGTGTGACTGTGGGATAGCAGGTATAGTAGGGAGAGATGGTGCCTATAGTAACAGTGGATAATAGTCTCTGGGAAGGGAGTGTGACTGTGGGATAGCAGGTACAGTAGGGAGAGATGGTGTCTATAGTAACAGTGGGATAATAGTCTCTGGGAAGGGAGTGTGACTGTGGGATAGCAGGTACAGTAGGGAGAGATGGTGTCTATAGTAACAGTGGGATAATAGTCTCTGGGAAGGGAGTGTGACTGTGGGATAGCAGGTATAGTAGGGAGAGATGGTGTCTATAGTAACAGTGGATAATAGTCTCTGGGAAGGGAGTGTGACTGTGGGATAGCAGGTATAGTAGGGAGAGATGTGTCTATAGTAACAGTGGGATAATAGTCTCTGGGAAGGGAGTGTGACTGTGGGATAGCAGGTATAGTAGGGAGAGATGGAGTCTATAGTAACAGTGGATAATAGTCTCTGAGAAGGGAGTGTGACTGTGGGATAGCAGGTATAGTAGGGAGAGATGGTGTCTATAGTAACAGTGGATAATAGTCTCTGGGAAGGGAGTGTGACTGTGGGATAGCAGGTATAGTAGGGAGAGATGGTGTCTATAGTAACAGTGGATAATAGTCTCTGGGAAGGGAGCGTGACTGTGGGATAGCAGGTATAGTAGGGAGAGATGTGTCTATAGTAACAGTGGGATAATAGTCTCTGGGAAGGGAGTGTGACTGTGGGATAGCAGGTATAGTAGGGAGAGATGGTGTCTATAGTAACAGTGGATAATAGTCTCTGGGAAGGGAGCGTGACTGTGGGATAGCAGGTATAGTAGGGAGAGATGTGTCTATAGTAACAGTGGATAATAGTCTCTGGGAAGGGAGTGTGACTGTGGGATAGCAGGTATAGTAGGGAGAGATGTGTCTATAGTAACAGTGGATAATAGTCTCTGGGAAGGGAGTGTGACTGTGGGATAGCAGGTATAGTAGGGAGAGATGGTGTCTATAGTAACAGTGGATAATAGTCTCTGGGAAGGGAGTGTGACTGTGGGATAGCAGGTATAGTAGGGAGAGATGGTGTCTATAGTAACAGTGGATAATAGTCTCTGGGAAGGGAGTGTGACTGTGGGATAGCAGGTATAGTAGGGAGAGATGGTGCCTATAGTAACAGTGGGATAATAGTCTCTGGGAAGGGAGTGTGACTGTGGGATAGCAGGTATAGTAGGGAGAGATGGTGCCTATAGTAACAGTGGATAATAGTCTCTGGGAAGGGAGTGTGACTGTGGGATAGCAGGTATAGTAGGGAGAGATGGTGTCTATAGTAACAGTGGGATAATAGTCTCTGGGAAGGGAGTGTGACTGTGGGATAGCAGGTATAGTAGGGAGAGATGGTGTCTATAGTAACAGTGGATAATAGTCTCTGGGAAGGGAGTGTGACTGTGGGATAGCAGGTATAGTAGGGAGAGATGTGTCTATAGTAACAGTGGGATAATAGTCTCTGGGAAGGGAGTGTGACTGTGGGATAGCAGGTATAGTAGGGAGAGATGGTGTCTATAGTAACAGTGGATAATAGTCTCTGGGAAGGGAGTGTGACTGTGGGATAGCAGGTATAGTAGGGAGAGATGGTGTCTATAGTAACAGTGGATAATAGTCTCTGGGAAGGGAGCGTGACTGTGGGATAGCAGGTATAGTAGGGAGAGATGTGTCTATAGTAACAGTGGGATAATAGTCTCTGGGAAGGGAGTGTGACTGTGGGATAGCAGGTATAGTAGGGAGAGATGGTGTCTATAGTAACAGTGGATAATAGTCTCTGGGAAGGGAGCGTGACTGTGGGATAGCAGGTATAGTAGGGAGAGATGTGTCTATAGTAACAGTGGATAATAGTCTCTGGGAAGGGAGTGTGACTGTGGATAGCAGGTATAGTAGGGAGAGATGTGTCTATAGTAACAGTGGATAATAGTCTCTGGGAAGGGAGTGTGACTGTGGGATAGCAGGTATAGTAGGGAGAGATGGTGTCTATAGTAACAGTGGATAATAGTCTCTGGGAAGGGAGTGTGACTGTGGGATAGCAGGTATAGTAGGGAGAGATGGTGTCTATAGTAACAGTGGATAATAGTCTCTGGGAAGGGAGTGTGACTGTGGGATAGCAGGTATAGTAGGGAGAGATGGTGCCTATAGTAACAGTGGGATAATAGTCTCTGGGAAGGGAGTGTGACTGTGGGATAGCAGGTATAGTAGGGAGAGATGGTGCCTATAGTAACAGTGGATAATAGTCTCTGGGAAGGGAGTGTGACTGTGGGATAGCAGGTACAGTAGGGAGAGATGGTGTCTATAGTAACAGTGGGATAATAGTCTCTGGGAAGGGAGTGTGACTGTGGGATAGCAGGTACAGTAGGGAGAGATGGTGTCTATAGTAACAGTGGGATAATAGTCTCTGGGAAGGGAGTGTGACTGTGGGATAGCAGGTATAGTAGGGAGAGATGGTGTCTATAGTAACAGTGGATAATAGTCTCTGGGAAGGGAGTGTGACTGTGGGATAGCAGGTATAGTAGGGAGAGATGGTGCCTATAGTAACAGTGGGATAATAGTCTCTGGGAAGGGAGTGTGACTGTGGGATAGCAGGTATAGTAGGGAGAGATGGTGCCTATAGTAACAGTGGATAATAGTCTCTGGGAAGGGAGTGTGACTGTGGGATAGCAGGTATAGTAGGGAGAGATGTGTCTATAGTAACAGTGGATAATAGTCTCTGGGAAGGGAGTGTGACTGTGGGATAGCAGGTATAGTAGGGAGAGATGGTGTCTATAGTAACAGTGGATAATAGTCTCTGGGAAGGGAGTGTGACTGTGGGATAGCAGGTATAGTAGGGAGAGATGGAGTCTATAGTAACAGTGGATAATAGTCT
Source organism: Xenopus laevis (assembly GCF_017654675.1). Classification (NCBI taxonomy): domain Eukaryota; kingdom Metazoa; phylum Chordata; class Amphibia; order Anura; family Pipidae; genus Xenopus; species Xenopus laevis. Next base: position 3,253,401 of record NC_054376.1, on the reverse strand, counting down.
CTGGGAAGGGAGTGTGACTGTGGGATAGCAGGTATAGTAGGGAGAGATGTGTCTATAGTAACAGTGGATAATAGTCTCTGGAGATACCAAATACCAGACCAGAGATACCAGGAGAAACCAGATTCTAGACCAGAGATTCCAGACTGAGGATACCAGGAGAAGCCAGATACCAGACCAGAGATACAATACCAGGCCTGGGCTGGCAATCTGTGGGTTCTGGCAAATGCCAGATGGGCTGCTTAAAGGTGCCATAGAAAGTCAGGTTTTAGTTGGCTGGTGGTGGCTATTTGGTCCTCTGTGTACCTGAAATGCCAGGGCCTATTTTAATTCTCAGTCCAGGCCTGTACCATACTGGGGATACCAGCAGAAACCAGATACCAGACCATAGATACCAGGATAAACCAGATACCAGGAGAAACCTGATCCCAGACCAGAGATACCAGGAGAAGCCAGATATCAGACCAGAAATACCAGGAGAAGCCAGATATCAGACCAGAGATTCCAGACTGGGGATACCAGCAGAAACCAGATACCAGACCAGAGATACTAGGAGAAACCTGGACAAAGGTCCACTGATCATCTGGCAACCTCAGCAAATGAGCAGACCACACTGATAAGGTCTCATCCATCCCCACAAGGTGTTAAGTCCATTTTCATTGTGTCTCCTCTTCTGTTCACTCTTCCTGCTTCCAAACAGATCCCGCTAGAGGCTAATGTTCCTGTGCTGAACATAAATATTTAATGTGCATCACGTCTCCTGCACAACTGTCACTTCATTCGCTGCGCTGAAGCTATTTACCCATTGCATTTCTGTTCATACCTCTCTGTTAGCCTCAAGTTCTGTTTATTAGCCACACCAGACACGATAGCCTTTAGGAGTGGTTTGAGTTTGGGGTCATAAGACTAAGTCCATTAGTGTTGTCACGTTGACGGCATTGACCGTAACGAGGTCCATTACTCTATGGTTGATGGCACAAGGAGTGTTTCACTGGCATGGGCCCCCAAGAGAGATCCAGGGTGATCAAAGCATACTTACCCATTAGAATGTGAAGGACTTTGCCATCAACACCACCCTTTGCACCATCTCCTGCTCTCTACCTCTCATATAATGTTGCCCTTAGTTAGACTGGTCCTGAAGCATTTGAATGTTCTGATTGGGTACAGTCAGATCAGTCCTGCAATAATTGTGAATATGCTGAAGTGTAGCACATTGTAGTGCCACACAGTAATCATTTTTAGAAGAGTAGAAGAGTAGACATACGGTTCCAGATGGTCTAGTTTTGAGGATATTCCAGAATGGGTTTGATGAGAGAGGAGGAACCTGACTGCACAGATCCCTGACTACAACCCATCTTGTGAGATGAATTGGAACCCTGATTGTGAGCCTGATCCCCAACATCAGTGCCCAACCTCAATAATGATCTTGTGGCTGAATGGAAGCAACTCCCAGCAACAATATTCCACCATCCAGTGGGAACCTTCCCAGAAGAGTAGAGTCAACTTTATATTAATTAATTGGTTTGGGAATGTGATGTTGGACAGGTTGGTGTGTGTTTATCTACAGGACTCTTTGGGCCCAGGGCCTCCAATATTAATGCTGTTTTTATTGTGTTTTTAACATTCTGCTCCTCATTGTGACATCACTACTGAAATCGCCCGGATCCTCCCAGCGGAAGCATTTATATCCATCCACTTACCCTGATTTGAGATTCACAAGTGGATTCCTGGCGATTTCTAATCATGGAAATTCCCAGCACGTGAAACGTGAGCCAATTGATACTTTAACCTGCGAAGCCTTGATACACAAAAGCGTGAAATGTATTTAATTAAGGGGATTTAGACCGTAGAAGGGACGGAATTTCGGCATTCCACAGCTGCACATTCAGCATAAAATAAAAATTTGTAGAGATTAAAAAAATTAATCTCTTTTTGGCAGGAGGGACATTTTTGCTTTATTTGAAGCCTTGTCCCGAGGCTCCGAGCCGGCACCAATTGGAGGCCCTTATTAAAAATCAAAAGGGCTATGGAATTGCTTTGCTCTGATCGTTTTGGGTAAAACAGAGATGAACATATGCGCGTGGGTTAGGGCGAGCAGATGTCCCAAACTCATTAAATAGAGGCTTTCAATTCCGACTGTCAGCTTGCGACGCTCTATGAAGAACTGACTCAGTGTTGAAGCCTTAGTATTTCCGCCAGAGCTGCCCAAGGTTTGGGGAAATGGGGTCCCTAGAAAGTACATTGTGCTCCTAGACTTGAGGGGTAAGGAGCCCATAGTTGACTACCTGAAGCAATTCTTTGTGCAGCTGGAATCAGACACCAAATTATATGGGTTCATTTTGCTCAACGGTTAAAGAAGTCTAGACCCAAAGGCCCATGTCTCCAGCCCAATTTGGCACAAAGTACAGTTGGGATATGAATAAAGATTGATTGGTCGGTTTGTTTTGGGAATACACTCAGCTTTTACCCAGTCATTTCCCACAGGACATTAGATTATTTGTGGGTTTTCCATTGGACATTTATCCAGTGCCAGGCCTTAGGCAACCAGTAGCATCGCCTCCCTCCCCATGACGCCCGAGCGAAGAAGTACGAGCCCACGCGTAAGAACGAGTAAATAGACGCGGACTGTCCCTCTATACAGGGCACACATGAGGGGAATGGAGACAGGGTCCTGGACTAGGGGTAAGAGGCAAAAAAGGTAGATCAAATGTATAAAAAATAAAAAAAAATAAAATGAAAAAAATTATATATATATATATATATATATATATATATATATATATATATATAAAACCTTGTGTGAGAAGCACTAATACTGTTTCAGCAGAAGCCAAAGAATGTTCAAGTCTTATTGCCATCTGTCTGTAGGAATCCTATTTCTCTTTAATGGATTAGTGGCATCATGAATGTGTAGTATTCTTTATAAATAAGACAGATTTACACTTTTTATTATAAGTTTGTACAGAACGAGAATGATGCAAAGAAAATAACTATCCACTCCACTACTGTGCTAAAGAGGTCTGTAACCATATAAAGGCACAAGGCTGCAGGCTGAGTTATACAGGGAACTCTGAGTATCACTCATGTATTATAAGGGATAATGTACCCCCTACTGTAAATGATAAGGATATTAGAAGTCACTGAGGGGTTGTTCTGTGACCATATAAAGGCACAAGGCTGCAGGCTGAGTTATACAGGGAACTCTGAGTATCACTCATGTATTATAAGGGATAATGTACCCCCTACTGTAAATGATAAGGATATTAGAAGTCACTGAGGGGTTGTTCTGTGACCATATAAAGGCACAAGGCTGCAGGCTGAGTTATACAGGGAACTCTGAGTATCACTCATGTATTATAAGGGATAATGTACCCCCTACTGTAAATGATAAGGATATTAGAAGTCACTGAGGGGTTGTTCTGTGACCATATAAAGACACAAGGCTGCAGGCTGAGTTATACAGGGAACTCTGAGTATCACTCATGTATTATAAGGGATAATGTACCCCCTACTGTAAATGATAAGGATATTAGAAGTCACTGAGGGGTTGTTCTGTGACCATATAAAGGCACAAGGCTGCAGACTAAGTTATACAGGGAACTCTGAGTATCACTCATGTATTATAAGGGATAATGTACCCCCTACTGTAAATGATAAGGATATTAGAAGTCACTGAGGGGTTGTTCTGTGACCATATAAAGGCACAAGGCTGCAGGCTGAGTTATACAGGGAACTCTGAGTATCACTCATGTATTATAAGGGATAATGTACCCCCTACTGTAAATGATAAGGATATTAGAAGTCACTGAGGGGTTGTTCTGTGACCATATAAAGGCACAAGGCTGCAGGCTGAGTTATACAGGGAACTCTGAGTATCACTCGTGTATTATAAGGGATAATGTACCCCCTACTGTAAATGATAAGGATATTAGAAGTCACTGAGGGGTTGTTCTGTGACCATATAAAGACACAAGGCTGCAGGCTGAGTTATACAGGGAACTCTGAGTATCACTCATGTATTATAAGGGATAATGTACCCCCTACTGTAAATGATAAGGATATTAGAAGTCACTGAGGGGTTGTTCTGTGACCATATAAAGGCACAAGGCTGCAGGCTGAGTTATACAGGGAACTCTAAGTATCACTCATGTATTATAAGGGATAATGTACCCCCTACTATAACGTAAATATTAAAATCCCACCATAATCGCCATTCATGTTGGGGTCCCACTAGGGGGTCGAGGTTTAGAACATCTGTAACTTGATATATGATTACCGTTAACAGAGACTTTTTTAAGCAGAAAGAAATACAATTCACTGATGAAGGTTAATCAGAACAGGCAGCTCAGGAATATTCACCAATACGCCCCTTAGGCGTGACGATACCATTTCCATGCAGCGCCCCTTTATTATTCACTTCTTAGTAAATTGTGTATCAGCCTAATGCATTAACCTGGCCAGAAGAGAAACACTTATGAAGCCTTGGGCCTTAATTATAGATCTTAACGGAGCCTGACACTCAATAGGCCATTGCCGCAGCTGCTTGGAGCAAGAGCTTGAGATCTTTGAAACCTTTTTCTCCAGGGACAGAGATCCTTGTCGCAATATCCTGCGTTTCGCTTAAAGGGAAATTAAGATATATATATATATATATATATATATATATATATATATATATATATATATATATATATATATATATATTTATATTTATTTATATAAGTAGGTTTTTATCTTTCATTTTTTTTTCCAAGCGCCGTTGTTTTTATTCTTCGCCTTTGATCACGGCGGCGCTGCGGGTTTGAAGGCAACTGCGAGATGAAAGACCCGCGGCACTCAGAGACAGACATTAATCATAAAGATGTCACTTATTGAGTCTACAGTCTCTTCCCTCAGTATTTGTACTTATATACGGGGATGGGTGCGGGGATGGGTGCTGCCATATAGATGGTCCTGTCATAGCAAATATATATACAGAGGAGAAATTTGCTCTTTTAGGCACTGGTTGTGCTTTTTAAAGGTCAAGCCCCCATCTAGCTCTAAGCCCTGTTGGATCAGCCATAGTGTCAAGAATATTAAGACTGGCACCCAGGGTCGGACTGGGTCGGCAGGACATGGGAGAAACACCCTTTTTCCTTAGGGAGTTTAGTGGAGTAGTGGTAGTGGAGCTTCCCCAGCAATTGTGTCGGTGGAGCCTGCAACTGGGGTGTGGGTCCCCCAGCAGCAGTCCTGGTGGGCCCTGAACTAGAGTCCTGCACAGGTCCAATTGGAAAGACTCGTGCCCAACTCAGACCAACTGGCCCCTAACCTGACCCACCCCCAACACATCCCCCTACCTGGACCCTATAAGTTAAACTTACCTTCCAACCCAAAATCGGAAGTGACTTTACCATAGACTGGAAGTGACGTCACTCTGGCACCCATTCATCCGAGAATGTGCCAAAAAAATTGGCTACAACACTAGGGAGGGCCGGCTGGGTATCCGGGCGGGTTACCCATGGACTACCCATATGGTAAGGGAATCAGGAACTTTCTACCCAGAACCCCACCTACTTGGTATTCCGCTGGTACCCACCGATTGTGGACTCTACTCTGGACACCCCAGTCCAACATTTCTGGCACCCAGAATATATTGTAGTCTATTGCCACTTTTTCTTCTGCAACTTTTTCTGCACCAAATTCATTGGAGTATATAAGCATTTTTGGAAGACAACTCTTTTATGAAATCTTTTTTTTGGGGTAGTGGAGAGAGGAAGGTGTATATATATATATATATATATATATATATATATATATATATATATATATATATATATATATATATATATATAAAACACACCTATATATATAAATGTGATGGCAGTGTTTCAGTGGGGAAGTTTAGTAGAGAGGGCTGGGAGGAAGTATCGGCACAATGAGGAGGGTACTAGATTGCTGCCCACCCTCATCCTGCCCTGAAATTAAAAAGTAAACTCAAACCCACCCAATCCAATCTACCCCACTCATTAGTCACGTGCAGGAAAAAGTCAACCCACACTGACCCTAAACTGTAAAAACCTTAAGCCACACTAACTGGCAAAATGTTGCCATTGTAGGACCCGTGCCCAACCTGGACCCACGTCTTCTCACTCTGTGTGCTCCTCTGGTTCCAAGGCATGTAATCTTTGGTAGTAGAGGAGGAATGCACTTCCCCAGTCAGACTCCAACCCAACCCTAAAGGTTGGCCAAATTTTCAATCTGACCCCGTCCAACCGGTGGTCAACCTGTGGGTCAACAGGGGTTTCCCGCACATCACTACCGCCCACATAGCATTTAAAACGATTCTAAAAAAACACAAGAATCAGCTCTGAAACTCATCGTTCCTGTTGCAAAGCAGAAATATAACCATTCTCGTAACCCTGATTGATCCACAGAGAGTTATTGTGAGTATTTTTCTCTCTCTCTGCCTAATAAGTATCGGCCTTTGTAGAGATGAGAGTATTCTCAGAGTGCAAACATTGATCTTATAGTCGAGCAGCCACCCGGGTGCCCCGTTCCTCCTGACATTTATTACTATCAATTTAACGGGCGGCCTTCTCTTGCCAAGGAACAATCCCTGAAGACGCAGCTATAGAAGAGGGAGGACAATTGACTTTCTCATTTCATGTAGCGTCTGCAAAGAGTCATTATGTTTTAACTACCGGTCAGGTGTGAAGGATATTTAAATAACAAAGAGCCTTTAGGTATTGACTAAGTTCTTCCCATTGAAAGCTGTTCCAACCCAGGGGAACGGCCATGGCTGAGATACCTCCAACGTCCCACCTATGGAGAACTTGCTCTATGGATTGAACACTGTCATGGGGGAACAGCAGGAGAAACGGCTTTCATATGGAGCCCCCATGTTCTCCTTTCAGCATCTCCATGGAAACGAGACCAGAATAGATTATCATTCTACATATAGGTCACAATTATCAGGAAGGAAGTTTATATCTTTAGGCAGAGAAAATTCTCTGGCTTGGCAGGTACAGCATGGAGGCCATCAGGATTTAGGATTAAACATTGCCGCACGTTCAAAGTGAATAATGTAATTGGTTTCTCGGGCTGTTCCCAGCATTCTCTTGGGACTGTCATTCAACCTCGAGGGTGAAGAAGAGTTAGGCATCCTCCATCCACCCCACCCCCCCAAATGTTTAGCATTTTTGGAAACTTTGAATGCAGAGCTTTTGTATTAGGGTGGTGACAACAACTATTAGACCAACAAGTCTCAGATGTTTAATTTATACTAAACCATCACTTTTTGGAAGTTTCACTAATGGAACTACTGAAAAGTATAGTAGAGGTCTTCAGGATTAGCCCCTAACGTCAACGGTTGCTCATAGTGTCGGACACTTTTTCTAATGTCCTCTTGAGTCTTCTAGGTGCACATCTTTGCTTTGGGCAGCACTAGGGGGCATGTCAATGGCATAACCTTCTGGGAAACAGCTCCAGGACACTGATACAGTATGTCTAGTTAAGTTCTGAGTTATCTAAAGAAACGTTGGAACTTATCAGAGCTAGTCCAAGTACTGATGGCACCCTGACTGCCTGATCTCCCCCCGGACAACTTACTTGATCTGACCCTCTCTAGAACCAACTCAGATTCTGCTTGGTTTGCATGACTCCATCAATGGTCCTTGCTCCTCTGGTTGCTCTATATTCACCCACTTCCACCTCTCATTTAGCCCCTTGTTGCCATAGGCCTCTGCTGCCTACCCCAAGTTCCTAAATGTGGCCAAAGTGCTTTATCAGGGTCATCATCATCAATGGCTGGACAGACTGGAGACCTGGGGCCTGGCTTCATAAAGCAATTCTGTATAATCCAAGTCCTTCAGGGTCAATGACAAAAGTATGATACAGTGGGCACCTTGCCTGCTCTGATACCTCCGTTCTTAGTGTAGCATTATTATGACCAATGAATAGGTTGGCCTTCAAATGATAAATTAGCAGTTTTGGCCAACATACTGCTAAAGTTCCTCCTCACTACCACCAGAAAGACCTCCCCTAAATGACATCATCATAGGGGCCCACGTTGAGGAGCAGGTTAGGGGCAGGTGTGGGTCAGCAAGCTAATAGGGATGTTAAGCTTGGGGTCCCCACTTTCGGGAGTCAGTGGGTGTAAAAGAGTCAATTTCATGGAAGGTGTATGCCTTTAATATCATTCACAAATTGATGAGTCTTCGGGAAACTGACCGATTGTCACTGGCACTCCATGAAATCGCTCCTCAGTACCCAGTGGGGTTATAATAATGAATAAGAAATGAATAATTGTGACCCACTAAAAACCTCCTACATCTATGGGAATTACCTGTAGGAGGTGGAAACTCAATAACAAGGTGAAAGATCCATTCGGTAAATTAGAGACTCCGGCAGCAGTTGCAGCAGCACCGAGTATCAATGTCTGTGTGAATCAGAGTAATAATATCTTTATGTTTAATTATGGAACGGAACATGGACCAATAAACTTCATAGGACTGTATTTGCTGCCAATTAACCCTTGACGGTTTGAGACCCCCGCTCTGTATTAACAAAGAGCTATGGGCAATTATGAGAGAAATTGTTTTGGTCTCCAGAGCAATCTCCTCGGGCCGTTGCTGTTAACTAACCACAAAGAACAATTTCATTGTACATTAGAGAGCATTAATAGGGTTCCCTAAAGTCAAAAGGGATCTATTCCTCTGTAGCCAAGCAGAAAATAGCTCTATAGATAGGGCTGCTGCCCCCACGTTCAATGATACGCTTTGGGATTTCCAATAAGCACAAAACTCTCCTTCGTCTTTGCCTGTCAAAATGTTCCTGCTGAATTGTGCTTAGTACAGGGAATACCTATGTTGCCATAGTTTTATGGGATCTCTCTGTACAGACTATGAGCAAACTTAGGGGACTGTTCCTGCTGAATTGTGCTTAGTACAGGGAATACCTATGCTGTCATAGTTTTATGGGATCTCTCTGTACAGACTATGAGCAAACTTAGGGGACTGTTCCTGCTGAATTGTGCTTAGTACAGGGAATACCTATGTGCCATTGTTTTATGGGATCTCTCTGTACAGACTATGAGCAAACTTAGGGGACTGTTCCTGCTGAATTGTGCTTAGTACAGGGAATACCTATGCTGCCATAGTTTTATAGGATCTCTCTGTACAGACTATGAGCAAACTTAGGGGCTGTTCCTGCTGAATTGTGCTTAGTACAGGGAATACCTATGCTGCTATAGTTTTATGGGATCTCTCTGTACAGACTATGAGCAAACTTAGGGGCTGTTCCTGCTGAATTGTGCTTAGTACAGGGAATACCTATGTGCCATAGTTTTATGGGATCTCTCTGTACAGACTATGAGCAAACTTAGGGGACTGTTCCTGCTGAATTGTGCTTAGTACAGGGAATACCTATGCTGCCATAGTTTTATGGGATCTCTCTGTACAGACTATGAGCAAACTTAGGGGCTGTTCCTGCTGAATTGTGCTTAGTACAGGGGAATACCTATGTGCCATAGTTTTATGGGATCTCTCTGTACAGACTATGAGCAAACTTAGGGGACTGTTCCTGCTGAATTGTGCTTAGTACAGGGAATACCTATGCTGCCATAGTTTTATGGGATCTCTCTGTACAGACTATGAGCAAACTTAGGGTCTGTTCCTGCTGAATTGTGCTTAGTACAGGGAATACCTATGCTGCCATAGTTTTATAGGATCTCTCTGTACAGACTATGAGCAAACTTAGGGGCTGTTCCTGCTGAATTGTGCTTAGTACAGGGAATACCTATGCTGCTATAGTTTTATGGGATCTCTCTGTACAGACTATGAGCAAACTTAGGGGCTGTTCCTGCTGAATTGTGCTTAGTACAGGGAATACCTATGTGCCATAGTTTTATGGGATCTCTCTGTACAGACTATGAGCAAACTTAGGGGACTGTTCCTGCTGAATTGTGCTTAGTACAGGGAATACCTATGCTGCCATAGTTTTATGGGATCTCTCTGTACAGACTATGAGCAAACTTAGGGACTGTTCCTGCTGAATTGTGCTTAGTACAGGGGAATACCTATGTGCCATAGTTTTATGGGATCTCTCTGTACAGACTATGAGCAAACTTAGGGGACTGTTCCTGCTGAATTGTGCTTAGTACAGGGAATACCTATGCTGCCATAGTTTTATGGGATCTCTCTGTACAGACTATGAGCAAACTTAGGGACTGTTCCTGCTGAATTGTGCTTAGTACAGGGAATACCTATGCTGCCATAGTTTTATGGGATCTCTCTGTACAGACTATGAGCAAACTTAGTGGCTGTTCCTACTGAATTGTGCTTAGTACAGGGAAATACCTATGCTGCCATAGTTTTAGGATAACTGAATGAATTAAACAAGGAAATGCATATTACAAATCTTTAGCCCCAAGCACAGAGCTATGACCATAGTTTTTTGCGGAATTTTGTGTTTTTTTAAACACCACCAGCACATATGTTGCTTTAATGAAGACCAAGTGGACCTCCAGAGGAGGAAAAACCAGACCTTTCACCTTCCAGATTGAGTAGAAAAGAGAACAAAGTCCTCTCAGAAGCCACAGCTGTTCCCCAACTCTTTTCAAAGGCAGTCGGCTTCGCGTTGGCTCTGTAGTCAGTCTGGGCTCCTATTTTTCATTTTTCAGTGTATAAACTAGAGGAGCCTTTGAAGGCTTAAGATGTATATAGAGAATTGCAAGCTGTTAACCCAGCCCTTCCCTCTCATTTACATTGTTCCTCCCGCAGAATGTGCCAATTGAACCCAGTCAGGAAGGATTCTGTGCCTCAAATGTCACAATATGGTACAATGTCGCCATTTAGTATGACAACAATTGAGCAGCAACGTGTCTTTTCTTTTATCCAATGAACTGGAGTCCAAGGGTCTTCTATAACAATGTACGCTGGGATTTCTGCTCTGCTATTGAGTTCTCATTTTCCTCTGCTTCTTATATTGACCCTTAGTCCATAATAGCCCAGGGCTACTTATTCAATAGACCTGTTAATGCTGGAGGTACAAGAATTTACATTATATGGCTTAGTGCTGCCCACCCATCATCTCATTCTCAAACCAAGGGCAACATGAAGATGCCCTTGTGTTGCTGCTATAACTGTCCCTACTTTTCTGGGAAGTTTGGAACATTGTTGCTGGGAATTGCCTCCATTCAGCCACAAGAGCATTAGTGAGGTTTGACAATGATGTCGGGACTCACAGTTGGGGTTCCAATACACACAGGGGTTCAGTTGGGTTGAGGTCAAGGTTGACCATTGCCATTGGTTCAATGTTTCACTGAAGAGCACTATACTGAAACCAAACTCCTCATTTTAGATAGGGAAGAAGCAGGGTCTTCACGAGAAGTGAAAGGTGCCCAACAATTAGGGATGTAGCGAAACTGTTCGCCGGCGAACTAGTTCGCGCGAACTTCGACTGTTCGCGTCCGCCGCAAGTTCGCGAACGTCGCGCGACGTTCGCCAATAGGCGTTCGCGTCAAAATCGTTCGACCATTCCACCATTCGATCGCTAATTCGATCGAACGATTAAAATCCTTCGATCGTTCGAATCGAACGATTTTCGGATGTTCGAACACATACTCGGCGGTTCGCTACATCCCTACCAACAATACAGGCTTTGGGGGAAGCCATTGTTAAAATTAATTAGCACTTAATGACAATTCAGCTGTGTCTTTCATGTGCTGGGTGTTTCATTTCAATAATTGTAATGCTGCAAGTTGGGCAACAAGAGGGTAAAATGTGAGTGTCTCCAACTTTACATGATACCTCCATCTTACACTACTGTCTCCACCTTACCCTACTGTCTCCATTGTGTCCTAATGTCTTTATCTTACCCTGCATCCTTCATCTTGTCCTACTATCTCCATCTTTCCCTACAGTCTTCATCTTGCTTTACTGTCTCTATTTTCTCCTACTGTCTCCATTGTGTCCTAAAGCCTTCATCTTGCTCTACTGTCTCCATCTTGTCCTACATCCTTTTCTTACCCTACTGTCTTCATCTTACCCGATTGTCTCCATCTTGCCCTACAGTTCCCATCTTGACCTACTTTCACCATTTTGCCCTCCTTTCTCCATACTGCCCCACTGTCTCCATCAAGCCCTACTTTCCCCATCTTGCCCTAAAGTTACCATCTCCTTTTACTATATCCCTCTTGCCCTACTGCTTCCGTCTTGCCCTACTGTCTCCATCTCTGTCCTACTGTCCCCATCTTGCACCACAGTCTCCATCTTGACCTACTGTCTCCATCTTGTCCTACTGTCGTCATCTTGTCCTACTGTCGTCATCTTACCCTACTGTCTCCTTGTCCTACTTTCTCCATCATGTCCTACTGTCTCCATCTTGCCCTACTGTCTCCATCTTGTCCTACTGTCTCCATCTTGTCCTACTGTCTCCATCTCGTCCTACTGTCTCCATCTTGTCCTACTGTCTCCATCTTGTCCTACTGTCTCCATCTTGTCCTACTGTCTCCCTCTTGTCCTACTGTCTCCATCTTGACCTACTGTCTCCATCTTGTCCTACTGTCTCCATCTTGTCCTACTGTCTTCATCTTGTCCTACTGTTTCCATCTTGCCCTACTGTCTCCATGTCTGTCCTACTGTCTCCATCTTGCCCTACTGTTTCCATCTTGACCTACTGTCTCCATCTTGTCCTACTGTCTCCATCTTGACCTACTGTCTCCATCTTGTCCTACTGTCTCCATCTTGTCCTACTGTCTCCATCTTGTCCTACTGTCTCCCTCTTGCCCTACTGTTTCCGTCTTGCCCTACTGTCTCCATCTCTGTCCTACTGTCCCCATCTTGCACCACAGTCTCCATCTTGACCTACTGTCTCCATCTTGTCCTACTGTCATCATCTTGTCCTACTGTCGTCATCCTACCCTACTGTCTCCATCTTGTCTTACTGTCTATATCTTGTCCTACTTTCTCCATCATGTCCTACGGTCTCCATCTTGCCCTACTGTCTCCATCTTGTCCTACTGTCTCCATCTTGTCCTACTGTCTCCATCTCGTCCTACTGTCTCCATCTTGTCCTACCGTCTCCATCTTGTCCTACCGTCTCCATCTTGTCCTACTGTCTCCATCTTGTCCTACTGTCTCCATCTTGACCTACTGTCTCCATCTTGTCCTACTGTCTCCATCTTGTCCTACTGTCTTCATCTTGTCCTACTGTTTCCATCTTGCCCTACTGTCTCCATGTCTGTCCTACTGTCTCCATCTTGCCCTACTGTCTCCATCTTGACCTACTGTCTCCATCTTGTCCTACTGTCTCCATCTTGACCTACTGTCTCCATCTTGTCCTACTGTCTCCATCTTGTCCTACTGTCTCCATCTTGTCCTACTGTCTCCCTCTTGCCCTACTGTTTCCGTCTTGCCCTACTGTCTCCATCTCTGTCCTACTGTCCCCATCTTGCACCACAGTCTCCATCTTGACCTACTGTCTCCATCTTGTCCTACTGTCGTCATCTTGTCCTACTGTCGTCATCCTACCCTACTGTCTCCATCTTGTCTTACTGTCTATATCTTGTCCTACTTTCTCCATCATGTCCTACTGTCTCCATCTTGCCCTACTGTCTCCATCTTGTCCTACTGTCTCCATCTTGTCCTACTGTCTCCATCTCGTCCTACTGTCTCCATCTTGTCCTACCATCTCCATCTTGTCCTACTGTCTCCATCTTGTCCTACTGTCTCCCTCTTGTCCTACTGTCTCCATCTTGACCTACTGTCTCCATCTTGTCCTACTGTCTCCATCTTGTCCTACTGTCTTCATCTTGTCCTACTGTTTCCATCTTGCCCTACTGTCTCCATGTCTGTCCTACTGTCTCCATCTTGCCCTACTGTCTCCATCTTGACCTACTGTCTCCATCTTGTCCTACTGTCTCCATCTTGACCTACTGTCTCCATCTTGTCCTACTGTCTCCATCTTGACCTACTGTCTCCATCTTGTCCTACTGTCTCCATCTTGATCTACTGTCTCCATCTTGTCCTACTGTCTCCATCTTGACCTACTGTCTCCATCTTGTCCTACTGTCTCCATCTTGACCTACTGTCTCCATCTTGTCTTACTGTCTTCATCTTGTCCTACTGTTTCCATCTTGCCCTACTGTCTCCATGTCTGTCCTACTGTCTCCATCTTGCCCTACTGTCTCCATCTTGTCCTACTGTTTCCATCTTGCCCTACTGTCTCCATGTCTGTCCTACTGTCTCCATCTTGCCCTACTGTCTCCATCTTGACCTACTGTCTCCATCTTGTCCTACTGTCTCCATCTTGACCTACTGTCTCCATCTTGTCCTACTGTCTCCATCTTGACCTACTGTCTCCATCTTGTCCTACTGTCTCCATCTTGATCTACTGTCTCCATCTTGTCCTACTGTCTCCATCTTGACCTACTGTCTCCATCTTGTCCTACTGTCTCCATCTTGACCTACTGTCTCCATCTTGTCTTACTGTCTTCATCTTGTCCTACTGTTTCCATCTTGCCCTACTGTCTCCATGTCTGTCCTACTGTCTCCATCTTGCCCTACTGTCTCCATCTTGTCCTACTGTCTCCATCTTGTCCTACTGTCTCCATCTTGACCTACTGTCTCCATCTTGTCCTACTGTCTTCATCTTGTCCTACTGTTTCCATCTTGCCCTACTGTCTCCATGTCTGTCCTACTGTCTCCATCTTGACCTACTGTCTCCATCTTGTCCTACTGTCTTCATCTTGTCCTACTGTTTCCATCTTGCCCTACTGTCTCCATGTCTGTCCTACTGTCTCCATCTTGTCCTACTGTCTCCATCTTGTCCTACTGTCTCCATCTTGTCCTACTGTCTCCATCTTGACCTACTGTCTCCATCTTGTCCTACTGTCTCCATCTTGTCCTACTGTCTCCATCTTGTCCTACTGTCTCCATCTTGTCCTACTGTCTCCATCTTGACCTACTGTCTCCATCTTGTCCTACAGTTTCCATCTTGCCCTACTGTCTCCATCTTGTCCTACAGTTTCCATCTTGCCCTACTGTCTCCATGTCTGTCCTACTGTCTCCATCTTGCATTACAATCACACCATTCTACCTTCTATTTTCAATTTGACCAGTTATACCTGCATTGCCTTCACTACTTAGACTTGCTGCTCTGCAGGACCCGATGATGTTCATGGCCCTGTGCCATTGTCCCTACTTGAAGACCTCAGACCCAGCACTTATATAGGGTGCAGATCATTTTGCTTCAAGCATTTTGTGCCACTTTATCATTAGTCCTGGAGCAGTAGGGACTATTTCTGATCTGTTTTCTCCTTTTGGTAAACACACCACACACTGCCAGGCTGTCAGTTACAATCTGCGTGTTCATTCTGTGCTTAAAATCCAAGTGACTGGTATCCAATAAAGGGTCAGTTCTGTAATGAATTGAATAGATGAACCAGCAATGGCAGGTCATGGTCAGAGAGACTTTTTGTTAACTAGAAGCCAGATGCCAGATATTCTTAGTCTCCTCCCTGCGGAGCTGACGCTTCGATTCTTTTGAACCAACCTTATATAAAATCTGCATGACTCGCATGACTCACCTTCAATCAACACAAGCAGATTTTAGGGGTTTATTAGGAGCCAGCCAAGCCTTGATTACTAATTAGCCATGTAGCAAGGAGATGTCATATTAAAATGGCAGGCCGCCCTGAAATGACTGTATATAACACATACATGGCACATACTGTATATAACACATACATGGCACATACTGTATATAACACATACATGGCACATACTGTATATAACACATACATGGCACATACTGTATATAACACATACATGGCACATACTGTATATAACACATACATGGCACATACTGTATATAACACATACATGGCACATACTGTATATAACACATACATGGCACATACTGTATATAACACATACATGGCACATACTGTATATAACACATACATGGCACATACTGTATATAACAACTGTAAGAAGAAGCTCCTGGTCCTAGTGTGTGTAAATGTGATAGGGACCTTAGATTGTAAGCTCCTCTGGGGTTTTATGGGAATAATGTTAAAAAAAAAACCATTGTGGAAAATGTCACCGATATAATAGTAAGTATAATATTAATTACAGCTTAGTAGTACTTGAAACAAATACTAGGTATGGCCATGGTAAACATATAACTAGTACAGAATACCAATAACTGGGTTTTCCGTGCAGACATTTTTTTTTTCTTTTCAAATATTTTTGGTTGTTATTGCTGCTTTTTTGAGCCTTAGGCTCCAAACTATAATTAAACTTTTAGCATTTGAAATATAAAGAAACCAATAAATTTCTATCTAACCTTCCCCTCCCCCCCCCCAAATCTCTGCCCTGTATTTTCTAGTCTTGCCTTGTGCCCGAGAGATATGGGGGACGCTGGAACATATTGTGCACATTCCAGACTCTGCGCTCGGCAACCAATCAAGCCGGCACATATTCACATTTTCTAATCACCAAGTTTACAATGTCTCCTAATGACAAGCATTAACCGGCAATTAGTAAAAGAGAAAACTGTCATTCTTTAACGGCGCTGCATATGGAGCTTCTGGCCTTGTGTTTGCTTTACACACGGGGAGAGACAAATCGCTGGACTGGGTTTACTGCTCACTCCAGAGAAAGGAAAGTAAGGAATTACTGTTGCTTTAAAGGATAAGTAAACCTTTAAGATAATTGAATGTAGAATTCTATGCACTTTTGTCATTTACATTCATTATTTATTTTCTTTTTATTCCAAGATATTAAGGGATACATGTGCTGTTAATATGAATGAATTTTGTTCCAACAGCGCCACCTGCTGGTCAGTTTCTGACCAGTCTGACCACCAAGTAGTCAAGGAAGTTGTCAGGAGAAAGAAAGAGGCTGCTCTGATGTTCTTCTGTTTAGGAAAACAATTAGAAACCTTTCTCAAATCTTTCCTAAGCAGAAGAACATCAGCCTCTTTCTTTCTCCTGACAACTTCCTTGACTACTTGGTGGTCAGACTGCTCAGAAACTGACCAGCAGGTGGCGCTGTTGGACCAAAATTCATTCATATTAACAGCACATGTATCCCTTAATATCTTGGAATAAAAACAAAATAAATAATGAATGTACATTACAAAAGTGCTTAGAATAGCCCCCTCATCAATTTTACATTCACTTATTTTAAAGGTTTACTTATCCTTTAAGTGATATTTTCAGCCTTAATCATCCCTATAAATACGGAACCCGCCGCTGCACCTTCCTCGTGGCTGCGTAAGCAGTTACTTTATATTTGTCGCAACTTAGAGGAAGATGATTCAGGCACAGTCTATATATATATATATATCTCCTACTGGGGAGGCTGCGCTGCTATTGTGCGCCGGGTACAAAGGTAGAAGCAGTTATTATATTATTATCTTGCCCCCGCATTCTTTGTGTGCAGACTCCTCGTATGGGGGATTTTTATAATTTTTTTTCATAATTGGATTTTATTTCGATTTTAGAACTTTTGATGGGAAACTTTTTCCTGCTTCCAGTTGTGCTGAGTATAGCATGAGTGGCTGCATTGCACATTTTATACCGTATACTTGAACTTATACGGTTAACTTCCCCTTTAAATTATATAAGGTGCTATGGAAAGGAACTGCACTCCATGAGGGATCAATATTGGGATCAATATGGGGGGCCATAATCACCCTACTAGATCTGCAGGCTCTGCTATTTATGCCAATGGTGAAACCAAATCTCTCCCTCCCCCATGGGTCTGCCAGTCACCTAGACAGAAGATAAAGAAGTGTAAGCACTGTGATCATATCGAGCCCAACCCATCTGTCCCCGAAACTCAGAAACCCGTCGCATGGAGCCTCTTAAACAAGCAAAACAGTCCTGGTGCCAAATTCCGAAGCAAAAGGGAGAGCGAAGCTTTACGGTAATCAAGAGTAGGTCCTACAATGGGCCCGCGTGTAAAAAAACGTGAAATTCAAACATTTTCACAAAAAAATGGTGCAATTTGAAAGTTTTCACGAAAAAATTGTGAAATTTGAGCATTTTCACGAGAAAATCGGAAATTGACGCGGATATTTGCTGAGAATTCGTGTCAGGCGAATTTATTCGCCCGTCACTAGTTACTTTGTATCAACTGCAAATGTGACGATTGAGGATGCGGATAATGGATCCATTTAAAATGTTCCACAGTCAGTAAAGAGGTTTTTCTAATCTATTCATTGTGGTAATGGATTTGATACAATGTGAATATCAGAAACTACATAAACTGGTTCCGTGTCATTACGAGTCTTTATTACATTATTATATTCCCTACGAGCAAATGTTTAGGGATACAATGACTTGCACAGAAATATCTTGTTTAACTCTTGTGTTGTACTATCTATTTATCATCTTTAAATCTATTTATCTATCAGTAATTTATAAGTGATATTTATGTGTTATCTAAGGGTTGTGTGCACAAATAGCTTCTTCATCACTATAGCAGGTATATGGTGCCTATAGTAACAGGCTATGGAGTGGACTGTGGGATAGCGGGATATAGTAACAGTGGATAATAGTCTCTGGAAGGGAGTGACTGTGGGAAGCAGGTATAGTAGGGAGAGATGTGCCTATAGTAACAGTGGTACGATAATAGTCTCTGGGAAGGGAGTGTGACTGTGGATAGCAGTATAGTAGGAGAGATAGTACCTATATAACAGGGATAATAGTCTCCTGTGGATAGCAGGTAGTAGGAGAGATGGTGCTATAGTAACAGTGGATAATAGTCTCTGACTGTGGATAGCAGTATAGTAGGGAGAGATGTCTATAGTAACAGTGGATAATAGTCTCTGGGAAGGGAGTGTGACTGTGGGGATAGCAGGTATAGTAGGGAGAGATGTGCCTATAGTAACAGTGGATAATAGTCTCTGGGAAGGGAGTGTGACTGTGGGATAGCAGGTATAGTTAGGGGGAGAGATGGTGCCTATAGTAACAGTGGATAATAGTCTCTGGGAAGGGAGTGTGACTGTGGGATAGCAGGTTATAGTAGGGAGAGATGTGTCTATAGTAACAGTGGATAATAGTCTCTGGGAAGGGAGTGTGACTGTGGGATAGCAGGTATAGTAGGGAGAGATGTGCCTTAGTAACAGTGGATAATAGTCTCTGGGAAGGGAGTGTGACTGTGGGATAGCAGGTATAGTAGGGAGAGCAGAGGGGTGCCTTATAAGTAACCGTGGATAATTAGGTCTCTTGGGAAAGGGAGTGTGGACTGTGGATAGCAGGTATAGTAGGGAGAGATTTGGTGTCTATAGTAAACAGTGGATAATAAGTCTCGGGGGAAGGGAAGTGTGACTGTGGGAAAGCAGGTATAGTAGGGAGAGATGGTGCCTATTAGTAACAGGGATAATAGTCTCTTGGGAAGGGAGTGGACTGTGGAGATAGCAGGTATAGTAGGGAGAGATAGTTACCCTATAGTAACAGTGGATAATAGGTCTCTGGGAAGGGAGTGTGACTTGTGGGGATAGCAGGTTATAGTAGGGAGAGATGGAGTTTACCTATTAGTGAACAGTGGATAATAGTCTCTGGGAAGGGAGTGGACTGTGGGATAGCAGGTTATAGTAGGGAGAGATGTGTCTATAGTAACAGTGGATAATAGTCTCTGGGAAGGGAGTGTGACTGTGGGATAGCAGGTATAGTAGGGAGAGATGGTGCTATAGTAACAGTGGATAATAGTCTCTGGGAAGGGAGTGTGACTGTGGGATAGCAGGTATAGTAGGGAGAGATGGTGCCTATAGTAACAGTGGATAATAGTCTCTGGGAAGGGAGTGTGACTGTGGGATAGCAGGTTATAGTAGGGAGAGATGTGTCTATAGTAACAGTGGATAATAGTCTCTGGGAAGGGAGTGTGACTGTGGGATAGCAGGTATAGTAGGGAGAGATGTGTCTATAGTAACAGTGGATAATAGTCTCTGGGAAGGGAGTGTGACTGTGGGATAGCAGGTATAGTAGGGAGAGATGGTGTCTATAGTGACAGTGGATAATAGTCTCTGGGAAGGGAGTGTGACTGTGGGATAGCAGGTATAGTAGGGAGAGATGGTGTCTATAGTAACAGTGGATAATAGTCTCTGGGAAGGGAGTGTGACTGTGGGATAGCAGGTATAGTAGGGAGAGATGGTGTCTATAGTAACAGTGGATAATAGTCTCTGGGAAGGGAGTGTGACTGTGGGATAGCAGGTATAGTAGGGAGAGATGGTGTCTATAGTAACAGTGGATAATAGTCTCTGGGAAGGGAGTGTGACTGTGGGATAGCAGGTATAGTAGGGAGAGATGGTGCCTATAGTAACAGTGGATAATAGTCTCTGGGAAGGGAGTGTGACTGTGGGATAGCAGGTATAGTAGGGAGAGATGGTGTCTATAGTAACAGTGGATAATAGTCTCTGGGAAGGGAGTGTGACTGTGGGATAGCAGGTATAGTAGGGAGAGATGGTGCCTATAGTAACAGTGGATAATAGTCTCTGGGAAGGGAGTGTGACTGTGGGATAGCAGGTATAGTAGGGAGAGATGGTGTCTATAGTAACAGTGGATAATAGTCTCTGGGAAGGGAGTGTGACTGTGGGATAGCAGGTATAGTAGGGAGAGATGGTGTCTATAGTAACAGTGGATAATAGTCTCTGGGAAGGGAGTGTGACTGTGGGATAGCAGGTATAGTAGGGAGAGATGTGTCTATAGTAACAGTGGATAATAATCTCTGGGAAGGGAGTGTGACTGTGGGATAGCAGGTATAGTAGGGAGAGATGGTGCCTATAGTAACAGTGGATAATAGTCTCTGGGAAGGGAGTGTGACTGTGGGATAGCAGGTATAGTAGGGAGAGATGGTGCCTATAGTAACAGTGGATAATAGTCTCTGGGAAGGGAGTGTGACTGTGGATAGCAGGTATAGTAGGAGAGATGGTGCCTATAGTAACAGTGGATAATAGTCTCTGGGAAGGGAGTGTGACTGTGGGATAGCAGGTATAGTAGGGAGAGATGGTGTCTATAGTAACAGTGGATAATAGTCTCTGGGAAGGGAAGTGTGACTGTGGGATAGCAGGTATTAGTAGGGAGAGATGTGTCTATAGTAACAGTGGATAATAGTCTCTGGGAAGGGAGTGTGACTGTGGTGGGATAGCAGGTATAGTAGGGAGAGATGGTTTTCTATAGTAACAGTGGATAATAGTCTCTGGAGGGAGTGTGACTGTGGGATAGCAGGTATAGTAGGGAGAGATGTGTCTATAGTAACAGTGGATAATAGTCTCTGGGAAGGGAGTGTGACTGTGGGATAGCAGGTATAGTAGGGAGAGATGGTGTCTATAGTAACAGTGGATAATAGTCTCTGGGAAGGGAGTGTGACTGTGGGATAGCAGGTATAGTAGGGAGAGATGTGTCTATAGTAACAGTGGGATGAAGCACAAGTCGCCATTTGAACCTGCTAGATATTTAGAGAGAAAAACATTCATCAGATCATATCTCTGCTCGTGGTGTACAGTATAGTAAAGTACAGATATAGTGTATATGTTCCCATGTCCCATTGAATATAATAATAATAATAATAATAATAATAATAATATAAATATCCGCACACACATCGCTGCTCAGAGGGTAATTGTACCAATTTTCCTTTCTCTGTTCGGCAGGAGGAATAATCCCTCCCCTGTCGGTTGCCATTATCCCGCTGGCAAAGGTTTCCAGGTGAAATCATCAAATTTCCATCAAATCCAAATGGAACATCAAGGTCATATTTGTAAAGTCTTTGGATTAAAAAGATACAATTTTTCATTGCACCACTGAGAGACTGATCCCCCCCCAACACGGATCCAGTAATGGATTCAACCTCTCTAAGGCTAAAGGGATTAGTGTAAAAATCATAAAATAAATCAGCTCCAGCAAATCCGCTGAAAAATATTCCATATTATTGGCCATTATTAGTGGCTAATTTAGACTTTCAACTAAAAGACTCACCACTAATAGCTGGTGTTCACTATATACTTCCTATACTCTCTATGGGACCCACTAATGCACCTCCCCCCTCCCATATGTATAAATACAAATATACAGAGAAGGAATGTTCTGGGCACACAATAAGCTATACCCTCATACTGTACTGTCTAAGGGAATCAATATGGCACCTCCTCCTCCCATATGTATAAATACAAATATACAGAGAAGGAATGTTCTGGGCACACAATAAGCTATACCCTCATACTGTACTGTCTAAGGGAATCAATATGGCACCTCCTCCTCCCATATGTATAAATACAAATATACAGAGAAGGAATGTTCTGGGCACACAATAAGCTATACCCTCATACTGTACTGTCTAAGGGAATCAATATGGCACCTCCCTCCTCCCATATGTATAAATACAAATATACAGAGAAGGAATGTTCTGGGCACACAATAAGCCATACCCTCATACTGTACTGTCTAAGGTAATCAATATGGCACCTCCTCCTCCCATATGTATAAATACAAATATACAGAGAAGGAATGTTCTGGGCACACAATAAGCTATACCCTCATACTGTACTGTCTAAGGGAATCAATATGGCACCTCCCTCCTCCCATATGTATAAATACAAATATACAGCGAAGGAATGTTCTGGGCACACAATAAGCTATACCCTCATACTGTACTGTCTAAGGAAATCAATATGGCACCTCCCTCCTCCCATATGTATAAATACAAATATACAGAGAAGGAATGTTCTGGGCACACAATAAGCTATACCCTCATACTGTACTGTCTAAGGGAATCAATATGGCACCTCCTCCTCCCATATGTATAAATACAAATATACAGAGAAGGAATGTTCTGGGCACACAATAAACTATACCCTCATACTGTACTGTCTAAGGGAATCAATATGGCACCTCCCTCCTCCCATATGTATAAATACAAATATACAGAGAAGGAATGTTCTGGGCACACTATAAATGATAATATAACAGCTGTGAATGATTTCTCTAGAGTTGGAGGGTACAGGGAACATATAGATCCAGTATGTCATTACCCAGAGTACAATGCTGGCAGCAAAGGGCTCAGCTTCTGGATATAATGTTGCCAGTTGAAGTTATAAATACTGCAGTGCCCATTCCACTTTCAGGGTGTTTTTTACCATTCCTGTACTTGAGAATTTATGGAAGAGGCAGGAGCCAAGTTGGCTAGCACTCAAACGCGCTCGGCAAATTAATATTGTAATGGTTTCTAGGTAAAGATTTATTTGCTGCACCAATTTTATGTCCAGAGATCTTGTTTCCTTCAAAAACAAAAATCATCTCCCTTCAAAGCAAAGATTGGGAGCTGCTGCCAAGGGTTAAACATCACCCATTAGTTCCGCCTTGGCAACAGTCACTTCCCAGGAAAACAGCAATGATTTAATAGATTGCAAGCTCCCATGCCAATTACGGTCATACATCTTCTACTCCAGTGAATAGGAGGGTGCGACTGTGGCACATTCACCTGTTGGTCAAAAACGTTCCCATGTGCCATAAACCCTGTAGAACAGATTTCATTTCCACCGTCTTATTTATTGCCTCTAAGTCGTTTCAGAAACGTGTCCATAATAGGGTTAATCCCTAGAGAGCGACACTTACTGCACAAACTGGAAATAGGATTTTTAATTTCTCTTAAAATTAAGGAATCGCCTGTAAAAAAACAAATTGTACTCTAAATCCAACATGCACCTAGAAGTATCTCCTCCAGCTCCCAATTAGTTAAAGTATAACTTTACCAGGTTTACAACTAATTTTATTCCAGTACTGAGGATAATCTGTCCTTCCCTGGCATTTTGGGAATAGAAAAATAGTAACAGTGGATAATAGTCTCTGGGAAGGGAGTGTGACTGTGGGATAGCAGGTATAGTAGGGAGAGATGGTGTCTATAGTAACAATAGGATAATAGTCTCTGGGAAGGGAGTGTGACTGTGGGATAGCAGGTATAGTAGGGAGAGATGGTGCCTATAGTAACAGTGGATAATAGTCTCTGGGAAGGGAGTGTGACTGTGGGATAGCAGGTATAGTAGGGAGAGATGGTGTCTATAGTAACAGTGGATAATAGTCTCTGGGAAGGGAGTGTGACTGTGGGATAGTAGGTATAGTAGGGAGAGATGGTGTCTATAGTAACAGTGGATAATAGTCTCTGGGAAGGGAGTTAGACTGTGGGATAGCAGGTATAGTAGGGAGAGATGTGTCTATAGTAACAGTGGATAATAGTCTCTGGGAAGGGAGTGTGACTGTGGGATAGCAGGTATAGTAGGGAGAGATGTGTCTATAGTAACAGTGGATAATAGTCTCTGGGAAGGGAGTGTGACTGTGGGATAGCAGGTATAGTAGGGAGAGATGTGTCTATAGTAACAGTGGATAATAGTCTCTGGGAAGGGAGTGTGACTGTGGGATAGCAGGTATAGTAGGGAGAGATGTGTCTATAGTAACAGTGGATAATAGTCTCTGGGAAGGGAGTGTGACTGTGGGATAGCAGGTATAGTAAAGGGAGATGGATAAGTTTCCTGGAACCTAAATCCATCCCTACATGTACACGTGTAAGAAATCATTATCTAAGTATAGAAGTCTAATGAGCTGGGGAATGGATGCACCAGACCTGCTCAAATATTGAACCACTCTGCTTGTTGTTAGATAATGTGACAGTAATTAGCAGCCCTGAATGTGAAGGTTTCATACACACAAGAATGTTTGAGTGAGGGGAAAATTAACATTGCCGTGTGCAGCATCCCACGTGCACTTAAAGGCAAAATATAGCATTTTTCTTAGAATGATTTATAATCCATGGGATTCACATAAACACTACGGTATGAGGCTATAGCTTATTGTGTGCCCAGAACATTCCTTCTCTGTATATTTGTATTTATACATATGGGAGGAGGAGGTGCCATATTGATTCCCTTAGACAGTACAGTATGAGGCTATAGCTTATTGTGTGCCCAGAACATTCCTTCTCTGTATATTGTATTTATACATATGGGAGGAGGGAGGTGCCATATTGATTCCCTTAGACAGTACAGTATGAGGGCTATAGCTTATTGTGTGCCCAGAACATTCCTTCTCTGTAATATTTGTATTTATACATATGGGAGGAGGAGGTGCCATATTGATTCCCTTAGACAGTACAGTATGAGGGTATAGCTTATTGTGTGCCCAGAACATTCCTTCTCTGTATATTGTATTTATACATATGGAGGAGGAGGTGCCATATTGATTCCCTTAGACAGTACAGTATGAGGGTATAGCTTATTGTGTGCCCAGAAACATTCCTTCTCTGTATATTTGTATTTATACATATGGGAGGAGGAGGTGCCATTATTGATTCCCTTAGACAGTGACAGTATGAGGGTATAGCTTATTGTGTGCCCAGAACATTCCTTCTCTGTATATTTGTATTTATACATTATGGGAGGAAGGAGGTGCCATATTGATTCCCTTAGACAGTACAGTATGAGGGTATAGCTTATTGGGTGCCCAGAACATTCCTTCTTTGTATATTGTATTTATACATATGGGAGGAGGTGCCATATTGGTTCCCTTAGACAGTACAGTATGAGGGTATAGCTTATTGTGTGCCCAGAACATTCCTTCTCTGTATATTTGTATTTATACATATGGGAGTAGAAGGTGCCATATTGATTCCCTTAGACAGTACAGTATGAGGTATAGCTTATTGTGTGCCCACAACATTCCTTCTCTGTATATTTGTATTTATACATATGGGAGGAGGAGGTGCCATATTGATTCCCTTAGACAGTACAGTATGAGGGTATAGCTTATTGTGTGCCCAGAACATTCCTTCTCTGTATATTTGTATTTATACATATGGGAGGAGGAGGTGCCATACTGATTCCCTTAGACAGTACAGTATGAGGGTATAGCTTATTGTGTGCCCAGAACATTCCTTCTTTGTATATTTGTATTTATACATATGGGAGGAGGTGCCATATTGATTCCCTTAGACAGTACAGTATGAGGGTATAGCTTATTGTGTGCCCAGAACATTCCTTCTCTGTATATTTGTATTTATACATATGGGAGGAGGAGGTGCCATATTGATTCCCTTAGACAGTACAGTATGAGGGTATAGCTTATTGTGTGCCCAGAACATTCCTTCTCTGTATATTTGTATTTATACATATGGGAGGAGGAGGTGCCATATTGATTCCCTTAGACAGTACAGTATGAGGGTATAGCTTATTGTGTGCCCAGAACATTCCTTCTCTGTATATTTGTATTTATACATATGGGAGGAGGAGGTGCCATATTGATTCCCTTAGACAGTACAGTATGAGGGTATAGCTTATTGTGTGCCCAGAACATTCCTTCTTTGTATATTTGTATTTATACATATGGGAGGAGGTGCCATATTGATTCCCTTAGACAGTACAGTATGAGGGTATAGCTTATTGTGTGCCCAGAACATTCCTTCTCTGTATATTTGTATTTATACATATGGGAGGAGGAGGTGCCATATTGATTCCCTTAGACAGTACAGTATGAGGGTATAGCTTATTGTGTGCCCAGAACATTCCTTCTCTGTATATTTGTATTTATACATATGGGAGGAGGAGGTGCCATATTGATTCCCTAGGACAGTACAGTATGAGGGTATAGCTTATTGTGTGCCCAGAACATTCCTTCTCTGTATATTTGTATTTATACATATGGGAGGAGGAGGTGCCATATTGATTCCCTTAGACAGTACAGTATGAGGGTATAGCTTATTGTGTGCCCAGAACATTCCTTCTCTGTATATTTGTATTTATACATATGGGAGGAGGAGGTGCCATATTGATTCCCTTAGACAGTACAGTATGAGGGTATAGCTTATTGTGTGCCCAGAACATTCCTTCTCTGTATATTTGTATTTCTACATATGGGAGGAGGAGGTGCCATATTGATTCCCTTAGACAGTACAGTATGAGGGTATAGCTTATTGTGTGCCCAGAACATTCCTTCTTTGTATATTTGTATTTATACATATGGGAGGAGGTGCCATATTGATTCCCTTAGACAGTACAGTATGAGGGTATAGCTTATTGTGTGCCCAGAACATTCCTTCTCTGTATATTTGTATTTATACATATGGGAGGAGGAGGTGCCATATTGATTCCCTTAGACAGTACAGTATGAGGGTATAGCTTATTGTGTGCCCAGAACATTCCTTCTCTGTATATTTGTATTTATACATATGGAGGAGGAGGTGCCATATTGATTCCCTAGGACAGTACAGTATGAGGGTATAGCTTATTGTGTGCCCAGAACATTCCTTCTCTGTATATTTGTATTTATACATATGGGAGGATGGAGGTGCCATATTGATTCCCTTAGGACAGTACAGTATGAGGGTATAGCTTATTGTGTGCCCAGAACATTCCTTCTCTGTATATTTGTATTTATACATATGGGAGGAGGAGGTGCCATACTGATTCCCTTAGACAGTACAGTATGAGGGTATAGCTTATTGTGTGCCCAGAACATTCCTTCTTTGTATATTTGTATTTATACATATGGGGAGGAGGTGCCATATTGATTCCCTTAGACAGTACAGTATGAGGGTATAGCTTATTGTGTGCCCAGAACATTCCTTCTCTGTATATTTGTATTTATACATATGGAGGAGGAGGTGCCATATTGATTCCCTTAGACAGTACAGTATGAGGGTATAGCTTATTGTGTGCCCAGAACATTCCTTCTCTGTATATTTGTATTTATACATATGGGAGGAGGAGGTGCCATATTGATTCCCTTAGACAGTACAGTATGAGGGTATAGCTTATTGTGTGCCCAGAAACATTCCTTCTCTGTATATTTGTATTTATACATATGGGAGGAGGAGGTGCCATATTGATTCCCTTAGACAGTACAGTATGAGGGTATAGCTTATTGTGTGCCCAGAACATTCCTTCTTTGTATATTTGTATTTATACATATGGGAGGAGGTGCCATATTGATTCCCTTAGACAGTACAGTATGACGGTATAGCTTATTGTGTGCCCAGAACATTCCTTCTCTGTATATTTGTATTTATACATATGGGAGGAGAAGGTGCCATATTGATTCCCTTAGACAGTACAGTATGAGGGTATAGCTTATTGTGTGCCCACAACATTCCTTCTCTGTATATTTGTATTTATACATATGGGAGGAGGAGGTGCCATATTGATTCCCTTAGACAGTACAGTATGAGGGTATAGCTTATTGTGTGCCCAGAACATTCCTTCTCTGTATATTTGTATTTATACATATGGGAGGAGGAGGTGCCATACTGATTCCCTTAGACAGTACAGTATGAGGGTATAGCTTATTGTGTGCCCAGAACATTCCTTCTTTGTATATTTGTATTTATACATATGGGAGGAGGTGCCATATTGATTCCCTTAGACAGTACAGTATGAGGGTATAGCTTATTGTGTGCCCAGAACATTCCTTCTCTGTATATTTGTATTTATACATATGGGAGGAGGAGGTGCCATATTGATTCCCTTAGACAGTACAGTATGAGGGTATAGCTTATTGTGTGCCCAGAACATTCCTTCTCTGTATATTTGTATTTATACATATGGGAGGAGGAGGTGCCATATTGATTCCCTTAGACAGTACAGTATGAGGGTATAGCTTATTGTGTGCCCAGAACATTCCTTCTCTGTATATTTGTATTTATACATATGGGAGGAGGAGGTGCCATATTGATTCCCTTAGACAGTACAGTATGAGGGTATAGCTTATTGTGTGCCCAGAACATTCCTTCTTTGTATATTTGTATTTATACATATGGGAGGAGGTGCCATATTGATTCCCTTAGACAGTACAGTATGAGGGTATAGCTTATTGTGTGCCCAGAACATTCCTTCTCTGTATATTTGTATTTATACATATGGGAGGAGGAGGTGCCATATTGATTCCCTTAGACAGTACAGTATGAGGGTATAGCTTATTGTGTGCCCAGAACATTCCTTCTCTGTATATTTGTATTTATACATATGGGAGGAGGAGGTGCCATACTGATTCCCTTAGACAGTACAGTATGAGGGTATAGCTTATTGTGTGCCCAGAACATTCCTTCTTTGTATATTTGTATTTATACATATGGGAGGAGGTGCCATATTGATTCCCTTAGACAGTACAGTATGAGGGTATAGCTTATTGTGTGCCCAGAACATTCCTTCTCTGTATATTTGTATTTATACATATGGGAGGAGGAGGTGCCATATTGATTCCCTTAGACAGTACAGTATGAGGGTATAGCTTATTGTGTGCCCAGAACATTCCTTCTCTGTATATTTGTATTTATACATATGGGAGGAGGAGGTGCCATATTGATTCCCTTAGACAGTACAGTATGAGGGTATAGCTTATTGTGTGCCCAGAACATTCCTTCTCTGTATATTTGTATTTATACATATGGGAGGAGGAGGTGCCATATTGATTCCCTTAGACAGTACAGTATGAGGGTATAGCTTATTGTGTGCCCAGAACATTCCTTCTTTGTATATTTGTATTTATACATATGGGAGGAGGTGCCATATTGATTCCCTTAGACAGTACAGTATGAGGGTATAGCTTATTGTGTGCCCAGAACATTCCTTCTCTGTATATTTGTATTTATACATATGGGAGGAGGAGGTGCCATATTGATTCCCTTAGACAGTACAGTATGAGGGTATAGCTTATTGTGTGCCCAGAACATTCCTTCTCTGTATATTTGTATTTATACATATGGGAGGAGGAGGTGCCATATTGATTCCCTAGGACAGTACAGTATGAGGGTATAGCTTATTGTGTGCCCAGAACATTCCTTCTCTGTATATTTGTATTTATACATATGGGAGGATGGAGGTGCCATATTGATTCCCTTAGACAGTACAGTATGAGGGTATAGCTTATTGTGTGCCCAGAACATTCCTTCTCTGTATATTTGTATTTATACATATGGGAGGAGGAGGTGCCATACTGATTCCCTTAGACAGTACAGTATGAGGGTATAGCTTATTGTGTGCCCAGAACATTCCTTCTTTGTATATTTGTATTTATACATATGGGAGGAGGTGCCATATTGATTCCCTTAGACAGTACAGTATGAGGGTATAGCTTATTGTGTGCCCAGAACATTCCTTCTCTGTATATTTGTATTTATACATATGGGAGGAGGAGGTGCCATATTGATTCCCTTAGACAGTACAGTATGAGGGTATAGCTTATTGTGTGCCCAGAACATTCCTTCTCTGTATATTTGTATTTATACATATGGGAGGAGGAGGTGCCATATTGATTCCCTTAGACAGTACAGTATGAGGGTATAGCTTATTGTGTGCCCAGAACATTCCTTCTCTGTATATTTGTATTTATACATATGGGAGGAGGAGGGTGCCATATTGATTCCCTTAGACAGTACAGTATGAGGGTATAGCTTATTGTGTGCCCAGAACATTCCTTCTTTGTATATTTGTATTTATACATATGGGAGGAGGTGCCATATTGATTCCCTTAGACAGTACAGTATGAGGGTATAGCTTATTGTGTGCCCAGAACATTCCTTCTCTGTATATTTGTATTTATACATATGGGAGGAGGAGGTGCCATATTGATTCCCTTAGACAGTACAGTATGAGGGTATAGCTTATTGTGTGCCCAGAACATTCCTTCTCTGTATATTTGTATTTATACATATGGGAGGAGGAGGTGCCATATTGATTCCCTAGGACAGTACAGTATGAGGGTATAGCTTATTGTGTGCCCAGAACATTCCTTCTCTGTATATTTGTATTTATACATATGGAGGATGGAGGTGCCATATTGATTCCCTTAGACAGTACAGTATGAGGGTATAGCTTATTGTGTGCCCAGAACATTCCTTCTCTGTATATTTGTATTTATACATATGGGAGGAGGAGGTGCCATATTGATTCCCTTAGACAGTACAGTATGAGGGTATAGCTTATTGTGTGCCCAGAACATTCCTTCTCTGTATATTTGTATTTATACATATGGGAGGAGGAGGTGCCATATTGATTCCCTTAGACAGTACAGTATGAGGGTATAGCTTATTGTGTGCCCAGAACATTCCTTCTTTGTATATTTGTATTTATACATATGGGAGGAGGTGCCATATTGATTCCCTTAGACAGCACAGTATGAGGGTATAGCTTATTGTGTGCCCAGAACATTCCTTCTCTGTATATTTGTATTTATACATATGGGAGGAGGAGGTGCCATATTGATTCCCTTAAACAGTACAGTATGAGGGTATAGCTAATTGTGTGCCAAGAACATTCCTTCTCTGTATATTTGTATTTATACATATGGGAGGAGGTGCCATATTGATTCCCTTAGACAGTACAGTATGAGGCTATAGCTTATTGTGTGCCCAGAACATTCCTTCTCTGTAAATGGGTATTTATACATATGGGAGGAGCTTACTAATGAATTTCAAACCCTCTTGTGTAGTGACTGCAGCAAGATGTATAATCCTGCACATCATGCTGGGGTAAATCCTTAGGCTCTCTGCATAGGGGGCGTCTAAGCAATTTGCCCCCGCCCCCGCTTACTTTTCTGCACTTGGCCTTTGCAAAGAGGAGGAATTGCTTGTTCTGAAAGCAAAAGGACGAGGATAGGGAGTACATGGCAGTTTAAAGGAGTACCCATAAAAAAAATCTAGAAGAAGACATAAAGGACAACCATATATCTCAAAATCCCACCTTTTAACAACTACATATGCCCTCAATGCAGTCTCATTCACTTCAGGTAAGATCTCCACTAAAATCCTCATCATCATCTGGGAGAAAGTGGAGCAAGATGGTTACAACAGGGCATGATGGTGACTGTAGAGCAAGTTCAAGTCAATAGGGTATGATGGAGAGTTGGGTAAGACAGTAAAAGTAGGGTACGATGAAATTAGTGGGGCATGATGGAGGCAGTAGGTTAAGATGGTGATGGTAGAGAAAGATAAAATTAACAGAGTATGATGGAGACAGTTGGGTAAGATGGTAACGGTAGGGCATGATGAAGGCAGTAGGGGTAAGATGGTGACAACAGAGCAATAGAAAATCAGTAGTGGATGATGGAGGTAGCAGGGTAAGATGGTGATGGTAGGGCAAGATGTAGTCAATAGGGCATGACGGTGACTTGTAGGGTAAGATGGCAACAGTAGGATATGATAGTGATAGTAGGGCAAGATGAAGGCAGTAGGGAGTTTTGTCCTAGGATAATCCACTAGTAAAGACATCCTTAACACCAGTCATAATTCATTAACAGCTGGAAGGATGCACAATAAACCTCCCTATAATGACACAATGTAGTAACAGGTCATTTGGTGATCATCAACGGATTCCCTTTCTGAACATCTCCCAAACCATCCCTGTGAGATATATAGAACATTGTTCCTTCTCTCCATCAACTTGATTTGATTCCTTTTCCACTACGCATCCAGACACTAAAGCCAAGTCAGGAGCCTCGTTTCCTCCGAAATGTGACAGCGTCAAGAGTTTGTTCATAGAGCAATGGATTCTGAAAGCCTCTGATGAAAAAATCAAGACGCTGGGGACAAAGCAAATCAGGGAACATCCAAGCGGACAATTGATGGGAGAAGCTATTTCTCTAAGAGGTCTTGACGTTCAATAAGGTGTCTGGAGAGATGGGAATTACTGTGTTTGGAAGCCCTTAGAAAAAGTGAAGTGGAGATCTGTTCAACCAGGAATGACAGCTTATGGCTTTATGATTATGTGGTCCTTCAGCCCAAGTTAACAGCCTAAAGTGATGGTGGGTGGGCATTTCATGTACATTTATCCGTAGATATACATTTAGGTTTGTGTAGGCATCAGTCATACCCAGAGTTCATTCTACAAACCCCTTCCATGAAGATCTAAAGATAGGGCCACCTTGCCTTGGCCTTAAAGTACAGAGGGTAGAGGGAGCCCCAATCTGCTCCAAATACACCCTCTTCCCTCAGGCAACAAAACTGATTATTTTATTATCTTTTTAAGTAAAAATACAATTATAATAACAGAAAGAACCCATAAATTCAAGCACGGCGGAAAAGGGAATGGATAATTGGCTGAAATCAAATGGACTTGCTGCGGTGAGACAGGTCGACGCGACGTGAGTGAAAATGTAATCTCGTAAAAACCTGGTGGAATAACATTTTCCCTGCCATTTGTCACAGCCTGTCCCCGGCACAGCTTCTAATTACACAGCAATGGAACAGGGTAGGGGTGGGAGTGGGCACATTGAAAGTAAATAAGTGTTTAGGCTGATAAGGTTGGCTAGCTGCATTCCTGGCTCCGTGCGTTCGGAGACGATAAGAGTGCACAATCGGAATATATCTGTGTGGCTTTGGTTTGATTCCACTCTATGTGGAGTCTTCTCATGTCTCTGTAGGGTTCCTGCCTAGGTTAAATAGGTTTAAATCTGACCCTGGTGGACACCTTCATTAGGCACTGCACTACGGCAGGGAGTTATGTGCTAAATAGCACGCTGGCTTTTAATAGAACGCACAGAGACCTAACGAGGCTTGGTATTTAGTAGACCCTGCACAGCCTAGGCAGGATAAAGTAGCACACAATAGCATGGCACACTGGTATTTAATAAACTCCACACTGCCCTAGTGGGGCACTAACCCCCAGAAGGGCCAGGTAGCACACCGCCAATTTGTAGACCCCAAAGCAAAGCAAAGTGGCATACCATTTAGAAGACCCTACGCAACCTCATTAGGGCAAACATTAGCATTTAGAAGACCGGACTCAGCCCAAGTAAGGCAGTAGACCACACAAAAGCTGGTACACCATGGGGATCACACAAAACCTCAGCAGGGCCAATTGGCAAAAAGGCTTTTAGAAGACCCCACAGAGCCCAAGCAGGGCAAAATATCACCCCCAGTGAATAGACTGTATCAGCCTATCAAGGTTGCACATGGGCTTCACGACACCGCAGTTGGGTATTTAGTAGACCCAATAAAGCCCAAGCAACATAGCACCCTTTCACCTAACAAACTGCACCAGCATATGACGGTAGCACATGGGCTTTACAAAACCCTAGTTGGGCAAGGTGGTAAACTGGCATTTAATAGACCCTCTAGTGAGAAGACTGCACCATACTGGCACCAGGAAAGGAAACGCAGAGTCTTAGATAAAGGCTCAAACAAATGATACTTTCTGTAACTCTGTTCTAGGTAAGGGGACATATATAAGTCCTGAGGATTGTGGCAAGAGATGGTGTGGAAACATCTTCTTCCCTGTCGTCAGCCACCAAAAATGGGTCGATCATGTTGATGGACACAAACCTACGGACTCAGAATATAACTTTTCCGTGTCAGTAATTCAAAAGTAGGAGCCTGACCAGCCACTTGTCAACCCAATTGCTTGATAAGGAAAACTGCCACCAAGCATGACAGATTGAGACCAGAACACTAATGTCTTCAGACCAGAACCCTAGTGTGTTGAGACCAGAGCACTAATGTCTTGAGATCAGAACTCTAATGTCTTGAGACCAGAACCCTAATGTCTTGAGACCAGAACCCTAATGACTTGAGACCAGAACTCTAATGTCTTGAGACCAGAACCCTAATGTCTTGAGACCAGAACTCTAATGTCTTGAGACCAGAACCCTAATGTCTTGAGATGAGAACACAGATGTCTTGAAACCAGAACCCTAATGTCTTGAGACCAGAACCCTAATGTCTTGAGATCAGAACCCTAATGTTTTGAGTCCAGAACCCTAGTGTCTTGCACCAAACTTCCCTGTGCTTGGGTTATTGGGGGGTACAATGTAGCACTGACTGCGGCATCCTTTGATCACGGGAAAATGTAGGTTTGTAATGGGAGGAAAGGAAAATATTCCTATAAAAAATGTTAATTTGTCCATTTCAAAAAAATTTTTTAAGGGATTAATCAGCTAATTTGTCTCCTTAGCTAAGGTGGCTTCTCCGACTGGGGGGGGGGGCAAATGACTCTCCAGCGGGTGGAAAGATCACTCTCTAATGTTCTTCAGAAGTCGTATTAAAGCGATACACTCCCCTTCCTATAAATTATTCATGGGGGAAACACAGTCGGAATATTCTTTTCAAGCCTCTAATTAGGAGATCAGAAAACCCCAGGCTTAATTGTCCATATATGAATTCATACATGGGATTTGCCGTACTCCTAACCCCTGCAGCCATGGAGCTGTCTCCGGAACTGTGTCGCTAGAGACCCATCTCTGCCAAGAGCTGTGCGGGGATTTAGGCACAAATAGGTCCTTTTGTCTTAGAAGTTAAATCCGTTTGTCCTTATAAAGTCACTTTCAAGAATAATACCTTGTTATTGACATAGGAGGAAGGGAAAGAGGGGAATCTGGGTGGAAAGGGGTGAATGAGAAGGTAAAATTGGAAAAATATCATAGAAAATGGCATTTTAATGAAAGCAGTGAGAAGAAACTGATGGAATATAAAGTAGAGCAGATGATGGTGTAAACAACAGAAACCCCATTACCTACAATATAAAGGTTTATCAGCAAACAGAAAAGAAGCGCCTTTCTTCTAATCCACTCAACACATTAAAGAGAATGCGAGGGGGGGGAGAGAAAATCTCAGCTCAGAGTCTGATCCCCAGTGCCCAGATCAATAGGATGGAGAGGAGAGAGGCGCAGAGAGACTTTATGTTTCACGTTGGATGAGAGATAATACGTTAAAATGATGTGTTAAACGCTGGCGGTTATTAGAAACCCAGTCATCAGGCTGAGCTATGGGGCTCCTCATGCAAAACACAAGCTGACTGATGACTAAACACAATGATGTACAACAGATGATTGGGCAACAGACCCCAGAGTCCAGCAGGGCAGTGTAAAGTACTAGTAACTCTACTAGGGAAGTAGTACCAGACAGCAGCGTGTTACACTGGTATTTCATAGAACCCACTAGTGGGGCAGGGAGGCACATGGTATTTAGTAGACCCCAAACATCCCCAGCAGTTTAAGGTGGCACAATAGCTTTTAACAGACCCCCACACACAACCCCATTAGGACAATATGACACTGTAGAGTTTAGTAGACCCCACACAGTCAGGGGCAAGTAGGATAAGATGGCACACTGGCATTTAATAAACTGCACAAACCCCAAGTAGGATAAGATGGCACATAGGAATTTAATGAATTGCACAAACCCCAAGTAGGATAAGATGACAAACTGGCATTTAATGAACTGCACAAAACCCAAGCAGGATAGGATGGCAAACTGGCATTTAATGAACTGCACAAAACCCAAGTAGGATAAGATGGCAAACTGGCATTTAATGAACTGCACAAAACCCAAGCAGGATAAGATGGCACACTGGCATTTAAACAGACCTCACACAACCCTAATGGAGCAGGGGGCACCCAGGCAATAGACAGACTGCACAAAAATGGAAGAGTGGCACCCTAACACCAGCATACAATAACCTTGTTTTCTCCCAGACTGGCAAGTGCATGTAAATAATAGACACATATATATATATATATACAGAATAAAGAAGGAATGGCAGAGCAGCCTACCTGTAGCAGAGTTGGAGCAAGTTGGCACAGGGAATGGCCAGTCATGAAGCAGAGCAGGAGTCGCATTCTGCCATGTCTCTCCCTGAGACAATGAGTAAATGGGTGTCGTGTGGCAGTGGGAATAGACTGACTGTCAGTAGCAGCAGCAACAGGAGCAGGAGCAGGCACGGGGGGACATTGTCCTTGATGGAACCTGCTGCTGTTACTGCCCAGAGAATGCGCTGACTGGGCTAAGGGGCTCAGGGCTGATAAAGAGCTGCTAATTCCTCCATCTGCTCCCGACCCCTCTAGTTCAGGTAGAGCTGTGTGAGGGGAGGGGTTGCACCCCGGGGGTCTCCAGTCTCAGCCTCCACCACTGAATGGGAGCGAATGAGGAGAGTCCCACCTGATTCAATGACCAAATAGACTGATCGACAGAGAACAGGGGGCTGGGAGCTGACACTCTCATTCATACAGGGAATGGGCTGGGAGGATAGAGACACTCTCTGCGAGACAGGGAAAGGACTGCCAGCAGCAGAATGGAAAAGGAATGGATTTGGATATACAGCATTGAGCTGACAGTACAGACATGGACACAGGGAAGTGCCAGAGAGCAGAAATTCTAACAGGTTTCCACTTGCTGCTCCAGCCTCTCCTCCAACGAGAGAAGCACTGCCCCCTGATTTGGGGTTCTAATTGGAAAGAACAAATACTGTCTCTTTAATCCATCTCTCTCTCTCTCTCTCTCTCTCTCTCTCTCTCTCTCTCTCTCTCTCTCTCTCTCTCTCTCTCTCTCTCTCTCTCAAAGACACACACTCCTCTCTTTCATTGAATCTCTAACATACCCCCTCTCTTATTGTGTGTGTTTCTGAAACAGTCACATTAAAGTGCTAAAGTGTGGCACCGTTGTGTGTGTGTGTGTATTCATGGTGTCTCTATCTCTGTGCCTGTGCGATATACAGTATATCCATGTATGAGCAAATGTGTTTTAGTGTGTGTATAAGTGTGTGTGTGTATTTGTATGGTGTTTACGTGGGTGTTATACTGGATATGTTCTATGGAAACTTTGGAGGCTGTTCCTGCTGAATTGTGCTTAGTACAGGGAATACCTATGTACCATAGTTTTATGGGATCTCTCTGTACAGACTATGAGTAAACTTAGGGGACTGTTCCTGCTGAATTGTGCTTAGTACAGGGAATACCTATGCTGCCATAGTTTTATGGGATCTCTCTGTACAGACTATGAGTAAACTTAGGGGACTGTTCCTGCTGAATTGTGCTTAGTACAGGGAATACCTATGCTGCCATAGTTTTATGGGATCTCTCTGTACAGACTATGAGCAAACTTAGGGACTGTTCCTGCTGAATTGTGCTTAGTACAGGGAATACCTTGTTCTGTATACAGGCTATGAAAAACCTTACAGGGAATACATAATCATTTAACACAATTTAACAGCAGCATTTAATCCCCTTTAATACTTCCACATCACATCCCCATCACTCGTTACATTGTATCCACAGCTGCGACATCAAACTGTAACTTTCTTTCCCAAAGCTCATTCCCAAAAATCTCACATCCGGTCGCTAATTCCAGCTTTACTGTTGGTCGCAGGGTTGACCCATCACTGTATTTATCTCGGGACTCAGCGATGCCCCTTCTGTTTGTGCAGACCCTCTTATCTACCCCTCCCCCAGCAGCAGTAGATTTAATGTTATTGGTATTTGTATAATAAACATATTATCATAATTACATACTGTAGGTATAGGAGGCAGAGATATTGGGGGGGGGGGTGTTGTGGGATTTCATGGAATGAAACATAATTAGTGCAATTATCAATAACAAAGAAGTAGACTTACATGTCAGGAGTTGATTGCAAGTCTCCCCTGTCAACATGAAAAGGGTTAGTTTACCTTTAAATTAACCTTTAGTGCGTTATACGTTTTTTAAAAAATGTATTTCTTATGGTTTATAAATTATTTGCCCTTTTCTGCTGCCTCTTTCCAGCTTTCAAAAGGGGGGAAGCACGCCCACTGGAATTATGGGAAGGGAGGCTGCATTATGGGTAAAAAAAAAAGGAAATGCGCCCAAAATTGCCTACAAATCCCTGATCTGGACCTGCTATTGGGCTAAAGTTGCCTGTTGTTTTATATTCCATGTTATGTCTGCTATTAACCCTGTGCTGTCCAGGTAGGACCCCTTCTGGATTGTTTGTAACACAACAGGAGGGCTTTGGGCAGTCATAGGGATAATTATGTCCAAACAACCTAAGACTTAAGCATAAGTAATTCATCAGGCTTTTACCCACAAACCTCTGCCTTGACCCCAGTTCTGGAGAGGCGCCTCTACAGGAGTTTCTGGGCCGACTGTGAGAGAACAATGGAGATTTAACCAAGACTGAAACTGCCGGCTGAACCAGTAATATCCTCACCAAAGCTTTGGGACTCATTCTACATTCACTTCCTATTTCCATTAATTTAGTATTATTTAAAAAACCTAGTGTTTTGGTTCGGTCGTTTCTGATTTCTTAGACTAAATTGAATAAATCTTTAATTTATTAATGGCCAGTTATTTTCCAATGTGTGTGTGTGAGGCTCAGTGCTGGGTTATTATTTCACGCTGTATCTCGTAACTTTAATTCCATCGCCCCCCCCCCCCCCATGGATTTATGCAGCGGAGCAGTCGGCTTGCCCGGATCTAATGGAAGGGAGTGATTTTAAAGGGCAAGTTAAAAGGCAAATCAAAGGGACACTATCACTTTTTTGGAGGCTGCCACTAGGTGGCGCATGCAGTGAACAACTGACAGCTGCAAAGGCGCCAGTTATCACTACCACTGTAATACTCAATACTCACTTACGCAAAAAAGGATGTCCCTGGTTTTGGACAGGGATCTCACTTGTGTGTCTGTTGCTTGTTCTCTCCCTATGATATTGGTGGGGTGCCTATCCCCCCATTCTCATACTTCATGCCCCCCCTGCTGAGCCAGGACCCAGTAGTGCCCCTGTATTTCCAGTGACCCCAGGTGCACAACAATAATGATACCTATCTAAGGGCATTTTCTGCCGAGTGCCAAATAAACGTCCGACTCCCTCGCTCATAGGAATCCATTGTGTATATAAATAGGATGCGGATTGCGGAAAAACCGTAACATCATCTAAATGATAATATTTACTGGTGAGAATTCATTGCTGTTTATCTGGGATTTCCAGGGAGATCAGTTTTTTACGGGATATTAATTATACAGTTAATCTAATTCTGATCATCACTCGGCGTATACAACATTTCATCTCGGCTCTTTCCTTGTGGGAGGGGACTCGGCTTTAGAGAGATGTTATTGTTTAGGATTGTGAGCTCTGCAGGGTTTCAGTCCTGTTCGAGGAGGTGATTGCATCCGAAGTGGTGGATACGATTTATCTCAAGCACTAGAAACGGTGAGAGTTTAGGGAACAGTGAAATGAGGGATCACTTACAACGGCAACTGCAGTATTGTCCCTCCTGTTTCTTGAGCAAAAATGGGGCCCTTGGGGTCACCATCAGAAATCACAGCAACCTTTCCTGTGCCCACCTCAGACCCTACCCAGACCTGATGGTGGCCCTAGGGGGCCCAGGAGACATCTTCATTTCCATTCATTTGGGTGCATTTCATGCCCAAAAGGCACTTGGTCAGGGGTGTTTGTTGTTTTGTGGAAAGTTTTCTGCTCCCCGAGATAAGGGTCTGAGGCTGATTCAATTTGGCAAGTTTAGTTACATTGGCTATATGTGACATCTTACTAGAAGAGGGCCCTTCATTTTGCAGCCTTGGTGGGCAGCCAAGGCTCCAGTCCAACCCAGTCACCACCCTCAAACACAGTTCTAGGGTTCCCTCTGTGGTCTTCAATAGACTTGCACCCAAAGAATCAAGTGAGGGTGTCATTTAGGGAGGTATATTGGTTGATGGAAACAGGATGAAAGCAGAAGTTTTAAACTGCTTCTTTTCACTGCCTCCTTAAAGGGGTTGTTCACCTTTAAATTGACTTTCAGCATGATATAGAGAGTGTTATTCCGAGACAATCTGCAATTGGTTTTCATTTTTTATTATTTCTGGTTTCTGAGTTATTGAGCTTTTTATTCGGAAGCTCTCCAGTTCTGAAGTTTCAGCAATCCGGTTGCTAGGGCCCAACTTACCCTTGCAACCAAGCTTTGATCTGAATAAGAAACGTGAATAGGAGAGGCCTGGATAGAAAGATGAGTATTGAAAAGTAGCAATTACAAAAACGTTGTACCCTCACAGAGCATTTGTTTTTAAGATGGGGTCAGTGACCCCTATATGAAAGCTGGAAAGAGTCAGATAAAGAAGGCAAATCATTCAAAACTCATAACGAAGGCCAGTTGAAAGCTGCTTCGAATTATCCATTCTATAACATACTAAAGGTTTAGTCAAAGGTGAACGTTCTAATTAAGAAGGATTTGTGGACTTTCCAAACTGCCCTTTAGATGGAGAAAACACGTCCAACGCTATAATCACATTAGTATTTACAGAGTATCTCGTAAGGAAGAAGGGAATTGATACAAGGATACACCAGGCTGTCGTAGGTCCCAGGCTCATGTTGGAGAATGACAGAAACAATGTTTCAAGAGCTGACAATTCTCTTTTCCTCATTAAATCTCCATTCCCCTTGACACATCTCTATTTTTTTTTTTTTAATATCCGAGGACCCGCAAAGCCCGGGAGGTAAGTCCTCGCTGAATACGGACCAGATCTCGACCCGGGAGCCCTGGTTAATGTTCATCACTGTCACATTTGTCCTGTTCTGGGGAGTTCCGCCTGCCATGTTCTTGCAGAGTAAATAAATGGTAATTTGATTCAAGCTGCATTATTCATTTGCCAATTGATTTATGCAGCAATTCAATTAGTCAGTGCATTTAGTCTGTGCCCAGGATTCTCTCTGAATGGCAGGGGGAGATGAAGTTCATACGGTGCCCTCAGAACTGCTCTTGCCTTCGGGATTCAGATTCAGGTCATTTAGAAACCCCCTTTGCTGCCAAGTCAGTTCAAAAAAGGGAGATGGCTCTCACATTGCAAACATTTAGGGCATAAGTTTACCCTATGCTGTATATGGAAATGATAGGAGTGGTATGTTCCTCGCCAACAACATTATAAGGCTGTCATTGGGCAATATTTCAATAAAAGGGAAGCAGTATGGAAGCCCCGACTTAAAGGGGGTGCTTCATCTTCACATTGACTTTTAGTATGTCATAGAATGGCTCATTTGAAGTAACTTTTCAATTGGTCTTCATTTTTTCTTTTGTATAGTTTTTGAATTATTTGCCTTCTTCTTCTGACTCTTCACGGCTTTCGAATGAGGGTCACTGACCCCATCTAGAAAACAAAGGCTCTGTAAGGCTACACAATTACTGTTATTGCTACTTATTACTCATCTTTCTATTTAGGTCCTCTCCTATTCATATTCCAGCCTCTCATTCAAATCAGTCCATGATTGCTAGGGGAATTTGAACCCCCTATGACAAAGACCCCAAAAAATTATATTTGAAAAGGGGAATAATATAGTAATATAATAAAAAATGTGAAGGAGAAATACAACCTCCTCATTTTACTGTGTGATCTTATTGGACAAGGAACCATGGTTGTCTATATTGGACATGGAAGTTATATCACAACCATAGACCTCTGGAGGACCCCAAGAGTCATTCCTAAACCACAGACACCTGTTTATCTGCCTAGGCTGCAGATAATGAGACAAAGACCCAACAAAAAAATTATGTGAAATAGAAATACAACCTTCTTATTTTACTGTGTGATTTTATTGGACAAGGAACTGTGATCATCTTTAGGACCTCAAGCTATGCCTATACCATAGACACCTATCTATGTACAAACTACATAGACTGATAATAATGACACATAGACCCTCAAAAAATAATATCTGAAAGGAGAAATACAATCTCTTCATTTAATCATGTGATTATATTGAACAAGGAAGTTATATCAGAGCTATAGACACTTGGAGGACCTCAAGAGTCACGCTTATACCATAGAGACCTGTCTATCTGCAAACTACATAGGCTGCTAATAATGACATATAGACCCCAAAAACTGAATATCTGAAAGGAGAAATACAACCTCTTCATTTTACAGTGTGATTATATTGAACAAGGAAACTATATTAGAACCATAGACCTCTGAAGGACCTCAAGAGTCATTCCTATACCATAGACACCTGTGACAAAGACCTCAAAAAAGGATATTTGAAAAGGGGAATAATATAGTAATATAATAAAGAACGTGAAAGAGAAATACAACCTCCTCATTTTACTGTGTGATTTTATTGGACAAGGAACCATGGTTGTCTATATTAGACAAGGTGATTATATCACAACCATAGACCTCTAGAGGACCCCAAAAGTAATTCCTAAACCATAGACACCTGTTTATCTACATGGGCTGCAGATAATGACACAAAGACCCCAAAAAAAGAATATCTGAAAGGAGAAATACAATCTCTTCATTTAACCATGTGATTATTTTGAACAAGGAAGTTATATCAGAACTATAGACACCTGGAGGACCTCAAGAGTCACTCCTATACCATAGAGACCTGTCTATCTGCATACTACATAGGCTGCTAATAATGACACATAGACCCCAAAAACTAAATATCTGAAAGGAGAAATACAACCTCTTCATTTTACAGTGTGATTATATTGAACAAGGAAACAATATCAGAACCATAGACCTCTGTAGGACCTCAAGAGTCATTCCTATGCCATAGACACCTGTGACAAAGACGTCAAAAAGGGATATTTGAGAGGGGAATAACATAGTAACATAATAAAGAATGTGAAAGAGAAATACAACCTCCTCCTTTTAATGTGTGATTTTATTGGACAAGGAACCATGGTCATCCTCTGGAGGACCTCAAGCCATTCCTATACCATAGACACCTGTTTATCTGCATAGGCTGCAGATAATAAGACAAAGACCCCAAGTATGTGAAATGGAAATACATTGGCCACATATGTCTGAAAACAATTTCTGATTGGCTGAGCCTTATTCCAAAGGTCTACAATAACATCACCAAAGGTCTACAATAACATCACCAAAGGTCTACAATAACATCAGAGGAGATGCATCACTTCCCAAGCCCAGCCGAAGCCAGTTCTTCTCTGCCTATGAGAATATGATTCACTCCTCTGGAAACTAATACTGGGAAAACTTTAGGTCCGAGCAGGGTTGCAGGGAGTTCAGGAAAGGGTTGTTTTAATTCTCTGAATGGCTACCTAGTTCATACAGATAAAAGGAGGTTGAAGTAGGTTCTTACACCCCACTGAAGTGCATCAGACCTGTGCCAAGTAGTGTTGCCGGAAAAGTCAATACTACTTTCCCATGTTTTCCCATGTTTGATCTGTAACATAGAATGTCCCGGCTGGAACGACAAAGCAATGAACATCCAGGCGAGACGCACAAGCCCAATTCATATACTCCGACCCAGAAAGAAAAGCACTTGCCGGCTGCTGTAAGTCTTGTACTTTCATTGTATGTACAAGGATTAAATCAATAGAGTGCCATTATATACACGACTTTTATCACCTTGAAACCCCACTGCTTTACATTACACATCCGGCACTACAATAACATTCTCTGCTTCTGTTTGATGAGCTGATTCTTTACACAGAGGCTCGACGAGCCCAATATATTCCAGTCTTGTGTCTTTCATCTGCCTCCGTCCTGGGGTTTTATGCCACATCAGCCCAAGAACTTCTTGTTAATGGAATTCCTATCAGTAACATCGTCCTCCGAATCTAATGAGCCGCCACATAAATCATTTGCCCGAACACAGGGGATGCAGTTGGTCTGTAGAATTCCAATAGAAGGATGAGACTGGGAAATCTGTATCTGGTACAATTATGGAAAACAATCAATATACTGAATCTATATATTCACTGAGTCCTAAGGGAACAGATGCTTGAATAGGAAAAGATATGAAGGAAAGTTGGTATAACTTTGTACATAATGAATATTCTCTTCCCAGATACTATTATCCACTGTTACTATAGACACATCTCTCCCTACTATACCTGCTATCCCACAGTCACACTCCCTTCCCAGAGACTATTATCCACTGTTACTATAGACACATCTCTCCC
Source organism: Xenopus laevis (assembly GCF_017654675.1). Classification (NCBI taxonomy): domain Eukaryota; kingdom Metazoa; phylum Chordata; class Amphibia; order Anura; family Pipidae; genus Xenopus; species Xenopus laevis. The sequence continues at coordinate 3,208,774 of NC_054376.1, read as the reverse complement.
TACTATACCTGCTATCCCACAGTCACACTCCCTTCCCAGAGACTATTATCCACTGTTACTATAGGCACCATCTCTCCCTACTATACCTGCTATCCCACAGTCACACTCCCTTCCCAAAGACTATTATCCACTGTTACTATAGGTACCATCTCTCCCTACTATACCTGCTATCCCACAGTCACACTCCCTTCCCAGAGACTATTATCCCACTGTTACTATAGGCACCATCTCTCCCTACTATACCTGCTATCCCACAGTCACACTCCCTTCCCAGAGACTATTATCCACTGTTACTATAGACACCATCTCTCCCTACTATCCCACAGTCACACTCCCTTCCCAGAGACTATTATCCACTGTTACTATAGACACCATCTCTCCCTACTATACCTGCTATCCCACAGTCACACTCCCTTCCCAGAGACTATTATCCACTGTTACTATAGGCACTATCTCTCCCTACTATACCTGCTATCCCACAGTCACACTCCCTTCCCAGAGACTATTATCCCACTGTTACTATAGGCACCATCTCTCCCTACTATACCTGCTATCCCACAGTCACACTCCTTCCCAGAGACTATTATCCCACTGTTACTATAGACACCATCTCTCCCTACTATACCTGCTATCCCACAGTCACACTCCCTTCCCAGAGACTATTATGCACTGTTACTATAGACACCATCTCTCCCTACTATACCTGTTATCCCACAGTCATACTCCCTTCCCAGAGACTATTATCCACTGTTACTATAGGCACCATCTCTCCCTACTATACCTGCTATCCCACAGTCACACTCCCTTCCCAGAGACTATTATCCACTGTTACTATAGGCACCATCTCTCCCTACTATACCTGCTATCTCACAGTCACACTCCCTTCCCAGAGACTATTATCCACTGTTACTATAGACACCATCTCTCCCTACTATACCTGCTATCCCACAGTCACACTCCCTTCCCAGAGACTATTATCCACTGTTACTATAGGCACCATCTCTCCCTACTATACCTGCTATCCCACAGTCACACTCCCTTCCCAGAGACTATTATCCACTGTTACTATAGGCACCATCTCTCCCTACTATACTTGCTATCTCACAGTCACACTCCCTTCCCAGAGACTATTATCCACTGTTACTATAGACACCATCTCTCCCTACTATACCTGCTATCCCACAGTCACACTCCCTTCCCAGAGACTATTATCCCACTGTTACTATAGACACCCTCTCTCCCTACTATACCTGCTATCCCACAGTCACACTCCCTTCCCAGAGACTATTATCCACTGTTACTATAGACACATCTCTCCCTACTATACCTGCTATCCCACAGTCACACTCCCTTCCCAGAGACTATTATCCACTGTTACTATAGACACCATCTCTCCCTACTATACCTGCTATCCCACAGTCACACTCCCTTCCCAGAGACTATTATCCCACTGTTACTATAGACACCCTCTCTCCCTACTATACCTGCTATCCCACAGTCACACTCCCTTCCCAGAGACTATTATCCACTGTTACTATAGACACCATCTCTCCCTACTATACCTGCTATCCCACAGTCACTCTCCCTTCCCAGAGACTATTATCCACTGTTACTATAGACATTCAAATGATCCCATAACATTGTTCTCCCCTTCAGGTCCCATCAGGCAGTCACAATGGGCTTTTATAGGTAATACTTTCCATTACGTGCACGGTCTCTGATTACTTTATTATACAGAACATTCCCGCCAGTGGTTCAGAAATTGTGTGTAGGGAAACCCAAAGGGAAATATTTATATACATTGTTGCAGGGGAATTTCTACTCATATTGCTGTTTTATGCTGACTTTGCACTTATACATTTTCATCTCATTAAAGGTCTGACACATTTGGTTCGGCGAAGCTTCAAGTAGAATTCAATTGGCGGAAGCATCAAGTGCAAGTTCCGTTAATAAACAAACTGCTCAGCAGGGGAGGGGGACAAGATGTTATTTGAAATCCCCACCAGGCTGCAGAGGAGTCAGGACCATAACTTGTGCCTTCCTTTAGTTTGTAATGTGGGAATAATTGCCCTGCAGCTTTGTAGCCCTTACTGACCTCCAATTCCAAGAATGCCTTGAGAGTGACTGGAAAGAAAACAAAGAGCAGTAGGAAGATGAGGAGAATTTGCATAATTTCACGTTCCCAGGACCAGACACAACTTCAGCGCCTAGAACATGGGTTCAACTAAACCAATAGAACCTGCCCAGTCACCTCTCTGCTTTTACCAATGTAAAGACGGTCTGGACAATTTGGAGCAGTCGTCTTCAAACATTTTGGGATTAGTAGTCTATTTAACAGGTTACAATTAAATAAAACAAATCAATCACCTCTATTTCCAGGAGTACCAATGGGATCCAATAAACCTTCCCTAAATTTACCCCAATTGATCTTCAGACGGCGTCCCCTTATTTCATAGAAATCTTATATATATATATATATATATATATATATATATATATATATATATATATAACAAACAAGGGAAAGTTGTGCTCACCACTAGTTTTTAAAACCATTAGGCGGGGGTGCAATGAGGGTGTGACCACAAAATACATATAGACAAATACAAGAGTCCTCTGCACTCAACCCATTATCAATATATTTAAGACAGAGACATTTTGTGCTACTGCTACTGAAAAATGCCTTACCCTTTAAACAAAACAGGGATTGTTTGTCCATATATTGCAATATATTTAAGCTGAACAACTACGTCAAAGTCATCCCATATCTGGCCAGTCCTATGCTCAATTTTCATCTGATTCATTAAGAATTCTATGGTTTAATTATACATTTTATAAAAGGGACGAATACGTTTTACCTGCAACTTACTCGCTGCTTTCAAAGTAAAACTCCCAAACTTGGCTGCCCTTTTATTAGACACCAGTGGGATCACCTGACTATAGTTGGAGGGGGTGGGAGCTACAACATGGAGCTGGTCACTGCTCTTGTAGAACTATAACAAACAAGGGAAAGTTGTGCTCACCACTAGTTTTTAAAAAATATATTGATAATGGGTTGAGTGCAGAGGAATCTTGTATTTGTCTATATGTATTTTGTGGTCACACCCTCATTACACCCCCGCCTAATGGTTTTAAAAACTAGTGGTGAGCACAACTTTCCCTTGTTTGTTATAGTTCTACAAGAGCAGTGACCAGCTCCATGTTGTAGCTCCCACCCCCTCCAACTATAGTCAGGTGATCCCACTGGTGTCTAATAAAAGGGCAGCCAAGTTTGGGAGTTTTACTTTGAAAGCAGCGAGTAAGTTGCAGGTAAAACGTATTCGTCCCTTTTATAAAATGTATAATTAAACCATAGAATTCTTAATGAATCAGATGAAATTAAGCGTAGGACTGGCCAGATATGGGATGACTTTGACGTAGTTGGCCAGCTTAAATATATTGTAATATATGGACAAACAATCCCTGTTTTGTTTAAAGGGTAAGGCATTTTTCAGTAGCAGTAGCACAAAATGTCTCTGTCTTAAATATATTGATAATGGGTTGAGTGCAGAGGACTCTTGTATTTGTCTATATATATATATATATATATATATATATATATATATATATAGGAGAGTAACCCATGGATACCCAGGGTACAAATAAACACTCGCCCCAAATCTCCCCCTAACTGACCTTCAGACTGGGCCCCCTTAGCTCATAACAAGGTTACAGATATATAGAAACATTGGGGTGTCACCCTGCTATAGTTCCAGGGGTACCCAGGGTACAAATAAGCACTCACCCCAAATCTCCCCCTAACTGACCTTCAGACTGGGCCCCCTTAGCTCATAACAAGGTTACAGATATATAGAAACATTGGGGTGTCACCCTGCTATAGTTCCAGGGGTACCCAGGGTACATATAAACACTCACCCCAAATCTCCCCCTAACTGACCTTCAGACTGGGCCCCCTTAGCTCATAACAAGGTTACAGATATATAGAAACATTGGGGTGTCACCCTGCTATAGTTCCAGGGGTACCCAGGGCACAAATAAGCACTCACCCCAAATCTCCCCCTAACTGGCCTTCAGACTGGGCCCCCTTAGCTCATAACAAGGTTACAGATATATAGAAACATTGGGGTGTCACCCTGCTATAGTTCCAGGGGTACCCAGGGCACAAATAAGCACTCACCCCAAATCTCCCCCTAACTGGCCTTCAGACTGGGCCCCCTTAGCTCATAACAAGGTTACAGATATATAGAAACATTGGGGTGTCACCCTGCTATAGTTCCAGGGGTACCCAGGGCACAAATAAGCACTCACCCCAAATCTCCCCCTAACTGGCCTTCAGACTGGGCCCCCTTAGCTCATAACAAGGTTACAGATATATAGAAACATTGGGGTGTCACCCTGTTATAGTTCCAGGGGTACCCAGGGTACAAATAAACACTCACCCCAAATCTCCCCCTAACTGACCTTCAGACTGGGGAAGAATCTGTGCAGCCACTGGGACAGAATGTTCTGTTATACAGATAGCTAGAATCTCAGTTGCCATAAAGCAGGACAGGACTGCTGCTTACAATGGGGATCAGATAGGATCTGTGCAGCCACTGGGACAGAATGTTCTGTTATACAGATAGCTAGAATCTCAGCTGCCATAAAGCAGGACAGGACTGCTGCTTACAATGGGGATCAGATAGGATCTGTGCAGCCACTGGGACAGAATGTTCTGTTATACAGATGAAAATAAACTATATAAATATATATGTGTGCTTTTTGTGCCAAGCAATTAGACACGTTTTATTAAACCCTTCACATTAAATGCGCAGCGCTCACCAAATGCTTAAAAACGCTTGATGTACGTGGAGCTCGGCTGAAGGATCAGGGTAATACAGGCCCTGTCACAAGAACACAACAATTTCTCAGTTTAATTAGTTGGGGCAAACTTGAAATCTGCATGAAATGTGTTTGGTGTTTTGCATCCAGCATAGAAAATTACAAAGAGAAACAACTCAAAGGAAAGGCAGAGAGAAATAAAAAAAGCAAAATGGGATTAGCCACAGAAATAAGAATGTTTAGCACGAAAGATCATCAGAAAAATAAATGGAAGTAAGAGATTTCTTATTAGTAGAACCGCCCGACCCCTCCGCTTCTGTTAAGGTAAAACTCCCAGCATCCTTAGTTAAACACTTGGATTTTTTCTGGCAAGAACAATGATTTGGACAAGACTAATATTATTTATATTGTTTCCACCTTTTCCTACTGTCACTCATCTCTCCCTACTATGTCCCTTCCCAGAGACTATTATCCACTGTTACTATAGACACCATCTCTCCCTACTATACCTGCTATCCCACAGTCACACTCCCTTCCCAGAGACTATTATCCACTGTTACTATAGGCACCATCTCTCCCTACTATACCTGCTATCCCACAGTCACACTCCCTTCCCAGAGACTATTATCCACTGTTACTATAGGCACCATCTCTCCCTACTATACCTGTTATCCCACAGTCACACTCCCTTCCCAGAGACTATTATCCACTGTTACTATAGACACCATCTCTCCCTACTATACCTGCTATCCCACAGTCACACTCCCTTCCCAGAGACTATTATCCACTGTTACTATAGACACCATCTCTCCCTACTATACCTGCTATCCCACAGTCACACTCCCTTCCCAGAGACTATTATCCCACTGTTACTATAGACACATCTCTCCCTACTATACCTGCTATCCCACAGTCACACTCCCTTACCAGAGACTACTTGTTGTTTTCCTATGTTGTTACATAGAAATGTGGAGTTGCTGATCCCCAGAGACACTCTCAAGGCAGGAGATTTATCACCTGTGATTATAGATGATATTGTGACCGATTTGTCCTAATTGTTTCCTTCTTACCATATAGTTGATATACAGTATATTGAGACCTCCTGGGACCTGACTTCTTTCTCAATACCCTTGGATCTATTTCTATTATCAGTCTGGATTTATGGACCAGTTTTCCTCCAGCTTTAAGGGAGGGAAACTTGTCATTTAGATAATTGTTGTTGCTTATTAAAGGCAATTGAAACTCTAGGAGGAGGCATTATATCATCTTCTGGGATGAGAAGTAGAATGTTATTGTATTGCAGATACTATCATCAGCCAAATGCTCCACATGTTCTTAGAGCTGAGGTCTTGTATTCAAGTCTGATCAGGGCAATATCTCAGTGAAGGTCTCTATATATTGGTGTTGGGTTTACTCTCATGGCTTTGGTTTCCTACACTGATCTAAGATACACAGAGGCAGTGTAAATGGAAGGAGAATTGGAATTGGAATATGCTACAGGGAAATGCGTCTGTAATCTCTAATGGGGCAAGGAATGATGAGAGTGATTAAACATTCTCTCTCAAGTGCTGATTAACTTGTCAGCTCTGTGTATAGTAGAGATGAAGGCAGAGTTACCCTATGAGGAATTAACTGTCTGATGAATGTTACACCCAGGAATGCAGCTTAGCAACTGGCTCAAGGAATAACTATCTATAAAAATCTGAGATATGACCTTATGATGGATTGCCTTCTGGGATACATCGGAGCTGACCATGAACGATACAGTCCTGAAAAAAGATACAAGATGTCACTCTGGAAAAATATATATCTGAGATAGCCTGAGATATCACTTTGGGATAAATATCTGAGATAGCCTGAGATATCACTTTGGGATAAATATCTGAGATAGAACGAGATATCACTTTGGGATAAATATCTGAGATGACCTGAGATATCACTTTGGGATAAATATCTGAGATAGCCTGAGATATCACTTTGGGATAAATATCTGAGATAGAACGAGATATCACTTTGGGATAAATATCTGAGATGACCTGAGATATCACTTTGGGATAAATATCTGAGATGACCTGAGATATCACTTTGGGATAAATATCTGAGATAGAACGAGATATCACTTTGGGATAAATATCTGAGATGACCTGAGATATCACTTTGGGATAAATATCTGAGATAGAACCGAGATATCACTTTGGGATAAATCATCATCTGAGAATGACCTGAGATATCACTTTGGATAAACTATCCTGAGATAGCCTCGAGATATCACCAATTTGAATTAAATCTGAGACACTAGATAAGCAGAGACGAAGATATCACTTGGGAATAAATTCATCTGCAGAAATAGAACCGACCGATCATCACTTAGGATCAAGATCATCTGAAGTACTCGCCTGACATATCACTTTGGGATAATATCTGAGATAGAACGAGATATCACTTTGGGATAAATATCTGAGATGACCTGAGATATCACTTTGGGATAAATATCTGAGATAGCCTGAGATATCACTTTGGGATAAATATCTGAGATAGAACGAGATATCACTTTGGGATAAATATCTGAGATAGAACGAGATATCACTTTGGGATAAATATCTGAGATAGCCTGAGATATCACTTTGGGATAAATATCTGAGATAGAACGAGATATCACTTTGGGATAAATATCTGAGATGACCTGAGATATCACTTTGGGATAAATATCTGAGATGACCTGAGATATCACTTTGGGATAAATATCTGAGATAGAACAGATATCACTTTGGGATAAATATCTGAGATAGAACGAGATATCACTTTGGGATAAATATCTGAGATGACCTGAGATATCACTTTGGGATAAATATCTGAGATAGAACGAGATATCACTTTGGGATAAATATCTGAGATAGAACGAGATATCACTTTGGGATAAATATCTGAGATAGAACGAGATATCACTTTGGGATAAATATCTGAGATAGATGGAGATATCACTTTGGGATAAATATCTGAGATTGAACGAGATATCACTTTGGGATAAATATCTGAGATAGAGCGAGATATCACTTTGGGATAAATATCTGAGATAGAACGAGATATCACTTTGGGATAAATATCTGAGATAGAACGAGATATCACTTTGGGATAAATATCTGAGATAGAACGAGATATCACTTTGGATAAATATCTGGGATAGAACGAGATATCACTTTGGGATAAATATCTGAGATAGAACGAGATATCACTTTGGGATAAATATCTGGGATAGAACGAGATATCACTATGGGATAAATATCTGAGATAGAACGAGATATCACTATGGGATAAATATCTGAGATAGAACGAGATATCACTTTGGGATAAATATCTGAGATAGAACGAGATATCACTTTGGGATAAATATCTGGGATAGAACGAGATATCACTTTGGGATAAATATCTGAGATAGAACGAGATATCACTTTGGGATAAATATCTGAGATAGAACGAGATATCACTTTGGGATAAATATCTGAGATAGAACGAGATATCACTTTGGGATAAATATCTGGGATAGAACGAGATATCACTTTGGGATAAATATCTGAGATAGAACGAGATATCACTTTGGGATAAATATCTGGGATAGAACGAGATATCACTTTGGGATAAATATCTGAGATAGAACGAGATATCACTATGGGATAAATATCTGAGATAGAACGAGATATCACTATGGGATAAATATCTGAGATAGAACGAGATATCACTTTGGGATAAATATCTGAGATAGAACGAGATATCACTTTGGGATAAATATCTGAGATAGAACAGATATCACTTTGGGATAAATATCTGAGATAGAACGAGATATCACTTTGGGATAAATATCTGAGATGACCTGAGATATCACTTTGGGATAAATATCTGAGATAGAACGAGATATCACTTTGGGATAAATATCTGAGATAGAACGAGATATCACTTTGGGATAAATATCTGAGATAGAACGAGATACCACTTTGGGATAAATATCTGAGATAGAACGAGATATCACTTTGGGATAAATATCTGAGATAGAACGAGATATCACTTTGGGATAAATATCTGAGATAGAACGAGATACCACTTTGGGATAAATATCTGAGATAGAACGAGATATCACTTTGGGATAAATGTCTGAGGTAGACTGAGATATCACTTTGGGATAAATATCTGAGATAGAAAAAGATATCACTTTGGGATAAATATCTGAGATAGAACGAGATATCACTTTGGGATAAATTTTTGAGATAGAACGAGATATCACATTGGTATAAATATCTGAGATAGAACGAGATATCACTTTGGGATAAATATCTGAGATAGAATGAGATATCACTTTGGGATAAATATCTGAGATAGAACGAGATATCACTTTGGAATAAATATCTCAGATAGCCTGAGATATCACTTTGGGATAAATATCTGAGATAGATGGAGATATCACTTTGGGATAAATATCTGAGATTGAACGAGATATCACTTTGGGATAAATATCTGAGATAGAGCGAGATATCACTTTGGGATAAATATCTGAGTTAGAACGAGATATCACTTTGGGATAAATATCTGAGTTAGAACGAGATATCACTTTGGGATAAATATCTGAGATAGAACGAGATATCACTTTGGGATAAATATCTGGGATAGAACGAGATATCACTTTGGGATAAATATCTGAGATAGAACGAGATATCACTTTGGGATAAATATCTGGGATAGAACGAGATATCACTATGGGATAAATATCTGAGATAGAACGAGATATCACTATGGGATAAATATCTGAGATAGAACGAGATATCACTTTGGGATAAATATCTGAGATAGAACGAGATATCACTTTGGGATAAATATCTGGAATAGAACGAGATATCACTTTGGGATAAATATCTGAGATAGAACGAGATATCACTTTGGGATAAATATCTGAGATAGAACGAGATATCACTTTGGGATAAATATCTGAGATAGAACGAGATATCACTTTGGGATAAATATCTGGGATAGAACGAGATATCACTTTGGGATAAATATCTGAGATAGAACGAGATATCACTTTGGGATAAATATCTGGGATAGAACGAGATATCACTTTGGGATAAATATCTGAGATAGAACGAGATATCACTATGGGATAAATATCTGAGATAGAACGAGATATCACTATGGGATAAATATCTGAGATAGAACGAGATATCACTTTGGGATAAATATCTGGCATAACCTGAGGCCTGACCTGACCTCTCGTCTGACTTCAGCCACAATTCTGTCTGAACCTTCTCTATGCATCACTTCTGGATCTCTCCATCATGTCCAAGTTTCTTGTCAGCCCACAGTAGAAAGTCCTCGGGCCCCAAAAGGGCATCAGTGAAGAGCAGTGCCTCCTTAAGGAAAAGAGAGAGATTTCCCAAGCAGTCTCCGGGTTTCCTACAATACAGATGGTAACACTATGTGGCTTCATGTATAAATAAAAGTTCTTTGCAGAGAGAGACCCATCTCAGGTATTTGATTGAGTGTTTTGGGAAGAATCTTCATAGCACCGATATAATTATATTGTTGTTGTCTGCGAGGGAGACGTTAAAAGTCGCTTTGTGCAAACAGCGCAGAGATGTTTATCAGACAGATCGGCTTTTCCCTGTAACTGTCAGCTCGTTCTACAACTGTCAGCTCTGGGTGTAATTGTATTACAGGCTGCTGGATCCCCTTCTGTCCCCCACCCGTAACCAAGTAAAGGATCCAATTCCCTGGAGATTCTAATCAAGTGGTTTGGGTCCAGCAGTGAGAGATGTGGGTTCTTCAACAACTGGCTTCTCACAGTGTCTCCTAAAACATAAAGGCAGGGGCCAAACAGACTTTGTGGGGCACAGATATATAATAAGTGCCCAGAACTATAGGGAGGCTATAGGGGGGCTGATTTACCCTTGGTTCTGTAACTGTATCTTTTCTATACATTTTATATTTCCTATTTATCTTCCCATTGGATCAAATCCTACAGAGTGGACAGGAGTGAAACTATAGCAGCATAGATATTCCCTGTACTAAGCACAATTCAGCAGGAACAGTCCCTAAGTTTGCTCATAGTCTGTACAGAGAGATCCCATAAAACTATGGCAGCATAGGTATTCCCTGTACTAAGCACAATTCAGCAGGAACAGTCCCCTAAGTTTGCTCATAGTCTGTACAGAGAGATCCCATAAAACTATGGCAACATAGGTATTCCCCTGTACTAAGCACAATTCAGCAGGAACAGCCCCTAAGTTTGCTCATAGTCTGTACAGAGAGATCCCATAAAACTATGGCAGCATAGGTATTCCCTGTACTAAGCACAATTCAGCAGGAACAGTCCCCTAAGTTTGCTCATAGTCTGTACAGAGAGATCCCATAAAACTATGGTACATAGGTATTCCCTGTACTAAGCACAATTCAGCAGGAACAGCCCCTAAGTTTGCTCATAGTCTGTACAGAGAGATCCCATAAAACTATGGTACATAGGTATTCCCCTGTACTAAGCACAATTCAGCATTATAAGTTTCCCCACTTACTCCCCCCTGAAATGTCAAAATGAATGAAGCATTAAAATCCAAGAGGAATAAAAACCTTATGCAACTCCTTTTATATAAACATCAGCCCCTGCTCCTTATTCTTAACCCTTTGGCTGGTGGGTTTCCAGATTGTAAATTCATTTAATACAATTGCAGCTCAGGGATGGGGGGAGGGGGGGTGTTGGATCGAGTTCTTTATTCTACACTGATATATTGTATCTCCCAATGGATCACAGATGAAATAGAAATTTTCACTCTAGTGTCTCTTAAAAGGCCGGTCCACAACCCAGACGCTTATAAGCTTTATAATGTAAGTGCAAACAATCTGCGTTCCCGAAACTCACATGCAAATGGGACTTAATATAATATAATATATATAAGTATATATACACCTGCTGAAGGTATACGGGCCTTGCGGGAGCAATACGTCTCCAAGCGCAGAGACACGGGGCAACCAGAAACCAATCAGGTTAACGACCTATTGAATGGGTTAATAAACTAGTTGTTACTTCTTATGCCTTTTGCTTTCACTGATTCAGTTATATCACAAAACACTTGTATAGAGAATTCAATGCATGATTGACAGTTGCTATGGGTGGCAGTGGTATAACAGTCTGATTAAATCCATATATACTGTATATTTATTATTCTCTGCACTAGGGATACACTATGTCTCCAGCCGCTTGTGCCGAATTTCAGGCTGAGGGTCTCTTGGGACTTACAGGCTGATATGAACACGAACCCATCTGGTTTTATATGCAAGTTTATGGGTGGTTTCTGGGTCATGCAATATTCCAGCAATATAACTGGTAGGAAAAGAAAAAGCTGGGGCAGCTGAGCCGGGTGCTGGAATCAGAACGGAGGAAAGGGAGTGCAGTTGGGTGAATAATTGGTGCACATGCACTGACCTGTATTATCATCTGGGCAAATCTATATCTACATTCCTGTCTGATATGTCCCCATACTGACATGGGACTATTGATTGCAATGAACTATTCAGATGTACAGTATGAGGGTATAGCTTATTGTGTGCCCAGAACATTCCTTCTCTGTATATTTGTATTTATACATATGGGAGGAGGTGCCATATTGATTCCCTTAGACAGTACAGTATGAGGGTATAGCTTATTGTGTCCCAAACATTCCTTCTCTGTATATTTGTATTTATACATATGGGAGGGGAGGTGCCATATTGATTCCCTTAGACATACAGTATGAGGGTATAGCTTATTGTGTGCCCAGAACATTCCTTCTCTGTATATTTGTATTATAACATATGGAGGAGGAGGTGCCATATTGATTCCCTTAGACAGTACAGTATGAGGGTATAAGCTTATTTTTGCCCAGAACATTCCTTCTCTGTATATTTGTATTTATACATATGGGAGGAGGAGTGCCATATTGATTCCCTTAGACAGTACAGTATGAGGGTATAGCTTATTGTGTGCCCAGAACATTCCTTCTCTGTATATTTGTATTTTATACATATGGAGGAGGAGGTGCCATATTGATTCCTTAAGACAGTACAGTATGAGGGTATATAGCTTATTGTGTGCCACAGAAACATTCCTTCTCTGTATATTTGTATTTATACATATGGGAGGAGGTGCCATATTGAATTCCCTTAGACAGTACAGTATTGAGGGTATAGCTATTGTGTGCCCAGAACATTCCTTCTCTGTATATTTTATTTATACATATGGGAGGAGGAGGTGCCATATTCATTCCCTTAGACAGTACAGTATGAGGTATAGCTTATTGTGTGCCCAGAACATTCCTTCTCTGTATATTTGTATTTATACATATGGAGGAGGAGGTGCCATATTGATTCCCTTAGACAGTACAGTATGAGGGTATAGCTTATTGTGTGCCCAGAACATTCCTTCTCTGTATATTTGTATTTATACATATGGGAGGAGGAGGTGCCATATTGATTCCCTTAGACAGTACAGTATGAGGTATAGCTTATTGTGTGCCCAGAACATTCCTTCTCTGTATTTTTGTATTTATACATATGGAGGAGGAGGTGCCATATTGATTCCCTTAGACAGTACAGTATGAGGGTATAGCTTATGTGTGCCCAGAACATTCCTTCTCTGTATATTTGTATTTATACATATGGAGGAGGAGTGCCATATTGATTCCCTTAGACAGTACAGTATGAGGGTATAGCTTATTGTGTCCCAGAACATTCCTTCTCTGTATATATTGTATTTATACATATGGGAGGAGGAGGTGCCATATTGATTCCCTTAGACAGTACAGTATGAGGGTATAGCTTATTGTGTGCCCAGAACATTCCTTCTCTGTATATTTGTATTTATACATATGGGAGGAGGAGGTGCCATATTATTCCCTTAGACAGTACAGTATGAGGTATAGCTATTGTGTGCCCAGAACATTCCTTCTCTGTATATTTGTATTTATACATATGGGAGGAGGAGTGCCATATTGATTCCCTTAGACAGTACAGTATGAGGTATAGCTTATTGTGTGCCCAGAACATTCCTTCTCTGTATATTTGTATTATACATTATGGGAGGAGGTGCCATATTGATTCCTTAGACAGTACAGTATGAGGTATAGCTTATTGTGTGCCCAGAACATTCCTTCTCTGTATATTTGTATTTATACATATGGGAGGAGGAGGTGCCATATTTATTCCCTAGACAGTTACAGTATGAGGGTATAGCTTATTGTGTGCCCAGAACATTCCTTCTCTGTATATTGTATTTATACATATGGGAGGAGGAGGTGCCATATTGATTCCCTTAACAGTACAGTATGAGGTATAGCTTATTGTGTGCCCAGAACATTCCTTCTCTGTATATTTGTATTTATACATATGGGAGGAGGAGGTGCCATATTGATTCCCTTAGACAGTACAGTATGAGGTTATAGCTTATTGTGTGCCCAGAACATTCCTTCTCTGTATATTTTATTTAAAACAATGGAGGAGGAGGTGCCATATTGATTCCCTTAGACAGTACAGTATGAGGGTATAAGCTTATTGTGTGCCCAGAACATTCCTTCTCTGTATATTTGTATTATACATATGGAGGAGGTGCCATATTGATTCCCTTAGACAGTACAGTATGAGGGTATAGCTTATTGTGCCCAGAACATTCCTTCTCTGTATATTTGTATTTATACATATGGAGGAGGAGGTGCCATATTGATTCCCTTAGACAGTACAGTATGAGGGTATAGCTTATTGTGTGCCCAGAACATTCCTCTCTGTATATTTGTATTTATACATATGGGGAGGAGGTGCCATATTGATTCCCTTAGACAGTACAGTATGAGGGTATAGCTTATTGTGTCCCAGAACATTCCTTCTCTGTATATTTGTATTTATACATATGGGAGGAGGAGGTGCCATATTGATTCCCTTAGACAGTACAGTATGAGGGTATAGCTTATTGTGTGCCCAGAACATTCCTTCTCTGTATATTTGTATTTATACATATGGGAGGAGGTGCCATATTGATTCCCTTAGACAGTACAGTATGAGGTATAGCTTATTGTTGCCCAGAACATTCCTTCTCTGTATATTGTATTTATACATATGGGAGGAGGAGGTGCCATATTGATTCCCTAGACAGTACAGTATGAGGTATAGCTTATTGTGTGCCCAGAACATTCCTTCTCTGTATATTTGTATTATACATATGGGAGGAGGAGTGCCATATTGATTCCCTTAGACAGTACAGTATGAGGTTAGCTTATTGTGTGCCCAGAACATTCCTTCTCTGTATATTTGTATTTATACATATGGGAGGAGAGTGCCATATTGATTCCCTTAGACAGTACAGTATAAAGGTATAAAAAATGAGGGGTTCATGCATCAAGCACATGCTTGATTTGGGTCTGGGAAATGTTTGGTCTGGTTGGCCAAATGTGTGTAACCAGGCTCAAGACGGTCACCTGTATCACATCTCCACATTCTCTAAAAATATGAATGGAACCGCATGCAAGAAAAATACAGGTTACGGGGTATAATAACACTTTATTAAATTCATTGTCAAGTGCTGGAAAATGCTAATAAATCCCCAACCCCGGAGAGACCTGTTGAACTGCCGAAGTTATTCTTGTACGGATACATAAAGCAGAAGAGAACATCTGACCAAATGGGTTTTACGCAATCAATGGAAGGAATCAATTTACAGCAGAAAGAGAGAAAGAATCTCATTATCATGGTCCCACCACCCTCCACCAATAACGGAGGGACAATTAAAGCTGCTGGTGAGATTCATCGATGACGTTCCCAACTCACTAATCTTTTTCTCTAAGTCATTTGTGGGCGTCAGAATTGCTGTTATTGCTTCCGCTATAGGAATATATATGTTTCATGTAATAAAGTTCAATGTTTTGGGGAAGGTCTAAGCGGGGATCTTCTGCAATTAGGAGCCCCATGTCTTCAAGGGGTTCTAAATGAACAAATCATAAAGTCCCCTGTCCTGATTGGAAAAAGAACCAATGGGCAATAAGTAGGCTTCTCTCTACACAAGTAGTTCCCAAACTATAGGCCTAGAGCAGTGATCCCCAACCAGTAGCTCGTGAGCAACATGTTGCTCTCCAACCCCTTGGATGTTGCTCCCAGTGGCCTCAAAGCAGGTGCTTATTTTTGAATTCCAGGCTTGGAGACAAGTTTTAGTTGTATAAAAACAAGGTGCACTACCAAACAGAGTCTCAATGTAGGTTGACAATCCTTATAGAGGCTACTAAATGGCCAATCACAACACTTATTTGGCACCTCAAGAACATTTTCCATGCTAGTGTTGCTCCCCAACTCTTTTTACTTCTGAATGTTGCTCACTGGTTCCAAAGGTTGGGGATCCCTGGCCTAGAGTATCTAAAGACAGTAGAAGACCATCCAGTCTTGAAGGTGTACATTCCAGGGTTGTATCATTGACTGCAGCTGACATGCACCAAGTGAACCAGGAGCTAAGCCCAATTATTGACATCATGTGACGCCACCATTTACCAAAACTGACGCTACTTGAAATCTGTATTGGTCCATTGGGCGCAAATTACGGTAGACGCAAACAGGAAATTACGTGGCTCTATAGGGTTTCACATACCTTTATATTTATTTAGTAATATATTTCCTTCTATTCCTCTCTCTCTTCTCCTAAAATCAAATATAATATCAGATTCTCGCCTCCCCGGCTCTCGTTTCGGTTTCTATTTTTGGCATTCTCTTGCCGGTGTAATCACCTCCCCCACGCCACCTCATTATTTCAGTTCTAGTTCAAATATTTAAACACCCCATGGTCTCATTAACTTCTTCTCCTGAACTCCGCACTGATGAAACGTCCCTTCAATTTCCTGAAATCCCACCGATGTGATTTCCCCACCTGAGCCGCCTTTTATCCTGAGGATCTTTCCCACAGATACGGAGAGGGATATTTCATCTCGCTGTCCGTGTTTCCGGGCTTCAGCGGAGGATTTGTGCTGTCAAATGGATTCACTTGTCTGCTGTCAGCAAATATCCAGGATCTGCAACTTTTTGATTGGGACTCTACAAGGCAGATAAGAGCCTGTGACCTTCAGCCTCTGCAGAGGCCGAGTGTTGCTCATTTTACTCTGAAACCCACATAAGGTTTTATCTCTTCCATTAAAGGAGAATGAATGGTTTAAAAACTGGGTGATGCCACTATGTTGTGTGCCACCCAGGGAGGCATATCTCTCTTCCATACCAATAGCACTTTATTTGAACTGAGGGATAGAGTTGCCAACTGTTCAACCTGGAAGGTCCAAGACCTGCTTGGGATATCAGTCTCATGGAGCAACCTCAATCACTTTAGCCAATCTGCCAAATCCTCAGCCATACATGGCATAACCCGCCCCATCCTCCTCAAACCCTCATCACCCTGCCCCCCATGTCATTGTCCCCTCCACATGATGTCATTGACTCCGCCTGCTTCATGTCTCCAATTGGTTTTACACAATTGAAAAGGTGTCAACCCTACTGAGGGTTTGGGTGGTGACATGTCCGTCAGCCATTGGGCTCTGTGGGGGGGGGGGGTCCAACATATTGGAACTCATCCAGTGTATAAACCTTTTCTCCATTCTCCTTTAATTGCATTCACACCATGACTTTATTATATATGTCCTATAGTTCTTCCCAGGGTTACCTGTTGATGGGGGATCCACCAAGACTGGATTTTGGTTGGGTTGTCCAGTTCAAGATTGTCTAGGATTCTGTTCTAAAATGTCATTGGCCCTTCCTCTGATATCATCAACCTGCCCCGTTAGTGGCATCACCCCACTCCCTTGATGTCACCACCTGGTTCTATAGACCAGGACTGGAGGGAACCCAAACACTTTATCTAGAAAGCTCCAAAGTTCAAGAATGTCAGTGTCAGACTGTGGTTCCTGGAAGAACCTGACCTCCAGGGACCCCCCACTGCCATTGCAAACTAGGGCCAACGTCCCCCACCCTCAACTTGTGGTGCCACAGACTGATAGCCCTAATGCCAGGGACAGGCAGTGGGATGAGCCTGAAGGACCATGGTCCACCTGGAGTTTTTCTGGTACACTGGTGGCCCAGTCCAACCCTTCTCCCAAGAAGAAGAAACATTACACTATGAAGCTGCACCAGATAATCCCATTTATGTCTTAAAGGGGTAAAGCCGCAGCACTGCAGATATCGCATGTAATGTACAGACGCAGAACCTCAAATGCCGAATTCTAATGCAGCCTCTCCATTGTCAGTTGATTGTCGTGTTCCTTCCTAGATCCCTTCCTTTCCTGCATCTCCCCCATGTGATACGTGTGACAAAATGTCATAATTTGTTCCTGGGCTGAAAGGAAACTATTTTGGTCCCAGTATAAGAGAATATAAATGTTCATGCGGGTGGGGGGGTGAGTGGTGGTGGGGGGGGATGTCATATCAATCAGACAAAAGGAGTGTCGCTCCATCCATCCCGATTCCGAGCCGAAGAACATTTCCATTTAAGTAGAAGACGGGAGAATTACAGAGGAGAGACACACAAGGAACGTAGAAAGTCAATCTTTTAATTAGAACAAAACCTCGTTAGGTTGTACCACTCTAGGGGTGTTGAGAGCGTGGGAACACAAAGCGCCCCCAGATATTTTTAACTTTCCTACTAATATGTTGCGTGTATTTCACTTCATGTAGAGACGCGTTTTACACGGGAACATCTTGGAGCTGCCTCCAGTTGAATGTGAATTCGGGTTGTATCCAGGTTCTTAAAGAGATACTGACACCAGAAAATAAACTTTTTTAATATCGATCACAACATTATCTTTGTATGTTATTTATAATTCTGCCATTAAAGTATCTGCCTGTGAGGGGGCTGCCATATTGGTGCAGCAGGAGTCCGTCAGCATTAGAAACTCTAACTGACAGGTTAAGAACAGACAGTCAGGTTGGCAAAATTGTCAGTTTTAGGAACTTCAAGTAATAATTATTTACAAAAGTATCAGCTAATGATCAACATGACCTATAGGTAACTTTTCATGAAGATTAATATTTTGAAAATGACATTTTTAGTGTCGGTATCACTTTAAATCTCTGATTGGCTTCAGCTTGGTCTACATCTAGAACATGGAATGTTTGGGTGGTCTGGCAGGTCATATGTCATTCTACAACCTGGAGTAACTCAGGGTACAGGCTGCTCTAGAATGTAAAATGGTTTAATGCATTGATTGGCTAAAGGTTGTTCCAGAACTTAGAAGGTTCTAATGCCTCAACTGGAGAAAGGTTGGTTTATACCTGTTAATGGTCCAGTTCTCCAAGCAATGGATTTCCTTTCCATACCAATGTTATTTCAACCTACAGTATATAATACAAATATTAGGGCAAATTTACTTACCTCCGAAGTTGCGCCAGCGTTGACTTCGCCGCATTTCACCAGTCGAAGTTTCGCCAGGGCGCCGCTTATTCACTAAAATCCAAAGTTGCGCTCCGGGAGGCGAAAGGTAGCGAAGTTGCGCTAGTGTAACTTTGCTTAGCTTGACGAATTAACGCCTAATTTGCATACGGCGCCGAGTTAAAGTACAATGGACGTATATGTAGCAGCAAATACATTCCACTACACAAGCCTGGGAAAGATTCATAAGATAAAATAGAGTTGTTATTTCGCCCTATACAAGTGCCCATTGTATAGTTTAGGTGCCATATGTTAGGAAATGTAGAGGAGAAGAAGGGAACCCGAAAAAAAACTTTACGATCTTTTTCAGCCTATCACCCTTAAAAAAGTAAAAGACGCCAGTGTTTTTTGGGACTTATAAAAAATTTCAACATTTTTTAAAGCAAGCCCTATCTACTCTATTGCACTTCGCCTGGTCTGAGGTGGTGAAGTCAAGTCTGGCGCAAGACGTAACGGTCAGAAAATTATATATATATATATATATATATAAAACTATATTTGCTGAATAAAACACAAGGAGAGAGAGGAGCGAGCGACTTTTATTCTGATAGGGGGTTCGTGCAAAATGTTATCAGGAGTCGCAATGTTTCATGTCGGAGACAAATATATCCCTATAGTGGGACCAAGAATGTCTATATATGGCATTGTGCTATTTATTCATGAGTAAATACATACCCTAGATAGAAGGGGGACCTTAAGGTTAAACATATTTCAGGCAATGGACATTTCTAATAAATATACTGTAAATATACTATAACATTATACACTGACTAATACCCAATAAGGAAGCGCACTGACTTAACCAATCACATGCCTGGCTGCTTGTTTCATGGGAACCTGCTCTTCCAATCAATCCTTCTACTCATAACTCTCCCCAGTCTCCACGGAGGAGTCACAAGCAAAACTGTCCCCTTCCCTCTTTCCCTCGAAATTAAATTATAGGAAACTTCCCAATATCCATTCATTCCTCATTCTCTTCTCTGCACTGCTGCCTCTGACTCCTGATACAACTTCCCAATATCCATTCATTCCTCATTCTCACTGGGTTTATAGTTCTGTGTAACTGTCATTGTGTCTGTCCCTTTCTCTTCTCTGCACTGCTGCTTCTGACTCCTGATACAACTTCCAATATCCATTCATTCCTCATTCTCACTGGGTTTATAGTTCTGTGTAACTGTCATTGTGTCTGTCCCTTTCTCTTCTCTGCACTGCTGCTTCTGACTCCTGATACAACTTCCCAATATCCATTCATTCCTCATTCTCACTGGGTTTATAGTTCTGTGTAACTGTCATTGTGTCTGTCCCTTTCTCTGCACTGCTGCTTCTGACTCCTGATACAACTTCCCAATATCCATTCATTCCTCATTCTCACTGGGTTTATAGTTCTGTGTAACTGTCATTGTGTCTGTCCCTTTCTCTGCACTGCTGCCCCTGACTCCTGATACAACTCCTTCCTGCACTTCGTCAGTTGATACAGTGAAGGCTGGCGCTTATTTTGAACTTTCTATGATTCTTGAGCTCAGTAACTTTATATTATGCTGATTGGGGGAAGGGAAGGGGGTACAAAACAGGCCCTGACAATAAAATGAATGCTGCTGTCAATAGGAATAAGTCCTACAGATAATTACGCAGAGCGCCGACGCTTCGGGACGCCCTTCGTATATTTTGATACGTTTTCCTTCTAATTATCAACAAAAGACGTTCTTGTGGGAAAACATGCGTTTGGGAAAATAAATAACCGGTGATTAAAGGGAGCGTGGCCGGCATGTGCAATTATTGGCAATTATTTTGGCACGACACGCGCTCATATAAGAGAGAAGAATAAGTGGGACAGGGGCGAGGGGTGGATCAGCCATTGTGTTCCAGGCGTACGGAATGGCTCAGACGTGTGAGCGCTTCTCGCCGAACAAAGGGACCAAACAACAAGATCTCCCAAAAATACACTTCTCTCCTACACGGGGGAGTCCAAAGCCTGTTGTACATCATTAGCCGCATCACACTCGGGGGGAGCTCTCAGAACAATCACAATAAGGACCCGAATGAGAATCCACCTGCCAACTTTATACAGAAATATATTTGTCCTTTTAACTGTGACAAATTCTCATCTTTCCTCGAGTTCCACAGTTTCCCTCTTCACAATCGATGTTTCATTTGGGCTCATTCAACTAAGTTCCAACTCTTCAACTTCAGCATGTTTATAATGAGTATAAAAAAGGCCAGTTAGGGGGAGATTTGGGGTGAGTGCTTATTTGTACCCTGGATACCCCTAGAACTATAGCAGGGAGACACCCCAATGTTTCTCTATATCTGTAACCTTGTTATGAGCTAAGGGGGCCCAGTCTGAAGGTCAGTTAGGGGGAGATTTGGGGTGAGTGTTTATTTGTACCCTGGTACCCCTGGAACTATAGCAGGGTGACACCCAATGTTTCTATATATCTGTAACCTTGTTATGAGCTAAGGGGGCCCAGTCTGAAGGTCAGTTAGGGGGAGATTTGGGGTGAGTGTTTATTTGTACCCCTGGGTACCCCTGGAACTATAGCAGGGTGACACCCCAATGTTTCTATATATCTGTAACCTTGTTATGAGCTAAGGGAGCCCAGTCTGAAGGCCAGTTAGGGGGAGATTTGGGGTGAGTGCTTATTCGTACCCTGGGTACCCCTGGAACTATAGCAGGGTGACACCCCAATGTTTTTATATATCTGTAACCTTGTTATGAGCTAAGGGGGCCCAGTCTGAAGGTCAGTTAGGGGGAGATTTGGGGTGAGTGCTTATTTGTGCCCTGGGTACCCCTGGAACTATAGCAGGGTGACACCCCAATGTTTCTATATATCTGTAACCTTGTTATGAGCTAAGGGGGCCCAGTCTGAAGGTCAGTTAGGGGGAGATTTGGGGTGAGTGCTTATTTGTACCCTGGGTACCCCTGGAACTATAGCAGGGTGACTGTTACCCCAATGTTTCTATATATCTGTAACCTTGTTATGAGCTAAGGGGGCCCAGTCTGAAAACCAGTGACTTGCACTTTCTTCTTCCTTTATTCATCTGGAAAAGAGATGTTGGACAGACAGGTGTGCAGATACTTGTTCCCCACATATATATATTTTATATATCAGAGAGAGAAACAAGTGAGTTACGTTCCCCCATGAGAATAATCATTTTGCTTTGTAATCCATGCTGATGCCAGGCCAAATATTGTTTTACTTCCCAGCTATAGGCAGGTAGAGATCACAGGAAAGATGTACCACACATTGTGCCCGGAGGGATGAATTACATCAAGCACATCATTGGTAGAAGAAGGGACATGTCAACATTGTACAGACAAATGAATAGGGGAAAGAAATGTTGGGATGAGGGAGACTAGAAAGTATAGGGGACAGAGAAGTAAATGAAATAAGGTAGAGTAAGAGGAGTTTTTGGGGTAGGATAAATAGATACAACAGCTTTAAACCAAGTTCCATGGATGAGTTTACAAGGGTCCTGAACCTAGGTCTCTGTAGTACTGAGCCAACACTGCACCCTGTATAATGTATCCATGGAGTAACCTACTCTTTATATCCCTAATGGAAGGAGTCATTTCCTTCCACTTATCATTATCTCTGCTTCCTTTGTACCATGAAACAGCAGTGCCACCTCGCTTTATGGCGGAGGTCTTTCAAATATCAGAGTCACAGTCTCAGAAGTTCCCTGTTAGGACTGAATACTCTTTCTGTGAAAGCACAAGGGAGTGCAAATACTGTGACAGATTTAGGTAGGGGAGTGGGAGGAATAAGAGAGCTCGGATGAGGCTCGGCAGCCAAATTTAGATAAGAGAGTGGGAGTGATGAGAAAGAAACAAACTTTTAATAAACAAAATAATGTGCCCAAGTCAAACCTTAACATTGACGGTGCATCAGGAGCATTTTCCACCAGCAATTTTGAGGTGGTGGATAAACAACTAAACATGACTGGGTCCAGTACCCTAATTTCTTCACGGAGAGACCCAACAAAGCAACTTTTTATTCCTGTTTAGCAATTCACTTGCAAAGTTATGTTCAGCAACGAGAAACCTAATCAATCTCAACTCGCTTGTAAAGATATGGATTTCTGTCCTAAGCGGCAACACTCAAAGCGCCGTTCCGGATCGACCCACGCAAATCTCTAGTAAAAACATTCATCTTCCCTTTGAAGAGAAGGTTTGTAGCAAGTACAAAAACATGCTGAATATGGCTACTCCTGAACGCATCTGAACCTCATACGTAAGTATTTCAAGAACATTATCGATATTGAGTATTCATGGGGCAAGCTTTGTGCCCATGTTCGTTCCACATCTTTCAACATTAGAAAAGCACGTAGACATAATCTCGTTTGTGATTATTACAGCAAAAATCCACAGCTAATGCCCCACTTTGATACTCAGTTGAACAATACATGGAAGCCATATGCAAATTCAACCACCAATATAAGTCCCTCAGCCTGACTGACCCCCTACAAGTGAATGCAGCGAATGATACGTTTATTACAACTTCCCAGTCCCATTCGAACTTCGACCGGGTTCAAAGTGAGAACGTTGACATTGACACAATTCAGTCACATCTCAAGCTCATTAAATCTAAAAAGGGACATCTTGCTGCCATGGTAACAACGTGTCTAGCAAGGAATGTGAGACTTTGATTGATTTAGCTGATTTAGCATCTAGAAGAACATTAAGTGTGGTTGCATTGTTGTTATGAATAGGGAAATGTAGAAGGAGGAGGCCCTTAGACCCTATGAGTGGTGGGTAGAGCAAGTCTAGCAAATATTGAAGAAGAAGACATTGGAGCACCGATTGTTCCAGTATTGACTAGCAACCAAAAGTTCACTAAGTTTGGGTTGATATATAGTTTGGATACAGTTGTCCTTGGGTGAGTATGTGGATTTGCATTATACTCATAATGAAATGATTGGTTGCATTTAAAGAGTCTACCCAGTTCATTTACCTTTTGGGATAAGTCAAGTGAAGGGACACATTTAGTTGGGTAAAGTTGAGCGTTCCTCAGTTGTGCATGAGAAGGTTACTGGAAGCCAGGGCTACATGGAGAAGATATGATAGAACACTTTGCCCTAGAATATCCCGATATGTTTATGAGAATAACTTGAAGAGTGGATGATAGGGACTAGACCTTACATTATGTCCAACCAGTGTTTTGTAAGTTAAGTATCTTCCTGGGTTAATGACAAAGGAGGTGCCCTTAATTTACAAGCCATGCGTCTTCTGCCGAGTCTAAACTCAACGCCATCAGCCGCCCCTCGATTGATTGACTAGGCCCTCTCTCCAGATTGTTTAGGGTAATGGATATGACATCTGCAACAATGTTGATGAGTGAAAATGTAGATTTACACAGTTCGTCTGGCTCGGAACTCAGCAATTGAATTGTTGCTTTCCTGTCTAGCTTCTAAATTGTCTATTCAAGGGAGAATGTGGGCATCTGAGACTTGCCTGGTGCCCTTTTTTACTCACCTCAGCCCAGGTGTATCTTCAACTTTTATCTTTTTAAACTATAGACCAACTGCAAACTCCCTTAAAGTGCAATTGTGCTTATCAGCCCTTCGGTGCTTTCCTATATGGGAGCTGACCAGGGTGCTGAAATGCTTTTCTAATGGATTGTTACGTGGGTGATTTATTTCACCTGCTACATTAGCCACTAAGCAAAAATTATGGTTTTCTGCTGTGTGCTCTAATGACTTCTTAAACTATAAGGTTTACTTAAAGGGCAACATTCAAAGAAACTTTATTAGCTGAATTCAGCAACCAGATAGTAGTTACATTTCAGGGAGAGATGGTGCCTATAGTAACAGTGGATAATAGTCTCTGGGAAGGGAGTGTGACTGTGGGATAGCAGGTATAGTAGGGAGAGATGGTGTCTATAGTAACAGTGGATAATAGTCTCTGGGAAGGGAGTGTGACTGTGGGATAGCAGGTATAGTAGGGAGAGATGGTGTCTATAGTAACAGTGGATAATAGTCTCTGGGAAGGGAGTGTGACTGTGGGATAGCAGGTATAGTAGGGAGAGATGGTGTCTCTAGTAACAGTGGGATAATAGTCTCTGGGAAGGGAGTGTGACTGTGGGATAGCAGGTATAGTAGGTAGATATGGTGCCTATAGTAACAGTGGATAATAGTCTCTGGGAAGGGAGTGTGACTGTGGGATAGCAGGTATAGTAGGGAGAGATGGTGTCTATAGTAACAGTGGATAATAGTCTCTGGGAAGGGAGTGTGACTGTGGATAGCAGGTATAGTAGGGAGAGATGGTGTCTATAGTAACAGTGGATAATAGTCTCTGGGAAGGGAGTGTGACTGTGGGATAGCAGGTATAGTAGAGAGAGAGATGGTGCCTATAGTAACAGTGGATAATAGTCTCTGGGAAGGGAGTGTGACTGTGGGATAGCAGGTATAGTAGGGAGAGATGGTGTCTATAGTAACAGTGGGATAATAGTCTCTGGAAGGGAGTGTGACTGTGGGATAGCAGGTATAGTAGGGAGAGATGGTGCCTATAGTAACAGTGGATAATAGTCTCTGGAAGGGAGTGTGACTGTGGGATAGCAGGTATAGTAGGGAGAGATGGTGTCTATAGTAACAGTGGATAATAGTCTCTGGGAAGGGAGTGTGACTGTGGGATAGCAGGTATAGTAGGGAGAGATGTGTCTATAGTAACAGTGGATAATAGTCTCTGGGAAGGGAGTGTGACTGTGGGATAGCAGGTATAGTAGGGAGAGATGGGCCTATAGTAACAGTGGATAATAGTCTCTGGGAAGGGAGTGTGACTGTGGGATAGCAGGTATAGTAGGGAGAGATGTGTCTATAGTAACAGTGGATAATAGTCTCTGGGAAGGGAGTGTGACTGTGGGATAGCAGGTATAGTAGGGAGAGATGGTGTCTATAGTAACAGTGGATAATAGTCTCTGGGAAGGGAGTGTGACTGTGGGATAGCAGGTATAGTAGGGAGAGATGGTGTCTATAGTAACAGTGGATAATAGTCTCTGGGAAGGGAGTGTGACTGTGGGATAGCAAGTAGAGTTTAGTACAGCTATTACTTTTAAATAAAAGTTCTATCTAACAGGAATATTTTGATCCCCCATGAGATTATTTGTATTAACAACCTTTCACTTGGTGATTAACTTGAATCAGAGTCTCGAGGAAACCACCGTTGGGTCTCTCTTTTAACAGTTGGAAGTCTGGTTAAATAAAGATTTGCTTAATCTCAGGATAATCTCTAAAGGAAGTAGAATTACACAGGTAACATTGTATTACTGAATGAAGGATAAATGATTGTGTAAGAGAATGGAGGCCATTGTATTCCACCGGAAAGCTGATATTGCTTTATACAGAGATTGTGCCCTGGTGGGAATCAAACTCAGGATCAAAGAGTTTATTGAATCTGTTTATACAGTAGTTGAATGTTCATATAGTTAGTGGGTTGGTGGAGTCCATATGGGGATAGCTGCCCTCGTCAACAAGTGATCACCAATACCAATCAGGGCTGTATTTATATAATTGCACAAAATATCTTATACTGGAAATATGTCGGCAATTACATTTCCATTCTGAAAATGAATTTACCGAGAGATGAAACATTTTGCTGGAACAGCTCGGGGGGCCTGGCGCAGTAATATTCTCTTTTATCTTGGAGATACAGGTACAGGTATATCACAGAATATGTTGGACCTGTTTAAACATATGGACTTGTTTTGCTTTTCTTTCCATGTTTCCCAGATACATCTGTTGCCGTATGGGTTTTTTTTGTTCTTTCTTCCTAATTTTGCACTGTTGTTTCTGTTTTTTGCATTTGGACACACATAATAGACATTATCATGAATAAACTTGGCCTCCAGGGGCTCCTCATTATATCCACGGGCCCCTCTAAGAGCCACAGATTTCAGAGTATTGGGTTGAGAAATCTCTAAGACAAATGATGAGACAAGACCCTCCCTCAGGGGGACCCAAAACCTTGGCTTGACCGTTTCAGTTTGGGAGATATTTGAGGCTTGTTGGCTCTTCTAACTCCAGGTGGTGAGAGGCACAAAGGTGCAAATTAGTGAATACAGGGTACCCCTTGAGAGATCACTCCTTTGTGCCCCTAAGTGCATCTGTATTTTCAAGAGGGGCAGTAATAAATGACCTCCTGATTCACTGCCATGAACATTCTTGGAACCTTAATTGAAACAGAAATGTTTTGCACCAAAGGGTCTGGGACCAGGAACTCGCTGGTTTCAAACAGGGACATGTTATATATTTGCCACTGCTCCTCCTGCTTGAGCCCAAGGAGACTGATTCGGTTAGTGCCTCCAATTCCTTATTCCCTCAGTTATGCTCCTTGTCCATCTATGGGCAGGGATTATTTTTATTATTATTATGTTAAAGGGTTATTTAAGGCCGGTTCCCCATCTCCCCAATGCTGGATCATTGGCCAACCTGCCCTATCCTACCATGTTCCTGGTCTTGATCTGGTCCAGTTGCTGCAAAATTGTTCCTGGTTCCCTGCTCCTGCCTAGTAAGTCCTGCTCCTGTCCCTACTCAACCTCTCCAAGTTGTCCCTTTCCCTCTGGTTCTGACTCTCTAGTCTGACCTTTGCCTATTTTCAGACTCGCAAGTCCTCTGCCTGTCCCGACCTTCCCGGCCTGTGTCCTGGTTAACGTTTGTCTCCTGCCTACCCTTTCCCAAGACACTGCAGATTAGCAGATCCTGTATCTCTTTATTCCATCGCTTTATATGAGCTGCAATATCTGATCCAATGCAGATGAATTGATCTTGAGGAGAGACATGGCAGCTATTCTCTAGGTCTGTCACTATCCCCCAACCTCATTCCTTATTTATCCTTATTCATCCCCTCTGTGTGAGGAATAACATGGAAACAAAAAATATCGAATAACACTGAATGTTATTACAGCTTTGACCAGGAATGTGGAGTAATTGGCATTCAGTTTGCAGGAATCAGCATTCTGTTCTCTCATCTGTAATGGAACCTCCTCATATTCCTGCATTTGTCACTGTGCTGCAATGTGTCAACAGAAAACCCAGAACATCAAGGAACAATGATGGCTTTAGGGGGGTACACTGGGTTACTGCTGTATGGTTTGTGGGGACATCCAGATGTTATGCAGAGGTCACTGATTGCAATCCACATTCTATCTGTATAACAGAACATTCTGTCCCAGTTGCTGCACAGATCCTATCTGATCCCCATTGTAAGCAGCAGTCCTGTCCTGCTTTATGGCTGAGATTCTAGCTATCTGTATAACAGAACATTCTGTCCCAGTGGCTGCACAGATCCTATCTGATCCCCATTGTAAGCAGCAGTCCTGTCCTGCTTTATGGCAGCTGAGATTCTAGCTATCTGTATAACAGAACATTCTGTCCCAGTGGCTGCACAGATACTATCTGATCCCCATTGTAAGCAACAGTCCTGTCCTGCTTTATGGCAGCTGAGATTCTAGCTATCTGTATAACAGAACATTCTGTCCCAGTGGCTGCACAGATCCTATCTGATCCCCATTGTAAGCAGCAGTCCTGTCCTGCTTTATGGCAGCTGAGATTCTAGCTATCTGTATAACAGAACATTCTGTCCCAGTGGCTGCACAGATACTATCTGATCCCCATTGTAAGCAACAGTCCTGTCCTGCTTTATGGCAGCTGAGATTCTAGCTATCTGTATAACAGAACATTCTGTCCCAGTGGCTGCACAGATCCTATCTGATCCCCATTGTAAGCAGCAGTCCTGTCCTGCTTTATGGCAGCTGAGATTCTAGCTATCTGTATAACAGAACATTCTGTCCCAGTGGCTGCACAGATCCTATCTGATCCCCATTGTAAGCAGCAGTCCTGTCCTGCTTTATGGCAGCTGAGATTCTAGCTATCTGTATAACAGAACATTCTGTCCCAGTGGCTGCAGAGATCCTATCTGATCCCCATTGTAAGCAGCAGTCCTCTCCTGCTTTATGGCAGCTGAGATTCTAGCTATCTGTATAACAGAACATTCTGTCCCAGTGGCTGCACAGATCCTATCTGATCCCCATTGTAAGCAGCAGTCCTGTCCTGCTTTATGGCTGAGATTCTAGCTATCTGTATAACAGAACATTCTGTCCCAGTGGCTGCACAGATCCTATCTGATCCCCATTGTAAGCAGCAGTCCTGTCCTGCTTTATGGCAGCTGAGATTCTAGCTATCTGTATAACAGAACATTCTGTCCCAGTGGCTG
Source organism: Xenopus laevis (assembly GCF_017654675.1). Taxonomy (NCBI): domain Eukaryota; kingdom Metazoa; phylum Chordata; class Amphibia; order Anura; family Pipidae; genus Xenopus; species Xenopus laevis. The sequence goes on along the minus strand of NC_054376.1, from coordinate 3,179,291 downwards.
CACAGATCCTATCTGATCCCCATTGGAAGCAGCAGTCCTGTCCTGCTTTATGGCAGCTGAGATTCTAGCTATCTGTATAACAGAACATTCTGTCCCAGTGGCTGCACAGATCCTATCTGATCCCCATTGTAAGCAGCAGTCCTGTCCTGCTTTATGGCAGCTGAGATTCTAGCTATCTGTATAACAGAACATTCTGTCCCAGTGGCAGCACAGATCCTATCTGATCCCCATTGTAAGCAACAGTCCTGTCCTGCTTTATGGCAGCTGAGATTCTAGCTATCTGTATAACAGAACATTCTGTCCCAGTGGCTGCACAGATCCTATCTGATCCCCATTGTAAGCAGCAGTCCTGTCCTGCTTTATGGCAGCTGAGATTCTAGCTATCTGTATAACAGAACATTCTGTCCCAGTGGCTGCACAGATCCTATCTGATCCCCATTGTAAGCAGCAGTCCTGTCCTGCTTTATGGCAGCTGAGATTCTAGCTATCTGTATAACAGAACATTCTGTCCCAGTGGCTGCACAGATCCTATCTGATCCCCATTGTAAGCAGCAGTCCTGTCCTGCTTTATGGCAGCTGAGATTCTAGCTATCTGTATAACAGAACATTCTGTCCCATAGTTAGTGATTCTGCCTGACCCCATTTCTTACATGGCTCATAGTTCATCAATAGCTTAAGGGGGGTAGGACAGTTGTTATAAATAATGGGACTCTATAAAGTCAGTATGGCCCCGGGTCCCACCACTAATAAAAATAGCCCTAAGGGTCTCCTGCAGACATTCCCTGCACCCCACCCAGTGCCTGTTATTCTATATTAATAAGCGATTGTACCTTTGTAGTTAATTCTTTTGATGTTGCGGAACATTCCATGAAACGTAGATATGATCAGTTTTCCGCTTGAAAAAAAATACTTCTGAAAGAAAAGGAAAAGCCTTATCATTTTCTTCAAAAGCCTCGTCGCCAACGTGCGCCAATCCCCAGGAACGGCCCGGGCACCTACCTGCCCCTCTTCAACCCAATTATTTCTATTCAGGGAGATCAGAGAGGAGGATTTAATAAGCCAAACAGAATTACAGACCAAATAGAGAATGTAGGTAATTGGGATGGAAACGAGGGGAGCAGACAATTAATGATGGATCTTTCCAATCGCAGAAATGGGCAGAAGAACGACAAAATATCGGAAACATCTTCAGTAATGTAATTGCTAATTGAAAGCAGTGTCTGTCTGTCCCTTATTCTCAGCATTGCTACTCCTGGCTTAGGGGACTGTTCCTGCTGAATTGTGCTTAGTACAGGGAATACCTATGTACCATAGTTTTATGGGATCTCTCTGTACAGACTATGAGCAAACTTAGGGACTGTTCCTGCTGAATTGTGCTAGTACAGGAATACCTATGTGCCATAGTTTTATGGATCTCTCTGTACAGACTATGAGCAAACTTAGGACTGTTCCTGCTGAATTGTGCTTAGTACAGGGAATACTATGCTGCCATAGTTTATGGGATCTCTCTGTACAGACTATGAGCAAACTAGGACTGTTCCTGCTGAATTGTGCTTAGTACAGGAATACCTATGCTGCCATAGTTTTATGGATCTTCTGTACAGACTATAGCAAACTTAGGACTGTTCCTGCTGAATTGTGCTTAGACAGGGAATACTATGTGCCATAGTTTATGGATCTCTCTGTACAGACTATGAGCAACTTAGGGACTGTTCTGCTGAATTGCTTAGTACAGGAATACCTATGCTGCCATAGTTTATGGGATTCTCTGTACAGATAGACAGAATTACTATGCTGCCATAGTTTTATGGATTCTCTGTACAGACTATGAGCAAACTTAGGGACTGTTCCTGCTGAATTGTGCTTAGTACAGGGAATACTATGTGCCAAGTTTTATGGGATCTCTCTGTACAGACTTGGCAAACTTAGGGACTGTTCCTGCTGAATTTGCTACTTAGTACAGGGAATTACCTATTGCTTGCATAGTTTATGGGATCTCTGCTGTAGGACTATGAGCTATAGCAAACTTAGGGACTGTTCCTGCTGAATTGTGCTTAGTACAGGAATACCTATGCTGCCATAGTTTTATGGGATCTCTCTGTACAGACTATGAGCAAACTTAGGGACTGTTCCTGCTGAATTGTGCTTAGTACAGGAATACCTATGCTGCATAGTTTTATGGGATCTTCTGTACAGACTATGAGCAAACTTAGGGACTGTTCCTGCTGAATTGTGCTTAGTACAGGAATACCTATGTGCATAGTTTTATGGATCTCTCTGTACAGACTATGAGCAAACTTAGGGACTGTTCCTGCTGAATTGTGCTTAGTACAGGGAATACCTATGCTGCATAGTTTTATGGGATCTCTCTGTACAGACTATGAGCAAACTTAGGGACTGTTCCTGCTGAATTGTGCTTAGTACAGGGAATACCTATGTGCCATAGTTTTATGGATCTCTCTGTACAGACTATAGCAAACTTAGGGACTGTTCCTGCTGAATTGTGCTTAGTACAGGAATACCTATGCTGCCATAGTTTATGGATCTCTCTGTACAGACTATGAGCAAACTAGGACTGTTCCTGCTGAATTGTGCTTAGTACAGGGAATACCTATGCTGCCATAGTTTTATGGATCTCTCTGTACAGACTATGAGCAAACTTAGGGACTGTTCCTGCTGAATTGTGCTTAGTACAGGGAATACCTATGCTGCCATAGTTTTATGGATCTCTCTGTACAGACTATGAGCAAACTTAGGCTGTTCCTGCTGAATTGTGCTTAGTACAGGGAATCCTATGCTGCCATAGTTTTATGGGATCTCTCTACAGACTATGAGCAAACTTAGGGACTGTTCTGCTGAATTGTGCTTAGTACAGGGAATACCTATGCTGCCATAGTTTTATGGACTCTCTGTACAGACTATGAGCAAACTTAGGACTGTTCCTGCTGAATTGTGCTTAGTACAGGGAATACCTATGTGCCATAGTTTATGGATCTCTCTGTACAGACTATAGCAAACTTAGGGACTGTTCCTGCTGAATTGTGCTTAGTACAGGAATACCTATGTGCCATAGTTTTATGGGATCTCTCTGTACAGACTATGAGCAACTTAGGGACTGTTCCTGCTGAATTGTGCTTAGTACAGGGAATACCTATGCTGCCATAGTTTTATGGGATCTCTCTGTACAGACTATAGCAAACTTAGGGACTTTCCTGCTGAATTGTGCTTAGTACAGGGAATACCTATGCTGCCATAGTTTTATGGGATCTCTCTGTACAGACTATGAGCAAACTTGGGACTGTTCTGCTGAATTGTGCTTAGTACAGGAATACCTATGCTGCCATAGTTTTATGGATCTCTCTGTACAGACTATGAGCAAACTTAGGGACTGTTCCTGCTGAATTGTGCTTAGTACAGGGAATACCTATGTGCCATAGTTTTATGGGATCTCTCTGTACAGACTATGAGCAAACTTAGGGACTGTTCCTGCTGAATTGTGCTTAGTACAGGGAATACCTATCTGCCATAGTTTTATGGGATCTCTCTGTACAGACTATGAGCAAATTAGGGACTGTTCCTGCTGAATTGTGCTTAGTACAGGGAATACCTATGCTGCCATAGTTTTATGGGATCTCTCTGTACAGACTATGAGCAAACTTAGGGACTGTTCTGCTGAATTGTGCTTAGTACAGGGAATACCTATACTGCCATAGTTTTATGGGATCTCTCTGTACAGACTATGAGCAAATTTAGGGACTGTTCCTGCTGAATTGTGCTTAGTACAGGGAATACCTATGCTGCCATAGTTTTATGGGATCTCTCTGTACAGACTATGAGCAAACTTAGAGGACTGTTCCTGCTGAATTGTGCTTAGTACAGGGAATACCTATGCTGCCATAGTTTTATGGGATCTCTCTGTACAGACTATGAGCAAACTTAGGGTCTGTTCCTGCTGAATTGTGCTTAGTACAGGGAATACCTATGTACCATAGTTTTATGGGATCTCTCTGTACAGACTATGAGCAAACTTAGAGGACTGTTCCTGCTGAATTGTGCTTAGTACAGGGAATACCTATACTGCCATAGTTTTATGGGATCTCTCTGTACAGACTATGAGCAAATTTAGGGACTGTTCCTGCTGAATTGTGCTTAGTACAGGAATACCTATGCTGCCATAGTTTTATGGGATCTCTCTGTACAGACTATGAGCAAACTTAGGGGTCTGTTCCTGCTGAATTGTGCTTAGTACAGGGAATACCTATGCTGCCATAGTTTTATGGGATCTCTCTGTACAGACTATGAGCAAACTTAGAGGACTGTTCCTGCTGAATTGTGCTTAGTACAGGGAATACCTATGCTGCCATAGTTTTATGGGATCTCTCTGTACAGACTATGAGCAAACTTTGGGGACTGTTCCTGCTGAATTGTGCTTAGTACAGGGAATACCTATGCTGCCATAGTTTTATGGGATCTCTCTGTACAGACTATGAGCAAACTTAGAGGACTGTTCCTGCTGAATTGTGCTTAGTACAGGGAATACCTATGCTGCCATAGTTTTATGGGATCTCTCTGTACAGACTATGAGCAAACTTTGGGGACTGTTCCTGCTGAATTGTGCTTAGTACAGGGAATACCTATGCTGCCATAGTTTTATGGGATCTCTCTGTACAGACTATGAGCAAACTTAGGGGTCTGTTCCTGCTGAATTGTGCTTAGTACAGGGAATACCTATGCTGCCATAGTTTTATGGGATCTCTCTGTACAGACTATGAGCAAACTTAGAGGACTGTTCCTGCTGAATTGTGCTTAGTACAGGGAATACCTATGCTGCCATAGTTTTATGGGATCTCTCTGTACAGACTATGAGCAAACTTTGGGGACTGTTCCTGCTGAATTGTGCTTAGTACAGGGAATACCTATGCTGCCATAGTTTTATGGGATCTCTCTGTACAGACTATGAGCAAACTTAGAGGACTGTTCCTGCTGAATTGTGCTTAGTACAGGGAATACCTATGCTGCCATAGTTTTATGGGATCTCTCTGTACAGACTATGAGCAAACTTTGGGGACTGTTCCTGCTGAATTGTGCTTAGTACAGGGAATACCTATGCTACCATAGTTTTATGGGATCTCTCTGTACAGACTATGAGCAAATTTAGGGACTGTTCCTGCTGAATTGTGCTTAGTACAGGGAATACCTATACTGCCATAGTTATACCACCAGCGGGTTCAGGTTATGGATAGAATGCTAAGAGTTGAGCTTGTTGGATTATTTTTGCCCTTTGTTGACTTTTACCAATGAAAAATTAAAAAAATGAAAAATTGCAATTTATCTGTTTAATTAAATATTGTTTTCAGGAGACTGTGACATGATGGAGAATAAAAGAGAGAAATGTTTTCTTATGAGAGGCACAATGAATCTTTTCCCATTGAGGAGGAGGGAGCAAGTAATTAGGGAGCTGATATAAACTTGGATTAGGGGACAGTCTATTCTCTGGGAATTGCACAGATTGGAAGAGAACAAAGGGAGGGGCCCCATCTCTCTCTGCTGTGGGCGCTGATTTCAAGGGAAAGTAAGATGAATGTTACTGGGAATCTCGGTCGCTATGAATATTGCCGTCTGGGAGGGAAGACAAATGGTTTAATGAGGCAACAGTTATAGAACCACATGAAGCTTAACGATGACAAATATATGTCACCAACCCACCACCCTTGGTTTATTTATGGGAAGTGAGACAGTCACATGTTCAGCAACGACCTATAGAAATGTCCCCTGTTCCCCAAACACAACATTCTTTAATGGACATTGAGATTTGCTTTCCAGGCGAGATCAATTAAATTCACCAACCTAAAAAAAAGTCTGTGCATAACCTACTCCACGATAACTCCACTTCCTACTTGTGTGCTGAACCCTACTCAGATCTGGTGTAAGGGGTGGGGCTGCTCCGCTACTGGCTCAATTTTTTGGACACGTGGTTTCCACCTACTGGTCGGGAGATGACATTGCACCATAAAGATTTTACAAGTATTAATGGCATATTTGATTATTCAAGAGTGAGATAAGAAGTCTGCTCAAAAAAAAGGACTTGACTTATCCCACGGGTGGAACAAGGCAGCGTCACAGGCCCCACTTTTTACAGTAGGGGGTACATTATCCCTTATAATACATGAGTGATACTCAGAGTTCCCTGTATAACTCAGCCTGCAGCCTTGTGCCTTTATATGGTCACAGAACAACCCCTCAGTGACTTCTAATATCCTTATCATTTACAGTAGGGGGTACATTATCCCTTATAATACATGAGTGATACTCAGAGTTCCCTGTATAACTCAGCCTGCAGCCTTGTGCCTTTATATGGTCACAGAACAACCCCTCAGTGACTTCTAATATCCTTATCATTTACAGTAGGGGGTACATTATCCCTTATAATACATGAGTGATACTCAGAGTTCCCTGTATAACTCAGCCTGCAGCCTTGTGCCTTTATATGGTCACAGAACAACCCCTCAGTGACTTCTAATATCCTTATCATTTACAGTAGGGGGTACATTATCCCTTATAATACATGAGTGATACTCAGAGTTCCCTGTATAACTCAGCCTGCAGCCTTGTGCCTTTATATGGTCACAGAACAACCCCTCAGTGACTTCTAATATCCTTATCATTTACAGTAGGGGGTACATTATCCCTTATAATACATGAGTGATACTTAGAGTTCCCTGTATAACTCAGCCTGCAGCCTTGTGCCTTTAGAGATTTTGTATAGTCAAAAATAGCCACATGCAGATTCCAGACACTCATCAAAGGTTATAACTAAGTATTGATGGAATATCTCTGTTGGGGTGCCCACATTTATGCACCTGTCTAATTTAGTTATGATGCATATTTTCTGTTAATCCAATAAACTCGATGTCACTGCTGAAATACTACTGTTTCCATAAGGCAAGTTATATATTAAAAGGAAGTTGCTACTTTGAAAGCTCAGCCAATGAGAAACAAAACTCCAGAGAATTAAGAGGGGTTCCCAAACTTTTTCATATGACTCTCTATGCACTTATACACGAGGCACAACTGCAGCCAATCAGATCAGTCGCTTGGGGCAGATGTATGTCAAAGAGTATATATATATATGTGTATATATATATATATATATATATATATATATATATATACTTACATATATACATATATATATATACTCTTTTATAATGTTCTATTTGTAGGGACAAAATGCTGTGTTTCTCGGCTGTCACTTTGTGGATTCAGAGCTCTGACAATGCAAGGAGAGCATTCTGGGAATGATAAATAATATATAGGGCTCTGCCTTAGATAAGTGAGTCTCCCAGGTATGAAGGGTCATTAGTGCAGGGTCAGCCGCTTGTTCTCAGCCAATAGAACTCCATTGTTCATGTCACCTGCCCGTGTGCAGCTTCTCGGCTCCCTGAATTATTTACAGGATAATATCCCTTTATTTTCCATACAAGGGTTAATGGGGAACTTTCATATATATTTAAATATCCATCAAGTGGCAGCTGATGTTTAATACATTATTTGGAAATGGAAGGCCTTGTTTACTAAATGAGAGCAAACTGTGGGTTGCCATCTTTATTTTCCCATAATGCAACATTCTTTAGCCCTGTGGCTTCAATGGCAGATGAACCTCACTTTCTGCTGGATACTTTCACCCCTCCAAGCTCAGTTTCTCAGCAGCAGCCCAGAGCCCACTGAGCATTTGCAGTGCCACTGACTCACTAAATATGGGGGGCAACTGGATCATTACAGTTCCAGGGCTGCTGAACCTCTGGGTGGGTACAGTAAGTACAGTATATAAAATCTGTAGCACTCTTGCTGTCACGTGCAGCGAGAACCCTATATACATGCGGCATGCGGGTAATGAAATTGCCTTCTGGGGAACAAACTGCCTTTTTTGTTTTTTTTTTTGCTTTCGGTATATGGAGACCTTTTCATGGGAACGTGAGCGTGTTGGACGCTGGATCCGTCTCTCAGCTCCTCCGTGTGCGCCAGTAAGAAGAATATCCCAACTGTCACATCCCATTAGCTTTTCCCCTGCCAGGGATGCCCGTGCTCCTTCAACAAGAACAGCAGTTAATAGATTCTGCGAATGGAAGCTTTATCTCTGTGACTTGTCTAATTCACCAGCCAGGCTTAACCATTTACCTCCTACTGGAGAGACTTTTATTATCATTATCCTTTTTTTGTATATCCCCATTGCTGTACATACTGCCCCTGTGGAGCTTACAATCTAAGGTCAATATCACATACACTGAAACCCTGTATGGAAATATAACAGATAAAGCCTTCGTTGGAATCGAACCTATGACCCCAGTGGTGAAAGGCATCAATGGCAATCACTGCACCACCATATTTAGGGGAAGCATTCTAGTGCACCTTACCTTGAGTTTCCTAGACATTCACAGTTTGGGTGAGACCCCTTACCACCAGGGGGAGCACTCGTCTACTCTGAAGAGGTCTATCACAATGGAAACTTTTTTTAGTCTACATTAGAGGTGATGGTCTTCCACCAGCCTGGTCCATTGGTTTTATTTAAGCATGGTACCTCCCAACTCACTTACTGAGTAAAATATTCCTCTGAGCTATCTTTGTTTGATCAGATACCTGGTTGGGTTCCACCATTGTGGAAGAAGGTCTATCACAATGGAAAGGTGTGGTTAATCTACATTAATGGCCTTCGAAAGGTGAAGGTCTTCCACCAGTCTGGTCCATTGGTTTTATTTAAGCATGGTACCTCCTCAACTCACTGACTGAGTGAAATACTCCTCTGAGCTATCTTTGCTTGATCAGATACCTGGTTGGGTTCCACCATTGTGGAAGAAGGTCTATCACAATGGAAAGGTGTGGTTAATCTACATTAATGGCCTTCGAAAGGTGAAGGTCTTCCACCAGTCTGGTCCATTGGTTTTATTTAAGCATGGTACCTCCTCAACTCACTGACTGAGTGAAATACTCCTCTGAGCTATCTTTGCTTGATCAGATACCTGGTTGGGTTCCACCATTGTGGAAGAAGGTCTATCACAATGGAAAGGTGTGGTTAATCTACATTAGAGGTCTTCTAAAGGTGATGGTCTTCCACCAGTCTGGTCCATTGGTTTTATTTAAGCATGGTACCTCCTCAACTCACTGACTGAGTGAAATACTCCTCTGAGCTATCTTTGCTTGATCAGATACCTGGCTGGGTTCCGCCATTGTGGAAGAAGGTCTATCACAATGGAAAGGTGTGGTTAATCTACATTCAAGGCCTTCGAAAGGTGAAGGTCTTCCACCAGCCTGGTCCATTGGTTTTATTTAGGCATGGTACCTCCCCCACTCACTGACTGAGTGAATTACTCCTCTGAGCTATCTTTGCTTGATCAGATAACTGGCTGGGTTCCATCATTGTCCTTCTACTTCTCCTCTCATCAGTAATTCAGCTGAATTCTCAGGCCTGGGACCTGTTTTTAAGTCGTTATTCTGACTGCAAAGGTCCGTATGGGTACATTTTTACAGGTCTCAGCCTCAAAGCCCTCAAATCCACTCCGTGCCTTCTCAGTTGAGAGCAAATTCAGCCCATAGAGCCCTCCACTAGTCCCATGTTCTCTGTGTCTTCCCTAGACCCTCACTGCAGAGCCACCAGTCCAGACACACAGACCATGGCAACAAGGACCAGAACAAGGGGAATGCAGCAGAGGCATCTGCCTGGGGGACGGATTGCCACTTTTTCCTTGGCTACCAAAATTTGGATTGGCTTTGCCAGCTACTTGGTAGTGTAAGACCCAGCTGTATAACCAATAAAGACAGAAACAGATGCTTTCGAATGTAACAAATCTGTCATGAAATTCCTTGTTCCGCTCACATGAATAGATCCTGATTAGTGAGAAAGGCAAAAACAAGTGGATTTTGTATCAGTTGGAATTGATTTGAATCAAGCTGTGTTCTTCTTCCTCTTGCAACGCAGCATCAAACCCTGACACTTTTGTTGTTGACCCACCGTTAGGTAAGTTCAATTTGAGCTGTTTACCAGGGAGGAAATCCAATCTATATTCAAATGATAATGACAAAAAAATAATATTTTTTCATTTTCTCGCAGTGTCGCCAGCATGAAAGGGAAGCGGATAAACGACTTGTTAAGGAGCCTTGCCTTGTAGAGCCCAGCAGGGTCGGCCCTTGCTCTTTATCTGCTGTGTTTAATACCTGTGTGTTGTTCCTGATAATGTCTATCACTACACTGGCCACTGGGTCCCGGTCCAAAATGTGGTAAAGGGCCATTCAATTTGCCCCCTGTAGGTATGCTCCTGTAAGGATCTAAGGAGGGTTTGAAGAAGGTAATTGAAAGGTTCCAGTTGAGTTCTTATGGACTCACTACTATTCCAGAAGTGTGTAATTTAGTTCAGCTCTTTATTTTACAAAATAGGTCCACTCCAGTCTAGTCCCATTAGGTTCACTGCCTATTTAAGCCTTTCACTTTTTCCCATGGAGGTACTTTCCCTAGCCATAGCCTTGTGACCCCGTTTTGGTTTCACAATCTTCTGCCTTGTGTTTTGTCATCAGTTTTCCCTAATTCATGTCCCTTTTCTGTTTTGTAATAGGTTCCAGTCTTGATTCCATTCTTAGCATCCTTCCACTGACCTTAGTCTCCTCCAACCCATCTCAGATACCTTCACTGACTCCCATCAATCTTCTTTGACCTTTGGAGGCAAGGTTTTTCTTTCCCTCAATATGTTTTAAAGATGGAGGCCTGTATCAATGAACCTTCAAATTGACCATTGCAGGTTTGTAATAAGTTTGTTCTATATCAACCAAGCCCATGGTCACTATAGACCAATGCAAGCACTCGGGTCACAAATGCCCATAATATTCATAATCATGCCTATCTATGGTAACCTTTTTACCTAGTAAAACCATAAAACCTTAGAAAATAAGCCCATATGTTAATTATGAAGTCAAGACGACTTCTCCCAACAGTTCTCATGGCCAAACTTTCACTAGCTAGAAATCCAAGACTGAAACCCTCTCAGATCTTAAACATTATCTGTCACTAAAGGTTTCCTCATCCTGCCCAAGAATTCCAAAATAAATTTTCAAACACTTGAGGTTTTTATTGTTTGAAAGTTTATTGGGCTCTTCCTGCTACTTCTTCAACTGAAAAGCCAATAGCAATCTGTGAAATCTTTGCTTAGGGTGATTCTTTTCTCTAAGAGCCATCTTCATTCTCCCTTAGACTCTTTGGGAAAGAAAGTGGTAATAACATTTGTCTTCCTTCCAAAGGGGTTTGGAGTACTACTGACCAATAGACAAAACACTAGTTTTCCTTGCAATGAAGGCCTCATCAACTTGTCCAAGCATTCCAATTTAGACAATTCAAGTGTCAGTTGCTTTGAGAGTTTATCGTTCTGTGTCCCCTCCTTCACCAGGTTAAAGGCCAGTAGAACATCCATGCCTTGACTTTGGACAGCTCAGTTGAGTAAATCCCCTAATCTAGGAAGCATCTTCAGCCTTGGCCCTTTTTTTCATAGAATTAAGTTGCAAGCAGGTTTGTATTTTGCCTCTTGCAAAGTACCAAACTAAATTAGACTAGAGTAAAACTAGCAGCTGTAGAACATTGGGCTTTTTACTTGCCTACCCTATGTGAGGTGAGGAAGATAAAGAAGACCTGCATCTTCTGCACCTACTGATGCTGAGCTCTTGAGCCTCTTAGTGCTCTTGCACCTCTTCCCTGGGTCTTGGTTTATTATAATATATATATATATATATATATATATATATATATATATATATATATATATATATGGCCTTTGGCAAAGAACACCTGTGGTGCTGTTCCAAATGTTCCTATGATTCATGCCACAGTCATAGCATTGTCATAGGCTTGCCTTGAGTTAATGACTAGGTACAATATATCTATTCCCCGCCTACCATCACACAACTTCCACTGTTTAACTTGTTCTACTCTAGTAGTTCCAGAAACTTTGCACAATGTTCTTCAAACTGTGAACCCCACATGCAACTCTGAGGATCAAGTTGGGATGGACAAGGAAGGATCCAAATGTCTTAAGGATGGGCTATTGCACGGTCTTTTGTGAAGTCAGTGTTAAAATACACACATCAGTAATGTCTGCAGACAACTGTGGCCTTCATACTAATGTGTGATATTTCAGATAATTGTGGCCTGCTGGCTGACTGTGATTGGCATTTGAAGCCTAGTTAAAAAATGGTTTAGAACTGCTTCCCTAGGGTATTTAAGGAATTAAGTTTCTAGGCCATCTTTACATGGGCATTTGAAAATGGGGTCGGGCAAAGAGGTCATTCCATTGTGTCCTCTGCCTAAGAGAATGCCCCCTGGTCAGTGAATAACCAAGATAAATGTATATATTGTGTGCTGATAGCTTTTAAGCCCTAAGGTAAGAAGAACTGGGACACAGATATGATGCGCCCTACCAAAGGGCTTTTGCTAATAAGTAGCAGCTTGAAGAAGACCATGACCCACTGTTTATGCCATATTACATATATCTTTCCATTCAAACTGGTACTTGGTTGAAAGGAATCAGGGGCATCTTGGCATCATTGGAAGTGACACTGATTTTCAAATGTAGGAGGTAGGTTGGAACAGTGCTCATATTCTACAGTAGGACAGAGTTTCCCTTTAAGAGCCCTAAAGGCATAAATCATGAGCAGGAGTTGGACGGGAAAGACATTTGCTAGCAGTTTATTCAACAGGTTTTAGTAATTTGTTCGGTATTCCTTTGTTATCTAGTAGTTATTGCTTCCACTGGTTCCCACCCCAGGGTGTTCTTCACTTACATTGTTTTATAATGATTATGGTCGCTTAACAGCCTATTGGCAACCAGCTATCAATTGGGTGGAAAATTCTATGATCGGAAAACTGGATAAGCTTTTTCTGCACATGGTTGGATTTGTCCAATTTCTCCAACTGAATGAATGAACATGTCTTCTCATCTGAGTGATGTCAACACATGGAAGTGCCTCTATGCCACAGGTTTTTTGAACCACCCATGTCACTTCTGGTTTATGTTGTGCCCGTCTTGCCACCAACTCCCCTAGATCCTGATGATATTCTTTTTCTGTTTTTTCCTGGATTAAAGACGTTCTTCACCTGCCATGACCTTGGTCTGGATTCCGGATTTGAAGATGCCACCTGCCCATGGTGAACCCAAAGCCCCCTTGTATTTGACCCCTGCTATCTGAACCTTGACCTGAACCTTAGGGGGCAATCTTCGTGTCTCTACAGAAAACTTGGGCTCCTATAGCGCATCGGTGAACCATTATCTGCTGACTTTTATGACTTTGTCAGTAGAGCCATTGGTGATCTACAAAACCTGATGATGCCCTATTTGTCTTTTTCTGGTTTGACTGGTTTTCCTGAATTGAACATGTTCTCTACCTGCCCTCACCTTTGCTTGGAATCTGCCACCTGCCTTGCCATTTTGTCTAGACCTTGGATGACCACTGATCTGACCCTTGACCTGGACCTTAGGTTATGCTTTACTGGGACTAAGGGTCAGATCTTGGTAGGTGTCTCCACAGAAAATTTGGTGCCACCAAAAGAACATTATCTGCTGACCTTTATGTCTTTGTCAATAGAGCCAGACTTAAGAGAAATAAAGAGAGAAATAAAAAAAAGAACTTGATGGCCTGCTATCTCCTGAACAACGTTGAGCTTCGTAGCCAAATTCTACTGCAAGAGAATCATGGGTAAAAAAAAACAGTACTTTGCAAAGAATTTTGGGATTCCGGAGGGGAGGAGTCATGCATTAACATCCTTGAATACTATATTTATTTTATTCAGAAACAAAAACTTCAGGGCTCTCAGGCTGCACTGGAATAGTTGGAGCAAGTAGAAGACATCAGTCATTTCAGAGACCAACTCGTTTTGCACGTATTGCTGTTGTTCCTATTATGTTGGCAGACGCAGTAATTAGCTATTAATTGGCCGATGGTGGCTCTATCCCATGCGTGACTGTTCTAATGCTCTGCTCGGTTTCCAATTCAGTGCAAAGTTTCTGATTGGCTGAATTGTGAACATTCTATTTCTCCCATTGGCTACTCAAATGGAAATATTAATAATTAAATGTACATTTATCTCCTTTTGGGTTTTTTTGTTTTGTTTTCTGGGGTTACTGGTCCTTCTTGCTGTTTCAGTCTTGCCTCAGACTTCATCGTTCACCTTTTCTCCACCTGTTGTGATGTCATTCCATTAACTGAGGGCAGTAGGGGGCACGGTCCAGCAAATCAGATGATTCCGTCTGTATTCAGGGTCAGACTGGCCTGACAGAGGAGCTTCTGTAGGGTCAAAACCCTAGTGGACTCCGAATTATGAATTTGGGCCCTAGGAGGAGGAGCTAATGCTGTTTGGGTGTTTATATCTCTGTACTCTCTGTCCTGCACCGAAACCAGATAGCTTTGAGGATTTTCATATGAGGCCAACATTGAAGTTGTCAGCTCTTGTAAAAGCCTTTCAAGGGGAACTGGCCTTAGCATTGTCCTAATAAAAAAACTCCACAACACTCCCAGAGACTCACTTTGTGAGCAGCACATGCCGCTTAATTGCCTGGTGTGAAATGCAATTTTGATTTTTATACACTTCACTGCCCTGTAATTAGCTCTAATGAAACGGGAGAAAAAAACACTTTAACGATGCGTCACCCACCAACAATGCGCTGTCAGTTTATTTGAGCAACGACCGAGTTTGGTGCAGAACAAACACTTGTTTTATCTTTATTTTTGGCCCAAAAATGCCGGGAGATACTGGCATGCCCCTCGAGGGGAAGAATAGTGTTGTTTTTTTTTTTTAATTAATGAGAGCCTGGTGATGTCACTGCCCTTCGATTATAATTACAGTCCCGCGGGCAGAGAGACAGTCTCCCAGATGCACTTGTGGAAGGGTTGACAGATTAAAGGTGCTGGGGAGTCAGAACCAATCAGTATCTGGCAGAAGGAATGATCATTTACTCCTTGCCGTTCCCATTAATGACATTTTTTTAGACACAGTTTGTGCAATAGTTTAAATCATTCATCTGAGGATGTAGACATTCTTATATTAAATTCTCATGTCCTCACTGTCAGACTGGGCCTTCTTGGGCCCAACAGAGAACCTGACATCCAGCAGTCTACAACAGAGTGTGACAAATGATATAGAAGTGACAGTAGGAAAGGGTTTGGGCCAACAGAGTGGTGGTGGTGGATCTCCATAAGGTCTATCTGGGCAGTTGTCCCATAGGGTCCACTGTGGTTAGATGAGTGGAATAGGAGCATGGCAAGGGTAAGGGTCGGGGCAAGGCCAACCCCTAGCCCAAAGAAGAATGAATCCACCCCTGCCACAAGAAGAACATCCAGCATTAAGAAAGTCCAATCTGACCATGCATATCCTATTACTGGATGTCATACTGGGGCAAAAAGCCACCATGAACGCAAGGAATTTAAAGTCAACTTGCATTAAAGGGGACATAAAACGTTCTCATATTTCAAAGTGGGTCTATCAGAGAACCTGACGCTCAGAAATGATGGGATCATGATCATTTATTGTTGGACACTGGAGTCCCGAAACCCAAGACCGTGTATAGAAGGTCCTCATTGATAGAATACAAGACTGACAGAGTTTCACAGTCCCTTAAAACGTCGAAACTCCCATCAGAAAGGGTTACGTGAGCGTATATGAGACGAGTTATTCCTAAGCTGAATCCTGCTGCGTTAACAATATACACTTTGCAATTACCTTCGGAAACATGTATTAGGCACCCGTTAATTACCTCTATTTCTGTGCCAGTATTAGGCTGTATATAGCGGCGCTAATGAAAGGAGCTGCTAGGTCTAACTATGTTACACGCGGGTCCCACTGCCTGTAGTAATGCAGGGAGAAGGGGGTTCATGGGGAGCAAGATAACATAAGGTGGAACGTAAATCATTTTAAGGGTGCACAAGGTGGGCCTTTCCCTCTAGTGATCACCTCTAGTGAACACCTTCAAGGATGTCACCACCTTTATCCCTTTGCTCTCCAAAGAAGGTGGCCCAAACCTGACCAAGACAAAGCTCTCCTACGATTTACCTTGTAACCTGACGTCACGCGTGTCGTGAGTCATAAGTGGGCGATATCCAGGTATTAACCGTGTGGGCGAATAAAGACCTACTTTGCAGAGCATTAAAGATTCAGCCCTTCCAGTACAAATTGATCTCAGGACAGAGACATCGAGGAGTAGCACGTAGCCCAGATTCCTCCCAGAGTTCAATTAACTCATGCGTCATTAAGTAGATGAGGCCTCAAAATTGTTCTCCCCCACAGTTCCTTAGCATGATCGGATTCAGGACCATTAAATTTACCGGAATCGATTCCTGGCATCATGATTTTAATTATAGTCCTCTTGTTGTCTAGTGTGTCTTGGGTGGAGGCCCAGTGATTCTTCATTATATTCTGAGCTTACATGTCTTAAAGGGGACATATACCATCCCTACAACTGACTCATTTGCCCCCCCTAGCTCTCCAAAGTAGGCAATTAAAACATAATTATAAATGCAAGAGGGTTCTCCAATGAGCATCATCCCCCACCAGCACTATCAGTGATCTTATTGTTATCTAACATAGAGAGAGAGCAGGGAATGTGCCATGATCCCTGCCATTTTAATCAGATATCAGAAAGGCAGTATCGGGTTCAATTTAATGCCTTTGGGTGATGATAATTTAAACATAAGAACAGAGTGTATATAAAAAAAGCAGGGCAGGATTCTCATTGGATGATTCTCGTGCATAAATTAGGCCATTGACCCTAGAAAACTTGGAAATGCTTCTATTGCTTTAAGAATCCGAGTCACATTGTGGGGGTTAGTTTTTGGGAAGGTGATGCCCCCTTAACCCCTACACTCACCATGACACACTATTTATGGCCATGTGATCCACCAATAAGCATTTTTTGTAGGTGCTCCACCCCCTTTTAATAGTTCAGTTAAATGGCACTTCAGTAGGACAGTTCAGTCCCCTTTAAGACTGGAAAACCGTGCGCTAATAGAGTCAACCTTTGTTAAACGTGTATTTTTAGTGTTATTGGCCCATAAGTAAAATGAGCGTATTTGTCTCCATTCAGATCTCTCTGCCCAATAACTCAGCCCTCTGTTCCTCCGTTCCGAGCTCTATAACAATTCACATGGAGGTCATGGTGCTCGTTGTTCCCAACACAACACAAATCAATATACATTTCCATTTTAATAGCAACATTTAGACTAGACCATATTGTCCCTAAGTACATCTCCTGTCCTCTTCAGATAAACGCAATGAATCTTCAGCCTGGGGATTAAAGGGAAAGCACTATCTGTCTGCTTCTTTCTATTCTCTGCACTGCTGGTTATGACTTTTGAAGCCATGTAACAGAAGCCCCTACAGAAGCATGGACCAAGCCAGATGTCCAGTGTTCCCAGTTGGTTCTCTATTCTACCCAGCATGTTTGCATACATTTTGGGCACTTCCATGGATTTCTTCTGTTACACTTGAGGGGTGCAAGTCTGAACCCCATGTTCATTTAAGCATGGGGATTCTGTTCATGTAGGGTACCAAAGGGCATGGGGTTAAAACAAGTTTTAAGGGCCCTCAGAATGATTGGACTGTGTACTACTGTACACCTGAAGGCATGGAGAAAGATAGAAACTGGGGGAGAAATACAGAATAAAATGCATGGGGAAGAAAAGAGGGGAAAAAATTAGACTCAGACGGAAAAAGGAAGAAGGGAAATGGGGTTAGCAGAAAGGTAAGGTGTTAGGGAATAAAAAGACAAATGGGGGAGAGGAGAAATATAGAAGGGGAGAGAAGAGGGAGGATGGGGAGAGTAAGGCGAAACAGTTGGGGGAGAAACGGAAAGGAGAGGGGATGAGAGACAGAAGGAGAGAAGGGAAAGGGGGTTAGAAAGTAGAGAGACAAATGGGGGAGAGGAGAAATATAGAAGGGGAGGGAAGAGGGAGGATGGGGGAGAGTAAGGCCAAACAGTTGGGGAGAAAAGGAAAGGAGAGGGGATGAGAGACAGAAGGAGAGAAGGGAAAGGGGGTTAGGGAGTAGAGAGACAAATGGGGGAGAGGAGAAATATAGAAGGGGAGAGAAGAGGGAGGATGTGGGAGAGTAAGGCCAAACAGTCGGGGGAGAAAAGGAAAGGAGAGGGAAAATTACGTGGGGGGGAGGGAGGTTGTGGCTGGGGTGGTGTGCGGGCCCCTGAGGCAGCAATGCCAGTGGGCCCCACAGTCCAACGCTGGCAGCAGACGCTGGGGGCCTCAGAGGGGGAGTGGGGGCTCCTGGGGTAGCAACTTTGGTGGGCCTTGAATATCCCAGTCCCTGCCCCATGGGGTAGATCCCAGACCAGATGTAGGTCATACAAAGATTTCTGTGGCACACTGGGGGCCATAAGAGAACCTGACATCTAGAGCCAACTCTATGTCCTATTAGATATAAAATGTGCCCAATAGTATCTGTATTCCACAACTTTATAGTAGCGATAAGAAAACTTATTTGTCATCCAGTGGGGCCCACCAGCATATTCCCCGGTCTCCCTACTGGCCAGTCTGACACCCCTTATGCCCAATTAAGTACTTAGGGTGCCTGTTCTAATGCCCAGTTAATAGGGTGCACCTATAGTGATGCATAAAGAATAACTTCTCCCCTTTAACTCTTACCCTAACCCTATTGCATAAGGAAACCATTCCTCCCCATTTCTCACTTTTATAGAATGATACAATTAGGACACTGGCTTAAAATGGTCCTATCATTATATATAACGACCTAAAACTAACTAAAACTAACGAAGCCTGGGAGGAAATGAGAATATACTTTGCCCAAGAATTATTGTTAAGGAATAACGAGAGGGTGTAGTTGTGGTTTTGTAACCCACAGACCTGATCCCCCGAGCAGGGGAATTTCATTAGAACACGGGGCCCCTGTCTGGTAACATACAGAACAGGACTGAGCCAATGGGGAGCGAGAGAGAGAGACGGGGGTCGCTGGGGCAGGGATTAAACCTTGTATAGGAAATTGAAATTGCCTGAGACACTCACTCTGACTCCCCAGGGCATGATGGGGAAATGTCATTTTCAGGCACCTCAGATGAGAAGAAAAAGGGATTTATCCAAATATAATGTAGTTACAGTAAGTCGTACAAGTGATGAATCTGTGTTCTGTCTCTGTGACTGGGCGCTCCATCCTTCAACCCAGCTGTCACGAGAAGTCGGACTAATGTCACCTGTCTGCCCATCACACTGACAACGTGTGGAGACTTCTACCTGCTGTCTC